>NC_090440.1:1352054119-1353298406 GCF_031143425.1 Pleurodeles waltl
TTTTAAAAAAATGTGCAGGTTTCCTCAGTTTCCCTAGTCACCAGGTGAGCTAACGCCCAAAATTCACAGATACCTACATAGCAAAAAGCAAAAAGGGTCAGTTTCCAGTTACAAAAAGTGATGTGTTCAAGTTGCATTTTGGGCCCTTTGCAGTCACAGGCAATAGGCCTTCCCAAACAAGGGAGGTAGCATTTATATTAGGGGACATGGAGGAATTCTGGGTGGTAGGAAAAGTGTGGCTCCTAGCAGATTCCAGATGTTTTCCTCACAGAAATGTAAGGAGCATGTCTGTTTTTTTGGTCAAAGTATGAGATTTGCAAGGGCTTGTGAATAAAAATACCTGGAGAGAGCCATGGCAGTCACCCCACCCTGCAGTTCCCTGATTGCCTTGTTTTCAGAAATATGTAGGTTTTCTAGGTCTCCCAAGTTGCTGACTGATCTAGAGCCCAAAATTCACAGTTACCCACATTTCTAAATGTGGTCAGTTTTCAAGGCAAAAATGTGATGTGTCTTTGTTGCATTTTGGGCCATTTCCTATCACAGGCACTAGGCCTACCCACACAAGTGAGGTAGAATTTTTATCATTAGACTTGGTGAAATACTGGGTGGTAGGAAATTTTTGACTCTCCAAAGATTCCAGAAATTTGAGGAAAATGTGTGATTTTAGTCAAAGTTTGAGGTTTTCAAAGGTTTCTTGGTTAAAGTTCCTGGTGAGAGCCATGCAAGTCGTGCACCACTGGACTCCCCCCATTGTCTTGTTTAAAAAATATGCAGGTTTGTTAGGTTTTTTCTAATTGCAGACTGAGCAGGGGCCCAAAATCCACTGCTACATACATTGCAAAAATGGGTGTTTTCAGTGCAAAATGTGAATTGACTATGTTGCATTGTGGGCCTTTTCCTCTCATGTGCACTAGGCTTCCCACACAAATGAGGTAGCATTTTTATTCGGAGGCTTGTAGGAACGCTGGGTGGTCAGAAATGTGTGGTTCTCCATATATCACAGACATTTTCCTCATAGAAATGCGAGGAATGTGTGTGTGTTTTTGTAATCAAAGTTTGAGGTTTGAAAGGGCTTCTGGGTAAGAAAACATGGGAAGATCCACATATGGCATATCACACTGGATTCCCCTGGTACGTACTGTTAAAAAATGTGCCGTTTTGCTAGGTTTCCCCAGTTGCCGGTTGAGCTAGAGCCCAAAATCCACAACTACCCACATTGCAAAAAAGGGTGAGTTTCAGAGGAAAAATGTAATGTGTCCATATTGTGTTTTTGGGCCCTTTCCTATTGGGAGACATGGGGGCATGCTGTTTGGAAGGAAATGTGTGGCTCCCAGTAGAATCAAGAGGTTTTACTCCCAGAAATGTTAGGAACATGTGTATTTTTAGTGAAAATCTGAGGGTTGCAATGGGTTCTGGGTATTAAAACTTGAGAAGAACCATTCAAGCTACCCCACTCTAGATTCCCTTTGGTGTCTAGTTTTAAAAAATGCTGACTTTTTGTAGGTTGGACAAGGTGATATCTGAGCTAGGGCTTGAAATCACCAGCTACCCACATTGCATAAAAGGGTCAGTTTTCAGTAGAAACATCTGATGTGTCTGTGTCATGTTTTGGCCCCTTTCCTGTCACAGCTAGACCTACCCACACATCTTTATCAGAAGATATGTGGGAACATAGAATAACATAACATTTGTTATTACAATTTGAATTTCTGTGTATTTGTGCCTTCCAAATGAAAGCCAGCGTGCAATAAAGAGGAGATTTAAAAAAATGCCCTCTGAAAGCTATGCATACAACTATGAGTACCCACAAATTCAGAGATTCGGAGATATACAAATAAGCACTTCTCCTAATCTCCATATCAGGTGCCCATTTAAAAAATACACAGGTTTTCTTGATATCCTTTTTTCACTTTAAATATTTTACCATTTGAATTGCTCTATGCTCAATACCCAATAAATAAACATTGCAAGGTGCAGCTCAGTTGTTGGCTCTGGGAACCTCGGTTCTAAAAGAACCATACATATCCCTGGAACCAGAAGTGTCTAGTGGATGTATTGGTATATTGATTCTGTAATTCAGCCATCATGACAAAAAGGTACTGATGAAACCGTTGTCACAAATTGACATTTTTTCCTACTCATTTCACAATTTGTTATTTCAACAGTTTCTTTGAGAAAACCTTGTGGGATTTATACCAATGACCCCTGCCTGAATTCAGAATTTTGTCTACTTTTCAGAAATTGGTAGCTCTTTTGGGATCAACTGTGGGTTTCACACCAGTCTCCACCACAAGCTGGAAGTGTATCCAAAGCTTATAAAGTAGGAAAATGGGCTACCTCTTTTAAAAATGCCAACACTGTGGTAAAAAAAAATGTTTGTTCGACTCAGCTCTGCATGTTCCTGAAAGCAGGAAAGATTATGACTTTAGCACAGCAAACCAATTGTTGATGCCATATTTAGGAAATAAACCACTTTTTTGCTATTTTTTTTAAATACAATCTATTTTTTCCAGAGTAAAAAAAAACAGCAGCATCTGTCCAAAGGTTTGGGGGTGATCATAAAAAACAGAGAGATTTATTTACAAGGAGGGAGACATATTAGTATGATGTTTGAAGATGCTAAGAGCTTCCTACCACCAACAGGATAACGAAAATGAGTACTGGGTGTAGGAATCAGATGGCAAGGCAGTGGGGCAGTTTTATTCCCCAGGATACTTGAGTTGGGGGGCAAGGTACAGAAGTCTGATGTGTCACCCAGGTTTTATTGTTTTCCTTTGTGTCTTAAATAAAAACAAACAAAATTCAGGGTCCTGCCTGTGGGAGTCCCTGCTTCTTTTCATAGGTTTCCTAGGGTGGAGAGGTCATGACCACATTTGTGTATTCTGATCAATTATTAGATGAGCAAAGGCTGTCCAGAGTAAACTCAGGGACTAATCAATTATACTGTTTCATTGCTTTTCATCTAAAGTATTAATTGATTCTTAAATGTTTAATGGCTTTTCTCCCTTTTTCATGAACAGTTAGAAGAAATACAAATTAAGGAATCCTATCCTGTTTCCCATTTCCCCTCCGACATCCCTGCTAGAGATGAGCTGCAGCACAGGGTTGTTACCTATCTGTGAAAGAATTTAAGGAGCAGTGATGGGGGTGACAATTTAAACATAGTGAGCACCCTCCAAAAGGTACTCCTGTCAATACTATGTTCCAATAATACAACCAAAAACACATGCCAGTACTTGAAAGGCTGAATGGCACTCACTAACAAAGCCGTGAAGAAGCTTTTTCCAAAGCATCATACCTTCGAAATAAAACAAAATAGCAAACTTGCTGAAGAAACTGAAGGATCCTAAGAATTAAACAGATGCTGAACAGTGGCCTCTCTCCCAACAATGTGATGAGTAGGGACACAAGCACGATCATGCAACCCAGTTATGAGGTATGAAAAATACTAGGAAGCTTCAAAAACAAATCAATTAACTTAAGGACACAGTTCCAGCGTGTGCTCCAATTGGTCTGCCTCCTCCATATCTATTTCCCCAGATTATTGAATCACAAGAGAAAAAGAATAAAGGAAGGTGATGACAGAATAGAGGAGGATCTGTTGGACATGTTCCCCCATGCTAGGCCAACAGTTTAGAGGTGGTAGTGATTGCTTCAGCTGGTAAAGGAGAAGTGCCTGTCATACTGCTGGCAGCATGAGCAGAAGGTAAAGCCCAAACCACCACTGCGATGGACTCACGGTAATGCACCTGACTTAAGGGTGTGGGCATCTAGACAGAAGGAATTTTCCTGTACTGTGATGCAGGTCAGGGCTTGTGAAGGATCCACCTCATGGCATTAAGACCCACGAGAACATAACTCCAACATTACTACAGACAATCTTAGACAAATCACTTATCAACTGTCCGTAAGGTGTTTCCTCTTGTGTAACAAATTAGATTATTATTTAGGGGTGTGACTACCCACCTTAATGAATAATCACAAATCTTGTCAGAGTGAAACCTCTAAATTAATGTGAGCTCAACCACATGGTAGATATGGCACAGAGGAGAAAGGCTTAACTCAAGGCAATGTGTAAAATATTTATGCGGTAATAAAGTTAAATTGCAAAACAATACAAATCTCAAACCAAATTAGAAAACTGGAGTCAAATTTAATAATCAAAATGTCATGGAAATTACAAAAATAACAGGTAATTACATATATGACCTAGGAGCAAATTGACACTGACTGCGATGGACCGTAGATACACCAACCAGGTTTTCCTGGTCAAAGATTTCACCTTTTGGCTTTAGTCCTTTAAATCTCATTTCACAACAAGAGTACATTTCTGAAGACCCACAGCACTTCAACTTCATATGAGGCACTTAGAAACTCACAGGGTGTCAGGCTGATGCCAACAGAAGGGTTCAGTCCCCAGTCCAGTTACCATCAGTCAGCTGGGCAATTGTAGGAAAGTCCTCTCGTAGCATGTTGAATCCCTGTAGCTTGAACAGGCAGTCGGCCTTATGAACCTTGAGGTCTACTTATTTGTCCAGGTGATATGAGAGAGGAGGTCCAGTCCTTCAGGGCTGTTTTCAGGTCAAAGACAGCAGGTTCAGTCCTCTTCTCTAACTTCCTCAGGTCTAGGAGTGGATTCCTGGATATGCCACATTTACGCCTGGAGGGAGTTGGTGGGTTGGAATGACTCCTGGGCATACCCTGACCAATAGAGTAAACCCTACCTACTTTGGGCATTTCAAAAATGGTGAAAAGCTTCAGCCATGCTAAACTTTGGGCCTAATTTAAAGTTTGGCAGATAGAGTTACTCAGTCACAAATGTGATGGATATCTGGTCCGCTGTATTATGATCCCATTATATCCTATGAAAATCATAATATGGCGGATGGGATGCCCGCCTCTTTTGAAACGGAGTAACCCATCTGCCAAATTCTAAATCAGGCCCTTAGGCTCTGATGGCTGAGTGTGTGTGAGGAGTGGTATGTGTGGAGTGTACTGTGGTATTTCCTGTGTTCTCCCACATCTAACACTAAAATCCAGTTTGGGACAGTCACTGTACCCACAATAAAATTAGAGGCACAATTCTGGTAGAATAAAAGTATGGTTTTCCAACAACCATACAGTGGATACATAAGAATTGTTTTGCAACCTATTTCATTTCCTTTAAGGACACTCCCAGTGTTACATGTAAAACCCAGAGATAGACCAATGGTGGGACAAAACAGGTCCTTCAGCAATCAGACAGTGGATGCACAAGAATTATATTGGCATCCTATTGTCTGACTTTCAAGCATATGCCCCAAGAGTTATATGTAAACCCAGCAGACCTGTCAAGCAGGATTTAACATTCAAGCAGCGTGTGACACTATATTGCCAAAAAGGATGTCATCTCTGCCCATTCAGGACAGCCTATTGTTTGTTCCTGGAAGTCGCATCACACTTTTTTCACACCTATGCAAATGCTTATTATTGGCTGACAGGAGTGGGCGGGCAATCAAAATGTATCCTTCGAGAACTTCAATCAACTTTTTAAATTAATGAACAACTGTTCCCCTACTTTTTATGAAAAGACAACTGTACTGGGATCACTAATTTCATTAGTGTAAAGGCTTCAGCTGAAGTGTCAGGCAGGGAATCTGATGTGTTGTGAAACCGAGGGAGGGACAGACAGCGACACAAGCCTTCTTGCCATTTGACACGCTTTCCTGAAAAAATTGCAATTGCACACAACTGGTTAATCTACAAATGTAAAGGATGCTTGGGAGCCGATGTTGGTTTAATTGATCAAATCACATGAAGCTTTGTGATAACAAAGATTTATTCTTTTCCAGAGGTAGTGCACAGAGTTATCAGTTTAGCTGTGATGTGTGAGCTTTTCAGGGCTATTATATAAAAAAAGATGATTATGTACAGTCTGGGTTTTACTAAAATCTATATTTGGAAGCACTGTTTCATCTGAAACCTTCCTGCACATTAGGTAGCAGTATATTTTATACTGTGCGTAATGCAAGTTTAACATAATGACTCACATGTTGTCATTGTTCTCTGTCACAGGCTGGGCCCTCGTAGCATTAACAATACATAAACCACTATTCTCCACTGCACCAACCAAGATTTTATTTTGCGGCTTTCTGGATTCACACAGACCTCTGCAGTATAGAGGTTTTATAATGTTCAATAGTGTGCTGCCCACTGAACACAATAGTTGCAACAGCCCACTAGTGACATTTAACTTCCAGGCCCCAGGTACGTTTTGTACCATAAAATAGGGATATATGTGTAAATTATTAATTATATAATATATAAACCATGTTTTAAGGGGGAGCACAGTACTTTAATATAGGGTCAAGCAAAAAGCAACAGATCTGGGGTGACCATGCAGAAAAAGTGAATTTCCTACACCTCCTCTCATTCGAATGACGCTAGTGATGAGGATTCTTTCCCTCCTGTCCTGCTTCTATTGAGGGACTATTGTATGGCTGGGGTTAGAATTATGGCTCATTTTGCGTGGACCTCTTTAATCTGATGAGATGAAGTTCCCTAACATAAGAGAACGTCCTATTCAATTTCAAGAAGAATTGCAGAACTGATATAAAGCAGTTATTGCAGTTGACAGTGCTGAGTGAAGTAAGAGAGGCAGATTGATAGAGAAGGTGACATGGCCAAGAGTTGTCCCTGCAAATGATGGATAGTTGAATGCCGCGAAGGATGCATTGTGAATGTGGCTAAGGAAGTGTGTTTAGTGAAGACATATTGCACCAAGATTTCAATCTGTACACAAATGTAAGAGAAAGGCTGGCTCATTATTGTGACAGATGTAAGGATGGGTTTGTAAGGAATTCCAGCATAATCTGAAGAAGATGCTTCAGGAAGGTATCAGTGCTGCTTTTGTACTGGGATTGCTACTGAATAGGAGACCCTAGTTAAGAAAAATCTGCGTTAGATGGCTGATGAAGAAACTGGCAGAGTTAGTGACAGTTGTTAACCATTGAGTGGTCTCAGGAGCGAAAGAAAGAGAATACTGAATCAAAGTTGAGGTTGCTGAAATTGCAGAACATGCAGAGGTCTATATAGGGGATGGGCTGAGCAACAACTCAAATAAGTGAAAGAAGGGGAAGGAAGAGGAGGACAGGAAGTTGGAAGGACAGAGAAAGGGGTGGGAAATGTCAGGGGAGAAGCCCCAGGAGCAGATGCGGTCAGGTTTTTTCATGTGGTTAGTGAGGTCATTGGATGCAAGGTTATCTTAATACTGCACCTAGTGCTCAAACCTTTTCAGAAAAATCTGGATTCTAGCAGGTTTCTCATAATTTCTAACCTGAATTGAATGCGAGCCAGAGAGTTTGGGGCTGTGCTGTGTACACGCTAATGCAAGTACATCACAAAGGTCCCCATGTTGAAAGTGTTATCGATGGTAAATATACCACCTGTTTCATGATTGCTTGGCCTTAAAGATTTATTAATTCCCTTCTTTTCCTCGCTCAGGCATGTCCATAGATGCAGTCATTATTTCCAACTGAGTCCCTCACCACATTTCTTTTATTCACATCCAATCAGATCAGTGATAAACATTCCATCCTGCTCTACACAACCTGTCCAACTAATTTGTTAGGCATGGACATCTTGTTCAAGTTAAATTGAACACTATTCCAGGTGGTATGTCCCTAAATATTCCTTGCCAAAACGAAAATGAGATACTTGAGCTATTATGTGAAAACACAAGGGGTCAGATTTACAAGCCCCTAGAGGCTCTTAGTGTCGCCTTAGTGTAATTTCTTTCTGCTAAGGCGGCGCTAAGTAGGCCATTTCTCCATGCCATATTTCCAAAGTGGTGCAATGCATGCATTGTGCCACTTTGTAACACTTCGTGCCACATTATACCTGCGCCAGGCATAATGTAAGCAAGGAGGGCATTCCGACACAGGAATACCAGAAAAAATGATGCAGTGAAATTTACAACATTTTACAGCAACATGTTTGCTGTCATTTTTAACGCCTGCTAAGAGAAGACATAAAAAAAATGACGTTCCCGTAGTAAGCTATGGGCTTCCCTGTGCTTTGCTGGACTAGCGTTATAATTTTTGATGCTTGTGTAGCAAAACGCCACAATAGGGTACAAAATGTTGACCCTATTGTACTAACGACATCTGTGGCATGCCATATTATAAATATGGGGTAACCATGGTATTGTTAGGTGGCGGTAGGGGGAACGGGAGAAAAGTGGCACATTGGGCCAGATGCCAAAATGTCAAAATGGTGCCAGTCAAATTATCATGATTCCTGATTTATCCAAATTGCTTTCACATCTATCCCCCAACCTATGGTTTACAGTGGCCAATGATATGATGTTCATTTAATCTGTAGAGCCAATAAAGGTGAAGGTTGATCTCCAGAAGAAGTTGCACATATGTCAGAAATGGAGTCTCTGGTTGGCAGAAGTATGTAGCTTATACAAGCAGGAACCACAATCCTAGTCAGGGTAAGTCAGAAACACACTAAAAGTTAACCTGGTTTCACCCATGGTAGCTTGGCACAGAGCAGTCAGGCTTAACTTCAGAGGCAATGTGTAAAGTAAGTAAAACAGTAAAATCACCACATAAAAAAACACCAACCCTGGTTAGGAAACAAGAGCTTACTTGTATGAGCAAAACAAGACCAAAGTGACAAAAATCCAACGGGTAGAAGACAAGAGAATTTTTAAAGTTTAAACTTAGTTATAGTGCCTAAAAGTATAGAGTGCCAGCTGAGGCTATCTGGTCATAATAGACCAGGTGAAAGCCAAAACCCAGGATGACCACGATGGAGCGCGAGTCGCATACAGTCCCAGACAAGTCCTGCTGAAGTTTTACCTTCTCAAGAATTGAGCAAAGAGTCTCATTCTCAATGAGAGAGTTGCTGGTGTCAGCCCACGGGTACAAGGAGATGGCTGGGCATCGTGGATGGGTGGGCTGGAGCCTCACAGTCGCGACCAGTGATACTAGATGTGTGAAGAGACCATCTTGCAGCACTTGCGCTGATTGTTCAGGCAAGTGGTGCAGTTTCGGTACGAGTGGGCTCATTCATGAAGAGCCCAAAAGCTTATGAGGAGCCACAAAATCACTTCCAAGGGCCAAGACCCTGAGAGGCACCTCTTGGGGTCAGAAGCTTGTTGAAGATGGGTCCAGGAGCTGTGGGGAGCCTGTATTGTCCCTGAGGCTCAGATCAGGATCCATAAACACAAAAAGTATGGGGGCTTAAGTGGTGGTTTGTGAAAACCTTATGTGCAGAATTTATATTTGGGGTTTCCCCTTATGGAATAGGTGGTTTCACACACATAATAGTGTCATGCTTCATCATTTGACCACCTATCCCCGCCCAGGTAGGACAGTGCCGCTTGGGCGGACTCAACCTCCTGGGCTGATGTGCCCAGAGGGAGTCTTAGATGTGTTTGTTCTGGATAATACAGGGATCAATTTATTTCAATATTATTACCTACCCGATCACCAGTGTATATCACACATTTAATAGTGGTGTCTGCTGGTAAAATAAAAAACAGGAGATGGACAGTTTTTTAGTACAATGACTCACGCTGTCCCTCTAATCATTAAGGCCAACATGTTTCTGCCCTCAAGCTAAACCACAATTGGTCAGGGGGCATTCTTCAGGGCCTGAGATCCCTATACATTATACTGTGTGGAGGAGCCTATCCTTTCATATTGGTGAAACGCACACTTCAGGCCTACCTGAAAATGAATCAAATTGTTGAGGTACCCTAAATTTTCAGGGTCGCTAACCCCTGGTCTGGGGTGGGGTTGATGTCCAGGGAATAACGTCTGGATGGAGACCCGAGTAGGTTTGCCAGACTGATGCTCCCTTTGATGAAAGTATGACTACAAGGGACATCAACCCCACCCCAGACCAGGGCTTAAGGCCCCCTGAAAATTTAGGGTACCTCAACAATTTGAACAATTTTCAGGTAGGACCTTTTTTGCAGATCTGGCCAAATAGAGTTTTGGTGCTATTGTTAGCAGCTGTATCATCCTAATTTTCCTGACGCGGAAGAAGGGACTGCAAATGTGCACAGATAAGTGCATAAACTTAGGGTCATTAATAATGGGTTATCCCTAGTTTTCCACTAGTCCCTAAACCTGCCATAATCTTTTATTGTATCCCTGCAAATTCACAATACTTTACTATGGTTGATCTTTGTTCTGCCTTTTTTTCTATTGCCATACATGAAGACAGCCAGTACCTCTTCTCATTTATATTCTGATGAACTAACTAAGTCTCCCTCAATCCTTTCCTAGGACCTAAAGAAAGATTTGGACATGTTGGTTTTCCCCCAGTATTATACTTTCATTGAATATGTAGATGATCATATGTAACACTGGGTCATACTCATTTACCTCCTTTATGATTGGCTAATAAAAGGACTAAGGCTTGTAAAGAAAAAATGCAACTCTGCCCACCCCAACGGTGTTCAATATTGTGGTCATGAAATTTCATCTGGCAGGTACCATTAACCTCTGAAAAGTGTAGAAGCCACTCATAAGGTGCACTACCTCATAAGTGTGTCTCGGGTATGCACTTTGTGGGAAAGGTGGGATATTGTATACAGTGCATACAGCAATATGCTAAACTGGCAACCCCAAAAAGAATGCATCAGAAAAGACACCCCAAAACCTTGCACTGGTCTAGTCAAGTTTAGAATGCATTTCTAAATATAAAACAAGCAGTGACTTCTGCTACTGCATTAGGACTCTGGATTATAATAAGCCCTTTATTTTGTATTGCTATGAGGGTAATGGTTTTGCCCTCGTAGTACTACTTCAGAGTCATGGAGTACCTGACAGCCCATAGCATATTACACTTCAGTTCTGTTCTGGACCCTGTCATGACTGGGCTTGCATAATGTTTGCAATCTGTACTGGCTACTGCAAAGATTGTCAAGGAATCTGCAAAAAATGTGCTGAGTCCTCACTTTTTTTTAAACAATATTTTATTGTCATTTTATTTTAATACATTATTAATACAATTATAACTTGTACAATAGTCCACATTAATTATTACCAACAGTTATTGTACTGTTCCAATCTGTGGATAGTACTTGCATGAGCGTATTCGTGGTCTGTGCTGTTTCTCAATAAATATTCATAATAACTATTACATGATGGTGGTTAATTGAGGTGAGTGCTCCTAGTATGGTGGTTTAAGGACTAGTCAGCTGGGACTGGAGTTCTCTTGTTAAGTTTAAGCTCAACTGTCTACTCAGGGGTTATTGGCCGTGCATGTGTGTACCTGGACTAGCTCCTGATCAGAGTTATATAGTGTCGCTTACTCCCTTATGGCTGCTGCCCTCCTTGGCTATCCTACATTCTGTGCTAGGTCCACCAATCTTCCCATTCTGTTCGTAGTGCGTGTTATGTGTTCAGGTCTATCCATCTACACTTGGCCAGATGGTGTCTCGGCTACTCTCCTTGTGTTTCTTTGTTGCTATCTCGAGATTCCCATCCTCTTAATATTTCCTCCCATAAAGGGGCAATGGGTTTCTGGCGCAGTCCCCTCAATTCTTCGCGCTCCAAGACCTGGAGTTCCGCTCTGGCCCATTTCGTGACTTCACGTTGCCAGACTTCTAATGGGGGGGAGCTAGAAGCTTTCCAGTTTAGTGTTATTTGTCTCCTGTAGAGTGCCAGTGCCAGGTCCAGAAATCTGGTAGTTACTGCACCCAGCGCCAATCCCGAATGCAGTCCCAGCAGGCACAGCGATAGGGTCTGTGGCAGTTTGATGCCCAGTGATTTCTCAAGTTCACCCAATATCTCCTCCCAGGCCCGCCGGATATCAGGGCAATGCCATTGCATATGGTCCAGGTCTGCATCTAGTTCGTTGCATCTGGGGCATGTTCTGGGGTCTCCCCCATAAATGATGTTTAGTCTATGCGGTGTGAGATATGTTCTGTGCAAATAATTAAATTGTCTATATCTTAGATGTGTGTTCCTAGTTACTGTCCTAGGGTATGCCATTGCTTTCTTCCACTCAGCCTCTGTCAGAGTATTACCCAGTGCCCTTTCCCATCTCTCACAAAGGGCTTGGATGGGGGTCAGAGTGCACTCATTTTGGGCCCTGTACAGTTTTGTAACCAGGTGGGTATCCTCGCCCATAGTCAGGAGGATATGTATGATATTGTGTGTCTCTGGTTCTGCATTGATCGTTCCCCAGTTTATTTTAATACGGTGAGTCAGGTGTTGGTAGGTTAAGAACTGCCCAGTCGGTATTTGATTTCTTTCAACTAAATCCGTGAATGATCTTAGTATTCCTCCCTGAAAGAAGTCTCCAAGAGTTACCACCCCTTTACTCGCCCATATCCCTAGTCCACCGCAAGTCCTCGATCCGTCTAATGGGTCAAGCACCAGCCACTGTAATGGAAGGGCCGGGGAATATGGTGTAGCTATTCCCGTTCTGGATGTTCTTTTCTAGCTTAACCAGCTCCCTCTCTAGTGTGCGCTGGATTCCGGCCGTCTGGCTCATGCATTGGCCTCTCACTGCTACCTTGAGGGTTTCCCATTCTATGCCCCTAGATGTTGCTGATGTGGCATTAAGGGTAACATGATCTGTTATATGGGATCGGAGTGACTCTCTGTATGACTGGTCCTCCAGGGCAGACGGACTTAATCTCCACAACGGAATGGGGGGCCTATCCTCAGTTGCCTTCCATACCAGTAGTAAGGGGTTATGATCGGACAGGGTGCGACCTAGGTATTCCGTGTGAGTTGTGTAGCCTGTGCAGAGCATAGGATCCTATCTATCCTAGTGTGTAGGCGGTGTAAGCTAGAATAATATGAGTAGTCCCTGTCTGTCGGGTGTTGGGCATGCCAAGCGTCTATCAGTCCCCAACTCAGCATCCAATCTTTGGAATGGCTGGCTATTTTATGTGTTATCGCCCCCTTAAGTGGCGGGGTGGAGCGGTCCATGTCCACATCTACAACACTGTTTAAATCTCCACCGATGAATAATTCCTCCCCGTTTCTACGTGTAAGATGTCTAGACAATTGCTGTAAAAAGGGGATTTGGTCCTGGTTGGGGGCGTAAATGCTGCATAGGGTAGTTGGTACACCGTGTAGGAGGCCCACCACCATCACAAATCTATCTTCGTGGTCAATTTTGGTGGATGTAACCTCAAAAGGAACCCCCGCTCTTATCCACACTAATTCTCCCCCTGGTGTATGCTGAGTATTTAGTAGCGAAGATCTGACCCCTCCATCTGCGCTTCAATTTATCAATCTCATTAGCTGTGAGGTGGGTTTCTTGCAGCAGGCCGACATGTATCCCCCTCCGTTTCAGGTACGAGAGTACACAATGTCTCTTAGAGGGCGAACCCAGTCCCCCTGACGTTCCAGGTCAAGAATGAATAACTAGCCATGTCGGTGTGTGATGAACCGCATTGTTCCCCCCTTCCTTCCCGTACCGTAGTTCCCTACCCTCCTCGTTAAGTTTAATGTGAGTAAGTTGTAACCTCAGTGCCACCATTAAAGAACTAAATTGTAAGCCCCAACGCCCCAACCCCAGGGCACCTCTCAAACTGTAGGTTACCCAATTTACATTGCAACAGTAATAACAACAAGTCAGTTTGAGTTCTCGCCATTCCGATTGAATGGCCGAGAAACCGGTTGAGGGGGTGGCTGCGAGGTTGTCGAGGCCTCTTCAATAAAGTATTGTTATCCTCCAGTGCCCGTCGGGAAAGACACTTATGCCAGTTCAACCGATGTTTGGGGAGTCACTCTAGGGGCGTCGCCCGGGTAGCTGGAGCCTCCTTCTGAAGAGACCGACGCCGCGTCCGAGTCTTTTGCACTATTGACCTGTGAGGGTGCACTCCCGCACACCGAAGCCACCGCATACAGGGCCTCTATCTTCGCTGACTCTCTCTGGGCCCCTGGTTGGCCCCTCGGGCAGCCGATCCCTATTGCGCTGTTTCTTCTTACCTCTGCGGGCGGCTCGTCCGGGCTGTTCGTGGCGGCCTGCCGTCAGGCCCCTCGACTCCAACCATTCCCATGCTTCCTCTGGAGATTGTAGAAACACCGTTTGCCGTTCAGGACCACTCGTAAATTGGCCGGGAAGAGGAGTGAGTACTGGATCCCCTCCTTGCGGAGGGCTTTTTTCATGGACAAGAACAAGGCACGTTTCAACTGGACTTCCAAGGTGAAGTCCGGGAATAGGGTCCCCGCGGTGTTTTCAACTTCAAACGGCCCCGCTTCTCTGGCTCTACGGAGCAGACAGTCCCTGTCCCTATAATGCATTAACTTCGCCACTACCACCCGCGGTGTCGTCCCCGGCGCCAGAGGTCTCGAGGGGACTCGGTGTGCTCTCTCCAGGGAGAAAAAGGTCGTAAGGTGATCCGGCGCCACGATTGTGCGTAGCCATCCTTCGAGGAATTCCACCATGTCGGAACCTTCCACTCCCTCCGGAAGGCCAACCACCCGAATGTTGTTTCTGCGATTCCTGCCTTCTGCGTCTTCCACACAGCGTTCGAGGCGGTGTACCCGGTCTGTCAGCTGTAGAACTGAGGCTGCGAGGTTTTCGTGCTTCGGAGTGAGCTCTTCTATGTCTGTCTCTGTAGCTTTTACTCTGCCTGCCAGTTTGGTGTGGTCTGCCCTCAGCAACCCCAGCTCCACTGCCACTTAGTCAATGTCTTGTCGTAAAGGTTTTTTTGTGTCTTCAATGGCCCCCAGGATCTTCTCCAGTCCCCCATGGCCTCTTTCTGTTGTGTACTTATAGGATCACAATGCAATGTCTTGCTTCTGGTCTTACCCTTGGAAGACATTCGGGACTCGTGTTGCTGTGGGCTAGATGTAGGACAGGGTGGTGACCCACTCACCGGCTGGGGATGGGTGTATTCATTCTCCTGTCGGACCCAATTGGTCTGATCTGCGGCCCTCCGGACCGGTTGCCAGACTGTGCAAGCCTGGTTCCAATCAAGTTGTCTCGGAGAGGTGGGTCCTCATGGCCTCGTCCAGCAGGGGCTTTCAGCGACGGTATCATATCTGTGCTCGTGCCCCTCATCATGCCTCCTCTCCCTGCGGCACTCGTATTGGACCCCGCCAGCCGAGTCGTCGCTCCCCCGGGAGCCACCAGAGGAGTTCCACGTCTTATCTGCCGTTAGCAGCACGCAGCCTCAGTCTCTCCCGGAGTCACTCACTGGCGCTCAGCTCTCCTCACCTCTGCCCAACTCTGCTCGTGCTTCGTAACTCCGGTCCGGTCCGGCCCAGCCAGAGCCTTCCCGGTGGGCTTCCTTCTGCCGATCTCAGCGGCCGGGTCGTCACCCACCCGGGAGCAATCAGGGGAGTTCCACGCCTAAGTCGCAGCAAGCAGCACGTAGCCTCAACCTCACCTGGAGGCACTCACTGGCATCCAGCTCTCCGCATCTCTGCCCAATTCTGCTCGTGCTTCGTAACTCTGGTCCAGCCCAGCCTGGGCCTTCCTGGCCGGCTTCCCTCCACCAGTCTCGGCAGCCGGGCCGTTGCTCCCCCGGAGGCAACCAGGGGAGTTCACACCGCAGCAAGCAGCACGTAGCCTCAGCCTCACCTGGAGTCACTCACCGGCGTCCACCTCTCCTCCCCTCTGCCCAGGGCTGCTCGTGCTTCGTAACTCTGGTCCGGCCTAGCCAGAGACTTCCCGGCCAGCTTCCCTCCACCGGTCTCGGCGGCCGGGTCATCTCTCCCCCGTAGGCAAACAGGGGAGTTCCACGCCGCAGCAAGCAGCACTTAGACTCAGCCTCACCTGGAGTCACTCACCGGCGTCCAGCTCTCCTCACCTCTGCCCAACGCTGCTCGTGCTTCGTAACTCTGGTCCGGCCCAGCCAGGGCCTTCTTGGCCGGCTTCCCTCCACCGGTCTCGGCGGCCGGGTCGCTGCTCCCCCGGAGGTGACCAAGGGAGTTCCGGCTCCAGTCGCATCAAGCAGTACGTAGCCTCAGCTTTAGCCGCCCCCAGGGTCACTCACTGTCGCCCGGCTCTCCTCCTCTCTGCCCAGCGCTGCTCGTGCTTCATAACCCCGGACCGGCCTAGTCCGGGCCCACACGCTCGACAGGTCCAGGTCACCCGGATTCAGCACTGCAGTTCTTCCATTCGGCCCAGTGGTCTCGGCGGCCAGCCCGGCTCTGCTCTTTCAAGATCGTATACCCGGCTCCGGGAAGATGCTGAGTTTTATTGGGTCCCCCCGGCCTCCCTCCACAGGTCTCGGCAGCCGGGTCATCGCTCCCCCGGGGGCAGCCAAGGGAGCCCCGCGTCTCATCCGCAGCAAGCAACACGTAGCCTAAGTCTCACCCGGGGTCATCCACCGGGGTCCGGCTCTCCTCGCCTCTGCCCAACGCTGCTCACGCTTCGTAACTCTGGCCCGGCCCAGCTCGGGATCACACTCGTGCTGGGTCCCGGTCGTCTGGGTTCGTCTTGCTGCTCTTCCTCTCGACCCGGTGGTCCCAACGGCCAACCCGGCTCCTCAGCTTCAGGATCGCACTCTTGGCACCCTGGAGGATGTTGATTTACTCAGGATTAATTAAGGCCTCGACGGAGCTCTGATACTAAGCGTCCGGCCCGATTAGCCACGCCCCCTGCTGAGTCCTCACTTAACTGTTGCAGTGCCTCACTCAATGGTGGCCCTTTTCCTCACTACAAAAACCCAACACCTTTCCACTGCCCGACCGGCCTGATATGAGATTTTTGCTATTGCCCACCTCTCACACCCTGGTCAGATGTCCAGCCCTAAACACTGCTGCATTGATTCCTATTAGTGAGGAGTGAGGCGGGTGAGCCATATGACTTTATTCTAGGTAGTACTCAATTTACCAAACCCTGTGTTAAATTAGCTGAAATTTCCCCAGTATTGATTGTGAAATAACATATTTACTTGATGGTTCTTGCCTTCGAAATAATGATGGTGTCATAGTTGCCAATTATGCTGTATGTACTTTACATTAAATTATTCACTTTCCAAATGTGAGCCCTGCTTAAGTTGCAGAGCTTCCAGGTCCACTAGAGGCTGCACTTAGCCCAAACAAATATTGTGACTGTGTACACTGATTCAGATAATGCTTTTGGAGGGACACATGACTTCAGGTTTTATGGATGCAAAGTGGTTTCTTCACATCTTCTGGAACGCCCATAAAAATGGATGGTATGTCCACATTCTTATGCATTCTTTACAGGAGTGGTGGTAGTAGTATAGCATCCTTATGATGATATCTCTTGTGATATTACATTTGCTGATTCTGCTGCTAAAAAAGCTGCCTTGTCTGAACTGGAGAGGCTGCCATGTATGTTCTAAGTACTGATTTATTTCTTCTACTTACATTAAATGATTTGTGGCAAAACCAAATTGTTTTGGATGAAGCAGATATGTAAAAGGGGACCCACAGTGGGCGTGGAGAGATAACACTGAGAGAGTGGTCGCACAAACATTTCTACTAACCAGCCTTGCCAGATTGCACTATGGAGCTGCTCATGTCGGTAGGGAGGCTATGTTGTGTGTCACTACAACCCAGGGGTATGCACTTTTCTTCTCTGCTGTACCCAGAATTATTGATAGTCTTCCCTTATATGTCACACAATACTAGAAAAGGTATTAAGGCGACCTCGACTGTTCACCCTCCCCCCATGGAGCCCCGTTGTGCACATTCAGATGAATTGTAATGCATATGTTATGTTATGTTATGTTATGTTGTGTTATTTTATGTGCATTTGCAAATAATACTATCAATGGTGAGGGTATCCCAGCAATGAGCAGGTGTGCAGCCCTGCCGATGATAGGTTGGTTAATTGAAAGCTAGATCATAAGCTTCCTGTGGAATTCTAGAGGAGAGGAGGAGGCTTTGATGTGGAGTGAGAGGTCATTCCATGTTGTATGAGTGATGTAAGAGAATGCCCATCCTCCTAATCTGGTTCAGTGTATGCGTGAGATGAGCAGGAGTCGTGTGAAGCGTGGGTTTCTGGGTAGTTGGTGGAAGGAGATGCAACTGGTCAGGTGGGAGGTGCCTAATTTGTGTAATCCCTAATTGTGCGTGTGAAGAGTTTAAAAAGAGCGAGTTTGTATATTGAGAGCCAGTGGAGCTCCCTGAGTTATTGTGTGATGTGGGTTCTGTGTGGGAGGTTTAGGATGAGTCTTGCTGCCAACCATTCTGGATGGTTTGCAGTCCTCTAGTGAGTTTCCCAGCATGGAGGGTGTTCTCATAGTCCAACTTGGCTGGGTAAAGAGGGTAAACTCTGACCTGGTGGGGGGTAGGTATGCCCCCCAGAAAGTCCTGGGTTGCCAGGCGGTGGTCCAGTCTGTGGGTACAGACCCTGGACTGGGGGATCAGGTTCAGGGTGCCCCCCCTGACCTGGAGGAAGGGCTACTGCTAACAGTGCCCCTACCATGTTGTCTTCTGGGGGGCCACTCCTAGTTGGGGGTGCAGGACCCCAGAAGAGAGGGCAGGGGGAGGGAAGCATCACCCCTGGCCCTGGTCCAACCTGAAGGTACAGACCCCAGGTTGGAGGACCAGTTGCAGGTTAACATCCCTGCACTGGTGGGAGAATTTTGCAGGACTGCTTCTACAAGCATCCTGACAAATGGGTACTCTGTGGTTGACGCTCCTAGAGGGAGGGTACAGAGCACCAGAGGGGAGGACCAGGGTCAGGTTGTCATCCCTGACTGGGTGGAAGGGAGAGTGGTCAAAGGGTGCCAGGCACCTGGGGCTACCGCCCCCCACTCTCCACAGTCACAGTGGTTGGAGAGGCCTGAGGTCGGGCTCTCATCCCTGACAGTTGTCAGGGGTCACTGTGGCTTGCTGTCCTGGTGGACAGAGTTGCTCCTGGGGGGGGGACGAGAGTCACACCCCAGGGGTGAAGTGGGCAACACCACTGTGTTGGCCCTGGTGGTACTATCTGCCCATTGGGATACATCTGTGAGCAAAATAAAGTTAGGTGCTGCACAGATGGTGTCTGCAGATGTGGAGAAGAGTTCCCCATGGGTTAGCTTAGTGGACCCTGAGAGTATGGACAGAGGGATCCAACTGGAGTCAGGAAGGCGTAGAACTGGAACATGGCTGGACTGACCGTTTTTCTGCTATTGTTTAGGAACAATTTGAAGATTTCTCAGCATCTTCAGAGTGTGGAAGCAGGATGCAGTGAGGGCTTTGACTTGTGAACACATGTCCAGTTTCCTGTTGATGACTATTCTAAGGTTCCTGTCATGGGTGTTGTGTGCGGGTGCTGTGTGTGGGTCTGGGTTTGGACGGCAATGAATTGGAGTTCCATGGTGAGGTGTTCTCGACGAAGCTCACTACTTCTGTCTTGTTGGTGTTGAGCTTCAGACAGTTGGCTTTTGTCCAGTTAGTGACCTCAATCATGCAGGCGCTGAACTTGTTTCTTGTTCTGGGGGTCTTGTCTGAGAGTAGGAGAATGAGTTGAGTATCGTCAGCTTCTGTTCTATAAATGAGGAAGGAACAAATTCAGCAGAGAGTGGGTCATTGAATGCTAATCTTGTTCAGACGCCTGATGAGGGCTGGTATGCAAATTATTCCTACGTGCTCGTGATTGTTTGAATCTTCTATGGGTGAGTGAAAAAAGCATACACTGGTGCCTGTGCAGGTGCATCACCATAATCAAATTACTTCTTAGAGACTCTATCCCACATTTGGCCATTCACCTCATCTACCATGCTAGATTATGAATGGCCAAATGACACACTGCATGTATGGAATAGTACAAGACATTTGCAAAGTGTTAAGCATATATCTCCATAATTTTCCTTGTGCCTATCACTGAGAATTGTTAGACATAGTAGACAAGTAATAATAACTTTTAAGAACAAGAGAGCTAAGCTGAGGCCAAGCTGAAATGGCTTCATATACTGCCATTGGCATTATAGTCCATCAGGGCTTTTGTGTCATGGAAAACAAAGTTGAGCTCATCTGAAACTGTCAGGGGCTGATCCATTTAGTTGCCTTAAAATCCTTCAGTTTCCACTGCTAAACTAGTTTTACTGATAAATGATGATGATGTATTGCATTGCTGCAAAATCTTATACAGTGTCTTTACAGTTTCCATTCTCAGGTTCAAGCAATCTTACCTGAGTGTCTGACATGGCACTCCCTCCAGCACAGATACTGGTTGTACACCAGGTGAACCGGAGGAAGGCTTTCCTGTACCTCCCTTGCATGGACTCTATCAGATCCTACCTTCATGGTCTGATGAGATGGATCCATTCATCTCACTGTAAGCAAGGATTTCCTCCTCTAGACAGCAGAACTTATGCTTTGATCTCTCGATCAGCACCTCTTGCTGGGCTAGGCTATCTGCAGGAACTGCTCCTGCTGCCGACTCGTCATTGGTGGTGGCCCAAGTTCCCAACATTTGCACTCTTTGTCTGCTTCTCTGCAACCCAGTGTTACCTCTGCAGCTTCTCGTCATTACCACCTCTGTCCTGGATAAGCAGCCTTCCCCTGTATCACAGATACCAGTGTGGGTCTAACCTGCTATCTTTGCTGCTGCCTTGAGTGTATGCTTGGTGATGATGTACATCCTTGCTGCTGAATGGGAACTTATTTCAAGTACCTATTGTACTGAACCTATCCTGATTTGAGCCACCACTCTGCCTATGAGAACAACTTCTTCATGCTGATGCTGGGAAAGTGCGCACAAATTGTTAATCTTTCCTCTTGCTGGCATTGGACGCTCTAGTCTATTGACATAGGAGGGAGTGTTCCCTTGATCAGGGTACCCATCATGTGGGAAATTGGGTTACTGGTTGACTAAAGTGTGTGTCCTGGTCAAGTAGCAACCACAATCCTTACCAAGGAAAGACACAAGCAAACCCCAAATTAACCTGTGCTCACCCCCTGGTAGCCTGGTACAGAGCAGACTGGCGTTAAAGTAACGTATTTGACAATAACTCAAACAGTAACACAGTGAAACTCCACATGAGAAGATCCCAAACCAAGTTATAAACATAGAACAACATGTGAAAATAAAATAGGCCCAAAATGAAGAAAATCCAAACAGTAGAGCCAGATTTATGAATCTTTAAAGAATTTAGTGAAAAATAGCTCCTAAAAGCACAAAGCATCATCAGCGGTTATCTGGTATCGCTGGACTAGATCAAAATCCAAAGTTCAGGTTATTGTGATGGAGCGCAGGTTAGATACAGTGGCCAGGTTAGGACCACTGAAGTTTACCTTCTCAAGCTTGTGCCAAGAGTTCCATTCAGGTTACATTGGCCCGTGAAGAGCAGGGAGAGCATCGTGGGAGGCTGTCAGCAAATTACAAGGAGCCATCTGGTTTTACTGGAGCTTTGCGGTGGCGGTTCCTGGGAGTCGTCAATGCTGCAGCGCTAAGAGTCTGGCTGTCAGAGCTTCGTGCTGATTTGGATGCCAGCGACAATGTCTCTGTGTGAACAGGCCTGTTCTCAGCCGCAAAGAGCCCAAAAGCTTAATTTCAGCACCCATGAGCTACACCAAGGGTCCAGTAAATGAGAGGCACCACTTGGGGGTCAGGAACTCACTACAACTGGATCCAGGGACTGGTGCAGGATGTTGGTTAGCCTTTTATGTCTCTACGGCTCATATCAGGAGGCCAGCAGACTAGCCCTTGGAGTCACTCAGGGGTCTTGAGTCCAAGATGAAGTTGAAGGTCCAGTTCTTCCACAGGCAAGAGAGCACCAGGTCAGCAGAGCAGTGTAGAGGTTTCTTTAGAGCAATAGTACAGCAGAGTGGCAGCCCTTGTAGCAGCACAGCAGTCCTTCTTCCTGGCAAAGTATCCATAGGTCCATAAGTGTACTGAAGAGTTGGTGTCTGAGGTCCAGTATTTATACACAGTTGTTGCCTTTGAAGTGGGGAGAAGCTTCTAGAGCTATGTCTTTGAAGTGCGCAGGTGCCCTGCCTTCCTGGTCCTGGCTCCAGACTAACTACAGGGGTTATGCAGCCCTTTGTGTGGAGAAAGGACACAGCCTATTCCAGTATAAGTGAGGCTGGGCATTATTTCATCTGACCCATCCTGCCTGTGATGGCCCATCTAGTCCCACCTATGCTCCCCATTGTATGTGGCTGTCTTGGAGGAATACACAAAACCCAACTATCGGCTACACCCAGTCATGTTACCCAGATCCAGGCTGCAGGCACCAAATTGCTAAGGCAAGAAAAGGCCTACTTTCTAAAAGTGGCATTTTCAGAATTGTAATTTAAAATCTGACTTCATCATAAGTTAGGACTTTAAATTATGATTTCAGAGACACCAAACATCAACTGGGTACCTATTCCCATTTCGAAATAACACTTATAAAATGTAATGAGGTAGATCCAATGTTATCCTATGGGAGAGGTAGGCCTTACATTAGTGAAAAACGAATTCAAGTTTTTTTACTGGATATGTAAAGCTTTAAAGTACATGTCAAAATGTTTTAATACATTGCAACCTGCCCTCTGGGCTGCCCAGGGCATACGCTATGAGTGACATACATGTATTCAAAAGAAAGGTTTGGGTCCGCAAAAGGTTTACTTTGCCAGGTCAAAATGGCAGTATAAAAAAACTGCACACACAAGCTCTGCAATGGCACATCAGAGGCATGTTTAAGGCGCTAATTGAGTGGGTGGCACAAGCAGTGCTGCAGTAAATTAAAAATGCCAATTGGTTATAAACCAATTCTACCATGTTTTGAGGCGAGAGAACAAGCACTTCATCACTGATTAGCAGTGATAAAGTGCACAGAGTCCTAAGGCCAACAAAAACGAATTCAACAAAAATAGGAGGAGGAAGGCAAAAAGGTTGGTTATGACCCTGCAGAAAGGGTGAAGTCCACAATATCACTTATAATGACTATTGCCTTGACCTCTTTTTCTGTGGGAATCAACTGACCGAATGTGATGGAATATCATCAAGGTCTTTCTCAATCCTTCAAGAGTTTAACAATCCTTTTAAAAAACACTTTCCAGACATGACTCATCTTGCACTAACTGAATCAGGATCCATCAGTGAACACCGTAAACCAAACATTTCAGTATATTTCTCAGACCCAGCAAGGGACATCTTGTCCTGGAAAACCTTCCTTTTGAACTGCCCCTGTATGAACACCATCTCCATCATAGTCTGTTTTTTGACGAATGGCAACAATGGGGCAGGTATGCTTATTTCATTTGTGGCTTTCCTTGCCTGGACTGAAACTTACTACCCAGGGTGTATCATTTCTGTTCTCAGACACTTTAGTGGTTACGCTTCAGAACGTAGGGAGACTAGATGGACCGCCACCAAAACTAATAGATTTTTCTCAAATTTAATTGCAATTTATAGCATGACTATGTCCCTGGATGAAGAAGAAGAAATGATCTAATAATGAATGAAATCGAAATTTCCATCCCATTCGTATTAGGAATAGTGGTTTACCAATAGGATGCTCTTACAAAGATGCTAGTGCAGAAAAGTAAATTTAAATTACTCTTTAGCAGCTAAAGGAGTAGCCTGTGTTATTGTGGGTTCCGAATATTGTTCTCATCTCCCCAAGACTTCCTTCTGCAAACATGAGCAGATAGATCATATTAAAGACAGTGCAAGGACATTGTATGAGTTGCAAAGCGGATTAAATCTGAGGCCCATATTTATACTTTCCTTGCGACGCTTTTGCGCCACATTTTGACGCAAAAGCGGCGCAAACTTACAAAATACAATTGGCCCATATTTATACTTTTTGACGCACAACTGCGCCAACGCAGTTGTGCGTCAAAAATTTTACCACCGGCTAACGCCATTCCAACACACCATGCGGGCACCTTATTGATGGAATGACGTTAGCCGGCGCTGAGGACTGGTGTGCGTAAAAAAAAATGACTCACACCAGGCAGCGCCGGCGTATGGGAAAATGGGGGTTGTGCGTCAAAAAACGGTGCAAGTCAGGTCTGAGGCAAAATTCAGGCCTCAAACAGGATTTGCGCCATATTTTTTTACACCCAACCTCCATTGACACGACTCCTGTCTTAGCAAAGACAGGAGTCATGCCCCCTTGCCCAATGACCATGCCCAGGGGACTTATGTCCCCTGGGCATGGTCATTGGGCATAATGGCATGTAGGGGGGCCCAAATCAGGCCCCCCTATGCCACAAAAAAAATCGGAAAAAAATACTTATTCCCGAACTTACCTTTACTTCCCTGGGATGGGTCCCTCCATCCTTGGGCGTCCTCCTGGGGTGGGCAGGGGTGGCAGGGGGTGTCCCTGGGGGCAGGGGAGGGCACCTCTGGGCTCCTTCCGAGCCCACAGGTCCCTTAACGCCTGCCCTGACCCAGGTGTTAAAAAACGGCGCCCATCAGGCTGTGCGCCGTTTTTTAAGGCCTGCCACCTCCTGTGCGTCAAAATGACGTCAGAGTATAAATAAGGGGCACAGGCCTTAAAGTAATTTTTTGGAAGGGAACGCCTACCTTGCATATAATTAACGCAAGGCTGGTTCCCCCTTCCAAAATATGACGCACATGGTGGGATTTTGACGCCTGCGGGGTCAGACGTCAAAGTATAAATATGGGACAGGGTTTGCGCCGATTGTGCGTCAAACATTTTGACGCACATTCGGCGCAAACAGACTATAAATATGCCCCAATTGTATTTTGTAAGTTTGCGCCGCTTTTGCGTCAAAAAATGACGCAAATGCGGTGCTAAAAAAGTATAAATACGGGTGAATCTCCATGGTATTTGGATGTGGTTGGGTAACATATTTGTTTCCTGGAAAATTTGATTATTTGAAATAATTATTGCAATTATCTTAATTGTGGTTATTTTTTAAATGCTGATAAAGATAGTAATGTGCATCATCCTCCGGTGTTGTGAAAATAAAGGCAGTATCAGTGCCTTCCCATTAACTACCTTCCAAGGTGATTCAGACAATAATGAAGAGATGAAAGCAGAAGTATTGAGACTGTTCGAAATTGAATTATTATGAAGTTTTGCCTCCCAGCAATAAAGGGTGGGGGGGTTGAGAAATCTTAATAATGTATTAATGCTTTGTGTGCATATGAGTCATCGTACACATATATGTTATATAACCTTATTTGGATGTTGTTTATCCTTTGCTCTAGTGGACTTCTTCGCCTTATGAAACATGCTCAGTTGAAAGACTCATGTAGGCCATTTTGCACACGTTGTGCATTTGCACCTTTCAGTAGAAGCATGGCCTCATTTTGAAACTCAGCAATCAGAAGCATGCTTTAGGAAAAGTAATAAAAAGTCAGAGGTGTGTTTCTGAGCTTAACTCATTTTCAATACTCTCTTATCTTATCCATGTGAACATCTTGCCATCTGGTTCTGTAAGCACATTTCGTTAAAGAAAGGCGTTTCAATCACGTTTTTGTTCCATAGATATGCATTGAGCAAAATAATGTACAAATTGTAGATTTCTTACTACCTTTAGAGCTCTGCTTTTTTATGGGCCGCCTCCAATCGCCTCCAATTTCTCAGCACCCCGGTGCGTGCGTTTATGGATCTTCTCTAGCTCTAACATCTGTTTGGTCATCATCTCCCTTCTCTCTTTCCTAATCTTGTTATCCGTAGCTGTCATTGCTACGAACTCTCCACTAAGGACCGCCTCTAATGACAGAAGAGAGACAGAGCAGACCAGGATATCATTAATTGCCAAAGATCTTGAAATAGCTTGTCCTATTAGTTTAATGACTGTCGGGCGCTGTAAAAGAGCTTTGTTCAGTTGCCATGGGTGGAGCTGTCTTTGGAGAGGAGGGAACCTCAGGGACAAGGAGACTGTCAAGTAGTCTGACAAACAGTGAGGATGTATTTTGATGGCCGTCATTAAGGTTTGAATACCTGTAGTTCCTAAAAAATAGTCTAGTCTAGCGTTCGTTTTTATGGGCATAGGAGTAGAAGGTGTAATCCCTAGACTGCAGGTGGGACTTCCCCCACAGATCTCAGAGTCCAGCTCCCCAACCTACCTAGTCCCCTCTGCTGATAATGCTCCAGCTCCTCCTGTGCGTGGTGCCAATCTGTCTATCTCAGTGTGGACATCTAAGTTTAGATCTCCTCCCAGTAGAAGCGACTTGTCTTGAATGGGTGTCACCTCTGACAGAGTTAGTTGGATAAATCATCCTTGACCCCCATTTGGTGCATAAATGAACCCCACCACAATAGTGTAATTGAAGATATGTACCCTGTAGGCCAGAAACCTTATCTCCCACCTTGCCCATGAAGGAGCGGGAAGCTAACATGGCTATCCAGGCTGTCTATTTGTCTACTAAGGAAAAATACTGGTGAGGGAAGGCTCTGGACCGTAATCTATGGCAGTCCCTGGCTAAGAGATGAGCCTCCTGTAAGAGGCATATGTCGGCTTCAGAATGCTCTAATTTGAAAGGACTGACCGGCACTTGACCGGGTTGTTAAGACCCTTAACGTTAAGGGTCAATATAGGTAAATTAGCATGAGAGGCGTGAAAGTGGAATCATTCCAATATAGCAGTTTGACTCAGGATGAGTGATAGGAATTCCCACTGTTTGTTTTCCTGTAATCATGTCCCTGAAATCCGTGCTCTACGCTGGAGGGTGTTTTGTGGGCTTTCGTGCTATCTCACACCACCCCCTGCTGTAGTCAAGATGGGCGCCGAGAAGCGGGGGCCCACGAGGCAGGTCGCTCACTGGTATAGCCCACCAGGCTTGCTGGTTCAAGTGAGCACCCGGTTATTGGCCCATGCCCTAGATGGCCTCCTGTGCGCGCCACCCCAGTGAGGTGCTGTCCAGGGGCGATCTCCTGGACCCCTGGGATGGGCAGACCCCCCCCGCCGTGGCCAAAGAGGAAACCTGAAGTGGGCCACTGCTCCCCCGCAGCCCTCAGACTCTCAGGCCGCTGCGCTCTCCTTCTCCTCTCCACCCATGGGTGGGTCTGGAGGGTGGTCCTGTTCTTTCCCCTCTGCTTTGGGGTTGGGGGGGCGATATCCCTGTAGCTTATGGGGTTCGCCACCACCACTGATCCGGGGGGCCACACTTCAGTCTTGCAGATGTCTCTCTGTGGGCGAGGCCTCCCTAGCTACACGCGGACGGGAGCTGCTACTGCCCCTTCATTGGACTGGTCTTCTGCACTAGGTCCAGCTATGTCTACCACCCCAGGGAGCTATCAAACTCCGCTTCCCCGGTCCATCATCCCCTAATTTACTGCCACAGGTGTAATCAGGCCACCGTTGCCTCCTTTCAGGCTGGCTTGTCTGGAGAATAAGGCCTGCGCCGCGGCCTCAGCACTGAGTGGCACTTGGCCCTGGCAGGATCTGCCGAGAGACAACGGCCGAGGAGTCGGCCTCACCCAGAAGGGCGCACACAGGCGCAAGGCCGTGGCCTCAGAATGCGTTGGAGGAGGACCGCGGGGGTCCACATTGCCAGAATCTCCACCAAACTGCCATTGAATAGGTGGGAGACACAGAGGGACCAAACTATTGCCTTCATTATGATCTTGGCGGGCGAGCACTGCCACGCCTGCAGTGGTGGTATGACCGCCGACGGTATGGCGGTGCTCAACCGCCATATAATGATGCAAGTAGTTAACTGACTGCAAAGCAGCCAGTTCACTACCACCCACCGCCAGGGCTCAGTCGACTGCCGGGCTGAAGGTAGCCACCTTCGACCCAGCGGTCAACCATAGACCGCAGGCGGGATAATGATCTCTTCTCCACCAGGGATTTCCTGGTGAGATACCCTGCTAGGTAATCCCTGGCGGAAAGCATACGAAGAATTCCTGTCACCGGAATGTGGCACGTCAGCCCCCGCCACTGCCACAACCCCCACCCACCCACCCACCCCCCACCCACCCACCCACCCCCCCAAAGCCCATAAACCCCCCACTCCCCACTCCTGAACCCCCGAAAATCGAACCACCACCCCTCCTCCCCGATCTCCCTGTAGGCCCTCCCCAACCCCCCTCAGAATTCCCCCCCACCTCCGTTCAGGACCCCCCTCCCACCCCACCCTTCTCTCTCCGACAGCACTTACCTTTTCTGTGGCGCTGCTCCAGGAGGGAACGGGCTGCCTGGATGCTGCTCCGCCAGCATCGCTTCGTCTCCATACATCTCACCGCCTATTATTGCATCATAATAGGCGTGGCAGTGTCTGGCTGATGTAGCGATGAGGGTGGAGCAGCATCCACCTCCGCCACCAACCCCCAGTATGGCGTGTGGCAGTTCACACCGCCATCAATGGTGATGTGCCACCGGGAGTCATTATATGGCAGTCATAGGACCGCCAGCACTGGCGGTCCTGCCGCAGCTGTGATCTCAGCGGTCCACTGTTTGGACTGCCGAGATCATAATGATGGCCTATGTGTCCTACCCATCCGCCATCTTGATTCCGCCTCCTCTGGAATAGAATTTGTAAGAAGTACAAGTTGCAATACACATAAACGCTTTGATATTAAAACGGATTCATTACTATTGTGGTGCCCCCACACAGTCTCTCAATCATTGAGTAACTTCATCACTGATAATGTGACCACTTTTTCTTCAACAATTTTTTTTTTTTCGTTATTTGGAAGGGCATAGGTAGACCAGTGGTATATTAGTCGTATAACATTTGTCAGCTTTGGAAAGCCTTGCACATGAGGCTACATTCCAAGAAAAGGAAATCAATTTTGTGAAAGAATTTCTGCGGTTCAAACTTGCTTAATGAGGGTCATTACCACTGATATTTGTCTAAAACGGGCATTCCCACAAGCTCTAATGTCTGGGCCGTGCCATCCTACATTTCTGTGTTTTCTAGCCGTGGCAGGTTCTCAGGTCTGCATAGCACTTGGAAAATCATTTCCTCAGACCTTCCAAGAAGGACGTTGTAAGCAACAAGATAAAACGTAAGTTATTTTGCTTAATGCAGGCAGATGTTTTCGAGTTTTTTCACTAGGCTGTTTTAATAGTTTATAAAGTATAACACGTGTGTTCACTGCACAAAGTATTAAGGGGTATATTTATACTCCATTTGCGTTGAATTTGAGTCTTTTTTTAAGCAAATTCGGTGCTAAACTAACTCCATGTTTATATTTTGATGTTTGACAAGCCTAACGTCAAAATATTGGAGTTTGCACATTTTTTAGATGCGTGAAACTACCTTGCGTCAACAAGATGCAAAGTAGGCATTCTCATCTAAAAAATGGTGCTAACCCCATAGCCCCATATTTATCCCCCGTGCTAAAATGATACACAGGTGGGAGGAGGGGCTAAATAATGATGCAAAGCTTGCTAATTTCTGAATAAATTATGATTGCTACGAAGGTGGATTGTGTACATATCTTTGTAAATATTTGAAGTCCTAAATATTTAAATAGTCAAAAAACCCACACACGTTCACACAAGTTTTTTAATAACTTCATTTTTAATCGCCTGTTTTATTTTTTAAAAGCACCCTTTGCGCACCTTTTGCATTGGTGTGTCACCACACCTACCCTTCCTCCTTTGTCCAGCTTGCATCATGCCCCCTAGGATTCTGATGGAAAAAGCATTAGGGTGGAGTAGAGCACCACAACATCTTCAACGCATGTGTCCTCCCTCCCTCTGCCAGTTTGAGCAGGTTTTGCTGAATCCTTTACCAATCATGTTTCCATGGGGACACACATTCTGTGTGTGTAGAGCGGGTAAGGGGGGTAGTGGGAGAAATATATTCCAGACGTTAGCACCAATGCAACCCTAATTAATAGTGGCATTACTACATAAACCTATAGGTTCCTCCTAACAAGTTTATGCATTAAAACCACAGGGTTTTAAAGTAAAATAGTGATAAAGGAAAGCGAAATATGTGTGTAAAACTTCACAAGTATAGGTAACGGCACTGCGAAGCCTCTGCTGGGGAACACAGAGCTACTTAGGACGGTAAAGCAGTCAGAAGCCATTAGTGGAAGAAGGCCCCGCTTCTGGGGGCCTCGACCACTGAGAATACACAGTCTGAGGAAGATGGCACTATTGGTTTACTAAAGCACAGCAATACATTGCTCACAGAAGGATACATTGGTGGAATCCTCTTTCAATGAAAAGGCTTTGGAGGGGCAATCGGATAGTAATTTAGATCCCAAGTAACTGAATGAAACTGACACTGCTGTTATCCTACATTACTATGAAGGAACTGCTAGAGGAAACACGCTGCTGAACCTCGCGGGCATTGTGAAAGCATTGCTCGGGGAAGCTGATGTATACCATTTTCTGTCCAAAACCACTAAAATGCAATACTATACTGGAATTATGTGTCAGGGGAGCACCAAATTATTATTATTTTTTTTGCAGTTTTAGATAGCACAAATTTGACCCAAAAGTATTGGAGCGCTTCAAATAAGCACCAGCTACATTACATTTTTGGTAGGCCTGGGGAGATTAAATGATTTGCCTATAATCACAGGATGTTGAGCCGACACAGAGACTGAACCTGGTTCCCCAGTTCCAAAGTCGGCAGCTCTGGCCTTTACGCCACACCCTCTCCACAATTATGCACCAGGGTTGACCAGATTATACAGCAAGGAAAAGCAAATTATGTGGCACAAAACAGAACATTTTTTATAGTACTACTTCATTATTTTGTAATTTTTTTTACTCATGATTATAGTGTCTGGTCAAAGATTTCCCCTCATGAATACCAGTTTAACAACTAAATACATAAATATGCAACTGAAAGATATCCAGTGAGTGAAAACGTTGCAACGTCTTTAGTAACTTTTGATCCGTTTAAGCTAGAAACATGCTATTTTTGTAAAAATCTGCAGTTTATGCAGCTGTTGATGGATTAGGTGGCAAATGCAGCAACCACATAAATATGTGAACCAAGCCACAGCCGCAGAATCGTATAATTCCTGTGGCCCTTACTATAAGCAGGTCACACTCAGGTGCGACTCCTCTGTTTGGGCGGAGGAGCGTCACCCCCCGCCAGCAGCAACCACTGCAAATTCTTTCACAAGGAAACAATAACAAACTCTGTTTATTATACTTTTCATGCAAAAGAGGTGGGGCTTTAGGGGTGGCGAGCAGAGGGGAGGGCACTGTGCACTCCCCTCAGAGCGCATGTGTGTTTGTCCGACGTCTCGAGTTGGCCAAACACACATGCGCACCGGCCTCTCTCCAGCCCAGCAACATGGCTGCAGTGCTGGAGAGAGTCTACACAGGCTCCCAGTCTGCCTGTGAGTGCCCTGGCTGGGCGCTCCCAGCCAGAGCAGCATCAGGATTGGTCGCAGGGCAGGCTGGGAGCCTATGCCTGCAGCCGCGACGGGAGAGGAGCGGCACCTGAGCAAAGCAGGTAAGTGATTTTAAAATAACAATGTTTTATTAATTTTCTCCCATGCCCCCGCCCTACTCCGACAAAGTCTCGCAAGCCAATCCTGGTCACACTACTAATATCCCCAAGTTACCACTAATATAGCATTATTAAATAATCAAAAAGCAATTGTCTTACCGTCAACCTCACTGTTTGTCGGACTACTTGACAGTCTCCTTGTCCTTGAGGTTCCCTCCTCTCCAAAGACAGTTCCACCCATGGCAACTGAACGAAGCTCTTTTACAGTGCCCGACAGTCATTAAACTAATAGGACAAGCTATTTCAAGTTATTTGGCAATTAATGATATCCTGGTCTGCTCTGTCTCTCTTCTGTCATTAGAGGTGGTCGTTAGAGGAGAGTTCGTAGCAATGACAGCTACGGATAACAAGATTAGGAAAGAGAGAAGGGAGATGATGACCAAACAGATGTTAGAGCTAGAGAAGATCCATAAACGCACCAGGGTGCTGAGAAATTGGAGGCGATTGGAGGCGGCCCATAAACAATTGGCAGGCCTAGACCAAGACAGAGCAGAATATGCACTCCTCTGGCTGGGCCACTCTTTCTATGTGGAGGGCAACTGCACTGGCCGGCTGCTGGCTAGTCACCTCTGAGCGCTATGACAATCCAAAGGAGCAGACTCTCTCCAATCATCAGAGGGGCACACGATTAGAGGTGACGGCCTTCCGTCAATTGTATGAAAATCTGTATGCTGCTGACCCTGCAATGAGGGACAATTCCGAGACCTATCTTGGGGGTGCTCCCACAGCTCATTTGACACCATATCAGGTGGCACATTTGGAGGGCCCAATTAAAGTAGAAGAAGTCATTGCGGCGAAACCTAAAACCAAGCTTCATGAGTCCCCGGGTTAGGATTGGTTCAATCTGCATTATAAAAACCTTTCTGCTCCCAACTGGCGCCCATCTTGATGCACTTATATAACGCCATAACAGGCCCAGACTCCATTCCATCCTCAATGCTGGAGGAGTCCAATGTGGTTCTCCCTAAACACGGGAAGCACCCTCAATTATGTGGGTCCTACCGGCCAATATCTACTTAATATTGACATCAAGCTTCAAACCGGTATTCTGGCTACCTGCCTGAACCCGCTTCTACCAGGTCTGATTGACCCAGACCAAAATAGTTTTGTGATGCACCACCAGTGTGGGGATAACACAAAATGCATCCTCCATCTAATAGATAAAGTTGTCCGGGCTTGCCGAGATTTCATGCTTTGAACCCTAGATGCGGACAAGGCCTTAGACAGAGTGCATTGACCTTACCTGATCGTAACATTAACCCATTTTGGCTTTGGCCCCCGGTTTCTAACATGGATTCATAGCACCTATAGCAAACTACGGGCAATGATGCGGGTGAATGGCCATTCCTCAAAACCTTTTCCTATATGCAGAGGCACCAGACAGAGGTGCCCACTGTCTCCCCTACTATTCTCTCCTTACATGGAGCCGTTTGCGCAAAGAGTGTGATTAAACCCGGAGGAAAAATGCACAGCCTGGCTTTATAGGCTGATGACATTCTAGTGTCCTTAGACAACCCGAAGAGGGCCCTACTGGCTCTGCTGCAGGAGATCAAGGATTTCAGGAAGCTCTCCAGACTCAAAGTAAATGTTCAGAAATCCCAAACCCTTAATAGCTCTGTCCCTTTTGTGGACCAGCAGTATCTAGAAAGACAATTTGCAATACAATGGCAAAGTCTGAGTATCCGATACCTGGGGCTCCAACGTGCCTCGACCATGTCCGACACGACTTTTATTAACTAACTTTTATTGGTGCAGCGAGTACAACGTGACCTGGCCCAATGGCAATCAAGCCTGATCTTGTTGATGGGTAGCGTTGCCGCCCTCAAGATGACAGTCCTCCTGCAGATCTTATATCTCTTTCAAACCCCACTCTCCCCTCCTCCGGGAACGCTTCAATCTTCACAGAAAGATCTTTACCACTTCATTTGGGTGGGGAGATGGCCTCACCTGAGTTGCACACTATGCTATCAATCACTAACACATGGGTTCCCCCAATCTACTCCACTATGTTCAAGCCGCCCAACTCTGCTATTTAGTAGAGTGGTCGAGAGAAGAGTCCAAGAAGAGGTGGTTGTTTATAAATCAGGCACTCTCTGACACATGCCTGTGGAATACCCCATTCCTATCCCATCCACAGCGTCCTTGGGGTTTATACTCCTTTCCAATCATGCACTTAACAATCAGAACATGGGACCGTGTGGCGATACGGAAAAACTTTACTACATTTCCCTCGCCATTGACTCCGATTGCTGGCAAACCATCCTTTACACCTGGCATGAACATCTTGGCCTACAGTCGATGGTTGCAACCAGAGTTTCGCTCTGTCGGACATCTATTTAATGTCGAGGGTATGATACCTTTTGACACTCTAAATCCAAACATTCACTCCCCGAGACAGTGTAGATGCACTACTAACATGTTCATCACTGGGTCATGCATCAAAGGACTCAAGACCAGCCACAGAGACTACTCACTGATTTAGAAAAATGGCTGCTGAAGAAGACTTCAGATAAACAATGAATCTCCAAATTTTATAATTTCCAGCAAAAGGCCCCGATACACAGAAATCCCCAGAGCAACGACGCTGGGAAGCTGAAATTGATAAATCCCTCATACACAAGGAATGAGAGGACATATACTGCAGGGCATCCCATACAGCTAGAAATATGGCAAGTGTAGAATCCGTGACTAAAGTTGTTACATACTGGTATCATAAACCTGCACATACTCACAAAGGGTACCCTTCACGTAACCCCAGGTTTTGGAGGGGTTGTGGTGCCTTAGGCACCCGGACACGTATTCTGTCAGAGCACCCGAAGCTTGCACATTACTGGGGGGCAGTGCTGCAGGACATTGACTCACATCTTGACACCCAGCTTCCCCGCTTCCTGGCATATATATTATTAGGCCTCTCTAATAACCTTCCCTACCCTCTGAAGTACCAGAGGGGGTGATTAATAGGTTTGGCCTTGGGCGCAGCCTCCCAAACATACTCCTTAATTGGGGCATTGATACTCTTCCCGCACTCCTAGGATGGATACATTGTCTGTGGAACATCTTAGGAATGGAGAAGATCACTCTGACACTAACGAGCCAAGCTGATTCTTTCCACAAGTTATGGGGCCCTTTTCTGATACTCCTTTGTATGGAGTTTAGGGAATTGACATGCCCCAAATATCTCTGGCTTCTGAGGCTCCTCGATCCACCAACCTCAATACAGTGAACCGAGTCTTGAAAGGGTCTAAGCACTACTGTTTTCTCTCATTGTTGCTGTATTATTGGGTAAATGTGCCCAAGGAGGGGAGGTGGTTGTTTTGTTTACTTTTCACGAGGCTCAATGTTTTCACTGTTAATACGGCTATATAGTCATTACCTCCCGTCACTCCCTCGCCTTCCTTACCCAATTAGGCTCCCTTGCCTCACCCAGACCCCTCCCTCTCTTTTTAAAAGAGACCCCCACCCCACCCACTCCTGTTTTTTTTTGTTTCCTTACCCGTGAGACTTACCTCTTCTCTCCTCCTTGGCGTGGCTGAGGGGGGCATTGTTTTTCTTCTTCGGCGCTGGTCGCAGGGCCTTCAGTTCTGTTTTTTCTCTTGCTCGGCAACCGGCTGTTGGAGGCATGCGAGGCTGCCTCTTGCTGGTTTCCTGCTACGTCATCTGACTCGGTCGGACGGCTCTGCTGTGGCTGTGCTTCCGGGTTTGAGGTGTTACGGAGCCCTTCAGTCGCCCGGCAGCATATTTCCTGTGTTTTCCGGGGTAAGGCGGGCGTTTCAGCCCGCGTTCTTTATTCTATTTTCATTGTTTCACCTGATTGGGGGGCCTATTGGGTGTCATGTTCTGATTGCATATTGTTCTAGACACATTTGGCCTTTTTGAACCCAGGTTTGGGTTTTTGGTCATTTGGTTGGTTTTCATCATGTCGAAGAAGGGTGCAAAATGCAGGAGAGTGATTTCTTCCTCTTCCTCTTCCTCCTCCTCTTCCGAGGATGAGGGGGTTCTGGTGCCACTACAGTCTACCAGGGTGGGTGGGGCCGATGTGGCTGGTTCTGCTCCTCTTATGTCTAGTGAGGAAGTTCAGGACATGATTGAAGCGGCAGTTTCCAGGGCTCTCCAGGCTGGAGCTGTTCGTGCAGGTCATCCCTTGGCTGCTCACACGTCCGTGGACGCTGCTGGTTCTTCTTCTTCTGAGGGGGATGGTCCTTCTACATCTTCTGGAGGCAAATGTGTGTCTTGTGAAGAGATGTGGAGTGTTCTGGCTCACGTCCGGGACAATTTGGGTTTTGCTACTTTTCAACCTGCTGGGGAAGATTCTTCCCTGTTCCCTCAATATGTGACTCCTTCTAGGTTTGCTATGCCTTTCCTGGGGCCTGTTAAGGACATGGTTTTCAGGGAATGGAAGGAGGTGGACAAAGCCCAGGTTCCAGGTTTTCTGCAGAAATTGTATTTGCTGGAAGGGGAGAATGCTCTTCCTCCTTCTGTGCGTTTGGATTCCATGCTGGCTACCTTGATTAGTAAAACAGCTGTCAACCCTGAAGACTGTGCTCTGTCTGATGCCACCGATCGGAAGGTGGACTCTGGTTTGAAGAGGGCCTTTTCTGCTGGGAATTTGACTCTTCGGGCTGGTATTTTTTTGGCTTATTCTGCACAGTCCTTTGTTCAGGACTTTGACAAAACTTGTAGTGGCTGTGCAGGAGGGGTCGGAATGTTCTGAATTGCTGTCCGTGATTGTATTGTAGTGTAATAGTATTTATATAGCGCTTACTACCCCTGTCGAGGCGTCAAAGTGCTTTTTGGCGAGTAGCACACTACTCTGGAACCCAACAAGAATTAGCGATGGATTAGTATCGGGAAATATGAGTACAGTTTTAGTATTATTAGGAGTTAATTTGAGCCGCGGATATGAGAGTTTGTTAGTTAGATTGACTAGAGTAATGGAGGGGTGGAGGAGGAAAGAATCCAGAAGAGTTAATTGGGAGTATATGGTAATAGGATTTAGGCTTGGGATGAGTAAAGGAGGATGGAGGAGGGAAGAGTCTGTGGAAGGGGTTAGGGAGATCATAATAGCAGGGTGAGATAAATGAGGGCAAATTTAGTAGGGTTGTTTGGGAGATCATGGTAGTAAAGTGAGATTTGGTGAGTTAGATGTGGCAGAGAAGGGAAGAGCTTAGGCAGAGTTATTTAGGAGATGAAAGTAGTAGATTGGATTTGGGATGAGTCAGAGAGGGAATGGAAGATAAATTGATAGAGACATGACATATGATGATGGGTAGATAAGTGTGATATAAGATGAGAGCAGGGATTCATAGATATCTAGTATAACAACCCACCCAGGAGGCATGCAATGATCCACGAACATTCCAAGCACAGAACAACATACACACATACATACATATATATATACACACACACACACATATACAGACACACATGAATACACACACATATATGTACATACAATACATAGTTAAAACCATGGGTAAATATACTTAGTTAAGCAGGTTTAAAGAGTGAGTGTGTAGTTTATTGTTATAACATAGTAGTGATACATATTTTCTAAAGAACTATACATAACTAGAAATATACACATAATCAAAAAAAATATTTATCAACTTAGGCATATGCAGTCCATAGTTGTTTGAATATGGTGGTTATGAAGGAAAGAGCCAACTCAAGAGTAGTTTTCTGAAGACAAGGTTATCTGCTTGCAGGTAGGTCGCTCCCCGCTCCGCCTTCCGCGCCACCTCCTTGCCCATTCCCTCTTTGCTTTTGTCCCCGCCTCTGCGTCCCTTGCAGCCCCTCCTGACTCCCCCCTCCTTCTCTCACAGTTTTTTCGTTTCCCTTTCCTGCAGCTGCGTCCCTTGCAGCCCCTCCCACCTCCCCCTCCTTCTCTCACAGTTTTTTCGTTTCCCTTTCCCGCAGCTGCGTCCCTTGGGGCCCCTCCCGCCTCCCCCCTCCTTCTCTCAACGTTTTTTCATTTCCTTTTCCCGCCGCTGCGTCCCTTGCGGTACCTCCCGCCTCCCACCTCCTTCTCTCACCGTTTTTTTGTTTCCCTTTCCCCCTGCTGCGTCCCTTGCGGCCCCACCCCCCAGCCCTCTCATAGGACAAGCCCTCCCGCCTCACAGCTGCCACTCCCACCCTACCCTCATCTTATTATGGCAACCGCTGCGTGCTAGCAGGGAGCAACCTTTGGCCCTGCTTGCAGGTAGGTCGCTCCCCGCTCCACCTTCCACGCCACCTCCCTTCCCGTTCCCCCTTTGCTTTTGCCCCCGCCGCTGCCTCCCTTGCGGCCCCTCCCACTCCCCCTTCGCTCACCGTTTTATCGTTTCCCTTTCCCGCCGATGCGTCCCTTGCGGCCCCACCCCCCAGCCATCTCATAGGACAAGCCCTCCCGCCTACCAGCTGCCACTCTCACCCTCCCCTCCTCTTATGGCAGCCGCTCGACTCCACCGCCCCAGACGTAGCCTTCCTGACCAAATCGGAATCGGAGGAGGCATAGCCATCGCCCACAAATCCTCCCTCAAGGTCGACACCCTCACTGACGACTCCCTCAAGACCGCCGAACACCTACACTTCCGCATCCACACCGACCCCAACACCACTCTCAGAGGAACGCTCATCTACAGACCCCCTGGACCACGAGCACCATTCAGCGAATCCCTCGCCGACCTCACCAGCACCCACGCACTCACCTCAACGGATTACATCCTCCTCAGGGACCTAAATTTCCACCTGGAGAACAACAATGACACCAACTCCACTACTCTGATCGACAACCTCACCAACCACGGCCTCAGACAACTCATCAACACACCAACCCACATCGCCGGCCACATGCCTGATCCCATCTTCTCCTCAAGCGCCCACGTCACCTTCAACCATACCACCGTACTCCACTGGACCGACCACCACTGCATCCACTTCACCTTGAGGAAACATACCGAGCACCATGCACCCAACAACCACCCCGCCGATGCTGGAGCAAAGTTACGAAAGACCAGCTTACCAATGCCCTCGCCCAGAACCCACCCCCGACTCCACCGACCCAGACACCGCCGCCCACAATCTCACCCTGTGGATCAACGACTGCGCCAACACCCTCGCGCCACTCAAAAAACCCACCAACAACCAAGCCAGAAGAAAAGCCACCTGGTTCACCGACGAGCTCCTAAACTCCAAACGCGACTGCTGGAAGCTAAAAAAGGAATGGCTCCTCAAACGCACACCTGACAGCCTCACAGCCCACAAGGACGCCACCCGCAAGCACCACCAACTCATCAGACAAGCCAAACGATCCCACTTCAACGACCGCCTGGACAACAACGCACACGACAGCAAAGAGCTCTTCAGCATCTTGAAAGAACTCTCCAACCCCAGCACCAACGTCAACGACATCCCACCATCCCAAGAACTCTGCAACGCACTGTCCACCTTCTTCCAACGGAAGATCACCGACATCCACGACAGCTTCGACGCCACTCCCACGCCAGACCCCACCCCCGAACACTCCACCTGTGCAAACCACCTGACCTCCTGGACCAATGTGAACGACACAGAGACACGCAAGATCAGAACTCCATCCACTCAGGATCTCCGTCAGACCCCTGCCCCCACCATGCATACAACAAAGCCGACTCCACCATCGCCCCCCAACTATGGAAGGTCATCAACATCTCCTTCGAAACAGCGACTTTCCCTGAAAAATGGAAACACGCCGAAATCCGCGCCCTCCTCAAGAAGCCCAAAGCAGACCCCAACGACCTCAAGAACTTTCGACCCATCTCCCTGCTCTCTTTCCCAGCAAAGGTGATTGAAAAATTCGTCAACACACAACTAACCAGCCACCTCGAAGACAACGGCATCCTAGACCCCTCCCAGTCTGGCTTCAGACGAAACCACTGCACCGAAACCGCCCTTCTCGCCGCCACAGACGCCTCTGCCTGCCTGATCCTCAACGTACCCCGCCACAGCCACATCTCCCACCACCTGAGAAACCTTCACTGGCTCCCCATGGACAAAAGGATCACTTTCAAGCTTCTTACCCACGCTCACAAAGTGCTCCATGACACCGGACCAGCCTACCTACACAACAGACTCAGCTTCTACACCCCCACCCGTCAGCTCCGCTCCACTAACCTCGCCCTCGCCGTCGTCCCCCGCATTCGAAGAAAGACCTCCGGCAGTAGATCCTTCTCATACCTCGCCGCCAAAACCTGGAACACCCTCCCCACCAACCTACGACAGACTCAAGACCTACTCACCTTCAGAAGACACCTCAAGACCTGGCTCTTCGACCAGTAACAACAGCTCTCCCCTCCCCCCCCAGCGCCTTGAAACCCTCACGGGTACGTAGTGCGCTTTATAAATCCAATGATTGATTGATTGATTGTAGTTGGGGGTAATGAATTCCATAGTTTGGCTGCTTGAACGGAGAAGGATGTACCACCTATAGTCTTTTTCTTGCATGGTGGTGTTCTATGGCGGGGTGCCAAGCTTGAGCGGAGGTTTCTTTGTTGAATGTATTTGGTTATTTTGTTTCTGATAAAAAGCGGTCCTATTCCATGCATAGCTTTGTGGGTGATACAAAGCAGCTTGAAAGTGCATCATCTGGCAACGGGTAACCAGTGTAGTGCTCTCAAGGCAGGGGAGATGTGGGCTTGTGGCTTTACATGTAATAGTAGCCTGGCTGTGGAGTTCTGAATACGTTGTAGTTTTTTCATAATAGATAGAGATGATCCATGGTAGAGGCCATTGGTATAATCCAGTTTGGATAGTACAAGCGAGATAGTAGCTTGCACCTTGTGTGGAAATCCGAGGTGGGGGAAGTCTTCAAGGTGATGAAGCTTGTTTGTGCTAATTTGTCCACTTGGGCATTCATAGTTAACTTCAAGTCCATGGTGATTCTAAGGTTTTTTACTTCCTTGGATAATTGAGGAGGTGGTCTGAGATCGTCAGGCCAGACGCACAGTGGGCCATAACCTTTCCAGTCACCACATATGAGTATTTCTGTTTTGGAGGTATTTAGTTTGAGATGGCTCCAGGTCATCCACTGATCAACGGCTCTGAGGCAACTGAAGATTAGTGAGTTTTCAATGTTTTTGGGGCATTCTTATTTAAGTAGTATTTGTGTGTCATCTGCATAGTTGTAGCATGTGAGATGAAAATCATTGATCAGTTCTGGTAATGATGTCATGTAGATGTTGAAAAGCAAAGGTGAGATGATTGATCCTTGGTGGACCCCTGCTTCTGTGAGGTAGGGTTTGGATGAGAAGGGGGGTAAGTAGATGATATTAGATCTTTTTTGAAGATAGGAAGTAATCCAGTCGAGAGCAGTCCCTTGTATGCCGGCTTTGTGGAGTCTTTGAATTAGGGTATCATGGTCAACCGTATCAAAGGCAGCCGAGAGGTCCAAGAGAAGTAGTGCAGCAACTCCATTGCGGTCGACTGTGTTTTTAAGATCATCCCAGATTGCTATGAATGCCGATTCAGTGTCTCTTCCTGGGCGGAATCCAGTTTGGAAGTCAGAGAGTATAGAATTGTCTTCAATGAATTGTGATATCTGGGCGAATGCTGCTCTTTCTATCAGTTTGCCCAGGAAAGGTCCATTTGTGATTGGTCTGTAGTTGTTGGGGTCCTGCGGGTCTTGGTTTGTTTTCTATAATAACGGTCGTATGTATGCCTTTTTCAGGTATACAGGAAACGTTCCTGTAGTTAAAGAGTTGTTGATGATTCTTCTTACAGGTGTGGCAGCAGAAGTAGATAAGAGAATGTTCTTGAAGATTTTTGATGGACAAGGGTCAGAAGGGCAACCCGAAGTCCTGCTTGCTGTGACCAAATCCATAAATTCACCTTGGGATATTTGTTGGAAGGACTGTTGAGGTTGGGTTGGTTTGTTCTTAGAGGGTATTTTAGGAAAGGGGTTGTGCTGATGGTTTTATTCTGTTTTAAATAGGAGTCCAATGTGTCTGCCTTGGTTGAGTAATGAGTTGCCAGTTTGTTTGTAAAATCTTGAGTAGAGGGATGACTTCCTTCCATGCATGTAGGTTTTCAAAATTCATTGAGAATTTTATAAAATTCCTTGGTTGTATATGTAGCATTTTGAATTCTGTCTGAGTAGTACCATTGTTTTGCTTTTTTGATTGATGATTTGTATATTCTGTTAAGTTTGTGTAGCTGCAGTTTGTCTCGACTCTTGTTTGTTTTGAGCCAGGTCTGCTGCAACGTTCTGATTTGTTGCTTTATCTTTTTAAGTTCTGTGTTTCTCCAAGATGTTGGTTTTCTTTTGTTGTGTTTTTCTGAGTGGTATTAGGATATCAAAAGCTTCCTGTAGCCACTCATAGGGTTTTGGAACAGAATTAATTGTATCTAGATCTGTGTTGGTTGTTAGTTGTGTTTCTAAGTCATCAAAATTGAGTTTGCTCCATGGTCGATAGGTGCATGTAAGTAGTTGTTGGGTGTGTTGATTTGTGGAGTTTTATATCGGAAAGTTATCAGATGGTGGTCTGACCATGTGATTGGCGTGATGCTATGAATGGTAACTAGTTCAGGTTTAGCAAAAATGACATCTAGGATGTGTCCAGCAATGTGTGTGGGATTGTGTACAATCTGATGTCAAACCAAATGTTTAGATCCCCAAGAATGCATAGGTTGGAGTATAATGTAATAAGGTTTGAGACTGTATCTAGAAAAGTATCTGGGAATGTGGAGTTGTTAGGTGGAGGCATGTAAAGGAAGAGAAAGCTACAGGAGGAAGTTGGAGTAGGGTGGCATCTGGTGAGGAGGGCTTCACAACCTTGTATGGAAATGTTGTCTGTTTTACTGAGGTTTATTGCCTGTTTAAAAATAATAGCTAGTCCACCTCCTCTCTTGCCTACACGGTTTTGTGTGATGGTTTGATAGCCCGGAGGAAGGGCTTTGTGCAACACTGGGGCCATGTCATCTCCCAACCAAGATTCTGTTATGAATAGTAAGTCAGGTTGTGTGTTTGTGAGTAGGTCGTAGATGTGGTGCTTTTTTTTTTTACAGTGATTGAACATTTATGAGCTGCCAGTTTAGAAAAGGTGCGTTAGTAGCAGTGTTGTTTTGTTTAGGAGAAGGGTAAGCAGTATAATTTGAGCTTGAAGCAGGTGTGTTGTTAGTTGTGATAACTGTGTGAGGCTCATAATAGTCTTGCTTTTCAATATAGTGTTCCTCTTCCAGCAGGTTGAGGAGGCATTTTGTTGGGTCTGTGTGTGGGTGGTGGACTTGGTGGCAGAGAGAGACATGAAGAGTGTACTGTTTTTTGTTGGGTAGTTGTTAAGAGTGGCATGTTGTTTATTTTGTTTGCGTCTGTTTAGTGTGGATGGAGTATGGGTTAGGGGTGGTGGAAGAGAATGTGGATCATGATGTAAGGCTCTAAATTGTGCAATGGAGGAGAGACGAGTGAATGAAAGTTGCTGGGTTGGGGTGCTTGTGGTAGGTGTTTGTGAAGAGTGAGAAAGTAGGGGTAAAGATAGGATGGGACTTGTATTCTTTGTGTAGTCCTGATGGTGGGAGGGGGTGTGATGATAAGTATAATGAAAGTTTGTGTTGATTGGATGTGCTGATGTGTGTGGTCTGTATTGTTTTTGTGGAATAGTGAGAGGTAATATTGATGTAGTTGTTTTTGGTGAGGGATTTGTATATGAGTTAGTGCTGGTGAGTGGAATTAGAGTGTTACAGGCGGTGTTGATGTGTTTTGGAGTTAAATGTATGAGGTGTGTAAGAGGGGATGTATGTATGTCAGGGGAGTTTGTGTTAGTTGTGATGAAGAGTGAAATGTGGGGATTGTGTGAATGTGTGTCATTGGTGAAGAGAGGGGAAGGGTGTTTGTAGATTGTGTTTTGGAAGGCTGGGTTTGGGCATTGTTATGATGAAAGGTGGTCTGTGTGGAGCAAACAGATGATAGTGTTGTTGGATAGTATGAACAGGGAGTGTGTATCTGGAAGGCTCAAAGTAATGTATGGTGTGGTTTTGTGTTTTGTGGGTGATGGCAGGTTGTGTTAGTGGGAGTGGAGAGAGTAGTGTTTGTTGTGAGAATGCAGGTGTTTGACTGTTGTAGTTGTGGAGGATATGTGTATATGTGTTGTATAATGGGTATAGTGTTAGATGATGGGACATTGCAATCTGTCTGCGGTCAGCTTTTGATGCATGAGTTGGATGTCTTTGCAGATAATGTGTTTGCATGTTGACGGATGTGTAGGGACTGAAATCATTCCTGGTCAATTCAGAATTGGGCAGCATTTCGGGCCCTAGTCCCTACCTGTCCTGAACAGGCCCAAACAGGCAACTGCCCTTGTCCTCTTCACCCAGGCCGAGCACCCTGAGTCCAAGGCTTGAATAGCCTTACTGGCCAATAGAAACCTAGGGCCTTATTTATACTTTTTGGTGCAAAACTGCACTAATGCAGTTTTGCACCAAAAAGTTTTGCATCGGCTTGCACCATTTTTTAGCACCAGATGGGCACCATATTTATGGAATGGTGCAAGCCGGTGCAAAGGGTAGGCTAGCTTGAAATAAAATTACGTTAGGCAGGTTTGAGTCAGAATTTATGACTCTAACCAGATTAGCATCATGTTTTGACGCTAAGGGGCATATTTATACTCTGTTTGCACTAAATTAGCATCAGTTTTTTTTAAAACTCTGATTCAGTGCAAAACTAACTCCATATTTATACTTTGGTGCTAGACCCGTCTAGCACAAAAGGTATGGAGTTAAAGTCATTTTTTGGAAGTGGAAACCTACCTTGCCTTAATGAGATGCAAAGTAGGCGTTCCCGTGAAAATAAATGACTCTATGGCCTTAACACCATATTTATACTCCCATGCAAAAATGGTGCAAGGGAGGGAGGAGGGGTCAAAAAATGGGGCAAAGCTTGCTTTGCCCCATTTTTTAAAGCCTGGGTCAGGGCAGGCGTTAGGGGACCTGTGGGCCTATTTCCATAGTGGATCACCATGGAATAAGCCCACAGGTGCCCTCCCCAGGCCCCAGGGGCACCCACACCCACACCAGAGGGACTTCGGAGGATGGGGGACCCCATCCCAGGTAAGTACAGGTAAGATTGCATTTTATTTTTGAAAGTGCCATGGGGGCCCTGAAATGGGCCCCCATACATGGCACGGGGTGCAGTGGACATGCCTAGAGGACCCCTGTCCTCTGTGCTGGCCACTGGAGTGGTGGGCATGACTCCTGCCTCTTCTAAGGCAGGAGTCATGTGGCATGGTAGGTTTAGCACCATAAAATGACGCTATTCTGGTTAGAGTCATTTTTGTTTTTACTCTAACCTGCCTAAAGTCATTTTTTGGTGCTAAACCCTCTTCTTCTATATTTCCAGCCCCTCCCGACTAAAGTCATTTTTTTTTACTTAGCCTACCCTTTGCACCGGCTTGCACCATTCCATAAATATGGTGCCCGGCTGGTGTACAGAAATGGTGCAAGACTGTGCTAAACTTTTTGGTGCAGAACTGAGTTAGTGCAGTTTTGCAGCAAAAAGTATAAATAAGGGCCAATATTCTGTATGTTTGTGCCACTTTTGCGTCAAAAAATGACGTTAATGCGGCACAAAAAAAGTATAAATCAGGGCCTTGGTGCTAGAAGGGTCTAGCACCAAATTATAAATATGGAGGTAGATTTACACTGAATTAGAGTAAAAAAAATGACGCTAATTCGGTGCAAACAGAGTATAAATATGCCACAGAGTATAAATATGCCCCTAAATATGGCGTTAAGGGCATAGAGTCATTTTTTGCATGGGAATGCCTACCTTGCATCTCATTAAGGAAAGGTAGGTCTCCACTTTCAAAAAATGACTTTAACTCCATAAATTTGGCGCTAGAGTGGTCTAGCACCAAAGTATAAATATGGAGTTAGTTTTGCACCGAATTAGAGTAAAAAAAATGACACTAATTCGGTGCAAACAGAGTATAAATATGCCCCCTAGTCCTAACCCTAACCAATCAGATTTGTAATCCTCATTCTAACAACTAATGGGACACCCAGCCCTAATCACCATTCATACCCCTAATCCTGACCACCAATAACAGCCCCAGCCCTGGAACCAGCAACCAATGGAAAGACCAGCCCCCAACAACCTATCACAACAACATATGCAACAACCAATAGGAACTTATATAAGGAGCAAATTAACTGAAGTCCAGTCCCTGTGGGCAGGGAGGAAGCAGCTGCTGCTCTATTCAGAATCTCCTTGGATACAGACAGGCTGAATCCACACTTCCAAGCTAGCAGAGTCTACTTTCCAGGTAAGGGAGAGAATGTTTGAAAAAAAACACTGGAATACTGCTTGTCGCGCACTCTGAAATGTGGCTTTTTTAAGGCAAAAAACAGGGGAAGCAGACAGTTTCTAAACACTATTTAAATCACAGAAATAGATTAAACAGTCTCCTAAACACATTCTGCAAGATGTATGTAGCCTTTTTACTTAGAAAAGAGGGGGGTTATGAAGTCATGTGCCACAAACTAGAAAGGTAATTCACACAGTCACGGCAAAAAAAATAAAAAAAATACACCACTTTGAAGGTCAGGCTGTCTGAAACACAGAGAGTCTACAGTAAAACAGGCATGGGTAGCTGAAAAAAAACACTTTTGAACAAATAATACTATTTACCCAGAAAAGTCTGGGGGCTCCTTACCTAGGTCTTTTAGCAATCCTTGAACACTGGGCTGTATTAGGACACAGGGAAGATGCTAAGGCTCACAAAATGGAGGTGGCTGTCTTGGGCTTCCCTCCACAAACTTAAGGGGCCAGAGCAGGTGTGGGGGGGGAGGGCCCAGGTTGCCAGGGACTCAGAGAGCCAATCAGCTAAGTCCAGTCCCTGTGGGCAGGGAGGATGCAGCTGCTGCTCTATTCAGAATATCCTTGGATACAGACAGGCTGAATCCACACTTCCAAGCTAGCAGAGTCTACTTTCCAGGTAAGGGAAAGATTGTTAAAAACAAACACTGGAATACTGCTTGTCGCGCACTCTGAAATGTGGCTATTTTAGCATTACAGAAAGGGCAACACAAACTTGTGTGTCGCCTTTTTTGTACTACAGATCGCACTGATGCATATGTAACACCAGTGTGATGTCAAGGGGGAATTCCCTCATTTGCCTCAATGCCCATGATGTATTAAAAATCCAAGAACTGAGGCAAATGAGCTATCAGGGGTAACAGACTGTGGGGGTCATTAGGACCTCGGCGGACTTGAGGGACCGCCGTGCGGAAGACCGCCTGTGCAGGCGGTTTGCCGCTCGCCGTATTATGACTGTTGGCTGCTCTCCATCGTTATTCCGACAGAGAGCCGCCAACAGCCATACTTGCGGGAGGCGGGGAAATGGAGGTTGCTCCACCTCCACCACCACGCCAACAGAACACGCCCAGCGAATCATGTCCTGTGATTCGCCGTGGTGGTGTTCTGCTGGCGTGGCGGTGTTGGCGGAGCTGCCCCCATGGCTCCCGTCCCCTCCCGGAGGATCGACGGAACAGGTAAGTCGATCGTCCGTTAGGGGAGGGGGGTGAGGGGTGCTGTGTGTTGTGTGTTGTGTGCGTGCATGTGGGTGTCCGTGTGTGTATGTAGAGGGGGTGTGTGAGTGCGTGTATGCTTGCGGGGGTGTTGTGTGTATGGGAATGAGTGCGTGTATGCCTGTGGGTATGTCTGTATGGATGTGTGCATGTATGTTTGAATGTGGGTGTGTGTGCCTGACTGTGTGTGTGGCTGTGGGCATGTATGTCGGGGTGTGTGCGTGTCGGTGGTGCCTGCATGCGTGTCGGGTGTGTGTGAGTAATGGTATGTTGGGGGTTGGGGTGGGGAGGGGGGCCCTGCCACCTTTGGGGGGTGGCAGGGGTGGTGGGGTTATAGGGGAGGGAGTCGGGGTGGGGATGGGGGGTGGGGGAGACCCCTATCAGTGCCAGGAATTCCCTGGCACTGATAGTGCTTACCGCCATGGATTTCATGGCGGTTCAAACTGCTGGAAATCCACGGCGGTAAGCCGGGTCCAAATACCGCCGGCGGTATACTGACGCCCGTAGGGCTGGAGACCCAGGTCTCCAGCCCGGCTGTAGTTTCCGCCCTGGCGGGCGGGCGGGACGGAGAACCGGCGGATGGCCACGGCGGTAACCGCCATGGTCATAATTCACCAAGGTAAGACTGCCAGCCTGTTGGCGGTCTTACCGCCAGTTCTCCGCCATCCGCCAGGGTTGTAATGACCCCCTGTATGCCACAAAGAGGAGATTCCCCAGGCTGTTCCCCGATATGGGAGAGATGGGGTCCAGGGACCCTCTATCCATGCATCGTCCTTCAGATCACTCATTGCACCTGTCTGCAGGGGGTTCTCTGTCCCCCTTTGTAATGCAGAATAATTGCTACTTGTACAATGAAAAGAGAACCTGCACCTTTAAGCAGCCGGTCCACCTCTCATTTATGCACTACATCAGGGCAGGCATAGGTTCACTGTGATAGGCTGCAGTGACCCAGAGCCTGGCGCACAATGTAATAAGTGCTGTGCAGCGCAGGCCGAGCAAGTGCACCCTAACAATAACAAGGGCCAGGGCCGTTATTTCATTTCAGAATAGGATTATCCTATGTTGCTGTGTACTCAGAACAGCAAAGATAGGAGTCGTACTAGAACGGAGAGCAACTTACAAGTGCTGATCTAGTTCTGTTTCCATGACAACTTTGAGGCATGGTTTAATTGTGTGACTTGTGTTAGGAGTTATACTTTCCACTGTTCTCAGGACCCTTCAGCCAGCATGCAGTACATCTCACCTCTACATACACGCAAGGACAGAATGTCCCCTGAACGGGCTGGACAGCATTCTTCTCTGCCTTTACCCTTTTTTTGTTTTAACCAATAGTGAGCCTGACATTCATGTAGGCTCACTGATAACCTTCTTATTAAATTGGAATGTTAACCCAGAAGTGCACCCCCTTTAACATCCTCCCTAATCAGGCTAATCAGGCATTAGTGACAGTTTGCTCTCCTGAGTCTTCGTCAAGGCCAGTTGTACACTAGCTTCCCACAAGTCAAAGTTTCCACCAGCCTCCCTTAGTTAGATTGTTCACTTTCAATTGACTGGGATAAGTGTGAAAGGATGTATACTCACATGTTTAGGACCTCTGTGTGTGTGTCTCTGAGACTACCTGTGGAAATCCATTTTGGCGGTTTCTGTGTGCATATGTGCCTACACTGGAATTGTGGATTATTTGTGTGATGCTGTCCAAGTCTCTGCTGACTTAAAAGTGCCCCATTAACCATTTAGTCCTAATGTACGGTGCAGCATGATAATAGGAGGTAGATGATAGTCCCCATCCTATGAAGCTAGCTACAGTACCTCTGCCAGAACACATGAATCAATTTCCCTTCTTCCAGTAAATTGGAACCCGTCCAGAGATCATCCTGTTGACTAGAGCCTGGAGTTAGCCCATTATGAAGTGGTCATGCAAAATTTGATTGGATCTTGAACTATGGTAGATGGAATTGACTTCTCATCACTCATGTTAAAAACTGGCCAGCTTGATGAGTATATTTTTTCAGAATTCTTCATTACCAAGAACTGAGGTGTGCACAGAGATCAGATCCAGAGACAGAGTCAGCCTTCTTGCTGACCCCAGGCAAGACTAAGACCAAGTCTTAGCCAGGAGCGCTGTTGGCCTGCTTTGCAAGGACATTACCCATTTCTGTGAGAGAGGATGTTGGACAGCACAATAAATCGGCAAGCCAGTCTAGGGAAAATAGCTCAACAGCTCAGCTGTCTATTAGAGCCTGTGGAATGTGTATGGTCTACCCCACTCCAGCACATGATGGAACAACAGACCCGTTTGCTGGCTGATTTTTCCTCAGATATAATCCGCTCTTCGGCTATGGCTTCTAGGGCTGTGATTGGGGCATGCAGATCTCTTTGGTTGAGACAGTGGAAGGCTGATCCTGGGGAGAAGGCGGCTCTTTTGCGGCTTCCCTTTTAGGGTCAGGCTCTGTTTGGGGACCAATTGCCTGCAATGATCTCTAAGGCCTTTAAGGACCGCAAGCATGCATTGCCTTATAAAGGTGGCTCCGCGCCTCGCAAGGGGTGGAAGTCACACTCCATGTCCTCTCCAAAGTTTGTTCCTCAGTCCTTGTCTTCCAGGAAGCGTAGGTTTCAGCCCCGGTTTTCTCCTATGAGGTCTGTTCCTTCAGCGAAAGGGGCCGCTAAGAAGGGTTCCTGACAATCATGGTGTTGGATTATGGCCAGTGGGAGGAAGGCTGAGACATTTTCTGTCCGTCTCGAAAGAGGATGTCACAGATCAGTGGGTCCTGAACATTGTTGAAACTGGATACTCCATCGAGTTCGATCTGATTCCTCCAGACACTGGGGTTCATCCAACTCCTTTACCTGGGGAGAGAGGCAGGCGGGAGGCGTTGGTGGAGGGAGTCCGGCCCTTGCTGTCAAAAGGGGCCATTTGCATGGTGCCCATGGAGGAATGGGGAACGGGGGCTTATTCTGTTGTTTCTTATTCCAAAACTGACAGGGGGTTTCCGTCCTGTTTTGAATCTGAAATGGGAGAACTCTTGGATCAAGACAGTTCACTTCCGTATGTTGTCCCTTCGGGATATTCTTCTTCTCATTTTGCCAGGGGACTTTTTGGGATCTCTGGATCTTCAGGATGATTACCTCCACGTGCTAGTTGCAGAGTCTTCTCAAAGGTTTCTGTGCTTTGCTATAGGTCCAGACCATTTTCAGTTTTGTGTTCTTCCCTTTGGCCTAAAGTCAGCTCCCAGGGTCTTCATGAAAGTTCTGGCTCCTCTCCTTCTTTGTCTGGTGAATTGGTTCCTATCCCGATGGTCTCCGGAACCTTGCACTCTACAGACTCGCATTCCTGTGTCGGCTTTCATTCGCATAGAGTTGGATTGGTGTATACTGCCGGCACCACTACAGGTTGGGGTTCCTTTGCCTCCGACGATGCCTGTAGTATTAACAACGGGTGCCAGTCTCTCGGGATGGGGGGCTTGGCTAGGGTCAGGGCAGGTTCAGGGGTTATGGTCCCTGAAAGAATCGGAGAGATCCTAGAATTGGCGGGAGTTGACTGCGGCCCGGCTGGCTCTGGTGCATTTTCAGGCGCTCTTGCAAAGGGAGGCAGTGTTGTTGCAGACGGACAACTTGGTGACCAAGTCCTACACCAACAGGCAAGGACGGACCAGGTCCCATTCTCTGAATCTAGTTGCTCGGGCAATTTTTTGGTGGGCCCAGCATTCGGTTCTGTCTCTTCGGGCTTCATACATTCAGGGGTCGGACAATGTTCTGGCAGATAGGTTGAGCAGGGTCATTCCTTCCTCACGGGTGTTCTCTTCTGTTGTCTGGTTGGGAAATGGGGTCATCCAGTTGTGGACTTGTTTGCCTCTCTGGAGAACGCGAAGGTGGGGATGTTCTGCCCCCAGTATCGATGTCCTCAGGCCTGGGCAGTGGACGGTCTGGCTTGTCTGTGGCCTCAGGGTCTACTTTATGCGTACTCTACTTTTCAGTTGATCCAATCTTTTCTTGTCAGGGTGCGGCAGGTGGGGGCTCAGGTGATTTTGATCGCTCCCCGGTGGCCGCGTGCAAATTGGTTTCCTCTGCTTCAGCAGTTGGCTTTCGGGTCGGAGTGGGTGCTTCCTCTCCACCCCTCTCCGATGGTGTTTCCTTGTCTCTCCAGGGGGTCGTTGATGAGGCTGCACTTGATGGCTTGGAGGTTGATGAGGGGCGTTGACGGAGCTTGGGGTTCCTGGTCCTTTGGCTGTGACTTTGCAGGCTGCTAGGCGTCGCTCTACGTTGCGTTCCTATGGATGTCAGTGGAAGGTTTTTTCCTCCTGGTGTTTGCCACAGCATATTGACCCTACGGTTGCTTCTCTGTTTGAGATCATGCAGTTTTTGCAAGATGAGGTGCGTATGTGGTTGCCCGTGGCTGCCCTACGTGTTCAATGGACAGCGATTCAAGTTTTTCGCAGTTCTTGGCGTAATCTGGCAGATGAGGGTCATTTGATGCCCAAATTATTTCAGGGTCTGGTGAATTTATTTCCTAGACCGGTGCGTTCTTTCCCTGGATGGAATCTGCAGTTGGTGTTGGATGTGTTGATGGACCCTCCTTTCGAGCCTTTGGGAGATATTGATTTATAACATTTGATGCTGAAAACTTGTTTTTTGGTGGCTATTACTTCGGCCAGGCGATTGGGGGAATTGGATGCTCTGTCCTCCACTTTTCCTTTTTGCAATATCTTTCCTGATTGGGTTGTGCTAGTTCCTGTTCCCTCTTTTGTGCCTAATGTTAATTCGGCTTTTCATGGTCATAAAGAGGTGATTCTTCCTGCGTTTTGTCCTGACCCTACCTCGGTGGAGGTAGTCCGGTTACATGCTTTGGATGTGCGTCGGGCCTTGTTGTGTTATTTACAGGCAGTTACTGAATTCCGTAAGGGGGATTCTTTGTTTGTGAATTTTGGTCTGGCTAGAAAAGGGGAGAAGCCTTCTACTGCTTCCCTGAGACGCTGGATCCGGTCACTGGTTTTGTTGGCCTATTATTTGAAAGGAGTGGTGCCTCCTGCTGGGATTCAAGGGCGTTCTATGCGGGGTATGGCTGCTACTGTGGCTGAGTTGCAGGACTCTTCAGTGGTGGAGATTTGTAGAGCTGCTACTTGGGCGTCTCCGTCCACTTTTGTGAAACACTACCGTATTGCTGAATTGGGGTGTTTGGAGGTGGTTTTGGGGCATAGGGTTTTGTCCTCTATGAAGCAATAGGGGTTTTCTCTGTGTATGACCTGGTTGTGATTAAATATGTTTTTTTCTGTATTACAACTCAGTTGTCTGTCTCCTGTTTTTCTTGCTATGTGTCATTGGTTAAGGAAGGCGAGGGAGGGACGGGAGGTAATGCGTCCATTACTTACAGTTAATGGCATTACTCCTAGTCCTACTCCCTCGCCTTCCTTCAAGTTCCCTCCCTCCCTCCCGGTACAGGACAACTGAGGTTTTGTTTGTTCGGCTTGTTTCTGTACAGGAGTGGGTGGGGGCGGGGGGCTCTTTTAAAAAGAGAGGGGAGGGGTCTGGGTGAGGCAAGGGAGCCTCATTGGTTAAGGAAGGCAAGGGAGTAGGACTAGGAGTAATGCCATTAACGTTAAGTAATGGACGCATTATCATTATGCAGTCCCATTCACTGCAAGTCATACAATGCGACTGCTGTATATATATTGCTACATACCAATAAAAATGAAGTGAACCCAAATTCTATTCCAGATGGTTATTCTCCAATGATTATTATCAGTTGCTTTTCACCCTATGGAAAAACACATCTGGTTCTTATAACATTTTGAAAGAATATTTTGAATTGCTACTTTTGGCCGATATATATGTTAGCAGGGAGGAACCTCAGTTGCAACGGCATCAGGGGGTTCCCAACCCACCAACAATATGGTCCACCTGGTCGATTTAGAATCGGATGGACCATAGGTTTGATTGTGGTGGTGACTACTATGTCTCCACAGTGGTCAAATTCCCCTGACATCCGACAGAATAACCGCTGTTGGAGATTTGGCTGTATGTTGTCAGCCCACCTGAATAAAATGGGCTGACCTACAGCTGATTTTCACTGTGTGTCACCACCAGGGAAACCTTATCGTAAGGGGCATCAAAAAGTGCTCAATGCCCCCTTAGCCATGGGGGGAAACATGAAAAAAAAAAAACTGTGTAGAAGCTGTCCGTCAAACTTACAATGCATTGACAAGAACTGCAGTGATGGCTGTTCCTGCCAATGCTAGAAAAGTCAGCTGGGCCAGAGGACATTTCTGAATTTGGTGGACAGCATCTCCACCAGGTTAATGGAGCAATTTACTTTGTTATCCTAGCGGAGAAACTGAATTCCTGTCAAGATTTCATTAAGGCATTAGTTATTACAATGACGTACACAATTTTATATACTCCATACCAACACGTTTTTGTGAGTCATACTAACAGTTCCTCAAGGCATTCACTAATTACTTTCATTAAAAATATGCACAAACATATTTGAAACACTTAAGATTGTACATACCTCGAATTGAGCTGCTGGGTAGCATAAGTATAAAGCCAGTATCACAAACTTTAAATGCTAGACTCAGTTCTTTGCAGGTTACCTTCCTGGTTTTATATTTACTAGTTGCTATTTGCACCGGTCTCAAAACACTTCTGTCCACAATTGACCATGCACAACGATTGTTGCTTCCAAGTACTGCTTAGTAAACCACAAGAAGCACTGCAACAACCACTATTGCTAGGCCTTGGAGTCCCCCCAAGACTGTATACAGCCCCATCCAACTCAACTAAGTCAATGTCAAGACACTTGTTTAGAGTTTACTCTGGGTACACACAGGTCATGTTTGTTCCAAAAACACGACATAAACATAGGAATTAAGGAAAAAACATAGCCGTAGCATTTTCACATTGATTATTATAATCAGACATTACAATCCTGATTCAAAGCACCCTCCAGTGACACCTCTCTAACAATGACAATCTGTCAATAAAAAATTAATATAAACAGTGGTTTATACTCGTTCATTCCCTTGTGAATGGCACAATTCTCAGCATTCTCTTCATTCTAACACACCATCTCATTAAAACCACCTGCATCCCTGAAGGGCGGTCCCAAATGTACAGACCAGCGGACACCTGCTACAGACTCATGTGCTAAACTGTTAGGGTAACTGTGTGCCTATGACCTCAACCTGGAGTGAATGTCCTTGCTCAATCAAGATTGCTGCTTGTCACTTCAGAGCAGTCCTACAAAGTAATTGGTGGTGAGAATATTTCTCCATCAAATCATTTATTCTTGTGTGCAGCAATCCCGCCGCCAGTGCTTTGAGGTTCTTCACCCTTCCCACAAACCAGTATTGATTGTGCAAAGGCCCAGATGTTATCAATGAAGAGATCAGTTCCTAGACCAAATAAATGGACCACACATTACAATGGAACATCTGTTCGCCTTTTATTACCTTATGGAGAATGTGTTTGAAACAACTCAGCCGTGGTCATAGCTCGGCCATCTCGGCATTAACATGAATAAAAGACACATTAACTGCTCTGGACCTGAGAAAGTAGATGGGTCAGCCCTGGTTCCCTTACGGGCTGCAGCAAAAACTGCCTAGAAAAGGGAACACGACAAGCTCTCCCCATTCAGCTGAATGAAAAGTGTAGAAAATCACAATCTGGGCTCAGAGCTAAATAGGCCCTTCTATGTGACAAATCGGAGTTGCAGGGCAGTATACAGTTCGAAAAAGAGCACCCTTACTTAGTTGTTCTGTTTTTGACCTCTGCATTGACGACCAACCTATCATCAAACATTTGTAAAGTGTTCCACTGTAGAGCCCCCTAACTACTTCGCCCCACCACACAGTCCACTAATCCTACAGGCTTCAATATGGCAACTTAGAAGGCAGAGGCAAACAGTAGCACCTCATACAGTGAGCTGCATATTAAGAGCAGGTTGCTTAGTATGGAATTAGGTTTCTGTATAAAGTGGATTTCTGACATCATTCCTGGAAGCTGCTAACATGGACACAACCTGCTAATGTTTTTTGTTTTGTTTACCAAGAAACTGTTTCCTATGTCTTGAGCCCTTGACAACTTTTGTGAAAATCCCACAGCTGACACACAAGTCCCGGCATAAAGCACAGGCCTTCCCTGTTCGCGCAGAGCACCCCGGAAAAGGCAGACTTGACAGAGAAACGTTCATCGTTCTGTTTTTTCTTGTAAGAAATACCTATAACTTTGAAATGTTTTCTTGCTCGCTACGCATGTGTGCTTTGCAAAAGACTCGTCACCAAATCTGCAGGGGCAAGACCCCATTCCTTTACAGATCTTCTGAGAATTCCGTCACATCTCTGATGCACCGGGCAGGTAAATCTTATCTCCTGAAGCAAGACAAGGTGTCAGCAGCAATACTATACCTCCCAGAAACTCTTCTGCCTTTAAATGACAAATTGAATCTCAAACAAAGGAGTACCAAATGCTTCAACAACCCCAACAGATGCCTGCATGAAGTTGTTTGCCTATTAATTTCCTCCACAACTGGCATGTTGTCAGAACTGAAGATGGCACTGTTGTTCCTGACCAGATTGTGACATCCACTATTATAGGGAAAAGCTCTAGAAAATCAATTTTTTGTCACATCAGACTTGTGCCAAGATACCAGCCACTCCCTCCTGCACCACTGGTTGCCTAAGTCTGCTTCAAAATTAGAGGTGGGCAGAACTTGTGGAGTTTCACTTTGAGGAACTATGTGGAGCTACCTAAAAACTCTTGAGATTCCGCAGAGCTCAGCGAGAGGGCAGGATGTGTCACATCGCGATGCTCATGCTGATTTTTAGCACTGAGAGCTTGTTCTGTGCCGTACAATCTGCACATCTGCGGTGTGCTAGAGGGCACTGCTTCTCAACCCAAACGGTTGTGACTTGTTGTGACCACCTACATTGAGAAATCTTGTCAGTAGGCATTCTAGCACTAGGGGACGCAAAGTCTCACTCGTGCTTGCCAATGTAACATGTGTGAGCCATGCATGCGAGAAAACTCCACCACACAGTGGTTGACAGAGATTTTGCCAGAACACCACCCTCCCAGGGGAATGTGGAGTGGGCAAAACTCTGCAAACTCTATCTGGGCAGCGGAACCTTTTGCCCACTACTTTTCGAAACCAGTGCTGCCAGCTGTGTCAATTTAAGGACCCATTGCTTGATTGGAGATGGGAAGGGGCCACACTCCTGTGCCACTAAACTGTGCCAGGAAACTGCACCAGATCCTCAAATTATCCTTGACTTCAGAAGCCCGTTTTTTGTGGTGACCTGGCTTTTGACTTAGATAATGGACGAGCCATGTGGATAATCCTGACAGCAAAATGCAACTGTCCTAGTAGTACCTTGACCTGGTGAAGAGGTACTTTTTTGCTGACAACACTGCAGCAATTGACTGACTAACGACCCTAAACTTTTTTTGATAAACCACATTTTATTCGTTTTTGAGATGACATTATACACATACAACATTAGGGGAATTACCTTGACAGTGGACACAACCAGAGTCCTTCACAATTTTCTACCTTGTCAGTCCCCATCCAGCCCATAAAATGCCCCACCATTCCCACCATATTTTTGAATGTTTTTGAGGGCATCCTCGCACTGGATAGATCGGTCACTCCCTGTTAGCACACAAGTCCATTCCCCGTTTCCATTCCCCTAGGGTGGAGGCCGGAGGTGATTTTCACTTTAGTTCAATGTCTCTTTTGGCAACCAGTGTGGCCACCCCCAACAATGTCCTATTGAAGAGAGGCCGACCAAGATCGTCCATTTTTCCAAGGAGACTGAGCCAGGGAGTTAGATCAATTGATCAATTCAGCACCAGTGATAGTGTCTCTGCAATCCCTCGCCAAAACTGGGATATCAGAGGGCAAGACCATGCCATGTGACAAAGGTCAGTGTCTGCCTGAGGGCAGCAGCCGCATCTGGGATGCAGTAGCTTGCCCACATGCCACAGGCATCAGGGAGTGTAGTACAAGCTGTGTAGGTATTTCAGTTGGACCATTCTCCAATCTGGAAGAAATTACTAGATCCCGGGGAGCCATCCGGGCATCCCACCAATCTGGCTTAATGAGGGATCCCACACACTCCTCCCATTTCTCTTTAAGTATCCCAACCCTTTCCGGCATGTCTACCACCAACGAATGGTATATTTTAGAGGTTGCTTTCTTCTCCAGCTGTCCTGAGTGGATGCATGCTTCCAGGGACTGTATTCCGGCAATTCGGTTACATCACCTTTATGACTCACCAGCACAAGCCATAGTTGTAGGTATTTGTGTATGTGAGAGGGAAAACTGCATCTGGAGGTCCTGGAAGGTATACATATGTGCACCATGCCAGACATCCTCAAGCATTGTGATGCCAATTTTGTCCCAGGCTACAAAGCTCTCCAACTGTGCCGAGTGGTGAAGCCATCTGCATGTCCACGGTGGAGTGTGGTGAATCAGATTCTTATCCCGGTCAAGAAAACACAGAGCAGATCACCAAATTTTAAATACCACTGCTTTCCCTGTTGGGAGACTTAAGGGGAGCCAACCTCCATACAGGAATACCAGGACATTGTCTAGGCCTAGGTGAGAGAGCTTGAATCCATATGTAGGGTCATCACAGCCACCCCTCAACCAGTCATTAATCACCACTAGCTAGAAGGCCCAGTAGCGAAGCTGAGTGTCAGCCATTCCAAGGCCCCCATTGAAGACCAATTGCCTACATTTGTCTAGGACCAACCTGTCCCCAAAAACATGTGAATGTGTGCAGTAAGTATCCTGAACCAGTGGATGGGTATCGCATATGGAAAGTGCTGGAGGACATATAGGAAGCAGGGCAATAACATAAAGGTGGTAGTTTCAGACTCTAGGCTAAATCACAGTCATGTAAGATTAAAACACCCAAGTAGGGGAAACTCAACTGCTGGATAGGCACCTGGGCTTGCCAGGATCCATTTCAAGATCATCTTGTTGCAAGACTAGAAGTGACTAATTCCAATTCTCTTGCATCCCAGACGCATGTCTGTAAAGGCTCAAAAGTTTCAGGACACTGGGGCCTGAGCTCTGTGGGTCAGCAAGGAAAAGGAGGATGTCATCCGCATAGAGACTGATTCTATCCTCGGTCAGCCCTCCTCACTTCCACCCCTGCATTTAGGCATCACAGAGGATGAGCCTCACCAAAGGGTTCAATGGCAAAGAGGAGTGGGAAAAGAGGATATCCCTGCTGCATGTCTCTGTCTATGGGGAAGGTTTCAGGCATCACCCCATTAACCTGGACCTGTGCTGTGGGTGTGGTATATAACAGTCTGATGTAGGCCTGGAATCTTAGACCAAATCCCATGCGCTCAATGACTGCATCCAAAAAGAACCAGTCCATCAAATTAAATGCGTTCTCAAAACCAATCATTAATACAGCACACAGGTCTTGGAGGGATTTAAGATGTGCAAGCTCCACTTGCAACCGGTAGAAGCAGTGGTGAGTGCTATGGCTGGGCATGAAGCCATACTGGTCTTGATTATTAAGATTGGCATGGTTCATTAGTGGCGTTTGACTAGAATTTTGGCACAGATCTTAAGCACTGTATTGATCAAGGAGATCGGGCAGTAGGAAGAGCAATATGTGGGTGGCTTGCCCTCTATGGGCAGCACCACAATGGTGTCCCTATCTAGTTCTGGCGTAAAAGTGCCTTTAGAGATCTCCTTCGTAAAGAAGTCTAACAAGTGTTGGTTAGGCTTCTCGTGGAATATGCAGTAGTACTCGAGGGAGAACCCATCCGGACAAGGTGTTTTCCCAGTTTTCATATCTGAAAGATCCGCCCGGGATTTCTCTAATGTAAAAGGATCCTCAAGCTGTTCTGGGAGAGGGGAATCCTCTTGAGATGTATGTATAAAATATGATCGGGTTAACCTTCTCCAAGCGGGGCTTTGGCTGTGGTGCATAGAACCAGGCATAAGAATTCGCAAAAGGTGCTGCACTCTGTGCCACGGTGATTCTGATGATCCCTCAGGAGTCAAGAATTTTATTGAACAATTCTAGTCACCATGTCCCTGGGCTCAAATCAATTCAATAGTTTGCTACTCTATTCCCTGTGCTCATCAACACACTGTGTGGACTCCCTCCAGCACTGGTGGGCTTCTTCAAGAGCCACTTGCCTCAGCAAGGCTCCATGTAGGAGCAGCTGGTAGGTAAGAGCTTCTATTGGGTTGGGAGAAACCTGCCGTTCTAGTAACAATATCCGGCTCTCAAGGTCTGTGATGTGACAAAAGTTCTCCCTATCCTGCAATATTTTTGTGCCGAGCCCCTTATGGTGAACTGCCTGGCAATCCACAGGGTGCCAGCTGATAGAACCTTGCCTTTATTATTCTCAAAGTATGCCATGATCCCAGTTTCCAAATAGTCCAAGCATCGGGCGTCTGTTAGTCATTAGGCAATGAGTCACCAAATGGGGTGTCCAGTTCTTTCGGGTGTTCTGAAATGGTGGTTGGTGAGTGGTCAGAGATTCCTCTCAGGGCAATGGCTGCAAGTGACATGAGAGGGGTGTCAGATCTATTGCAATTGGGAGTTGTGTGCCTCTTGGGTGTGGGTATACTCTCTATTCCTGAGGTAACACACTTGCCAAGCATCACACAGCCCCAATGGCTCCATCCAGGCCACTAGCTGTCTGGCCCATGCCAGGCAGCCCGGAGTCGATGTCATCGACGAGTCAAGTGCCGGGGTAGGGGAGGCATTAAAGTCTCTTCTTATAAGGGCTGTGCAGTGCAGAAAATGTAGTATGACCATTTTGCACTGCCTGTAGGGTTTGGTTAGGACCCACTAGTGGGACACAGACTCTGAGATATTTGTTATTGACACCCCTCCAGGAGACCCCCAATACCCAAGTAGAGACCATGGGTTTCTAAGTTAGTCTAGGTCACTGACAGGGGGAAGGAGCCTTGGGTGAACCCAGCATGAAAGACTCTATCATATACAAAGACAAAGCGTTTTAGAAATGAGGGGTGGGCTCACATCAAGTGAGTCCCTTACAACATGAGAACAGGGGGGATGGAGCACTTGACATATTGAAAAACTTTGGTCATTTTTATACGATCTAATAGACCATTAACATTCCAGGACACGACCATAAAGTGTGTCATGGAGGCTGGTCGCAGAGGAGTGGCAGGGAAAGAGTGGCAGGGAAACAATGTTTGTCTGCATCTCATGGGGCTGGCACTCGATAAGCGGGCTGTCATGTAATGGGTGCATATGTGCTAACTGCCTCAGGGTTGTGGTCACTGTAAAGTAGGTATGTGTACAACAGAAATATGTAACAGTAACTAAAACAAACAACTTAACCCCCTCCCAACTGCCTCCACCCCATATTGTGCCCCAAGGCATCTGTCGCCTCGAAAACCCCAGATACAGAAAACATTTAAACAGTTCAGGTGGCGATAGTGAATTGGGACCTCCCCTCATGAAGTGCTTCAGCATATCACAGTACCCTATCCCGGTGTCCTGAAGAAGGCAGTGGTAAATGTCCAAGAAGCCCTCCAGGGAGACAGTGGCATGATCCTAGGGCATTAGGGCAACCTCGAGTCCCCTGGCGCACACAGTCAGAGCACCCAGAGTCTGGGAGTCCACCAGAATTATCACCACTGCGTGATCTGGGTCTTCCAGGCTAAGAGGATTCCAAGGGCCTGTGGGTGCATCTCCAGTTTCTGTGGAATCTGGTGCAGTCTTGCACTAAAGTTGGCAGCCAGCAGGTATGGTAGATGACAGAATATCTCCCAAGGGGTGTACCAGTTGCTGCAAGGGGGGTTTCTTTTCCACCCACTCCTAGGCTGCTTCCAGTGTGGTGAAGATGTACGTCGTTGAGTTTTGCATCACCTTAAGCTTGGTGGGGAACATCAACATGTATTGAATACACATTTCACAGAGTTTTTGCTTCACCTCATCGTATGACTTCCGCTTATGTTGGACCAGTCTAGTGTAGTGAGGGAATATCATGACATGAGTGGATTCAAAAGAAAGTTGCCTTGTCTGCTGGGCCTTCAAGGAGGATAATGTCCCGGTCTCTATTGTCAAGGATCCACACAATAATCAGGTGCTGCATTGCTTCTGGAGATGACTGTGGGGGCCAGGGAATGATGGTCCCTTTCAACCACAAACCAGGTTGAAAGTTTTCCCTCTTGCATTAATGATTTCATGATTTCTGCTACTTCTTCACAAGGGCCTCGACTTCTGCACCCTCCAGGAATCCAACAAGGTGCAGATTGTTGTACCTGGACCTGTTCTCCACGTCTTTGACCTGGTTCTCGAGTGTGGTTGCCGTTGACAGAAGTTTGAACACCTGACTTTTGGGGGTAACAACATCATCCTCCACCGTCAACACTCAACTCTCTCCCTCGGTTACTAAACTGGCCATGTCCCTTAGGTTCTGGTGGTAGAGGGAGACATTGATACGTACTTCTCCAATCTTGGATTCAACGTCTTCACAGGGGGCCAGGATTGCTGTTGGAATGGTTCCTAGTTCATCTATCTGGACTAGTTGTTGAAACTGTGGAGCACTGTTGAAGAGGGCGACCCCCTAGGTTGTAAATTTGTCGATTTGTGTTTGGTGCTGTGCCCCAGAGCTCTTGTATTTGTCCATGACATCCATGGCAGGCAGTGTTTAGATTTCACAGATTCACCCAAATTGGTCAGGAGTGTCCTGTGGAGATGGGCTTCTTCTCCGGTCTTCTTGTCCCAAGATTTGCAGTGGGTCAGCACCAGCAGCAAGCAGGGCCCACTTGTCCGGATTGAATAAGTTGGGGATCTACCATCCATGGGGGGGGGGGGGGTCCGGGACCACTGTGGTCCAAGTCTGAGAGGTCCCTCCTGGTCTGTCTACCTTCCGGTCATGGGAGGGAGATATCACTATGCGTTTAGAGGTTCCCCCCTCTGTCTCCGACAGCCTCCCCTGAGGGGAGGAAAGAAGAGAAGTGACTCACCACTTTCTGATGTCCTGTGAATGGGGGTGCATTTCAGGGCCTGGGCTGACTCTGCCATGGCTGGGCTGAAGGGTGCTGTGCCGGTGTGTCCCACACTGCTGGCACCATGTCATGGCCCACCACAGCTCAGGCAAGTTGGATACTCATTCTGTCCCACTGGGGCTAAAGCTCTTCCTCTGCAAAGGCACCCCACCCAAGACAAGAAGACCTGGCCACTTTATGATCCGTGTTGCTCTGGAAGCCCAGCAGGTAGCCAACTACTTGCAGCCCACCCAGTTTGCAGTCCAGGCCATGTGCCTGAGGAGAGAGAGAAGAAGCTCCTACTGGCAGGAGTAGCCATTGTGGGACTGCTACTAGCGTTAATCCCCATGCACTGACCAGGAGGTCTAGAGAAGCCACCGAGTCAACCTACACAGGTCCTGCGGCCAGGAACAAGGCCACAGCTAGATGCCTCACCATCTTACCAGGGTGGGGGAGTGTCCTCTGTGATTGCTACAGCTGCTGCTCCACAAACCTCTGGCACCAACTCTGCAGGAGAAAGTTTCAGGGAGGCTGGCCAGAGGTCTTCAGGGCATCAGAGATAATCTGCCACCTAGGGTAATGCTGGATATGGACAGAGGACCCAGAGCACCCTACAGAGCATCCACCATGTTAGCGCGTCAGGACGCACCCCATGGGCTCTAAACTTATCCAGATCAGGCAATATTTGCAGATGAGAGAGTCAAACTCTATCTCCAGGAAAAGTGATGCACATTGAAGGGCTATCTGACTTTTCACTCACTAGTGAACCCCAATTCCTGCAATAAGGCAGAAAAAGCATTGACTGCATTAATTTGAACTGCCCAGTGCCATAAAGAGGAAGTCATTAAAATGATTAATAAAATTCTGTTATCCTGTTGTTTTTGTGCATATCCACTCTGGGGATGAAAGAAATTGCTTGTAATAAACACAGGACACAGCACATCCCATTGGCATGCACATGCCATAATATTTGTATTGAAAGTGCAGTAGGTGACAATCATCTTGGGGAACAGGGAACAGCCTGAATGCTTCCCTGCTGTCAGCCTTAGCAAGTAGAGCCCTGGGGCCCAGTTTCCTCAGTTTCACTAAAGCAGGATGTGTCTCTTACCGAACAAATCTGTAGGTCTCTGTCATCAAGGACTAACGCCTCTTTTCGAGATGAACGATTATCTGAATTGACCAAGCTTTTTTTGGAAGCAATGCCCAATGGAGAACAGGAGAACAAACACCTCAAAAGATGGATCCGCAAATGGGCCTGCGATCAGTCACAGAGAGCTTTCCTTGTGGAGCTTCTTATCAACACCTGAATGGACTTGGAGCCCTAGTGCCATCATACCGTAATTTCTTTTATGCTAAGGCAGCGCTAAAGTGGCATTTTCCCCGTGTCATATTTACAAAGTGGTACAATGCATGTATTGCACCACTTTGTAAACATTTGCACCACATTATGCCTGCGCCAGGCAAAATGTATGCAAGGGGGGCTTTCAACCGTCATGGGCTACAAAAAAATGGTGCAAGGAAATCTAATAGATTTCCTTGGGCTATTTTTTTGGAGCACTTTTAACACCTGCTCAGAGCTAGTGTTAAAAGGGGGCAACTATTATTTATAATGGGCCCCTATGTACTCTGAAGGAGTAGCGCCAATTTTTTTTCGCTACTCCTGCAGAGTACAATAACGTTAAAAAATAATTATGCTATTGCTTCCTATCCTGGGCCATGGTGCGCCGCATTTTAAATACGGCAGACACATGATGGCGCAAGGGAGGTGCTAAGGGGCACAAGGAAAGTGATGCTGCACTAGGTGCAGCGCCACTTTCCTTAAATCTGCCCCTTGGTTTTTACAGAGTGGGATGGGGAAACACCTGAGGCCAAAATCCTAAATCTGTGGGAAATACATAAATAAAAATCTGAGATGCCTTTTTATTAGGGTAAAGGTTAAGTCAAGGAAGGTGCCTCTTACCCTTAACTAAGGTGGGAAGCACATGACTAACTGGATGATCTTTCTGGCTTTATCCCTTTCCTTTGGCCTTCTCCATACACTTACAATTTGCATGTGAGGTAAGACAACAAAATGAACACTTTTGAATTTACAAACATTGGTGAAGTGGGTGCGCAGTTTTAACTGAAAACATGGCACGAGCCTTCCTTATTCCCACCAGTGTGTTGTTGACAATAAATATGCTATTTTAGTAAATAATTATAATTGACTGATTCCAATTTTACATTCACCTTAGCCTGATCCCATCTGATATTGAGGTCTTCAAACTTTGCATACCCAAAATCGTGGTCATAATCTAACTACACAGTGCCCCGTAATCACGGTAAGCTTTAGGGACTTTATTGGCATAAAACATAATTGAAACAGCGACCCCATGCTTCTTTTCCAACTATGCTATCATAAAGAAATGTTAAAACCAAACAGCCAATTAGTAATATTTTCTTCAAGCTTAGATTATTTTGCCATCTTCATCTTTCCCCTTTCCTCCAACTCTGCCACCTTTGCATGAACCAAAGGAAAATCTTAAACAAAACTCTCTTTCCATTTGTATTCCTTTACTTCAGCTGGTAAATGAGCAGCAATGTTACATGGCTTGGTTGGGATAGTCTCTTGGCCCTCTATTTAACTTTTCCTCGAAACATTCTCAACTACATTAACCTTGACATCAGCTGGGGTAAGCCTTTGTTCCTGGGTGCCAACCCTCTCTGCCCTGCAAAGCTTTATTGCTACCCATTCCCTGTCACTCCGTAACAGGAGGAAACGCTGCATGTGGAGGGACCATGGATCTTGTAGTGCGCTTCACCACATGTACTTGGCGCTATAATTCAGTTTTGGATGAAGACCCTTTTCCATTCCCCGATTTAACCAGAACGAGCTGAAGGAGCTGAACCAGCTCAGGGTCCCCACCTTTCCTTTTCCACAACCCCCACTACCTCCAGCCATCGTGCAGCATGATTAGAATCAACAGAAACAAAAGGTGGGTGATGTACTATCAAGACACAATCTAAGACCTAGACTAGTTAAGCCCAATCACCACAAAAAGGTTCCAAACAATTGCACAGCTGAACAAAATGCTTCAATACACGCTGCTAAGAAAATATAGATAACATGAAACCCCTAGGACAACACACAAAAACAATCTGAATAGATGAATATTGCCAAGCGTAAACACCACCTTCTCAGCTCAGGTTCAAGATTTGTTCTTTGTCCAGGGCAGCTGCCCATCCACACTCTACTAAATCTGGGTATGCACACTAACAGCCGGGTTGCACCCAAGCAAACTGGAGGAGCACTCATTTATAGGGGGGCCAAGAAGTGCGGAGCACATTCAAAGTGTTGATCAGAATATGCCACCCTAGGCCAGTAAGGGAGAATGAAAAATGTTCTAGCTTATGCATCAAGAATTTTCAATTCTATTAAGGACACGGAAGCGAGGATTATGCTTTCTCTTTCTTTACTGAAAAATCACAGCAGCCAATTAAAACACAATAAACAAAAAACTTCATCTCCCAAGATGCTCTAGTCCTGGTATCACGTGCACCAATCACAGTATGTGACCTTAGTCTTTATAATCCTTAACCCCAAATTTCATATCCTCTTTCTTTGGCTAAACCAGTAACTTTAACTTTAAACCAGGTAGAACTTCAAGTCGACTTCCCACTCATGGAAAAGAGTGGATCTTTAAAACATCGATATCAGGATGAAAAAACCATCAAGAATTCTTCTGATCCGATCCTGGAAGAAACAGTAAATACAGGCCGGTAATATTCTCAAAGCGATGGAATAGAATAACAATCATAAAAATGTTATCATTTCAATCCCCAATATAACACACTGGGAGGGTATAAATGAATAAATTTCAAAACATATAGATATAAATACCATTATTCATTATAGGGTGGGATAATCCTCGCATCCGTGTCCTTAATAGAATTGAAAATTCTTGACGCGTAAGCTAGAAAAATTTTCATTCTATATCAGGACCGGAGGCTCGGATTATGCTAGTTCAAAGCTGACCCATAACAACAGAGGCCACATCTATCACAGGTTTAAAAAAAAACTTACGAAAAGTACCCTCAGACGACTAGTGTGCTGATTTCATAATGTCTTCTAGACTAGAACCTAGAGAAAAGGATTTAGATGCCATGGCTCCTCTAACTGAATGAGCACCAAAATGACTAGTATCAATACCTGCTTCATTCATAAGCCACCTTACCCATCTCGCAAGAGTGGCAGAGGATACTGGATTAAATGGTTTCTGTAATGCAATTAAGAACTGTTCATTCATGTTTTGCCTAAACTCTTCTGTAACCACTTCATAATCTTTAAGACACTGTACCACACATAATTTTGAATTGTCTGTAAACCAGGGATAGGATACTGACCTGAAATTATTCTTAGTTCTCCTGGAAATATTAAAGGTTACACCTTCCGGAGAATAAATCCTACCCCATAAGTCTAATGCTCTAACATCTGAAACCCTTTTGCAAGAGACTAAACATAGCAACATAGTTAGTTTGGCTGAAAGCTGTTTACGGGATAAGTATTTATTAGTGGGCCAAGAATCCAAAAATGTTAGCACAATGTTTACATCCCAAAGAACTGAATATTTGGCTTGAGGAGGGTTCGAGAAACGAATACCCCTCAAAAGCTTACATACCAGAGGATGTTCACCTACCAGTTTACCGTCTATGTGTGTATGACCCGAGGAAATTGCCGATCTAAAATTATTAATTGTCCTGTAGGCCAGTCCAGAAGAAGCTAATTCCGCCAAAAAGTTGATAATTAAATCAATACTTGACTCCAAGGGATTAATACCCCTTCCATTGCACCAACTATCCCATCTACGCCATGTAGAAGCATATCTCTTGAGGGTGCTAGTTGCCCATGCCCTTTTGATATAGTCTTCAGCTTGTTGCGAAAGTCCTGGGGTTTTCCATCTTGACCTGAAACCCTCCATGCCATCAACGTTAGAGTCCCCGAGATAATCAAGGGATGTTGAAGGCCCTCCGGTCTCAACAACAGGTCCTGATGAGGAGGAATGAGCAATGGAAGAGCACACGCTAATTGCAGTGCAATAGGGAACCAAGGCTGAGACCTCCACAATGGAGTCACCAGGATCAGATCTGCCTTCTGCCTCCGCACTTGAGACAGGACTCTGGGTATCAAGAGGAACAGGGGAAATGCATAACTCAGGACAGGGTGCCAATTCTGTAAAAAGGCATCCGTCGCTATAGCCTGTGGATCTGGTCTCCAACTGTAAAACTTCGGGATCTGAGTGTTGAGGCGAGACGCAAACAGATCTATCTCGCAACAACCCCATTCCTGGACTGACTGTTGATAAATCATTGGATCCAATCTCCAATCGCTGGGATCCGTCAGATATCTGGAGTTCCAGTCTGCTACTGTGTTCTGGGCTCCCGGAAGATATTCTGCCATTACCACTAATCTGTGGCTCAGACAGTAATGCCAAAATTCCTTGGCTATCTCTGCCAGAACTCTGGATTTTGTTCCTCCCAACTTGTTGACATAACGGACTGCCGAAATATTGTCCATTCTCAGAAGAAAGCAGCAGTCTGTCTTGATCGGGGAAAGACTCTTTATTGCAAAGGACCCCGCCAGGAGTTCTAAGCAATTGATGTGAAGATCCTGTTCCCCTCTTGACCAACGTCCCCCTGTCACTAACAAGCCGCAGCGAGCTCCACAACCACACTGACTGGCGTCTGATTCTATGACAATTTCTGGGTGAGATCCGAAGATGGCACTGCCATTCCATGCTTCCATGTGGTGAAGCCACCACTGAATCTCTTCCTTGACCTCTGGGGTCAGAGGAATCAGAGCTGAGTAACTCAACCCCTGTCTCAGGTATTGGATCTTCAGTCTCTGGAGAGCATGATAATGCAAGGGGGCCGGAAAAATTGCTTGAATGGATGAGGCTAACAGGCCCACCAAACGAGCAATATTCCTTAGAGAGATTGTCGGACTGAGTAAAGCCGATCTCAACTCCCTCTTGATGTTGCGAATCTTCAACGCAGGAAGAATCAACTCAGAAAGAATCGAATCAATCTTGAAACCCAAAAACTCTATCACTTGTGATGGTTTCAACAATGACTTCTGCGCATTGATAAGGAAACCTAAATCTTGTAACAGACTGATTGTCCAATTCAAATGTGTCAACAAAGTCAGGGAGTCTGGCGCCATCAATAGGATGTCTTCAAGATACATGATAAGACGAACACCCTTGGTTCTCAACCATTCCACCACTGGTCTCAATAGTTTTGTGAAGCACCATGGGGCCGAGGACAGGCCGAACGGGAGAGCCGTGAACTCCATCCAATGACCCTTCCACTGAAATTGAAGGAACCTCCTGTGAGGAGCAAAGACCGGAATTGAGAGGTATGCATCCTTTAAATCTAATCGTACCATCCAGTCTCCTTCTAGAAGGATGTCTCTCAACAAATCCCTTCCATCTTGAAGTGTCTGTACACTATCCAAGAATTGAAGTCTGTTAAGTTCAGCACCAGACGATGACCTCCTCCCTTCTTGTCTACTATAAAGATGGGATTGCAGAACCCGGAAGGGTAAGGGGTTGTATAAATTACTGCTCCTTTGTTTAATAAAGTTTGAACCTCTAAATCTATAAAATTCTGATTTTCTTGGGAAAAACTCATATTTACAGGGGGGAATACTTGGATCGGGGAGCTGATAAATTCCAGGTGAAAACCTGTCACAGTCTGAATAACCCAAGGATCCCCAGAGATCTCTTTCCATTTGTCCACAAACAGTCTCACTCTTCCGCCAAGCATAACTTGTGAATGGTGAATAATGCTTACCGGTAAAGGAGGAGTCTTGGATAGCTCCTTGTTGTCTACGATGTCCCCGGTGGAATCTGGACCTCCCTCCTCGGGGGGGGGAAGGATAGAACGTGGTATCTGCTTGGTCTCCAAACCAGTTACTTCTACCTCTCGGGTAATAGTTTTGGGGACTGGCAAAGCTACCTCGGCCGGGCATTCGTCCGCCATAACGCCCAGCCCTGATAAAAAGGCCTCTTCTGAAAACTTTTTGGAGGGACAACTGAGCTTTATCAAGCGTGGAAAAGGTCAAACAAAATTTTGCCAGTTCTTTAATGAAGGACGAGCCAAAAAGGAGACCTTCGGCTGACGGACCCGCTTCTGACAAGGCCAAGTCTACTAATTTAGGGTCCATTCTCATGAGTATGGATTTTCTGCGCTCGGTGGGAATAGCACAGTTTGTGTTACCTAAGAGACACACTGCTCTCTGAGCCCAACCTAAGAGGACGTCCGTGTTAACAGGGGTGTCTGACTCCTTGGAAGCAACAGCCAAATCTAATATTTTTGTTAGCGGTCCTGACATATCTAGTAATTTATCTTGACAGAGGCGCCACGATCTATCTAAACCTTTTTTGGGATCTTTTGCGTATTTTTTTAAAAATGTAATCATAGTTGGATCAATTTCTGGAGTGTCAGTCAAATTATTGTTCAGATCTGGTCTAGGACATTCCGCCTTAAGTCTAGAGCGAACCTCTTTATCAAAACTTTTTCTTATGTTTGCGTGCACATATTGAGCAACCTCCGAAGATGGGACCCAATTAGAAGACCAAGGGTGCATAGTATCAGAAGGATCAAAGTCTAAAAATTGAAGGGCCGTGGGCTGTTTTTTGGCTTTTTTACTGGGCGCTGGTTCTGTTAAGTCATCCGAATCAGGGTCGTCAGAATCCCCAGAGGAGGAAGTATCCTGTCGAGTGCTGTAATTATGCTCCGCACTCCTTTTCCTACGCGTTTCTCAAACATATCTGCATGTAAATCTCCAGAAGGCTCGTCCCTTGTCAGGTTCTTAGATTTAGTCTGGGACTTAGATGGTGCCTTAGGAAGTACTTCTTCAGCTATGGAGGATGCATTGCCAGCCATCCAGCCCTGGGACTGGGCATATTCTAACAATTGCCCTGAGAATGGGCCAAGCGCTCTCACCAGGGCATCATTAAGTGACTGTTGCACTCTGGAGTCTAGTCCCTCAACCAAATTCACCTCTAATTGGTTGTCAGTATCCTCAGGGTAATACCCTGCATCCTGGTCACTCCACTGAGCCATAGAGATTAATAATAAATTAAATTCAGTCAGAAAAAATAAAGGGGGAGTGAAAAGAAACCTACAGGCACTTTAAACTGTATATAAATATACATATATAAATATGAACAGGCATATAACACAGGTATAAATATATAACTATATACAAGTCAATGTAACAGTAAATGTGGATGAAGCTGCCTGCAACCAACACTCTAGGCAAAGCCTTATTTTGAGTTTACAACCCAGCAAGGATTTAAGCTGGGCGTCAGGGAGGTGCTGTAACTCTCTGTATTTCTCAAAGCAATCACGATGCCTCGCGCGCTGGTCAAAACGAACCGATCTCCATAAAATGCACAGGGAAAGGAGATCGGCTCGTCAGGATCGCGTGCGCATGGCAACCTTCGTTGCCATAGAAAACAGACTACACGTTTAGCGCGTAGAACACTCCCGCTTCGCTCCACACGAACCGGGGATTTAAATACCGTCTAAACTCGGCGGGAAGCCGAAAATACATTAAATAACACTGTGAAGCTAGCGGAATCGCGTTGCTTAAAGATTTAGCAAGCAACAATCAAATATTGAATAAAGGCATACAATAAAGATAAACGAGAGATAAATGCTACTTATCTGCTGCGAAGCAGCAAAGAAAGAGGGTATGACGTTTGGGGTTAAGGATTATAAAGACTAAGGTCACATACTGTGATTGGTGCATGTGATACAAGGACTAGAGCATCTTGGGAGATGAAGTTTTTTGTTTATTGTGTTTTAATTGGCTGCTGTGATTTTTCAGTAAAGAAAGTGAAAGCATAATCCGAGCCTCCGGTCCTGATATAGAATCCAAACTCTGCATCTGCCTGCAGAGAGGTCGACAGGAGCAGCATAGGCCACTGGGCACCATCATAAGAGCCCTGCATGCTACTGTGTTAGTGTCATGTCAGTTCAGGTCCTGTTGTCTCTGTGGACAAAAGAAAATAGGGAAAACAAGACGGTGCAGGCCCATAAAGCTCCAACCCTCGCGACAAATTGCATAACGTACTGCCTGGATCCGGTCCCATGACATGTCTTGCAAGATGTAAAACAGGTCAAACCCTGTGCCATCCCTGCAAGTACTCTGCCTAGGTCTAAAGAGTCGTGAGAGCAGAGGACAAGCAGGGATCCATATGGCCTTTGGGCCTAATGCCGCACAGTCCAAACATGGGTTTGCTCTGTTCTGAGTACAGAGTCATAAAGTTTGTCAGCGCGAAAACTTATCCTAAAAAATCATACCCCAAAACGTGTGCCATTGACTAGGACTGGGAGCGATGTAATCCGAGTACGGACTTTCGGGCTCCCCGACTGGCAATGTTACTCAGTGCTTAATTTGTAAATAAAAAGCCCAAAGCCCTCCTCTTAAACACGCGGCTGCTGTGTTTAAATGTGAAAACACGGAATGCTGAGTCGGCATAATCCTGAAGCCATCTCAGGCCTCTTCAATCCATATAAAGCCACTCCCTGCTCCTTCAGCTCACTCTTGCAGCTTTCTCTTTTCTCCCTTTGTGACGCTTTTTCGTGTTTCCCTTCCTCCGTCTTTCCCATGTGTGGCTTTTGCTCGCAGCAAATGCTTGAGGCTGAAGAATAAGTCCCGGCCCTCAAAAATAAGTGGCGGTGCTCAGCACCGGAAACATCAAGCACAAATTAAGCACTGCTGTTACAGATACAAATTTGATCGAGTTCAGTTTTGAGTGCTGCAAAATCATCATAGGAATGACCAGGGTTGGATTGGGATACAAAATAGGCCAGAGCAACACCCCCAAAAATGCCCACATTAGAGGAGTGCAGACTTTCACAAAACATTGCTTGGTTAGTATCAGTGGGCTACTTTTCTGAGAAATGTGTGCTTCATTAAGCATTTTAAATCATGAAGGGTGAGAAGCACTGGAGAAGACTGGAAACACTATAGTTGTAAAAACTGAAAACTTACTTTCAGTGTCAACGTTTGGTTGTGAGCAGCCAATCAACTGTGTCCTCGACCCTGATTATCACATAAATATTTAATTTTCAGTGGCTCACTCCTGTTTCTGTCCCCTCTTTTATAATACCAGCAGTGAATTATAATCTATGTGGCACTAGTGGTATAATAAAAAATATGCCTACTCTCGCTGGAGCCTCAGTCAGCGAATCTGCCTTGTAGCTGTCACAGGCGTGCAGAAACACCTGCACCAGCCATCACTGAGATTAACCACGACTGGCAAAGTCCTAGACTTCCTCAGGGTCCTGCCAGGATTCAATCCCCCCCCATCAGTGGCACGTTGTAGCATCACTGGTACCCCTGTGGGCTTTTGCTTTAATCTCTACAATGCAGGCAATCATGCTGTCACCTCACCCTCTCCCATCTCATCACAGGGGAGTGGTGTTGGCAAGAGTCTAACTGACTGTACCTCACCTTATAACAAGGTGGAGAAGGTGAGGTGAAAAGGCTAGAAACTGACAGCTAGAACCTACACATGACAGTGCAGACTCCACTTTCCTGCTTCAGTTCTGGAGGCTGGTGGAAGCAGTGCTCCTGCCACTATAGTCAGCTGAAGCACAAAGGCTCAGCAAGCTAAAGGAAAGTAAGTAAAAAAAAACTGTAAAGTAGTGTGTGTTTGTGAGTGATAGTGTAATTTACTGGGAATATGTCAGATTGAGTGAGAAAAAATGAGATTAAGTTAGAACTGGAGAACAAGTATAACTGAGTACATGAGAGTGCCCGGGAGAGTTAGAATGAATAAGAGTGAGAGAGGTAATTATTGCCATATGAGGTGTCTGGCCAAAAAGTAGACATATAGGATGTAATTATTGGCATAAGGGACAGTTGTCGCAAAATGTTGGTACTGGCATTGTGATTGAGACCCTCAGGGGTGATTTGCCATGCTTTATAAATCCTTGATTGATTATAATTCTTTGTATAAGAAAACAACTATGCAATAGGCTGGCACTGGAATATTGAAGGTAGTTCTTGGCATATGGGGTGAAGCACCCATGGCAACGTGCTGGCACACTAGTGGTAACTGGTGGTATATGGGAGATCATTCTTGGCACTTTGGACAACTGTGCAAAATACTGGTACTACCATACGCAAGATAATTCTTGGCATTTGAGAGGGCAAAGAGGACATATTGAGTGGGGGGATGGAGGCAACCATGAAAACATTCTGGCTTAGTACATACTAGTGGTAATTTTGACCTATGGCTCACCCATAGTAAATGGGATGCATGCATTCCAAAATTATTGCCCTGGTACAACATGGATAATTATTGGCATCCCGGGGCACACACTGATCCCCCGATGGCCAGGCACACCCCTCCCCCAGGCAGGGATGGAAGGGGAATCACTTCCCCTTCCACCCACTAGCCCCCGTGACCCCCGTGGCGTCTGATGACGTCAGCGCGCTTTCTCGTGCTGACCTCATCAGAGGCTTTCCCTCCGGCGCTGGAAGCTCAGGAAAGCATTGCTCCTCTGATCATGTGGAGGGGGTCAGAGAAGCCTTTCCTCTCCTTCAAGGCTTCTCTGAGCTTTTCTGCTTGTTCGGGCAGCAGAAATGCCACTAGACACCAGGGATTTTTTTTTGTGTGGATTATTTCAATAAGGAGAGCGGCCCATTGGGCAAGGGCCGCTCTCCAGGGGAGCAATTTATTTTTGGGCTGTTTCTGCCCCCCTGGGGGCAGATCGGCCGAATACAATTAGGCCAATCTGCCCCCTGGGGGGGCAGAAACCCCCCTAGACACCAGGGATTGTTTTTTGGTTTGTTTTTTTTATTTGTGGGGAGTGACCCCTTAGGCAAGGGTTGCTCTCCTGGGGGCAAAACAAAAAAATTTCTAGGCCATTTCTGCCCGCCTTGGGGGCAGATCGGCCTATTTTTATTTGGCCAATCTTCCCCCAAGGGGGGCAGAAACTACTAGACCCCAGGGATTTTTTTATTTTCTAAATAAGGAGAGCGGCCCCTTGGACAAGGGCCGCTCTCCAGGGGGGCAATTTGTTTTTTTATTAGGCCGATCTGCCCCCGGGGGGCAGAAATCCACTAGACACCAGGGATAACTTTTTTTTTTTGTTTACTTTTATTTTTTTATGTTTGTGGAGCGACCTCTTAGGCAAGGGCTGGTCCCGGGGGGTCGATCTGCACCCGGGGGGCAGAAACCACAAGACACCAGGGAATTTGTATTTTTTTTATACTAACGCATAAGGGGAGCGGCCCCTTTGGCAAGGGCCACTCCCCGGGGGGGGGGACAAAATATCTTTAGGCCTTTTCTGACCCCCCTGGAGGCAGATCGTCCTAATATAATTAGGCGGATTTGCCCCCGGGGGGGCAGAAACCTCTAGACAGCAGGGATATATATTTTTTTTATTTACTTTATGTTTTATGTATGGTGAGTGACCCCTTAGACAAGGGTCGCTCCCCTGGGGGGCAAATTGTATTTAGGCATTTGGGGGCAGATCAGCCTATTTTTGTAAGGCCAATCTGTCCCCTTTGGGGCAGAAACCTCTATACACCATGGATTGGTGTGTGTGTGTGTATGTGTGTGCTTTGTTTGGAGGGGGCAGCCCCTTGGGAAAGGGTCTTTCCCCATGGGGGCACATTACTGTTGGCCATAACTGCCCCCCTTGGGGGCAGACTGGCCTATTTTGGAAGGCCCATCTGCCCCCAAGGGGGCAGAAAGCACACCAGAGACCAGGGAAGATTTTTTTTTTCAAAATAAGAGGTTGGGGGTATGGCCATACCAGCACCCCAAGTAAATGGGGCCAAAGTTGTTCTGCCCACCAGTGGGCAGATTGGGCAATTACCCCCCTATCCACACCCCGGGGGACAGAAAGTCTACTAGATGCCAGGGAATAAAAAAAATTAAAGAAAATAGTGGGGTGGTGGCTACCAACCAGTATGGGCCTGGTTATGCCCCCACCCGAACTGAAGGGGCTAACAGTCTTTCAGCTCTCCCCCGCGCACTAAAACATCTTATCCCATGGCAAGCAAGTTGATTCCAGGGTGGTGTGCTTCACATGCACCCTGCACTATTTCCTTACCCACAATGCCCTGCAAACCTGCAACTTTGCTGGCAAGCCCACATTTGTCCCACTTTTTTGTGTTGGAACCTTCCGGAATCTGCAGTAATCCACAATATTCCTACCACCCAGCATTGTTTCATCTATACCGATAAACTTTCTGCTGCACTTGTCAGTCTAAAAATGTTTTTTTTCAAACTGCCCTTTTGGACCCACTTTGTTTCCCCCTCAATTTCGACTTGTGTTTGCCCCTTCCCTGTTACAGACACTTGGTCCACCTACACAAGTGATGTATCATTTTTATCGGGAGACTTGGGGGAATGCTGGGTGGAAGGAAATTTGTGGCTCCTCTCAGATTCCAGAACTTTCTGTCACCGAAATGTGAGGAAAAAGTGTTTTTTTAGCCACATTTTGAGGTTTGCAAAGGATTCTGGGTAACAGAACCTGGTGAGAGCTCGACAAGTCACCCCATCCTGGATTCCCCTAGGTCTCTAGTTTTAAAAAATGTCCCGGTTTGGTGGGTTCCCATAGGTGCCGGCTGAGCTAGAGGCCAAAATCCACACGTAGGCACTTTGCAAAAAACACCTCTGTTTTCTATGGAAAAATGTGATGTGTCCACGTTGTGTTTTGGGGCATTTCCTGTCGCGGGCACTAGGCCTACCCACACAAGTGATGTACCATTTTTATCGGGAGACTTGGGGGAACATAGAATAGCAAAACAAGTGTTATTGCCCCTTGTCTTTCTCTAAATTTTTTCCTTCCAAATATAAGACAGTGTGTAAAAAAGACGTCTATTTGAGAAATTCCCTGTAATTCACAGTCTAGTATGGGCACCCCAGAATTCATAGATGTGCAAATAACCACTGCTCCTCAACACCTTATCCTGTGTCCATTTCAGAAATACAAAGGTTTTCTTGATACCTATCTTTGACTGTTTATATTTCAGCAAATGAATTGCTGTATACCCGGTATAGATTGAAAACCCACTGCAAGGTGCAGCTCATTTATTGGCTCAGGGTGCCTAGGGTTCTTGATGAACCTACAAGCCCTATATATCCCCGCAACCAGAAGAGTCCAGCAGACATAACAGTATATTGCTTTCAAATATCTGACATTGCAGGAAAAAGTTACAGAGTAAAACGTAGAGAAAAATGTCTGTTTTTTTCACCTCAATTTAAATATTTTTTTATTTTAGTTATTATTTTCTGCAGGAAACCCTTGTAGGATCTACACAAATTACCCATTGCTGAATTCAGAATTTTGTCTACTTTTCAGAAATGTTTAGGTTTCTGGATCCAACATTGGTTTCACACCCATTTCTGTCACTGACTGGAAGGAGGCTGAAAGCACAAAGAATCATAAAAATGGGGTATGTCCCAGTAAAATGGCAAAATTGTGTTGAAACATTGGGTTTTCTGATTCAAGTCTGCCTGTTCCTGAAAGCTGGGAAGCTGGTGAGTTAGCACCGCAAACCCTTTGTTGATGCCATTTTCAGGGGAAAAAACACAAGCCTTCTTCTGCAGCCCCTTCTCCCCCTTTTTTTAAAAAAAACGACATTTTCACTGTATTTTGGCTAATTTCTTGGCCTCCTTCAGGGGAACCCACAAAGTCTGGGTACCTCTAGAATCCCTAGGATGTTGGAAAAAAAGGACGCAAATTTGGCATGGGTAGCTTATGTGGGCAAAAAGTTATGAGGGCCTAAGCGAGAACTATTCCAAATAGGCAAGAAAAGGCCTGGCACAGGAGGGGGAAAAGGCCTGGCAGCAAAGGGGTTAATCCACTTACATCCACTCCCTGCCCCTTCAGCTCACTCTTGCAGCTTTCTTCCTTTGAGATGCTTTACAGTCTTTCTCTTCCTCCTTATTTCCCTTTAGTGTCTTTTGCTCACAGAAAATACCTGATGCAAAAACAAAATAAGTGCCAGCTTCCAAAATTAAGTCCTGTGCCCTGCACCGGCAACCACCAGCTCAAATTAGGCACTGCCTAAGGTGATTTAAAAATGGGAGGAGAGATTATTTGGAGTTCTTTTCATAGTACACGCTTAATGTCTGTAAGTAAGACTTTACAAATCACCCATAAATGTAAATGGCTTTTGTCATTTTACAGCTCGGCGAGGATGACACTATGTCAATACTATGCTTAAAGATTTTGCTGTACAAATGGCAAAAGACTTTGTCACTATCTAGCTCAGCGAGGATAGCACTGTGCTGATCCTATGCTTAAAAACTTTGCTAGATAAGCAGACATTTGAGGTGAGCAAATTTAGAGTGTAACTGGTGTTGCAGAGTGCTCCTTACTAGAGCTGCTCTCCACCTAAACTTGGGAACTACCCAGAGTTCTCCTTTGTTTTTTGCATAATTTATGCGTCACTCTAACCCTGAAAGTGCCTTGGTTTGACTTATACTGGGTGCTTCCTTGTGTATGGACAAAGCTATACCCCTTTGAAGAGCTCTAATGAGAGCGAAACACGTGTCAGGGGTTGCTTTACTCACTCCAGGTTGGCTTGGACAGTATTTGACCAGTCCAAAGCTGTAATACTGTGCCTGGAGTGGTAAATGGCTTTTGTCATTTTACAGCTCGGCGAGGATGACACTATGTCAATCCTATGATTAAAGATTTTGTTGTACAAATGGCAAAAGACTTTGTCACTATCTAGCTCGGCGAGGATAGCCCTGTGCTGATCCTATGCTTAAAAACTTTGCTAGATAAGCAGACATTTGAGGTGAGCAAATTTAGAGTGTCGCTGGTGTTGCAGGGTGCTCCTTACTAGAGCAGCTCTCTACCTAAAATTGGGAACTTCCCAGAGTTCTCCTTTGTTTTTTGCATATATATATATGTATATCAAACAATCTTACCTCAGGAACAAAACAGAAGAAGCTGCGAGGATGGTTCAGAGACAAGTGAAACTGGCAGACAGTACATGGCACAACAAGTAGGGACTGGACTTGTGAAGGCACTGTGACTGATGTTTCTGCTTCAGGTCTGTGAGGATTTCTGGCGGCTTCATACACACAGTAAAATTGGGATGCAATGCAGACTGACACTGCAATTGAGCATTACTTATACTTAAGAAAAGGGTGATAGCTTTCTTCCCTATCTCAACTTCTTCTGAGCTGGTGAAGGTGGCAAGTCAGGGGCTGGACAGGGCAGGTGAAGGTGGCAAGTCAGGGGGTGGTCAGGGCAGGTATAGGTAGGCAAGGGTTGCATGAGGAAAGGCTTCAGGATGTGCCAGCGCAGCAGCAAAGTTTGAGTTGACAATGTGTGAAAAGCAGCCCGCAGGCGAGATGTGAAGGCACTAAGTAGTAGACAGGCATGGACTCCAGCCTACAGCAGGTCACTGAGGCTTCTGCTTTTTTCCTGGTTTGACCTGCATCGCTACCGACTACAATTTAATGCGCAGAAAAGTCTTTCCTTTAATTACATCAACACAGCATGAGTAGAGTCTCATGATAAGCATGGCCTGGTGATGCAGTGGGCTAATGCATCCATTACAGGTTTGACCTTACGTTCACAGATTCAAACTCCAACCGGTACACTCAGCCTTTGATAGTACTGACGTTAATAAAACGAGTACCATCGAATTGGGTACAGTGAAGGAAAAAAGGGGGACCCCAGCTTGTTTGTGAATCTGGCAACTGCCATTGAGCTGGATCTGGAATCCAGGCTGGCCCCAGAGAAATATGTTGACTTTGTTATGGTGTATTTTGCCAATGCCGGAAAACATTCATCAGTGCTTGCAGGTTCCTTGATTTCTGCTCAGAGCAGCAACCTGCGGTGGGTGAAAGACAATTCTTATTTTCACTTTAAGGGCATCACATTTCCTTTTATTGGTGTCTCATCATGGTCGGGAGATATCAGGAACCTAACATCTAGACGTCTCTGCAATGGGGGGAAATAAAGGTGCACAATTTGTTATAACATTACAAATGCTTACGAGAAACTACAACTTGGAGAACAGTTTTTTACTTTTTTTTGCAGCCCCTGTATGTAAGTGACATGCATAATTTATTGTTTTTTTTAAATATATACATAGCTATTTGTTCCAATATAAAGCATCTGAGAGATTTACATCACACTCATATATTGTACACTGACAATTAATTTTTCAAGTGTGTAAATGCATTTATAGGAAATTACATAAGACTATGAGGGTTACAAGGTGTAGGAGTCAGATATCTTCCATATTGGTTGGCAGCACATGTTAAGAATGCTGGCTCTGGAGAAACACAGCAACTTTTCAATACTGCACAGTGGTTGGGACTATCTGAACAAATGAGAGTTAATTATTACCCAAAGAACCGTTTCTTAGGAATCCCAGAATAACGAAGGATTGATTAAAAAAAAAGTTTCTAAATCCATGCTTTACACTGTACACGGAGGTCCTTAATGCTAGCTTATATCTCAACCCTGCTGCAGTGGGTGGATTATAAGTATGGTCAGTAGAATTTTGCGATTCAGTGCTGCGTTTTTCTCATAATTATGGATTTGCCACATATGCCACATTTTATCAAAAATGTATTTCTAACTCAGTCGCTTCAGAAGTTACCAAAAATGTGGCAACACGTGCTTCTGCGCATTGGACGTCTCTTCACAAAGGTTGAGTGGTCATTTTTCATTTGCTTACTGCTGCATTTGGTTGTTAAACTGATATTAATGAGGTGAAACATTTGCCCAGACAGGGTTACAGTGTTTAAAAATGCATAATTTGTATTTCATTGCCACATAGGGGATGATTCCAACCCTGGCGGTCGGTGATAAAGCGGCGGCCAACCCGCCAACAGGCAGGCGGTCCAAAAAATGCAATTCTGACCCTGGCGGGAACTGCCAACACAGACCGCCACTTTCACACTCCGACCGCCACGGCGGGACAGACAAACAGCGCGGCGGTCACCGCCAACAGGCAGGCGGCAGACAATGTACCGCCCACCCTATCACAACTCACCAATCCGCCACCTTTTCCGGGGCGGGAGCCCCGCCGATAAAATCACGGCGGAAACAGACTACGAACGGGAAAACGCTCACCTATGCACACTCCACGAGGAATCTGGACAGCATGGAACCCGAATTAAACATCCTACCAGCTATTGTCTACCTGCTCATCTACCACGAGTACGAACGCCGGCGCAGACGACAACGGTGAGTACTGCACCTACGACACAGGGGAGGGGGGAGGAGGAAAGTTTACGTGCACACACATACGCGATACACCCACCCCCCCAATACCTACACACCAATGCAGAGCAACAAGTCAGAGTGACACCCTCCAAACCCCCCGGAAGAATGCAAAGACATAATTAAAATGAAGTTTTAAATTTATGTATAAAATAGGTTCATTGAAGTCATGGTAAATATGCCATACGAAATATACAAAAGAAATAATGAACATAGTGCAAAGTATAAACATAGTCAATAAGTCCTGCACAGTTCGTTAAATATCCATAGTCCGTGGGCCAATGTGTACAAACACATGGGCAAAGCCCACACAGGAGACCGGATACCATTGGAGAGAACACTGCAGGGGCATCAGATGATAAAACAACAGGCACCTCAGGGGGAAGGGAAAGGGGGGCACCTCAGCCACATGAGTCCACGACGCCAGATCCACGAGGGGCCTCCATGCCCACTGTACCATCCTGGGGAGTGCAAAGCCACAGTCTCACAAGTCTCTACAGTGGGAGGGTTGCCCACTGTGCCATCCTGGGGAGTGCAAAGCCACAGTCTCACAAGTCTCTACAGTGGGTGGTTTGCCCACTGCATTATCCTGGGGAGTGCAAAGCCACAGTCTCACAAGTCTCTACAGTGGGAGGGTTGCCCACTGTGCCATCCTGGGGAGTGCAAAGCCACAGTCTCACAAGTCTCTACAGTGGGAGGGTTGCCCACTGTGCCATCCTGGGGAGTGCAAAGCCACAGTCTCACAAGTCTCTACAGTGGGTGGTTTGCCCACTGCATTATCCTGGGGAGTGGAAAGCCACAGTCTCACAAGTCTCTACAGTGGGAGGGTTGCCCACTGTGCCATCCTGGGGAGTGCAAAGCCACAGTCTCACAAGTCTCTACAGTGGGTGGTTTGCCCACTGCATTATCCTGGGGAGTGCAAAGCCACAGTCTCACAAGTCTCTACAGTGGGAGGGTTGCCCACTGTTCAATCCTGGGGAGTGCAAAGCCACAGTCCATCAGATGGATAACCGACTCCACTGGTATTGGAGGAGGCATGGTGCCCAGAGTGCTTCGTGAACACCTGCTCGACACAGAACCGGCACTGTCAATGGACCAGCGGTGCTTGAGACGGCGGTGCCCAGCGGAGCGGTGCCTGAGATGAAGGGCCCAGCGGAGCGGTGATTGAGATGAAGGGCCCAGCGGAGCGGTGCTTGAGACGGCGGTGCCCAGCGGAGCGGTGCTTGAGACGGCGGTGCCCAGCGGAGCGGTGCTTGAGATGAAGGGCCCAGCGGAGCGGTGCTTGAGACGGCGGTGCCCAGCGGAGCGGTGCTTGAGATGAAGGGCCCAGTGGAGCGGTGCTTGAGATGAAGGGCCCAGCGGAGCGGTGCTTGAGACGGCGGTGCCCAGCAGAGCGGTGCTTGAGATGAAGGGCCCAGCGGAGCGGTGCTTGAGATGAAGGGCCCAGCGGAGCGGTGCTTGACAGGAAGGGCCCAGCGGAGCGGTGCTTGAGATGAAGGGCCCAGCGGAGCGGTGCTTGACAGGAAGGGCCCAGCGGAGCGGTGCTTGACAGGAAGGGCCCAGCAGAGCGGTGCTTGAGACGAAGGGCCCAGCGGAGCGGTGCTTGACAGGAAGGGCCCAGCGGAGCGGTGCTTGACAGGAAGGGCCCAGCGGAGCGGTGCTCTTCACGGCGGGGCCCTGTTCAGCGGTGCCTGTCTTGGCGGGGCCGTGTTCAGCGGTGCTCTTCACGGCGGGGCCCTGTTCAGCGGTGCCTGTCTTGGCTGGGCCCTGTTTAGCGGTGCCCTTCACGGCGGGGCCCTGTTCAGCGGTGCTCTTCACGGCGGGGCCCTGTTCAGCGGTGCCTGTCTTGGCGGGGCCCTGTTCAGCGGTGCTCTTCACAGCGGGGCCCTGTTCAGCGGTGCCTGTCTTGGCGGGGCCCTGTTTAGCGGTGCTCTTCACGGCGGGGCCCTGTTCAGCGGTGCTCTTCACGGCGGGGCCCTGTTAAGCGGTGCCTGTCTTGGCGGGGCCCTGTTCAGCGGTGCCTGTCTTGGCGGGGCCCTGTTCAGCGGTGCCCTTTACGGCGGGGCCCTGTTCAGCGGTGCTCTTCACGGCGGGGCCCTGTTCAGCGGTGCCTATCTTGGCGGGGCCCTGTTCAGCGGTGCTCTTCACGGCGGGCCCTGTTCAGCGGTGCCTGTCTTGGCGGGGCCCTGTTCAGCGGTGCTCTTCACGGCGGGGCCCTGTTCAGCAGTGCCTGTCTTTGCGGGGCCCTGTTCAGCGGTGCTCTTCACGGCGGGGCCCTGTTCGGCGGTGCCTGTCTTGGCGGGGCCCTGTTCAGCGGTGCCTGTCTTGGCGGGGCCCTGTTCAGCGGTGCCCTTCACGGCAGGGCCCTGTTCAATGGTGCTCTTCACGGCGGGGCCCTGTTCAGCGGTGCCTGTCTTGGCGGGGCCCTGTTCAGCGGTGCTCTTCACGGCGGGGCCCTGTTCAGCTGTGCCTGTCTTGGCGGGGCCCTGTTCAGCGGTGCTCTTCACGGCGGGGCCCTGTGCAGCGGTGCCTGTCTTTGCGGGGCCCTGTTCAGCGGTGCTCTTCACGGCGGGGCCCTGTTCAGCGGTGCTCTTCACGGTGGGGCCCTGTTCAGCGGTGCTCTTCACGGCGGGGCCCTGTTCAGCGGTGCCTGTCTTTGCGGGGCCCTGTTCAGCGGTGCTCTTCACGGCGTGGCCCTTTTCAGCGGTGCTCTTCACGGCGGGGCCCTGTTCAGCGGTGCCTGTCTTGGCGGGGCCCTGTTCAGCGGTGCTCTTCACGGCGGGGCCCTGTTCAGCGGTGCCTGTCTTTGCGGGGCCCTGTTCAGCGGTGCCTGTCGTTGCGGGGCCCTGTTCAGCGGTGCCTGTCTTGGCGGGGCCCTGTTCAGCGGTGCTCTTCACGGCGGGGCCCTGCTCAGCGGTGCCCGTCTTGGCGGGGCCCTGTTCAGCGGTGCCCTTCACGGCGGGGCCCTGTTCAGCGGTGCTTGTCCTGTCTTTCAAGGGGGCCAGACCTGGCCAAGACTCCCCGCTTAGTCGCCCTCCGACCTTGCGGTAGCGGGGCCCTCCTGTGATGGAGTCTTGGGCCGGTGGGTGTCGTCCGTCACACCTGGTATGGGGATGGTGGGGCCCTCCTGGTGCGCTCGCCTGCTGCATGTCTTCTCCGCCCTGCTGCCCTTGCCCTCCTTCGCTGCAGCTCTCTGGCCCTTGCCTCCCTTAGATGATGTGGCAGGTGACGGGGCAAGGCCACTCTCCTTGGTGGCAGCCGTCTCAGGCTTTTCGCGCCGGCCCTTAATTTTTCTTGTCCTCTTCCCAGGGGGTGGGCTGGCTGTCCCTTTGCTGCTGGGCGATGTTCCTTCCCTAGGAGCTGGTGGACTCCAATAGCCCTGCACTATGGTGATACTAGATGCAGGGCTGGTGGTGGCTGAGGTGCTCTTTGGACTCTTACCAGATGGAGGGGGTGGGTCAGGTGATGCAAAAAGGTTAATTTTGGAGAGGAAAAGTTTTTTAGGAGCAATGGGAAGGGTAGGTGCAGTGGGTATGGGAGTGGAGGAAGAGGATGTGGTTGTAGGAGAGTCAAGTGTGCTGTCTTTGGGTGCAGGTGCTTGGGCTGGAGGCTGTCGTGAGGTGGATGGCTGTTGGGTGGGTGGCTGCTTGCGTTTGTGTGGTTTGGAAGAGGGGGTGACAGACACAGTGGGAGAGGACACAGGGGACGTGTAAATGGCAGTGGGGGTGGTGACTGCACGTGTGCTGACTGTAATGGAGGGTGTGCTGGTGATGGAAGTACTGGCTGATGGTGGTGTGCATGCAGGTGTGAGTGGAGACGTCACAGGGAGGGAGGAGGGAGACGAGGAAGAGGGGGACACAGAGGTGGTAGTGACTGTTGGCATGTCTGCATCTGGATGTTGCTTGTGTGAATGCTTGTGGGATCTGTGGTGCTTATGTCTGGATGAGCTGCCCCTGGGTGTTGAGGTGTGTGCAGGCTGGTCTGATGGTGTGGATGGGATAGGCTGAGGAACAGGAGACTGGGACTGGGTGGAGGGAGTTAGAAGAGGGAGGCTGGAGACAGGGACAATGGCTGCAGTCAGTACTGAGGCCAGAGCGTTGAACGATCGCTGATGGGCAGCCTGACCCGAATGAATGCCCTCCAGGTATGCATTGCTCCGATGCACCTCCCTTTCTACACCCTGGATGGCATTTAAAAGGGTAGACTGCCCAACAATGATGGTCTGGAGGAGGTCAATGACCTCCTCACTGAGGGCAGCAGGGGTAACTGGGGCAGGGCCTGAGGTGCCTGGGGCGAAGGAGATGCCCACCTTCCTGGGTGAGTGGGCACGGAGCGAAGGCTGAGGGGCTGCTGGGAGGGTGGGGCTGGTGCGCTGGGTGGCGGCTGTACCTGTTGTGGCGGTGGGCACGGATGTTGCCGCCACCGCAAGGGAGCTCCCTTCCGAGGACGTGTCGGTGTCGCTGACGTCTCCACGGGTCCCCGTTGTGGAGCTCCCCTCGCCCTCCGTCTCACTGGTGAACTCGGAGTCGGTTGCATGGCCCTCCGGGGCCATGTGAGATGCAGCTCCCTCGTGCGCCGATGCCAATTCTCCTCCGCCTGATGATGCTAATGCACACATGCACAGGAAGAAAAAGAAAATGGGTGGGGGGGAGAAATGAAGACAGGTTGAGTGCATGCATTGGCAACACCGTTGTCGGAGAGGACAGACACAGAAGCCCCCTGCACTACGCTGCGCAATCGGGGTACACTACTCAGTTCTTGTGACTAGGCCTACAGGTCTATGGACGACAAATGCAAACATGGGTGATGCAGGACTATGGATAGCTGTACTTGGCACCCTACAGAGGTGGGGGGCGGGGGCACAGGGCCATGCCTAACGGAGGGGACTAGCCTACAGAAAGCGCCCTGGCCTTGAGTTACCCACAGCCCTCCTCCCCAACCCAGACACCTCCACTGCGCGCAAAGATAGCAGATTGTGCTGATACTCACCCCCTTGTGTCTGCTGTGATGTCCTCACGCGCCCATCCAAATCGGGGTAGGCCACCGGCAGGATCCGGGACATCAGGGGGGCCAATTGGCGGCTGGCACCCCTCCTACGTTGGGAGGCCATCCCCAGCAGAGACTCAGCGGTCTTTCTGGTCCCGCGGCGGATGTCCTCCCACCTCTTTCGGCAGTGGGTGCCCCGTCTGTAGTGGACCCCCAGGGCCCGGACGTCCTTGGCGATGGCACGCCAAATGTCGATCTTCTGATGGGCGCTGACCTATTTGACATGTACAGGGTGGGAAAGGAAATATCATCACTTTTCTGCATGGTCGATGTGAGGGCCCCCCCTCCCCAACCTTGCCATGTGGCACATGTTCCCATCTGTCGTGCGTTGCACTCCTCACTCGCTCCCCTCCCCACCATCTTACATCCACCCCACATAGCCCATTCAGCGTGCACCCTGTATACTAACCTGTTGGTCTGGAGGACCGTAGAGTAGCGCATACTGGGGGAGGACCCCATCAACAAGTTTCTTCAATTCCTCAGATGTGAAGGCAGGGGCCCTTTCCCCAGTCGCAGCAGCCATAGTATCTCCCAGACCGAGGTCACAGCAGCACTTGCAGTATAGGTCCTCTCCTGTGGATGATCAGGTCTCGAGTGATTAATCAGATAGAAAATGGCGGTCACGCCCGCGGCGGTCACGCCCGCGGCGGTGCGTACCGCGGCGGTGCGTACCGCGACCGCCGGCGCACATCGTCATTGGCTCATGAAACCCATAGGGTGCAATGTTAACCAATGCGGCTTCGCGCCGCGGTCTTTGACCGCCTACCGCCACGGTGTGCCACGCCAGCGCATTGACCTCACATCCCACTGTCACACTTCACAGGTCAGGCAGCCGCCATTTCCAGGGCCCACATGGCATAATTTCAACTGCGTCACACAGGCCTAGGCCGTGCATTGCCACTCATACAAGCCTTTCAATGCATTGCGATTCTTTTACTGTGCAAGCTGTGTGAACGAACCTGTGGTTTGCTTGACTTTCTGCTCCACGTTGTCCTTCCTAAGCACCGTCCGCAGGGACTTGCGAGGAGAAGGATAAATCCTCCCGTGTACCGACCGCTGGTGGACCTGTCGACAATGGAAGAACGACATATTATACTTAGATACAGACTTGACAGAGCCACTATACATGAACTGTGTGCCCAGCTGGAGCCAGACCTGATGTCCCCCATCCGCCAACCCACAGGGATTCCCCCTCTTGTGCAGGTTCTGTCAGTACTCCATTTTTTGGCAAGTGGGTCTTTTCAGACAACAGTGGCCATGTCATCAGGGATGTCTCAGCCTATGTTTTCTAAGGTTTTGTCCAGAGTGTTGTCTGCCCTGATGAAATACATGCGGAGCTACATTGTTTTCCCTGACGAGGATGATTTGGCTACAGTGAAGGGTGATTTCTATGCCCTTGGACATATCCCCAACATCATTGGTGCCATTGATGGGACCCATGTGGCTTTGGTTCCCCCCAGTGGAAGTGAGCAGGTGTACAGAAACAGAAAAAGTTATCATTCGATGAATGTCCAGGTGGTCTGTTTGGCAGACCAGTACATCTCCCATGTAAATGCCAAGTTCCCTGGGTCAGTGCATGACGCGTATGTTATGAGAAATAGCAGCATCCCTTATATGATGGAACAGCTACAGAGACACCGTGTGTGGTTATTGGGTGACTCTGGTTACCCCAACCTCTCCTGGCTATTGACCCCAGTGAGGAATCTCCGGACCAGGGCAGAGGAACGGTACAATGAGGCCCATGGGCGAACTAGGAGGATCATAGAAAGGACCTTCGGCCTCCTGAAAGCCAGGTTTAGGTGCCTACATATGACTGGTGGATCCCTAATGTACTCACCAAAGAAGGTGTGCCATATCATCGTGGCCTGCTGTATGCTTCACAATCTTGCTTTGCGACGCCAGGTGCCTTTTGTGCAGGAGGATGGTCCAGATGGTGGTGTTGTATCAGCTGTGGAGCCTGTGGAGAGTGAAGAGGAGGAAGACGACGGGGACGACACAGACAACAGGGATACAGTGATACAACAATATTTTCAGTAGCACACAGGTAAGGATCAACCACGCCATTTCACATTTACTTAAGGCCTCCTGCGTCTCTACTGTCTGCGTTCCCCCCAGTTCCTTTTAAGTTAATTGTGACTTTCCCTTCCCTTTTCAGAGCTGTATGACCGACTGCGTGACTACTGCTTTGTTTGCCCATGGACTAAAGCTTATTGACATTGGTATGTTGTCATCACAATGTAACTGAACATAATTGCACCGTTATGTGTAATACATTTGTGAAAAATACAAGCAGACTCCTGTTATTTTAAGTGCAATGAGTGATTTATTTCAAGTGCTACATATAGGTACATGATTGTAAGACGGTGATGGGTGGGGGTGGAGTAATGTCCATGGCAGAGTCCAGTTTTCAGTTTCACAGGTGCATTGTCCATATGCCTGTGGAAGGATGGAGCAGGGGCAGTTTAAGGTTGGACAGGGTGACAATGTGGGACAGTGGGATGACATCAGGGGGTATCCTTTGCTGGCGGGGGTCTTGGCATCCTACTCTGTCTTCTTGTGAGATCTCAGGTTCCGCTTGCGGGGTGGTTGTTCTTCAGCAGGAGGTGGGGTTCTGGTGGACTGTCGTTGTGTGGGGGCCTCCTGTCCACTAGCGCCGGCGGATGTGGTAGCCTGTTCCTGGTCCTGGCTAGTGACAGGGGCCCTTTGTGGTGCCACATGGTCCCGCAATGTGGTGACTATCTGGTTAAGGGCCAGGTCGATGGTCCCCATTGCGGAACCAATGTTCCTCAGTTCCTCTCTGAACCCCATGTACCGTTCCTCCTGCTGTGCCTGGATCTCCTGGAACCTGGCCAGTACCGTCGCCATCGTCTCCTGGGAGTGGTGGTATGCTCCCATGATGGAGGAGAGGGCCTCTTGGAGAGTGGGTTCCCTGGGCCTGTCCCCCCCCTGTCGCACAGCAGCCCTCCCAGTTCCCCTGTTTCCCTGGGCCTCTGTCCCCTGGACGGTGTGCCCACTACCACTGCCCCCAGGTCCCTGTGGTTGTTGGGGTGGTGGGTCAACCTGGGTGCCCTGTAGTGGCGGACACACCGCTGATTGACGTGTCCTGGAGACAGAGGCATGCGCCCGCTGGGTGGGAGCTGTGCTGGTGTTCCCAGAGGGGGTTAGGTCTGCTGTAGCCTGTGGCTGTCTGTGGGGAACCGACTGTCCAGAGGTCCCCGATGGGCCGGGCTGGTCATCTGGGTCCAGGGAGACAGAGCTGCTGTCATCGCTGGGGGCCTCATCTGGGGGTGGGATGGACATCTCTGGACCCTCCGTGGCGGTGTGGTGGCGTTCGGGTCCTGCAGGGGTATTAGGGTATGGTTATAGCTTCTGTGTGTGGCATTTCGTGTGATGGGTGGGTGTCCGTGTACCCAAGTGCAGGCATTCCCTTGTGGGGGCTTTTGTGAGGGTGGCTTGTGGGGGTGATGTGTGTGTGCAGTGGGCATGCTTTGGTGATGGGTGTCCATGCTTTGTGGTCGCATGCAGGGCTTGGTGTTGGGTTGGGTGGGTTGTGATGGTGAGCCTTTTGCAAGGAGTTGGTGTGATGGGGGTGGGGGTGAGGGTGGGGGTATGTGCTGGCATGCAGGTGGGGTGGGGGTGTGAAGTAGTAGTTAAGATTTGACTTACCAGAGTCCATTCCTCCAGATACTCCTGCGAGGCCCTCAGGATGCAGGATGTGCAAGACTTCCTCCTCCCATGCTGTAAATTCTGGGGGAGTAGGTGGGGGTCCGCCGCCAGTCTTCTTCACCGCTATGTTGTGCCTTGATACCATGGAACGCACCTTCCCCCGTAGGTCATTCCATCGCTTCCTGATGTCATCCCGATTGCGTGGATGCTGTCCCACCGCGTTGACCCTGTCCACTATCCTTTGCCATAGCTCCATCTGCCTAGCTATTGTGGTGTGCTGCACCTGTGCCCCGAATAGCTGGGGCTCTACACGGACTATTTCCTCCACCATGACCCTGAGTTCTGCGTCAGAGAACCTGGGGTGTCTTTGGGGTGCCATGGGGTGGTGTGGATGAGGTGAGGGGTGGTGTATGTGTTGTGGAGTGTAATGTGTGTGGTGGTGTATGGTGTTTTGTGCGTGGTAATTGTGTGGGTGATGTTGTGATTTGCCTCTGTGTGATGGTCTACTCTAAGCAGTGCTGTCTCTCTCTGTCCTTGATTCGCAATTGTGGTCGTAGGGGTTTCTGGGTGATGTGGGTGTGTGTTTTATTTTGTATTGGGTGTGTGGGAGTGGTGTGTATATGTGTCTCAGGTGTGTGTGTTTCAAATTGTCCAATGTGGGGATGTTTTGTAAAGGTGTGTGTATTTTGACCGCGGCGGAGTGTACCGCCAATGGAATACCGCGGTTGAAAGACCGCCGCGTGGATTCGTGGGTCGTAATGGCATGGGCATATTTCTGTTGGCGTGACGGTGGAGGTTTGGTCATTGCCATTTTTTCGCTGACCTTTGGTGTGGCGGACTTTTGTGGATGTCGGGTTTTTGGAGGTTTTCAAGTAGCGGGTCAGAATGACCGTGGCGGTTTACCGCGGCGGTGTTATGGCGGTCTTCTGACCGGCGGTAAGCGCCTTTTACTGCCGAGGTCAGAATGACCCCCATAATTTGGTCCTTTCCTGTTGCATAATTCGGTCCTTCCCGACACATAATTCCAGTGGCCTTCACCTTAACTTATGCACTGCAAGTAACCAAAGGAGCTCCATAACAAAAAAAGTAACTTGCTGACCTATGAAATATAACTCTGTGATTTGCAGCAGCACTTACCCTATGTGCTAACTTATGATGAGTCAAAATCGTGACCAGACAGAGCACAGATCTCTCCAGCAAGTGTGTGTCACTCTCTGAAAAACTGAGCATGTGCTAGTAAATTAAATGGTTAACTTTAGACCGGCCAGCCCGAGGAGAAAATGGCACAACACCTGTGGTAACTGTCCAGTGGGACCTATCTGCCTTTATGCACCACCCCCCACCCCGCCCATTATGACCTAAATATGAAGGTCTGGCGAGGAGTGGGTCACATGAAAGACATTGCTTTATTTCTGGGCAGAATGGCCCATGGGGGCCAAAGTGAGAAGAGCCAAGCAGGAGCACAGCAACAACCGGCCGATCAGCGACACCTCTGCAGTCTACCCCGTTCCCCACCCACCATGGGTAAACGTGAAGCCCCAGTGGGGTCGGGGTCACATAAATGACACAGCTTCTAGGCTGACCGAGGGGGGGGGGCAATGAGAATCATTCCAAAGGCCACATCACTGAGCCTTTTAGCATCTTCACACTTCTCCCTCGGTCACTCATTCTGGCTTCAGTCCTTCCGGGACCAAGGTGAAGATGTCACAAAACTGGCCTCCCAGTGTCACTGCTGTGACCCCAGGCAGCCCTGCCTCTCCTCTAAATAATCACTATGCCCGCCTCTTCTGGCCCCATAAGGCAATGGCCTGAGCAGGTAGGAATCGGGGGAGGAAGGCACTATGGGCAGTTGGCAGAGGCCTTTAAAAAAAACAGCCCACAGCTGGCATTCAGGCACTGGCCCATCGGCCAATGCCCGATTGTCCGCTTTGCCAATCCAACCCTGGGAATGACAGGCAAAGGTTGTCATTTGACATTTTATGTACAGAATTAACAGGCAAATACTTGAACTATGCCATCAGTTATTTTAGCAGCAAAGCGCACAAATCATACGTACAAAGAACTCAGTACAGTTCTATATGAAATATGGCATAGATGCATCTTCTAAAGGTGTCTAATAGGTGGTTCCATGTTCAGAAAATTACACGTCTTGTTGCATAGCTTTAGACAAAGACTTTCATACATTCTACACAATTACATAGTTCTCATGGTATGCACCAATAAGGAACATGCAAGAAGAAACGTCTTACTACAGAATAGATTCAGAGATTCTCTCATGATGGTATTACATTGATTTCAGTCATTCTAACAGTCTATTAGCATTTTACCTCAATAGCTTGAGACAATTGGGAAGTCCTTGGTTTGTGATGGGTTCAGGCAATATGAGACTAATTAGGGTGTCACGTCACATGGTACTGTACTTCCAAGTGCTGGAGAGGCCTTCATCCTACACAGAAGCTTCAGGCAGGCAGTTGTGTAGGCCGGAGTAAATTAACACCCCACAAGGACAGACTAAGATGCTTTGCGAATCTGAAGTAGGCTGCCCAGTCTCCATGTAGGAGGGGCATAGAGACAGAGAGATGCACAGATGGTGAAGAATGTGTGAGGACTGGGACACTGAAGCCAACATGGGGAGTTAACTCCGTAGTTGAAAGGGCCATTCATTCAATCAGTAGAAGGTTCATAGCTTTAAGGTGTTAAAATAATCCTGAATGGCAGTGGGTGTCTCACAAGACACAGGCATTGAGTTACCAAACGGCAGAGCCAACTAACAATTTAAAAGACAGGGTTACTCAAAACATACCTGGCACACTCAGCTCACACCAGCCTGGTGGCTAGCTAACAAGTAGTAGCATAAATTGCGAGTAAAGCTTACCCCCCCTACTGAGGATACTCAAAAAAGGCTGAAGTAGACAAAGTGACTTAAAGCTCCTGCTGAACGAATTAACAATTGGCATTCTTTTTAGAGAAGATTGAATACATTTCAACTGGAATTGCCACACCTGTTCCTAGGTTACCAGTCATCAAATGTGAATAAACTACACCCATTTTAACCCTAACAGATGACTCTTATTTGGGCCTGGTCTATGCTGTGTCTTTGAGACTTGTTGTTTTATATCAGTGGGCTTAGGGACCATCCATTGCTTACCATTAGTTATCTTTGTTGTCACTATCATTTGCTTTCTTCTTATTGGTCAGCTGCTGTAGGCTTCCTTCTTCATTGTGTGCCTGTCCCTCCATTGGAGCATGAACACATTACTTGTGTCCTTCCACTGCTCATTTTTTAGGTGTTACATTTTTCTTTGGATTTAAATACTCTATCAGAGTGTGTCTTTTTCACCTAGCTCTCTGATACACTTTTCCACCCTCCAAGTGCCTGCCCCACCCGCCTCGCTTCTTCGATTGTCTATGGTACTTTCCCACACCTGCCCTCTCTCCTGTCCTTGTTCGTGTTGCTTGCCCCCCACCCTCTGTCCTATCCGTGTTGGCTTTCCCCTAACTGCCCTCCCTCCATCCATTTGTTGCCCATGTTGGCTTGGCCTCTCCCTGTTTCATTCCCTCCTTTCTTCTGTTCGTTGTCCATGTTAACTTTTGTCCCCACACTCCATCCCTCTATTTATTCCTTGTCCATTTGGGATGCCCCTAACCACCTTCCCTCCCTACATCCTTGTCCACATTCCCCTGCCCCCAACCGCCCTCCCACCAGAGTCTACATTGCCCCCCTGACATTCCTCATAGCAAACAAAAAAACACTATGACATGGATACTGGTGGCTGCTCCATCCCTCTTTTTCCACACACCCTCTTTTGTTCATGCAGAATCGATGCTACCCGTGTTGCCCCCCTCCTTAGTTATTGCTTTCCCCACTCCCTCTGTGGCGCCATCCACCCTCAAGTCTGCCAGCAATAAAAAGTGCTATGACATAGCCAGGGTGGCCACATCAAATGGCTAAAAACAATTGACAAAGCCAACACCGTGCATAGGTAAGACTATGTGGCTCTACCAATGCTTGGTTCATAAATGCATGCAAAGAACAGAAAGTATGTGGATGTTTATGATTCCTGGCCCAGTGGCATAACTCTTTGGGTTAAGGCGTATAGGCACATACACAGCCAGGCATGGTTTGTTGGAAACTGAAATTGTCTATGCTGATTCTCTATTGGACAGGAAAAGAAAATGTACCGCTAGATATACTGACTTACAGCACTGAGTAATGTGGGCAGGGGACTGCCAAATTTTACAAAATACTCAGGTACAGAAAAAGACAAGTGATAGAAATAGAAAAAAAGGCTACAGAAAGAGGTAAATATTAGAAGAAAGTGAAAGAGGAGGAAGGCAATATAAACAAGCATTGGCAAAGCCAATAGGTCTCGCCTATGGAAGAGCTTTCAGCTTTGCCAATGTGTTTTAGCCATGTTGTACACCAGCGTGGCTGCTGTTCAGCATGGCTAAAAGTTAGTGGGAAAGAGGAGAGTGGCGAGGAGTGTCATGGAGTGGAATGGGATGGGGAAGAGTAGAGTAGAGTGTTGTAAAGTGGAGTGGCAGAGAGTGTTGTGTATTATTAGAGTGGCATAGTGTGGAGTCGCGCAGAGTGGCATACATTGGAGTGCATAGAGTAGAGTGGACTGGTGTAGAGTGCATTGGCATAGAGTCTTGCAGACTATGGTGGCATAGAATGCAGTGTCATTGAGTACAGTGGCACTGAATTCAGTGGCATACAATCCAGTGTCCTACAATGCAGTGGCTTAGATGAGATAGGTGCATAGTAGAGCGCAGGGGGGTGGAGTGGAGTGGCATAGAGTAGAGTGGTGCAGAATAGAATGGCATTGAGTGCAGTAGCATAAAGTGTAGTTGCTTAGAGTAGAGTGGCGTACAGTGGTGCAGAGTGGAGTAATAACCCATACCACCAGTCAGTGTCTTTTTAAGTTCTCTCATGTCTGGAACTTTTGTTTTACAGCTGGGAGTAGTTTGTGTTTTAAGGGCCTTGTTTGTAATTTTATTCTAGTAGGCCTGCTGGGCCTGAAAATGTGCAATGCACTTTAACCTCTAGGGGCTAAATATATGGTAACACTGCATTGCAATCTGCCATTCTGTTTTCATGTGGTTATGCTCTCTAGGGGCTGACTATATTGTTGCATGGTCATGTTTCTTACAAAGTTTATTTTGATAGTGGTGCACTCTGGTGGTTGTTCTGAGCATTTCAGTCAAGATACTACAATATTTGGTGCACTCGAAAACTCACCCCATAATGGTTTGCAGGGCATTCCTTTTATGAAACGTTTCTGCCCATAACTTAACGGGGGCCTGAGAATAATAATATATATTTTTTTAAATCATAATGGCAATATTTTCATTTTTTGCTGCAGACAGAAGAAGAATGTAAATGGGAGTGTTTTAGTCATATGCAGGGCCACTGGATTTATGTGGCAGAGAGGACCAAATTATGCGACAGGGTTGACCAATTTATGTGGCAAGAAAAGTCAAGCTATGCATTTACTACGCCAATAGTTCTAACTCAAGCAAATGCGAGACCTGTTGCATTGCAATGCAAATGCTTATTTTGTGGCGCTGCAGGATAGGATGAGCGGAAAGCGTGCAATGAGAGCTGGGGATAGGCACGATCTGTGTGCGCACACGTGTTGTGGTGGACTGTGAGCCGTGGCCTGCAGGAATGAGAATAGAACGAGTGAAAGCTTAGGCTGAACAGAACGAGCGTCTCTTAGTGTGGATCTGCAGCCTGTCTTCCCTGAAGAGCGCAACCCTTGGGTTAATGCACCTGCTATTGTCTGTGGCTGAGAGGAGTACTGAAAAAGGGGTTGGTGGGTTGGCGCGGTGGGGTCATGTGCTGCAGAGAAACTTTAGACAGGCTGTCGGGGTTCGTTTGACAGTTGTGCACGTAGACACACTATCTCAGATAAGCGTGAACACGCAAGACCTCACACGAATGTACATCCAAAGTTGTATTGTATTGTAGCAATTAAATAGTGCTATATGTGTTGTGGTCAGGTGACTGGAGTCTATTTTTGTTTTTTTTCATGAGTGACCGAGATGGTACAGCGCCCTTCAGTGTGATGGAGGAGGTGGTGAGAGGGACAGTCGCCAAAAATATAATTGTAATTAGCTATGGGTTACAAATGACTCTGCGGGTCAGACACACACTGACGCAAGCACACACACCTCCCACCCCGCCTTGTTGCTCGGGTGACGGCGCATCTCGAAGATTCTAGCAAATCTCCTGGCTCCCTATTGCTCGTGACCTTGAAGTCACCGCAGCTGAGTGTGTAATAACTCTGCGGTTCTTGAGACAAGCTACTCGGGATGTGTGAAGTGCTGTGGGAGGAGGAGGCGCTGTCAGCGTCCCGCCCCTCGGGGTCTGCGTGGCAGTTTGCTTTTCACACTTTAAGGGCAAAGCTTGTTTTGGGTCTGCTGCTAATGGAATGCGGACGCAGTGCATTAAATTCCAGAGGTGGGGGTGCAGTCGGCTCCTGAAATGTTTATGTATCTGTGTGTGTGCTGCACAGCCAAGTGGCATAAGGCAATATGACACCCCCCCCCCCCCCCCCCCCCCCCACTGCATGATCTGAAAAGGGCCCCTTGAGCCTCAGCATATCTCCCAGATATTCATTGGTCCTGGCTGAATGGGGGTCCCTGATGGGTTAGAGGTCTCTTAGGGGCTGGGGCCCCTTGTGCTGCTGTGGCTGCAGGGGTCTGCTTTACTCCCCTGTCCTTTTTTTTAGGAAGAACGCGGGCCTCACACAAGCTTCACTCTTGAAAAGGGATATCCCTCATTGCACAACGATGGGCTTTGCACTTCAGACGAGTTTACGTGCATTCCGACAAACCTGTCCATATCACTGGAGTCTTACTACTCCACCGCAGGGGTCTTCAGTGAATTCTCACTCCACCCCACATCCCTCGGGCCCTACAATGTAGTCTCACTCATTCAACATACTCTTGTGTTACTCATTCTGCATGACTAGGTCAGAAATTCCAACTCATTTTCCATCACTGGCCTCACACACTTTCCATTTCTCGTGTCTTTTAATAGCGCCAGTTCACTGAAAATGGGTATTGGAGCACTGTGAAGGTCTCATTCATTTTCCATCACATACATCAAACATTTCACACACGTCTCACTAATTCTCCAAAATAGGGTTTCGTGAGATCTCCCTCATCGCCATCACTAGCACCACACACTTCTTGGCACTATCACAAGATCCCCAGGCTGCACACTATGTAATCAAGTTTCACTCATTACACATCTGGGGGCGGAAAAGAGCCTGGACACAATGGATGGTGCAGGCTGCTGGTAAGTGGGGTTAGGTTCATTAGATGATTCTCTGTCAGGATAGAACCCAACTTGTACCCATTACTGATCCAGTCCCCACCGACTACCCATCAACTCATTCTCTGAGAGACCTACCCACTGGACCTCAATTCCCAGTCCGTTTCCTTCACCCCCACGGCAAAACTCTACTCACATAGCCACTTACCAACCAACTAACGTAGCAATTGACTTGGGTTACCATAGAACTCAGTGCCAATGGGACACCACTTTTTCAACTGCGCGCTCTTTTTTTCAAATTATTGCTTTCGGAACTACTGACAAAACTGTTTCAGATGAACACATTCAAAACTACCACTCATAGAATGCACTGATTTATTAAATAAAAGCCCAGGAAAAGAAAGTGTCTTGCTGACATGGAGACCGCTATAACTCTACAATCGATCCACTGCTTAACGAGTCCCTACTCTCTTATCCACCACTCAGATATACTAGTCCTTCAGGCACCTCAGAGAAGGCCCACACCAAACCATTTAAACACAGAAAATCATTTACAGATAGTAGTGGGTGTGTCAGGAGTCTCTTGCACCAGGTAGAAGATAGTGAGAGAACAGCTGAAAAGTAGCCTCTATCCTTATACCGGAACAGGACCAAGTCCTGAGGTGCTGCTCTTACCTCGGTCATCTCGGAGCAGCAGGCAGGGTCGGATGGGGAGAGAAAACAGGCCCAGGCACCAAAATAAAAATGGCTCCATTAGTGAATCAGATAGCTAAAAAAGTGGCCCACATTTTCAAATCAGGACAGTTCTTAACTTATAAAGATACACTGACTAGGTGTTTTGTTTTGCTGGTTATGGAACACTGCGTGCATTAATGCTTGCTGCAGGTAATGTTTATCATAATGGAAATATAAGATAAATCAACAATAAAAACAGCCAGATTAAACCATAAAACAGGCAACAAACAGCCAAAAAAAAGCCCACACACTGACCTGTAAAACTAGCCTCTTGGGCACTGCCTGATTGTCCTATGGCCAGTCCGACCCAGATAGAAGGGCAAGCCTGTGGAATCTACATGGAATCCCAGGCCTCTTGTCCAGCACAGGACTCTTACAAGGCTTGCATTAAAGCAGAGGTGCCCGATGTAAACCCAAGGGTCTGGGTGCAGGATTTTCATGATGTCCAGATGAAACAAATTTCCATACAATGAATCTGAATCAAACATATCATCATGGATCGCCAATCTTAAACAAAAGTTGAACACCCCCCTGCTTTACAGCTTTTCGAGCTCTGGGCTTCTCAGCTTCCCTTCAGGCTTCAGAAGGCTGCCTTAATGTTTCTTCTGTCAGTGGTGCTTTTAGACCTGGGAAGGCTAATTAACCACTCAAACAGTAGTCCTCGAATATTTGAACCATGGACATAAGACAGATGCCCAAGGGGCATCTGCAGGAATTTCAGCTGTTTGGTACTCCCCACTTAATGATTGTATTTTACACCAAGCCATCTCTGGGGAAACTGGACTTCCAATATTGGAGGATGTTTTCTTGCTCAAGTGTGCAAGGCTTCCATTCTGAGGTCAGAGGATAGAACCTGGCACATAGTGATATGAATCTGACTGGCATTCCTCTGGCAGCTGAAGAGCAGGCGTTAAAAGGGGGCTTCCATGCTTTAGAATGGGCCCCTATGTACTCTGCAGGAGTAGCGCCAGCAGTTTTGCGCTACTCCTGCAGAGTACATCAAGAGTCATTGAAAATTACTCTATTGCCCCCAACCCTGCGCCGTGGCAGTAGGGGGGTACTAAGGGGCGCAGGGAAAGTGGTGTTGCTCTCGGTGCAGCGCTACTTTCCATAAATTTGCCCCTAAATGTCTGGGCACTGAATACCAAGGCTGAGTTGCCTTCAGTTCAGCTCATGTCTCTTTAATCCAGTACCAGACACTCCATGCCCCTTTATCTGACTCTTCCTGCTTTCTCCCTTTGTGACATTTTTTTTGTCTTTCTCTTCCTTCACCTTTATACATTGTGTGTTTTTCCCTTTCCTGCACTCGATAAATGTATGAATGTTGGTGGGTTCCACCTGCAACCACTGTCTCAAAATAAGCACTGGTTGCAGCCTGAAGATAATGAATTGTGAGGAAGTAGGAATAGAATGTGCAGCATCTAAATGTGTCCAGACTGTTACCCCAACTGCATCTGCTTGCCTACTAACCCGACAGATGTGTGAATCTTTGCCTATCTGCCTGCTTAGCAGACTTCTGTAGAGATTACCAAGAGCTCAGCTCTCATCTTCTGAGATCATCATGGTCCAGCATCTTCCTTAGATGAAAGACTCTGACACCCTCCCTGTTGAAAACTGAGAGAAAAGAAACATCAACCTTATAAGAGACTGAATTAAATCCGAACAGCAAACCTTGAAGGGTTGCTCAACCACTCTAACTGTCGTCTTAATCATGAGCAGAAGTGAGTGGCAATCCTTCTTGTTGAACACACTCCCCAGGTTAACCACAATACCGTTTCCAGAGTACCGTGAAAGAAGCCGTCAGAGGCTCATCCTCTATAAACCTTACATAAGCTCAGAGGGCACTTGGTACCACCCATCAAGCTCCCTTCTGCCTGCACGATGCCAGTGCATCCCGAAGCATTGTTTTTCCTGTTTACTTGCCAGACCACTCCTGAATTTGACTTTGGGGGATAACTTCAGAGCTTGTGACTTCAACTTTACTGCCTACAGAGTTGGGCTAGCATATTTGCACTAACATGGAGAGCTTTGAACCCATACAGTTCCTAACTGGATTAGTCTTCAGCATTTATCTAACCCATTTGGCATTGATTTAAACTGATAAGCCTACATACTCGCTGTTTGGCCTTGTAGGTTTGGCTTCTTTTGGTACTTTTGACATCTGAATGTTGGGTTGTATCATATTCCAGTGAGGGTGTGAGATAAGAACAACAAATTCAGTAAAATGGCCACACGAGGGAGGAGAAGACAACACCTGGATGAGGCAGGTGTCTCAAAGGGGAAATTGTCGTTTAGGAACATGGGCACCACCATGATTAAGAGGATATGTGCAGATCCACAAATGGCCTGAAACAGTAATTTGTATTGGTATGATGAGCCACCAGCCCATGTATCTGCCCTCCTGCCCCACACCCCCTGCTCCTCCAGCCCACCTCCGATATCCACTTTCCCTAAAAAATTGTAGACTTGGAGTTCAAAAACTAAATGATTATGTGCTTAGGGAAAAGTACTTGTGTATCCTTACCATGTTATACCTGGCAGGTACAAAGAGTCTTCTGAGTCATGGAAGCGTGGAAGGAAACTTGAGCCTCAGCTTTTGATTGAGTCTAAAAATGAATGTAATGTTAAAAAGCAGTGAATCACAGAAAAATGGAGCAAAATGGAACCTTCAACATCTGCCAACGAGTTGAACTTCATGGAATGAGGTCAAGCACAGATTGAGACTTCTACAGAAGTTTTATAGAATCTGCCACACATAGGGTTGAAATGAACAGGGGGCAACCCTAGCTACAAATCTGTGTGTTTCTATATTCTAATGAGCTGCTGCAGTCGAGAGCAGATCATCTGTAAAAATCTTCCAATGTATGAATGGTACTTCAACAAGGACAGCACTTACTCCATATCTCGGTACAAAGGCAACAACTTCCAGTTAATTGGCTGAGGCATTGTCAAGAAACAGTGTCATTTGTCATACAGTATGCAACACAATTCAAATGTAATTCACACAAGGACATATGGCCTTTCTCTTACAAACCTTCTATTGTGGTCTCTGCTTTTAATTCTCTATTCTGATGTGCAGACGTTCCATTATTTTATTGTCTTGAAATATTCAGTTTTAGGGATCTGCCAACCAATTTGCTCTTTTGACAGTTCATCAACTACGAATTATTTCTTCAGATGGCTCTTCAGCGATTAATCAGCTCTTCAACCATTAAATTACTTCACCAATTGGCTCATCAGCAACAATCAGCTCATCAACTGACAAAGAGCTCATCACCCTTCCATCATTTCATCAGTTGACTCACCATACAGCAATCAGCTCATCAACCATCCATGTTGGGAATTAATTTTCAGAACCTATCCACTACTGCCCTAACATTTAACTGACAGTCTTCCATGCTTTACCTTTCAAGTGATTACCCCAATACAATTTTAAGGGCCAGCGTCTGCTTCATAATGTGACAATCTACATTCCAAAACATCATGCACATTCTATTCAGAGCCTGTCACACTATAGCACACAAACACCTTAACTCGATTTTAGAGCCCAACAGCATATTGTTCTGATCCTCCCATCCTAGTCTATGCCCAACAACTACTGCAATTCCTATCTCTTTATAGACTCCACGTCTCAAAGTAATTTGAGACTATTCAGCGCTATCAACCTTCTTTTGAGGCCAACATCCCATCCATGTGCCTCAAACACCTGGTCCCTTGGTCAAACCATCTCTTTTAAACCTGATATCTCCTTCTCAGCCTGGTATTCTATACAAATCACAAACAGTGCGATAGTGATGAATGGTGCATGCTTGAATTAATGCAGACTACTGCTTCTTCATGTAACATATTGCAACATAAAATATCATAACATAACATAGTATAACATAGTGTAACATATTTAATTGCTCTTGGTAGAGTCTGTTCCATTCTAACAGGGTTCTCCAGATGCCTATGCCCATGTGTGAGTAACTGATCCCACCACGTTTATTTCCTTAGCCTTCCAAGGCTTGTTGTCTCATTACTCAATTATGATTTCAGGATTACAAGTACAAGAAAGCACACAGAAGAATTGTATTGGATGAGATACTCAAACATGGACATGAAATACTTGAAAGTGCTAAACTAAATAGGACCCGAATGCCCCTGGTAGGCCCCGCCTCAAAAGTCTCACCAAATGAAAACTGACAGAGTACGAGTGTCTTAGCATTGGGGGAATATTTATTAAGAATACACGCCTTTAGTACACTGTGCAAGATTAGTAGAATCACCTCTGAAATTGAAAAGCAATACGTCATCAAAAGCACACTCTGTAAATAATAAAGTCATGACTCAAAATTTCAATTTTTAAACCAAGGACCCAGCCGCAACCCGTACCACCGTTGGACCACACAGGTGAACCATACTTCACCTGTATCCCTGGTGGTGGGCAGCTCCAAAACTTCACTTTACCTTGTCCTCATGCTCCAGGTTCTGCCCCCCCAAACACCAATCCACTGTGGGGGCTGAACGGGGTGGTCAAGAGTGGGAGCCCCATGCCCACCCCTACGACCTGGGCACCCCAGCCCCCAAGCTGGTGTGTACATCTGTCAGTTGGTTCAGGTCTACAGGATCCTACCCTGGTTGTTATCTCTGTTGTTATCCTAGGTGCCCTGTTTTGAGCACCCCTCAGTTGTTTAAGGCGCATTTAGTATCTCTTGTCACGCTAGGCTATACTCAGTCTATAACCCATATCTAAGAGATGGGAGGGTGGGTGAATGCACAGGTCCGCACCTTGCCGCCCGCGCTGCATCCACCAGAAAGGTGGAATTCACTCGGGGGGAGGGGTACATAAATCCACCCCCAGGGATGCGGTGTGGGCCAGAAGTGACGCACTCCGTGCGCGCCCACCGTCCTGTGCACACATCTCTCCTTCCGCCCGCCTGTCTCGTGAGACGGGCGGGGCGGAAGTTACCCAGCAGCAATGCTGGACGGGCATATGAGGCCGGGGGCCGCAGTTGCCCTGGGTCATAGACGCCGCAACCCCCCCAAGAAGGGGAGGCGCTCTGGCAGACACATGCTGAGAATTGATCAAATCAAGAAAGTAAATCATGTAGCAAACAAGAGAAAGAGCACCACAACACCCACTTTTCGCTAATATATCTGTTTTTGTGACATAAACTGAAATTGAATATACAACATTTAAACTACATTCTTGTCAGTGGTTCAGATGAGTTCAACCTTTCCTGTTTATCACGTTGGTGTTGTTCTTACTAGGCCCCTTGTACACTGGCTTATTCTTCTTAATCTCAACATTCCCTCTGGAATCTGACATCTCATTCCCAATTACCTGTGTTCACAAATTCTCCCTCACCCCAGAAGCCCATCTTCCCTGGATTCAGGATGAGCAGATGCAATTTGCCAGGACAGTCCTGGTTTCTAAATGTCTGTCCCAACTCATTTCTGTGAATCAACCCCACCTTCTGGTATTAAGTTTTGCTTTCGGATAGCGCAAGTTGCCTGGGTGTGGAAGAATCTATTGTGGGTTTAGCAAGAACTTATATTGTCAATCTCACTTACGTGTTTCTTATCTATTGGCATGTTTCCTCTTCTTTTGCTCTTCCCTCACCTGGAGCGTAGCCTCTTTACCATGCTTTTTATTGTGTCCTTCCACTATTCAGTTTTAGGGAACTACTTTTTTCTTTTTGTTTACACACTCAATGGCAGTGCATGTGTTTTTTAGCTCACTCCTGCATGTGTTTCTCCTCTCCCCCAACCCACACTGTTGCTTTCTTCCTGGTGTGGTTCTCTTTTGCTCTCTCCCTATCTCTCTCTCTCACTTGTTTGCTTCTTCCCAGACCCCTTCTTTCTGTGTTTCTTTCTACCTTTTGTGCTTCTCTCTTTGCCCCACTTGCTCTTTCCCTTGTTTGCTTCTTTTATGCGCTCTCATGTGCTGCTTTTCCCTCAATCCCCCACTCTGCTTTTTTGTTTCAGTACCCCCATCCACTCTCCTAACCCACACTTCCATTGTCCCCACCCCAGAGTATCTTTGTTAGTACTTAATTTTTTTTTTTTTTGCAGGCCAGACTGCAACTTACTCCACGGCCATATGCTTAAAAAAATACTTCTGTGTTATTTCAGTTTAATTTTTTTTTAAATGTACCATTCCATCTCAGATTGTTAAATAAAAAAACACACATGCCTGCACATGTGTGGTGGTGCGCACATGCACATATTTTGTCATGCATGCATGTGCCTACAAAATTATTGCCTTTTTTTCTGGGCATGTTGCACTGCTACGAAAAATGCTTGGTGTTGAGTCTGAACAGCATTGCGAAAAGGCATTAGCAAAGCTATTAAGACCCAAAAGTGAGACCTATAGGCTTTACCAATGCTTGTAAAGAGGGTTGACTAAGTGCTGAGGGAGGCTGGGTCTCATGTGAACCATCCCACATCAGTTTATAGCAGTAACCAAGAAGCAATGTAAGTGGCACAGACTCTAAGGCCCAAGTTTATGTTAAAGTGGCGCAGCACGGTGCTTTTGCAAAAATTGCTGCTCCGTGCTGGGCCACTTTAGAAACACAGAGGTGCGTGGAATTTAGAGGAATACGACACATCCCTGCATTTCCCCCAGACCTGGCGCTGAATTAAGCTGCCTAGCGTCAACACAGGCATCCTTGCACCATAGTGCAAGTGTGTCTGCATTGAGGGGATATATTGTTTATGTGCAGGAAGGTGTCCCTTCCTGTACATAAACAATCGTCCATGGCATTTTACTTCTTCTATGTGTGCTGCATGATGGAGCACACATAGAAAAAGCAAAAAACGTGGAGGAATGAAACCATTCCTCCTAGTTTTGCCATGCTAATGCCACCCCTGGGTTGGCATTAGTTTTTGGCGCTGCCTCAGGTTTACTACAACCCGTAAATCTGAGGCAGCGTCAAAAGCAATGTGTGTTGTGATGGAACGTCCACCGCAACACCCATTGCACACCCCTCTGAAAACTGCGTACGAGGAGCCCACATTTACAAGTAGGCATTACGCCACAAAAAAGTGGTGTTACACTTCATTGTAAATATGGAGCAGTGCTTAGCACCACCGGAGCGTTACGAAAAGTGATGCTCTGGTGGCACTAGGGGCTCTTAAATATGCCCCTATGTGTCAAAGTTGCATTTCATTTTTCCAAAATTATACCCACTAAAATTTCAACCTGGGTGCCTAAGTGCCTCATTCTCGCCTGTCTTTCAAGTTATTCCAGGCCCCAAGGTCCTGTCAAAATTGTAGCCTTTCTTCTTTATCAATTACCTGTGTCCAATTTTGTTTTCTATAATGTGGGCACCCTTCGTCTTGGATAGTTGATTAGAATCTTCTCCAGTGCTTTGGGCCCATCTCAGGAGGCCACTGCAGCTTTCACCACCCATTACCCCTGCCAGCGCTGCCAATTACAGTACCATTTTTGTGAGCCTCTGCATCTCCCCTGTGTCCTGATACAGCCCAGTGTTCAAGGATTGCAAAAAGACCTAAGTAAGGAGCCCTGAGATTTCTCTGGGTTAATAGAATTATTTGTTCCAAAGAGTTTATTTCAGCTACCTGTGTGTGTTTTACTGTGGACTCTCTGTGTTTCAGGCAGCTCTTTTAAAGTGGTGTTTTTTTTTAATTCGTTTTTGCCGTGACTGTGTGAATTGCCTTGCTAGTTAGTGGCACACAACCCCCCCCCCTTTTTTTCTTCTAAGTAAAAAGGCTACATACATCTTGCAGAGTGTGTTTTTAGGAGACTGTTTTAATCTGTTTCTGTGATTTAAATTGTGCTTAAAAACTGTCTGCCCCCCTGTTTTTTTGCCTTTAAAAAAGCCCGATTTCAGAGTGCGCGCCCAGCAGTATTACAGAGTTTGTTTCTTATACAATCTCTCCCTTACCTGGAAAGTAGACTCTGCTAGCTTGATAGTGTGGATTCAGCCTGTCTGTATCCAAGGAGATTCTGAATACAGCAGCAGTTGCCTTTCGCCCTGACCATAGGGACTGGACTTCAGTTAACTTGCTCCTTATATGGGTTCCTATTGGTTGTTGCTTATGTTGTTGTGATAGGTTGTTGAGAGATGGTCTTTCCATTGGTTGCTGGCTCCAGGGCTGAGGTTATGATTGGTGGATAGGGCTTGGATTCTGATTGTCTGTTGGTTCTAGGGCTGTGATTGGTGGATAGGGCTGAGATTCTGATTGTCTGTTGGTTCTAGGGCTGGGATTCTGATTGGTTGCTGGTTTTAGGGCTGGGGCTGTGATTGGTGGTCGGGAATAGGGCTATGATTGGTGATTAGGGCTGGGTCTCCCATTAGTTGTTTGAATCAGGGCTTGAAATTGGATTGGCTAGGGCTGGGACCAGCTTCTTATTGGCCAGTAGGGCTATTAAAGGCTAGGACTCAGGGCGTCTCAGCAAAGGGTGGAGAGGACAAGGGCAGCTACCTGTTTGGGGCTGTTCGGGACAGCTAGGGACTAGGGACTAGGGCCTAGGGCCAGAAATGCTGCCCAATTCTCAAATGACCAGGAATGGTTCCAGCCCCTACACATCCCTCAACATGCAAACACATATTCTACAAAGGCATCCAACTCATGCATCACAAATTGACCACAGACAGATTGCAATGTCCCATCACCCAACACAAAACCCTTTATACAACACATATACACCTATCCCCCACAACTACAACAGTCAAACACCATCATTCTCACAGCAAACACTACTCTGTCCACTCCCACTAACACAACCTGCCATCACCCACACAATACAAAACTACAGTATACATTTCCCTCAGTCTCAGCCTTCCAGATACACACTCTCTGCTCATACTAACCAACTACACTATCCGCTGTTTGCTCCACACAGACCACCTGTCATCATAACAATGCCCAAACCCTGCCTTTAAACACACCATCTACAAACACTCTTCCCCTCTCTTCACCAATTACACACAATCATACAATCCCCACGTTTCACTCCACCACACATATTACCTCTTCCAGTCATCGCAACTAACTCCCCTGACACACATCCATCACCTCTTACACACCTCGTACATTCATCTCCAAAACACATCAACACCCCACCTAACACTCACATTCCACTCACCAGCACTAACTCACATACAAATCCCTCACCAAAAACAACTACACCAATATCCCCTCTCACTATTCCACAAAAACAATACAGACCACAAACATCAGCACATCAAATCAACACAAACTTACATTACACTTATCGTCATACCCACTCCCACCCTCAGGACTACGCAAAGAATACAAATTCCATCCCATCTCCACCCCTACCTTCTCACACTTCACAAACACCTACCACAAGCACCCCAACCCACCAACTTTCATTCACTCGCCTCTCCTCCATTGCACAATTTAGAGCCTTACATCATGATCCACATGCTCCTCCACCACCCCTAACCCATACTCCATCCACACTAAACAAACGCAAACAAAATAAAAAACATGCCACTCATAGCAACCTCGCATCCCCTTGTCTATTACATAATAAGACTACCCTACAAAAAACAGTACACTCTTCATGGCTCTCTCAGCCACCAAGTCCACCACCCACACACACAGACCCAACAAAATGCCTCCTTAACCTGCTGGAAGAGGAACACTATATTGAAAAGCAAGACTATTGTGAGCCTCAAACAGTTATCACAACTAGCAACACTCCTGCTTCAAGCTCACATTATACTACTTACCCTTCTCCTAAACAAAACAACACTACCTTAACACAGCTTTTCTAAATTGCCAGCTCATAAATGCTCGATCACTCTAAAAAAACAAGCACCACATCTACGACCTGCTCACAGACACACAACCTGACTTACTATTCATAACTGAATCCTGGTTGGGAGATGACATGGCCCCATTGTTGCACAAAGCCGTTCCTCCGGGCTATCAAACCATCACACAAAACCGTATAGGCAAGAGAGGATGTGGACAAGCTATTATATTCAAACAGGAATTGAACCTCTGTAAAACAGACAACATCTCCATACAAGTTTGTGAAGCCCTCCTTACCAGATGCCACCCTACTCCAACTTCCTCCTGTAACTTTCTCCTCCTTTACAGACCTCCACCTAACAACTCCACATTCCCAGATGCTTTTCTAGACTCAGTCTCAAACCTTATTACACTATACTCCAAACTATGCATTCTTGGGGATCTAAACATTTGGTTTGACAAACCCAATGTGCCCCATCCAAAAGCTATCACCACTGGCCTAGTCGCATTGAACCTACATTAGATTGTACACAATCCCACACACATCGCCGCACACATGCTAGATGTCATTTTTGCTAAGCCTGAAGTAGTTACTATTCATAGCATCACGACAATCACTTGGTCAGACCACCATTTGATAAATTTCCAACATACAACTCCACAAATCAACACACCCCACAACTACTTACATACATACACGTATCGACCATGGAGCAAACTCAATTTGGATGACTTAGAAACACAATTAACAGCCAACATAGATCTAGATACAATTAATTCTGTGCCAAAACTTTATGAGTGGCTACAGGAAACTTTTGATATCCTAATACCACTCAGAAAAACTAAACATGACAAAAGAAAACCAACACCTTGGAGAAACACAGAACTTAAAAAGATAAAGCAACAAATCAGAAAGTTGCAGCGGACCTGGCTTAAAACAAACAACAGTCAAGACAAACTGCAGCTACACAAACTTATCAAGATATACAAATCATCAATCAAAAAAGCTAAAAAAACGTACTGCTCAGACAGAATTCAAAATGCTCAATCTACAACCAAGGAATTTGATAAAAATCTTCTATCTACTTCTGCTGCCACACCTGTAGGAAGAATCATCAACAACTCTTTAACTTCAGGAACTTTTCCTGTAGATCTGAAAAAGGCATACATACGACCGTTATTAAAGAAAACAAACCTAGACCCGCAAGACCCCAACAACTACAGACCAATCACAAATGGACCTTTCCTGGGCAAATTGATAGAAAGAGCAGCATTCGCCCAGATGTCTCAATTCATTGAAGACAATTCTATACTTTCAGACTTCCAAACTGGATTCCGCCCAGGAAGAAGCACTGAATCGGCACTTATAGCAATATGGGATGATCTTAAAAACATAGTCGACCACAATGGAGTTGCTGCACTACTTCTCTTGGACCTCTCGGCTGCCTTTGATACGGTTGACCATGACACCTTAATTCAAAGACTCCACGAAGCCGGCATACAAGGGATTGCTCTTGACTGGATTACTTCCTATCTTCAAAAAAGATCTAATATCATCCACTCGCCCCCCTTCTCGTCCGAACCCTACCTCACAAAAGCAGTGGTCCCCCAAGGATCAATCATCTCACCTTTGCTTTTCAACATCTACATGATATCTTTACCAGAACTGATCAATGATTTCCATCTCACATGCTACAACTATGCAGATGACACACACATACTACTTAAATTAGAATGCCCCAAAAACATTGAAAACTCACAAATCTTCAGTTGCCCCAGAGCCGTGGGTCAGTGGATGACCTAGAGCCATGTCAAACTAAATACCTCCAAAACAGAAATACTTATGTGTAGTGACTGGAAAAATTATGACCCTCTGTGCGTCTGGCCTGACGATCTCGGACCACCTCCTCAATTATCCAAGGAAGTTAAAAACCTAGGAATCACCATGGATTCCAAGTTAACTATGAATGCCCAAGTGGACAAATTAGCACGAACAAGCTTCATCACTTTGAAGACTTTACGATGCACCTTCCCCCACCTCGGATTTCCACACAAGGTGGATCCAAACTGGATTAAGCCAATGGCCACTACCATGGATCATCTCTATCTATTATGAAAAAACTACAACGTATCCAGAATTCCGCAGCCAGGCTACTATTACATGTAAAGCCGAAAGCCCACATCCCCCCTGCCTTGAGAGCACTGCACTGGTTATCCGTTGCCAGAAGATGCACTTTCAAGCTGCTTTGTATCACCCACAAAGCTATACATGGAACACAACCGCTTTTTATCAGAAACAAAATAACCAAATACATCCAACAAAGAAACCGCCGCTCAAGATTGGCACCCAGCCTTAGAACACCACCATACAAGAAAAAGACTATAGGTGGTACATCCTTCTCCGTTCAAGCAGCCAATCTATGGAATTCATTACCCCCAACTATAAGAGCCACAGATAACTTTCTTGTCTTCAGAAAACTACTCAAGAGTTGGCTCTTTCCTTCATAACCACCATATTCAAACAACTATGGACTGCATATGCCTATGTTGATAAATATTTTTTCAGATTATGTGTATATTTCTAGGTATGTATAGTTCTTTAGAAAATATGTATTGCTACTATGTCATAACAATAAAACCTGTTTGACTAAGTATATTTTACCCATGGTTCTAATTATGTATTGTATGTGCATACGTGTGTGTATTCATGTGTGTTTGTATGTGTGTGTGTATGTATATATATGTATGTATGTATGTGTATATGTTGTTTCTGTGCTTGGAATGTTCGTGGGTCATTGCATGGCTCCTTGGTGGATTGTTATACTAGATATCTATGAATTCCTGCTCTCATCTTATCACACTTATCTACCCATCATCATATGTCATGTCTCTATCAAATTATCCTCCATTCACACTCTGACTCATCCTAAATCCTTTCTACTACTTTCCTCTCCTAAATAAGTCTGCCTAAGCTCTTCCCTCCGCTTCCACATCTAACTCACCAAACCTCACTCTACTACAGTGACCTCCCACACAACCCTACTAAATTCTCCTGCATTTATCTCACCCTGCTACTATGCTCTCCCTAACCCTTCCACATACTCTTCCCTCCTCCATCCCCCTTTACTCATCCCAAGCCTTTGGGTTGAGTAAATGAAGGATATACTCCCAATTAACACTTCTGGATTTCTTTTCTCCTCCACCCCTCCATTACTCCAGTCAAACTAACTAACAAACTTTCATATCCGTGGCTCAAATTAACTCATAATAATACTAAAACTGTACTCATTATTTCCCGATACTAATCCATCACTAATTCTTGTTGGGTTCCAGAGTATCATGCTACTCACCGAAAAGCGCTTCAATGCCTGGTCGGGGCAGTAAGAGCTATATAAATACGATTACAATACAATACAATACCATACAAGCACTAACCATCACATTCCCTCAACTGTGACAGTTCAGACTACTGCAGGGCCCCAAAGCAATAACAATGGCTTGAGTGGCAGGTATTAGACATTCATATTGTATATTGAGGAATAAATTTACTATAGTTGCGCTCATTTAAAATTAGATAGAGACTGTCACCAATTAGCTAAGTTGCAGTTGTATTAGCAGAGCAGAAATTGTGTAAAGACTATGCACCAGAAAAAGGGTAATTTTTTAAAAGCACCCAAAAGACTATAAAGTCTAGTTTCTGCATGCAAAGTCCTCCTTCTTCACAAATAAAATATTACAGTCTGCAAATAAATCAAAGGAAATGTTTTAAATTCTGTCAGAATTATCTAAATCCAACAGACTATCCCTTTCCTTCTCTCCTTCACAGGATTTCTGCAATTTGTCAATTCTTTCTTTATCAAAAAGATTAAAAGACAGCAATCCTGCTGGGAAGGGTGAGACGTTTCTTAATTCGGAAGAAAGGGACTCTGCTATTTTATCTACCTTTCGTTTTATCGCCAAAGAACACTTCTCTGAATTATTGTCCAAAACCAAGTCTGATTTTCTAAAAGACCCCTGTCTGCCTAGGGTCCTCTAATTGGGTTTATCAGTCAGCCCTGGCCCCGCACTGTCCTTACTTAATTCTTCTTGATCCCAATGATGTGTACCTAGATCTTTTAAGGATGCAGTTGTAATCCATCTTCAGAAGAAATCTGGTGACGATTCTTTAATGCAAAAAAATTATAGTCCCATTTCTCTTTTACCTTTTCTAGCAAAATTGCCAGAAGCTCATGTAGCACAGTGTCTCTGCTCACATCTAGAGGAGTTACAGTTCATAAACCTGTGTCAAGCTGGGTTCTGACCTCCACATTTCACAGAGGCAATCATCTTGTCAGTGGTAGACGATGCATGTCAGGAATGTGATGAAGGCTTTACTTCTGTGTTGGTTCCTCTGGGTCTATTGACTGTCTTCAGTACAGTATTCATAATATATTGGACAGTGTTGAGGCCGCTGACTCTGCGGTTGAGCTCTAAACTCGATAAAATCTTTCCTGGAGAATCGGACACAGTCCGTCTGGCATGCCATCTTCAGGGTTCCAGTAGTACAACTGGGTTTTGGGGTACCACAAGGCTGATCTCTATCGCTGCACCTCTTTGACATCTACATCCGTTCTCTCATCTAGGCATTAAGCAATATGAACTTCACAATTGAACTGTGCAGATAATTTGCAGCTACTTTTCAAACTGGATGGTTCTTTGGCCTCCCAGGATTTCTTAAATCTCTGAAGGATTCAAAAAGTAGCCAGATTTCTTAATTTTGAAGTCATGACCCAAGTGGTCATGGCTTTGGTCATCTTCCATCTTGACTATACCAATTTACTTTATATTGGCTTACCAAACTTTTTACTTACCAGATTCCAAACTGTTCAGAACCAAGCAGCATGTCTTAGTTGTAAACAGCCTGGAAATTGCCACATTCCTCCACTTTTGAGAGACCTTCACTGACTCCCTTTGGAACAGAGGATCATGTTCGAAATAGGTTGCAGCACCTTTAAGGCATTTTCTGAGGAAGATCCCTCATTCATAAAAGGTAGACTCAAGAAACACATCCTGAGCTGGTGATTTCGTTCTTCCTCCCAGATTCTCCTGTCCATCACCAAGCTTAACAAGAAAAGGGTGAGTGGTATTAGATTCTCTGTGCAGGACTTGTTGATTCTTCTACCTCTACACTAAGGCTGTCTCTGAATAGCTCAAGGTTTAGACAGGCACTAAAGGCTTGGCTATTTTGACATGCGTATTTGGTAGCGTAATCTCTTGTGAAGTCTTTGATCGTGTTACCTTTTCTGTACCTAAGCAGCTAGAAACCTTGTGGTGTAGGTGCGATAAACAAGTTCCTACAACATAACATGCGTCGGTCTCTCATAAGGGCTGTGTTGACAATTGTGTGCTGCTGCTGAGCCTCTCAGTTCACTAATAGCATTGTCATCAGGTGGTGGCAGGAACATTTCTTAGCACATGTTTAACAATTGTGGCTTTTTACAAATACTCCTCAATGCAGAGACATAGCCTGATGTACCACATCACGTCCACATGTGAAAGATGCAGTTTTTCTTTTTAATTTAGACCTGATGGAGCCTGGGGCCCTAGCTTTTCTTCTGGGGTCTGATGAATCTTTTCTTCTCTGTTCTTAGGGGTGAAGAGAAAATGTTACCAAGTCATTCAAATCAATTACAGTGTAACTCAATAGTCACACATTAAACCTCAGAGTCCAAATTAAAGTTTCAAAGGGCTTTATTACAGACTCAAAGCCAAAGTTACATAGGTGAGTCTCAAAACCAAAGTATAGAGATACAAAATCACCAATGGATTGTTAAGACGTTGAACAATATTAAATTAAAGCAACATATAAAAAAACAAAATTTCAATAGCAACAATGCAGAAACTCAGGAAAAGCACTTGATGTCTGGATTCTAAATTTAAGTTCTCTTGCCTAACTATAGAATCTAGCTCCAAAGCTATTCTAATACTAAAGGAATATCTGAGAAAGTTTAGCAAACAGAACTTCTCTAGAAGATTCTGTCTAAGAGAGGTGCAGTGGTATAAAGTCACATAGAAAGTATGAGGTCTATACCTCAGAAAGGTCCACTCTGAGCAAGGGGCAGAGAAAGAATAAATCCCTCGCCAGCTAAAGTACACGTAAACTTAGTTTTTCAAGGTATGATCACATCATGACAAGCTGCCAGTGCCAGAATACTCCTTTCGTCCCGTGGAGTTCTCTCAGACCCTCTTATCTCTTGTGCACAACGAGCTCCTTGTTAACTTCAGCACCTGCACCTTTGGAAAAACAAGCCTTCATATTGAAGATTAGAACATACAAAAAGAATGCAGCCTTCATTCAGACCAACTAAAATGAACATGAATATACTTTTAGTTCAAATATATTTAAATGTCTAACTCGTTGAATGTATAAAAATGATTATAAAGAATAAACTTTCTAAAATACTACAACATTGACAACCTTGCAAATGAGTATTAATGTGGCTTGCATAAACGCTAACTTTCATTGTGAACCTTTACTAATATATTTCAGTACACCACGTTAAACGATTTGTTTTACACGTTGCAAAAGGAGAATAACCACCCCTTCTTCTTCATGTTTTAGGAAGCATAATGGCACAACTAGGTTATGCTCCTTCAGACCTTTCACTTTATCTTTTTTTTTTTGTGTTGTAATTTTTTATTATTGAGAATAGCAATAAAGATACATTGTAACACAGCATCAGTACGCAAATAAGTAGACCAAAAAGAACAATGGTTAACAGATAGTGGGTCTTGCATATTATGGTCAGAAGATCACAAGAGCGTCCCCTGAGGCGGGACTGCAGAACCAAAACGTACGCATGAGCAACAAAATGTTCAAACTGTGGCAGGAAAAGAAAGAGAAAAGAATGCCAAAAATAAATAATATGCATGGGGGCGATCAGCGATAGGAAATGGAACACCAATGCCGAAGGGAGAGGGAGAGCGGGTGGGGGTAGGTAGAGAATGCAGGCCTGGAGAAGTACACTGACAAAAGAGGGGGATAACCGGCTTGTTTGGGTAACATTCCGAGGTGGGGCCGCCTCAGAGGATCCCTGAATCCCTGTGTGTTTTCTCCTCCGTCGGTGAGGATCAATATGGACAAAGATTCTATACAACTATCGCAAATGGAATCCGTCCTGCAACGGAGGCTATGGGTCAGGGTAGGAGCAGGGGTAAGCAGCGCCTTGACGTTTGGACGATTCTAAGAGTAAGAGTTATGGAGACATGTATAAGAAAAAGGGAGGATATCTCCAGGTCTTGCAGGGCTTGTCGAGAAACGAATGGAAAAGAGAAAAGAGGACCGGGTGGAAGGGGGGAAGGGAGGACAGAGGCGAAAGAGAAAGAGAGACAGAAAGAAAGGGGGACAAAGCAGGGGGGGGGGACTGGTGTCGAAAAAAGAAAGAAAGGTAGTAAAAGAAAATAGATCAAATAAAGTATAGATATATATATAGAAGGGGGGATGTGGGGGGGAGGGGGAGGAGTAATAGCAAGGCCAGATTGACAAGTGCAGTGGCATCAGGGCAAGGACGATAAGAAGGGAGAGAGTGTGAAAAGGGGGAAGGGGGGGGCTAACTGGGAGAGGGGAGGGAGGGGAAGGTAGAGGGAGTGGGAGGTGTGTGAGATTAACTGGGGGTCGGTAATGGCGACGATGGTGCAGTCGAGACGCCCGTAAGGAAGGGGGCCCATACCTGAGTAAAGATGGCAGCCTGGTCCTGAAGGTTATAAATGACTCTCTCATGTGTAGCTACGCTAGTCATCGCCACAATCAATTCCTCGGCTGCGGGGGGAGTTGCAGATCTCCAGTGTTGCAGGATACATATTTTCACAGTTGCCAAGGCTGTATTTAGAAACTTCTTTTGCGGTCGCGATAAGGCCATAAGGGAGGTCTTGTCATGTAGCATGAGTAGTGAGGGGGGTAAAGGGGTTGGAAGCAACATGGATTCCGTCAGGAGATGTTCAACCGTTCTCCAAAGAGGTTGTACCGACGGGCAGCTACTGAATACATGGAGCAAGTCACAGCGTGGATCTGCGCAGTGCCAGCATGACGCTTGCGGGAGGAGGCCGGTCCTGTGTAACTTCACCGGGGTCCAGTACCAATCGTGAAGTATCTTGAAGAGGCAGAACTTTAAGCGAGCTTTGCGCGTACCACTGTCTAACGCTTCCACCGTGTCTGCCCAATCTTCTTCATCAAAAATCTGCTGGAGGCGGGCTTGCCATTGTATACGAAGTTTATCCAGAACAGGTTGTGAATATAAGTAGCTTGTAAGGACTTCGCATAGGCCAGACACTACGCCCTTGTGCCTCCCCCATGTCATCAGGTAAGCTATTATGGCTGAGTGCTGCAGCCCCCGTCGGGCAATGCCGGGGTGCTTTCACCTTATCTTATACTAACACCATGTTTGTTGCATGATTTAAATCCCATGTATATTCAGAAATTGTCTCCTCAAAGGCTCTGAAAGCCACAGCCAAACTTGGCTCAGCTCTCGCTAGGCTCTTTCTATTAGCTTGCTGTTTTGGGCACCTCTAGTGAGCTGTTTGCATCGTTCGCGACTGGGATGCATGACCTAAAAACCTATGTACATAAATTCTAATCTGAGGAGCTGACAGTGGTGGCCGGTAATTTTAGGAGCGAGGGGGCGGGCGGGAATCACACTCACAATCATTCATCCAGACACGCATGCACATCCATTCACACACTCATCAACATTCAAACAAACATGCATGCACCAAACATTCATTTAAAATACACACACACACTTACCTTCAGCTCGGAGGTCCCAGGAGGGTTGGGACTGCTGCCTTCCCTATCTGGCTGACCTCTGGTCAGCCAATGAGGGAAGGCAGCAGTTCCAACTTCGTCACAGAGTGGAATGGGGTCAGTGAGCTGAATATGAAGAGTGTCTGTCATACTGACCTTTGCTCAGCCTGACAGCCACTCTTCATGAGGGGCAAAAGGTGGGGGGGTGTGGCCCCTTCCCCCTAAAGGATGGGCCGTGGCTAGGAGCTGATGATGCAAGATAGTTTAAAATCCATACTACAATAAACTCTATCCATGCTTACAGTCAGGGCCGGCTTTTGGGCTGTGCGATCGCACCGGGCGCTGACCTAAGGGGGCGCTGTGTTTAGCAATAACATCCGAAACTTGTGATTTAAAATCACCTGCTGAAATGTTCCTTGTACGTTTAGCCATCAAGAAACAATTAAAATGTCAAGATACCTCTTGTGATTAATGTTCCTGCTAGAGAGAGAGAGATGGGAGTTTTGCCTAGTGGCAGTTTTGACTCAACATAAAGTAGCATAGAGGATTAATATGCCTGCTGCAAAAAACAGAACTATGGGGCATATTTAAGAAAAGTGGGCTGCTTTTTGCGCCCCTTAGCGCCCCCCTAACGGAACCACGTGTGCGTCATATTTAAAATATGGCGCACCAAGGCGGTAGTTAGGGGACTTGCGGCAGAATTTTTTATGCTAGTCCGGCGCTTTGCAGGATTAGTGTAAAAAATGTTGACGCTAATCTTGCAAAGCACTCAGAGGCCCATTGTAACCACGCGTGTTTAAGAGGAGGGCTTTGGGCATCTGCACCTTTTTATTTACAACTTAAGAACTGCCCTAAGGGGCATATTTGAAAAAAGTGGCGCTGCACACAGTGCCCTGCCACTTTTCTTGTGCCCCTTAGCGCCCCCCCTAACGCCACCATGTGCACGTCATATTTTAAACACAGTGCACCATGGCGGTAGTTAGGGGACTGGCATCAGAATTTTTTATGCTAGTCTGGCGCTTTGCAGGATTAGCATCAAAAATGTTGATGCTAATCCTGCAAAGCATCCAGAGGCCCATTGTAACCAAAGGAAGCCTCCTTTTAATAACTGCTCTGAGCAGGTGTTAAAAGTGACGGAAAAAAATGAAGCAAAGAAATCTGTCAGATTACTTTGCGCCATTTTATTGGGCCCCCCTAACGGGGGGATGCCCCCTTTGCATACATTATGCCTGGCATAGGCATAATGTAGTGCAAAGGATTTGTAAATATGGCGCAGCGTTTTTGGCCTTCTAACGGCACATTAGCTTAAAAAAAAAATTCACTAATGTGGCGTTAGAATAGCACTAGGGGCTCTTAAATATGCTCCCTTGGGGCATATTTGAAGAAAGTGGCGTTGCACACAGTGCTGCGCCACTTTTCTTGCGCCCCTTGGCGTTCCCCTAAAGCCACCATGTGTGCGGTGTATTTAAATACGGCGCAACATGGCGGTAGTTAGGGGACTAGTGTGAGAATTTTTTACTCTAGTCTGGCGCTTTGCAGGATTAGCGTAAAAAAAATGTATGCTAATCCTGCAAAGCACCCAGAGGCTCATTATAACCAACAGACGCCTCCTTTTAACGCCTTCTCTGAGCAGGTGTTAAAAGTGCCGGAAAAAAATGACGCAAAGAAATCCATCAGATTTATTTGCTCTATTTTTTGGCTCCTCCCCCTAGCGGGGAAATGCCACCTTTGCATACATTATGCCTGGCACAGGCATAATGTAGCACAAAGGGATACAAAGTGGCACAATGCATGCATTACGCCACTTTCTAAATATGGCACAGCGCTTTTGGCCTTCTAACACCACATTAGCGTTAGAAAAATGACGCTAATATGGCGTTAGAATGGCGTTAGGGGCTCTTAAATGTTCTGCTGTATTTTATGTGGCTAGCTGAGTGGATTAGAAAAACCAGCCTTTACAAGTGCTTTAAAACACATGAATGTATGTGAAAGGGGAGCGATGGAGAGATGAGGGGCACATGTGCTGGGTGGTAGTGAGTGAAACCAAGGAGGAGGTCATCGGGTAGGGGGGCACCACAATAAACTGTCGCACAGGGCGCAACCAGTCCTAAAGCCGGCCCTGCTTACAGTACCATCTAGCCTACCAAATGCTTTCTGCTATCTACCCAGCCGTTTTACTGTTATTTGTTGGTCTGATATCCGCTCAGTGACAGAATGTTTTTTTTTTACATTTATGTTGTCTCTGTTATTGAGTAATGAACTGCTACTTCATAAAATATAATGTAAATCTAACACGACCTCTTCTGTTCCACACAAATCTATTGGTAATTCGTGTGTGTTATCACTTCGCTCGGGTGGGGTGCTGTTGGACTCTTCCTTGCCTGTTCCTTACCTGTATTTTTCAGCCAATTGGCCTCGCGCGAGAGGGGGCTCCCCTTCCCTCACGAGCTGCTGCTGCCGTGTTGTGGCTGAGCTTGGAGAGGCCGCCTCGGCTGGGACCGGAGATGTGGAAGTGCCTCATTAAGCATCCTTGTCCAAATGAAATGTCACATTTACATATCAGATCCATATTTTCAGCATCATTACACCAGAGCCAGGAAGCGGGGAGGCTGGAGAGGGAACGAGCTCAGTCACAGGGGCCTATGGCACAGACGCTGCCTGTTCACCACTCTCCCTCCAACAGCTCGTTCGCAAGTAAACAACAACGACCATAAAATGGCCGATGACGCGGAAAAGGGCGCCCCGTGACACGCGTGTTGCATGTGTTTCTATGTCTTCGCTAAGTGTGATTCTGCTGCGTCAGGGGCTTGGGCTTCTTCTGAAACTGGCGGCTCCCTCTTCTCTCAAGCGACGCTATTAAGAGATCTTGGGCCAGATGTAGCAACGGTTTTGCACGTCGCAAACAGCGATTTTCGCTGTTTGCGACGTGCAAAACCCACATTGTGATGCCCCATTCCCGTTTTGCGAGTCGGTAACCTGGTTATGACTCGCAAAACAGGACTGCGAGTCACAAATAGGAAGGGGTGTTCCCCTCCCTATTTGCGAGTCACAGCGCGATGCTGCATTGCTTTGTGACCACGAACGCTGTCGCAAAGCAATTGCAGTTACCAACAGTGTCACACTGGTGGTACCCCATTTGCAAAAGGGAAGGGGTCCCCATGGGACGCCTTCCCCTTTGTGAATGGCCTGGAAAAAAAAAATTCAGAGCAGGCAGTGGTCCTATGGACCACTGCCTGCTCTGAAAAAATAAAACTGACACGTTTCATTTTTTCATTTTGTAATGCATCTCTTTTTCCCTTAAGGAAAACGGGCTGCATTACAAAAAAAAAAATGCTTTATTTAAAAGCAGTCACAGACATGGTGGTCTGCTGTCTCCAGCAGGCCACCATCCCTGTGAGTGCTGCGAGTCGCAAGGGGGTCACAAATTGCGACCCACCTCATTAATATTAATAAGGTGGGCCATTGCGACCCCCTTGCGAGTCACAGATGGTGTCAGGGACACCATCCTGCATCCTGAATTGCGACTCCCAAATTGCGACTCGCTCTGACTCGCAATTTGCGAGTCGCAATTCAGGATTTTCCTACATCTGGCCCCTTATGAGGTGTTGACAAAAAAGAGCAAAACAATGAGGGCGGTGGGCTGTGAATAGGAGGAGATGAAGGTCTGTCGACAAATAGCCGAAGAGAGGGAGAGCTGGATATTCAGGGAGGGTGTGAAATGTATGGTCTGAAGCCCCACCGAGAAAGAACTGTGGAGGAAGTGGCGGTGGCGAGAGAGCGGAAGAAAATGGAGACCCGGAGAGGGTGAAAGAGGAAGGAGGAAACATAAGGAACAGATAGTAAGGATTAAAGTATAGACAAGAGGCAGAATGTGACACATTGATAGCAAAGGGAGTCGAGGCAAGGAATAAAGGCAAACAGAGACAAAGGAGAAGAGTGGGCAAAATTGCGAATTAAAAGGTGACAAAACAAAATAAAAAGTGTAGACAGCGAAGAGAGGGCAGGAAGTGAAGTAGGAAGTGACAGCAAGAAAGTGACATAGGGATGAGGGATGTTAAGAGGAGAGGGCAAGAGGTGAAGGAAGGCCTAGCAAATAAGTGAGCAGTTAATAGAAGGCTGAGTGGAGGTTGGGCACTCACCGGAATGTCGCGGGGGTAGAGTGACCTGTGCATAGGAAGGATGCAGGAGGGGGAAAAACTCAAGGTTTTAGGAATTCTTGAAAGAAAGTGATTAGGAAGAGCTGGTGAAGCAGGGATCACAGAAAAAGCAGAGACGAGGTGAGAATGTGCTGCGAATTGGAAGGGCGGAGGTGAGTGCGAGCAGGGCATAGAAGGTTCCAAGGAGGGCGTAACAGTGAAAAGGAAGAGGTGAGGAGGGAGTAAGTAGTAAACAGAAAATGTTGAAGAGGAGCATTGAATAGGAAGGTCTGAGGAGAGTCTGAGCAATGAACAGTAGGGTCTTATGATGGAGGGAGAACTGAAGAGGAAGCTCTGGGAGGAAAGTCATCAGTGAATAGGACACGTTGAGAGGAAAGAAAACAGTCAATAAGAAGGGGTGAGGAGAGTGAGCAGTAATTAGGAAGGGCTGAGGGGAGAGTAGACAGTGAATAGGGAGGGCTGAGGACAGAGTGGACACTGAATAGGAAAGGCTAAGGAGAGCGTGCACACTGAATACGAAGGGCTGAGGAGAGAGTGGACACTGAATAGGAAGGGCTGGCAGTGACTAGGAAGGGGTGAAGAAAGAGGGGCAGTGAATAGGAAAGGGCCGAAGAGAGAGTGGGCAGTGAATAGGAAGGGCTGAAGAGAAAGTGGGCAGTGAATAGGAAAGGGCTGAAAAGAGAGTGGACTGTGAATAGGAAAGGGCTGAAGAGAGAGTGGGCAGTGAATAGGAAGGGCTGAAGAGAGAGTGGGCAGTGAATAGGAAAGGGCTGAAGAGAGAGTGGGCAGTGAATATGGAGGGCTGAAGAGAGAGTGGGCAGTGAACAGGAAAGGGCTGAAGAGAGAGTGGGCAGTGAATAGGAAGGGCTGGAGAGAGAGTGGACAGTGAATAGGAAGGGCTGAAGAGAGAGTGGGCAGTGAATAGGAAAGGGCTGAAGAGAGTGGACAGTGTGAATAGGGAAGGCTGAGGGGAGAGTGGACAGTGAATAGGAAGGGCTGAGGGGAGAGTGGGCAGTGATTAGGAAGGGCTGAGGGGAGGGTGGGCAGTGAATCAGAAGGGATGAAGAGAGAGTGGGCAGTAAATAGGAAGGGCTGAAGAGAGAGTGGGCAGTGAATAGGAAAGAGCTGAAGATAGAGTGGGCAGTGAATAGGAAGGGCTGAAGAGAGAGTGGGCAGTGAATAGAGAGGGATGAAGAGAGAGAGGGCAGTGAATAGGAAAGGGCTGAAGAGAGAGTGGGCAGTGAATAGAAAAGGGTTGAAGAGAGAGTGGACAGTGAATAGGAAGGGCTGAAGAGAGAGTGGGCAGTGAATAGGAAAGGGCTGAAGAGAGTGGACAGTGTGAATAGGGAAGGCTGAGGGGAGAGTGGACAGTGAATAGGAAGGGCTGAGGGGAGAGTGGGCAGTGAATAGGAAGGGCTGATGAGAAAGTTGGCAGTGAATAGGGAGGGCTGAAGAAAGAGTGGACAGTGAATAGGGAGGGCTGAAGAGAGAGTGGGCAGTGAATAGGAAAGGGCTGAAGAGAGAGTGGGCAGTGAATAGGAAGGGCTGAAGAGAGAGTGGGTGGTGAATAGGAAACAGCCGAAGAGAGAGTGGGCAGTGAATAGGGAGGGCTGAAGAGAGAGTGGGCAGTAAATAGGAAGGGCTGAAGAGAGAGTGGGCAGTGAATAGGAAAGGGCTGAGGGGAGAGTGGGCAGTGAATAGGAAGGGCTGAAGAGAGAGTCGTCAGTGAATAGGGAGGGCTGAAGAGAGAGTGGACAGTGAATAGGGGGGGCTGAAGAGAGAGTGGGCAGTGAATAGGAAAGGGCTGAAGAGAGAGTGGGCAGTAAATAGGAAGGGCTGAAAAGAGAGTGGGCAGTGAATAAGAAAGAGCTGAAGAGAGAGTGGGCAGTAAATAGGAAGGGCTGAAGAGAGAGTGGGCAGTGAAAAGGAAAGAGCTGAAGAGAGAGTGGGCAGTGAATAGGAAAGGGTTGAAGAGAGAGTGGGCAGTGGATAGGAAAGGGTTGAAGAGAGAGTGGACAGTGAATAGGAAGGGCTGAAGAGAGAGTGGGTAGTGAATAGGAAAGGGCTGAAGAGAGTGGACAGTGTGACTAGGGAAGGCTGAGGGGAGAGTGCACAGTGAATAGGAAAGGGCTGAAGGGAGTGTGGGCAGTAAATAGGAAGGGCTGAAGAGAGAGTGGGCAGTGAATAGGAAAGACCTGAGAGGAGAGTGGGCAGTGAATAGGAAGGGTTGGAAAAAGAAGGATCCGTGAATAGGGAGGGCCTAGAATTGAGTATGCAGCAATGCAATTAATAAGGAGAGCTAAAGAGAACAGCTACTACGAAGGGCTGAAGAAAGCAGTGAAATTGGAGGAGTGGGAAGAGAGTGAGCAATGAATATGAATGGATGGCTGAAGATTATGCAATTAATATGAAGGCTGAGGAAAGGGCACGCTGTGACCAGGAGGGGCTAGGAATCCAGACAATTAGCTTTGAATTGAAAGAATTGAGAACCCCTTGACTGGGCTTAGATAAGGAGCGCTGAGGTGGGAGCACAGTGAACTGGAAGACTCATGGATCCTTCGAGTGAACCAGAAGGGCTTCTATTGCCCTAAAGGGGCTGTCACAGTTTTTGCTAAACTGCCCCCAAATATCTGTGCTTCCTAATGAGTAATCTCTAGTATCCGGGGGTCTGGACTGAGGACCAAACATTCAACGTCTCTGGTTCTTCCAGAATAAGCTACACAACACCAAAGGCACAGACTGAAATGTTCACTAGAACAGATGCAAACACCATCAAACAGGACTTGTCAGAGCAGCGCAGCAACAGCCACTGAATACCAAAGCTTTAATCCGTATTTTTCACAGAAACACTCTAAACAGCATAATCATAGTCTGAAATGTAAAAGACATGACATAACCATATTCTGAAGCGGAAAAGGCATGCTCAGAACTGCTGGATAATTAACAGCACAGTATGAATGCTTAATGAAAGCATAACAAGTAGATTATAACATCCAGCGTAGCAGGAGGGCTCTGCAAACTCGCATTTGCTGTACCATAACAAGTCCTTTGGTAAGGCACTTTGCATCTCTAATTCATAAAATGAACCGAAAAGAAAGTAAATTACGTTTAAAAAAAATGCTTTGTATGGGTGGTGGTTCAAACCAGTGCTTAGTCAATTACAATTTAACTTTGTCAGTGAAATCCGATTTCACTGAGTGGAGTTCAGTTCTCCACCCCATGGACCCCTCTATAGAAGGCTGCTGGTTCAAGTCCTCGAGATCTCGCCAGCACAAGAGGATAGGTGGGTGGGAAAAAAAGACCGAAGTGAAGAGGTCAGACAGTCAAACAGCAGCTGTGGGTCAGTGTCACAAGAGGCTGAATGAGTCTTTTCCGCAACTCATAGAGGTGTCCTAGGCGTTCCCACAGCCACGCCTGGTCAGGACCCCGCTACTTGGCGGCTTCCGCCAGAAATAGATTTTTTTCACAGGCCAGTCCCTGCCATCCAACCATAGTGTAGCATCCTACACACGTAGGCAAGTGCTTCAGTGCCCCATATAGTGCTAGTACAATTATATAAATATTCCATTGCAATACAATACAATACAATGTAATCAAAAAGAAAGCTGCTCACACAGCTGACATTGTCAGTACAGCCCTCACTACCACCTTAAGGCCTGCTACTAACTTCGGCTCCTCCCACTGGTGACCGGGTGGGGGTTCTTGGTGTTAGTGCACTGTTCTTAAATGGTAGCATTCCCACCCTTCTACTCACAAGAGGCTTCTATCTGTTTCCTGAACTGATTTCGGTTCTAATTAAAGTTAAATCTTGTTATTGCACATAACATGATTACCAGGTGCGAGATAAGCACAACAATCCCCTGCATACATTTTAGCAAGCAAAACGTGTTGAGGTACCCTTACTGATATCGGGACAAGTGCCAAAATACACATATTATGCCCCATTTTAAAGACAATAATTGTAAATGAGAGCTATATATCACACTTGCTGAAATTCCTATCCTGCGGTGGTGGAATCTATATGGTGCATTAATATATTGCGCCCTTTTCAGGTCTGATCACAACCCAGGCCTTAGAGACTTGAAGTAAAGCATCCTCTGATATCCTAATGTCCTTCTCGATGTTGCTGGGCAGTAAATCCTATGCCTGATCCCCAAATAGAACAGCAACGTCTACTTACCCTCTAGGCATTATCTCTTAAACAAAAAATGGACCCTGAGCTAAGAGACACTTTAGTGCATTGTTAAAGTGGGCAATTGCCTAGGGACCCACCTGTCAAGGTCCCCTCTGGGCAATCATCATTCTATCTATTGGTCCACTGTCTACTCTTTCCAGTTCAGTTTATAACCCTGCCTTCATCTCCCTGTCTGCCTTTAGCTCTAACACTGTATCTCTCTGCCCTATGTCATCTTAAGAATTTTTATGGCCCGAGCAAGACATCGTCGGGCTTTTTTGTGACACCATTTCTGAAAGTTTTACATATGATGTAGTATAATGTGCGTCCTGTTTGCTTTATTTAGCAGAAGAAGGTTAATAAAATGTGAAGTTGTTCTGAACTTAGGCGGCAAAACATATGTCTTGACCGGATCCTCAAAATCCTTAAGATGACATAGCCTGGGCTATCTACAATACCTCCTGCTGATGTTTCCCACCTGTGAGGGGTCACTGGTTCAATCCTGAGTTTACGCTGGTTGCTCAGGCTGGCAGAACTCTGCGGGGAAGAGGAGTGAAGGCTATACTAAACAGGAGGGATAGACATACAAGAATGTCCAGCCCCTCCCATAAACATTGACATTGATAAAGCACCTGCCACTTGCCACTTTAGTAGTCTAAGTGAGTTATTGTTTTTTTCTGAAGGCTTTCCAAGACAGACCTTTGCCTCACTTGACTGAAAGATGTGCCTGGTCAAGTGTATTCTATATTTGAAGTATCTGTCATGGTGCACAGAGGCCAGAGATGTGGTCCACTGATGTCCAGTCAGCATGAGGCTGTGGCACATGGTTGGCGGGCATCAGGACTCCAATCATAATGGGCAGGAGGTGACATAGAGCTATAGTGAGATAATGAATACCTCCACCAACATTTCAAATCAACAAAGTTGTCTGAGATCCAGATCTTCATATAAAAGGCCAGTTCCTGGTTTGGGGTGATCCAAACCGTTCTCTAGAGGTGCTACCAAAGAACAATTTTTCCATCCTTTAATATTGTACTTGTACAGTTGGTTGTAGATCAACTCTAAAGCATGGATCTCTTTCCAGGTTTTCAGTGTAATACCATGTTCTATAACCTCTGAAACTACTGCTTATTCTTGTAAGCACTTTGTAATCGCGTTGGCGTGTCTAAACAGTGCTGTGCTAAAACTAACAAAATAAAAATTGATACATACCCAGTTCTACCAGAGTACCCTGCAACTGCTATTCTCATTTCCCAGTTCAACTTACAATCTCAACAGTAATAGCCACAGGGGCAACCACCTGCCTTGAACTCAGTAGACTGATCACCCAAGACCACCACATTCCCTGTAAGAGGCTATAGCCCATTCATTATATTCCAGGAGTAAGCTAATGATTAGGGTGTAGGAAACTGGCCCCTTGCTTGAAGTACCCCCCCACACCTTTTGCCTGATATTTGATGCAAACTTGACTGGTTGCTGGCACCCTGCTGACCAGGCCCCAGCACCAGTGTTTTTTCCCTAAACTGTACCATTGTTTCCACAATTGGTGCACACCTGGCACACAACTAAGCCCCTTGTGAGAGGTATCAGTGGTACCAAGGGCTCTGTGAACAGGGAGGATCCCTAAGGCCTGCAGCATGTATTAGGCCACCCAAGGGACCCTTCACCAAACACATGCACACTGCCATTGCAGATTGTGTGTGCTGGTGGGGAGAAAAAGGTAAAGTTGACATGGCATCCCTCTCAGGGTGCCATGCCCACAAACCACTGCCTGTGGCATAGGTAAGTCAACCCTCTAGCAGGCCTTACAGCTCTAAGGCAGTGAGCACTATACCAGAGGAGAGGGCATAGCTGCATGAGCAATATGCCCCTACAGTGTCTATGTCCATTCTTAGACTTGTAAGTGCAGTATGGCCATATTGAGTACATGGGCTGGGAGTTTGCCATTACAAACTCCACAGCTCCATGATGGCCCTCACTGAAGAACTTCTCAGCACAATAAACCCACACTGATGTCAGTGTTGGATTTATTGTGAAATTCACCCAGATGGCATCTTAGAGCTGCCCCCTGTATTTTACCCAACCCTTTAGTGCAGGACTTACCAGTCTGTGCCAGCCTGCCACTAACAGACAAGTTTCTGACCCCATGGGGTGAGAGCCATTGTTCTCTCTGGGGTCAGAAACAAAGCCTGCTCTGGGTGGAGGTGCTTCACACCTTCCCCCTGCAGGAACTGTAACACTTGGCAGTGAGCCTCAAAGTCTCAGGCCTCCTGTTACAGTGCCCCAGGGCATTCCAGTTAGTGAAGATGCCGCCCCCCAGACCAAGTCCCACATTTGGCGGCAAGTCCAGCTGGAAAATTAGGAAAAACAAGGAGGAGAGACCACTTCAGCTGGGACCACCCCTAAGGCGTTCAGAGCTGAAGTGACACCCTCCTTGCAGAATCCTCCATCTTGTTTTAGCGGATAGAAACCAAGAGGGTTAGGAATCTGCCCCCCTTCCCCAAAGGGAGTGGGAACAGAAAGGGTGTAGCCACTGTCAGGGACAGTAGCTGTTGACTACTGCCCTCCGACCCCTGTAATGCCCCTAAATCTAGGATTTAAGGACAGCCCTGAACCTAGCTCACCAGATTCCTGGTGACCTCTATAAGAAGAAACAAGAAGAAAGACTGCTAAGCCGACCCCGGCAGTGAACACTCCAGATGACAACTGACTTGGCCCCAGCCTCACTGGCTTGTCTGCAGCTTCAAAGACCCCCTGCTCCAAGAAGGGGACACATCATGCAGGACCAGCGACCTCTCCAAACCCCCAGAGGACCGCCTGCCCAGCAGAGGACCAAGAACTCCTGAGGACAGCGGCCCTATCCACAAGAAAGTCCAACAAGGACTCCAGAACCTGAAAAACTTCCGCCCCATCTCTCTTCTGCCTTTCCCAGCCAAAGTAATAGAGAAGACCGTCAACAAACAGCTGACCACCTTCCTGGAAGACAACAACCTGCTCGACCCCTCACAAACCGGATTCCGAACCAACCACAGCACTGAAACCGTCCTCATCTCAGTCACAGACGACATCAGAACCCTGATGGACAATGGTGAAACAGTCACCCTCATTCTCCTCGACCTCTCGGCTGCCTTTGACACCGTCTGTCACCGCACCCTAATCACCCGCCTCCGCTCCACCGGGATCCAAGGCCAGGCCCTGGACTAGATCGCCTCCTTCCTCGCAAACCGTTCCCAAAGAGTTTATCTACCTCCGTTTCGCTCAGAACCCACCGAGATCATCTGCGGCGTACCTCAAGGCTCATCACTCAGCCCGACACTCTTCAATGTCTACATGAGCCCCCTCGCCAACATCGTACGCAAGCACGACATCATCATCACCTCCTACACCGACGACACCCAACTTATACTCTCCCTCACCAAGGAGCCCGCCAGCGCCAAGACCAACATACAAGAGGGTATGAAGGACGTCGCAGATTGGATGAGGCTCAGCCGCCTAAAGCTGAACTCTGAAAAAACAGAAGTCCTCATCCTCGGCAACACCCCGTCCGCCTGGGACGACTCCTGGTGGCCCACGGCCCTCGGCACCGCACCGACCCCCACAGACCACGCCCGCAACCTCGGCTTCATCTTGGACCCTCTTCTCACCATGACTAAGCAAGTCAACGCCGTGTCCTCCGCCTGCTTCCTCACCCTCCGCATGCTCCATAAGATCTTCCGCTGGATCCCCGCCGACACCAGAAAAACCGTGACCCACGCCCTCGTCACGAGCCGCCTGGACTACGGCAACACCCTCTACGCCGGGACCACAGCCAAACTCCAAAATCGCCTGCAACGCATTCAAAACGCCTCGGCCCGCCTCATCCTAGATGTACCCCGCAGCAGCCACATCTCCGCACACCTGAGACACCTGCATTGGCTCCCAGTCAGCAAAAGGATCACCTTCCGACTTCTCACCCACGCACACAAAGCCCTCCACGACAAGGGACCGGAATACCTCAACAGACGCCTCAGCTTCTACGTCCCCACCCGCCACCTGTCCTCCTCTTGCCTCGCACTTGCTGCTGTCCCTCGCATCCGCCGCTCCACGGCGGGTGGGAGATCTTTCTCCTTCCGGGCGGCCAAGACCTGGAACTCCCTCCCCACCAGCCTCAGGACCACCCAGGACCACTCCGCTTTCCGGAGACTCCTAAAGACCTGGCTGTTCGAGCAGCGTTAACCCCCCCTTTTTTCCCCTAGCGCCTTGAGACCCGCACGGGTGAGTAGCGCGCTTTATAAATGTTAATGATTTGATTTGAGAACTGCCCAGGATCCACGTGTCCTGGCCACTCTGCGCCTGACGGCCACACCTCTGTCCATATGGCCCACCGGTCAAGAGAAGGTACCCAGGTGACTCCAACCTTGTGTCTACCCTGGGTTGACCCCTCTTGGTCAACACAATAACTCCTGCAGCCTGAAACCGTAGGACCCACTTGACCGCGACCGAATCCTGTAAAGATTCCCAAAGCCTAAAGATACCCCTGATACCGGAATATGACCAACAGTCCAGTGATGTTCAGCAGGCGGCCCTCCTCCTTGTCCAGCCTGTGGTTTTCCGGAACCGAGGGTCTGGGCCCAACCTGCAGCATCTTTTGTGACCCTGGGGTCCCCCTATTGAAAAGGATTGGGCGCCCAGTCTTCTGTTTGTAACCTGCAACCGGCTGCCCCTGTGCCGCTCAGGGTGTGTGATTGGTGCCTACCTGTGGCCCCCGGTACTCACCTAAACCCCGCCAGGTCTGCTTTCCAAAGACACTGGTACTTACCTGCAAGCAGATGTTTTCCAAGCACCCCCAATCCCAATCCTCATAGGATTCCACTGCAAACCCAACACCAACTTTGACCTCTGCACCAAGCCGGCCCGGTGTTGCTGGTAGGGCACATTTGGGGTAAGTCTAAACTTTGACCTGTGGACTTCCTAAATCCTGGAGACTGAATTATTCTTCTGGTTCTAAAGCAAATAACAAAATATATGTTTGCTGTTAAAAACAATTGATCTGGAGTTAGTCATTGAGTGTGCGCCTCATTTCTTGACTGTGTGTGTACAACAAATTCTTTGCATTACCCTCTGATAAGCCTAAATGCTCGACCACACTACCACAAAACAGAGCATTAGTATTATCTACTTTAGCCTCTGTTAAGCCTCTGGGGAACCCTTGGACTCTGTGCACACTATATCTCATTTTGATATAGTATATACTGAGCCAGCGTCCTACATAGGGGAGCTGCATGATTAGGCAGCAGCCTGGCAGGAGACCCCAGTACTTCCTGGTGATGGTGGTCATTGGACCATACTGACTGCCTCTTCACATCAGGCCCCAGCAGCAGCTTTCAGATTATCATAAAGTCAGTGGAGTAGCATGGCCTCCACTGGTCCAAGGCCAGCAATAAAGATGTGCCTCTAGTTGTTATTGGGATAGTAAAATACTTACTTAGGATTCATTGGGCCCCTTCAGCCTTTGGGCACCTACTGCACAATTGGTAGCTATGTCCCATAAGTGGGCCGGAAGAATTTAGGGACAGATTTACAAGGCCCTAGCGCCTCATTGCGCCACATTAGCATCATTCTTTTTACGCTAATGTGGCCAATGAGGTAAAAACCGCTGTGCCATATTTACAAAGTGATGCAATGCATGCATTGCGCCACTTTGCGACCCCTTGGGCCACATTGTACCTACGCCAGGCATAATGTATGCAAGGAGAGCTTTTTTGCGTTAGGAGCCCGCAAAAATGGTGCAATTAAACCTACAACATTTTATTGCGCTATTTATGGCGTCATTTTTAATGCCTCCTCAAAGCAGGCATTAAAAGGACGCCGCAATTGAAATCAATATGCCCTCTTCACTTTGCTCCACTAGCGTCAATATTTTTGATGCTTGTGTTTCAAAGTGGCACAATGGCATCAACAATTTTGACGCTATTGGCCTAACGTGCGCCATGGTGCGCCGTATGGTAAATATGGCGCCCATGGTGTTGTTAGGTGGTGGTCGGGGTTGCAATAAATGCAATAAACTTGGCCCATAATTACTGATGTGCCAGATTCTTGTAAATCTGGGCCTTAGTTTTCCAGGGCTCAGTGGCTACAAGGCCCCTAACTGGAGCTAATCAGTCTTTGGTCTGTCTCTGCATGTGAAGGTTGCTACATGTAAGCATTTTGCATAGGACTTTTTCGTTAGGCTGTGGGTGAGTTGTTTTTTTCTTTTGTGCTTGATTGTAATGTCTTGTATGTTACCCTTTATGTGTCCTCTTATTTGGGCATATTATGGAGTGAGCACTGATAGGAGCAGTAGCCACACGATATTTAGCCCGTCTTGCCTTAAACATTGTAATTTTAATTTGTATTTGAACATTAAGATTTCTTATTTTCCTTGGGCCTTGGAGTTGAGACTCCTTTCGGCAGCAGGGGACTTTCAGCCATGACAGCATCCCATATGGTCCATGTAATGTCGGCAGAACTGGGGCGGTATACCTTGAACAGTTGACAAGATGCCCCCAAAAGTGCTCAAAACGAGCTTCTTAAGCACACATCACAGGTGTTTAAATTTAAATTTAAATTGACTTTGTGATTAATGCGCCCCTATGTGCATCCACATATGAGTTGTCTGTGTCTTCTTTGGGTAGGGAGAGTGTAGGGAGCCTCATAGCTTGATTGTTGGTCAGAACCCATTCCATTGTCTGGAATGAGGGGAACATTGGAGCAAGGGTGCCTATGCTTTCCCCTCAGATCCAGTGTCTAGGGTGTCTGGGGTTAGAGAAAGTGGACAGCGCCGAGTCGACTTCATGGGGAATAGAAACAAGTGGTTGGGCTACATGGTTGCCACGTTTCTATCCTTAACTCTGCACCATGTCACGTATCCTTCCTCTCTGGATGACTTCCTAATATGAGGTGTCAAAGCACGCTAATTGTGGCTTGGAGGAGGGTGCTTAAAAGAACTCAGCAGTAAATATGCAGGGCCTCACTCACAAAGGTAAACTTACACGTTACTCTTTTTCGGTTTTTACAAAACTACAGTTTAAGAGTAAGTTTAGGACTGTGTTTTATAAATTGTATGCTATATATAGCACACTGAAGCAGGGCGCCGTGTATGCAGCCGCAAATTACCAATAACAAAAAAAAACACAAATTCATATTTAATTCATTTGAAGGTTAGCAAGTCGGGGGTCCGCCAATACCCACGTTTAGTGAGAAGAACTCCGATTTGCTGCATTGTGGTAGCTGGCCTAATGGACTTTTCCCGCCGCCCTCGTCTACTTCGGCACCGCAAGGGAAATGCAAATTAGTTGATTTAGAAGTTTCGACGCTGTCTCCTTCCACGTTTCCTCCCACTGACTTGGCCCAAAAATCACCATTTCTTTGTGCACGAAGTGTAACATACTGTTCTAAAAAATAATCATAGGGTAGAACTACCCTGTCGCCGATTTATAGAATCAGGAGCAGATTTAGGAACACAGACAATCCGGCAATGTGCCAGTAGGTTGAACTGGTCGCAGACGTAAATGTGGTTAATGCATAGCTGTCCAGTTTTTAGTCTCCTGGTGTGTGACATTTCCACGTGTTCAGAGTGCTTAGGTGTGATATTTAAATGCCTCACGTGCGACACTTTCAGCAATACTTTATCACACGCACAAAAAAACATCTATAATGCCATAACCTTCAGAAATTACACCATTTTGTGTATAATAGCGTTTTAGAAACAGCGATGGGTTTGAAGTGCATTTGGCCATATGAAACAAGGCCATTTTCTAGCTTTTTCTTGGGGTCTCCCCACGTGGCTATTGAGCGTTATGCTGAGCTCGGTGTATGCAAAAATACAAGATTTTAAACTACAGTAGCAGTGGGTCCAAGGTGGGTCCTAGAGGGTGCAGCAATAGTTATCACTGTTTAAAAACAACCTGGATCACCTTAAAAGAGCTGTTTCCTTGTATGTACATCATGCTCGAATATTCATTTTCAGTAAAGGTTCTAGTTTATTTTTTTTTTGTATCAACAATATGCAACTGGCTTTAAATACAGTGTAGGCATCACATAAAATTATGAAATTGGTTTGTACTTTATGTGAGAGGAGATATCATATGCTTGTATTTTCTTCCACGTTTCATGAAATCAAACATTTAAATAAAATCTGGCTGACCTGAATGCACTCATCCTGTTGCTGGCTGATTTACCAGAAGTGAGGGGGCAGGTCTATTTGAAACCAAACCAGGCTGAGGCAGGTTGGCTCGGTTCCAAAGGACAGGAGAACAGGTCTGAATTTTCCTGAGCAGAACTGGCCTCAGGACTGGATGCCGAAGGGTCCTCTGAACAGCTGCTTCTCTGCTGCTTGAATAAAGGGCCCAGTGGAGAGCAGAGGCACAGCCTAGTCTCTCCACGGGATCATTTCTGACGTGAGAAGCGTCACAGGGCCAGGAGTAGTGGTGGGGGAAGCAGGGGAGGGTTCAGGGTGGGAATATATAAAGGTAGTGAGGGGAGGGGTCGGCCTTTTCCTTGCAGTATGATGATGCACTGCTGAAGTTTGGCCGTAGGGTAGCAGGTGTATTATCATAGCAGCGGCCCATGACGCAAAGGCGGTGCGTGCTGCGCTTTGCGTCGCATGAGGTGGGGAGAGCGGGCCTGCTCAGGCATGCCGTTTTAGACCAGGCCAGGGGAGGCATGGCAAGGCCCACGTGCGTAGCAGCACATGGCATGGCAGCGGCGGTTGCCGCTGGCCAATCACCGTCGGAAGGCAAATCGAAAAAAAAAAGTCAGCGGGGGGCAGGGACACAGCGTGTCTACTCCGTTGGCCCTTAAGGAGGCCCCAGGGAGGCAGCAGAATGTTCAGCAAGGCCCCTTAGATAGCGGGGCTGGACTTGAGGGGCTGGGGCCCAGGGGAAATTATAGTGCATGCAGAGCAAGCTGGTAGAGGCAGCAATGAACCCCTGCAGAGTGAGCCCCCTGATGAGGAGCTGCCCCTGGACTTCAGGCAGGGACAGGGGGTGTTGCCCACAGCAAGGTCAGGAAGGCAAAAAAGTTGTGCCCAGGCAGTGGAGTCCTTAATGGAGTGGGGAGGCTGCATGACAATATCTGAGGAGGAGTCTGGGGCCTCTATGGAGCGAGCTGGGTCCAGTGGTGAAGGGATAGAGGGTGACAGAGCACGCCAGGTAGCAGCCACTGATTGGTTCAAAGTGGACATTGAGGACAAGATCCAGGAGCAGCGTAGGCTAGTGGTGGAAACGGAGGACAGATGGGCGCAGTTGTGTGAGGACGGGGAGAAGGCCCTGGGGCGGGAGGGGCAACACAAGAGGAAGACAGGTGTGGATGACATAAGGGGGTCTAGGAATACTGAGAAGAAAGGGGTTGTTGGGTATGGGTACCCCACAACGGTGCTAGAGCAAAGTGGGGCCAGTGTGGCCTATGGGTCTAGCAGTGCGAGAGGCACACATGGCAAAGGCAGCCAGGTGGCGTGCAGAGCCACAAAGCCAGTGGGTAAGATTGGCAGACAGATGGCGATGCCAACGGGATGCAAAACAGCCCCTGGACGTTGGCCGGAAGAACTAGGGGGGCCTGTGGCAGCCTTCCCTATGGCGTGGGGGTGGTCGCAACATCCACATGGCAAGCGCCACTGGGGAATTGGTGAGGAGGCACGGGAAGATGTATTGGATGCTGAAAGTGCAGATGTGAGGTATGACATGGATGTGGAGGATGAAGGGGAGCTTGATTATGAAGATGACAGCGATGAGAGGGAAGATATGAGAAGCTGAAGTGACCAAGGGAAAGTGGGGGGACAAGGGGCGCAGGATCTCCAAAGCCCCCTTTTCATTTGTTTTACAGGAGACGCGTATGGACAAGGGAGCATTAGCGGACATACGTAAGTAGGATCACGGACGAGGCCGCTAGACGGTGCAGGAATGGGAGGCACAGAAGATGGAGCTTAAAGATAAGGGTGAACGGTGGTCTGCGTGGTTACCACACAGTGCGGTTGTAGTACAGACCAGTACAAGTCAGTTGGGGCAGGGGATGAGTCAATACACGAGTCACCTGGTGCTGGGGTACTGCAGGTATACAGCCAGGGTGAAAAACCTCCAAGGAGGATGTGGTGATTGAGGCTGCTGGAGAGAAAGTAATTGATGGGGATACAGAGGTCGAAGAGAAGGATGGGGGGACATAGGAAAAGGCTACCTTGGGTTTGGCGATGCCCCTTGTGTCTCACGTGGCAGAAAAAACGAAAGCCAGGATATGGAAGCATGAATACGTAGACGTATTTAAGCTCTACACTGGAACATAGAGGCCAAAGAAGAGTCGAAAGAAGAAGAGTGGGAGTTAGCGCGTAGGCCACCTGTTCCCATCACAATAGAGAATTTGACATCTGCTTTCCTTATATATGCAAGCATTAACTGCGACAAGTACCCAAATGAAGCTATTGCGCTTTTCAAGTACATGGATATCATCCGTAAGGCTCAGATGCACTTTTGGGGGTACGCATGGCTTAGCTACGATGAGGAGTTTAAGGCGAAAGTGAGCGTGAACCCGGAGAAACCATGGGGGGTGGACGTAAATTCTGAGTTGTGGATGCAGTGGATGGCGTCATCCCATTCAGCAGCATCGAGCCACACAGCAAGTGGTCTGCCGGTGGTTTATAAGCCTTTTCAACCCCATCCCCGCCCAGGTGGGGTGGGTAGCATTCTCCTGTTTGTAATGCGGGAGCCTACTGGAATTTCAATAAAGGATTCTGCTCCATGCACCCATGTAAATTCAAACACAAGTGCTCCAAATGTGGGGGAGGCACCCGGTCATGCAGTGTTTCTCACTGGCCAGTTCAGCAAAGCAATGAAGGGCATTCAGGGGGCGTGGGGCTCAAGGCGCTCCTGGGCTAAAGGCTCCTACGCCAATTAGGCTTATCAAGTTGCTGCCCTGGTGGAACCTGTATCCTGATAAATGGGATTTCAGAGAAGGTTTCAGGTTGGGCTATCAAGGGCCGCGAGTGAAACATTGGGCTGCCACTTTGCAGTCAGCCAGAGAGTTGCCAGATGTGGTGTCAGCCAAATTGAACAAGGAGGTCAATGAAGGTTGGATTGTGGGCCTTCTTACGAGGGGACCCTGGAGGATTTGATGGTTTCGCCATTGGCTATGGTGCTAAAGGAATAAAAGGGTGAATTTCAACTCATTCACCATTTTTTATGGACTGGGACGTTGGTGAATGATTTCATCCCGCCAGAGGACACCTAAGTGGTTTATGCATTGGTTGACGATGCCATTCACCTTATTCAGGAGTGTGGTACGGGGTCGGAACTGGCCAGGTGTGACATCAAGGTGTCTTTTTGACTCTTGCCCATTCACCCAGAGGATTTTTCCGTGCTGGGCATGCAGTTGGATGGGGCTATCCAGGTGAACAGGATCCTTCCAATGGGTTGTGCTATCTCATGTGCCTTGTTTGAAGCGTTCAGTACTTTTTTGCAGTGGGTTTTCACAGAGGTGAGTGGATATTGGGAAGTGTCTCATTACCTCAATGATTTCCTGTTTGTGGGCAAGGAGGAGTTCGTGACATGCAGCAGGGCAATGAGGTGTTTTGAGCGATTGACAAGTGACATGGGGATTCCTTTGGCTCCAGAAAAGATGGAGTGTCCAAGTACTGTACTGACCTTCATGGGCATTGAATTGGACTTGGTGGCACTCATGGCACGGAAGCCAGCAGACAAAGGGGAGGAAATTCTTTTTTTTTCACCACCTACAGTTGCTAAACAAGGTTGAAAGGAAGGTGGTTCATCAGCTATTGGGCTTTCTGAATTTGGCTTGCAGAGTGGTGCAGGAGGGCAGGATTTTTTGCTGGCGGATGGGCCTTGCTAAGTCAGGCGCATCGCTTCCCCATCACTGGGTTCGGATTTCTGTTGGGATGAGAAAGGACATCAGGGTCTAGGAAGCGTACCTGACACAGTTTAATGGGGTCTCCATGTTTTTTCGGGAAGAAGACATGGTGTGGCAATTTAAATCGCCTCCGACGCAATGGAACTTTTAGTTTCGGCCTGTTCTGGGATGGCAGGTGGTGCTCAGAAGCTTGGCCTCAGTGGTGGTTGGCTCCGGGCAGGAGTATAGCTTTCATGGAATTTTTTCCTTTGCTAGTGGCGCTAGGTGTGTGCGGAGATGAGTTAGCCAACAGGACAGTAATGTTTCATGTGGATAATTTGACAGTGGTGGAATTGGTGAATAGGCAAAGACCCTGGGACCTCTGGGAATTGCGGCTGCTGCAGCGTTTCATGCTCAACTGTTGAATATTATTTCAACGTTTCTGCAGACTGGCACCTGGTGCCGATGAGCACAAGAAGGCAGTCCCAGCGGAAATTTCGGAGTGGGGGCAGGAAGTCATTAGGCTCGTTGAGAAGTCATTAGCTGAGTCCACTTGAAGGAGTTATCATCTGGCATGGTTGGAATTTCAATCTTTTAAGGGGATTGAAGGGCAGTGGTGGAGTGGGATCAGAGTGTACTTGAGGCACGAGTAATACGTTTTGTGTTGTTTTTGATTCAAGAATGTTTGACGCCTGAAACGAATGGGGGCAAGTTGACGGGGGTGTTTGTCTATGGGAAGTTGTTTTTCGTTTTCGACCAGCTAAAGATAACATTCTAGGTAAGATGTTAAAGGGATTGGGAAGGAAAGGATAGGGCGAGGTAAGCGGTTGAGGAAGGCCATCAATTTCGAATTACTATTGGAGTTATTGCACGTGCATCCAGTTTGCTGTAAAGATGGATACGAGGTAGCACTTTTTTGGCTGTCCATGATATGGATGTTTTTCAGGGCCTTCCGTGTGTATGAATTGTTGGGGGTGGGCAAGGCTGCTGGAATGAAATGCGGGGAGGCTTGATAGGAAGATGATCATTTGGGCATTTGGCTGAGAAGATCCAAGACGGACCAGCTAGGAAGAGAAAAATCGGTGTGGCTGAGAAAAGGAGGGAATAATGAGTCACGCCCGATCGGGAGTGGGGCAGTTTTCAGGCCTGGATCGTACCTACAAATGATGGTGTATTATGTCATGCGTATGGCGAGAAGCTTACTACATTCTAGTTGTTGGCTGTTTTGAGGATGGCTATGCAGCAAATTGGATGTCAGGCGGGAAACTTTGGAACCCACTCATTCCGGACTGGGGCGACAACTGCGGCTGCTCAGCTTGGGTGGGATTGGACATAGATCAGGCAGATTGGTAGGTGGCTCTCGAAGTGTTGTGAGCGGTATGTGAGTGGGGTGGTGCATCTAGGGAGAGAGGGTCAAATGTTGTTCGCTCCACTGAAACTTGTTTCTCTTCACAGGATGTGTGAGTGGCCTGGAGAGGTCCAAGGATGTCATGTGGCTGGTGGGGCATTCCTTCATACACTGGGCAGCGAAATATGCGGAGAAGCAGATCTATGGACACTCCCTTGGATTGCCAGGAAGTCGTCATGAGGTTTTGTAGTAGGTGAAGAGCGGGATGAGATGGGGCAATTTGCTACCTTATTTGACCTCCATAATATCAAATTGGGGCTGTCCTGATGTTTTGGTTCTTCACCTGGAGGAGAATGATCTGGTATGCCTTTTGGGACTCATCCTACTGCAACACATGCAACAGGACCTCTCCTTGCTTCAGCAGAGGATGGCTGGGACTTGTTTAGTGTGAAATTAATTTGTGCCTTGGAGGAAATGGAGGGGAGCCAAGAACATAGGGTGATCGATGGGGCTAGGAGGAAACTCAACCAGTCAATGAGGGTTTTTTGCTGGGCCCATGACATCAAGGTATTGATACATGAATGGATCAAGGAGGAAGAGGCAGTAGTTTTTCTTGATGATTGGGTGCATCTTTCAAACATGGCAATGCATACTCCATTTCGGAATTACAACATTTGTTGGGGAGCTGAGGGGTGAAAAAGTGTGGTTCTGGGATATTGATTTAGGGATTCGCAGTGTTACAATGGTCTAGCTAGTGGGACAGCAAGACGCCCCAGGGGTTTTTGCTGGGTGGCAGTAGCTGTGTGGGGGGGAGGTCAGATGTGGGCTTCTCCACCCTTCCAGAGGGGAGGGCTTTTCCACCCTTCCAGAGGGGAAGGTAGAAGCAGGTGAAGAATGACAGTGTGGGGGATACCCGAATGAAGCGGGGTATGGAAGGAGAGTGTGGAGAGTAGGTGAATGGAAGGTGGGGGCTGGGTGAACGGAGGTAAAAGTAGGGAACAAAAGTGATAGGTGGGGCATTTCAAAGGGGCGGTGCAGAAAGTAAGCTGGAAAGTTTTGAATGTCAAAATGATTTAAAATGTTTGATGTTTCTTGCAATCCTGTCCTAATAAATGTCCTTTTACACAATACAGGACTGTGGTGGTGATTGTGTCACGATGAAGGGCCCTGTGGAGAACAGAGGCATAACAAAGTGTCTCCACGGGATCCTTTGTGATGTGGGAAGAGTCACAGGGACAGGATTGGTGAGGGGGTTAGGGGAGGGTTCAGGGTGGGAACATATAAAGGTATGGAGGAGAGGGGTAGGCCTCTTCCGTGCGGTATGCTGACGCGTTCCTGAAGTTTGGAGACCCACACACCCTGCATCGTTTCAGCAATTCTCACGCATGGTCTTAGAGTTGGGGGGGTTTGTTTGGGGTAGGTTTTCCAGTTTAGGGCAGGTTGCACAGAGCGGGCAGTAGCTCTGGGGGAGGGGGGGAGAGTCAGATGTGGACCTGTCCATCCTTCTGGGGGGGAGGAAGAAGCAGGTGAAGGATAACAGTGTGGGGGATGGCCAAATGAGGCGGAGTATCGAAGGAGAGTGTGGAGAGTAGGTGAATAGAAGGTGGGGGCTGGGTGAACGGAGGTAAAAGTGGGGAACAAAAGTGAAAGGTGGGGCATTTCAAAGGAGTGGTGCGGAAAGGAAGCTGGAAAGTTTTGAATGTCAAAATTATTCATATTTTTGATGTTTCTTGTAATCCTGTCCTACTAGATGGCCCTTTACACTATACGGGACCCTGGTGGTGATTGTGTCATGACTGCTCATAGAGAGACTCTGCCGCTGCCTCAATAGTCTGTGCTTCTTGCTGCTGGGCATTGGCCACAGAGTCTGGCATCCTGATGAGTCTTTCCTCCTTGTGGCTAGCACAGCGTTCAGTTTTAAATGTGAACTAGTTCCCTGCTGGTGCATGAAAGTGAGTCATAATTACAGAAGGAGATCGGCGATTTCTTCTCAGGAATTTTCCTGAAAAAATATAAAATCATATGGGGGCTGGGAGGCCCACAGAGACTAGCATTTAATGATTGTAATCCCGGTGACCCCTGATGTCGAAAAACAGCCCATGCTGGAGCCTGCTTGGTTCATACTATGGCCCCTGGATTCACTTAAAGTCTGGGCACTGTCAGATATGAATAGCGGGATGTTACCACACATCACGTGACATCATGGTACCTCCACGGAGGCAGCCACGGCTGAGACCCAGCTGTCAGCTTGTCTATATCAATACAGTCAGCTGAGCCCAGTCCGTGGCACTCTGCCTGAGGTGAGAGCAGTTTCAGGCTGCTGAAATAAATTGTCAATTTATGAACTCTACTGACACTTAGAGACCTGATTGAGCGCAGCACGAGTCTCACATCGCTCGCCGCACTACTGTTAATGCAGCTTCTTTGACAGTCGCTCCCAGCTGCTCCCTTGCAGCATGCAGGTGGTGTCAAGGCGGTAAAAATTTGGGACTAATGCATTTTAGTCAGGTGATGTGGACCACTACACTCAAATGCCGTAGTCTAACCCCTGATGCGTAGTACTTGGCAGGGCTGTTACACAGCTGCCAAGGTGTCAGTGTGTTTGCGAGTTACATTTCCAGGTTTTCAGTTCCCTTATGTGTGACATTTTATGTAATATTTGTGACACTTATTTAGTACCAAAACTAAGAAGGAGTGTCAAAAAAGTACCCATTATTTTGCTACGTCATTGTTTTATAACAGCTGTAACCCCCCTTTTAAATTGTTTGAACCACCTGACAGTATCGTCTTGGACTTCCGACGTTCCTTTCTGCTTGTCACATTGAACAACGGGTGACAGGCCAACAAGGCTGCACTTTTTTCGAAAAAATATTGTTTTTCTTTTAACATTGTGGCCTGTTGCAAATTTGAAATTACCTGGGTTCTTCTAGTCACCGCTCCCATTAAATCTTTACCTCCCTTACTCTTTAAAATGTATATTCCCAACTTAAAGTTATCAGGCAGCACATATCGTCCGATTTCCCTGAAAAGAGATAGCCTTAGAAAAAAAGCACGAAGAGGAAAGCATCATTTCTCCAGAGTGTGAAAAGCATAATTTCTCCAGAATATGTACAGGCGAATAAAAAAACACCATGGCATATGGAAGCTTGCCTATGGCCATGACGTTCATGCATCTGAAAACGAATCTTACCAAATTCTAAAATGTTATTATTATTGGAGTGGTTTGCTTGAGCATTTTCTTTTGAACACACTGACAACAGGAGCAATAAAGCGAAGACGCGCTTCTTACCTGCATGTCAAAGCTGCTTGCATAGCGTTCTGTCACTGGGCTTTCAGCTGGCGGGGTAGGGGCGGGGTACCGTTGGAGCTGTAAAGCAGCAGACAGAACTCTGGTGACAGATGAGACAGCAGTAGGGCATGCCTCTTGTGCTTTAATTGTGTCATAATGTTGTGATTCGTTGATTGGTTTCTGGCCGAGATGAGTTCGGCGGCAATGTCGGCTCAGGTGGGCCGGACCGGCAGAGCTTGGAAAACAGTCCTGCCTCAGTGATAGTGCGACCTTCTCCATTGGCCACAGGTTAACAACGCCTCAATCTGGAAAAACAAAGCATTCAGGGTCTGCCTCTGGGCGCCGATCACACACTACGTCGTCAGCACTGGCCGGCTTATCCAGCGCCTAACTGGAGTATTGATTAGGTGGAATTAATAATAAATAAGTAAACAATAGATGTCAGTTTATTGTAGAATAGAGCACGCTCTCTAAGCAACACAGTGCGCTCACATCCTAAATGCAGCTCCTTCTACGCGTGCCTCTTGGGGTTACAGGCTTCTACAATGCGTGGGAAATGCCACCAGAACGAATATGCGTTAGTCTAACGCCTGATGCTTAATCCTTGGCAAGACGGCTGCTCATATTCCTATAGAGGACGTTTTAGGAATATGAGGAGAATCTAGCAAACACCCACAAGCTTGTAAATTTGCATGGCCAAGATGGCCACCAGTTTGGGATCTCCTGGTAGAATGCAGACTAGGAAACTACTTTCAGGGGAGGCTTGGCCAAATGACCTAATAGTACACTCAAAGCTTGTTCTGGTCACACATTCCTGCAGTGTGGGGTGGGCTAATTTGACCATCTTTGCTAGGGAGATTTAGACTTGCAGATGTTTACACCCCTGAAATCACACATAAGTTTACTTCTGTAAAAAAACAAAGTTTTTGTGTTTCTCTTATAAAATATGAAAGGTTATGCCCTTATGTGTAATGGGAAGGATTTCTGTAAGGGAAGATGCTATCATTCAAAGAAAAAGAAAAACATTGTACTTGTGTACACTTCTGTAAAGAGTACTCCAGTCACTTGTTAATGTAAATAACCCCAAAGTATATATATTTTGGAGGAGGAGCAGGCTGGAGGTCTGCGATTGTGGTACTTTCATTTTTTGTGACTCATCAAAATGAGAAAATCTAAGAAAATCAAAAAAGCAAGCCTTGATTTGTAGATGAGCACATTGTTTGGCAAATAGATGAACTGTGGGCGTGTACAAGTCATGTGCAAGCAGTGTACATTTGCACGCATAGCTAGGTTATCAGGATTTGCAAAATGCGACATATCACCCACGGGGTTTCCAGGCGCGGGAGCAGGTGTGGAGACCGTCTGCAGGGTCTTAGGGCCATATTTATACTTTCTGATGCAAAACTGCGCCGGCGCAGTTTGGCGGCAAAAATATTACTGCCGGCTAACGCCATTTTGGTGCGCATGCGGGCGTCAAATTTATACTTTGACGCACGGCGGCGCAAACCACAGGTGGGAGTCATTATTTTTGACGCACACCGCAGCATCAAGTCGTAAAATAAAACGACGTTAACGTGGTGGAAATGACTGTGGGTCGATTTACGACACCGCAAACCGGATATGCGTTGTTTTTTGACGCAATAGCGTAAAAAAAAAAGGCGAACACTGCCATTTCACCAGAGGAGAGCCAAAATGGATCCCAGATGCCACTACAGACCCCAGGAAGATGACAACAGACCAGGAACCAGCCAGGAGGACCCACACAAGAACCAGGACACTTATAAGAAGAAAAGAAAGTGTCGCTTCAGTGCAGAGGAGCAGGAAATTCTGGTTAAAGAGGTGACGGAACACCAGCACCAACTGTTTGTCACCTCAAAGTTGCCAATCAGTAGGAGAGAGGCTATATCGCAACAAATTGTTGACAAGATTAACAGTGTGGCTGAAGTACGCAGAACAGTCATTGAGTGCAAGAAACGCTGGCATGACTGCAAGCGCAGGACAAAGGAAAAGATGGCCAGGAACAGGAAGGCAGCACTGCAGACTGGAGATGGGAGTCCAGCACACCAGGAGGCCCTGGACCACATGGAGGAGATGGTCGCAGCCGTCATCCCTGAGGAGATCGTCACAGTGATTCAAGGACAGGACAGTTCAGACTACCAGGAGACAATGCACATGCAGGGTAAGTCGCATGGGGAATCAAATGCACTAATGTTAAGCGTAAGCAGGGGGGATACCGACCACAAAATGCATGGAAGTCATCATATACATGGAGTGGCATGGGTAAAGGGGGATGGCATGGGAGCATGGCCTGCACAAACAGGAGCTGGGGCACACCATTACACTACACCAACAACAGTCCCATGGGGACATGCTCTCATGCCAACGATGGAGCAAAGGGAAATCCACGCCAGGAGGGAAGGCCACAACATCAAACTGACATCCCAGCACACGTCAGCCACCATAAGCCCTACATTAACTAGGGTCCTCTTAACAACCTCTAGCCATACCGACAACTGGAATGTAACTGCGACAACAGTTGCAACTACCACCTCCGCTCTGTGTGCAGCTCAAGTAGCCAATGGCAGTAACCTCCCCATGGATCATACACACCTAAATTAGGGGGTTGACGATGACAACTTCAACAATTCCCTGAAACAAGACAAAGGCCCCAGTACTGTCAAATGTCAATGCCCATAGTTGTTGCAAACATCAGCCAATGTAAACAACAATAAGAGCTACACAGCACTAAGGACATACCCATGCTGCATATGTCAGGGTCCATCCTGTGCCTGGGTCACAATGTAACATCCCAAATGTCATACTGCTCAGACAACAGCATTGAGGGGGGGACACATGTAACTGGTCCCTGAAATACACCTGCACAGTCAGAGGAGGAAATAGGACACTGCTACGACAATCAGGGCAATCCAATGTACCACACATTCACCAACATCAGCAGTACACATTACCAATGCCAACATCCATATCGTGTCATAACATTGATATGCATAGGATATGCCACATGTCAAATACATTTAAGTGGATGTAAAGATCAGAGATTGGGGCAGGTCCAGACTGGTAAGTGTGCTGCCAGGGCCATCAGAACCCCCACAGCCAGTGAAAGGTCTCACCATGAGAATGGATGTAGACGGAGACTTAAGTAGGACAAAAAGGTGGCAATTCTCTATTTGGCCAAAACCAACACCTAGAAGAGATGATGCCAACAAGCCTAATAACTCAATAACATACATGTGACATGCAGGTGGGCCATAGGCCTGGGAGAATGCCCATCTGAAGGACTGGAGCAATGAACACAAAACAAGATCACAATGTGAATTCATCACAAGGCAGGCATGTCACATCACTCATGCACAACACAGACACACTAATTGTACCCTGTTTCCTTGCAGAGGAAGATGGATCTCCTGCGAATATGCCTGTCCCAGATTACCCTGATGACATGGATGACGAGCCGATAAACATTCCCCGGGAGACTATCCACTAGGTCCTTGAAACCCTCCAGACCCCACCTTCAGTCACAAGGAGGAGCACAGAACAAGCAGCCATTGCAGAGCATCCACCCACCACCCCAATTGTAAGACCTGCCAGCTCCAATACAGCTGAGGACTGGCACCAGCTTTGAGAGAACTGTAGTTGGAGTACAGCGGGAGCTGGCCAAGGAGGTGCGGGTGGGGATGCAAACTATGGCAGCCAGTCTTGAGGGGGTGCGTTCGTGCATGATGTCATCTGCAGATCAGGCAGCAGCTATGAAAGCCCTAACATCTATCTTGCAGGAACAGCAACAAAAAAAACAGAAGGAAATCAGCACAGCTGTAATATAGTTGACCCAACACCTACAACAGCAATTCTGTCAACGTGTGCATGAATGCAACATTGAACCCCTCAGGGCCGACCTGGCTGCCTACCATCGTGATGTGGCTGCTATTCTCAAGAACCAGCAGATCCTCCTTGCTGCAGTACTGCCCTTAAGACCTTCACAGGGAGCAGCGACCGGGATGTCTGACTCCACGTCTTCTAACACAAAGGTGTGTGTTGCCCCTTCACAACCACCAACAACAAGGACAGAGGAGGCAACACACACATCAGAAGAAGAAGACATGGAACAGATCACATTCACAAGGAAAAGTACCCGGAAGTACTAGTCCCTGCCACAGGGCCAACTATTACCAAGGTCCTGCGCTTTGTATCATGCCAGTCTTGCAACAACTCTACTTAATGACTGTTCTGCTTACCACTGTATATCTTGTCAGCCTGCCCAGTGATTGTCTCTCTTCTACTCATTGGCAAATCCTGTCCCTCTGCACTGTCTGAAACATCAACCCCTGCATGTCAAAAGCATTTCCGTAACCCCTTGTGTATGATCACAATGTAAGATGTCACTATAATGGACTCAGAATCATGGACAATGTACAGATAGCACTACAGAACTTTTCAATAAATAGCACTTAAACAACAAATCTGTCTGTGGGTAATGTGACATATCAACTGTTCAGTAAATAACTGAAACGTGCCTACTGTCAAATTACGTAGCTTGTCAATACAACTGTCCTGATATTATGTAGTCAGATAAATCTGCACAGTGCCCATGATTGCATCATACTCTGCCCATCCTGAGGGACATATCTGATGAAGTGAGAAACCATACACCATCATGCTGTGTTGGACAGAAAAATGCTTCCTCAAGGGATATCTAAGTCATCAAATAGTGGCCGCAAAATGTTGTCACCATGCAATACTAACACATATAACAGTGCACACTAATCTAAGCAAACACTACAAAAACTGCATAAATGAAGGTGTCTGAGTTTACATACAAATAGGTAATCATGCTGAACTGTGTCACAAATGATGTATGAGAGTCATGAAGACAAGAATACAAGAGTGCCTATGAGAACTCATCTTATAAGGTTGTCCTTGATCATCACACTGCAGTCAGACCTAAAACTGTTCCCCCAATACCCAGTCTGGAAGCACTGTTGGTGACGTAGAAAACACACATATCAACAGAAACACATTGTCATCCATATTAACTGTGATTGGTGGTTGCAATGAAGGGTGGAAACCTTGCAAGGTAGCTCTGGGTTAGATGCCAATCGTACAGCTCAGTTGGGATTTGTTTGTAGCATAGGACACAAATGTAATAGTACAAAATTCATGTACACTGATTCCAAACCCAGGATCAAGTACCATTTAACACATACTGTTAAGGGTTAACCAAATATTTATGAAATGCTAATCACAGAAGAGGAAACTGAGGGAAAAATCTTACCTACCCTAATCTACCCTGACTACTCATTACCCACAACTGTCCCTAACTAACCTAAGCTACACTTACTTATCACATGTAACGAAACGTTCTAAACATCCACCCCCCACCCCCCTTATGAGACGGGACACATGGAGGACAACACATACTAACCTAAACACATACTATACTATCCTAAACAAATATATATATATATATATATATATATATATATATATATATATATATATTTAAACACACAAGAACCCCAACAGAGCCCCCCACCCACCCACCCACACACTTAATAAGTAAAAATAGAAAGAATCAGGACCCCCCACCCACTAACACTAACTAAACTAACAGCCTAAACTAACCTAACACTAAGCCCCCTAAGCCCACTAACTATAAGAACAAGGAAAGAGGAGGGAGGGGAGGGAATCGTGTCCATTTCAAAAACAGTCTAGAGGTTGGCCCTGCGGAGGGTCCTCTTGATTGACTTCACACGCCGGTTAATGTGGCGCACATCCCGGCTCAGGTGGCTTAACTTGCGCAGCACACGGTCCATCTTCCGTTCCATGTTGTGGAAGGCTGCAGGTTCAACAGATGGAGCTGGGGCAGTCTGGGTACTGGTGGAGGAGGTCTGTGTGTGTGTGGAGCCAAGGCCAGTGGGCTGTCCTCACCTGCAGCAATGCTGGGGCCTGGAAGTCCAGCAGATGTAGGCACAACAGTCCCAGCTGTGGGTGGGGCCACCTGGCTTGAAGTGGTGGTTGTGCTGATGGTGGCTGTGGTGGGCAAAGTAGGGCCACCCTGTGGGAAGGCCCTCCATGGCCCGGAGGCCCGTTCATGGCGATATCGACGGGCCATCCTGCTGAACCTTGACTCCACCAGCAGGATGTTTGGTATCTCATGGCCCGGCGCTGGAATTCACGGACCTGGTCTGGAGTCATGTTTGCAGCTGTGAAGACAAATGCAAATATTCTACATTAGTAACTGCATTGTGTGAAATGGCACAAGAAGTTAATCAGACAATACATCTACTGTACTTGTAACAGCTCATATCACAATACAGATCATTGAATGTCCCTGAGGAAGTACATGGCAGGCCAGCCTACAAAGGTCACATCACACAAAGCACATCCATAACCTACAAGATGGGTAACAACTGGCTTTGACTTGCCATCTGAGTTCTGCCAGTTATCAGCTAACAATCATGCTGTATATCCTCCGCCAAGACCTGGGCTACAAATGTCAGTGTACGGAAACTAAAGCCACATGGTCTGCAAGTTGTAACTGGACTTGCCTGTATAGTACCAAGTGCCAAACCTGAGTGTGTGTATACTAGGTTCCAACCAAACAGTCACTTATTCACATGTATGTGTAACATACTGGTAGCATCAGTACTAGGTACCCCATTCACAAACCCATGCCCGTGTTTGAGGGTGGGGGGTGGATAAACAACTATCAATTTCCAACAACATGTACACCGAGGAGTGTATAGAAAACTCCACATGTGTTTGGCTCTACACACACACCACAGGTAAGGTCTATCAACAATTAGGTTTCAGCAAACCCTAGACCAATCATAGGGCCACACATGTCAGGAAATGCAGAACTTGGTACACAACATATACTTCCAGTAAGGCCTGACTTCCATCAGATACAGAGTTGCAAGAACACCCATTATCATGATTAACATGCACACCTAGGCCATTGCACTCAAGTTCCACATACTTGTAGCACTACATGTGGAAGTACATGCTGCTAGGAGGTTCTACCTAAGTTTAATAAGTACCTTGGTAAATAGGGAAGCAGAAGTCTATTGGAAAGCAATTTGCTGTACCAATCTTGGAGGATGTGGGTCTGACAGGCTGACTAAATCTGAGCTGACTTCCAGTGCGACTCTTGTTGATACAAGTGTCATCCACATGACTCACCCCAGTACTCACTGTGGGGCCTACAGGAATGGCCTACAATCCCTAGATAATACCATAGGATACGCATTGGCCAACTCAAAACATTTGAGAAACTGAAATCCCACTCATGGAACAAGAGAAGTGATTGCCCAACGCATCACACCTTGTTATGCGTTCAACACACACGAGTCCATAACCAGCAAACACAACACATAACAGACATATCAACACTTACTGGAGTGGTCGGGGTCCTCAAATGTAGCCACCTCTCCCACAGTGTAGGGTGCCGGTCCACCTGTAAGGCATGGAAGGAAGAAATGTGCTCAAAATCTGTGCACTGACCAACAATTTTATTAACATATACAATGTGTAGGCTGAATAAGGAAATGGCAGTCATTCAGACATGATGATACTGCATCTGATATATCACGGCCAACTTGTGCATAGCATGGGTCTCCTGTGACAGTTACACACATATCTGCACACATGCATTGACCCAAACTATCATGTGGTGGCAAACATGCCCCGTCATTGGTGACCTGAAAAAAATATGGAGTGTAATCGCCTCATCATGTGCATCCAAGAGAGACATCCAAAGCCTGGTTACTTGAGGACTGCATTACCAGTCAAACATGCTATGTGGCCATGACACATTTATGACACATAGGTACAATGGAGGGGCAGAGACTTTTGTAAGCCCTCCAGTTGTTACAGTTTATTCAACTGATGTGGCCCAGCTATGGTGATTTGCACCAAATATTGGAGATGTGAACCCATGTGCATACCTTTGGACTGCCATCCCTAATTGGAATGTGGCACAACTAACTCCAACAAACATTCTAAGATGTTAGCTGAGGGCACCTTACACCTTTTCACAATGTTTCCAAATCCAGATCTGACATGTATCCAAAAAGATAAAGGACCACAATAATCCCAAACATTCATAGTACTTCCGTGAATGCTTTCCTTCCACACTCACCAGACTCACATGAGACATATGTCTGAGCCACTTTACTATAATCAATTGACGTGAAGCCAGCACTCATTTTCTGCATCATGTAGTGATTCTAAAGTCTTTCTAGCTATTGCGTCAACAAAGTTAGCCAATATGTTGGTACATCTTTACTTCTCTGGCAAAAGTGCCCTATATAGACATGATTGGCTCCTATTTTGTTTGGTTGTCTGACACAAAGGCCGCACCAATTTACTTCATGGAAAAGTATCCTGTAAGTTTGCTGAGCACGTGCTACCTGACAGCTAGCAATTGTGATCCTTACCACAGTGCATCAATTATCCCTGTATGTTTCCCCAGCATTACACACAGTCAGCATGTTAGCTGGCAGACATCGTACAAATCATCTGATGTCACTACAGAGCATTTAATCGTGCACATTTACATGATTAGTCCTCACTAACAGTGCCACTGATCACGATTCCCAGGTGGTCCAAGAGATCCTGCTCCCTGGTGATGAGGTCAGCCCACCGGTGCTTCAGCTGGTGGTCACTCCTCTGGCTGGCATATACACGCTTAAGGTGATGCAGCACTTTTCCCCACCGGATTCTGCGCGCCTCTGTGTGATACCCCTGTATCACCCTGCTCCCTGCCTCGATCTTCAGTGGCAAGAAATGGCACACAAGCCATATGAAGCCCCCAACTCCTCTTCACCCATCCTGCCAAGACGTGGCCTACCAGACATTGTAGACATGTGAAAGGGAATAGGGGTTAAAGAAATAGAAAGGGGAAAGGGGGAAAGTAGGGGTACAAATACAGAAGAAAAGTAAACTTAACCACTAAAAGAGCCCAACTATCCCCAAACTACCACTACCCACAACAGACTCCCACAAACAACAAAAACAGTAGGTAAATGGACAAATGTACACAAAACACAGTAGGACAGTATACACCAACAATATTTATTTCACAATTTGACAATAGAGACAGCACACAGGACAAAAAAGCACAAAATCTTAGGACACCACTCTCTACACAGCCACACAGTCTAGAAGAATCATAGACTGCAAAGTGAAAGTGAAAGTACACCCACTGTACATGATCTGTAAACAGGATATCCTAGTACATCACTTCCTGTATGAAATGTCCACCCTTTTTCGCGTTATGCGTAATTTTTTGTCCACCAATACTGTATTTGCGACATTTTTTTTGACGCACAGGAGTGAAAATTAGCCCGCATCCAAATATTAGTACATGGCCTGAACAAATATCTGGATGCGGCCTAATGTTCACTCCTGTGCATCAAAACAAATGACGCAAATACAGTATTGGTGGACAAAAAATTACGCATAACTCTAGGAACGTCAAAATTTCAGTGCATGAACTGGTTTTGGGCATTTTTTTAGTTTTTATGTTATGTTACATTTGGGACACATCAGAGATAGGCTGATTGCACCCACTGTGGTGTTAATGGTGTATGTTCACATGTGTGACATCATATTGCAGCGGACCATGATCCGCTACTTCCTTCACAGTATTTTTACGGTTGGCTGACGCACTAGATGGCCATATGTGTGGCCTACATATATGTGTTGCACAAATTGGGCATGTTTGGCATCAGGAGAGGATAGCAATGTAACGCACATATGTACAATACCTAAATGCCTTTGGCTCAATGTGTGTCCTTTGGCAAGTAATGTATTTGTTGACCAAGTGTGTGTGTATCACATGAAGCATTATTGCACATATGCTTGTATAAATGTGACATCCATGTGTCCAATCCTTAGATGCAAGTCATTGTGGAAATGAGAGAGGACATGTGTTAGACATACATGTAGCAACATCCGTAATGTGGACTTCCAAGATTTAGGGTAATGTAGATACCACATGTGACAAAGCATGTACCAGATAGATGGCAGACGCTTGTTCATGTCAATGGTCCACATTTTCAACATCCTATGTAATAGAGTTTTGGTAACAGCTTCCTAGGCACTAGTTGGTGAATCCCACAGTGAGTCATACACATGCATTGAGGAAGTGGGTTCCCAGACAGACAAAGGTGAATCACAAATGTGTGATGACACCACAGTTGAGGTCATAGAAGTGAGCCACAACTCTCAAGTGGCTGTGGTGGACCAGCAGACGAGGCAGCACGTGTCCACATATTTCCAGTGATCAATTGCACATAGGTGTCTTGTTCATATGTGTGGTCCAATGATGATCCTGTATATTTTTGTGGGTGTAATTTGTCACAGTTCGGTCCAGGACTCATCATGAGTCAGTGGCAGCTATTCCTGAATCTACTGAGTATCCTTGGTTGATGAATGTGAGTAAAGTGGATGAGGACATGAGAACCTACATGGGGATGGTCCCACCCTGTCACTAAAGACGTGTAATGAGACAGTCAACAGGACAACCTTGGTGTGCTCAGTGAGATAATGTCCCAGGTGTCAAGTTCCGGCAGTTGTCATTACAACATTTGTACACAGGTTAGCCTCTGAAATTCCCACTGCATCTGGGAACATCATATCCTCTGTGCTGATTATTCTCGCAGCTATTAACCACACACGGCCCATCAATATGTTGTGAGCACTGTGATTCTGTGTGTGAACTGTCAGGGTCCTGACATTTGTGGATTTTTCATGGACATTATCAGAGGTTGCTGGTTCTGCTGAAGACCCCGTACCCAATTCCTGCATACGGCCCTGGGACACTGTCACACTTTGTCATTCATGCATAAATGAGACCCAGACAAGGGATGGGCCATGAATGTTGCTTTTCACAGATGATGTAGCTCAAATGGTACAGTTAAAAGGCAGATGATGCTATACAATGTATTTGAGTATGCATTGAAGAAGCCCATGCCCATAACCCCCTGATGAATGAGAGGTTTGCTAACGCAAGTGTGGTACATATGTAGACACAGGGATACTTTAGGGTGATGCACAGACATATGCCAGTCAGGCTGACAGAATGCAGGGTGAATCAGGATCCAGCAATTTGACAAGTTACATAATCAGTGGTCTGACTCAGACTGTTTGGAGGACGAACTAGACAGTTGACATGTCAAACTTTGTATGTCCTGTGTTTTTTAAGGTGACAAATGAACCCAAGGGCTGTGTTACACGGCTTAATTAGTATCAATGCTTAACGGTGTATTTGACATAATGGCAACTCCTTTGCTGTTCCAGGCATCAGCAGGGGCAGTGCTTGTTGAAATGGGTGGTGTGCATGGATATGATCACAGGTGTGGGCTGCATCTGTGGACTCACCAGTCCTGTAGGTGAGATTTGCATTCTAATGGCTAACAGACATTTTCACTCGGGAAGCAATCTACAGGTGCTAACAGGACTTAGAAACTAGAACCCAGTGTATTAATTGACCTGACGTCCATGCAGTCAGATTTTCTAGGACAATGGTATACCATAGGAAAGGGTGTAGCACACTGGATTGCTATTGTTAGTCTGTGTGTGTAGAGGAGGGAATATCAGGGTACACATCTTAGTATTCCAGGGACCTCTTCAGACAGGTGAGTTGTGATCAGGTGCATGGGTGTGTCAGGAGTTAGGAAATGGGCTGACATGTACATGGAATGTCATGTGCGCAATGCTGCTCATATGAGTGGCACTTGTGCTGTCTATGGTCTGCTTCTATGGAACTCTGGTCACAGATATTCCTTGCAAATATTGGATGCAGTTGGACTTACTGCTGTCAAGGGTCTGGTCAGACATTCCTGTTACTGATGCAAAAGCACATCGACTGCCTCATGTATGAGGCTTGTTTTCCCCTTATTGAGTGATGGTGTCTTAGTTGTGTGCCATGTGCTGCGTTGGACTTTGATTTCAACATGTATGTGTGAAATAGGTGTGGTCCTCTGCTTTTGGCCTTCAAAGGAGAAATGTACATGACATATGTCATTTACAGCGTGTGTGTATGTGACCATTGTATGTTACGCATCACATTAGCTCTGGGATTTTCAGTGTCCTAAACAGTATATCAGCAATGCTCCATGAGACAAACACTCTTATTCTGATAAGTAGAGATGAAGGTGTGCAAAAATGATTAGCCAGACCATGATATGGTGATTATTATAGGTGTTTATTTAAATTAGTTCATTAAAGTGGTGATGGTGATTATATTTAAAAGAAATTGTTGACAATAGGTTGCCGCCTGCGTATACGAGCGGCCGTGTTCAGTAGTTCCCCCTCATGTTGCAGGCCACCATCCTCCTCTTCCTCCTCTTCAGGCATGTGTGGCTCTGGTTCCAGGAGGGGATTGTTCCTTTTGATGCAAATGTTGTGCAATATTGCACATGTTAGGATGATCTTACAGACCATCTCCGGGGAATATAGGAGGCTACCACCAGTGATGTCGAGGCACCGGAGCCCTTGCCTTGAGGATGCCGAAGGTCCTCTTGACTATGGTACGTGTCCTCCTATGTGCGTCATTGTAGGCACGCTCTGCTGCAGTACTCGGGTTGCCAATAGGTGTTATTATCCATGGCTGGGTGCCATACCCCTGATCAGCTGCAAGAGAAAATGAATGGGATCATGTTGATGTAGCTGGCCCTATTGAAATTACCTTTCATGGCAGTAGTTGCCTTGTGTTGTCTGTAACTCTTTTGTGTTATAATGTCACATCCTAGGCTTCTAGGATGTACCATCTGCATTGTGTTGTTTCCTTGGCTGAACGAGTGTTTGTCTGCTGACCGTTTGTCAGCAGTATGTTTTGGGATTTGCAGTACAGTGTGCCCTCACTAGCATTGTGACTTGTGATACAGGTGTCCCTGTGTCTTCACTGGGGGTGAGATAATAGTTCCATACACAGGTTAAAATTGACAGTGTTGTTAACACGTTCATATCAATGTACCCCGGACATCCCATACCTTTAAGACTTATGCAATGGATTAATGTAAACATCATTGGGACACTTACAATTTGCAAGGTGACATTTAGGCAACCCACTCCACACGTTGTGATCATTGACGTCTTAACATTAGACTGTACACTAATTTCAGATGTGTGACAGGTTCACTGCAGACCTATAAAACATGGCTAGGGATGTCACGACCTCAGTGTGTTCCTGTCCACATATTGCTGTTGTGGTGTATGTGTTGTGTGTCCTAGAGGGTTGCTGTGCAGTGTATATATAAGTAGGTTTTTGCACTTACCAACAAGTAGTCCATTGCCATACCGTCCATCCTGGAAGTGTTCATTGATGGTGCAGTGACGGAAGATGAAGGAGTCATGGACACTCCCAGGATATTTAGCCACGATGTTGGTGATCAATCCCTGGTGATCGACAAGGCCTGCACATTGATGGAATGTGTGTGCTTCCTGTTATGGTAGAGGTGTTCAGTTGCAGCAGCTTGCACAAGGCGTACATGTGTGCAGTCGATTGCACCAAGGACGTGTGGGAAGCCACTAATGAGGTAGAACCCCTGTTTTGTTTCCTGCTGCTTCTGCAGTGTGTTAGGGAAGCAGATGTGGCGGGGTGTTAGTCCAATGATGGCATCCAGTACTTTGGGCAAAAAGGCAGAGAATGACGGTTGTGATATTCCGGCAACCAGGGCACCAGTTGTTTGAAAAGAGCCACTTGCCAGCATGTGAAGTACGGCAAGCAGCTTGGTTTCTGTTGGGATGGTGCGGGGTGTCAGCAAAGTGGGTGCCAACTGCGGTTCAATGTTTCGCAGCAGCTGCTGAATGGCCTGCCAGTTCAACCTGTACCTCTGGATGATGTTGTGTTCCCTGAGGCCATGAAGGGTTGTTCTGGGGTGGAATACCCTCTCCTGCCTTCTGCGCTGCCTTTGGGGTCCCTGCTGGTGTTGTGGTAGCTGCTGGATTTGCTGCTGGGCTCTGCGTCTGCGTGCACGCTGGATAAGAATCACCTCCATGTCTCCCTTTTGCTGCTCTGCTATTCTGCTGTTGCTTCTGTGTGTTCTGATTAAATACAAGTGTGTTTGCCCCATTTTAACGCCTGCCCTGACCCAGGCGTTAAATTTTGACGCAAATCGGGCGTCATTTTCCAGCTCCGCCTCCCGGCCATGCGTCATTTTTGCCCGAAAGCATAAATACGACGCACGGCCGATTAAGTCATTTTTTGGACGGGAACACATACATTGCATATCATTAAAGCAAGGCGGGTTGCTGCATCCAAAAAATTACGCACACAGTGGAATTTTGTCGTCCGCGGGCTCGGGCATCAAAGTTTAAATATGGGGCAACGTTTACGCTGAATGTGTGTCAAAAATTTTGACGCACATTCGGCGCAGACAGAGTATAAATATGCCCCTTAGTTCGAAGAGCCAGATCTTCAGCTTCTTGCGCAAAATTGATGCATTTAGGGCATGTGATGCACTTCGGGGTTCTTTGAAAAGACTCCTGGTTTGTTTACACATGAAAACTTACTCTTTTTGATGAGCACAGGTGTATCTGATACCGCTTTGTGACTCAGTTCACTACTGTTCAAATTTCCACAGTGGCACAAGTAGATGTTCTGATGCACAAGTATGTAATGACCCAAAGAAAGAGTGTGGAGAAAAGGTGGAATTCACAGAAACAAGTTCACAATTTAAGTAATATAGAAATCACATAAACATGTCTGCAGTACAATGAACAATAAGGGGGTCATTCTGACTCCCGCCGGCCGCGGTAACCGCAGGGCCGCCGGGAGCCGCCAGAATACCGCTGCGCGGTCAGAAGACCGCCGCGGTTATTCTGGGTTTCCCGCTGGGCTGGCGGGCGACCGCCAGAAGGCCACCCGCCAGCCCAGCGGGAAACACCCTTCCATGAGGATGCCGGCTCCGAATGGAGCCGGCGGAGTGGAAGGGGTGCGACGGGTGCAGTTGCACCCGTCGCGATTTTCAGTGTCTGCATGGCAGACACTGAAATTCTTTGTGGGGCCCTGTTAGGGGGCCCCACGACACCCCATACCGCCATCCTGTTCCTGGCGGCCGAAACCGCGAGGAACAGGATGGCGGTATGGGGGTCGGAATCCCCATGGCGGCGCAGCAAGCTGCGCCGCCATGGAGGATTCCCCAGGGCAGTGGAAAACTGGCGGTACACCGCCGGTTTTCCGTCACTGACCGCGGCTGTACCGCTGCAGTCAGAATGCCCATAGGAGCACCGCCAGCCTGTTGGCGGTGCTCCCGCGGTCCCCAACCCTGGCGGTCTCGGACAGCCAGGGTTGGAATGACCGCCTAAATGTCTTTTACACCTACGTGGCTCATACATTGCCCAACTGTAAACATAACACTGTAAATAAGCCTTCATTTAAAGTTTGTCCACAAGCATGTGCTTTCTTTGTAGAAAGTGTTTAATTTGTTCCTCAATTTCCCTGAAACAACCTCAACATCTTGGTCGCTGTTATTTTGGAAGGATTTCAGTCACATCCAGCTCACCCCCATTAATAACACACTCAGCATGTCTCCAGGTTTGGCACCATTAACAAAGCATTAATGAGCAAGATAAATGCTACAATTTCTCAATCACTTTAAATACGTCGGAAGTACAGAGGCATCAAAGGAGAAGTGCCAGACTTAGTAAAGCATTTTCAGCAACGCACACATCACAGAAAACCCTTGATCATGAAGTAACAGCCCAATGTGCCCATGAAGCTGACACTACAGCGTAGGTAATTAGCAACATGTATTTTCAGTACACATCATCCTCGAACGACTGGAAGAAACAGCGGTGAAGCTGCTCAAGGGGTGGTGGTCGTCCCCTCCCCATCCTTGGGAAGATGGGGTAATTCTCCCCGATCTGCACCCTTGCGGGGGGCGAAAGCCCATTAGACACCATAGATTTAAAAAAAATAAAAGTATAGAGGAGTGGGAAGCCGGGCATGGACATGGCCATGCCCCACCCCAATTAAATGAAGCAATAGTCTTTCTGCCCATCTAGGAGGAAGATAACACTAAATACCCCCAATCTGCCCACGGGGGGAGCAGAAAGCCCACTAAAGACATGGATTAAAAAATATATATAAATCTAGGTCTGAGGGCTGTCCACAATGGGCATGGCCATGCCCCCAACTCAAGTAAATGGGGCAACAGTCTTTCTCCCCTCTGGGTGGCAAATGAGGGTAATTACCCCCAATCTGACCCACAGGGGGGCAGAAAGCCCACTAGACACCAGGGATTTTTTCAAATATAGGAGTGGGGGCTATCAACCATAAGCATAGCTAAGTCCCACACAAACAGGGGGCAGCATTCTTTTTGCCCCTCAGGGAAGAAGGTGGGGGAATTATCCCCAATCTGCCCTCCCATAGGGCTCAAAGCCCACTAGACACTAGGGATAGAATTCATGCAATGCTTTTTGGGAAGAGTGCCCAAACCCAGACATGGGCCCAAGTTCCCCGCTACCCGAGGCCGAATAGACTTTCTGCCTGTCTTTGGGCTGGATAAGGTATTGACCACCAATCTGCCACCCCCTCCCATGGGGCAGATGCCCTACTAAACACTAGGGGGCATATTTATACTCTGCTTGCGCCGAATGTGCGTCAAAAATTTTGACGCACATTCGGCGCAAACCCTGCCCCATATTTATACTTTGACACCCAACCCCACGGACGTCAAAATCCCACCATGTGCGTAATTTTTTTGAAGGGGGAACCTGCCTTGCGTTAATTATATGAAAGGTAGGCGTTCCCTTCCAAAAATGACTTTAAGGCCTGTGCGCCTTATTTATACTCTGGTGCCATTTTGACGCACAGGAGGGGGTGGGCCTTTAAAAACGGCGCACAGCCTGATGGGTGCCGTTTTTTAACGCCTGGGTCAGGGCAAGCGTTAAGGGACGTGCGGCTCGGAAGGAGCCCAGAGGTGCCCTCCCCTGCCCCCAGGGACACCCCCTGCCACCCTGGCCCACCCCAGGAGGACACCCAAGGATGGAGGGACCCATCCCAGGGAAGGAAAGGTAAGTTCTGGTAAGTATATATATTTTTTTTAAGTGGCATAGGTGGGCCTGATTTGGACCCTCCTACATGCCACTATGCCCAATGACCATGCTCAGGGGACATAAGTCCCCTGGGCATGGCCATTGGGCAAGGGGGCATGACTCCTGCCTTTGCTATGACAGGAGTCATGTCAATGGGGATTGTGCGTCAAAAAAATGGTGCAAGTCCAGTGTGAGGCCTGATTTTTGCCTCAGACCTGACTTACACCATTTTTTTACGCACAACCCCCATTTTCCCATACGCCGGCGCTGCCTGGTGTAAGTAATTTTTTTTTACGCGTACCAGTCCGCAGTGCCGGCTAACGTAATTCCATAAATAAGGCGCCCGCATGGCACGTTGGAATGGCGTTAGCCGGCGGTAAAATTTTTGACACACAACTGCGTTGGCGCAGTTGTGCGTCAAAAAGTATAAATATGGCCCATAGGGATTTTAAAATGGTGCAAAAACACACAAAATGAGGAGGCGTCTTACCCTGCCATTGAGCTCTAACCCTGCACCAGTTGGGTCAATAGTGTCTGTCTGTCCTCCTGGGGGCAGACAGGATGACTCCCTCAATAGGGGAGGTTCCACTTAATTTGCCACCTGGGGGGTGGTAGAATGCCTATCTGACACCAGGGATTTTGCCTTTGGGGCAAAAGAAGGCGGTGCGGGTGTCACACTTTGGCACTGGCTACACCCTGCCCCAAAAGGGAAAAGCAGGACTTCCCCGCCCGTGGCAGACAGGAGGTGTACCCCTAATTTGCCCCAGGGGTCAGAAACCCTCGGTATAGCAGGAATATGTATTTTTACTAAAAATATGCGGTGAGTCGTGCCCATCCGAACATCAGGCCCCAGCGTCACCCATGAAACCACAATAGTCTTTTTGCTCTCCTGCGGACTAAAGCATACCATCCTGATGGCAAGACAAAGGACATTTGTTTCCTTTGGGCAATGTTTTTACATATGGAACATACAACAAGGGAGGGTGGGGCTGACCCAATTAAGGAGAATGAAGGTCGGGGTACACAATATGTCAACAACCAACACAAATGAAAACAATGACAATGATCTGAGACCTTGACTATTAGACATTGGTGGTCATTACAACCCTGGTGGACGGTGTTAAAGTGGCGGTAAGACCGCCAACAGGCCGGCGGTAAAATATTGCGCCCACAGTATCACAACCTACCAATCCTCCACCTTTTCCGGGGCGGATTCACCACGGACAAAAACACGGCAGAAACAGGACTTCAAAGGAAAAAACGCTCAACTCTACACACCCCACGAGGAATCCGGATGCCATGGAACCAGAGCTGCAGATCCTGCCAGCCCTTCTCTTCTTGCTCCTTTACCAGGAGCACGAATGCCGGCGGCGAAGACAACGGTGAGTACTGCACCTACAACACAGGGGAGGGGGGAGGGAAAAAACAGGGACACACACTCGCAACACCCCCACCCCCACCCACGACAACACACACACTAATACAGCATGATACATTATAGTTACACTCCCTCAACCCCCCGGAAGAATGCAAAGACAAAAGAAAATGAATGGAACCATTGTAATATATTAAAATCAAGTACGCAGAAATATATGTATATATATACACTATAAACAAAATATACACCAAGAATAGTAGTCCAGGTAGTGCTCCAATGAAGTCTGTGGAACACTGGGCCCACACGGTATGGGCGAGGCCCACACAAGATCCCCGACCATGACGGAGAGAACACTGCAGGGGCATCATAGAACAAGAAAACAGGCACCTCAGGGTGAGGGAAAGGGGGGGCACCTCAGCCGGTTGAGTGCACGACGCCAAATCCACGAGAGGGCCACATGCCCACTGTTCCATCCTGGGGAGTGCAAAGCCACAGTCTCTCAAGTCTCTACAGTGGGTGGGTTGCCCACTGTTCCATCCTGGGGAGTGCAAAGCCACAGTCTCTCAAGTCTCTTCAGTGGGTGGGTTGCCCACTGTTCCATCCTGGAGAGTGCAAAGCCACAGTCTCTCAAGTCTCTACAGTGGGTGGGTTGCCCACTGCTTTATCCTGGGGAGTGCAAAGCCACAGTCTCACAAGTCTTTTCAGTGGGTGGGTTGCCCACTGCTTTATCCTGGGGAGTGCAAAGCCACAGTCTCTCAAGTGGATAACAGTCTCCACTGGTGCTGGAGGGGGCTTTGTGCCCAGAGTGCTTCATCCTGCCAAGGACAGAGATAGTGGATTCTTTCTACACTGGTTCTGGAGGGGGCACGGTGCCCAGAGTGCTTCATCCTGCCAAGGACAGAGGTAGTGGATGTCTTTCTCCACTGGTTCTGGAGGGGGCCTTGTGCCCAGAGTGCTTCATCCTGCTAAGGACTGAGGTAGTGGATGCCTTTCTCCACTGGTTCTGGAGGGGGCATGGTGCCCAGAGTGCTTCATCCTGCTAAGGACAGAGGTAGTGGATGTCTTTCTCCACTGGTTCTGGAGGGGGCTTTGTGCCCAGAGTACTTCATCCTGCTAAGGACTGAGGTAGTGGATGCCTTTCTCCACTGGTTCTGGAGGGGGCATGGTGCCCAGAGTGCTTCATCCTGCTCATGGCGGCCTCAGTAGCGTCAGTGCCCTTGGCGCTCATAGGCCAGTGGTGCTTGTGGCTGCGGTGCCCTGTTCTGCGGTGCTTGTGGCGGCGGTGCCCTGTTCAGCGGTGCTTTTGGTGGCAGTGTCCTTTGCAGTGACTCAGTTGCTGGCGATCCTTCATGGCCCAGCGGGGCTGGTGCTGGCGGTCCTCTCTGGCCCAGAGGGGCTGGTGCTAGCGGTCCTCTTTGGCCCAGCGGGGCTGGTGCTGGTGGTCCTCTCTGGTCCAGCGGGGCTGGTGCTGGCGGTCCTCTCTGGCTCAGCGGGGCTGGTGCTGGCGGTGGCCCCTTGGGCAGCAGGGCAGGTGCTGCCGGTGGCCTCTTGGGCAGCAGGGCAGGTGCTGGTGGTGGCCTCTTGGGCAGCAGGGCAGGTGCTGGCGGTGGGCACCTGGGCAGCGGGGATGATGGCGGTGGGCACCTGGGCAGCGGGGATGATGGCAGTGGGCTCCTGGGCAGCGGGGATGATGGCGGTCTTCTCCGCTGTGCTGCTCTTCTCAGACCTGCTGACTTTCTTGTGGCCCTTCCCCACCTTGGAAGGTGTCGCAGCTGACTCCACACTCCCACCTGTACCTCTGGGAGCGGCTTTGGTGGCTGGAGACTTCCCACTCTCCCGCCGGGCACTGGCCAACTTTAGATGCTTCACAGGTGGGGGACTGTCCGTGCTGTGGCTCCGTGCCACACTGGCTGCCCTGGTGGCCGGTGCACTCCAGATTCCGGTGACTACAGGCGCCACTGGTCTCAGAGATGTTGTGGCTGAGGTGCTAGGTTGGGACCTGGAGAGTCGGGCCCTAGGAGGCGGACGAGGTTGGGGAGGTGTGGGAAAGAGGTCAAGGTTGGACAGGAAAAGTTTTTGGGAAACACTGGGACGGGTAGCTGGAGGGGGTTTGGGAGTGGAGTAAGAGGTTGTGGTTGTAGGAGGTGTTGGTTTGGTGACTTTGGGTGAAGGTGCATGCGCTGGAGGCTGTTGTGAGGTGGATGGATGTTGGGTTGGTGTGTGCCTGCGTTTGTGTATCTTGGGAGGTGGCGTCACAGACACACTGAGAGAGGGCACAGGGGATATGTGAATGGTAGTGGGGGTGGGGACTGCAAGTGAGCGGGGTGTGGTGGTGGGTGTGCTGGTGATGGAAGTAGTGGCTTTTGATGTAGTGCATGCAGGTGTGAGTGTAGACGAGACTGGGAGGGAGGAGGGAGACGAGGATGTGGGGGACACCGTGGAGGCAGTGGATGTTGGTGTGTCTGCATGTGTGTGATGCTTGCGTGAGTGCCTGTGGGATGTGTGGTGCTTATGTTTGCCAGAGCTTCCCTTGTGTGTTGAGGTGCGTGCATGCTGGTCTGAAGGTGTGCTTGGGATAGGCTGAGGTACAGGGGATTGGGTCTGGGTGGAGGAAGTTGGTGGGGGGAGGCTAGAGTGAGGGAAAATGGCTGCCATCAGTGCTGACGCCAGAGTCTGAAAAGCTTGCTGAAGGGCCGCCTGACCAGAATGAATGCCCTCCAGGAATGCATTGGTTTGTTGCAACTGCCTTTCTACACCCTGGATGGCATTCAAAATGGTAGACTGCCCAACAGTCAATGGCCTCCTCAATGAGGGCAGCAGGGGTGACAGGGGCAGGGCCTGAGGTGCCTGGGGCGAAGGTGATGCCCACCCTCCTGGTTAAGCGGGCACGGGGCAAACGCTGAGGGGCTGCGGGGAGGGCGGTGCTGGTAGGGGGCGTGGCGGCTGTACCTGTAGATGCGGGGGGCACAGATGTTGCCGCCACCACAAGGGAGCTCCCATCAGAGGACGAGTCTGTGTCACTGGTGTCAGCTCCTGTCCCCACCGTGGAGCTCCCCTCACCCTCCGTCCCACTGGTGTACTCCGCCTCCGTTGTCTCACCCTCCAGGGCCATGTGGGATGCAGCTCCCTCCTGCTCCGTTGACACTGCTCCTCCGCCTGATGATGCTAATGCACACAAGAACAGGGAAAACACAAAAAGGGGGGGACGACAGAAGAAAGACATGTTGAGTGCATGCATTACCGCTACTGTTGGCGGACACGACAGACACAGAAGCCCCCTGCACTACGCCGCGCACTTGGCCTCCACTGTTCAATCCCCAGGACATGGCCTACAAGACTATGGACGACATCTGCGCACATCGATTTCACAGGAGCCTGACTAGGTGTACTTGGCACTGTACACAGGTGGGGTGGGGTGCCACAGACTCTGCCAGCACAAGGGGACCTTGCCTCCTAAACTCCCCCTGGCCTAGGGAAATCCACAGCCCACCTCCGCCACCCAGACACCTCCACTGCGTGCAAAATCAGCAGAATGAGAATGTACTCACCCCCTTGTGGCTACTGTGATGCCCCCAATCTCCATCCAACTCCGGGTACGCCACCGCCAGGATCCTGAACATCAGGGGGGTCATGGTGCGATGGGCACCCCTCCCATGTTGGGAGGCCATCCACAGCTGGGCCTCCGCCGTCTTTCAGCGGCGAATGTCCTCCCATCTTTTACGGCAGTGGGTGCTCCGTCTGTGGTAGACCCCCAGGGTCCGGACGTCCTTGGCGATGGCACGCCAAATATAATTTTTTCTGGTGGGCGCTGACCTACATGAATTGTGCAGGGGGAAAAGAAAAGTTAATACCAACTGCACCGTCATAGTCATTGGCCACCATCCCTACCCTTGCCATGATGCACATGCACTCACCGTCGTTTCATGCACGCCTCAATCTCCCCCCCCATCTTTCATCCACCCCACTCCACACAGGCATAGCCCATATAGCATGCTCCCAGTGTATTTACCTGTTTGTCTGGAGGACCGTAGAGTAGCGTGTACTGGGGGAAGACCCCATCCACGAGTTTCTCCAACTCCTCCGATGTGAAGGCAGGGGCCCTTTCCCCAGTCGCACAAGCCATTGTCTCTTCCAGACCGAGGTCACAGCAGCACTTGCAGTGTAGGTCCTCTCCTGTCGATGATCAGGTATCGAGTGATTGAACAGATAGAAAATGGTGGTCACGTCCGCGGCGGTGCGTACCGTCACCACTGGTGTACATCGTCATTGGCTCCTGGGACCCATAGGGTCCAATGTTAACCAATACTGAATTGTGCTGCGTCTTTGACCGCCTACTGCGCCAGTGTACAATGCCAGCGCAGTTACCTCACATCCCATTGTCCCACTTTACAGGTCAGGAAGCCGACATTTCAGAGGCCCACACGGCTTAATTTTTAACTGCGTCACACATACCTAGGCTTAGCCTCAACACACATACAAGACAAATATCGGATTATGATTCGTGTTCAGTGTAAGCTGTGTTTACGTACCTCTGAGTTGTTTGACTCTGTGCTCACTGTTGTCCTTCATAGGCACTGTCCGCTGGGACATGTGAGGAGATGGCGGCATCCTCCGGTGTACAGACCGCTGGTGGACCTGTCGACAATGGAGGAAAGACATGTGATCATCACCTACAGGCTTGACCGTGCCACAATCCAGGAACTGTGTGCCCAGTTGGAGCCAGACCTGATGTCAGCTATCCGCCATCCCACAGGAATCCCCCCTCAAGTGCAGGTGCTGTCAGTACTCCATTTCCTTGCAAGTGGGTCATTTCAAACAACAGTGGCCATAGCATCAGGGATGTCCCAGCCAATGTTTTCCAACGTGTTGTCCAGAGTGTTGTCTGCCCTGCTGAAACACATGCGGAGCTACATCGTTTTCCCTCAGGTGGAGGATTTGCCTACATTGAAAGGAGACTTCTATGCCCTGGGACATATCCCCAACATCACAGGTGCCATTGATGGGACACATGTGGCTTTGGTCCCCCCCCGCAGGAGTGAACAGGTGTACAGAAACTGGAAGAGTTATCATTCCATGAATGTGCAGATGGTGTGTTTGGCAGACCAGTACATCTCCCATGTGAATGCCAAGTTCCCTGGCTCAGTGCATGACGCTTACATCCTGTGGAATAGCATCATCCCTTATGTGATGGGTCAACTCCAGAGGCACCTTGTGTGGCTATTAGGTGAGCACCTGGAAGCAAGTCAGTGGGAATGGTTGTCTGGGTCTGGGGATATCACTCCAGGTTAGTGTGTGTCTAACAGTTGTCCCTCACCATTTGCAGGTGACTCTGGTTACCCCAACCTGTCATGGCTACTGACCCCAGTGATGAATCCCAGGACAAGGCAGAGGAACGCTACAATGAGGCCCAGGGGTGAACACGGCGGATAATAGAGCGGACCTTAGGCCTCCTGAAGGCCAGGTTCAGGTGCCTCCATATGACAGGTGGATCCCTATTCTACTCACCAAAGAAGGTGTGCCAGATCATCGTGGCCTGCTGTATGCTTCACAACTTAGCTTTGCGACGACAGGTGCCTTTTCTGCAGGAGGATGGTCCAGATGGCGGTGTTGTTGCAACTGTGGAGCCTGTGGACAGTGAAGACGAGGAAGCAGAAGAAGAGGACATGGACAACAGGAACTCTGTGATCCTGCAATATTTCCAGTGAGACACAGGTAAGAACACAAATCTGCCTACTACATGTACTTTAACACTACTACCTCTCTACTGTCTTTCGTTTTCACCCAGTGTATGGTCACTGAGTTGTCACTTTCCCTTACGATTTCACAGATGTGGGTCCCACTGTGTGACATCTGCTTTGATTCCTCATGGACTAGAGCAGTGTGACATAGGTATGTTGACATTACAATTGTAAGAGCATTTTGCCACAGTAATTGCTAATACACTATTCCTAAATCACAGACTGACTCCAGATTGTTTGGTGCTTCAAGGGTGGTAATTTAAGTGCTCAATATTGGAGGGGGTTGCAAAATGGTGAGGGTTGATGGTGGAGGAATGTCCATGGCAGAGTCCAGTCTATTAGTCTCACAGGTGCATTGCCCAAATGGGCATAGGAAGTGGAGCTGGGGCAGTTTAAGGATGGACAGGGTGACAAAGTGGGACATAGGGATGACATTCAGGGGGGTCTCATTTCTTGACGGGGTCTTGGCATCGTTCTCTGTCTTTGTCCTGGATCTCAGGGGTTTGCAGGGTGGTTCTCCCTCTGCAGGGGGTGGGGTGCTGGTGTGGTGGACCTGTGGCGGTGCCTCCTGTCCACTAGTGCCGGCGGAGGTGGTGGGCAGTTCATCGTCCATGCTAGTGTCAGGGGCCCCTTGTAGTGCCACAGAGTCCCTCCTGGTGTTGAGTACTTCCTTCAGCACCCCTACGATGGTGCCCAGGGTGGAATTGATGGTTCTGAGTTCCTCCCTGAAGCCCAAATACTGTTCCTCCTGCAGGCTCTGGGTCTCCTGAAACTTGGCTAGTACCGTTGCCATCGTCTCCTGGGAGTGGTGGTAGGCTCCCATGATGGAGGAGAGGGCCTCGTGGGGAGTGGGTTCCGTGGGCCTGTCCTCCCCTTGTCGCACAGCAGTCCTCCCAGTTTTCCTGTGTTCCTGGGCCTCCGTCCCCTGGACCGTGTGCCCACTACCACTGCCCCCAGGTCCCTGTTGTTGTTGGGGTGGTGGGTTAGCCTGGGTTCCCTGTAGTGGTGGACACACTGCTGCTTGACGTGTCCTAGGGACAGAGGTATGGGCCCGCTGGGTGTGTGCTGTGCTGTTGTTTCCAGAGGGGGGAAGCTCTGTGGTGGCCTGTGACTGTGTCAGGGGAACCGACTGTCCCGAGGTCCCCGATGGGCCGGGCTGGTCATCTAGATCCAGTTTGACATAGCTGCTGTCATCACTGTGGGCCTCTTCTGTTGGTGGTTGGTGGTTGCTGTCCGGTGACGTTGGGTAGGGGTCCTGCAGGGGTATAAAAGGATGTTTATTACATCTGTGTGTGCCATGGTGTGCAATGGGTGGGTGTCCGTGTACCCCAGTGCTTGCATTCCTGTGTAGGACCTTGTGTGATGATGGTTTAGGGGGGTGTATGGGTATGTGCAGTGGCCATGCTTTGGTGATGGGTGTCTGTTGTATTCACGCACGTGAATGGAATGAGTGGAATTGTCAGCACGCGAATGGAATTGTCATCGCATGCTCTGTGATGACAATGACATTCCGGAGGGGAGGGGGATTGGAGGAGAGGCAGTTGAGAGAGATGGTTGAGGACGGAGATGCTGGTGTAACCTTCGCAGCGTGTTTGTATTATACTTCTGATCTGGAATAAATCGAGTTAAAGACTCTTCACGTTATCGGTCTTTACTTACACTACAACATATTTATGGCGACGAATGACGAACACCAGCGATCTGGAAAAGAACTTCAAACAAACACGGGCGAGAGGTGATTACCGGATCCACAGCATACAACTTACTGATTAGGTATTGGAAGGTACTGTTCAGTAATTATTTTGTAAACCTTGGCGTTGTGAATTGTGGCATGAGGACCTCACCCTGCGTTAACAACCCTGGCACCAGGCTTAACGTGCACGCGTACCTTCATTGAGGCATTGGTTGCTGGGATGCTATGCGACGCTAAGCAACGTTAGAGACGCGCTTCCTGCACGGGGAACTGTTGCTAGGAAACAAGACGCCTAGCAAACAACGAGAAAGCTTTCAGCACGCGTGTGTTGCGTGACGAACATATTACTGAACGGATCTTGTTTATTGGAATAAAATAAATTGGTAGAGAATTACTCCACTTATTTCAGAATGGCCACGAATAACCAGAGCATAATACCGCCACCACAATTTTTATCACAACCAGGATCTCCATGCATCCCATGGGAAGAGTGGATCGACATTTTTGAAAACTATTTGGTGGCACTTGATGGACAAGACTTAAGACCTACTAGAAAGAAAGCAATTTTACTCAGTGCCTTAGGTCAAGAAGGTCAACGTATATTTAAGTACTTACCTTCCATAGTTCAGCAAGAAGATCAACAACAGATGGATGTTTTCACGGAAGCAGTGAAGAGATTGGAAAAACGTTTTGCGAAATAATTCAATGTTGTTATGACTAGACATAAATTTTATACACAACCGCAACAGTTGGGAAAAAGTATTGACGATTTTGTTTCCAGATTGAGGGAACTAGCTACGAAGTGCCAATTTGGAACAATGACTGATGAGTTAATTCGTGACCCATTAATTGTACAATATTGCAGTAAAAAAACGCAAGAGAGACTGTGGGCAGCGAAAAATCCCACCCTACGAGATGCTATAGAAATTGCTAAAGTAGTTGACCAATCTGAGTATTGTATGAGAGAAATGGAGAGGAGGGAAAAAATAGACGCTACCAATATGAGTGCTAATGTTAATGTGAATGCGGTGAACAAAGTAGTTTATGAGGATAATGAAGTATTAGCGGGTGCAAGCTCTACACGCAAAAATATGAGCAAGACCGGTATGGGTGGGAAATTTGAAAATAGACCGTGTACGAGATGCGGTAGCAAATATCATAACTCTGAATGTAAATCTTGTTTTGCAATAGGAAAAGACTGTATGAAGTGTGGAAAGAAAGGCCATTTTGCACGTATGTGTAAGACCATGTCCAACAAATATAACGTAGGTGTGGTGAGGAATGATGCTGTTTGTGAAGAAGGACGTGATAGAGTATTAGCATTGGGTGATAGTGTGGCATCACATAAGGATAAACCTCCGAGACCTACAGCGAATTTTATGATAAGAGGCAAAGGAGTACAGCTGATGATTGATTCTGGGTCACTATATACTATTTTACCTAAAAAACTATTTTTACAAGAGTGGCCAGCTGTCAGTCTTTTGCCCAAAGATATTAGTCCTGGTGGCTATCAGGGAGAGAAAATTGACATCCTGGGATATATGTGGGCTAAAATTGAGTTTGGGAAAAGGCATATCAATGGGAAAGTATATATAGCCGACAGTGGTCCACCAATCTTGGGGTGGCATCATCAGTATGACCTTGATATTAAGATTGATCCACGAGCCCAGGAGAATGTTATGTTGGTGAGTAGTGATAGTGTGGATAGAATTTTGGAGGATTACAAGGAAGTTTTTAAAGATACCTTAGGAGAACTTCATGGCTATGTACATAAGATTAAGGTGAAGAAAGATGCTATCCCAGTTCAACATAGGTTGAGACGAGTACCAGTTTTGGCTCGTCAAGAAGTGGGGAGGATGATTTCTAAAATGGTACAGGAGGGTATTATTGAGCCAATAGAAACTTCCAGTTGGATTTCTCCGGTTGTAATTACTGGAAAATCGGATGGAAGTCTCAGATTTTGTGTTGATCTCCGCACACTCAATCAGAACATCGTAGTGGACAATTATCCATTACCCAATATCAATGAGTTAATTTTGTTGCTGCAAGGAGGGAAGCATTTCTCCAAGCTTGATCTTAGAAGCGCGTATCATCAGATTAAATTGCATACGGAGTCTAAAGAGCTTACGGCTTTCATTACTATGGAAGGAATTTTCCAATTTACGAGGATGCCGTTTGGCCTTGCATCGGCTGCAGGAGTCTTCCAAAGGTTGATGACAGGATTGTTTAAAGGGGTAGAGAATGTTATATATTTCCAGGATGACATTCTGGTATTTGGAGACTCAATAGATAGGCATAATGAGGTTTTGAGGTGTGTGTTGGATAAGATCAAGAGTTCTGGGTTAACATTGAAGAAGGAGAAATGCAGATTCTTAGTGAATGAGATTGAGTATTTGGGGTATACATTGTCTGAACAAGGTGTTAAACCAAAGAAAAATTTGCTGGATGCTATTGGAAATGCACCCCCCCCTCAGGATAAAGATCAACTCAGGTCATTCCTTGGTCTAATAGAGTACTATTCAAAGTTCATACAAAATTTTGCGGACAAGACAGAGGAATTAAGAAAATTGTTACGTAAGGGACAAAAGTTTGTGTGGGGTGTGGAACAAAATATTGCATTTCTGAATATTAAGAAAGAGATGTGTGAGGCGCAAGTTTTGGTTCCATTTGATGTTAATGCTAAAACATTGATTACGGTTGATGCGAGTGCCATTGGTTTGGGTGCAGTGTTGTCACAAATGCATGGCAATGCAGAGAGGACGGTGGCATTTGCTTCCAGATCATTAACCCTCTCGGAACGTAATTATTCCGTCATCGAGAAAGAAACTTTAGCTGCAACCTGGGCGATGGAGTACTTTAGAACATATGTGTGGGGGCGCAAGATTATTCTTCGCACCGACCATAAACCTCTATTGAGGATATTGCTACCAGGAGGGGTGGGCAAAGTGTCAGCTAGACTGGCCAGGTTGGCATCACGGTTACAGGAGTATCAGCTTGAGGTACAGTATATTCAAGGTTGGCGTAATGTTAGAGCGGATTGTTTGTCTCGCTTGCCACAAGATTGGCAGGTGGTGGATAAGGAAGGTGTGCAAGAACGTGAGGAAGAAGGGGCAGTGGCGAGTATTGAGGATGCGATGGAGTGTTCTCAAGGTGCAATTTCCCAACAGGAATGGTGTAAGTGTATGGAGAGTGACATCGCCATGAAGGGGGTGTTTAAGTTGATCAAAGAGGGTGGTATGAGAGAAAGTGCTCTTAATGTTCGTATTCGCCCTTTTGTGAAGGTGTTGGAAGAATTATCATTGACTAAGGATGGGTTTGTTTTGAGAGGGGACAAGTTTGTGCCTCCTGAAGAGTTAAGGATTAAACTATTTAGGTTAGCCCACGAAGGCCATTTGGGTCGGACATTAACTAAGAAAAGGTTGAGGGAGCAATTCTGGTGGCCTGGGCTAGATGCTGATGTAGACATATGGGTTGAGAACTGTAGTGATTGCAAAGAGGGTGAAAAGAGACTTAAAGTAGGGAAACAAAGTGTGGTTGGGTCGATACCTGACCCTGGGAAAGGGTGGCACACAGTATGCATGGACTTCATTGGCCCACTTGGGGGAGTCAGTCAGGATGTTAGGTGTGCCTTGGTCATGGTAGATGTGCATTCACGTTGGTTGGTTGTAAAGTTTTGAAGGGATATTACCACCACAAACACAATTAAGGCAATGAAAGAAGTGTTTTTGGAAGAGGGGTGTCCTGCAAAAGTCATCACTGACAACGGTACGCAATTAACGTAGTTTGAAATGGAACATTTCTTAAGGTCATGTGGTATTGACCATTCTTGCACCTCCTTGTACAACCCCCAAGCAAATGGAATGGTGGAAAGGTGTAACCGTATGGTGAAAGGCATTATTCAGATGGCATTGAATAGCAGGAAAAATGTACAAGAAATGGTCAATGATCTAGTTTGGGCCTATAGAACAACTGTGAATGGAGGAACGGGGGAAACACCTTTTGTGTTAATGAGAGGCAGAGAAGCTGGGACAAAATTGAACCCTGTATGGATGAATGAATTATTTAGGAAAGTTGAAACACATGTGGATGTTTCACTTCCTGTACAAAAAAATGTGAAGGTGATTGAAGTTGGGGATTTGGTGAAAATACGATCAGGACGTGTGTGTGGGGGTCTTACAAAATTTCGAGGACCTTAGAAGGTGAAGGAAGTTCATGATTTCCATGTAGTATTGGAGAATGGTCAACGTTGGAACAAAAGGAGAATAGCCTTATATTGCAAGGCTGGTGGAAGCCATGGTCCTGAATGGGGAAATGGAAATGTGGGGGGCTGTAATAGTTTCTTGTTTATGTCAGATGAGGAATTGACGAGGAGTGATTGTATGCATGATGAGGAACAATTATCGAATGGTTTGCATAGGCCCCCTACTGTTGATTTGCATAGGCCCACTTCCGCCATTAACACTGCCATTAGTGATGGTTCCCACACACGGGGGCTGGGTCCCAGATGCCGGAGGATTCCGGCTTATTTAAATGAATATGTCATGTATTGTGATGATATCTAGTGTGAAATCAAATGCACTATAATAGGGTGTATCATTTTTATTCGTTTTCATCTTGATTGTAGTTTGCTTTAACATTTGTTATTGTAGTTGTATTGCGTTTTCTCTTTTGTTTTGTGTAAAGGGAGTGGATATGTTGTATTCACGCACGTGAATGGAATGAGTGGAATTGTCAGCACGCGAATGGAATTGTCATCGCATGCTCTGTGATGACAATGACATTCCGGAGGGGAGGGGGATTGGAGGAGAGGCAGTTGAGAGAGATGGTTGAGGACGGAGACGCTGGTGTAACCTTCGCAGCGTGTTTGTATTATACTTCTGATCTGGAATAAATCGAGTTAAAGACTCTTCACGTTATCGGTCTTTACTTACACTACAACAGTGTCCATGCTTTGTTGTTGCATGCAGGGCTTGGTTTTGGGATGTGTGGGTTGTGATAGTGGAACATTTGTGAGGAGTAGGAGTGATGGGGGTGAGGGTGAGGGTGGGGTTATGTGAAGGCATGCAGGTACAGTGGGGGATGTAATAGTTAAGATTTGACTTACCAGAGTCCATTCCTCCATCTACTCCTGCGAGGCCCTCAGGATGCAGAATCGCCAAGACCTGCTCCTCCCATGTTGTTAGTTGTGGTGGAGGAGGCGGGGGTCCGCCGCCAGTCCGCTGAACCGCGAAGTGGTGTCTTGAGACCACGGAACGCACCTTCCCCCGTAGGTCGTTCCACCTCTTCCTGATGTCATCCCGATTTCTTGGGTGCTGTCCCACTGCATTTACCCTGTCCACGATTCTTTGCCATAACTCCATCTTTCTTGCAATGGAGGTGTGCTGCACCTGTGATACGAATAGCTGTGGCTCTACCCGGACAATTTCCTCCACCATGACCCTGAGCTCCTCCTACGAGAACCTGGCGTGTCTTTGCCGTGCCATGGGGTGGTGTGGGTGATGTGTGGGGTGGTGTGTGTGGTGATAGGTGGGGTGATATTTAGTGGTGTTTTGTGTGAGGTGCGTGGAAGTTCTGTGGGTGATGGTATTGTGTGCCTGTGGATGCTTGTTAGTTGTTTGTGGTGTCTCTCTCTGGCCTTCGTTCGTGATTTTTGGTCATAGGGGTTTGTGGGTGATGTGGGTATGTTTTTTATAATGTATTGAGTGTGTGGGAGTGGTGTGTGTATGTGTATCAGGTGTGTGTATTTCGAATTGTCAAATGTGGCTGTGTTTTGTATGTGTGTGTGTATTTTGAGTGCAGCGGTGTGTACCGCCAATGGAATACCGGGGTTGAAAGACCGCCGCGTGGATTTGTGTGTCGTGACAGTGTGGGCATATTTCTGTTGGCGTGACGGTGGACGATTTGTTTTCGCCAGTTTATCACTGACCTTTGGTGTGGCAGACTTGTGTGGGTGTCTGAATTTTGGCGGATTCCGAGCAGTGAGGCATAATGGCCGTGGCAGGATTCCGCAGCCACGGCGGTGTGTTGGCGGTCTTCTGCACGGCGGTAAGCGGCTTTTACCGCCAATGTTGTAATGACCGCCATTGTCTAACACCCACGCCATGAGACACTAATGAAAGGACTATTTGTTTTGGAAAAAAAAAATTGGGTGATGATATTTGTGTCGATGGGTGAGGCGTTATGTTTCTATTGATTGCTACATTTTTGAATACCCAGAAAACTTTGTTGAAGCACTGCAAAATGTTTTTAATAGTGTTAGAGATTGATTAGGTTTAATTTGTCAGATTTTTGTATTGATTAGGCAATGTTTTGAACACATGGCAAACAAAGTACCTGTGTCTAACAAAGGATTTTTTGCAATTAAGTAAATTAATCATAGACATGATGAAAAATGTCTGCATGTCTTTTGTCAAATTCAAGCTTTGTATTTTTTAAAGGATGGTGAATGAAGTTATTGATTATTGTTTACATGTTTTTACATATGGGCCAGGAGATTGTGACTAACTTTCAATAGTGGATGGAAGCACTTTTTGGACTTGGATAAGCTGCCACCTGGAAAAACTCCACAGACCCAGACAGTAGTGAAAACCAGACATCCGGTGGAGCCAGGGTGGTGTGTTTTACATACATCTCACAACATTGTCAATACTCAAACCTCAAACTTTGACTAAGAAAAAACATTTTCCTCACATTTCTGTGAAGAAAACTTCTGGAATCTGCGGACAGCCACAAATTTCCTACCACACAGTGTTACCCAAGGTCTCCAGATGAACAATGGTACCTCACTTTTGTGGGTGGGCCAAGAGACCTTGACATAAAAGGCCCTAAAGTGCTACGTGGAGAGATCAGTAATAAGAATATCCGCGGATTTGATGCCTAACTTGCTGCCACCCATGGACACCTACCAACGACGCCCATTTTTAAAAAATAGTCAACCAGGGTATTCCAGGGTGGTGTGCCTTGTCTGAATCCTATGAGGGTTTCGTACCCACAATGCCTAGCAAACCTCAAATGTTGCCTGAAATCATGCATTTTCCTTACATTTCTGTGATGGAAACTTCTGGAATCTGCAGGAATCCACAAAATTCCTCACACCCAGCATTGCCCCACTTGTGCCGATAAAAATGCTGTGCTACTTGTATGATTGGGCCTAGTGCCCGCAACAGGAACAGATCAAACTGAGGTCAATAGAAGTCCCCGTGCAAGGGCTCCCATCAACCTTGGTGTGATCTGTTCCACACAAAAAAAAACACATTAAACAAAGCCAAATAGCTCTCGGAGATGGAAATGCTATTTGGCTTTATTTAATGTTTTTCAGACATATTGCACAGCAACGTGAGCTGCAGTGCAACATGACTTGAAGGAGAAAATAAGCGCTAGAACATGGCCAACACATGCTGTTTTTGTTTTTACTTTAAGCCATGGTGTACAGCAGCCCACACTGCTGTGCAACATGTCCAAGAAACATATTAGCAAAGCCCAGGAACACCTTAAGGATTTTGGGGGCCTATGCCAAATGTATTTCGGGGGGTCCTGTTCATAACAGTTTGAATATATGATACAATTTCAGCTTGTTCATACCCCCTTTGGCCAAGTCACTGACAGCACACAGCCACACTGGTCCAAATTCTACATATGTTTACATCTAATACTGAAGGATAGTGTTGTGTGATTTCAATATTGTACCACAGCAGCAGCTCACTAACGTTACTGCAAATAATCTCTGTACTGTGACAACCTCCTATTCCATATGTGAAGTCCTGTTTTCATCTAAAAGAACCATTTTTTATGAATTTTGCTTGAAACATAAACACAACATTTCTCTGCAAAATGTCGGTAATAGATGTTCACACATCATCAACACTAAAAAGAAATGGAAGGAAAGCATATTTTTTTTAAATCTGTTTAGGAAGTATTCAAGGTCATCAGAGCAAGCCTCTCTGCAGAACAGAGCTGGGCCTAACAGGGGGCTCTCAGAAAAGCTGGGGCCTTGGACCAGAGCCCCTTTTTCCTATGTCTCAACACATCTCTGGCAAATCCAATATATCTCACATAGGTGATACCTATTGGCTTTGCCAATGCTTGTTCCATAAAAAACAAGTATCTGGTTGGCATTCATTTACTGGGGTTTCTGGATGTGTTCTGAGTGGTGAGTCTGTGTACACCTCAAATCTACTTATTCCATGAGACGCCATTGATTTCTCAACGAGCACCACTATGTGGTGAACGGGTAGAATCTGGCACAGTTACGCAGGACACATAGGGCCTGATTACAACTTTGGTGGAGGGGGTTAATCTGTCCCAAATGTGACGGATATCCCACCCGCCGTATTACGAGTCTATTATATCCTATGGAACTCGTAATACGGTGGGCGGGATATCGGTCAGATTTGGGATGGATTAACCCCCGCCGCCAAAATTGTAATCAGGCCCATAGTGTGTTCGGCCCTGGGACATCAGGAGTTAAAGGTCCCAACCCCCATGTCTGACCCAGTGGCTCCTGCTCGTCCCATGGCACTTTAGATGCAGTGTGGAGCATGCAGGACATTCTGAGAGACCATAATGTATAGGGAAGCACCCAGGAGCATCATCCCAAAACATTTATGCCTCACTCACAGTTTCAAAATTAATGTCTACTTTTTGCAGATAGAAGATAGAACCGAGTGGATGAATCAACAGACTCATATGTGAAGACCAACTCCCACACCCAGCTCTGCAGTCCCTCAAGAAATTATGTAGCCGTAATTCAACTTCAGGAGATGTACCAGTTAAAAAACATTATAGGACGTAGCTTTAAAGCCATATGATATTTTGGTAGATGGGTTTGTTAGTCTATGCTAATTTATTGAGCCCATTTCACCTCTGAGGTGGGCGACTCTGTTCCATATGCCAATCTCCTAACAGTCTCGCAGTAAATTAAAAAAAATGCATATTTATTTGCCTCAAAATGTAACACGTTCTGCATCACTGTCTGAAACCACATAAAAGCTACACGCATTGCTTTTTCAGATTAAATTATTTTTGAAACCTTTTGATAATCAAAGAGCGTCTAGAGAGTCTTACTCACAATTTTCACAACCTCACCAGTTTTGTCATTCAACCTTCGGACTTCCCCTTCCTATCCCTGCCCATCAGAAGTGTCCAACCCCTGGGCCTCGGAGTTCAGACCGCTGCCAGCTCTTTGCACAGCACTAATAAAGATGCAAATCGGGGGCATTCATATGGAAATCATAACTCACTGTATGCAAATCAGCCCGATTGTGTGTAAATTATATTCAAATTGCTCCATAACTCGGCCAAGTCCTTTCAGTATTGTAAAAGAGTATTTTCTTCGTGGTGGAAGTGAGAGGGAAAGAGACATGCTGGTGGGGAGAGCCAGCGTCTAAGACACCATGATGGGAATCAAAGGTTTGGGTTTATGGCCTCCAAATAAAAATGAGTGTGAACTCAATCAAGTCACTTGGGCCCATATTTATACTCGTTTTGCACCGGATTTGCGCCATTTAGTTTTGGTGCAAATTCGGCGCAAACTTAACTCCATATTTATACTTTGGCGAGAGACCCGTCTGGCGCCAAAGTTATGGAGTGTGCGCCATTTTTTGTACTTGAAAACCTACATTGCGCTAATGACATGCAAGATAGGCATTCCCGTGCAAAAAATTACCCTAAGGCATGTGCGCCTTATTTATCCTCCGGCGTCAAAATGACGCACAGGAGGAGACGGGCCTTAAAACATGGCGCCAAGCCGGATTTGAACCGTTTATTAACGCCTGGGTCAGGGCAGGTGTTAGGGGACCTGTGGGCTCATTTCCATGGTGGGACACCATGGAAGCAGTCCACAGGTGCCCTTCCCTGCACCCAGGAACACCCCCTGCCATCCTCGCCTACCCCTGGAGGACACCCATGGATGGGGGGACCCATCTATGGTGAGTGCAGGTAAGTATTTTTTATTTTTATTTATTTTAAGTGGCATAGGGGGGCCTAACTTGGGCTTTAGCAAAAAGCTTTCATGGATGAGCCACGGTAGCGCATACAACTCTGAAACCATCTCCTACCGAGCAGCCCGTAGAAACAAATGTTAGAGTGGCCTGGCTTTGGTTTATGTGACATTGGACAACACCCGTGAGAGGGGCAGGCCCGAACCGCAGTGACAATAGTGATGGCATCTGTCAGTAAGAGGTCTGAGGACAGGAATCTGCTTTCAAGGATGGTCCGGTGTGAAATGGTTTTTCATTTGTGTTAATGTGATGTGTTCATCACAATCAAATTGCAACGCTGCTCTCCTTTGCTACAGAGCTAGGATGCTCTTTCTGAGCAACATCTGTGTTTTATACAAACTGACAACGTAATGAAACGTAACATAACATGACATATCACTCACTTTAATACTATGACATCTGTTGACTCCATCTGTCTGCCATGTGATGATTAGTAGTTGAAAGGTTGTACCACTGAATATCGACACCACAATAGAGTGGCATTATAATATTAAGGACAGAATATGGAGGAACAAAATATTGAGAGGTAAGTCGTAATAGGGTATAGATTTACTATTCCTAAATTCACATCTATGAACCTTGCAGATGTGTGTGTGTATATAAATGTGTGTGTGTGTATGTATATATAGTTATAAAAAATTTAGACTTTCTTCCCTATTGATATTTTATTTTTGATATTCTGCCCGTAGTTGATTCGATAACCAGGAGGCACACCTGGATGACGCCGCTCTACAGCGGCGCTCAGTGCTTGGCAACTCCATTTGTGCCAGAGCTCCTAACACTAATCTCCTTCTTGAGCCATCTGTTTAATAAATGTTTAGCCGCTTAGCATCACTCTTTGATCAAGTTCACTGGAAACACTAGCACTCCCACAACCGACTTCTTTGAAACACAATGGAGACATTGCCGTTTCCTCTTCTGATCCAAGGAGCACAAAATCAAAGCCCACAGTAGCGATCATTTTGGCATGCAGGGCACAGCACATCATTAATACGGACCGTGACCGAGGCCATACACAGGCCCCAGTGCTACTCCCTATAGCGGAACACTTTCAAACTCTCCAAGCACAAGAAAACTGGATCCATTCCTCTTTTCCATGTTCCCAAACCAACAGCCAAACCATCAGCTCCTATATATACAATGGAATAACATGACAGTCCAATTAAAAACATTACATCTAATTACCACACACCTTTTCACTATCACGACAGCCCACGCCACCCCTCAAGGGCCAACTTACTCAGCTCGTGCCTCCGTAGAGTTTCACAAACATTTGACTACATCTTCTCAGCCAAAATCGCCAATCTTTGTAGTGAAGTCACAGCAGCAGGATGCAGTCCTAGAAATGAGCCTTCAGCCACGCCCCACCCACTCACTCCTGTGTTTCTGCCCATGTGCTGTGACTCTATCTGCCTCTCTTGTTTCATTTATAAAGCCCACTCCGTGTACCCTCACCTTGTGCCACACTCATGAGCCAAAGGCCGCTGCAAACAACAGCTCCACAAAAAAGAAAGATCTGTCGAAACTGTCCACGTAGCTCCTCCCTCAAATCCTAACACAAGACATGTTTTCCACGAACCCATTTACCTCAACAACTTCCGCCCAGTGCCCTTCCTGCCTCTCTGAGGCAAGGCACTGGGGAGCAAAGCCAGCAGCATCTTCAACCCAGAGGTGGCTTGTGACTTTTCAAAGTGGTGGGGCATAAAAACTGGGGACGAGGTTGACTTAGAGAGCGAGTGAAGCGAGCGTGCTACACTGATAAAAGGAGGGTTCAAGGGGTTCTGCCTACAAGAACATTTTGAAAAAAGGGAGAGGCAAATTGCGCATTTTAGAGCTGTTTTTGATTAAGAGTTTGGTGAAAAAGCAATAACGTTTATAAACCAATTCTGATGGTGTAGTCTTGTTTGATTAAAAACCTGACAGAGTTGAAAGTTCGGGTAAAAACAAAACAGTGACATATGTTTTGAAATGTTAAATATTTTCAATAGTTGCACCCTGTTTGTGCTCTGCAGTGTCCACAATATCTCTCTTCGTCTATTTTATGTGGACCTAACAAGCAAAGTACACAGGGGTCTCTGTATCAGATGCCTTAATCTCATTGAATGTTTTAAAATACATTATGTGTGCCATCAATTAAGTAACTCAGCATAGATTACTATCATGTTTGTCCATGTTCTGAACTGGGCAGTCCTCCGTCAGTGAACCTCATGTCACCCCATCCTGGCTGATTCCACAAACAAGCGCTGATAATTTCACTACTCTAAAAGTAGATGTCAGGGCACTAGAGGCTCAGATGAACCACTGCACTGCTATGGCAGTGAGTGCACCTGAACCTAGCATGTGACGCCGCGCTTAACCGTGGCGTCTCTCTTTCCGACCGCTGACGGACTGCACCTCCGATTGTCAGAGCACCGTCCTTCGCGTTTTTGCCCAGTTTTTACGACGCATTCTAGGAAGCATGTTTTATGCTCCCGGTCGTGTTGCCCTTACCTATTTTTGTGATATTTCTTTTGTCTGTCGGTGGTGAACTCCTTTTCTTTTCTTTTTCTTCTTTTCCTTTGTTTTCTGCCCACTTGTCTTTTTCCATTCTTCCTGGTTTCCATGTTGTCCTCTTGCAGGGGTCCATGTTGTCTTCTTCTGTTCCTTTTTCCCAGCATGCCTTTTTCTCTTATACTTCTAATTTTTTCTGATAGTTTTCTATGGGCTTTTCCCAATCCAAGATGGTGTTGTTTCTCTTTCCTGTGTTGTCACTTCCTGTCTTCCAGTATATAAGTCACTCACTCCTGATCTGCTTTGCGTTTCAAATACTTCCTCTTGCTGGTGATCCTTGCTCCTGTTTGTCGTGTTTTCTCCAGTTCCTGTTGCGCTGACTGTGATTTTTTTCTCTTTTTTACATTTTCAATCCTGTTTTTTCTTCTTTTTCAGGAGTTCCTGTTTTGAGTTTTTTTCCCCATATTTTGTTTTTTTTCCCTCTGGCACTCTACGGTCTGCTTAGGCGTTTCCTGTCAAGCAGCACCATGGCTACTAGAAAGAGTCGCCCCTACCTAGATCTATCCAGGACCAGCAGAAGACCGGGTGCTCTTTCAAATCCTTCAGTCAAAGATGAGAAGCATCATGCAGATTGTGACACAGCCTGCCACAGCACTGGTTTGACAGAGCACCATAAAACAACCAGGATGACACCATCATGTTGTATTACTGGTGCATATTAGCTCACACAGTTCTGGGGACTACACATTGTTCTCATAAAGGACCTTACTCCATCCAGTGCTGGAACCACCACACTGCCCTGCCAAGGCCCCTGAAATTATCTGTTACTAACAGCACTTTAATGCTCTGCAAATGGATCTCAAACCATTAATCGTAGGGATAAGCACACAGTTTGACAAATGCACCTTATCCACTTAAGAACAGAGACCACCCTACTGCTCTGTTAAAGTATGTTTGCACCACCTGTTCTGGGGACATCATACTGCTCAGTGAGTGCACTGTAACACATTTATGTCTGGGAACTGGGATCTCCACCTTGCACTCTCAGTGTACCTCACCACTCTTAATGTTGGATTCTAAATGCTACTCTGTCACTTCACTTCAACCGATCTATCAGGGGTTAGCACAACCATAGCAACACAAAAGGATGATGGACGGAGTGCTGACAATGCAAACACTCACCCCCAGTCACAGATCTGGGTTTAATCCATTGTTCTTTTGCTCACCATGCCACCCCAGTTTGGACCCAGCCATATGCAAATCAGTCTTGACCCTGTTCCTCATGGGAACAGTCCAGCCCGAACTGCCAGGCCAGGTCCTCCCTGGACCGAAAACAAGCATCCTGGGACCGGTTTCGGGGTTTCACCCCTCATCAGCCAGGCTAGCTTGATTCCAGTGGCACAGTGAGCAAGGGACCCACGTCTGGGCATACCCTTCCCACTTAGGGCAACTTTAGCAACACAAAAGGAATGGGGGTGAATGTTTGACAATGTTCAGCATTCCGTCCATCACTTGTTGTTTTTGCTTTGTCGCCCTAAGTGGGAAGGGTATGCCCAGACGTGGGTCCCATGCTTCCCATGCCACTGGATTCAAGCTAGCCTGGCTGATGAGGGGTGAAACCCCAAAACTGGTCCCAGGATGCTTGTTTCCAGTCCAGGGAAGACATGGCCTAGCAGTTCGGGCTGGACTGTTCCCATGGGGAACAGGGTCAAGACTGATTTGCATATGGCTGGGTCCAAACTGGAATGGCATGGGCAGCAAAAAAATGATGGATTTAGGCCCAGATCACTGTACTGGGGGTGAATGTTTGACAATGTTCAGCATTCCATCCATCGCTTGTTGTTTTTGCGTTAGCACAACCGCACAACCATACAACTAAGCCAGTGCACTTGAACCCATCAAGGACCATGGATCTTTGAAATTCTCAGCCATTACAGAACGCACTGCTTTACAAATGCACAGAGGCATATGCAGTGTTGGGCACCCTATACAGTTCTGCCAGTATTTTTCATCCCTTCCAGGCCTGGAATCATTTTATAACTCACTCCTTCATACCAACCAACTGAACGTGTACAATAGTGCAAAAGAAAACGATCTAACAGAAAGCTTTTAAAAAAATGAAAAAAATACATGTATTTTTCGGCCACTGCATTGTCTCATGCTGCCAAGTCAGAGAAATGCAGATAAACATCCTCTGGTTCAATACAAAATGTGTGATTGGGAAAACAGATCAAACCCCAGCTTCCCCAATGTATTACATTGAATAATGCTGAGCAAAAGACTTTACTTATTGTGCCTCATTTTATTTTAGTACGAAATCTGAGACAACCTTGAAGAAAGTCAGTTCAGGATATTTACCATATAAAAAAAAACTAACCTGTATTTAATGTTGGTGTTCAATCTTACTCAACAAATCATTTATTTTTTAATGTACAAGTGTCACGTTTTACTGGGTGTTTCCCATACCGTTTAAATGCTGAATGTCTTGAAGGCTTTGCTTGTGCTTTGACTCAAAGAAGCAAGCTAGATGTCTGTCTCAGCTCTACCTTTCATTCTCTTTGGTTATCTGTATCTAATAAATAGTCCCTGTGTTGGAGCTGTTGCAGTCCCTGTATCCACCTGACACAGTGCTTCAGATGTAAATAGGACCCCACAGAATAGCTATTTAAAGTTGCTGAATCTCAACACTTAAGTAGCTACAACATCTCGTATAAGAACATGCAAAAGCCACCAAAATACATTGAACGCTATTGTTAAGGTGCACAATATATTGCATATATCTCCTCACTCATGCTACAGCCGTACCTTGCATTTTCTCCAAAGGGAAGTTCACCTCACAGCCTGACATTTTAATTTTACATCCCTGTGCTTTGGTGCTTTTCACAGGGTGCTTCTCTGCTACTGGAAATGTCGAAACAGTGCACATGTGATTACTGTAAATATTTCAGTCTCTGACAAAATATTCAGATCCAATAGCTAGCCAATCTGCCTGTGCCAGGAGATTGTGGGCCTGTCATCTTTTTATCGTGGATCAGTTTTTTAGGATGTGAGATAAGTACTCCAGTGTACAGTGCACTCAAAAAGAGTGGGTTCAGCTTCCTCTCTGTAACAGAGGTTACTAAATTTAGTTGGACTCCTCCTACAGTCTCCGACCCACCTTACTCCTCGTGATGCCATACATTGGTTGACACCCACTCCTACATTGTTTACTGCTGCCTGCCCTGCCCTCCATTTAACTGAATGGCATTTCTGTGCCCTGGTCCATTCAAAGAAACCCTATGTATGCAATTGTAATTGAATACACCCGCCGCAGTGATGTCACTGCTGGGGCTTGAGCCTACATGGCAAAGAAAGCCCTGACCATCCCAGCATACACAAAAACACAGATCTGGACAACTTAAATCACCAAGCAACAAGTTGCTATTACTTTCCAGATGCTTTGTGTTTTGTCTCCTCTTTTTGCCTCTCCCCAAGACAGAAGGGTGACACCCATTGTGCCCATTAATACTAGCCACCCCTGCTTCAACCACTTTTCCTCCTGAACAACCATGATACTGGCCAGACTGGATCCTCGAGGCCCTCCTGAGCAAACTACTGATCCCTCATGCAGACACCCTAGACACACTCATTTTTCTTAGCCAGTCAGCCACCTCCACTATCGTTGACACTGCATCCTTCCTCAGACCCTAAAGAAAGAAAGAAGTAGCCAGGATGAAGAAGTGCTAAACTGGGACCAGGTCTTCATCCAAGGCTGCCTGACACAGCAACCCTATGGCCAGGGAATCTAAAGACCTCACCCCCTAAACCAATTGGGTAACTAGGGGCACTTTCAGCTACCTAGCTGTCTTCAAGACCTAGTGAACCAGGCAGTTTGTGAACCAGTGTGCAGACAATATCTAGCAAATCCCCAAACACAACCCAACATTCGATGAATACCAGCTGTTGCCTAAACCCACAAATTAAGGGTTTGTTCTCCAAGGATCTGATACCAAACTGTTTTTTGGAAGCTTCCTCTGAATTAACTGAACCCAGCACTCTCACATTCCAGGAACTAGCCCTCCCAAGTGAAAGAGCATAACCTGGCTGTGCCATTATGCCTCTTAAAACGTGAGAAGAAGGGGTGGTTATTTTGCCTTTGTAATGTGTAAAATGAATTGTTAAACATGGTGCACTGAAATATATCAGTAGAAGTGCACAATGGATTTAAACTTTCATTTAATCCTCGTTTGCAAGAATGTCTATAATAAAGTATTTTAGAAATGTTATTTTTATAACCATTTTATATTCGACAAGTATGACATTAAAAACATATTGAACTGAAAGTATATTTATGTTCATTTTAGTTTGGTCTAAGTGAAGGTCAAATTCTTTTTGTGTGTTCTAATCTTCAATGTGAAAGCTTGTTAAGCTACAGGTGCCAAAGTTAACAAGGAACTCGTTGTGCACAAGAGATAAGAGAGCCTGAGAGAAGAGCTGCAGGACAGAAGGAGTATCCTGGGACTGGCAGTTGTAGCTTTTAGGATTCCTGAATGCAAGAGAGTATCTAGGTCGAGTGCCGAAGGCTTCGGAAGACAAAGCATGAATTATCATTGATTTGCAGTTTTGTCTTTCAAATGAGTTTTGGTTATGATGTCATCACACCTGGAAAAATCAAGATTTAAGTGTGTTTTAATTGGCAATGTCAGGACCCAACAACTCTGCCTAATTTATCAACATCCTCAGGGGTGTTGTCTTAATCATGTGGGTTTAGCATCACTGGGTTGCTTGTAATGCCATTGTACTGTCTGCATTTCAGGATAGACATTGCCAATGTTTGATATGTACTTGATGTCACCAATGCTTGTTGCACTATATGTTTGTTTTCACCAATGTTTGTTGAACACATGTGACTATGTCAAGTCCTCCTGCTTCTAAATGTGTCAGGTTGACTTGTTTATTGGTTGCCAGGCAACCACCACGCCCCCAAAGTCTCCAGGGAGCAGGTGTTTTCAAAAAATGTCATGCTGGCTATAAATACTCTTGCTGTGCACATGACTCTGCTTGGCTTTCTTCCTGTCTGGCAAAGAAAGCCCTCTGCACTCTGGAATTCCCTCCAGGCCCCACCCACTGCCCTCTGGCTGGCAGCAAAGAACCTCAGCAGAGATCTTCTGGAAAGAACACACTTCTGTCAGCTAGTGGAGCATGCTGTCTGGAATCTGTGTCGAATTTTATTATGGTTGCTTTGTTTTTTGGTGAAAGCTGAAAACTGAGACTGATTGCACTCTAGCCTTCTTGAGACTTTGAAAGGCCTCTTCTAAGGACACAGACATGATTTGTGAGTGGGGACCTTGATGAGGGTTGAATAACAGATTTAGCGCAGGGGCCTTGACAACTTTAGTTTTGTAACTGAGAACTGTGACAGAACTTCACTGTCTTTCACTTGTTTATTTTTTTTTACTAATCGTGATTATGCAATTCAGTGCTAGGAATACTCTATATGTGAGCTTTTGGTATTGCAACTTGTTTTATGTTGTAGTTTTACCATAGAGAACCTAGGCCCATATTTATTCTTTTTTAGCACCGCATTTGCGTAATTTTTTAACGCAAAAGCGACGCAAACTTGCAAAATACAATTGCATTTTGTAAATTTGCGCCGTTTTTGCGTCAAAAAGCAGTGCAAATGCGGCACTAACAAAGTATAAATATGGGCCCTAATGTGCAGATCCATGAAATAGGCTTGCCGAACTTCCTAACTTGTTTAGAGACATTCAGATTTCGTCACCTTTTGTATCTATATTAATCCGTGAGAAGAGAGAGAGGGCCAGGTTGCTGATATTACCAGGTGAATGTGATGTGATAACCTAAATAGACAAATTTAATGAGGTCACTGCATGCCTTTTTGAATGCTGTTTAATGAGACCAGTGCATGCTTTATTGAATGTTGTGAAACAGTCTCTTAATAGCACATAGCTTCACCAATACCATAATTCATCACAGAAAGGCAACTTCCAGGGGCTCCACTGACAGTCCTCTATAACCCGAAGAACCGCACCCAGCTGGACCTGGTGAAGAGGAGTGCAGTGTTTCTTTCTCTCTTTTTCCAAATCCCCTTCCCTTCTGGGGCACTTGCTGGGCTCCTGGTCCCGTCAGCAGCACCAAGAGGTGAGAACAGTCATTGCCCCTGCAGACAGCCTGGTTTTCAGGTGAGTGGCTGCGCCACAACAGGCAAAAGATTCAGATTCCCTTTGCCCCTTGTTCAGAGCAGACCGTTTTGAGGTAGAGACCTCATACTTTCTATGTGACTTTATGCCACAATATCTCTGTTGAACAGAATCTTCTACTAACGTTCTGTTTGCTAACCTTTCTCAGATGTACTCTGTGTATCTATACTATAGTTTTGAGACTTACTAATGTAACTTTGGCTTCAAGACTGTAATAAAGCCCTTTGAAACTTTAATTTGGACTCTGAGATTTAATGTGTGACTATTGATTTGCACTGTAATTGATTTGAATAGTCTGGTAAAATATTCTCCTTACCCCTCGGAACAGAGAAGAAAGATTCATAGGAAACCCAAATAAAGAAAAAGGGTCCAGTGCAGGATCACAAGAAACCCCTCACAGTTGTCTGACTCCCAGGTCTCCACCTTTGCACCTCTTCACACAGCAGAAATGACATTCGTTAGTGCTTTAATACACCAGAAAGAAGGTGAGAAATAAAGGTGGGTGGTGGAGGGGGAAGAGAGCAGATCTCTCTTATTTCCCCTCACATTCCACCTCCCTGCAAGAGCGCAAGCATCTTACAGGCTCAAGTGATGGGGAAAACGGTGAGATGCACAGAAAGAAGAGACTGAAATGGTGGGAGGGAGCATTAAAAGATGTGGTAGTATATATATCCTGAAATACCTAGTAGTAGATCATTATATACAGGGCCGCTAGAATCATGTGATTCTGCTGCTGCAACGTATTTTTTTGATTATTATGGGCTTACTGCATTTTCCCCATAATCCATCATGATTATATAAAAATGTTTCTACCTCAAACGGATCTAGGGCCAGATGTATGATTCTGGCCCATTGCGATTCGGTAATTGCGATTTTTAAGAAATCGCAATTACCGACTCGCAAAGAGCCATGTATCACATTTGCGATTCGGTAATTGCGATTTCTTAAAAATCGCAAATGCAATTACTGAATCGCAAATTGTGATACTGGCCCCATTCGCAGCTATGGGCCTGTTGGCCCATAGCTGCAAATTTTTTGCATTTCCTAAATTGCGATTTCTGAACCAGAAATCACTATTCGGGAAATGCAAAAGGCCAGGGTGCTGGGGGCCTAAGGCCCCCTCTCCTGCACCCCAAAAAAAATTGTTTTTACCATGTAAAGTGCACACATGCCAAAAGGGCATGTGTGCTTTACAGATTAAATTTAAAAATACAGTTTTACTGCATTTTTAAATTTTGCACCAGGTTACCACCTGTTTGCAGACAATGGTATTTTGCATGTGCAAAATACCATTCTGCGAAAAATCGTAATTTGCGATTTTTGGCAGAATTGCCTTGCGACCAGGATTTTGCGAATCGCAAATTGCGACTCGCAAAATCCAGGTCGCAACGCAGAAAATCGCAATTTTTGCGATTTTCATTTTGTGGTCTGCGAATGCCTATGATGCATTGCAGACCATGCTTTTGCACTCGCAAACGGCCGATTTCGCCGTTTGCGAGTGCAAAATATTTTGATACATCTGGCCCCTAGTTACTAAAATTGCGGTGAAGGTGTTGAAGCGTAGTCGAAAGCTTTATGAAAAGGTTGTCTGGTCAACTTTAAGAGGCTTTAAGGAGCAACCCTTGACCCTGCATTAGCAGGCAGGTCGCTCCCTGCTCCACCACCCAGCGCCACCTCATCACCGTTCCGTCCCCATTGTCCTGCTCTGCTCCGTGTTAGCTTCCCCAGCTGAAGTGTCCCCTGCGGCCCCGCCCGCCTCCCCCCTCCACCTCACCGTTCCGTCCCCATTGTTCTGCTCTGCTCTGTGTTAGCTTCCCCAGCCGCTGCATCACCTGCGGCCCCACCACCCCCCAGCCTTCCCATTCGTCCAGCCCTCCCTCCTCCCAGCTGCCACTCCCTCCCTCCCTCCCCCCATTTATGGAAGCCGCGGCACGGTAACTAGGAGAAACCCTTGACCCTGCATTAGCAGGCAGGTCGCTCCCCGCTCCGCCGCCCAGCGCCACCTCCTCACCGTTCCATCCCCATTGTCTTGCTCTGCTCTGTGTTAGCTTCCCCAGCCGCTGCTTCCCCTGCAGCCCCTCCCACCTCCCCCCTCCACTTCACTGTTCCGTCCCCATTGTTCTGCTCTGCGTCAGCTTCCCCAGCCGCTGCGTCCCCTGCGGCCCCTCCCACCTCCCCCCTCCTCCTCACCTCCATTCCTTTCTCATTTTTTCCCGCTGCTGCCATCCCCTGCGGCCCCACCCCCCAGCCTTCCCATTCGTCCAGCCCTTCCTCCTCCCAGCTGCCACTCCCTCCCTCCCCCCATTTATGGATGCCGCGGCGCGGAAACGAAGAGCAACCCTTGACCCTGCATTGGCAGGCAGGTCGCTCCCCGCTCCGCCGCCCAGCGCCACCTACTCACTGTTCTGTCCCCATTGTCCTGCTCTGCTCCGTGTTAGCTTCCCCAGCCACTACGTCCCCTGAGGCCCCTCCCACCTCCCCCCTCCACCTCACCGTTCCATCCCCATTGTTCTGCTCTGCTCTGTGTCAGCTTCCCCAGCCGCTGCGTCCCCTGCGGCCCCTCCCGCGTCCCCCTTCCTCCTCACCTCCATTCCTTTCTCATTTTTTCCCGCCGCTGCCATCCCCTGCGGCCCCACCCCCCCAGCCTTCCCATTCGTCCAGCCCTCCCTCCTCCCAGCTGCCACTCCCTACCTCTCCCCATTTATGGAAGCTGCGGCACAGTAACGAGGAGCAACCCTTGACCCTGCATTAGCAAGCAGGTCGCTCCCCGCTCCACCGCCCAGCGCCACCTCCTCACCGTTACATCCCCATTGTCCTGCTCTGCTCCGTGTTAGCTTCCCCAGCCACTGCCTCCCCTACGGCCCCTCCCGCCTCCCCCCTCCACCTCACCGTTCCGTCCCCACTGTTCTGCTCTGCTCCGTGTTAGCTTCCCCAGCCTCTGCGTCCCCTCCGGCCCCACCCCCCCAGCCTTCCCATTCGTCCAGCACTCCATCCTCCCTGATGCCACTCCCTCCCTCCCCTTATTTATGGTAGCCACAGCGCGGTAACGAGGAGCAACCCTTGACCCTGCATTAGCAGACAGGTCGCTCCCCGCTCTGCCGCCCAGCGCCACCTCCTCACCGTTCCGTCCCCATTGTCCTGCTCTGCTCCGTGTTAGCTCCCCCAGACGCTGCACCCCCTGTGGCCCCTCCCGCCTCCCCCCTCCACCTCACCGTTCCGTCCCCATTGTTCTGCTCTGCTCTGTGTCAGCTTCCCCAGCCGCTGCATCCCCTGTGGCCTCTCCCGCCTCCCCTCACCTCCATTCCTTTCTCATTTTTTCCCGCCGCTGCCATCCCCTGCGGCCCCACCCCCCCAGCCTTCCCCTTCATCCAGCCCTCTCTCCTCCCAGCTGCCACTCCCTCCCCCCATTTATGGAATCGGCGGCGCAGATGAGCCGCTGACGTGCCAAAGGCAAGTCCGTCTGTGCCCGTCCGCGCCAAGACCGTGCCCAGCGCCAGTCCCCCTGGCCCTCGCAGACAAGCCTATTCCCCCCTCATCCTCCACTCACTCAACCCAGGCCCTCACCCCCCCTGCACCCTTTCCAGCCCCACACACACTCATGGCCCCTTCACTTGCCACACCTGTCATTTTTCCTGCTCCTCCTCCCTCACACCACACACCAACCACAGCGACCCCCCCGACAACACGCACAGCGCCCCCAACGCATCACACACGTGCTCTGCCCCCACCCCCACCAACCAGCCCAGCAGCACACCACCCCACAACCAGAACACACCCCGCAACAACACCCTCATGCACCACACCAACGCCACCCACCACAACCACCTCAACTGCCTGCTCCTCAACACCCGCTCCCTTCACAAACATGCCATAGAACTCTGGGACCTCATCACATCACACTCACCCGACATCGCCTTCCTCACTGAAACCTGGACCAACCCTCCTCTGAACCCGACATAGCCATTGCCACCCCCAAGGGATACAAACTCCAACGCAAAGACCGCCTCAACAGGCCAGGGGGTGGCATCGCCATCCTACACAGGGACACCATCAAAGTCACCACCAGCTCCCAAGACACTATTGACAACACAGAACACATGCACTTCCTAATCCACATTAACAACAACTCCACCCTCAGAGGTACACTAATCTACAGACCACCAGGACCACGCCCCGCCTTCTGCGACACCATCGCCGACACCATCAGCTCGCACGCCCTCACCTCCACAGACTACATCCTCCTCGGTGATTTCAACTTTCACTTGGAGAACCTACAAGACCACAACTCAACATCCCTCATAGACAACCTCACCAACCTCGGACTCAAACAACTAGTCACCGCACCCACCCAATTTTCACCTCAAGCCAACACATAGCCTACACCCACACCACCGAACTCCTCTGGACTGACCACCACTGTGTCCACTTCTCCTTCGCCAAACCCCTCACACACCACCATCAACACACCACACCCTACCACATGTGAGACAAGATCTCCACAGAACGCCTGAACTCCCAACTGGCTCACCCCCCCCCCACACCAACGACCCCAACGCCCTCTCAAAATGGATCACCACCTGCGCAGACACACTAGCCCCCCTCAGAAAACACATCGCCACCCGCAACATCAAGAATGCCCCATGGTTCACCCCCGCACTCCAAGACTCCAAGCGCAAATGCCGCCAAGCGGAGAAAATATGGCGACAAGAACCCTCTACAACCAACTTCTCCACCCTCAAAGCCACCATTTGCACCCATCACCAACTCATACGCACCACCAAAAGAAACCACTACAAGACACGCCTTGACAACAACTCTCAAAACAGCAAAGAACTCTTCACTATCATTAATGAACTAGCCAAACCCAAAGCCAGCAACATAGACCCTTCACACACACAGCCCCTATGTGACGCTTTCTCCAACCACTTCCACCACAAAATCTTGGACATCCGCAACAGCTTTATACCACACACACCCACCACACACACCCCTCACTCACCCAACTCAACCCCCACTCAGGATCCCCCCACCACACTCACCACCTGGGCCCCCACCACACACGAAGAAACCGAAAAAACCATGAACTCCATCCGCTCCTGATCCCCCTCCAATCCCTGCCCACATTGCATCTACAACAAAGCCAGCCCAACCTTAGCCCCCATACTCTGTGACATAATCAACTCCTCCTTCGACTCCGCCACCTACCCAGACCCCTGGAAGCACGCGGAAATCACTGCTCTCCTAAAAAAAAACAAAGCCGACCCAGAGATCCTCTCCAACTATCGCCCCATCTCCCTCCTCCCATTCCCCACCAAGGTCGCCGAGAAACTAGTCAACACCCGCCTATCCCACTACCTTGAAGAAAACAACACTCTTGACCCCTCACAATCCGGGTTCTGCAAGAGCCACAGCACGGAAACCGCCCTCATCGCATGCACTGACGACATTAGGACCAAAGTCGACAAAGGCGAGACCGTCGTACTCCTAGACCTCTCCGCAGCCTTTGACACTGTCTGCCACCACACACTCCGCACACGCCTCCACAACATAGGAATTCGCCACAAAGCCTTAGACTGGCTCACCTCCTTCCTCACTGACCGGACCCAGAGAGTCCGCCTCCCACCTTTCCACTCCACCACCACCAAGATCATCTGCGGAGTCCCCCAAGGGTCCTCTCTCAGCCCCACACTCTTCAGCATTTACATGATCCCCCTAGCCAACATCCTCCGATCACACAGAATCACTATCCTCTCCTAGGCAGATGACACCCAACTCATCCTCTCCCTCACCCGCAACCCCACCACTGCCAAACCAACCTACACGCAGCTCTCCTCAACATCGCCAACTGGATGGCAACTAACCACCTCAAGCTTAACTCCAACAAAACCGAGATCATCATCTTCGGCCCCAACAAAACCGTATGGGACGACTCCTGGTGGCCCACCGCCCTAGGACCCACACCCATCCCCCGCAAACCACGCACGCAACCTTGGCATCATCCTGGACCCCTCCCTCTCCATGACAAAGCAAATCAATGCTCTTACCTCCTCCTGCTTCCTCACACTCCGCACTCTAAAAAAAATCCTTCAAATGGATTCCCCCAGAGACCAGGAAGACAGTCACCCATGCACTCATCAGCAGCAGACTAGACTACGGTAACGCCCTCTACGCCGGCACCACACTCAAACTCACACGCAAACTCCAGAGAATCCAGAACACAGCTGCGCGCCTCGTCATTCGCCTCCCCCGCCTTGAACGAATCTCACCACACCTCAAAACCCTTCACTGGCTCCCCATAAACAAGAGAATCACATTCAAGGTCCTCATCCACGCACACAAATCCCTCCACAAACACCGGCCCGACATACCTCAACGAAAGAGCGAACTTTCACACTCCCACCCGCAACCTCTGATCAGCCAACCTCGCCCTAGCCACATTCCCCCGCATCCAACGCACCACCACAGGAGGCAGGTCCTTCTCCTACCTTGCCCCCAAAACCTGGAACTCCCTCCCCACCAACCTCCGCAAAACCAAAGACCTCCTGCTCTTCAGAAAAAACCTCAAAACATGGCTGTTCGAACAATGACCCTCCTGCTCCCCCGTCAATCCCCCCCCCCCCAACAAGCACCTTGAGACCCACACGGGTGAGTAGCGTGCTTTATAAAAAAAAATGGATTGATTTTTTGATTGATTGATAGTTGTGTTAGGTGTGAAACTGGACTAATGAGGTGGAGCCTTTGCATAGACTGTGTTAATAACGTGAAAAGATGGCACACTTACGAAATAATAGTATCACGAAATGTGCCACAGTAGGCTGCAAATGTACCTTTTCTTGCCACATAAATTAGTCAATCATGCCACATAATTTGTTTCTCCGCCTCCTCATAATAATTCCAGTGGCTCTGAATATCCTGGAACGTATAGCGCTAGACCAATAACGAAACACACGAACGTTTTGTTGCGTCGGGGAAAAAAGGCGGTTAACGTGAAAGCGGGCAGGTGATGTCAAAAGTACAACTTAAAGGCTGAAGATGCAAAAGGAGCAGTGGAGCAGCAGTAGTGTGGTGTTGGGTTTTGAGCAGTGTGTCTGACAAGTGCGATTCATCGATCTGTGGTCTAAAACTGTAACGACCGGGGATTTGTGTACAGGAGACTAAACCCATGAGTATTAAAGCTGAGTGGTGATCTGTGGTTGATATCAGAGTTTTTTTGCCTGTTTGATGTTTACTTTGTGAGAACCTATCTGTGAGATGTTAGAGGCCCGGCAAAGACACTTGAACTTGATGACACGTTTGTTTGTTTTGATTTTAGTTCCATAAAACGCACGTAGCCTCTGTCCCTCCAGAAGCCTGAAGAGGGCGCGCCGACACTATGTAATCAAGGATTTGATGCTTAATTTAAGCACATTACTTACTGGTGTGCCTCGCGAATGTCGGCAAACAACGAACTGCTCGCTGTAAACTGTTCCTTCATCTGTGACAGAAAACTGTATTCGCCAGTCAGCCTTTGAGGGCGAAAATATTTGCTGCGTGCTCATTTCAGCTTCCCTTCTTCATTTCCATGAATTGTGTGTAGGGTGACCACCTGGCATTGAGGCAAATTCTGGACAGGGCTGTAAAATATTTAGGACAAAGGGTCAACATTCAGGACAAAAATTAAAGAACAAACGTTTTACAGACAGACGCAAGAGAGGCCATGCCTCACTATGTTGTCAGTGCATTTATTTACTCTTTTTTAACATATCACTATTTATTCACTGTGGTCTTTTTGTGATTGCCTCCTGGTATGCTATATTCAACTGTCACATTACATCCTTTTTCAGTTGTAAATTAATGCCCTTCAGTACTGCGACAAGGCCATCACTCCTACCCCAATCTACCCAATCTTTCTTAAAAAGAAAGTAAGAACAACATTTTGATTATGTTCTGAACATTTGAAAACCCCTGGCAAACAGTTTGGGAACCTTAAGGTAATTAACCTTATGCTAGTTTAAACAAATTGAACAAAAACATCTGGCTTACCCCAATCGCTCATGGACTTTCATCCTAAAAAAATATTAAAGAGGCAGGGCAGATGGTGTGGGCGACAGTCTCACACCTAATGTCAGGATGTGAGGAACGGACAACTTGTCTGTAGACTTACAGCACTAGAGTGTATGTCTGGGACTCTACGTTTATCTCAGAAATGGGAGCCGAGGTTACCAATCAAAGATAATAAAAGAGGAGGATGAAGTTGAGATCAAATGGGAGATCCACGGCAAGTGATTCAAATGGTTGTTGCTAAGAACTGGATTAATAAGGAAGAGAAGAACAAGGTGGGGCAATTCCTAAAATCAGGCAAGATGGGTCCACCAAGACTAACGGAAGGTATTGGGTACCTGGGGATTTGTCTCTGTACACAGGAGAGAAACAGAAGAGGCACTGTCAAGTGGTTGAACAAGCAACACCCATCCACCTTGGCAAACTCTTCTGGTGCAATGGTCCACTGTTCGTCCTTGTGAAGGGTGAGCGGGGGCCAGACCCCTTGCAAGGTTGTGCAAGGCAATTGCCTGCTCTGTCCATGTCTTTAAATGGTTTTGAAACTGAGAAAAAGCCAAACTAGTGATCTGGGTTATCCCTAAGTGTCAAGTACACATAGAATCTTCAAAATATTTGGGACATAAATTAGTGTTTCAATAACATATGGCACTGTTGTCCCCTTTATATATAATTAGATCTTAGATTGAACTGGGAACCAGTTACCTTTTGATACCTACTGATTAATATCTACCATTCTCCTGCTGATTTTCAGGATGGAAATCTCGGCAGAGTGTCACTGTCCCTCCAAGTCCAGTTTGCTTTTTGGTCTTCTCTTCTGCTTTCTGTAGCGGGCCACATGACACTAGTGAAGATGGTGTTCTAACCCAATGATAGTATTATTTTGCAAACCATCCCCTGCTCATCCTTCATTCCTTCTTCAGACATGCCACACATCTGATTTGGTCGCTGCGGCGCCGTCATGTAGCTCCCGTGACTGCGGGTGGATTAGGTCTTCTGGACTTAGAATGCTATTATTCAGCTGCACAGGTCCAATGGGTGGCTCACTGGCTTTCTGCTCACCTCCCTGCATGAGATCATGTTTACTAGTAAAGACTTTAAAGGAAGGCTTAATGCACTGCTTATTTGTTCCAACTAACAATTCTACGGATCACCATCTGGGGTTATCATGCACAGCTTTCTCTTGCCTTGCTAAGACCTGTAAACTCACTGACATGAAGAAACCCTATGCTCCTGCACTACCTTTGCTAAGCCTTCCCACTCGCACAGGATGACTGTGCTCAGAGCAACTCCATCAGTGGCATGCTGCAGGTATCTTAAAATTGGGGGATTTGTTTCTGGACGGCGAGCTACTAAATTTCCAAACCCTTGTGGCAGACTACCATCTTCACCCCAGTCAACTCCTTATTTACCATCACCTCAAATAATCATTAAATGCCCTATTTCATGTCTGCCACCTAGCACTAACCCTACAAGAGGTGTGCCAGAAGCTCTACACCATAAGAACTGGTGGCAAACTTACAGAATGGGTGTACAGACCTTTCCTGCAACATGAAAACCACTCCAGGTCTTCTCGTCATACTACCTGGGTGACTGATGCGGCCAAACCTCTGCAAGATATGGACTGGACTAAAATACTGGATTTTCCCCACAAAGTATCCCACTGATGTCACTTTAAGTACATTCATAGTGCTTCCTTGTGAATGCATTCCACCCGTTGATTGCTATTGGCCTTGTGGTTTGTAACTCACATTTTATTGCTTTCAATTTGCTGGCTTTATTTGTTTTAGGCTATGCAGCTTGAGTTCATCCCTTCCCTTGGCAAAACCGTATTTACAGTATCCTTCCGAGTGTTCCCTTTCTGTAAACTGGTCTGTAAATCTTGTTCTTATCTCATCACATTTGCTGTGCATTAAAAGAATAAAGTCAAATGTCAGGCTCTGTCAGGCTCTGTCAGGCTCTGTCTTTGGTGGGAACTTAGCCCATATTTATCCTTTTTTTAGCGCCCCACATTTGCGCCACTTTTTGACGCAAAAGCAGCGCAAACTTACAAAATACAATTGTATTTTGTAAGTTTGCGCCGCTTTTGCCTCACAAAATGACACAAATGCGGCGCTAAAAAAGTATAAATGTGGGCCTTAGTATGTACTTTTCTTTCTCTGACTTCAAAGTGAGAGGATTTATGGGACAATCTTGCTGGATACTGGGGTTAGGAAAGACTTTTTTCTATCACATGACAACATTTAAATAAACTTCAGAATACATCAGAATTAGGAGTACAAATGAAGCACATTTTTGTTAATTCTGAACTGTCCTGGAAACAAATACCTTTATCTGATTAAAACAAATCATTGCAATAGGTGATACAATTTCCACAAGTCATTGTCTGTGAACAATATAGTTTGATTTGAAAAACTGTATATCTGTGCAAATCTAATGGTCATTTCAAACAAAAATGTGTTGTCTGTTATGGCAGTGTGTTACTACACCATGCATACTCCACTCCACTCTGCTCTGCACCACTCTACACCACTGCACCCTATTCTGTATCATTCCACTTAACGCCACTCCATGCCACTGCACTGCACTCTTCTCCAGTTTGAACCACTCCACATTATGCCAATGCACTGTATGCTACTTCATGCTATACCACTCTACTGTACTCTGTACCACTCTACTCTATGCACTTTACACCTCTCTACACCTCTGCGCTCTGTTCCTCTGCTCGCTACACCACTCCAGTCACTTAGAGAGCCTGCACAGGCTCCCAGTCTGTCTGGGAGCACCCTGGCTGGGCACTCCTAACCAAGCCTGATGCTGCTGTAAGCTGTAAGGCTGGGAGCCTGTGCCTGCGTGCAGCGAGACGGGAGGAGGCAGAGGAGTGGCATGGCGCGGGAGTGCATGTAAGTGGTTTTAAAAGAAAAATAACTTCATTTAATTCTTTTTCCCTCTCGGCTCCGCACGCCACCCCACCCCTTTTAATCAGCGTGAGCCGCGACTCGGAGTGTGTACCCTTGCGCAGTAGTGCAGACGTCGGGGGTCATCAGAAGAGGTGGGAGTGCCAACAAATTATCAAGGAGAGGTGAGCCAGAGCCGAGCCACGACTCTGGCTTGGCTCCAAGAGCATAGTCTGGCTTGGCTCCAAGAGCTCACCTGAATCAGAAAAACACATTTTTCAACACAATTTTGGCATTTTACTGGGACATATCCCATTTTTACTATTTTTGTGCTTTCAGCCTCCTTCCAGTTAGTGACAAAAATGGGTCTGAAACTAATGCTGGATCCTGGGCAGCTAAACATTTTCTCAAAAGTAGACAAAATTCTGAATTCAGCAATGGGTCATCTGTGTAGATCCGTCAAGTTTTTCATACAGAACATAACAGCTGAAATAAAAAAATATTGATATCAAGGTGAAAAAAAGAGCCATTTCTGTCCATGCTTTTTTCTATAACTTTTTTCCAACTAAGGCAGATTTTTTGAAGCAATATACCATTATGTCTGCTGGACTCTTCTGGTTGCGGGGATATATAGGGCTTGTAGGTTCATCAAGAACCCTAGGTACCCAGAGCCAATAAATGTGCTGCACCTTGCAATGGGTTTTCATTGTATACCAGGTATACAGCAATTCATTTGGTGAAATATAAAGAGTGAAAAACAGATATCAAGGAAACCTTTGTATTTCCAAAGTGTGCACAAGATAAGGTGTTGAGAAGCCATGGTTATTTGTACATCTCTGAATTCTGGGGTCCCCATACTAGCCTGTGAATTACAGGGCATTTCTCCAATAGACTTCTTTTTTACACACTGTCTTAGATTTGGAAGGAAAAAATGAAGTGAAAGACAAGGGGCAATAACATTTAGGTGGTCATTCTGACCGCGGCGGGCGGCGGTCGCCGCCCGCCATGCGGTCACCGCCATATGGCCGCTCCGCGGTCAGGGGACCGCGGATGCCATTCTGGCTTTCCCGCTGGGCCGGCGGGCGACCGCCAAAAGGCCGCCCTCCGGCCCAGCGGGAAAGCCCCTGCAACATAGAAGCCGGCTCCGAATGGAGCCGGCGGTGTTGCAGGGGTGCGACGGGTGCAGTAGCACCCGTCGCGATTTTCACTGTCTGCAAAGCAGACAGTGAAAATCTTCATGGGGCCCTGTTAGGGGGCCACTGCACTGCCCATGCCAGTGGCATGGGCAGTGCAGGGGCTCCCAGGGGCCCCACGACACCCGTTCCCGCCATCCTGGTTCTGGCGGGAAGGGGGTCGGAATCCCCATGGAGGATTCCCTGGGCCAGGGGAAAACCGGCGGGAAACCGCCGGTTCCCCTTTTCTGACCGCGGCTTTACCGCCGCGGTCAGAATTTCCCTGGACGCACCACCAGCCTGTTGCCGGTGCTTCCGTGGTCCCCGGCCCGGCGGTCATGGACCGCCAGGGTCGGAATGACCCCCTTAGTCTTCTATTCTGTGTTCCCCCAAGTCTCCCTATAAAACATGGACACATCACATTTTTACTTTGAAATCTGACACGTTTTTTTAAAAGTGCCTAGCTGTGGATTTTGGCCTCTAGCTCAGCCGGTACCTAGGGAAATGTAGGAGGCTGGCCTGGCTTACCTCTGGGTACCAGAGGTACTTACACCTTGTGCCAGGTCCAGTTATCCTTTATTAGTGTAGGAGAGGTGTTTATAGCAGCTTAGGCTGATAGAAGGTAGCTATGGCAAAGCAGTTTAGCTGAACTAGGAGACATGTAAAGCTCCTACTATACCACTGGTGTCATATGCACAATATCATAAGAAAACACAATACACAGATATACTGAAAATAAAGGTACTTTATTTTTATGACAATATGCCAAAAGTATCTCAGTGAGTACCCTCAGTATGAGAAATATACATAAGATATATGTACACAAACCAAAATTGTGCAGATAATAGCAAAAGGGAGTAATGCAAGCAATGTAAATTTACAGTAGACTGCAATAGGAGCACATAGGTATAGGGGCAACACAAACCATATACTGCAAAAGTGGAATGCGAACCACGAATGGACCCCAAACCTATGGGAGCTTGTAGAAGGTCGCTGGTACTGTAAGAAAACAGTGAGGGTTAGAAAAATAGCCCACCCCAAGACCCTGAAAGGTATGTGTAAAGTACACCTACTAACCCCAGAGAGCACAGAAGTCGTGATAGGGGGATTCTGCAAGGAGAACAAACACCAGCAATGCAACAACAGTGGATTTCCAGACCTGAATACCTGTAAGACAAGGGGACCAAGTCCAAGAGTCACGACAGTGTCGAGAGTGGGCAGGAGCCCAAGAAATGCCAGCTGAGGGTGCAAGGAAGCTGCCACCTGTTGGAAGAAGCTTAGTGTTTTTCAAGAACGAAGAGGACTAGGGACTTCCCCTTTGGAAGATGGACATCCCACGTCGTGAAGAAGCTTGCAGAGGTGTTCCCATGCAGAAAGACTGCAAACAAGCCTTGCTAGCTACAAGAGTTGTGGTTAGGGTTTTTGGGTGCTGCTGTGGCCCAGGAGAGACCAGGATGTCGCCACTTGGATGAGGAGACAGAGGGGGCACCCACCAATGCAGGGAGCCCTCACAGAAGCAGGCAGCACCCGCAGAAGTACCTGAACAGTCACTTAGAAGAAAAGTGAACCGGAGTCCACCCGAAGTCACAAAAGTGAGTCCCACGACGCCGGAGGACAACTCAGAAGGTTGTGCACTGCAGGTTAGAGTGTCCGGGACCCAGGCTTGGCTGTGCATGAAGGAAATCCTGGAAGAGTGCACAGGAGCCGGAGCAGCTGCAAATCACGCAGTACCCAGCAATGCAGTCTAGCGTGGGGAGGCAAGGACTTACCTCCACCAAGCTTGGGCTGAAGAGTCACTGGACTGTGGGAGTCACTTGGACAGAGTTGCTGAGTTACAGGGATCACGCTCATTGTGCTGAGAGGGGACCCAGAGGACCAGTGATGCAGTCTTTTGTTGCCTGTGGTTGCAGGGGGAAGATTCCGTTGACCCACGGGAGATTTCTTCAGAGCTCCTGGTGCAGAGAGGAGGCAGGCTACCCCCAGAGCATGCACCACCTGGAAACAGTCGAGAAAGCCGTCAGGATGAAGCGATACAAGGTTGCTAGTAGTCATCTTGCTACTTTGTTGCGGTTATGCAGGCGTCCTGAGCAGTCAGCGGTCGATCCTTTGGCAGAAGGTGAAGAGGGAGATGCAGAGGAACTCTGGTGAGCTCTAGCATTCGTTATCTGGTGAGATCCCCAAAGCAGAGACCCAAAATAGCCAGAAAAGGAGGTTTGGCTACCTAGGAAGGAGGATTGGCCCCCAGGAGGGCATAAACCCCAGGAGGGCATAAACCTGTCTGAGGGATTGGCAGCAGCAGCAGCTGCAGTGGAGACCCCGGAAAGGCAGTTTGTCAGTACCCGGGTTCTGTGCTAGAGACTCGGAGGATCATGGAATTGTCCCCCCAATGCCAGAATGGCATTGGGGTGATAATTCCATGATCTTAGACATGTTACATGGCCATGTTCGGAGTTACCATTGTTACGCTGTAAATAGGTAGTGACCTATGTACAGTGCACACGTGTAATGGTGTCCCGCACTCACAAAGTCCGGGGAATTTGCCCTGAACGATGTGGGGGCACCTTGGCTAGTGCCAGGGTGCCCAAACACTAAGCAACTTTGCACCCAACCTTCACCAGGTGAAGATTAGACATATAGGTGACTTATAAGTTACTTAAGTGCAGTGGTAAATGGCTGTGAAATAACGTGGACGTTATTTCACTCAGGCTGCACTGGCAGGCCTGTGTAAGAATTGTCAGAGCTCCCTATGGGTGACAAAAGAAATGCTGCAGTCCATAGGGATCTCCTGGAACCCCAATACCCTGGGTACCTCAGTACCATATACTAGGGAATTATATGGGTGTACCAGTATGCCAATGTGAATTGGTAAATTTAGTCACTAGCCTGTTAGTGACAAATTTGGAAAGCAGAGAGAGCATAACCACTGAGGTTCTGGTTAGCAGAGCCTCAGTGAGACAGTTAGGCATCACACAGGGAACACATACAGGGCACATACTTATGAGCACTGGGGCCCTGCCTGGCAGGGTCCCAGTGACACATAGACTAAAACAACATATATACATTGAAATATGGGGGTAACATGCCAGGCAGGATGGTACTTTCCTACAGGAAACCAACCAAACTTGTGCATTTTTGAAAACTAAACACCTGGGGGAATCCAGCATGGGGTGACTTGTGGGGCTTTCACCAGGTTCTGTTACCCAGAATCCTTTGCGAACCTCAAAATTTGGCAAAAAAACTGTTTTTCCTCACATTTCGGTGATAGAAAGTTCTGGAATCTGAGAGGAGCCACATATTCCTTCCACCCAGCATTCTCCCAAGTCTCCCGATAAATATGGTACCTCACTTGTGTGGGTAGGCTTAGTGCCCTTGTCGGGAATAGATCACACAATGGTCCTTACATGAGGGCAACTGTTGACCCTGGGGTGATCCGCTCCTGATGCAGGCACTAGGTACAGGCACTCAAGTGGGGTAGCTTTTTTATCAGGACAGGTGGGTAAACAGTGTGTGATAGGAATTTTGTTGTTCCCAGCATATTACTGTAGTTTGTGTTACAGAAATGCAAGAAAAAATAGAGTTTTTATTCAACATTTCACCTTTGCAGGGTATTCTGGGTAAAAAAACTTTGGGGAATCCACACAAGCCACACCTTTGTGGACTCCCCCGGGGGTCTAGTTTCCAGAAATGTCTGGGTTTGGTAGGTGTCCCTATATGGCCACCGATCTCAGGGCCAAAAACGCAGGTTGCTGTCTTACAAAACCAGGTTGTTTTGTGATAGATCATTTTGATTTCTCCACAATACGATTTGGGCGGTGGAATATGGGGCTGAACTAAATTGGGGAGCTCCCACGAGAGCACTCTCTCTGTGCTTGTCCCCGCATGCACCTGTTCCCTGGGTTGGGCCAACCCGCTATTGTCCTGCTGCACAGACTGTGCTTACGAAGGGACAGCTGGACTGTCCTCATTATCCTCCCTCAGAATCACTGGAAGAAGAGTTGTCGGATGGGACCCTTCCTACTGAAAAATCACTCCCAGAGTCTGCGCCATTGTCCTATCCCTCAGATGCTGTCTCAGTATCTGCTGTCTCAGTCTCTGATCCTACGTCACAGCTATCCTCTATAACCCGAGTTCGGGCTTGAGTAGCAGTCATCCAACGAGAAGCCATCTCTACTACTGGCTAAACTGTTACTCTAAAACACTAGCCTACGTAGACAGTCACAAATTTCCTGGTGGGTGTGTGTGTGATACATGCAACAGTAAAGGTCACCTTACCTTCGCTTTTTCCCTCAATCAGCATGTCCTCTCAAGACACCCAACAAAACAAAAAAGACACACTATTACTTTGCCTTGCCACATACTAGTCATCACAGTCTTTAGCGCCTCTGGCGCCCAGTCCAACAATCATTATTGGTGCTCCCTCTCCCATGACCTTCTCCTCGGATTCCCTCACTACCACCTGGCAAAAGTGCCCTTCATCTCTCTATAGCCCCCCTCGCACATACATTTCATTCGTACTATAGCGCAGGTAATGTCTGGCTTTACTAATTACTATGTGAGTGTGTGTGTGTAATGAGATCACTTTTATATGAGGGTGTGGTTTCCCTGGGGCTGATTGCAGCCTTCAGGGAAACCACACATGCATTGACTGAAGTGATCTCCATATATAGTTATGTATATATATATATATATATATATATATATATATATATATGTATATATATATATATATATATATTTAGAGAGAGAGAGAGAGAGAGAGAGATACATATCTATATAGACATCTATCTATCTATCTATCTATCTATCTATCTATCTATCTATCTATCTATCTATCTATCTATCTATCTATATAAATATGTGATTTTAATAGCGGTACGGTTTCCCTGGGGGGTTTACAGCTACTAAAAAAAATTCCCCCCACAGGGGGTCAGCCCTGCCCACGGGTGACCCCTGTCAGTTACTTTTTTTTTTTTAATTTTCAATTTTTGTATATGTTTTAACTCCCCCAGGGGTAAACGAACATTTAAAAAAACAAAATATGCCCCCCTCCTAGAGGTTGTGGGGGGCTGGTCCATTTTCAGAGGGCTGCCCCCCCCCCCCCAAGTGAAATCCCTGGTGTCTAGTGGGGTTTCCTGGCCTTGGATCACAGTGCGGCTGCAATCGAGGGCCAGTAAACCATTTCAGGAGGACCTTGTTTGAAAGAAGAGAATCTCATCTTTCAAACAAGACCTTCCCGAAAGGTGAGGAGGCCTGTTTGGGCCCGTTTTCCCCACCAGAGCAGGGCCGTACCTTCTGCTTCCTGCTCCAGTGGGGAAAACAAAGTGTGACGTCAGTGTGCCTCGTGGCACGGTGACGTCACAGAGGGACGGGTCAGGGCGTGGGGAGACACGGAAACTCTTCCGTGTTCCCCAAGAGGGATTTAAATAAAAAAAAATACTCCGGTGCCACGCACTGGAGGATTTTTCAATCCCCTCCCTGGTGTCAGCCACTGGTCATCACCCGCTCCAGGGAGGGTGTGCGGGCGTCGGCCAGGAGCCACCCTCGCAATCATGGGGTTAAACAGGTACTTAAAAACATTCATGCCCTTACCCTGATGACAGTGCCATTTGGGAACTAACGGGCATATTTCAAGAAGTGGCGCTGTGCCAAAATATGCAGCGCCACGCTGTGTCACTTCTAAAATGCAGGGATCGCCGTATTTACTGGAGTACAGTGCATCCCTGTGTTTCCCCATGTGCCGGTGCTAAATTAGCTGCCGAGCACCAATGAAGCCACCCTTGCACCATGGTGCAAGGATGCCTGCGTTGCGGGGGAGATTGTTTTTGTGCAGGAAGGGACACCTTCCAGCACAAAAAACAATCTTCAATGGTGATTTGCTCTTTCTGTGTGTGCTGCAGAATGCTTGTAAATATGCCCCTCAGAGGCAGGTTAGTTGACATGTGCACCTTATATGTGGCCCAGATTCTTATTATACTCTATTATAACCAATTAAAGCAAATACAAAAGAGGATTTTGTACAGCACACATCATCAACCGACACATTTTAAGGCACTTTCATATGCGCTGTAGAATAAAAAATGGTATAGTGAAATAAAATATTTGCAGAGGACCACACAGTTTCATCAAGGGGAAACAGAGTTTCAGCTCAGATTTTCTAATTTCACATAGTGCAATTTAGCCACTAGATAGTTTTCTCACTTTCCTGTTGTACATCATAGGTGAATGTTTTGTCTTAGAACGTGGGTGGCAGGTGGAAGTCTCATAAAAGCTTAGCTCACTTTCAGCTCAAGGGTCCAAAATAGAGTGACCAACTGGGAAGGAGGCAAATTCAGGATGGGAATGTAAAAAAATCATGACAAGGGGTAAAACCATAGTGTTAAGGGCATCACTCCTATCCAAATATACCCAGTTTCTTGGACAGAAAGCAACAGCAACTTTTTGATGTTGTTTCTAAACTTTTTAATACGCATGGCAAGCAGTATGGGAAATAATCAGGTAAGTGTCTTTTTCACCTTCTGCTAGTTTAGGTAAATTGAACAAAGACACCTGGCTCAGAAGACCATCACTAGAGGTAAACCTAAAAAAATAATGAAGCAGAGCAGACGATGTGGGTGACAGTCTCACACCTTTCACACCAAATGTCAGGATGTGAGGTACTCACAACATGTCTGTAGTGTCATAGGGCCAAGAGGGCTCGACTGCTGCATTAGAGTGTGCGTCAGTGACTCTATATCTATCTCGGACCTGGGGTCTGACCACCAGGCAGAGAATTAAAGCGCAGGATGAAGTAAAGATCAGATGGAAGATCCACAGCAATTGATTCAAATGGTCATTGCGAAGAACCGGATAAATAAGAAAGGGAAAAACAGGGCGGGCAATTCCTAAAATCAGATAGACCCTTCATGAATACCTGAAAGTATTACATACCTTTAGAGTAGTCTCAGTATAGAGATCAGAAACAGAAGAGGCACTGTCAGGTGACTGATTAGGCAGCACCTTCACGCCCTGGCAAATTCTGCCAGTGCGATGGTCAATTGGCAGTGCTTGTGGAGGACAGGTAGGGTGGCTGGCCGTTGGAATGTTGGGCCCAGGGCAATTGCCCACTCTGTCCATGTCTAGAAATGGGTCTGCAGTCGAGCAAACTCTGAACCAATAGCCTAACTCATGCCTAAGTGCAGAGGGCATGCAGAACTTCAAAATATCTGGGATACAAATTACACAACAAACAAAATATAAGTACATGATAAAGGCTTTAAAATGTAGAAAGTTTTTCTTTAATACATGGAAGTGTATCAATTTAGTATATTAGATCACTAAACTGCCTTGACAGTTTGAATTGAAAGTTTCTAAACATGAACTTTAAAACATTTATTAACTTTCCATCCTGACAAAGCCATGAGTGAACGAAACATATTGTCGGGTGTCCCTTACGTCCTGGCCAATATTATTTGTATGGATGGAAGAACATTACAGGCTATTGAAGCATACCCAAGTGACGTTTTTACACACGGCCCATACTAAACTAGACAAAAGGAGTAACTTGATTTGACTTAAATCACACAATTTAGTCAGTCTGGTGAGCCAGGATTTTACCCCAGGTTTCATGGTCACACGTAGTGCCACTAAGCAACTGGCTAGACTACTTTCTTATCTCAATACTCTTTGACACCAGAGGACAGTGTTTTATACAATTCTGTTAGATGAATAGTACACTGTGTTAAGTAAATACAGATCACATATTAACTTGACACAATGTCTAAAAAAGGCATATAGTGAAGGTGAGGGACTACGGGCTAACATATGCTAACATTACTGGCTTTCTCAGTGATCGAAGGGGATTAAAAAAAGTATGGATACTGTGACCCTAAGTGCAATAGGGATGTGGTCAGTGAGCTTGGAAGCGGAATCAAAGACATAGCTAAAAAGAGCTAAATGTTCTGTGACTATTTTTTATCTTTCACCTTCAGGTATTTGCCTATCAAATAATGCGCATCCTAATGAAAAGTAAATGCAATTTTTAAGACAACAGTGGGAAGTACTCTAATCTATGTTATGAAACCTCTGTTGGTTAATGTGGTCACTTCAGATGTATGTGTGTGCAACCAGAAGCCCATTGACCTGAATTATATTTGGTTCAGCAAGAAATAGTGATTTTTTTTTATTTTTAGTGCTAGGAGATCCCTGCCCATCACAGAAAGTACTGTGAATGTGTGAGTCATTATCTTAAATTTGCATTACACATTACACACAGTATAAGATAGGCTGCCACAAAATGTGGACATTACATTAGGTTAAAATTAAAACAGCGCTTTCAAATTGTATATGTATGTAATATGGAGAATGTGCCTAGTGCAGTTATACAACTGTCCATTAAAAGCATACACTACACAACTCAACTTGAAACACCCACTACAATAATTCTCAAAAAGAATAAATCGTTTGACTTCAGGAAGTTTAAACTGTCTCCATCAATTAACTCCACCTCTTTGGGTCCCATGCAACCTTTGAATTTACAAATTAACCAAATTCACTGATTTGCATTTCTTTTCAGGCACCCGGCAGCCTGGCAAGACAGCTTGTTTCAGGCATGTCTACCCCTCCCTCAGAATCACAGCACAGGAAAGCCTTCACTTGGCATTTAACTGTACCATAGGTCTTTTAGCATAAAGGCTAAAATTACGGACAAACACCATCTGTGGAAAGCTTCAATACGGAGAATGGAGTTTGGGGTTAATTCACGGGCAGTCCGTGAACATTACAGACGGGTGGTCACCATAATCGAAGATAACCTTGAGCTGAGGTAGAGCCATGCATCTGGCTCGAGAATGGCTAGAGCTGTCAGTGGGTTGCTCACCTTCAATTGTCAGGAAAGCACGCAATGGCCATTCTTTATCTGGTACCAGGAGAGCAAATCCTACATCCTAAAGGATACTTGGTCATAACAGTATTGCAGCTCATTTGAGTAAGGACTCCATGTCATCAGGAACACCACATTTAAGTCATGAGATTTCCTAGTTGAAATCAGTGTTTTGAGGTGCGTTAGCCCAATTGTCTTAATTTAGGTGAACACAGAATACATCTCCCGGAATACATTAGGTAGTTGAAGGAATGCTGAGAGATGGAAATAAGTTTTCCTAGGTGCATGAAGTCATTTGGTCACCTCAAAGCCGGACTTAAGGTTTGATGGGTCTGATTTAAAAAATAGGAGCCAGGGGGTCACCTCCATAAAATCCAGGGTGCGGTACTATCTGCCATTATGATTTCTCTATAATTAAACTGTAGCCTTGTTCATCAGGTTCAAATTAAAATTATCTCATTCAATGGTATGTAGAAGACCGAGATTAGAATTTGCTGTTTGCCACTAAATGTTTGTCCTGTCCCTTTCACATTTAGGAGCAAATCATGGGTTGCCCAATAGTCACCCAGATTTACTAAGGTCTCCCATCGCCATTACATCACGCAAGGTGATGAAAGGCAACACAAGCCCTCAAATCAAATTTACTAAGCCACACAAAGTCACCTTGCATGTCTCTGAATGGTTTAGTAAATATGGAGTAACACAAGTCTCTGCTTTGCATTGCTCTACTTTGGGAAGGCGTTTCACGGGTGGAACGTGGGTGCATTCACACATCCACCTATGGTATTTGGCGCATTCTCAGATTTACTAAGACTACTAAACCAGGGAATATGTGCAAGTGGCAGGCCATCCCAACAGAGGTTTAACAAGTAGAAACATTTTCATTTCTCTTCATCATTTCCTCTATCTATGTGAGCTGCAGAATCACACATCGTAAGAGGAAAATGCCTCTGAGGATTGTTTTTGTGCAGGACGGTGTTTTGTCATGTACAAAAACAATCCAGTCTGCAACGCCGGCACCTTTGCACCGTGGCACAAGGGTGTCTCCGTTGGCGCTAATCAGCACAGACTACACCAGCCAAAAAGAGAGAGCATTTGGCGCAATTTTCTTGTCCCCCCTTCACGCAACGCAGTAGGTTGCCTTGCTGCGCTGCGTGAAAGGTTAATTTATCAGACCCTATGTGTCTAGATTGCAATCTTTTGCACAGCAGGGCTGTCCAACGTAGGTCAAGAAGGGCAAGAATCATACTAAGGTTTCAGGATAACAATTGCCTAAGTAAAATGGTAAAATTAGCTAATGTGAACATCTAGCATGGATCGAGGCACCTTGGGTATACATTGGTCACTCCATGCTGTAGATATCATTATTCACACCTGTTACATGTCATACTAAATAGCTTCTAGTTTTTCCTGCCTCATACACATGCAAATACCTTACTCCTTTGGTGTCAGCTATTCTCAACATATAGGGGGTGATTCTGACCCCGGCGGTACAAGACCGCCGGGGCCAGGGTCGGCGGGAGCACCGCCGACAGGCCGGCGGTGCCCCGCAGGGCATTCTGACCGCGGCGGTTTGGCCGCGGTCAGAAGAGGTAAACCGGCGGTCTCCCGCCGGTTTACCGCTGCCCTTAGAATCCCCCATGGCGGCGCAGCTTGCTGCGCCGCCATGGGGGATTCTGACACCCCCTACCGCCATCCTGTTCCTGGCGGTTCGCCCGCCAGGAACAGGATGGCGGTAGGGGGTGCTGCGGGGCCCCTGGGGGCCCCTGCCGTGCCCATGCCAATGGCATGGGCACGGCAGGGGCCCCCGTAAGAGGGCCCCGCAAAGTATTTCAGTGTCTGCTAAGCTAAGCAGACACTGAAATACGCCACGGGTGCAACTGCACCCGTCGCACCCCTGCAACTCCGCCGGCTCAATTCTGAGCCGGCGTCCTCGTTGCAGGGGCATTTCCTCTGGGCCGGCGGGCGCTCTTTTGGAGAGCGCCCGCCGGCCCAGACGAAATGTCTAAATGGCCGCCGCGGTCTTTTGACCGCGGTGCGGTCATTCAGCGGCGGTACCTTGGCGGACGGCCTCCGCCGTCCGCCAGGGTCATAATCAGGCCCATAGTTCTATCTTGGGGTGCCAACATAAGTCCAAGCTGGCCAGAACCATATCAGATTTTCAGGGCACCACATAACACAAATCTACTTTGAGTGGATTGGATTAGACCACCCTTACATAGTATTTGTTTTGAAAATCTGACAAGCAGACTGTCCTCCTGGAACACTGTTGGAAATCTCAGATCTAAAGGCACTCACCTTCAGTGTAATTTGTACATCTCTGATCTAGTGAATACAAACACACACATTATTTGGTAAATAGATGCACACACAACTTCTAGTACGCTGTATGACAAAGGTGAGAGGGATGGGTGTGCTAAGCTACTGCCATAGTGGAATGCCACCAAGCAGCACAACTGTTTCACTCCATGTTGGTATTCACTACATGTTGTAGACCTTGGTCCTAAATTGATGTAAAGCTTTAAAAAACACTAATAAACGTGTTTCTTTCTTAAATCTAGGTTGTTTTTGTCTTGAAACAAGTAAGGGTGACTTATTGGTGGATGTTTAGTGCAATAGTCCATAATTGTAAAATGGAACATATGCACAGAGCGGTTAAGTGGCATATATTTATAATAACCAATTGTTTTGACCATGAAAATCAAAGCTCAGAGAATGTTTTCCAGTGCATCGGGTTGAATGTGGTAATTTTTTATCCTTAGTTCTCTTCCGTTGCTTTGTTCCTCCTCTCCTCTCCTCTTCTGACGCACAAGGTTCTCTGGCTACACAGCAACCTCCAACCCTGCCCAGTAAGAGAAGTAGTGAGGCATGAGGCAGGAGAAGTAGAGAGAGGTAAAGAGAACGATATAGCAGGATTAGTAGATGGGGGAGACAATTAGAAAAAAGCTGCAGAGATAGGTGAGGGAGGGACAGATGTAAGGTAAGGAGAAAAAAGGTAAGATAGCCAGAAAGAAAGAAAGGTAAAGATAGGTGGAAAAGGAAAGGAAGATGTAGGTAGTGATATAGAGGTAGAGGCGTAGGTAGAGTTTTAGAGAGAGGTGCAGGAGATCTAAAGATGGACAGAAGAAAGTGTAGAGTGAGGAATGAGGCTAGAATATGCCTGGGGTGATGGAGAAAGAGGTACTGGTAGACAGGTATAGAGTTTGGGTGATGAGTTAAGTATAAATAGAACAATAGGGCAGAGAGGGGCAATGTGAGACAAGGCACAGAAAGACAGGTCATGTTAGGAGAATAGCAAGTCAAAGGGAAGGTAGACAGAAAAAGGTTGAACAGTTAAAAAACAGATTAGGTGCAGAAAGAAAAGAAGCAATGGAAGGAAATAGATGAGTAAGAGTAGGAGAGAAGAGTTTGACACAGGGTAGAAATACAGAGGGCGAGGTTGGGAGAGAGTTTTGTTAACATATGGTTCTCAGAATAAATAAGTCAGACCTACTATCTTTGTTACAACTTTTCTTAACAAATAGTTAAGACATATGGCATCTAACATACCCTTCCCCAGTGAACCAATCAGTCCTATAGCTTTGATCAATAGCTTCTCACCGTATTCCACTAAAGTTTACTGTGCAATGCAAGCTGTCCTTTTTTGTGGAAATACACAGATTCTGCTTAACAAGATTGGAGAGATCAACTTGTGGACAGAGTCAAAGGCCATCTCTCAGTACTGCTTCTAAAATCTATTTTTTCTGGTCATCACATAAGGTTCGGCACCAGTTGTACAGCCGAGGTAGAGACAGAAAGAGCTAGCTGTCAAGGTCTGCTGCTAGATACTAACCTATGCGCTAACATCGCAGTCCATGTTTGCTTTAATGTATGTGTACACATGCATTGTGTATGTAACTGTACCAACCCCTGGTCTGTTCATATGCACAAGAAGGATGCAAGGCTGGTAGTATATTGCTAATATTTGTGGAGCTTGATGGAAGAGACCTAGACAGTGAAGTGGAGAAAGAGGGGATGGGTTTCCCTTCAGAAGCTTTATTACGTTCATTTGCTGAAAGGAGCTGATGATTAATCTTCCTGAGCACTTCCATTTGGTAGGTGATGGTGGTCAAGGGTGGGACAGCATTCTCTGTTGTCCTTAGTGTGAAGGGTCCTCTCAGGGAAGCTACTGTTTTGTCTCTTTTCCTCATCACTGTTCAGAATTTATGTTGATAGCCAGGTGCAGAAAACTCACACTTCTTTGTGCCACTGTTGTGGGTGTTCAAAGCCAGAGATGACTCTGCTGTGAGGAGCATCACTCCACACAAAGGCTGTTTTTGAAGGGTACCTTAGAAAGGACACATGGAAGCAGAACCAACCTAACCTAGTTCTAAGTGTGTAGGCAGAGAAGCCAAATCCCCTCTTTGCTTTATCTGTATACAAACGGGAGCTGCTGACCCATGTTGTGTTCCAGTTCCAACTTCTTTTTTGATCAAGGGAGAGGAGGCTCCACCAATATCCAGAGAACTGCTCCGCAGAGCTGGTGTTTGCCAGACAGCTATCTTCACAGAGTTGAAGAGACTTCACTTGATGTCTGATCCCAATAAAGAGCTGTTTTTATGTCCTGAAGTGCTTGGAGGGCGAACTGCCTCGAACCCTGCAGGAGGTGCTAACTACCTGACAGAAAGGAAGCAGCTGACCCTGGAGCTGAAGGTCTGTCCTCCCAGAGAGAATCAAGAGAGAGTGACTGGTGTGCTCCCAGATTGGTGCATTAAATCATTTGTCAGAAGTGGCTGCATCAGAGGTCTGCCGAAGTGTGCTTGAGTGTACTGTGTTGCTATGATCCTGAAAGCAGCTTTTACCATAGGAATGGCCCTGAAGCTTGCCTAAGTGGACTGTGCCACTGTGACCATGAACAATAGTGCCCAATTCAGACCTTAGGGGTGCAGGTTGAGAAGTTGAGATGTAGCAGGCTGCACTGCCTTGTCAGATGACTGCATCTGTGTGGACCAAGCAGCTGGACTGTTGCTGTGAGTAGTTTTAGAGCTGTGATCATGTACCAGAAGAGGGTGTTTGAATAACTGGAGACCTCCAGAGATGCTGGAGTATGTCCATCTGCCAGGCTTCAGGTAGTGACCCCTGCTGCTTCCATGGACAGGACCAGCGTGCCGATGCACTCACAGCCGGGGCATCTTCCTCCCAGAGGGACCAGACATATCCTATGGGCCACGCCCACAACCAGAGGGTGAGAGTTCCATGCTGGGAATAAGGCTGTAAAACTGAGTGCACACCCGTTGAACAAGAGGGGTAGCACTGCGCCTGCACTGCCCCTGTGCCTGAAACCTGCCATAATTTATCTTACACCTAATTTGGGGAAGGTAGGGGCGAAAGGGACCTTAAACCCTGGGTATAGTACCACCACACTAGTGGATATTTATTCCTGCATATTGTATTGCATAGTATTTCATTTTTGAGCGCATTTAAGAACTTTAAGACACGCATTTGGTAGGACAAGCAAGTACAGCTCTGTTGGGTGATCGTTAAATCCTGAGCTTGATGCATTCCCACTCTACCTCCCCAAAAAGACTGTGAATGCTCTGCATTGCTACCACTGAGAGTCAATTCCAGAAGAAGTGTTATTTGCTCCAGTTGGAAGAGCCATAGTAGGACGAACCCCTAGACATCAGAAGCAAATGACCCAAGCCCCTAGAGTGTAGGCCCAATAGCCTCTGTTTGCCCAGTGGGTCTCCAAACAAGATCTAACAGGTATTGAGAGAGGTGAGGTGGCTGGAACTGCTGTAAAAAGTGAGTTAGTGTCAAGTAGCAACAATGGGGTGCTTACCACAGGGACGATATGGGCCCAGCTCCATATACCCCACCTTTCTCCCTGAGAAATCGGTAGGAGCCAGAGAAGAGGGCCCGATGTGGATGTTATCTCCTGTGTCCTCTTGAGCATAGTTGTCGAACCTTTAATATAAAAAATGGAAGAGGCCTTGAGCGTTAGGAGGTGATGTTACTCGTTTCCCATCCCTAGTAGTGTGCCACAGTCCTAGCACTATAAATTTCCCTTTGCTACCTTCGATCAATGATGTTGTGATGTCCATGACGTAGGGCATATAGGGCCTGATTCTGACCCAGGCGGCCAGTGACCGCCAGGGTCACCGGCCACGGGAGCACCGCCGACAGACCGGCGGTGCTCCGAAGGGCATTCTGACCGCGGTGGTTCAGCCGCGGTCAGAAAGGGTAAACCGGCGGTCACCCGCCGGTTTACCGCTGCCCTTCTGAATCCTCCATGGCGGCGGAGCGCGCTCCGCCGCCATGGGGATTCAGACACCCCCTACCGCCATCCTGTTCATGGCGGGAAACCCGCCATGAACAGGATGGCGGTAGGGGGTGCCGCGGGGCCCCTGGGGGCCCCTGCAGTGCCCATGCCAATGGCATGGGCACTGCAGGGGCCCCCGTAAGAGGGCCCCGCAAAGTATTTCAGTGTCTGCTATGCAGACACTGAAATACGCGACGGGTGCCACTGCACCCGTCGCACCTTCCCACTACGCCGGCTCAATTCTGAGCCGGCGTCCTCGTGGGAAGGTTGATTTGCCCTGGGCTGGCGGGCGGCCTTTTGGCGGCCGCCCGCCAGCCCAGGGCAAATCTCAGAATCACCGCAGCAGTCTTTCGACCGCGGTGCGGTGTTCTGATGGGGTTACTTTGGCGGGCGGCCTCCGCCGCCCGCCAAAGTAAGAATGACCCCCATAGTCTGCTGAAACTGCAGTGAGTGTCAAGATAGTTCTCTGAGTTTGGATTCAGAATGGGTGACACCAAAAACTATGCACATCTACAATTCACACAAAAGATTATGTCCCTCATTTTGACATCGGCGGTAAAACCCACCTACTGCTGCGGCGACGGCCACCAAAAGACCGTCCCCACGGCTACCAGCCGTCCGCCCTATTATGACCACAGCTGGATTCCCGCCAGAAGGATGGCGGAAATTCGGCTTTGGCCATGCCGGAGGATGATGTAAGGTGGCGCTTGCCACACCAGTAGACTGCCGCAGACCGTATCATGACCCATGATACAGCCTGGCAGTGTTCTGCTGGCGGACGCTGCTGCTGGCAGCAGCGCCTCGTCCTGTCTCCTGCCGGAGGACCCCCTCACAAAAGGTAAGTCTGTTAAATTTCACTGTGCCATTTTTGTGGGCCTCCTAGCACCATACATTATGCCTGGCGCAGGCATAATGTGGCGCAAGGGGTTACAAAGTGGCGCAATGCATGCATTGTGCCACTTTGTAAATATAGCATGGTGAAAAGGCCACCTTAGTGCTGCCTTAGCTTAAAACAAATGACACTAAAACGGCGCAAAGGCAACGCAAAGGAATCCTAAATATGACCCTTAGTCTCTGGAATAACAACCACTGTGCTGACTCTGCAAATCCATTTCAAGTTTAAGTTACAGAAATCTAAGGTTTTCAGATAATTCTATAAGTTTTGACAATGGCTGCGAAAGTCTTGTTTTAAGAATTGCTTGCCTGTGTCGGGTACCTTAGAGCTGTGGATGCTGCCTGGCTGCAGTTAACTCACTGTTTTCTTGCTTTTGTCTTTCAGAATCATGCATGACCGAAGCACTGGGGAGCAGCGCTGCTGTGAATATTTCAGGATTGTGTAGGCCTTCAGGTAAGCGCTGCTTCAGTGCAGGGGTGTTTCATCTGGAAACTCCCCGAGGCAAAGCGGTTACTAATTTTTGGGCACGGTTTAAATAACCTGACCGTGCCCACGATTGCCGCCGGGATTTGCAGCGATCTCACAAGATCATGGCAACTCCTGTGGTATTGCAAATACTGCATTTACATGGAAATGCACACAGTGCTGTCGCAACAATATTACAACAAGCATTTGCAATGCAACGGGTCTCGCGTTTGCTCGTGTTAGAACTGATAGCGTTGTAAACTCCTAACCCGACTTTTTACTGGTAATGAAACCTAACGGCAAAAGTGCATTTATGTACTAACCGGAAAAAGTGCAATTAACTGTGTAACAGGGTCGATATTATGTAAGGCGCTCGACTTCTGCTAAGCGATGTGGCGCTGGGAAGACGGAGAAAAAGTAGTCCACAAGCCGGACAGAAAACAGCGAGCCTCGCATGCTCTCTGTACCTGGTCGATGTGCTCGAGGAGGGCTATCCACCGTAAAAGGCATGACGTATGCATGCCTTCCACTAATGAAATCAAGCAGATTCTAACAGGCAAGTCCACAAGCCAATGACAGACACTGACATGACGTGGACAGGGCTCCGAGCCCTTTTTAATTGCTAAAGCGTCTCGCTTAGCGAAACGCATGTGCAAGCGCATGCGACGCAGGCTCGACCCTAAAAAGGCGCACAGCGCAGGGGGCTGAGATTCTAACTCACACCTTGAATTGCCAAGTTCTGACATGGTACTCATACTGATTCAACAATATGCAGCCCACATCAGGATATGAGCTAAGTGGGCATGTGCCCGCATGAGAGTTATACCGCACTGAGAGTAGTATTGCATACTGCACCACAGTGTAATGTTCATATCATAGTCAGTGGGTTGAGATAACTAAATGGTATTGCCACAAATACTCTGGAGTAATATACTCTGAGGTTCTACAGACGGATAAGTGGGTGGGCTTGGTATGATATGTGTTTTGGGAATCTGGGACTCATGGCAGTTAGGGGAGGTGGAAAGGTTGGTATGGATGAGGTTATGAACACATTTTGAGGTGCAGTGAGCAGTTAAGTAGTGAGAGAGGGGTGATAAAGAGAGATAAATGAGGCAGCGAGAAAGAAAGGTGATGCAGAGAGAGGTAGAAACAATGATGAGATAGATAGGAAGAGAGAGGTGAGATCTAGAACAAAAAGGGTGAGGTGTGAAGAGCTGAGGTTAAGAACAAAGTGCGAAAAAGGAGAGATACAGAGTCGTGAGATTAAAACAGTGCAGTGGGGTGAAGAGAGACAGATGATGTAGAGAGAGCTGAAGTGGAGAAAGTGAATACAGAGGGAAGCGCGGTGAGCAGAGAGAGATATGGTGGTGAGAAAGAAGTGGAGAGAGGTGAGCTAGAGAGAGATGTAGTGGGTGATAGATGGGGTGGACACAAGGGAGGAAGAGAATTGAGGCAGAGGGAGTTCACAGAAATGTAGTCATAGGGAAAGGGATAAAGGGAAAGAGTTAAGGTAGAAAATTTGAGGTGAGGTATGGAGGGAGTCTTTTTAAATTAAATGCCACCAACTAGCTAGAGAGTGCAAGCAGTAAGAGTGAGAGGATGTTCAGGAAGGGTGAATGTCCAGCTGTCAAATTCAACCAAAATGTGTTTTTTCTGCAAATCTTATTATACTAACTGTGAGACCTCAACTAATATCTAAACCAGGGGGCCCTGAGCAATTGCTCGTTTTAGCCAGGCCTTAAAATGGCCCTGCAACAAAAACGCAGCGGTGGATGGAATCATTTAATTAATTTCAGCCACTGGTGATTGCGGAGTCCTCATGTTAATCCATTTTTTTTGCCCACCATGCGAGCCTAGACAAAGGCCCACCTTATGCAAGTCAGTACTAATCTTGCTCCTCAATGCAACAGAATGCTTGAAATAATCTCTGCCAGAAGTGGCATTTAGGTATCTGATGCAATACACCTATGGGCAGATTTCATATTTTTTCACGTAGCACAGTGTAATGACTAAGTTGGCTGTGGTAATATTCATAAGGGGAAAACAATGCAGAGCCATGTCTACTAAGATAGTTCACTGCTGCACTAATTACTTGTGCTGGCTCTTTAAAAGACTTCCTTGCATGATCCTCAGCCTCACAGAGGTCAGTGTGCACTGTTAGCATAGGAGTTGTATACCCTTCCAGTGCATGCAAATACACTGAAGGGTGCCATGCACTAGGTGTGTGTTGTACAATGTGTGTGTGTGTGTGTGTTTTTGAGAAATCAGTGCTCCATGTTAGTGCCTGTTTCATGGAGGTGTTAGTTTTTCAGGTAAAGCTCGGTCTGGCTAATTTGGTAGATTATGCTTTGTGTCAAAAACTATGGGTGTTTCCACTGTAATGCTCAGGGGCACAGCTGCAAAGGGGGGTGTATAGTGTGTGACACTCCCCCTCAAAAATACATTCTTAGCAAGGGTCTGTGAGACCCTGCATTGGGTGTTGGGCCCCTGAGTTCTTTTATGACAGTGACGGTTTTTCTCGCCATCTTGATTTCACTAAGAGATTTTAACTTGTTCATTTTTTGGATCACAAACATAAATGTATTTAGGCCCAGATCTACAAAGATTTTGTGTCCGGCTGTGTCACTTTTTTGACCCAACCCTGCTTAAAAATCCTTTTTGATATTTACAAAGTCACACAAATGTAGATTTGCATGAATTGCTCAATTTCTTTGAAGATATGGTGTTGTTCGGTTCTCTGCTGTAACTGGCATTCCTGTCCATGTAGGATAGGTTTATCAGGAGGCTCCATCAAACACGGCGGCTGGCCGTCAAACTTTTCCAAGTTGTTTTATTTTTCAAAAACAAACTTCCAAAGTGGGAGTTTGTCTTTGAAAAAAAGAACTTATGACACGCCACACCAGATTGCTCCCATTTTGTGGGATCATTTTTGTTTTTTTACCTTCCCTCACTGCCAGGCAGGGAGGGAGAATTAAAAAAAAAGCCATCTTACCATCCACTATAAAAAAGGTAGGTGGTCGAATGGCATACTTCTGATGTCACCTACTCGATAGGGCAGTGGTCTTCAAACTTTTTTGTGCCACACCCCCACCTAGTGAAAAAAAAAATATTGGGGTCCCCCCCTCCGAATTTTCCACGAATATTCTATTAAACTGGCAATGTTTAAATATGTCTAGACTTCTTTAAACATTAAAGTTGTTATGTTATTGTTTTAAAAATGCAATCAAATACATGATGCTGAACATGCTATTTTGTTCACGCAGGCCTTACTAATGTGTAAAAGTATTCATAGTGTGATTATTAGAAGTGGGGATTTTGAGGAGTATTTGGAGTCTGTTTCCTTTCAACACATGCTCACAGCTTGGATATTAATGACAAAACAAGTTAATGATGCCCCAATACATGGCGGTTTGCTGCAGCTAATTTTTTTCAGCTTAAACCAAAGCCCTGTTATCACCATAACGCTTCTTTTGGCCAGAGTCAGGTACACCCCCTACCAGGATCACTTGAGGCTTCCCTAGGTCTCTCCAGTTTGAAGACCCCTGGCATAGGGCCATCGAAGGAAGTTTTACATCGACAGGGTAAATTTCAGTCCTTCAGCGTAAAACGTATGGTCTGCCCGACTCAAAATTGGATGGGGGGGCCTGGAGTTTGAGAACAGGGTCCTTCTCCATTGCAACACAGCACCTTTCGGCAAAACTCTGAAATCAGCCGAGAGGACTTCATGCAAATCATTACTGACGCTGCTCATAGTAATAGTCCATCCCGAATCTTGGACCCCTCACACATTCACCTCGTGGCCCACTGCTTTTCAGTTGGGAAATTTGAGATTCAAACCTCTGAATATCACTGGCTACACTACACCCTTGGTAATGCCCCAGTAACGCACACTTGACGAAAAATTAAGCAAAGCAGTGCACAGCTATTTTTGCGCTAAGTAAAAGACTCCTTTCAAGAACAAAATATATTCTGCACTGAAAAGTGAATGCCTTTGCAAGTGCTTCTTTGGTTTTGCATGGCTTTGGACCAACGCAAACTCTTACTAAATGTAGGCCATAGTTGTTTTCAGAAGGATGGATATTGTCCCCAAAATGGCAATAAGTCATTCAGCTTTCTACCTTTTTACTGCGCTAGTCAATGAAGTTGAATGCCCTTGTGTAATGCTGTTCCAATACCTTGCACTGTGGCCACTGGGAAATCTAGAAGGAGGACAGATGGGGCTTGCACCCAAGTTCTATTTGTCTTGCCCTACACCCCCAGCTTTGGCCCCACTACCACAGGCACTGAATCTACCAGGAAGTCACACAGAAAAAGCAGCACTGCTCCTTGTCACACAAATATATGTCTCTTATTACATTCCAATGAAAAGCAGTGCGATTTGCTTAAAATGTTTAAATATATCTTTTTATGTATGTATGTGTATGTATATATGTATATAAATTTAATTTATACATACACACACACATAGCTACAAAGTCAGATTGAAAAATGTTAAGCAAACGTACAGATATACACATACATAAGTATACATGCACACACACAGACAAACACATTAACGAGCAAACAGGCACACTCTTTACAGCTGACCTTTCAAGGTGTTCCACCAATTTAATCTGTGTAAAAACACAGATGTGTATGCCTCCCTTAAAATTCAAATTCATTTCTAGAGATGCCATTGACTGGAGCAATAATATTGCTTAATTGATGCAGTTACCAATCTTGACTCACTTAGAGACTCGTATTAGGAATTTATGATTGATGTTTGGCCTAAGGGATGGACAAGGCCGCCGTGTAAGTCACTGACGTTCACATGCCCAGGGAGCCTGAACCTGCAGACATCATATGAGTATGTACTATCCTCTTCTGGACGTTGATAATCACCTACCTATTGTGTCCTGACACTTCCCATTCCAGTAAAACGTTGTACACAAGAATCACTGTGTGGGCCGACGATGGTCTCATATTCCAAAGCAAGTGTATTAATGCACCCTACTTTCTTCTCTCCTCAGGTGGCATACAGAATTATAGATGAGAACTATGAATATCAGAGATGTTTTTCTCTGAGTAATTCCTACTGACAAATAACGAGAGCGAAGCTCGAGTTGTCTATAATGTAACTCAGAACTCAGTGGCAGCAGTCGCAAATGCTAAACCTAGCATGAAAGCAGCCTTAGGATTGGTATGAGTGGCTTGGACTGCTGCTCAGACATAACCCTGTCATCTGTACAGTTTCTCCAGCCCAGCTATTCAACACAACCAGGTTGGGGAAACCTAAGTGTGTCTGTATATTTGGCCGGCCTAAGACGGCCGGCCAAACACATATGAGCACTTACAGTAGATGCACTCTCGACCAAACACACATGCGCACTTAGGTGCACTCTTTCCTCCTCCTCCCCTTTCCCCTGCTTGTGGCCAAGCCCCGCCCCTCTCTTCAGAAGCTGGCTGAGCTATTGTTTTATTTTTCATCTGCTGGCTCTTAGCTGGGGGTGACGTCCCTTCGCCATTGTGGAGGAGCCGCCCCTGTCAGAACCCCGAGGTGAAAAACATTTGCATTAGTCACATTGTACCCATCTATAATTTCATATTGTATATGGCCCTGTCAAGGCATCTGCCCCTGCTTCCAACATACACACAGGGGCGAAGGAGTAATGGGGAGCCATATGTAACATATATATTTTTTTTAAACCCACCCATCACCATCACCCTTGAGCTACTGCTCATCTCCCTCAAGTAAAGAAAGAAATACATGGTCTACTGCCACACAACCCAGCTCTGAAAAAAAAATCCCCTCCCAAGTTCAAATGTAAAAAATAGTCTCCTGCCAGCAACCCCGCAACCCTCTGCAATGCCCAAACTAAAACTGGGAAATTAATATTTGTCCTCCTTCCACCCACCCCTACCACTGTCTGTGCCACATCACAGCCCAAAAGTCGCAATACCCACTGTCTCAATGAGAACGGGGAGAGATTGCCAACCCCCATTTGATTGCCACACTGGGTCTCTGGAGACTGGAGGAAGAGAGCAGCACAGACATAAAGTGAGTGCTTGAACTAGGTGACCACACAACAGTGGTTAACCACTGCTTAAGCACTGCTCTGAAGTCGCTGCAGTGATTAACTGGATTTTGATCCGGTTTTTCACGCGAATTAAGCCATATACAACAATCCCAACCATCTCACTGAATCTGGACCGAGAGATCAGATCATCTTGATTAGTCTTAAAGTAATTAATCACCCAAAATGCACACATGGATTCACATGGATATGGTCATCCAATTATGACTTAATTTACTGCATGGCCATCCCAAAGCTTGTCTTCTTTGCCAATTGGTATATAACAATCTCAAATCTTATTTCTTAACCATTTCTGTGTGTCTTTTGCACTGTTTCACTGATTAAAAATAGTTTTATCTTTCTTAAAAAAAACACACAACATGTTTTGCTGATGTTTAGTTGTGGACTGCAGACAGTTTTAGCAGTCCCGTACCCTCATGTAATAAAAAAAAAAAACTTAAAAATATGTATATGTATTTATACATAGAGGTGTATTGAGTGAGCCATCTCCATTAATTGGTTTGTTCAATTCCATTCACATTTTGCTTCCAAACTCCAGAGCATACAGTGTCCAATTTGGCCATTGGCTTACTTGCAGTACGAATTACCACATTTTCTCTGGTCACATGTGTACAACTGTCTGAAAAAAGGTCACTTCATTGGCAGAACTGGTGAGTCACATTGCCAATGCGTTTTTCTTTCCTCACTTTTAATTTTTATAAATGTTTTAGTTATTCTGGTGTGTTTAGATTATGCCTTCAGGTAGTAGTAATTCAAAGCCAATGGTCCTCTTCTTTATGCAATTAAAAAAATTATTTTACTGTGGCGTGCATTAAAACTAAAAAATATTTAATACCTGTTCTAAGTACATGTGCCTGCGAAGACGTACCCATAATTTTCTATTAAAATTATATTGCATGGTTCCTTTTTTGTAATGTACATTTTGCATGCATGCATGTTAGACCTGGCATCTTTTCATGCGGTTTTCCTTGACTTTTTGCTTTCTGACCTCCTGTTATGACTGTGCACTGAGCTTAATTTTTGGTGGCTTCAGGACTCCGTGCACTTTACCTCTGCTATCCAGTGCTAAAGTGCATATGCTCTGAGCCTAAAACATGGTAACATTGGCTTCTTCATGACTGCCATGTTTGATTTACTATTAGTAAAGTGCATTATGTGTGCCCAGGACCTGTAAGTCAAATGCTACTAGTGGGCCTGCAGCACTGGTTGTGCCACCAACTATGGTAGACTTTTAAACATGTCTCTGGCCTGCCATTGCAGAGTCTGTGTGTGCAGTTAAAACTACCATTTCGACCTGGCAAGTGTACCCTCCTTGACCTTCCTTTTTATCACATGTAAGTCAAACCTAAGGCAGGCCCAGGTTAGCCCCAAGGGCAGGATGCAGTGTATTTAAAAAGTTGGACATATACCTTTAAGTTCAACATGTCCAGGTAGTGAAAAACTCTTATAATTGTTTTTCACTATTGCAAGGACTATCTCTCCCTTAGGCTATGATTGTTGTTAACTTGGAACATCTTCGATCAATCAATCGATCAATCAGGAATTTGTAAAGCGCGCTACTCACCCGTGAGGGTCTCAAGGCGCTGATGGGGGATGCGGGGGAAAGAAGGGGGATGTGTAATTTCCAAATGGGAAAAGACAAAAAAATTAGTTTGGTGACTCTGAACTCGCAATTTTAAAATATATTTTTTGGTAAAGTGGGTTTTTAAACTGCAGGTCTGGAAATGCCACTTTTAGAAACATGGCATTTTCTTAATTTAACCATTCTGTGCTTTTGCCTGTCTCTGAATACACATCTGGGATCAGGTGACAGTTACATTTGTGCATTCTCTCCAGACAGCCACAAACAGGAAGGGCTGAGTATGACAGGAGATATCTCTGCATACTAATAGCCGTCCTGAACAGGACACTACTGATAGTCTAGAGCCAGGGCTGGGTCGAAAGGAAACATTGTGCACTTCAGAGAATCCTTTTGAAGATATCCCTACATCAAAGGCCATTTTGGGTATAAGTACTGGGCCTCTGGCACTGTATTCTCAGAACACTTCTAGACTGAGGACATTCTACCTGGAAGAAGGACACCTGTGGTGTCAGGAGGGACTACCACTTTCCGGTTTGCTCTGCTGTGTTGGCCTGCTGACTGCTACTTCTTGCCTGGGAGTGAGAGTTCTGGATCTACCTCTCTACATCCTGCAACCTACAATTTCTCCAAGAGCCTGACTGAGCTTGCCTCCTGTTTCTGAAGCCTCAGGGATATCAAAGACTTCAGCTGCATCTTGCTACCAGCACCTGGACACCTATGCTTGAGTCCTGCTCTGCCAAGTGGTGCCAGATCCAGTCCTGGGCCCTTGGAGGTGAGTGTGGTGCTGCAACACAAGAACTGATGGTACAATACCGGCGTGCCACTTGGAATGGATGCATCCTGCTGCAGAAATACTGCTTTGCCATGCCTCCTCCAAAGCAACGGACACCGCTCGCTGACTTCGTGACACAACAATCCTAGGTTACAATGCAGCACTGTTTGGCCGACGCAGCACTGATGCATCGGAACCGGTATTCATCAATTACGGACCTGGACGCATCAACGATGTTGCTCAATCAGGAAACAATGCATAACCTGCCTGAATGATGTAGCCCCTTCTCTGGATCAACGCTTTGTCACTGAGCATTGATGCAACAAAGGTAATGTCAGCATGTCTGCGTGACTCCTGTACCTGCGCTGCACTCCATTGTGGTCATAATGAACTTTTGGATTTGCCCTGGTCCAACACAACCAGATAGCTCCGGTGGGTACTATTGGCTTCTAAGCACTGCTTTCTAATTTAATCTTTGAAAAAACATAACTAAACAGGAGTCAATGCAGACCTCTGGGGACTGATGTAGTCTGCACCAATCTAAGGGTCTTTACCAGTGATCGGTTGAAGTAAATGACCCATGAACTATGCATGGCAGCTACATCTAAACTTTGCCTTTTTTGCTTGTGAGGAGGGTGTGGCTGTTACAACTGAAGGCGGTTCTTTGTAAACAACAGCACTAAGGCAGCCAGTTCATATAGATAAATATGTTGTAGGTTTATTGTAGGGATAGTTGCAGGTCTTTTACTTGTAACCCCACAAGGACCAGCATTCTCGTTGCTCGGCCCACTTTCTCTGTCAAGCCAGCCCTACACTCACGGACGCTCCATAACCACGTAGGCTCGGGTGAGCAGAGCTGGGAGAGCATTGCAAAACAGAGGATTGTGACACACGCATTCCGCTCCGCTGTCTTTCGTGCCATATCAATGGACCCCCATTGACCCCAGTCCCACCTGACGGCTTACTCGGTGTTGCCCAGTCACCCTATTTCTCCGTGAACCCGTAAGGTCAAAATACAGTCTGGTTTAGGCCCTATAAAGTAGACATTTGACATGTCTCTTTAGTATTGGGCACGTACCAGGCCGGAAATGCTCAGAGGCTTTCTGTGACTGGAATAAATGTGGAACCACTACTAGTCTGGAATGAGAGATGGAATCAGGTAAATACGTTTTAGTAGAGATATTATTGCCCCCCAAATGCAGAGGAATCGAAAATATTTGCAGCCCTAAGAGTGGATTGGAAGCGTTTGAAAAGGCTTATTTGAGGAGGTTAATTAGGGTTTCTTTCTACAGAACTTCCTTGCTCGTCGCCATTGCTGCATGCACGAATTCAGTTCCCAAAATCGAGGCCCAGTGGCAGACGGCTGCGCGATCTTCCTCTGTCTGACTCCATTAAATCTCTTGTTTTGAGACAAACAGCTTTCTCTCTGTGGTTGTCGCTCAACAGTGTCGAGAGGGGTGTTTTTTGGCGCACTCTGATTCCCGCCGGGGGTGAGGCTGGCACTGCTCTCGGTTCGCGGCTCCAGAGATTGCTGAACTCTTGCTTCTAATGAGACTGGTATTGGCTGGTCGCCCAGCTCCGTCTGTGGTCTGGACACGCTCCAGTTCTTCTAAGATATGCAGTGGTGTAAAGCCACATCTCTGGCTTTGCCCATACTTCAGTGACGAGATGGTGGCACAGTGCAGGTTCCCTTCTTTTTTGGGTTCGGTGGTGGCTTACATACAGGGCTTGAACTAGGATGAACAAAATGTTTGCGGGGGCGGGTATGGGATGGGGGATTGGGTGGAGGGAGGATGGTAAAAGGGGAGCGGACTATGTAATTAGCAGTGTGGCTTAAAGATGTAAACTACATTTCTGCGATTCCCATAGTGTACCACCCAACTTGAATTTTGGTTCCTCCCCGAGCTTTTTGCTATTGTATCCAGATGTATAACACAGCTTACACACACAAAAAAACAGTCATGACCATCGGCTTTGTCAATCTTCGTGAGCTGTTTAAGGTAACAACAATAATTTTGTTGCAATTCTGAAATTGTGAGACTGTGAAATGAACATTAAAGAGGCCTGTGGACAGGGCAGTGGACTTCAGAGTTTCTCAGTCTCTCCAGTTATGTTCACTCTATGTTTGACATCGATGCGATTTTCCTCTCCACATCTCGTGCATATCGAACAACTTATCTCTTTCCTCTTCAGTATCCTCTTTTCACTCCCTTCTCAATGCACTTTCTTGCACGCCTTTCCCCACCCCCCAAATATATGCAATGCACCCACTCACCTGGAAGCACTGCATTTTCTTCTACTTTCACCATGTCAATATTTTGTCAATTGTGTACCTATTCCACATACATATGCACAGAATCACAATTGCAACTGGAATATGTGACCATTGCTCTGTACACTCTGCAGAGAGGCCAAGGACTAGAGGACCATGAACTCTGAATTCCTGTTTGACCAACTGACGGGCAGAGTGAAAAACTCACACTGCACTCAGCCTCAAATCTAGAGCGTTTAATCGTGTTAACAATTAGAAACAGCTCCAGTCGACTCAGTAAAAAGTATGCACGATATAATGGTAAAATGCAGCACGAATAAACATACAAGAGTGCAATATCCCGTGAAAAACTAGCACTTTTAGTGAATACAGAAGTAAGTAAAACTTCTGAAATATAAACAGTATCTAAATTGATGACATCATCTTACGGTTTATTACATTCAGTATTCGATCGGTGTTTTTGCCATTACAACTAAGAATATGAATAGAGGCACCCAGTAGGGAACCATTATAATCTTCATTTTTAATCACTCCCAGGTCTGAGACCTGGTTGAACCCGACCCACTTAAAACACTGCTTTTAGCCATGTCCCTCATCTGATCTGTCTTCTGAGTGGATGTGTGTAGGCTACTGAAAACAAAAAGTGGAATTCTGAGTATGGCCAGAGACCCTATTTCTCTGAGAGGCAATTCTTTTTAGGCCTGGCCTTGAGCTGTCTCACCTGCCTCATGTTTTCTGAAGAGGCAGAATAAAATACAAACATAGGTGTATAAATGTAATCAAACCGAGATGCTGAGGTTTGGCAGTACTTTAGGCTGGTCTAAGACGTAAGCATCCTGTCCTAAACTAACAGATAACACCTACAATCTGGGTGTCCTGTTTGACAATAAACTGTCACTTCAGCCTCATATAAGGAAGCAAAGAAGTACTTGCTTATTAATCCTGAAAGAGTTAAAAAGCATTTTTTCTGTTTATTCCTCAAACCTCATCAGCAGGTTTGTTTATCCTAATGTAATGTATGTTTGCTTCCCTGCGTATTTTATAGATTGCAGTTAATCTAGAATGCCGCTGCCAGATTGATAGTTGGTATTTGAAAATTTGACAGTGTTTCGAGTCAATTTAGAAAACGTCACTGGCTTCCAGTAGAGAAGAGATGCTGTTTTAAGGCCCTCTGCTTGTGCCGCAAGGCATTCTATCCAATGTCCCTTTCTAGCTACACATTCAGATTGCTTTGTTCTTCCTCGCCTATTTAAAAACTGAACCTAAGTTTCAGAGGTCATGATCGGGAGGACTTGCCTTTTCAGTGGTCACAGTCCAGGCATGGAATAAACCGCTGACAGATGTACGTTCTAAATCCAAAATCTAAAAACTTACCATTCTACTGAATATTATAATTAGACACCTAGGAGGGTTATTACAACTTTGGAGTAGGTGTTAATCCGTCCCAAAAGTGACGGTAAAGTGACGGATATACCACCGGCCGTATTACGAGTCCATTATATCCTATGGAACTCGTAATACGGCTGGTGGTATATCCGTAACATTTGGGACGGATTAACACCTCCTCCAAAGTTGTAATAACCCCCTTATTAGCCCCAACTCATCATTAGGACATTTTTTGTAATTTGCTGCAAGTTAAATGCCTTAACTCAGCGCCAGGAAACCTCCAGATTAGTGTGTGCTCTATACACTAATAAATTAATTTAAAAAAGAAACACAATGTAGTGAATTTTGGTCAGGCTTCTTCATTAGGCCTGGATGTGTTTAATTACGCTGCAGTTATAGGACAAATTTAAGCAATTACACATTACTCTTGTGATGTGAAATTCTCAAAATTATGCAGTTGAGAAGTTTGAGTAATCATGAGTAATTTGGGGTAAAAGTCGTACAGCAGGAGCATAGGAACAACAATCTGAGAGAGGGCGAGTGGCTGCTGGCTACTGGCTACTGCTGTTTATGTTCTGTAGCATTTAGTGCTATTTTCCTAGCACATAATACATCCTCTAGCCCATTTTAGATGAAAGGGTGCATTTTGCACTCAGAAAATAGTGCTAAATGATGGATTGTGCTTCTAATGTAATTATGCATAATTATGAGTGATTTTGCTATAATTAGGAGTAATTATGTTAGACAGAATTACAGGCCCAACTCTACTTTTCATTCACTAGTCTGTTCGATAGTCATTCACATTTTGCTTCTAAGCACAACAGCATGGGGCAATAGGTTTGCCCATTTAAACCCTTGAATCTCTTCATTGAGAGCAACATAATTTCACCTGTATACATCCACCTACAAACTAGCCTCCTGTGTGCAGTTATGTGGGCTTTAGCCCATGTTATTTATGGCGACTGACATTTTGCTGCCAGCACTGCAGCGCTTAAACAGTGATACAGTTGTAAGTGGTGAAGTACCTCTAGGCACAGTGTGGGGAGAGCAACAGGGGCATGGGGGTCACCCCTCCCACATATGAGAAAAAAACTGCAATCACAATAGGGCAGTCACCAGCATTCAGAGTGCGTTGGTTCTTTTCCCGTAATGAAATGTAAGCAAATTCTCCATGCTAAGGCTGGTGGGCCATTCTGTGCTCTCATTTCATGATTTTTTTTTATTTAATTTTTTTCAATAGGTCATTCTTTTACTTTTTATGCAAACATAGGTATAACTCTTTTAGAGAGTGATATATTTTCTTTTTATTATTTTTTAAGCTTTTGATGCCTATTGCATCTGTTTGCAAAAAGGAAAAACGAAGTCACAGGCTTGCGAAGGCTAGAACAGTTGGCTTTGCCAATATATGTTTGAGGCGAATCTGTGTAGGCTTGTAGTATATATTTCTCTCTCCTAGCTGTCATCTTACCTCATTCCAATAAGAAACCAATCACAGCAACAGCATTAGATTTGATCACCACCATTTTTTAAGCTAGTCCATCGCCTAAGAACTGTCCTTTATTTTTCCATTTTGAATCCTGCCGAATTTGCTACTGATTAGAACTCGGAACATTGAAAGGTGCATCTCAGATGCCTCCATCGTGCAAGCATTATTTTAGGATGCTGAATGCTTAAAGCCACATTCCTGCCCCACATTCAGGGACCTCAGCAGATTCTTTAAGAACCTCAATTTTGTAATCTTCCTCTCCAAACTATGAACCATACGCCGACACATCAGATATCGAATTATAGAACCTGACTGTTAGACCTGACAGCCTTAGGGTGGTCACCCCTAACTTTTTGCCTGCCTCCCTCCACTTTTGAGATACTGTTTTTGCTGGTTTTTAGATTCTGCGCACTTTACCACTACTAACCAGTGCTAAAGTGCATATGATTTTCCCTTTAAACGTGGTAACATTGGATCATACCCAATTGGGCTATTTAATTCACTTATAAGTCCCTAGTAGAGTGCACTATATGTGCCCAGGGCCTGTAGATTAAAAGATACTAGTGGGCCTGCAGCACTGATTGTGCCACCCGCTTAAGTAGCCCCTTAACCTTGTCTCAGGCCTGCCATTGCAAGGCCTGTGTGTGCAGTTTCACTGCTAATTCAACTTGGCATTTAAAAGTACTTGCCAAGCCTAAAACTCCCCTTTTTCTACATATAAGTCACCCCTAAAGTGTGCCCTGGGTAACCCCTAGGGCAGGGTGCTGTTTAGGCAAAAGGCAGGACATGTACCTATTTAGTTTACTTGTCCTGGTAGTGTAAAACTCCTAAATTCGTTTTTACACTACTGTGAGGCCTGCTCCCTTCATAGGCTAACATTGGGGCTGCCCTCATACATTGCTCGAGTGGTAGCTGCTGATCTGAAAGGAGTAGGAAGGTCATATTTAGGATGGCCGGAATGGTGATACAAAATACTGCTGACTGGTGAAGTTGGATTTTATAGTAGTATTTTAGAAAAGCCACTTTTAGAAAGTGAGCATTTCTCTGCACTTAAATCTTTCTGTGCCTTACAATCCAAGTCTGGCTGGGTTTAGTTGACAGCTCCTTGTGCATTCACTCAGACACACCCCAAACACAGGATACCCAGCCTCACTTGAATACATCTGCATTTTGAATGGGTCTTCCTGGGCTGGGAGGGTGGAGGGCCTGCTCTCACACAACGGACTGCCACACCCCCTACGGGGACCCTGGCAGACAGGATTGAACTGAAAGGGGACCTGGTGCACTTCTAAGCCACTCTTTGAAGTCTCCCCCACTTCAAAGGCACATTTGGGTATAATAACAGGGCCTCTGCCCCTACCAACTCAGACACTTCCTGGAGAAGAGAACCTGAACCAGAACCTGCATCCTGCCAAGGAGACCTGCCTGGCTGCTCAAAGGACTCACCTGTCTGCTTTCTGTGAAGGACTGCTGCCTTGGTGTTGCCCTGCTGCCTTGCTGCTCTCTGGCTGTGGTGAAGAAGTACTCTCCGCAGGCTCAGATAGAGCTTGCCTCCTGTTTAATGAAGTCTCAGGACCAAAAAGACTTCATTTCTACAAGAAGGACTCCTTGTGTGGCGAAATCTGACGCACAGCCTGCCAGAAACGACACAGAGAATGCATTGCTATGAAAGTTTCACCCCACGCCAAACCGGAACGACGCAGCCCTACTTTGGAACAAGAAGATCAACGCAGCCCCAGCGTAGCGACTGGAACTTTGACGCACGGCCTCACTGGATCGACGCATAGCCGAGCCGTAACGATGTAGCCCAACTTCCAGAGAGGAATTGATGCAGTGCCTGCCGTGTGGTAGAAAATTTGATGCAACGCCTATTGGATCGATGCAGCTCCTGTGACTTCGTCCTAGCAGCACCGGAAATCCACGCATAGTCCTCGGGGCGTCTGAAAACCACGCAACTCGAAGAGGATCCACGACCGAGCGCCGGAAATCGTTGCACAGCCGTCCCTGCAGGAAAACAAAATGACGTATCGCCATGTGTGGCCTAGAAATTGACGCACACCCCTTTGTTTCCATGCATCTCTTCCTCTGCTGCCCTTTGCTGAGATTTTTCACACAAACCAGGTACTTTGTGCTTGAAAGAGACTTTGTTTGCTTTTAAAAGACTTAAAACACTTATATCACTTTTCAGTGATATTTCTACATTTACTTATTGCATCTTGGATCGTTTTGACCTGCATTTTTTCAGATAAATATTATATATTTTTCTAAACACTATGTGGTGTATTTTTGTGGTGCTATATGGTGGTATTGTATGATTTATTGCACAAATACTTTACACATTGCCTTCTAAGTTTAGCCTGACTGCTCAGTGCCAAGCTACCAGAGGGTGGGCACAGGATAATTTGGATTGTGTGTGACTTACCCTGACTAGAGTGAGTGTCCTTGCTTGGACAGGGGTAACCTGACTGCCAACCAAAGACCCCATTTCTAACACTGACAATAAGAGCTGTAAGTCCTGGAATCTAGCTTGGTGATATTTTTTGTTTAATTGAATTCACTCAAGGCAGATGCTTGTACTTTAAGCCCCCCCTTCTTTTGGATAGAGGCATATGAACGCTGTGGCTGCTGGCACAAGGAGACTGCAACTCAAATTAAACTAGGCTTATGCTACGGGACGTGAGTTGCTCATGCGTGGCTTTGCTTGTGGATCACTGGAGCTGTCTCTTCCGCAAACGTGCCACGTTTGTGTTGTGCACCAATGGAAGCTGGCTGCTTTGACAACATGTCAAACTGGAAAATATTACCTTACGAAATTTATTTCAAATCCAACACCCTTCCACTGAGGATATATCAGGTTTAACAGACATACGGAGAGGTACCATAAATTCCAACAGTATACCTGTGATTATAAAGAGATATTAACATATTAGTGGCCATGAGGTCAATCACGGACTCCTGGAAAGGAGGCATTAGTCCTCTGAACTGACAGTCTCAGGGGAGAACTTGAACTGGATTATCTCCTTCACATCCCCTGACCTTTGCTTGTCCTGCTGAACTCCCTCCCACATCCCACCTGTAAATATCCTTAACCTTCACACTTACCCTCTTCCTCACTACACCCCCTTTCACCATGTGGCCCGATCGCTTTCTCTTTCTTTTCATTTTCCCACTCATCCCCTTCCTACTCGTTCATTCTCTCTCTTTGTCTTGTTCTTCTTCTCCCTTTCCTCTCCCGCCTCTTCTCTGTAGCTCTTCCTTCTCCTTTCCCACTCTGACGCCCCTTCAGCTTGGTCTTCTCTTTCTCCATTACAGTCGCATCTAGGCCCATATTTATACTTTTTGACGCTAGACTGCGCTAACGCAGTTTAGCGTCAAAAAGTTTTGCGCCGGCTAACGCCATTCTGAAGCGCCATGCGGGCGCCGTATTTATTGAATGGCGTTAGCCGGCGCAAGCAGACCGGCGCTGCCTGGTGTGCGCGAGAAAAACCACGTACACCAGGCAGCGCCGGCGTAGGGGGAAAATGGCGCATGGGCGTCTTAAAATGGGGCAAGTCAGGTTACGTCGAAAAAATCGTCGTAACCCGACTTGCGCCATTTATTTTCGACGCCCATCCCCCATCAACATGACTCCTATCATTGTAAAGATAGGAGTCATGCCCCCTTGCCCAATGGCCATGCCCAGGGGACTTCTGTCCCCTGGGCATGGTCATTGGGCATAGTGGCATGTAGGGGGGCACAAATCAGGCCCCCCTATGCCAAAAAAAATTATTAAAAAAAAAATAAAAAAATACTTACCTGAATGTCCCTGGGGTGGGTCCCTCCAGCCTTGGGTGTCCTCCTGGGGTGGGCAAGGGTGGCAGGGGGGGTCCCTGGGGGCAGGGGAGGGCACTCTGGGCTCATTTTGAGCCCACTTGTCCCTTAACGCCATGCCTGACCCAGGCGTTAAAAAGCGGCGCAAATGCGCCGTTTTTAGCCACGCCCACTCCCGGGCGTCTCTTTTGCCCGGGAGTATAAATACCACGTAAAGGCCTGGGAGTCATTTTTTAGACGGGAACGCCTCCCTTGCATATCATTAACGCAAGGAAGGGGTTCACGCAAAAAAATTACGCACATTCCGGGAACTTTGGCGCTATTCGCCTCTAACGCCATAGTATAAATATGGCGTTAGTTGGCGTTAGTTTAGCGTCGAATTTGCGTCGAAAAAAACGACGCAAATTCGGCGCAAACGGAGTATAAATACGGCCCCTAATTTCTTATTACGCCATATTCCCTTCTGCCTCCTTCTCTCACTCTCGTTTGACCTCCCACTCTATCTCGCTTGCCTTCTCCTCTTTTATACCTCTCTCGTTTTACTGCCCTGTTCCTTTCTTTCGTTTCTTTTCCCTCCTCTTCTATTCACATGCTATTTATTTCCCTCCGTCTCCCCATCTCACCCCCTCTTCCTCTCGCGATGCCTCTCAGTTTGCTACCCCTCTTCCTATCCTCCCCCCCCCCCTTTCTGCCAATATGCATCTCTGTGCCGCCCTGACCCCTCCCGGTGCCCGCTCCATTCCCTTGATTGTTTTCCTCTCATGCCTAGCCTGTCTTGAGAGATGCCGATTGGCTGTTCTTCTCTACCAAAGATGTACCCAGCAGTCAGTGCCCCACACATCCCCTCTCTCTCTCTGCCCCCTTCGTCCGACTCCTTAACCCTCTCACAGCTCGCACTTCTTTTCCGGGATTTCGATTCCTAACTGGTTCGGTGGAAGTGTTTTCTTCTTTATGTGCGACACGAAGATATTATTCGACATTCCCTGAAAAAAGGAATATTATCACTCGGCTTACCGGGGACACAGGCGGAAACACATCCATGGAAAAAAGTCCACGGTCTACGGTGACGTTTCCACCTATGCACAAGCACGACGCCCTGTGTAGCCTAACTGGAAGTGGATAGATGAATTCATCATTCAACCAGTAGATTTGTAGAGCGCTTCTTGTCACCTGTGAGGATATCAAGGCGCTGATGCACATATGAACTGAAGGTACAATCTGGTTATGCCGTCCACATCTCATGACCTCATATCTATCATCTATAAACAAAATTTAGGGTCTCATTTGCGACGCTCCGCTGGCACTGTGCAGTGCACTATATCTACAAGGCGGTGTTTCCTGGTTTAACTCAGCCTTGTAGATGTGGGATGCCCGATGCAGTTTTCTGTGGATAGGGGGCGTGCAATGGGTGTTGCTGTGCGCGTGACCACGCAACACCCATTGCTTTTTGACACTGCCACAGATTTACGAGAAATCGTAAACTTGAGACAGCACCAAAAACTTAAACATCCCCAAAGGAGGCGCTAGAGTGGCGCAACGAGGAGAAATACTTTTATTTCTCCTTGTTTTTTGCTCTTTCTATGTGTGCTGCATTCTGCAGCACACATAGAGGGAGAAAACCACCATTAAAGATTGTTTTTGTGCAGGAAGGTTTCCCTTCTTGCACAAAAACAATTCATTCTGCAACGCCTGTACCATGGCGCAAGGGTGGCTACGTTGGTTCTAGGCAGCTAATTAAGCACTGACACCGGGGGAAACACAGGGATGCGCCGTATTCATTTAAATACAGCACATCCCTGTGTTTTGGAAATGACGCAGCTCAGCGCAGCAAGATTGCTTGAGGCACTGGGCTGCACCATATCATTGTTGATGTGGCCCTTAGTGCCTGTTAAAAACCGCTCAGCCATTCACTTCCTCAACCCTAGCTGCAGTGGTGCAGTGAAACATATTGGGGCAGAATGTGATGATGGTCCCTCATTGTTTCACATATCACTCAGCTATCCATTGGCCTTTGTATGAATGGGGGGCCCCTGAAGTGTTTTCAAGACGTGCCTCAAACCCCATCCCCCATACAGGTTGCAAAGGACTGGATTACGTCCCTTTCCAGCTACAGTGATAGTGGGTAGGAAATGCACCATGAGTCCTAATGCAAACAAAGAACTCGACCACCCCCTCCGATTCCATATTTTAATAGATTGATGCAGGTGGAATGGCTCCTCAAATCCCCAGGCTCATGCAACGGCACCTGCTGCACTATTGATAGCTACACCCCATGCAGAGACCGTGGTATCACCCCACGCTAAGCTCTTGATCCCTTTTATTTCTGACCTTTGCTCACCGTCATGTTAGATATTTGCTTTCGGCTACCACATGCAGTTTCGAAGCGAGGGCCCAGTTGCTGACAAACAAAATATTTCATAATACATAAATATAGAAAGCAAACAACAGCAAGCACACTGTATGAATCATATGTCAACACCGCAGCTTCTACAATCAATGAAACCTTCGGTGGAGCACGCACAAGACAAGAGAGACACGAGCTACAAGTCTAGGGCAGAGAAGATGATTTTGGATGGACTCTGATGAAAACCCCATGGCCCCTAGGAGTCTGTGTCCTGTGTCCAGTGGTCTTTATTTGTTTTCATATTGCATTAGCCTATGTCTGTACTGAAATAAACTCCTTAAACTGCCGATTTATATGTATATGTAATGCTCACAAAGCTGTGTGAAAATGCTAGAAAATGGTAAATGATCTGGAAAACAGTAATTTACTTTGTTGTGAGTTCCTAATGCTTGCAGCACAAAGCAGTTAAACCCAAATAAGTGCCGCTGGGATTAGTGGGTTTATGCATCAGCACGTTTTGACCCTCTCATAAATACTCTGAGTGGTCTGCATAAGGGTGTGACAGTTTGTAGCTTGAGGCTTTAGGAAGAGCCCTCATCATCATGGCAATCGCCAAGAAGCCCGCCCTTACACCTTGTGAGAAGTTAACCCGAGATCATTAGGTCTGCTCCACTAAAGTGTTCTGAATTTGTATAACTGAAAGCTGAAAAACAATGTGGCAAATAAGGGCTGAATTAAGACTTTTAGAGGCCCTAAGAACTTAAAAGATTTTGGTGCCCCTATATATATATATATATATATATATATATATATATATATAATTCAAAATATAAACAATAATAAACCATAAAATATCATTTTATTTTTCAAAAGGAAACAAAACTTATAGTGAGATGTAAAATAATATTTATTTTTCTTTACAACCACTTAATATTTGCAAAGCTTTCTCCTACATTTTATAATTGCAAAGTCTTTGATCAGATCCTCTAAACTAATCTTACTTAATACATCTGCTTCTTTACTTAGTAGATGTAAGGCATCCAGCCTGCCTTGTTGCATAGGTTTTGGTCCTGTTTTCGGTCAAGAGCTCGCCCCCCCACGTCCGCAGCACCACCTTGCTGTCTCCGTGTCCCTAACCCCCGCCCACGCTGCTGCTAGCGTGTTTGAGGCCCTCCTCCACCCGCAGGCATCCTCCTGGGCCTCATCTCTGGTGTCTAGTGGGCTTCTGGTAAGCGTTGCTAGACCCGTGTGCTCTGTGCCGTTTTCGCCGTAGCTGTGAGTGTATTTTGTTTTTTCTGCGCCTTGCCCCCTTGCGCTCTTGCCCCCATTTGTGCCTTTTTTCAGATTGCTGTATTCCGTTTGTGCTTGTGCCATTTACCGTATTTGTGAGTGTACTTTGTCTTTCTGCGCCTTGCCTCCTTGTGCTCTAGCCCCCATTTGTGCATTCCGCTTGTGCATTGTGCCGTTTGCCGTATTTGTGACTGTATTCCGTATTTTGTGATTTGCCTTTTGTGCTTTTTTTCCAATTTGTGCCTTTTTTCCGACTTTTTCGCCCCTTGGGCACTCCCCCTTGCCGCTTCCCCTGCCGCTGCCTCCCTGCGGCCCGCCCCCCTCGCGCCCCCATTCGCCGCTCCCTCCCGCCTCCCGCCTCCCAGCTGCTCCTCCCTCCCCCCTCCCTTCTTAATGGCTGACGCTGCGCGTCGAGGGTGAGCGACCTCTGACCTGTTTTCGGTCAAGAGCTCGCCCCCCCACGTCCGCAGCACCACCTTGCTGTCTCCGTGTCCCTAACCCCCGCCCACGCTGCTGCTAGCGCGTTCGAGGCCCTCCTCCACCCGCAGGCATCCTCCTGCGCCTCATCCCTGGTGTCTAGTGGGCTTCTGGTAAGCGTCGCTAGACCCGTGTGCTCTGTGCCATTTTCGCCGTAGCTGTGAGTGTATTTTGTTTTTTCTGCGCCTTGCCCCCTTGCGCTCTTGCCCCCATTTGTGCCTTTTTTCAGATTGCTGTATTCCGCTTGTGCTTGTGCCATTTACCGTATTTGTGAGTGTACTTTTTCTTTCTGCGCCTTGCCTCCTTGCGCACTTCCCCCCATTTGTGCATTCCGCTTGTGCATTGTGCCGTTTGCCGTATTTGTGACTGTATTACGTATTGTGTGATTTGCCTTTTGTGCCTTTGTGCTTTTCTTCCAATTTGTGCCTTTTTTCCGACTTTTTCGCCCCTTGGGCGCTCCCCCTTGCCGCTTTCCCTGCCGCTGCCTTCCTGCGGCCCGCCCCCCTCGCGCCCCCATTCGCCGCTCCCTCCCGCCTCCCAGCTGCTCCTCCCTCCCCCCTCCCTTTTTAATGGCTGACACTGCGCGTCGAGGGTGAGCGACCTCTGACCTGTTTTCGGTCAACAGCTTGCCCCCCCACATCTGCAGCACCACCTTGCTGTCTCCGTGTCCCTAACCCCCGCCCACGCTGCTGCTAGCGCGTTCGAGGCCCTCCTCCACCCGCAGGCATCCTCCTGCGCCTCATCCCTGGTGTCTAGTGGGCTTCTGGTAAGCGTCGCTAGACCCGTGTGCTCTGTGCCGTTTTCGCCATAGCTGTGAGTGTATTTTGTTTTTTCTGCGCCTTGCCCCCTTGCGCTCTTGCCCCCATTTGTGCCTTTTTTCAGATTGCTGTATTCCGCTTGTGCTTGTGCCATTTACCGTATTTGTGAGTGTACTTTGTCTTTCTGCGCCTTGCCTCCTTGCGCTCCTGCCCCCATTTGTGCATTCTGCTTGTGCATTGTGCCGTTTGCCGTATTTGTGACTGTATTCCGTATTTTGTGATTTGCCTTTTGTGCCTTTGTCTTTTCTTCCAATTTGTGCCTTTTTTCCGACTTTTTCGCCCCTTGGGCGCTCCCCCTTGCCGCTTCCCCTGCTGCTGCCTCCCTGCGGCCCCGCCCCCCTCGCGCCCCCATTCGCCGCTCCCTCCCACCTCCCAGCTGCTCCTCCCTCCCCCTACCTTCTTAATGGCTGGTGCTGCGCGTCCGCGCCGCTGGCGCGCCAGAGGCAAGCCCGTCTGCGCCCGTCCCCTCCTGGACCGCGCCCAGCGCCACCCCCCCTGGTCCGCACGCCCCCCGCACCACCAGACGTCGCTATTGGGCAAGCGAATTTTTCGCCCTCAACTCCGGTCCCTCCACAGCTTGCTTCCAGGCCACACCGAAGAACACCAAAGGTCCCTTCTGCTGCCGCGCCTGCAACTTCACCTGCAACAGAACAAGGAAGCATGCAACAACCAACACCAACCACCTCCACTGCATACTCCTCAACACACGCTCCGCACGAAAGCACGCCATCGAGCTCTGGGACCTGCTCGACACCACCGCTCCAGACGTAGCCTTCCTGACCGAAACCTGGTGGAACGACTCCTCAGCCCCTGACATCGCCATAGCCATCCCTGACAGCTACAAAATCACCAGAAGAGATCGCACCAACGGAATCGGAGGAGGAATAGCCATTGCCCACAAATCCACCCTCAAAATCCACACCCACACGGACGACACCCTCAAGACAGCTGAACACCTGCACTTCCAGATCCACACCAACCCCAACACCACCCTCAGGGGAACGCTCATCTACCGACCCCCACGACCACGAGCCCCCTTCAGCGACACCATTGCCGACCTCACAAGCACCCACGCCCTCGCCTATATGGACTACATCCTCCTTGGAGACCTCAATTTCCACCTGGAGAACAATAACAACGCCAACACCACATCGCTGACCGACAACCTCTCCAACCTCGGACTCAGACAACTGGTCAACACCCCCACCCACATCGCCGGCCACACGCTTGATCCAATCTTCTCCGCAAGCAACCACGTCACCTCCAGCCACACCATCGAACTCCACTGGACCGACCTCCACTGCGTCCACTTCACATTCAAGAAACACACCGAACACCACCGCACCCCACTACCCCCCCACTGCCGCTGGAGCAAAGTCACCAAAGACCAACTGACCAGCACCCTCGCCCAGAACCCGCCTACCCACCCCACCAACCCGAACACCGCCGCCATCAACCTACGACGGTGGATCCACGACTGCGCCAACACCCTCGCACCACTCAAGAGGCCCACCGTCAACCAAGACAAGAAAAAAGCCGCCTGGTTCACAGATGAACTCATCACCTCCAAATGCACCTGCCAGAAACTAAAGAAGAAATGGCTCCTCGAACACACACCTAACAGCCTGGCAACCCACAAGGAAGCCACCCGCAAGCACCACCAACTAATCCGACTCGCCAAACGTTCCCACTTCACAGAACGCCAAAACAACAACGCACACGACAGCAAAGAACTCTTCTGCATCGTGAAAGAGCTCTCCAACCCCAGCACCAACGTCAACGACATCCCACCATCCCAAGAACTCTGTCCACCTTCTTCTATCAGAAGATCGCCGACATCCACAACAGCTTCAACACCACGCCTCCGCCAGACCCCACCCGACACCTCCCCCTGCGCCAACCGCCTTACCGCCTGGACCTACGTAGACGACGCCGAAACTCGCAAGATCATGAACTCCATCCACTCAGGATCCCCTTCAGACCCATGCCCACACCATGTCTACAACAAAGCCGACTCCACCATCGCCCCCCAACTTCGAAAGGTCATCAAATATACTTCGAAACCGCGACTTTCCCAGACAGCTGGAAGCACGCCGAAATCCACGCCCTCCTCAAGAAACCCAAGGCAGACCCCAACTACCTCAAAAACTTCCGCCCGATCTCCCTCCTCCCCTTCCCGGCGAAGGTCATCGAGAAGATCGTCAACGCTCAGCTCACTCCCCACCTCGAAGACAACTTCATCCTGGACCACTCCCAGTCCGGTTTCAGACGCAACCACAGCACAGAGACTGCTCTCCTCGCCACCACAGACGACATCAGACAACAAATGGACAATGGCGAAACATCTGCCCTCATCCTCCTGGACCTTTCCGCAGCCTTCGACACGGTCTGCCACCGCACCCTACTAACACGCCTCCACGAAGCCAGAATACGAGAAAAAGCCCTCAACTGGATCTCCTCTTTTCTCTCCGGCAGAACCCAGAGAGTCCGACTCTCACCCTTCCGCTCCGAAGCCACCAACATCATCTGCGACGTACCCCAAGGCTCCTCTCTAAGCCCAACGCTGTTCAACGTCTACATGGCCCCCCTCGCACAACTGGCCCGCCAGCACAACCTCAGCATTCTCTCCTACGACGACGACACCCAGCTCATCCTCTCCCTCACTAAAGACCCACACACCGCCAAAGCCAACCTCCACGAGGGATTGAAGTCCATTGCCGAGTGGATGAGAAATAGCCGCCTGAAGTGGAACTCCGACAAGACGGAGGTCCTCATCCTCGGACGCACCCCATCGGCCTGGGACGACTCCTGGTGGCCCACCACGCTGGGATCCCCTCCAACACCAGCCAACCACGCATGCAACCTTGGTTTCGTCCTCGACTCCGCCCTCACCATGTCCAAGCAAGTCAACGCAGTTTCCTCCTCCTGCTACAACACCCTCCGCATGCTCCGTAGAAACTACAAATGGATCCCGACGGAAACCAGAAAAACGGTGACCCAGGCCCTCGTCAGCAGTAGACTAGACTACGGCAACGCACTCTACACAGGCATCCCAGCAAAAGACATCCGACGACTCCAACGCATCCAAAACGACTCCGCCCGACTGGTCCTCGACGTACTCCGCCAATGCCACATCTCCCACCACCTGAAAGACCTCCACTGGCTCCCCGTGGACAAGAGGATCACCTTCAAGTTCCTCACCCTCAGAAATTAGTGTTCAAGTCCTCCGGGTAAGAATCAAGCAGCTTTTGGCAACACTGAGAATACCTTTCAATTTCAGTAGATGCTGAAGTGACATTATGTGGCACATCACTTATAAAAGAAAATCTCTCTGCTATTTCTTGAAATTGTCAACGATTGTGGAAAAGTTGGTGATGCAAAATTGATCTCTGGCATTCAGATATACTTCTGGTGCAGCATCTCTGTCAATGGCTAGTTTCTTTCTGATACATTTGCAAGATTAAGCTGCCTTGTAATCAACCTCTGGTAGCATTTCCTTTATAGCTGCTTCATATCTTTCAAATTCATCTGTGAAGTGCACAGTAGGTTAGCTAATGAGCCATACCGATCTGCACACGTTTTCCAGTTCATGTGTGGCAGTTACCAGATTCTAATTGTGTTGTATTATCAAGATTAATGTATACCATTAACCTCTATTATTACTATTTTATTCTTACTTTTATTATTGTGTGTGTATATAATATATTTTCATTTATTGTGCTGTACCATTCACAGTTTTACATCATATTGCCCATGGTAAACTTGGCATTTTTAAATTTCTAAATTGCCCCCCTTCCCTTGATGCCCTAAGCACATGTTTATTTTGCTTTGTGGTTAATCCAGCCCTTGGCACGATGTACACATATTTTCAGGCGAAAATTTTGCAGTGACACAATAGTGAATATGACTTTGCAGAGTTAATTTTTCAGTGTTTGAGAAGACAGACTGCCATATGCGCCTCCTCAGGGGTAGTAAGCGCCATATACATACTATTACAATACAATACAATATGCATAAGGAGTGAGGATTCAGCATGACATGGCAAGGTAACTAAGGAGACCACGAGATGGCAGATGCACGTGGGTACAGTGACGTGCCCCAATACTAAAGGAGAGGACGAGATGGCAGATTAGCACATACATAGAATGGCATGACACAGCAGTGGTGGCGTGGGCGAGATGACAGACGAACGAGGCCATAAATAGACTACCATGGAAGCGCAGTGGAGCTGAGGGTGGGGGGAGGTGATACCGTTTTGCTCCTCTTCCTGCCTGCTCACACCTGTGCTGGTTCGCCCCCTCCTAGGAGCTGGCTGTATACAATCCATGGCAACAGGAACACCCCCGACTGACCAGCAGGGCGAAATGCACAAAACAGGCACCCCACCTGAGGCCCTTCATACTATTCGTGATAAATAAATCTTCGGCTGTAGTTGCTCCGTTTTTCCCTGTACTCTGTTTTTTTCACTTCACACGGCAGCAGTCAATCAGGATGAGCGAATGATTTCAAGTCCATATTCCTGTCACACAGAAAAACCCTTCTTCTCAGAAGAGGTTCGGTCCGGGGCCACGAAAGCGGTTAGCGCGAGGCGCCTTTGCTAAACGAGGTAAATGAGTGTGGTGGAGTAATGGCAGCGCGTGCCCTGCTAGAGGAAGGATTGGGCGTTTAATGACTCGCGGATTTGGCGCAGAGACTATGGCCTATATTTATACATTTTTAGCGCCGCATTCGCGTCATTTTTTGATGCAAAAACGGCGCAAACTTGCAAAATACAATTGGCCCATATTTATACTTTTTTTTACGTTAAAATTTTAACGCCGGCTAACGCCATTCCAAAGCGCCATGCAGGCGCCTTATTTATTGAATGACGTTAGCCGGCGCAGCTGACTGGTGTGCGTAAAAAAAATGACCCACACCAGGCAGCGCCGGCGTAGGGGAAAATGGAGCTTGGGCGTCAAAAAATGGGGCAAGTCAGGTCTGAGGCAAAATATTGGCCTCAACCCGATTTGCGCCATTTTTTTTTACTCCCAACCCCCATTGAAATGACTCCTGTCTTAGCACAGACAGGAGTTATGCCCCCTTGCCCAATGGCCATGCCCAGTCCCCTGGGCATGGTCATTGGGCATAGTGGCATGTAGGGGGGCACAAATCAGGCCCCCCTATGCCACAAAAAAAAAAAAAAATACTTACCTGAACTTACCTTAAGTTCCCTGTGATGGGTCCCTCCATACTTGGGCGTCCTCCTGGGGTGGGCAAGGGTGGCAGGGGGTGTCCCTGGGGGCATGGGAGGGCACCTCTGGGCTCCTTCCGAACCCACAGGTCCCTTAACGCCTGCCCTGACCAGGCATTAAAAAATGACGCAAAAGCGGCTGGACATCATTTTTTAAGGCCCGCCCACTCCCGTGCGTCATTTTTGCACAGGAGTTTAAATAAGGCGCACATGCCTTAGAGTCATTTTTTAGAAGGGAACGCCTACCTACCTTGCATATCATTAACGCAAGGTAGGTGTCCACGCAAAAAAATTACGCAAACTCCAAGATCTTTGGCGCTAGACGGGTCTAACGCCAAAGTATAAATATGGAGTTAGCTTTGCGTCGGATTTGCGCCCCAAAAAAAAAACGCAAATCCGGCGCAAACAGAGTATAAATATGCCCCAATTGTATTTTGTAAGTTTGCACCATTTTTTGCGTCAAAAAGCGGCGCAAATGCGACGCTAAAAAAGTATAAATATGTTTTTGCTGTGTCTCTTCTGGTGACTGGCCGTATTATTCCGCCAACGTGATGGATGGAACAGAGAAGGACTTAGCAATGAAACTTCTGCTGGAAAATGTACCAACCACCACTGCCGCACAGTGGAGGGCTTTCTGCAGTCTACAGATATGTTTCGCTCGAGGAAATGGGTGGTGTATTTTTCAGGAATTTAGATACAGTGAGGCGCATTAAAAATTGACTCAATTATCACATATTTTAGCAATTCAGAATTGCCGAAGCGCAAAAATGCAGCATTCGTGCAGTATCGTAGCAAAGATGCCATGGGCCTTGTACAACCAAGGTAAAGGACCCCTTTGAGTGCTGTTGGGATTATAAATAAAGCAATTATCAGGATTCAATGGGCCCTTTGTGGCTCTGAGCCCCTGCGCACTGCACAGCACCTGCTCCACCAATCGTAGCTATGCCCCTGCATCCATGATGCATGTTTGTGAGTGAAACGCTTGAGTTGAATTAAGTATCGTATGATGTGGGCACTGCCTAGGTATAATCATATTTTCACCCCTAGCTGCCCAAGACTCTGAAATTCTTGTGCCAAATGCCCAGGGGTCTGTGCCTTGCGCCCCCCCCCACACACACCGGACGTGCACACTCACACCAAGTGTGACACATTACATCCTTCTAATCTATCAGCTGGGGCATTTTGAAAGCCTAGGACCAGATTTAAGGAAGGTGACGATGCACCCAGTGCAGCGCCACTATCCTTGCATCCCTTATCAGCCCCATACCGCCACCATTTGTGTGCTGCATTTAAAATACGTCGCATCATGGCGCAGGGTAGGGGGCAAGAGCGTAATTTTTTTAATGCTATTGATGTACTCTGCAGGAGTAGTGGCAACATTTGGGCGCTACTCTTGCAGAGTACATAGGGGCCCATTATAAATAATGGTATGCCCCTTTTTAACGCCAGCTCTGAGCAGGCGTTAAAAGTGCTGAAAAAAATGGTGGAACGAAATCTCTTAGATTTCCTTGTGCGATTTTTTTGCCCCTCCCCCAATGAGGGAACACCCCCCCCCTTGCGTAGATTATGCCTTGCCCAGGCATAATGTGGCGCAAGGGTTTACAAAGTGACACAATGCATGCATTGTGCCACTTTGTAAATATAGCGAGGGGAAAATGCCACTATAGCGCTGCCTTAGCGCCAAACAAATGACGCTATGGCGGTACTAAGGTGGTTCTAGGGGTTCTTAAATATGCCCCTAGTGTCAAAAGGCCATAGCTCTAGGTACTACTTTTCCCCACATCCTTAATATTCCCACATGTAAAACTCATTCCTTGTGCGGGTCAAGTTCTTAGAGACTCTACAGTAGCCACAGAGGCAACCTAGGATGAGACTCTGTCTGGTAGCCCACCTCAAGTCATCCTAAGTACTGTGAGTGCCAAGGCAGGATCTTCAGTTTCCAGGGGTGCACTCCTGCTCGAATCTCAATACCTCTACCCTCCCAGAAATGAGGATACTAATGGGAGTGTATGAGGTGTACCGATCAGCCCAGACAGAAGTCCTAACGCTTGCATATTCTTTACTGAAAGAGCTTTTAACTCTGGTGTGGCCAAAATCATCTTTAAAAGAAGAAGCCAAGCAAGAGGACTTCATTTACTATCACCCATCAGCACAGGAAGTGAGATCATTGGATCTCCCATCATTCACTTACATTGGAAGTGATATCACTGAATTTCCCATTATCCATCTGGGAAGGAAGTGACCTTATTTGTTTTCCCACCAAAACCATCTTTAAAAGAATAGGTCAAGCATGAGGACTTCATTTCCCATTACCCATCAGTACAGAAAATGGCATCACAGCACCCTTCATTCCTCAGCCCTCACAGGGCCGACTTAATGGCAGCTGCAACATGGATGCACAGCAGACGCTCTGAAAGCACGCCAGAGGTGAGCCCGTCTATGCCCCTCCATGCCTGGACCGCGCCCAGTGCCAGGAACCCTGATTCGAGTAGGATCTTTCACCTGCACCCACTAAATCTTCTCCAGCAGTCACCCACCCTCACCCCCATGCAAATACTAACAACGGCCTAAACACACCCTCCCAATACACAAGCACCAATAATGCCTACACCACCACCCTACAACACACACCAAAGCAAACTTGCACGCACATCAACACCCACTCATGTGCATGCTTCACAACTCAAAATCACTCAGCAAACACACAATTGAAATATGCGACTTGCTGAGTGGTGACACATCTGACATTCTCTTCATCACAGAGACTTGGCTCAACCCCTCATTGGCTCCCGACATCACCACAGCAATACCAGCGGGCAACAAGATTGCTCAATAGGACAGTTTTCACAAGCCAAGACGAAGACTCATTATCATCAACAAGAAATCCATCAAATGCACAAAATCCACAAGGAATGCCACCCCATACATAGAACCCCAGCACTTTAAACTGCAAATCTCTGAAACATCACCCTGAATGGAACCTTTGCCTACTGACCATCCAGACCACAATCCAACTTTACCAACCTCATTACAAACTTCATCGCTCTGCTCGCCATCTACTCCAGAATCTCTATTCTCCTTGGTGACCTCTTACACCTGCGCTCCACAGCACTCCTCGAAAGCTTGAGCATAATCAGACTCACCCAGCTCATCCAGACCCAGCACACACCGCAGGACACACACTGGACCCCATCTTCACCACAAGCAACAATATCAAATACAACTCCATCACACCACTCACATGGACTGACCACTGCATCATCCAATTTTAAATCAACTCACCTCAAGTCAATACCCCATCCAGGTTCGGCATTTCAGGCCACAGCTGGGGCAAAATCACAGAAGCAGACTGGCTCAGTGCCCTCTGCACAGATTGACCATCCTCACAGACATCCTCAGCAAGGACATCAACAACTTCAACAAATGAATCAAGAACCGATAGGACTCCCTCACAGCCATCAAATCCAACAAGCATAGTAGATCAAACAAGCAGGCCAGCTGGTACACAGAAGACCTCAGAGACACCAAACAGCACTGTAAACAGCTAGAAAGGAAATGGAGAGCCAGCCATTCCACTACAGACAGAACTACCTACAAAGGCTGCACCCAGGTACTATCACCAGCAAATTAGAGACACCAAGAAAAAATCACTAGTGGATCATATCAAAGGAACCTCCAATAGCTACAAGGAGATTTCCTTGATCGTTAAAGATTTCAACTCGCCCTTACCACTGTCAGCAAGATTGCTGCCTCTCAAAAACTCTGTGACAGCCTAATTTCTTCCAAAGCAAAATCACAAACATTTACAGCAACTTCCCACACCAAACAACCCCAGAGAATTCAATGCTAACCTACCCACCACCAACAAAGACAGCCACCTGACCGAATGGACAACCCTCACCAGAAACAGCAGAGCAGCAATCATACAGACCATTCACTAAGGGACCCCAGACGGCCCACACCTCCACTACATCTACAACCTGGCAACATCACCAATCAGCACTACCCTGACCCACATCATCAACACCACCATCGCATCCGCCATTTTTCCGGACAAATGAAAGCTTCCAGAAATCAACACCATCCTCAAGAAGCCCACAGCTCACCCAAATCAAGTGGGCAACTTACAGCCCAATCCCTGCTCCCCTGTCCAGCCAAAGTGAATTAGAAGGCCACCAACAAGCAACTCACAACCCACCTCAAACTTTACCATCTTATAGGCAACACTCAATCAGGATCAAGAAAGAACCACAGCACTGAAACAGCACTTGTCATGGTTACTGATAACATTTGAATCATCCTGGATGAAGGAGAAACAGTTGCTCTCATCCTGCTCAACATCTCCACGGCCTTCAACACTTTCACCCATGGCACCCTCATCAAAAGATTTCACAAGATTGGCATACAAGGATCTGCTCTGAAATGGATCTGTTACTTCCTCAGAGGAAGAACCAAAAGGGTCAGGCTGTCACCCTTCACATGAGAGACCAAGAGGCTGATATGCGGAGTCCCACAGGGATCATCCCTCGTCCCCGCGCTTTTTAACATATACCTGCCACCACTCGCTAACTTCATCCGATCACAAGACATCACCATCATCTCCCACGCCGATGACACCCAACTGTTCCTCTCCCTGATGGATAAGACAACCACCACCGGGGCCAACTTCACCAACTGCATGACCATGGTGGTAGACTGGATGCAAACCAACTGCCTGCAGCTAAAATCCAACAAGAAAAAAGTACTGGTCTTTGGCAACAAGGCCACCCCATGGAACTCCACCTGGTGGCCATTGGAGCTAGGACAGAAGCACACCCATAGATCACTCAAGAAATCTAGGGATCTTCCTAGATGTAAAGCTCAGTGTAAAGAAATGGCTCCCTGTTGCAGTTACCCCCCACTTTTTGCCTGATACTGATGCTGACTTGACTGAGAAGTGTGCTGGGACCCTGCTAACCAGGCCCCAGCACCAGTGTTCCTTCACCTAAAATGTACCATTGTATCCACAATTGGCACACCCTGGCATTCAGATAAGTCCCTTGTAACTGGTACTTCTAGTACCAAGGGCCCTGATGCCAAGGAAGGTCTCTAAGGGCTGCAGCATGTCTTATGCCACCCTGGAGACCTCTCACTCAGCACAGACACACTGCTTGCCAGCTTGTGTGTGCTAGTGAGGACAAAACGAGTAAGTCGACATGGCACTCCCCTCAGGGTGCCATGCCAGCCTCTCACTGCCTATGCAGTATAGGTAAGACACCCCTCTAGCAGGCCTTACAGCCCTAAGGCAGGGTGCACTATACCATAGGTGAGGGTACCAGTGCATGAGCATGGTACCCCTACAGTGTCTAAACAAAACCTTAGACATTGTAAGTGCAGGGTAGCCATAAGAGTATATGGTCTGGGAGTCTGTCAAACACGAACTCCACAGCACCATAATGGCTACACTGAAAACTGGGAAGTTTGGTATCAAACTTCTCAGCACAATAAATGCACACTGATGCCAGTGTACATTTTATTGTAAAATACACCACAGAGGGCACCTTAGAGGTGCCCCCTGAAACTTAACCGACTATCTGTGTAGGCTGACTAGTTTTAGCAGCCTGCCACAAACCGAGACATGTTGCTGGCCCCATGGGGAGAGTGCCTTTGTCACTCTGAGGCCAGTAACAAAGCCTGCACTGGGTGGAGATGCTAACACCTCTCCCAGGCAGGAATTGTCACACCTGGCGGTGAGCCTCAAAGGCTCACCTCCTTTGTGCCAACCCAGCAGGACACTCCAGCTAGTGGAGTTGCCCGCCCCCTCCGGCCAGGCCCCACTTTTGGCGGCAAGGCCGGAGAAAATAATGAGAAAAACAAGGAGGAGTCACTGGCCAGTCAGGACAGCCCCTAAGGTGTCCTGAGCTGAGGTGACTCTGACTTTTAGAAATCCTCCATCTTGCAGATGGAGGATTCCCCCAATAGGGTTAGGATTGTGGCCCCCTCCCCTTGGGAGGAGGCACAAAGAGGGTGTACCCACCCTCAGGGCTAGTAGCCATTGGCTACTAACCCCCCAGACCTAAACACGCCCTTAAATTTAGTATTTAAGGGCTACCCTGAACCCTAGAAAATTAGATTCCTGCAAACTACAAGAAGAAGGACTGCCTAGCTGAAAACCCCTGCAGAGGAAGACCAGAAGACGACAACTGCCTTGGCTCCAGAAACTCACCGGCCTGTCTCCTGCCTTCCAAAGAACTCTGCTCCAGCGACGCCTTCCAAGGGACCAGCGACCTCTGAATCCTCTGAGGACTGCCCCTGCTTCGAAAAGACAAGAAACTCCCGAGGACAGCGGACCTGCTCCAAGAAAGGCTGCAACTTTGTTTCCAGCAGCCTTGAAAGAACCCTGCAAGCTCCCCGCAAGAAGCGTGAGACTTGCAACACTGCACCCGGCGACCCCGACTCGGCTGGTGGAGAACCAACACCTCAGGGAGGACCCCCGGACTACTCTACGACTGTGAGTACCAAAACCTGTCCCCCCTGAGCCCCCACAGCGCCGCCTGCAGAGGGAATCCCGAGGCTTCCCCTGACCGCGACTCTTTGAACCTAAAGTCCCGACGCCTGGGAGAGACCCTGCACCCGCAGCCCCCAGGACCTGAAGGACCGGACTTTCACTGGAGAAGTGACCCCCAGGAGTCCCTCTCCCTTGCCCAAGTGGAGGTTTCCCCGAGGAACCCCCCCCTTGCCTGCCTGCAGCGCTGAAGAGATCCCGAGATCTCTCATAGACTAACATTGCGAACCCGACGCTTGTTTCTACACTGCACCCGGCCGCCCCCGCGCCGCTGAGGGTGAAATTTCTGTGTGGACTTGTGTCCCCCCCGGTGCCCTACAAAACCCCCCTGGTCTGCCCTCCGAAGACGCGGGTACTTACCTGCAAGCAGACCGGAACCGGGGCACCCCCTTCTCTCCATTCTAGCCTATGTGTTTTGGGCACCACTTTGAACTCTGCACCTGACCGGCCCTGAGCTGCTGGTGTGGTGACTTTGGGGTTGCTCTGAACCCCCAACGGTGGGCTACCTTGGACCAAGAACTGAACCCTGTAAGTGTCGTACTTACCTGGTAAAACTAACAAAAACTTACCTCCCCCAGGAACTGTGAAAATTGCACTGTGTCCACTTTTAAAACAGCTATTTGTCAATAACTTGAAAAGTATACATGCAATTTTGATGATTTGAAGTTCCTAAAGTACTTACCTGCAATACCTTTCGAATGAGATATTACATGTAGAATTTGAACCTGTGGTTCTTAAAATAAACTAAGAAAAGATATTTTTCTATATAAAAACCTATTGGCTGGATTTGTCTCTGAGTGTGTGTACCTCATTTATTGTCTATGTGTATGTACAACAAATGCTTAACACTACTCCTTGGATAAGCCTACTGCTCGACCACACTACCACAAAATAGAGCATTAGTATTATCTATTTTTACCACTATTTTACCTCTAAGGGGAACCCTTGGACTCTGTGCATGCTATTCCTTACTTTGAAATAGCACATACAGAGCCAACTTCCTACACTCAGCATGACGGCTCAAGTCAATGTATTGTGCACCTCTGGCTTCCATATCCTACGCATGCTATGAAAGATCTCCATAAGGACCGTCACACAAGCACTGATCACCAGCAGGCTGGACTATGGCAACGTAGTCTATGTGGGAATCTCCAAACTACTCCTACACAGACTCCAGACCATTCAGAACACAGCTGTAAGACCCATACTCGACTTCCCACACCGCACTCTAATCACACTGCACATCAAGAAGCTGCATTGGCAACCCATTCACAAGCACAGCCAATTAAAACTCCTCACTCTCACACATTCTCCTAATCTGCAACAACAAAACTGGAGGTTGCTCATTCACCTACATTGCACCCAAGCCATGGAATGGCCTCCTCAACACATCAGAGCCTCCTCCTCACTTCTTGACGTCTGCAAGAATCTGAAGAGCTGGCTCTTCATATAAGCATATTGGGGACCTAACACACCTGCCCAAGCATCTCAATACCTTCTCGGGTGATTAGTGCGCTACACAAATCAATGTAACATAACATAACTGTTAGACCTGACAGCCTTAGGGTGGTCATACCCCAATGTTTTGCCTGCCTCCCTCCACTTTTCTGACACTGTTTTTGCTGTTTTTAGGACTTTGCACACTTTACCACTGCTAACCAGTGCTAAATTGCATATGCTCACTCTCTTAAACATGGTAACTTTGGTTTATCCCCAATTGGCCTATTAGATTTACTTATAAGTCCCTAGTAGAGTGCACTACACGTGCTCAGGGCCTGTAAATTAAATGCTACTACTGGACCTGCAGCACTGATTGTGCCACCCATATAAATAGCCCCTTAACCAAGTCTCAGGCCTGCCATTGCAAGGTGCCTGTGGGTGTGGTTTCACTGCCACTTCAACTTGGAATTTAAAAGTACTTGCCAAGCCTTAAACTCCACTTTTTTTCTACATATAAGCCACCCCTAAGGTAGACCTTAGGTAACCCTTAGGACAAGGTGCTATGTAGGCAAAAGGAAGGACATGTGTTTTAAATGTCCTGGTAGTGAAAAACTCCTAAATTCGTTTCCCTCTACTGTGAGGCCTGCTCCCTTTATAGACTAGCATTACGACTCCTCTCATATACATTTTTGAGTGGTAGGTTCTGATCATAAAGAGGTAACCAGGTCATATTTAGTATGGCCAGAATGGTAATAGAAAATCCTGCTTATTGGTGAGGTATTACTATTTTAGAAATGCCACTTTTAGAAAGTGAGCATTTTTCTGCACTTAAAAAACATCTGTGCCTTACAGCCTGTCTCCAATCAACGTCTGGGTTAGGCTGGTTGACAGCTCCCTTGTGCATTTCCCCCAGACAACCACAAACACAGGACACTCAGTCACATCTGCATTCATCTGCATATTGAATGGGTCTTCCTGGGCTGGAAGTGTGGAGGGCCTGACACTTACATTTCAAAGGCTATTGGCCTGCCCTCACACAATGGGTTATCAAACCCCTTACTGGGACCCTGGCAGACAGAACTGTACTGAAAGTCTCCCTCACTTCAAATACATTTTTGGTTATATAAACTGGGTCTCTGACCCCTCCAACACAGACACTTCTGGACCTGAACCTGCAACCTATCAAGAGGAACTGCCTGGCTGTCCAAAGGACTCATCTGGACTGCTTTGCTGAGAAGGACTGCACCCTGCTGTTGCCTTGCTGTGTTGCTGGCCTCTAACTTTGCTGAGAAGTGCTCTCCAAGGGCTTGGATTGAGCTTGCCTCCTGTTTTCTGAAGTCTTGGGGCCAAAAAGACTTCAACTCTTCAAGAAACTCCTTGTGGCCTGAAAATCAACACAAAGCCTGCCGAAAATGACGCACAGCCTGCCTTGCAACTGAGAAATCGTTGCACAGCTGAACTGGAACAACGCAGCCCGACTTCCCGAGTGGAAATTCGACGCAGCACCTGGCTTGCAACGGAAACTTCCACACATCGCCTACTGGATCGATGCAACACTGTGCCTGCTTCCAGCGGATCAAGGATTTCCCCGCATCATCCCTGGGAGTCAAAAAGATCCCCGCATCGCAGTGAGGAACCAAGACTGTGCACCAAAAAACGACGCAAGCCCCTCGTAGCGTGGAAAGAAACAACGCAATGTCTGTGCCGTGTTGAGGAATCAGACTCACACCTTATTTTTCCACACATCTCCTCCTCTGCAGTCTCTGTGCGTGTTATTTTTTACGCAAACCAGGTACTTGCAAAACTGATATTTCAACTTGTGCTTATTGTTTTGACCTTATTTTATTCAGATAAATATTATCTATTTTTCTAATCCTGTGTGGTGTATTTTTTTGGTGTTTTCCCTGTGTTACTGTTTGATTTATGGCATAAATACGTTACACATTGCCTTCTAAGTTAAGCCTGACTGCTTAGTGCCAAGCTATTAATAGGTGAGCACAGGATCATTTGGATTGTGTTTGACTTATCCTGACTGGATTGTGGTCCCTACTTGGACAAGGGTGTATACCTCTGCCAATTAGAGACCCCATGTCTAACAATAACCTACGGAGTCACAAGACTGGTACTTCCAAAATGCAGCAGTATTTTGGGACTTTGTGCACATTAAGCTTTTTAACAGGTTCTGACATGGTAGAAAAAACGTATAGCTATTAAAGTTGAGACTGCATAGTCTTCTTGCTGACCAGAATGCTGGGTACTGGATCTGAGGCTGAGAGTGTCCTCAAAGGCATCTCTTACTCTTCAGAGCAGAGTGGTTGACGAGACAAGACTCGATTGGCAAAGATATAAAAAAAACTCTCTCTTTACAAACGTACTAACACAACCTCTGCCTTTTTCTCTCTTTCTTTAGGACTATCACTTCAAAAAAGTGTAATATTACATTGTAATTGCTTTTTTGTTAACAATTCCATATAAACAACACAAAGCCACAAATAGCAACAGCATACAGCAGGCAGTGCAAAAAAACACATGAAATAAGAAGCGGTTTGCCACAATGTGGGGAATACCAAAGTTCGGTGGGTTGACAGCAGGAAAGATATTTGTTGAGCCATAGGTACATGGAATAGAGAGGAGGAAACAGGGGAAGGAATATAATTCACATTTAGTTGTTGGTATCAAACAGAGGGCTGCATAAAGTGAAATAATTCTTCCCCGAAATTGCGACACATACCACTGAGGGTAGGTGTGCTTATTCGACCATTTTCTCAAGATGTTGGTATTGTTAAAAACTAAATGGAACCACTGCAAATAACACCTGGTATCATGGCTCAGGCAGAGCATAATAATAATAACAACTACTACAACAATGATAACAAAAACATATTAATAATAACAATGATAAAAATGATGATGATGATGATGACAACGACAACAACAACAATGATATTAATACTAATAATAATAATAATAATAACAATAACAATAATCAATCACAAGCTTGGAATTAAAAGTTTATTTCACAAATAGAAGTACCAAGCCCCAGACACAGAACAACATAGTTTGAGGCAAATGGCTTCCAACAAATAAGTCTATTCTCTTTTGTATTTTTAATCATAATCCATGCATAGTGAGCATCCACAAACTATGTGTGGGAATAAACCATGTGTAGCTAGTTGGACCTCTAGGGCACCTGTCAGATCTGAAGCAGCTCTTCGCATGGAGCTTAATGGGCATGAGGTAACTCCTGTGTACGGACTGGTAATGAAGGGTGGCCTGCATGAAAAGTTGAGTCTTTCGCAGTTTCCAAGAGATTGTCCATTCCACCGGAAAGAGGGTAAGCACATATGTTGGAAGCTGGGCAGGTGCCACCACACTATGAGGGTCATTCTGACCCTGGCGGCCGGTGGCCGCCAGGGCCACCGACCACGGGAGCACCGCCAACAGGCTGGCGGTGCTCCAATGAGCATTCTGACCGCGGCGGTTCAGCCGCGGTCAGAAGCGGAAAGTCAGCGGTCTCCCGCTGACTTTCCGCTGCTCATTGGAATCCTCCATGGCTGCGGAGCGCGCTCCGCAGCCATGAGGATTCTGACCCCCCCTACCGCCATCCAGTTCATGGCGGGAAAGCCGCCATGAACAGGATGGCGGTAGGGGGGGTCGCGGGGCCCCTGGGGGCCCCTGCCGTGCCCATGCCAATGGCATGGGCACGGCAGGGGCCCCCGTAAGAGGGCCCCAAAATGTATTTCACTGTCTGCCTTGCAGACAGTGAAATACGCGACGGGTGCAGTAGCACCCGTCGCACCTTCCCACTCCGCCGGCTCGATTACGAGCCGGCATCCTCGTGGGAAGGTCGTTTTCCCCTGGGTTGGCGGGCGGTTTAACTGGAACCGCCCGCCAGCCCAGGGGAAAACTCGTAATACCCGCCGCGGTCTTTTGACCGCGGCGCGGTAATTTGGAGGGCGGGATCCTGGCGGGCGGCCTCCGCCGCCCGCCAGGGTCATAATGAGGCCCTATGTGATGTAGTGTGGTAATATGCATGGATTCTGCCTCAAGGTGGGAGTGGGCCTGTAGCTTGAGAGTACAAATGGAAGAATCATGAAATAAACATCTTAGAATGAGGAAGAACGGTGATTACTTGAATCATTTCACGTTAACCTGGCCAGAAATACTGTAAGAATGTTAGATGTTTGTAGAGACAGAAAACTGCCTCACATGGTGATGGATGTGAACCCCTGCCCTGAGGTTTCTACTGCAACCGTATTTGGATCTCAGTGCTGATTTCTGTTGTCATGGGGGAACATAGATCTTGCATGTGCATCATGACATAGACCTGTCTCACGGATTGCAGTCTTGCTGGACTGGGAGTGGAGCTCAAAGCGCTAACTTGATAGTGGTGAAAGGCTACCATCTTTGCAAGGAGTTAAGCAGCACAAGTGTGCTAGTGGTAGCATACTGTTTAGTAATCAGCATGAGTGAAAGGGCCCTTTTTACCTGTATCACTAGAGTGGGACATACAGGATTACTCATGCAAAGTTCTGCCGCTGTGTGCTAACTCAACCGTGGCTTACATCAAGTTAGTGTGTAGTACTGTGCAGTACATGCGTCTAGTATGCATGTTCTATGTGTATGTGTACTTGTGGATGGTACAATAAATGAACATTTCTGGATTCCATTTTCGAAGCCCAGGCTGATTGGAAGACATGAGGAGGTAGAGGCATCTCCCAAGAAAGATTTGTGAATTGCTGCATTCCTATGAGGTTGGTGGACAGACATAGGAGGAAGGAGAGACACTTCTCATGCACACTTCAAAGGGTACTCTGTGATTCAGAATACAACTCACATTTAGTTGTTGGTATCAAACAGAAGGCTGCATAAAGTGAAAGAATGATTTCGTAAAATTGCGACACGTACCCCAAGAGAGATCTGTGGACACTTCATGCACATTTTAAAGGGTACTATGTAATTCAGAGATGCCACTGGAAGCTGGCCTCTGCATTTCCCAGGAAGGAGATTGGGTCAATAAAGGAATCATAAAGAGTAGGGCTGAGACCCTGGGTTAAACTTTTGATACACATACCAAATGGCTGACATCATGATGTGAACCTCTGGTCCCTCCCATGGCTCGTGCTGTAGGACTATCAGAGTTGGAGTCACTTTTTCTGTGACAGACTGTTTCTGTAGAAAGGGCAGGGGAGTGGGCACTTCAAAGGAAATGAGACCCCTAACACAAACTTCAAAGATTCAGACTCTAAATTTGGTGTTTGGAAATTGACTATAAAAAGGGTAGTTAGAAGCCCTCAAAATTGCCAATTGTCAAGCAGTCAGATGAGCTCTGTGAGGAGGGGAAGCTCTGCAAGACTTCTGCCTGTGACCAGGGCTGGAGGTTAATGCCTGCACTCAGATGGGTGAGGGGACATCGCCCACCTAGGGACATCTAAGATCACCTGCCCCTGGAGCACAAGTACCTGCCTGCTTTCCAAGACTAGTTTGACATGTGATGAAGAGATTCCTGGAGGGATCGAGTTCCTGTGGGGGATCTATGCAAGTGGATCCCTGTAGAAAAGTGTGAGGAAACGACTGCTGGACCAATTGGGTCATAGCTCACGTGCAGGTTCATAGTTGACAACCCCCAGTATACCAGAGGGGACCATCATAAAGTTTGCCTTGCAGATTGGGCTGTTGCATGTGTGGTGGATAAGTCTGCCTCCATTGTATGCCAGAGGTGGTCACTATCAAGTTTTCATGCCGATCAGGCCATTGCTAGTGTGCGGTATGAAAGGTGGCAACCCATAAGTCAGAGGAAGACACAGTGAGCAGGAACCTGCTGCTGAGCTGATCGGGCTGTTGCCTGAAAGAGGAACAGGTGTGGTCACCCTGAATGTCATAAGAGGATCACAGAAACAAGACAAGTATTGTAGACTTGTTGATGCCATCATCGGGAGGAGAGATTGCCATAGTGACCCATGTGGGCAAGAGCCCCGACTGAGGAGCAGAACCGCAACCACCAAAACCCCACCCTCTCACTACCTGTGGGGTAGACCAAAGGAAACTTACTGTTGCAACAGAGAAGCGTAACTGACACCTAGTCAAGTGTGCCGGGCTACATGTGTGATACCCACCAAAGGCAGCCACTGCCATGCCCACACAAGAGGCGCTCTCAGAGACTCTGGTTGGACAGTCCTTGCTGGTGTGTGTAACACTGAGTGAAGGGCCAATAGGCCTTGGGGTAACTTGTATGCCAGACTGCTTCAGCGCTGGAACACTTCTTAAATTTTTTAACAGAGTCAGAGTTGAACTCCTGTGACTAAGACTGCTAGTGGGGCCTAACATATATGTCACCTATAGTTAAGGGAAATAACCATTACTGCTAATGATCGGGAAGTGGGAATCAGTGAATTGCCTATTAAACACTAGAGCTCTGACCTCAGGAGACATGTGTGCATTATTTATGTAGGCTATATTTCACTTTGTGGATTCAGGCTGTAGAATCTCCTTTGGACAGATCTATCCCAGACACAGGCAGCGTGTGTCTTGTAATACATTTTACACAATTTCCCCAAGACACTCACTACCTTTATTTTCTAGGATGTTATAGGTGTGTGTGTCCAATTTCTAGGGTACCACTGTTACCAATTTCAGTAGTAAATTCCTTGGGTGGATTGAGTGTAGCAGAGACTTCGAGCCTGCAGTTGGCGCTCCAGAAAGCTAATGCTGAGGAAGAGGCAGAGTTTAAGAGGGAAAAGCTGAAACAAGCTCACAGGAAACAAGGGAAGAGGAGGTGGGGAGACACGAGGAAGCAGCCCGAGAAGAGAAGCTATGAGAGCACGAGGAGAAACAGTGAGAAAGAGAGAAGGAACAGAGAGAGTGGGAGGAGAAACATAAGAGAAATGAAAGAAAGCAGGAAAGATAGCCCTTGAAAGAGAGAAACTTCGAGTGGCAGTAATGACAATTCCATCTTAGATAAATGACTATACATCAAGTTCAGGCCATGTTGTGGCCCAGGTTCAAAGAAATCTTGTGCATGTGCATGTGGAAGGTCAGGAAATCTTGGAATGGTTTCTGAGCTTCGAGTAGTGCTTGTAAGGCAAAGTCCTTGAATAGGGTGTCTTAGGTAGCCCCCTTAAAGAGGTGCATGTTATTAGAAGAGACAGCCATCATCGGAAGGATGCCTGTGGCAGCCCAGAAAGTATACAAGTGGATGAAGGAAGCTATGATTAGACAGTTTGGGCTGAAGTCACCTAAGTACCTTCAGAGATTTTGGGACAGCGACAGATTGGATGGTGGTCTGTTAGAAACTTGGACTAATTGGCTATTGCATGATTGGAATGAGTGGGTGAGAGGGACGGAGGACAAGAACTTTCAGTCCCTTATCCAGTTGATGGTGATAGAGCAACTTGAGCAGGAGTGCTCTACCCACTTAGGCAATACATGTCTGATTTACCAGCGAGGGATAAAGAGAAGCTTGTAGTGTTGGCTGACAAGTGGTTACCTAACATGGTTCACAAGAGGCTTGAACAGCCCTATTCTAAGCCAAAGGGGGAGAGGAACGCTCCATAGACTGGTTCAAAACTGAAGGGGAATGGCCAGGGTAGTTCCTATGGGTCTCAAGGAGGGCCCAGGCGAAATGGGAATGTCCGGAAAGGACAATCATGAGAAGGGAGGATGGTGAAGTTCTTCCAAGTCTAATGCAATGAATTGCTACAAGTGCTGCTGGGCAAGACACATCAAGAGAGATTCTCAGGCAAAAGACCCTGACCCAGAAGCACCTTTCATAGCAAGCATGTTACACATGGGTGAAGAGACCAGGGCATGCCCATGTGCCCGGAACTTAGTAGCTATGGAGATCAGAGAGAGAGGGACCCAGACACTTTACAACACATTCATCGTAATGCAATAGGGTTTCTGGAGAAAGTATAAATGGAGGAAAGTACCTGCCCTGAGTGATACTGGATCCTTCCGTACTATAGTTGAGAGGAAGTACATTTAGCCTGAGGAGATGCTCCCTGGTACCAAGGATACCAGCTTGGTAGGAAGTGGAGAGCACATGGAGTATCTGTTTGCTAGAGATGAGATAGAGATCAATGAAAAGGCAGCAATGGTTAATGTCACCGTAAGGGAAAAGCATGGTGCTGGATGTTTCTTGGACAATGATTTGATTGCCCCTGTCTTGGTGCCAGAACACCAGGAAAGCAAGCCTTTATGTCTTGCACCACATCAGCTGTGTTGACCAGAGCACAGGCTGCACATCAGTCTCAGAGTGGAACTGGGATCATTCCTGATTTGCAGGCACCAGGACAAGGTAATTGGCCAGAAAGGGTAGACTCTGGGTACAGTGGCCATGGTGATCATTGCTTCTGCTCCAAAGAGAGAAGTGGATCAGGCTTCTGATGTGAACCAGATGCTGGAATCTGGGTTGCTTCCAGAGCTGCAGGGTTTGTTAGCTCCTGGAAGGTCTACCCTGGAAGATACCGTATTTATCGGCGTATAACACGCACTTTTTCTCCCTGAAACTAGGGGGCAAATGATGTGTGCGTGTTATACGCCGATAAAATGTAATGTTTTTTTTTTCTGAAATTTCCTCTTAAAATGAGGTGCGTGTTATACGCCGGTGCGTGTTATACGCCGATAAATACGGTATCTCACAAAAAGAGTGCCTTACATTTGTAGGACTTCAGAAGGGATCCCAGAAACAGTTCATCAATGGAGTGGTCAGGAACACTATGGACCCAATTCACAAAGGTAAACTTAGACCAAAAGTCAATGTTTACCACTTTCAGTATTCACAAAGGTAAGTTATGAGTAGCATCTTTACATCCGCACTAGGGGCTGAATTTCCGCACTCGGGGTGGAATCTCCACACTTGGGGCGGTTATCTGCCCTGAATGAGTAGATTCCACCCCGAGGGCAGAGATTTCATTCGAGGTGTGGAGCGGAAACTCTGCAGATTCCTGCCTGAGTGCTAAGATTCCACCTAAGTGCAGAGGTTCTCAGCCCAAGTGCGTATGTAAAGATACTACTCATAGAAAACCTAAAGAAGTAAACTGAAACTTTTGGTCCAAGATAACCTTTGTGAATCGGACCCTAAATTGGGTGAGAGGATGGCTTGAGGGCAAGCAACAAGCATATCTTGTTTGTGGTGGATCATGCCACCAGGCACTTGGAAGCTATACCTCTGAAGAGCATGACTGTACGGGTGGTAGCAAGAACCTTCCATAGGATCTTTCTATGGTTGGATTTCCAAGAACAGTAATTTCTGACCAGCGGGCTAGTTTCATTTTCTCTAACATAAGAGAGATGTGGGAGCTAGCTGGTGTAACAAATCACTTCTCCATTGCTTACCACTCCAAGCCAATGGTTTAGTAGAGAAATTTACCAAAACACTGAAGAACATGATAGGTACTCTTCTAGAGAACCTCAGAAGGAAGTAGGATTTTCTCCTGCTATGTCTCTTGTTTGCCTACTTAGAGATTTTGCAGAATGGGGGTAGGGATTTAGTCACTTTGAGTTTTTGAATGGATATCTGGTGTGAGGTCCACAATCAGAGAATGGTGGGAAGGAACCTCAGAGTCTCCACAGAAGGGCATGGCGGAGTATGTGAATGGCCTCAGAAAGTTGATGGAATAATACATGAGTCAAGCAAAGTAAAAACTTCAGGCTAGCAAAGCTCTAATAAAGGGGTGTACAACTAGAAAGCTACACTAACTGGGCATCAGGAAGGTCAGGAGGTAAAGATGCTTAACGCCTATTTTTCACTTCTCCCAGGGCTTTGGAAGACTATTCGCGAGGGTCATGCAAGATAGTTCAGAAGATTTCTGAGGTAACTACTTGGTGCACACTGGTACCACAAGGGAACCTTAGAGGGTGTTGCATGTAAACAGGCTAAAACCCTACCTCTAAAAAGCTTGCACAGTGAGTGTCATGGCTATTACAGAGGAAGTAGAGGAAGACAGTGAGCCTCTTCCTGACTTGCTACATAGTGACACGAGTGATGGCACTGTGGAAGTGGTTCAGATAGCCCCGAGTTAATGCCTTAGCAGTACAGAAAGCACATAGAGAGGTACTGTAATGGTTTGCCAATCTCTTGTCTCTGGTGCAAGAGTTGACACCTGTCTGTGTGCATGTCCTAGACACAGGAAAAAGTCTGCCAGTGAAGGGCAGGATGTACAGAATAGCTGACCAGGATGAGTGATACATTAAGGTGGAAGTAGCCAAAATGTTGGACCTGGTGGGTCATTGAGAGATTTTGTACTACATGGTCTAGTCCTGTAATTCTAGTGCAAAAGCAATGGTCTACTGACTTTTGCTTTTGAATGGACTACCAATCCCTCAATGAGGTAACCAAAACCAATGCCCATAAAGTCCCTAAGGAGGATGAGCTTGTGAATCAGTTAGGTGCTGCGTCCTGTAAAGTACTTGAGCGCCTTAGATCTGACCAATGGACACTGTCAGATTGCTTTGGTATCAGAAACCAAGAAGAAGACTGCATTTCCTATGCCAGAGGGTCTAAGCCAGTTCAAGGCGATGTCCTTTGAGGTGATGAATGACCCTGCCACTTTTAAGCGCCTGGTGAACCAGGTTCTCATGGGGCTTGAGAAGTTCTGTATGGCCTATGTTGGTGACATTGTGGTGGTCAGCAATTAATGGCGAGACCACCCGAGACACCTAGAACAGGTGTTAGCCAGGATACAGGAGATGAAACTGACCATTAACCTGGGCAAGTGCTAGCTGGGGAAGTTCTCCGTAGTCTACCTTGGTCATGAGGTGACATACAAGAAGATTCACCCACTGGATGTCAAGATTCAGTCTGTGATGGAGTGGAAAGTGCTAACTAACCAGACTGAGGGGGGCCTTTTTAGGACTCATCAGCTCCTAGAGGAACTTTGTGGCAAACAATGGGAGTAAAGTTGTCCAATTGACTTCTTTGACCTCCAAGAAACAGCTCAGGAAAGTGATATGGACTAAAGAGTGACAGAAAGTATTTCAGGAACAGAAGAAGTGTAGGACCTGTCAGCCTTAGAGTGGTCTTCCCCCAAACATGTTGCCTCTTCTTCTCCTGTTTTGCTCAGTTAGTTTTTTTGGCATTGGGACGCTGTGCACTTTACGAATGGTAATCAGTGCTATAGTGCTTGTGCTCACTACCTAAAACATGGTAAGACTTGCTTACACCTGAGTGGCATATTTAATGTACTTATAAGTCCCTAATAAAGTGGTGTACCAAATACCAAAGTAAATTAACTGCTACTAGTGGGCCTGCAGCACTTTTCTGCCACCCACTTAGGTAGCACCTGAAAACATGTTTCAGGCCTACCATTGCAAACTATGTGCAGTTTTAAACTGCCAATTTGACCTGGAAAAATGCCAGGCCTAAAATACCTTTTTAATACACATGTTACCCTTTAGGTAGGCCCTAAACAGCCCATATGGCAGGGTGCATTCCATTTAAAAAGCTGATCACGTACTTTTACTTTTTTGTGACATACCATATACCCAGGGCCTGGGGCATATTCTAATAGTGAAACTCTCACAAATTTGTTTGTTTGCTATTGTGAGGCCTAGCTATCCCATAGGATAACAATGGATTACCCTATTACATTTAATAAGTGATAATGTTTGCTTAGGAACTGGTGGAAATGTCATGTTTGATGTCTAAGAAATTGTAATATAAAGATCTCTTTCAGATTTTAAGTCACAATTCTGAAAATGCCACTTTTAGAAAGTTGGCATTTTCATGTCTTAATCATGTGGTACCTGCACCATGTTTCCTAGGTTACATGACTATGTGTATTTGGCAGTTGGTCTTTAAGAATTTCTCACTGAAAGCCACACAATAGAGGGCCTGGGCTTTGGCAGGTTGGGCCATTCTGAAAGGATGCCGGGGTGAAGCAGTGCATGGCCCTACTTACACTTCAAAGCAGCTGCCTTATCATACAAAGAACTTCACACTAGCTTTTTGTGACCCCCAGATCCAGTGCAGCTTGGGTAGGGGGACAGGAAATTCCAACATCATCAGTGAGGGAAAACTCTAAAAGTTTATTTCACTTCAAAGCTGGCACCAGATATAAGAACAGGACCCTCAGACCCAATCTTCAGTTCACTTCTGGAGCAGTAGAGAACTCATAGAGGACTGCCCTGTTGCCTGTGGCCTTTTGTGACTTCAGAGGCCTACCTTACTGCACCAAGAGGATTGTCCTGATGCCTGATACCTGCCCTGTGCCCTTGGAGGAATACCCTTCTTCTTGATACTTACTATTTTGTTTATACCATTGACTTTCAGAGTGTCTCCAAGGGCTAGTTGACTGGCCTTCTAATAGAACCTCAGGGTTAGCAGTGGCATAAACTATCTTGAACCTGCACCTGGACTCAACTTGAGTGGGTCCTGAACCTCCAAGTGGTGATACTCCAGTCCTGGACCCTTGGAAAGTGGTGTTAAAGGTGCCCAGATAACCCAAATCAAAAGCTTGGGTCTTAGAATATTTTCAGCCGAAAAGTGGCCTGGGAACAGAAAGGAGCTAGGAAACTACCTGCTTGTCAATTTGTCCAAGGTACATTGCCCATCGTCCAGACTTCACAGTAACTCCTGCTACATTCTCCACAGCAGAAAATCCTGTTCAGTGGCACCTCACAGAAAGGGTATCTGGCCTTGTGGAGCCCTTGTCAGCTACAACCTGCAGCCTTGTCTGCTCAAGATTTCTGAATTCCAAAAAAGAGACTAAAGCCCAGATATAAGAGGGTCTAGTGCCACTTTAGCGCCGCCTTAAATTCCTTTTTTGACGCTAAGGCAGCACTAAGGTGGCCTTTTCCCCCACGCCAAATTTACAAAGTGGCACAATTAATGCATTGCGCTTCTTTGTAACCCTTTGTGCTACATTATGCATGCACCATGCATAATGTATGCAAAGGAGACGTTCCCCTGTTAGGAGGGGGGGCCGAAAAAATGGCACAAAGAAATCAAAGAGATTTCTTTGTGTAATTTTTTTCTGCACTTTTAACGCCTGCTCAGAGGAGGTGTTAAAAGGGGACACACCATTATTTATAATGGGCCCCGATGTACTCTTCAGGGTTAGCGCCAAACAACATTTTGGCCCTAACCCTAAACAATACATCAATAGTGTCAAAAATATTGACGCTATTGCCCCCTACCCTGAGCATGGTGCGCTGTATCTTAGATACATCACACACATGGTGGCAGTAGGGGGGCGCTAAATTGCGCAAGAAAAGTGGCGCTACAGTGGGTGCAGCACCACTTTCCTTAAATATGCCCCTAAGTCCGAACATAGAAATCTTCACCACAACTCCGTCTAGCAGACGAAGACGGCGCCTCCACCTCGGACACAACCAGCTGCCTTGCCCCTAAGAATTTTACCTTCTCAGACATTGTTTACAAAATGTCTTCTACTTCTGAAGACATTTTTTACTTTTTATATCTGAACTGCACTCCATCACGGGCAGCAATAACTTTCAACTTTACAATGGTCTTGCGCAACTAGATGTCCATGGTTGGCGGTTTGATCTTTTGGGCTCAATTGTTCACTTTAAAGTTCATAACTTAGGTTCTAATGATTATTTTTTTTCTTTTTGGTGTCAAATAATTTATAACATTTTACTCTATTTTTCTAAATAATGTGGGATTTTTCTTGTGTCTTCACTTCATTACTGTTTAAGTGCTGCATAAATACTTTACACATTATTTCTAACTTAAGCCTGACTACCTTTAGTGCCAAGTTACAAGAGGGTTAAGCACAGGTTAATTTAGTGACTTTTTTGTGATTTACCCTGACAAGGATTTTTTGTGACTGTTGTTTCAGCAGGGCTAACATCCTCCTCAACCAACAACCCAACTTCTCACAAAAAGGCACTGTGTACTACACCTATACTGAAAGCATCTGACTGTAGTCAGCTTTCATTGTAGACATGGATGCCTATGACAAGGGAGCTGGAGGGGTAATAGCTCAACTAGATGAGAAGGGTAGAGAGCATCTGATACACTTTATTAGTAGTATCTTACTACCCAGAGAATAGAATTGGGCACCATTGAGAAAGAGTGCTTTGCCATTGTATATGCCTTGCATAAGTTCTGTCCTTACTTGCTTGGCACTAAGGCCCAGATTTAAGAGGGCCTAACGCCTTCTTGTGCCACATTTGCATAATTTGTTTTACGATAATGTGGCCCAATGAGGCCAAAATCGCCGCACCAGATTTACAAAGTGTCGCAAGGCATGCATTGCTCCACTATGTAACCCCTTGCACCACCTTATGCTTGGGTCTTAAGGGGGTGCTAAGAGGCGCAAGATTAGTGGTGCTGCATTGGATTCTGCATCACTTTTCTTAAATCTGCCACTAAGTTTTTTGCGCAAACAGATTACAAGTCACTGAAATGGTTAATGGCTATGAAGAAAGAGAATCCCAATTTGTTGAGATGCTACATTTCTTTGCAAAAATTAGACTTTGCAGTGGAACACAGAGCTGGATTGAGCCACATCAATGCTAATGGACTTTCCGTATGGTTTTCCAGTTTTACTGATCTAACCATCCAACCTCTTCAATTTAGGAGTTGGTTTGCACTGCTCTGATCTGGGAGGGGCACCTCTTGGGAGGGAAAAATCCTTTGCATTATGAGGGATGTATACCCCTGCCCTGAGTGCCTCAACTACAACAATGTCTGGGTCCTTTCTGCTAATTTTTCTTGACATGGGTCAACACAGATCAAGCGTGTGCACCCTGACATAGGCCTGTCTCAGGGATTGCAGTCTCGTTGGACCAGGAGGGGCATCCAAAGCAATACCTCTATAGTAGTGAAAGGCTACCACCTTTGCCAGCCGTTAAGCAGGACGAGTGCAGTGGTGACACCCTACTGTGTAGTGATCAGTAGAAATGAACAGGCCCTTTTTACCTGTGTCACTAGAATGAGGCCTACAGGCTCACTCATGTAAAGTTCTACTGCTGTGTGCTTAACTAACACTTGGCTTACATCAAGTTAGTATGTAATGCTGTGCAGTGCATGAATGTTGTATGCATGTGCTGGATGAATGTTGTGTATGTTTGCCTGTGGATGGTACAATACATGAAAGATTCTGGGTTCTATTGTGAGAGACCCTAGGCTGGAAGGTGGAGCATTAGGAGGTAGAGGGATCCCCGCAGACACATTTGTGGATTGCTGCATTACTATGAGCTGGGTGGGACACACACTGGAGGAAAGAGAGCCAGGCTCTCCTGCACACTTCATAGGGTGTTCTGTAATTCAGAGAGAGGTCATGAAAGGTGGCCTGGCCACATCTCAGGATGGAGATGGGGCTGATAAGGGAATCATTAAAAGTATGGACAAGACCCTGGGGTAACATTTTGATACACATATCACTGCGGCTGACATCCAGGTTTGAACCTCAAGTCACTCTAATGGCCTATGTTGTAGGGCTATCAGATGTATCAGATTTGGAGACACTCCTGCTGTGACAGACTACTTTCTGGAGGAAGGGTAGGACAGAGAAGTGGACACTTCTAAAAGGAAACAGACCCCAAACACAAACTTCTAAGTCTCAGACCCTAAATCACATTTGGTGTCTGGAAGTGGGCTATTAGAAGGGGAGCTTGAGGGCCCCAAAATTGTCTGCTGTGAAGCAGCCAGATGGGTTGTGCAATGAGGGGAAGCTCTCTAAGACTACTGCCTGTGATCAGGGCTGGAGGCTAAGGCCCGTGAGTTTCCCAGGCGGAAAGGGAACATCACCCTAGGACATTCAAGACCACCTAGTCCTGGAGGCTAGAGCACAAGTACCTGCCTGCTTGCCAAGATATTGTGCCCTGTGAAGAATTGGAGATTGCTGAAGGAAGCGTGGTCCAGTGTGGGATCCCAGTGAGTGGATCCCTGTAGTGAAGTGTGAGGAAACAGCTGCTGCACTGATCAGGTTGTTGGCCATGTGCAGGTTCAAGTCAGCTACCACAAACAACAGGGGTGGCTACCATGAAGTTAGTTGTGGTCATTATCACTGTGGTGTTGCCTGTGTGCACAGTGTAATTGGCAACCCGTATGCCAGAGGGGGTCCCTATGAAGTTTGCCATGCCGATCTGCCCATTGTCTGTGTATGTGGTGTTTAAGTTGGTGACCCTGTATGAAAGAGAGGACTGCTGTGAAGTTTGTCATACCTATCAGGCTGTTGCCTGTTTGCAGTGTGTCAGTTGGCAACTACATATGCCAGAGAAGGCTGCCATTAACAGGAACCTGCTGCTGAACTGAGCTGGCAGTCGCCCGAATGAGGAACAGGTGTGGCGATCCTAAATGCCAAAGGTGGGGTCACCAGAGCAAGACAAGGTTGATGCCATCATGGTGAGAAGAGACAGATGTGGTGACCCGTGCAGGCCAGAGCCATGACTGAGGCTCAGAAGCAGAAGCCCCTGAACCCCCCCACCTCCACTGTAGAGAAGACCAAAGGGAAATTACAGTCAAATCAAAATAATACAGAGGACATTCACCTGCAGCCCCTGCACTGCGGTGTGTGTGATACTCACCAGAGGCAGCTGCCTCTGTTGCCATGTTGGTGAGAGAGATGCTCTCAGAGACTCCGGTCGGACACTCTCTGCTGGTGCGGATAGTATTGAGTGAAGCGCCAGATCGCCCCGGGGAACTTGTCTGCCAGACCGGGTTTTGGTGCTGGAGCACTTTTAACTTTTCTACCACAGTTGGAGTGGGACTCCTTCGACTGGGACCACCATGTGTCCTAGCCTGAATGTCACCTATAGTGAATGGGAAATAACCAATACTTGTAGTGAGAGGGGTGGGGGACTCAGGGAGCTCCCTATTCAAATTGATTCTGATCTCAGGAGGCTGTGTATTGTTTGTGTATGCTGTATTTCACTGTGTTGTGGTACGGGAGAAAGCATTTGACTGAATAAGTAATTTATTGCTGCTTTGAACATATTCTGAGTTGTTGGCCTGTGTTCACCCGTTGTGTCTACCTGTGTCCAATTTCCCCCATCCTCCACAGAGCATCCTTGGACTGCTCTACCTGCACTACCACTGTGAGTCAAGTGCTGAAGGGGTACTTAGCCTAGTTGCTTAGGATACATAATATCAAGAAATCTGGAGCCAAAGTCCTTTACTCCCACTGTTGAACCCAGTTTCTTCTGCTTTCCCCGTGGCCCCCTCAAAGAGATTCTGACAACAATTTCATTTGCACTTACATTTTTTTATTTAATACTTTTACTGCTCTACTCATCTCACTGTAGAGTGTCAGAGCACTTTACAATGCACACACACATTGTACATTGATAATAAATCATACTAATGTGCAAATCAATGTACACAATGTTACATAAGACAATTAGGTTTTCAAGGCATAGCAGTAACACATTGTCATTACTGGTGGGGATTTTACGCTACATTTACGTGGTTGGGAAAAACTCAAAGTCAAAATTTAAAATGCCACACATTGCTTACTAATAAGATTTGATTACTCTCCAAAGATACCCCTTTCAGCAGTTAATAACAGATTGAGAAAATAACAATAAGGTCCTGAACCTATGTCTTTCAGTTTGCATGCAGGTCATTGATGCTGGTTCATAGTTCACTGTGCTATATTAGAAGATTTCATCTTATAAACTGCACACGATGAAAGCATCTCAGTGTCGAAAGAAATTGCCCAAAGTGCTTTGCAGGAGATGATTAATCTCCTGTGCTACTTTATGAATCAAAACTGTGACTAGATAAAATACAGATCTCTCCAGGAAGTACTTTAACCACGAGTTATCTTACCTTTATTATTATTTCCTGGGATTTACTGGGCATACAAAGCTTTCTGCAGCAGGTGCTTTAACCCCATAAGAGGTTTTAACATACATCCTTTGCAACCAATTAGGCCAGAACAGATTTACTTTCAGGTTTCTACTTGCTGCCAATAATTCTATGACAGTTTAAAAAAAAAGAAAATGTACAAGTTGGCTGTCAGACTGTTTTGCTAGACTTCCATCCTCGTGACTCCTCCCCTTTTAGTTGCCACACCTTGACCTCCAATTTACAGGATCCCAGAGTAAAGTTTTTTCAGTTCCAGCACTGCTTTCCAGTACTGAGCAATGTGGCCAGTATTTACTTTGTAGTTCGAGCCTAGGCGTACTCGCGAAAACAACAGATGCCGGTATGGCGGCAGCTCTTACGGAATTCTTTCTTTAGATTTGAAAGGCCACATAACGGAGGTGATTTTGGAGAGGTGCATTAGAATAGCTCACAAACAGATGACTTATTTCTATACTATTTCAAGATTTGAGATTCGAGGTGGATTTGCCTTACAGCCCTGATGAAGTTGATGGGGTATCCCCTGGACGAAACACGTGTTGGCTGTGGGGTCTGATTGGTACAAAGAAATATCAAGACTATGACTCATGACAGTATTACTGAATAACTGACTGGACTGAATTTGGACATTGATATTAAATTTCAAGATTTTCGGAATGACGTTGGAGACTGCTTCACCTCTTCAATTTTTTGTTTGTATCTTACACCATTCTAAGACATATAGCATGGTGCTTTCTTCCAAAGGACAATTGTAGTGACTTTAGCAGATACCTTTTGTACTCATTGTTATACCTATGTTTATTTAACGAGTGCCTCTTATTTATTTATTAATTATTGTAGTTCGAGCCTAGGCACAGGTCTTGTCAGATCAATAGCACACGGGTATTATCAGGTCAATAGCAACGTTTAAACATTCAAAAGCTAGTGGCTCAGGAAGTAAATATACTCTACAGCCAAATCAGATGGCAGACACAATGTAGGATATTGTAGGGGAGGGATTGGTGGGCAATCTACGTAATGGTCAAAGGCCCACAACCCTTTCTGAGGGGCACATTTATTGTCCCACTTTCTAGTGCACCTCATTATTGCACTTCAGGTGGGTTCGGCGGATGAGGGCTTACCTTGTCAGTACAAGAAACAAAACATTAAAGGGGAGCATTTAATCATAGGGAAAGGTTATTCCCCAGTGGGTAATGGTAGTCCAGACAAACAGAGATTAATTTATGTAAGGAAAAAAATCTTTTCACCCAGTTCATCAGCCAAACATTCAATGAGGAGCCACGTTGTAGTATGACATTAACATTGAATTAAATTTTCTTTGTCACATACAGCAGCACAGCCAATGCATTTGATCCATAAAAGGACTTCATCGGAGCTGTAAATTTAAAAACAAACATCAAAATCTTACACAACTGAGTCATAAAAACAAACAAATAATCCCCTATATCACGTAGTATAAATATACCAATATATATGTATATATATATATATACATATATATATATATATATATATATATATATAATCCTCTATATACATGGCCCCTCTGTGAATCACCTAAAAAAAAACAAATCATTCAGATGTGGGTGCCATAATCATGAATAAACATCATTTGAAGTTTGAAGTAATAGTAAATTTAAAAACAATGTTTATTGAAATCCATTTACTTTCCGAAATGGAATACGGAAAAAGGCCATACTGCAGTATTTCAGTCCTAGAGTGTTTCACATGCTATCCCAACAAGATTAAGGCCCTCATCATGAGTCTGGCGGTCTACTGATCGCCAGACTCCCAGTGGCAGTCCCACTGCCAGCGGGCTGGCGGTGGGACCGCCATATTACGATAGTGGCGGAGCCGCCACAGCCAGACCTCTGACACTGCGAGGCAGCCTGGCAGTCCGAGCAGTTGTAATCTGCCAGGGCATCGCTGTAACCAGCACTGCCCTGGGGATTCCGAGTCCCCATATCGCCAGCCTTTCCACGAAAAGGCTGGCTGAATGGTGGTATTTGGGGCCCCTGGGTGCCCCTGCACTGCCCAGGTACTCGGCATGGCAGTGCAGGGGCTCCCATGCACAGCCCAGTCGCACATTCCACTGCCCGAATTACGGGCAGTGGAATGCATTACGGGTGCTGCTGCATCCACCGCACTGCCGCCGGATCGATTACGATCTGGCAGCAATGTGAAGGCCCTGTCCACCGCAGGGCCAACGGGTCGAAACGCTGCTTCCGCCTGCCGGCCCTGTAGTGAACCTGTGATAGGGCCGGCTGTGTTTTGCCTGCACACTGGCGGACAGGTGGCGGGACTAGAAACTTGTAATGAGGGCCTAAATGTTCGAATACGTAATCATTATATTTAAGCTAATTATCAAATTATATCAAACAACAAAATGATTATAAACTTTGTTTATTATTGTTTCGTTGTTAAAGGTGCGGGCAATGGGGGATAACGGGGACGAGGGGAAGTGCATTGTGCACTCCCCTCAGTGTGCATGTGTATTTGGACGGCCGCCTTGGGACGGCCAAACACACATGCGCACTGTGCTCTCTCCAACCCGGCACTGTGTTGGATGCACAGGCTCCAGTGGTGGCTCCTCCGTGTGGGCGGAGGAGCATCACCCCCCCCGCTGCCAGCAGCCGAAGCTGCAAATGTTTCACAAGGAAGGGGCGGGCCAAGGGGTGACGAGCACTCCCCTCACTGCGCATGTTATTTTGGCCGGCAACTGTTGCTGTGCTGGAGAGAGCAACATCACAAAACAAAAATAAAATGATGGACAGAGTGTTGAAACTTTTCAAACACTCAACCCCAGTCACAGATATGGGATTAATCCATTGTTATTTTGCTCGCCACGTCACCCCAGTTTGGACCCAGCCATATGCAAATCAGTCTTGACCCTCTTCCCCATGGTAACAGTCCAGCCCGAACTGATAGGCCGGGTCCTCCCTGGACAGGAAACAAGCATCCTGGGACCGGTTTCAGGGTATCACCCTTCATCAGCCAGGCTAGCTTGAATCCAGAGGCGCAGCGAGCAAGGGACCCACGTCTGGGCATACCCCTGCCACTTAGGGCGCACAAAGCAATATCACGAAACAAAATAAAATGATGGACGGACTGTTGAAACTTTTCAAACACTCACCCCCAGACACAGATCTGGGTTTAATCCATTGTTATTTTGCTCGCCACGTCACCCCAGTTTGGACCCATCCATATGCAAATCAGACTTGACCCTCCTCCCCATGGGAACAGTCCAGCCCAAACTGCTAGGCCAGGTCCTCCCTTTATAGGAAACAAGCATCCTGTGACCGGTTTCAGGGTATCACCCTTCATCAGCCAGGCTAGCTTGAATCCAGTGGCGCAGCGAGCAAGGGACCCACATCTGGGCATACCCCTGCCACTTATGGCACACAAAGCAACATCGCAAAACAAAATAAAATGATGGACTGAGTGTTGAAACTTTTCAGACACTCACCCCAAGTCACAGATCTGGGTTTAATCCATCGTTATTTTGCTCGCCACATTACGCCAGTTTGGAACCAGCCATATGCAAATCAGTCTTGACCCTCTTTCCCATGGGAACAGTCCAGCCCAAACTGCTAGGACAGACCCTCCCTGGACAGGAAACAAGCATCCTGGGACTGGTTTCAGGGTATCACCCTTCATCAGCCAGGCTAGCTTGAATCCAATGGCGCAGCGAACAAGGGACCCACATCTGGGCATACCCCTGCCACTTAGGGCGCACAAAGCAACATCACAAAACAAAATAAAATGACGGACGGAGTGTTGAAACTTTTCAAACACTCACCCCCAGTCACAGATCTGGGTTTAATCCATAGTTATTTTGCTTGCCACGTCACCCCAGTTTGGACCCAGCCATACGCAAATCAGTCTTGACCCTCTTCCCCATGGGAACAGTCCAGCCCGAACTGCTAGGCCAGGTCTGGATGATGAAGGGTGATACCCTGAAACCGGTCCCAGGATGCTTGTTTCCGGTCCAGGGAGGACCTGGCTTGGCAGTTCGGGCTGGACTGTTTCCTTGAGGAACATTGTCAAGACTGATTTGCATATAGCTGCGTCCAAACTTGGGTGGCATGGTGAGCAAAAGAACGATGGATTAAACCCAGATCTGTGACTGGGGGTGAGTGTTTGCATTGTTCAGCACTCCGTCCATCATCCTTTTGTGTTGCCGGGCTGGAGAGAGCCTGCACAGGCTCCCAGTCTGCCTGGGAGCACCCTGGCTGGGCACTCCCAGACAATCCTGACGCTGCTCAGAGCGCAGTGCAGGCTGAGAGCCTGTGCCTGCCTGCAGGACGGAAATGAGGAGCGGTGCGGTGAGAAGCGGCGCAGAGGTAAGTTTATTTTATTTTATTTTTTTATTAACATTTCTTTACTCCTCGCCTTAACCCCTGATACATGGCCACTCCGCGCGAGCTGCTGCTGACAGGCTTACAGTCTGCCTTGGAGCACCCTGGATGGGTGCTCCAGCCAATCCTAACACTTCATTAGGATTGGCAGCAGGGCAGGCTGGGAGTCTGTGCCTGCCTGCAGTGACCAGGAAAGAAGAGTGGCGCAGCGGTGGAGCAGGTAAGTTTTGTTTTTTTTGTTTTGTAAAATTAAATTTTTTTGTGTCCTCTGTGCGCCCTGCACCTTTACCGTGCAACAAGATGCGATTGTTCTCATCATTGACACCTTCTTAGTAAATACATGGCATGCATTGTTTCCAATCTGGTCCAGTTAGACCCTGACCAATAGCAGTATGTAACAAACTCTCTCTAGCACGGTTTACCACTGAATAATCAAAACCACTTATACTTTCACTACGGAGGCGTTTGTAGCATACACTCCGCACTCATGTTCGATAAATGCTTGTAGCCATGATTGTTACACAATGCCCCCTCTCAAATACGAAGATGGCATCAAATCAAAACTCAGTTTATTTCTACCAATAGAATGTCTTTAAGCAAAAACTCTCTCTATCAGGATTAACTGCCGAACAATCAAATCTATCTTTACTTTCACAACGGAGGTGTTCGTAGCATACACTGTTCACACTCGGTTCCCATAAATGCTTGTAGCCATTATTGTGACACAGTGCTCCCTCTCAAATACAGCTAAACGCCATCAAATCAAAACTCACTATACTTGCACCAATAGAATATCTTTAGCAACAAAGTTCGTACCTTCATCCGTAATACTCCAACTATATTTATATCCAGATTTCAAAACCTACCATCATAATCAACTTGCTGAAGCTCCCAGTCAAAAGTAATTAACTTGGCCCAATCAAATATTCTCTTCATCATTTACCACATCAACTGCAGTCATACGATATTCCACATAATTTGCTATTGTTCTCATTTGTAGCATGCACTGTTTCTAATCTAATCTGTAAGTGCCCATGGTCATTATTAAGGTACAATGCTCTCTTGCAAGTATGGTTTACAATCATCCAATAAAACTCCCTATGTTTTATACTAAGGGTGTGCCCTTAATAAACACTATTCGTGCCTTCACTCGTAGTTCTCCTGATCAATTCTAATTGAACTTTCAGTCCCACTCATCACACTAAAAGTGCTCACATTCTCAAAAATGAAATTCAATCAATATATTTACCAAACCATACATTGCCATATGCAATCATACGATATTCCACATTATTTACTTTTGTTCTCATTTGCATACGTAGCATGCACTGTTTCCAATCCAGTCTGATAAATGTCCATGGCCATCAGTAAGGTGCAATGCTGTCTCACAAGTATGGTATACAATCATCCAATGAAACTCCCTATATTTTACACTAGGGGAGTGTCCTTAATCAACACTATTCGTGCCTTCATACGTAGTTCTCCTATTCAATTTAAATCAAATTTTCAGTCCAACTCATCACATTAGAAAGCGCTCCCATTCCCAAAGAAATCCAGTCAATACATTCACCAAACCATCCATTGCCTTTATCATTTACCACATCTGCTGTAGACTGTACAATATTGCACGTCGGTTCCTGTTATATCAATTTGTGTCTCAACCATATACACAGTTTACTACTATTCTCATTAACATCACACATCAACCACATCCTTGGACATACTCTAATACATAGTCATCAGTCCCTTTATTTCATTGACCATTTGCTATAACGGGTAGCCAATATACGCTCACCCACAGAATCTATTTAATGAATTATCATTAACTATCACCAATATCACAATCTACAATTAAAACCAACCAATAAACACCAACCAATAGTATTGCTGAGCAAAGTACCTAAACAAAGTAAAGACAATAAAAGCATAACTACCATCTCTACAGGACAGAATCACGGACCAATCCTATTAATGCTCCAATTTTTACAAAAAGTAATGCAATTTGTTCTCTAAATTCAAATCCCGTTCTATTGCTCTTAATCTACTAATCCATTTAGACTCTTCCTGCCAAAGTTTAAGTTCTGTCACCTCCCCTAGAATCTTTCAAAATTTTCTATAATCCATGAACATAAATCCCATATCATTAGGATGGCATTCCTTTATATATAAGGCCAGTGGTGCTCGTTCATCTTGATTCAGTATAGCTCAGCAGTGTTCCTGTATTCTCAATTTCAGTTTCCTCTTAGAGCTTCCAAAATTAATCTTGGAGCAATTACAAATAATTGCATACACCACAACGCAACCCTTACAGTTAATGGACTATTGTACATGATACAATTTTGTAGTATTAGACTGAAAACTTTTTTAATTTATTACATCCATGATTGCACATAATACAACCACCACAGATAAATAAGCTATTTAGGTGGGTTGACAACCAACAATGGTTGGTAGGTATTATCGGTTCTAAATAATTCCTCATGATTTTGTCTCTAATGGTAGTACCTCTCCTCTAAGTCACCATAGGTTTATCTGTGATATTAACCAATCACGGGACACCCTTGAGAAGGGACCAGTTCTTACAAACATGCTTTGTCCATAAAATGACTTCATCAGCATCCTTGTATCCATACATTCATATTGCTTACAATCTTACCCTTAGTAAGATTCTCCCCTATCCAATATATAAGAATAATAACAGCAGTTAGGATCTGCATCAGCTGCCCAGCACCAAATGAGAAGATCAAGCTTGTCAGTACAGGGATCTACTTGGGCGGGTCAGAACACTTTGTCACTGGGTATGACATTAAAACTGTGCTCAATTACACAAATCACTGCTATCTACAGGAAGCCATGAGGAGGGTCGCTTGTCAGAAGGTTCTAACACGAGCATGCTCAGGGGGCACTATTTGAGTCCCTGCGCACCCAATGACATCCCGAATTTGCTACTGGGAGACTCCTTGAGTGAAAAATGCAAAAACGGGTGATCCCAATTTTAGCTCTGCTCTATATGCCCCAAAAGCTCAGTCTGGTCTGCCCCAGTGAGAGTGTCCTCCGAATCCTTTGGGCTTTTACTTTGTGCGAATGCCCCTAATGGTCAGGTCTTTTCTCTGTACCCCAAATATTAGCTCCGCTCTGTGTATCTCCAGTAGCGCCATCTTCTCTCAGTGTCCCAACATGGTTATTTCTGCTCTTAGCTCCTCCAATGGTTGATCTCTACTCTCTGTATCTGGAACGTTAACTGTGTGCAGAGGTACCCAGAGACCTGAGGGGAGAACTGAACTCTTGCGATTATTGCTTTATTTTATCATTCCAACACCAGCCGGAAGAACCATTTCCTTCCATTTACTTGCTATGCTACTGCCCCCATGGAGGTTATGTTTGCTGTCAATGACTCCAGCGAGCCACTATATGTTCAGTAACCCCCAAATGCCAGTAAACATTTGCATACTCAGAATGGTTGGGCATGGTCTGAAGGCCCTCAAAGATTGCTCTGGAGCAATTGCCCCCGACTGTTGGTTTCGATCTCAGTGTCGCAAATGCCTAAATACCCTGCACGAATGTTACATCTGTTCTCCCCGCCCCCAGTGGTTAGCCTAGCTCTAAACGCCCTCATTGGTTAGTTCTTTCCAATGCTCGGGTTTTAGTTGGTATACAGCGTAGCCCTACGGTTCGCTACGCTCTCAGTGGCCCTATGGTCATCTCTTTCACCGCCCTTTGCCCAGCTCCCAGCAGCTGCCATGCCCCTTCCTCTGGCTCGCGCCCAGGTCTGGGGTCAGTCGGCCGCGCCCAGATCTCCTTCACAGCCGGAACTGAATAAACTCCGCACGCGGGGAGGGCTGGATGGGCCCGTTGAGTGTCGTGCTAATCTGGTTATTAGGCAAAGAAAGGTAATTTTGTGCCTCGCCTCGCCAATGAGTCTATAATACAAACTCACTCAAGCTGATAATTAACGTAGTGGGAATTAATTTTGTGTAAATTACACTTGGAATTGAGTTTGGGGCGCCATGGGATAGGGTAACCTTGCAAGACAGGATATCTTCCTAGCTCCTGGAACTGCTGGAGTCTGGAATTCTAGAGGTCACGAAGCGCTCGTAGAGGTCAATGAAGCCCATGGGCCGCCTTATAGCAGCAGTGCCGGGGGCTCAGCTGACAAGAGGGGGAGAGATAGGAACAGGAAGACACGTGCGCCAAGTGGAGGAGAAGGAGATAGTGGTAGAGAGTGAGATACTGAGAGATAAAGAGAAGGGGAGCGACGGGGGGAAGGCGGAGGGTTGAGAGACTGTGTTTGTGTGTGTCCTGGCGAGAGACAGAACCCTCACTAAACGCACAACCAGTACCACTAGAGGATGAGGAAAATAAGAGAGCGAAATGAAAAAGGAGGAAGAGAGAAGACGAAGCAGTGAGTGTGTGAGAAAGAGACAGCTCTCTACTCCTAGCATGACAAGCCGCGCTCCACCGAAGTAATCCGGAGCAATCATTCTGTCTTAAAGCTTCTGATGAGGCACTCGGGTTTCAGTCTGTTTGTGTTCATCACTTTGCTTGAACTCAAGGGAGTTCTGAGGGTCATGCAGGATTATCTGGGCCTGTCCTTTGTGGCAGCATGTCCTGTTATTTGGTCTGCTTAGTGCCCAGCTCTATCTAGTCTACTCTTTCTGGCTCACTGGCCTGCAGCCAAACCTAGCTTTTTATGATATGAGATGTAAGAGTAAGTGAAGCCGACACAGCTCTATTTGGCAAACATATTATTATATGCATTACAACCAGGTTAGCTAACCTTTTCTGTAATACGAGCTACTTATGTTCAATAAAATCATCTAAACCACATCAGTCAAGATTACATTAGTGGTAAAACTAGGCAATGTTACAAGCAGTAATCACCTTGGTAAACCCGACAAGATTGCCAGCAGCAATGTCGATATAGCATTATTAATTTGAAACACCTCTACGCCGGTAACAGCATAACAGACATAGATATAACGCCTCTGACACCATTGTAATAATTTTACAAACAACTATCTGCAATGTGGCATCCTTTATCCTTCAGCTATTAGCTGTAAATATGTTTTGGAAATTCAGTGCAATCATTAACTTCTGGGCTCTGAAAATACACAGCGTAGTCTCAAACATCTGCTTTTAAATTTTGGTTTGTATACTTAAAAGAACCAACAAAAAATTCCAATTTAGTTGGATTGATTGCACAGGTATGGCTACTTACTGGTAGCTCGAGAGCTACCAGTAGCTAATGAGCTACTTGTGGAGAAGCCTGTATTAGCAAAATAATGTGTTTTTGAAATCATGGAGATTGCCTTTTTAGTTTCACCAACCACACAGACATGCTTCTTGGCTCTTATGATGGTCCTTCTTTCGTTCATTAAAGCTCTTCAAGGTGTGACCCGTGATGTCAACTCATTAACATAATTGTCTTTCTTTTATGTAGCCACTGCTTTCATTCATACTCTGGGATCATGGCCTGATTATACTTGTATGCTCCTGTTTGTAAGTACATTAAGTACATTTTGTAAAGTACAGACTGGATCGAAAGGAGACAGCTATGATTACAGATCCATTTCCATTTTGAAGTTCAGCATAGCCGAAAGGAGAGTTTATGGCTGGAAAGTGGGACACGGGCTAGTAGTTGCCATAAGAAGAAACAATTTAAGGGCTAATTTAAGGTTCGTAGTTCAATTTTCATGACCTTCGTCTTTACAGCTAGTTCTTTTGCTATTTTAGTGATCAATGATTTTTGTCTCTGGCCTGCTGGCTTTCTTCTTTTTCTTTGTTAGCCCTCACCCAAAACCTCTCCTTGATTTACACAAAGTCTGTTCTTCCCATACTCACTTAGCCGTCTACATCTGAGCTTTCTCTAGCTGGACTCCTCTTTGATACGGTAGACTGGAGGAGACACTGTTGTTCTGGTCACAGGAAGAGGAGTAAGGAGAAGAAATATCTTTATTTCCCTTCCTTACTTCCTCTTTCTAAATTCAACATTTCTAAACTTCTGGTGTCTCTAAAGCGCGCTAAACTAACAGGCATCAAAATGCTAGAAAACAGGAGAGACAGAACAAACTGTGGCAACCCAAGCAAACATGCCCACTGCTAGAGATAAAACAGGCCAGAATGAGCCTAATGTACGAAGAGCCAAGTTTTAAGTTGCTTGAGAAACAATAGATATGAGTTCAGGCCCTTGATCTGATCGGCAAGGGAATACCACAACCTAGTTGCAGCAACTGTGAAAGCCCGATCACTCCACCTGGCTTTCTTGCAGTGACACTACTACCTTGAAGTTACTTGCGGGTCTCAAAGGTCTCCTCGGAGTGTACCAATTCAGGGCAAACTGCAGATAGCCAGTTCCCTGAGGGTGAAAAGCTTTATACATCAGGCAGTGCACTTTAAAGGGCAGTTGTTTCCTTATCGCCAGCCAGTGGAGATGTTTCGGACCCTCCAAGACTGAGTAATGTTTGTGTACTTCGAAAACTACGAATGCAGCTCCATTCTGGATGAGCTGAAGCTTGTTTAAGGAAAATTGATTGATGTTTAAATACAGGGCAATGAAGTAATCCAGTCACGATGTAATAAAGGCTAAGACCACCAGTACCCTAAGGGCCAGATGTAGCAAAAGGAAATTTTGCGAGTTGCAAATTGCAAGTCAGACCGACTCGCAATTTGCAACTCGCAAAATTGTATGCAGAAAGGTGTCTCAGACACCTTCTGCGACTCGCTATGGGGTCGCAAAGACCCACCTCATGAATATTAATGAGGTGGGTCGCATTTTGCTACCCCATAGCGAGTCCCTGCACTCACAGGGATGGTGGCCTGCTGGAGACAGCAGACCTCCATGTCTGTGACTGCTTTTGTGATAAAGCGTTTTTATTTTTTAATTGCAGCTCATTTTCCTTAAAGGAAAACGAGTTGCAATACAAAAAAATAATGAAACCATTTGGTTTCATTTTTTCAGAGTAGGCAGTGGTCCATTGGAGATGGAGATATGGTGTCAAAGGCTGCAGACTGATCAAGGAAAACCAGGATATATGCTCCTCCCTGGTCCGCATGCCTGCAGATTAAGTCAAAAGAGGCAATGAGCACCGATTCGGTGGTGTGACTCTTTTTAAACCCATTCTGTGAAGGGTCCAGGCGATCTTGATCAAGGAGACAGTTGGCTAATTCCCGGTTTATATACTTCTCCAGGATATTTGTAGGAGCAGGCAGCAAAGAGATAAGACATACATTTTTCAAGCCGCTGGAATCCCCATCCAGTTTCTTTTTCAGAGGGAGGACAACTGCCTCCTTCCTGTCCTGAGGGAATACCCTGCTCTCCAGGATGTCTGCAAAGATCTTCTCCAAAGCCCCAGCCATAAGCCATCAGCAGACCCATCAATAAGAACTATGAAAACTGCATAGATCTTTAAGATTTTATATTTACAAAACTCAGCCACCTTATAACAAAAAGTTTGCAAGTTCTAAACTTCCTCAATCATGGGGGGTGACACAGGGTGCATACTGTGTTGAAGAGATCTTTATGGACATTAATGGCTGACCTAATCCTCTGGGAGGGGAATCCTACTTTGGCTTCTTTAATTGCCTTTTTACATAAATGTTAAAATTCTTTCCATAAGTTTGGTCTTCTCTCCCAGCTCAAGGGCCAGTTTCCATTTTCACTTCTGTCACCTACACTGCCTTTGGAGCTCCTTGAGCTCCCCTGTAAACCACTGGGCTGATAGTTTCTTCCTGCCCTTTGACCTTACGCTCCCTAATGGGGCCACCTCTTCTACAGCTACCCTGACCCAGCTTTTAAAATTCTCGACTGGTGAACCTTGGCCTATCAAGCCCATCCCCATAAATTTGTCCAGGGCACATGCAAACTTCCCCAATTCAATTTTGCCCCAGTTTCTGCTGCACTTGGTGGTGCTCTGCCTGTGTTCTGTCCCTCCCACCTCCTGTACCTTAAAATAAACCAGACTATTATCAGTCAAATCTAACTGCTGGCATCCAGTAATGATCAAGCCCCTTTGTCTGGAGAAGAACCTATTTAATATATGGGCAGTTACATGAGTCGCAGATTTGACACCTTGGGTCAAGCCAAAGCTAGTCATCAAATTGAAAAAAACTAGAGTATACCGGTCCATCTATGTGTAAATTAAATTCCCCCAGGATAATGAAATTAATACAAGAGATGAAGGGTTCCACCACTTTGTGCCAGTTCAAAAGAAATTGCTTTTGGGGCCCTGCTGGACGATACATCAGAATCCCTTACAACGTAATGACATTTAAAAAATGTTAGGGCCTCATGTACAAGGAACTGGTGCATTGGCTCTGATGCACCAGTTTCCTTGCATCGCCCTGCACCCCTAATGACACAATGGTAGTGCTGTATTGTTAATACAGTGCACCATAGCGCTCATTAGAACAACTGGGTCAAAATGTCTGACACAGTTGTGACTGTTTGCTTGACTAGCATCAAAAGTGTTGACGCTAGTCCAGCAAAGCTCGGGAAGGCAAACTGAAAAGAGCCTAATATCAGTTTAACGCCTGCTCTGGGCAGACGTTAAAACATTATGCTACAATGACGCAGTGAAATCTTGCTGACTTTACTGCACCATTTCTTCGGGCCTCCCTGTGGGAAAACAACCTTCTGTGCATACATTATGCCTGGCGCAGGTAGAATGTGGCGCAAGGGTTTACTTTCTGGCACAATGGTGACTTTGTGCCAGTTTGTTAATACGGCGCAATGTGGGGGACGGTAGCGTAATAAATGACACTACTGCGGCGCAAGGGGCTTGAAATGAGCCCCTTAGTTTTAATCTTAAGATGTCCTCCATCATAGTCTTCCATACCAACTCAAGCCCTCTCCACAAATAATACATCCTAGTCCTATCCAGTCTCACCACCCCTATATCCTGGTGGTGTGGCCATTACAAAATCAGGGCGAAATCCTCTTTTCCCCAGGTCTCCATCACAAAAGGGCAGTGCAACTTAACTGTCTCAATCAGCTCGCCAATTTCTAAACTATGTTTAATTAGAGACTGAGCATTCACCAATTTACAGCAAAGATTTTCCTTAGGCCCTGAGGCCTTCCCAACATACTCTTTCGAAGTACTCTCAGGAGCACCTGATTTTGGGTACCGAATTACCCCTTCTCTAGGAAGGACTAGCCAACATCTAGGAGCAATAAACACAGTTCCACAGTTCCTCCCGCCTCAGATCTAAAACCGCTGCTCCCTCACATCTCACCTTGCATTCTGCAGCACACCTAGATAGAGGAATATGCCTCTATGGGTTGTTTTTATGCAGGAATGTGCCTCTTCCTGCGCAAAAACGATCCTGCATGCAACACAGTCCCCCTTGCACCATGATGCAAATGTGCCTGCATTAAACCTAGGCAGCCCATTGTGCGCCAGTGAAGTGGAAAAAGTCAGGAATGTGCTGTATGCCTTAAATAGGGTGTATTCCTGCCCTTTCCTAGTGACAAAGTGTAGCGCAGCATGGTAGCTTGCTGCATTGCACTGCACCACTAATCCCATAAATATGCCAGATGTTTTTTGCACTATTTTTCTAATGTGAAATGCAACCTCCCGCTAACATTTACATGAGCGTGGATTTCACACAAATATAGCGCTATAGCGCTAAAGTACAGATTTGCTTTTTGCATAATTTCTCCTATCTATTCGAAAGCCAATTATGCCAGTTTTGAAGCATAACAATATTAATAATTACAATAATGACAATACTAATAAGGATAATACTTTGTTATATTTATTGCAGTTTTACCAAACTGCTTTAAATGGAACACTTTGCTATAAATTTTGCCAAGGTTAGAAGAGTGAAATATTGAGTGAACCTTCACAGGATTCAAAACGATTCAAAGCAAATCACACCAAGATCTCAGTAGCAAACACTTAACGTACTGAGCAATTTTACAGCAACGTACGGTAATAAAGCTAAGATGGTGATTGATGCCCGAATGGGGGAAATGTTAATCTCAAGTGCTTGCCAGTTGTGCCTGGTGCCCTATCGCTGCATTCTACAGTTAGTCACATTCTGGTCTCTGTGGTTTAGAGTAAGGTGCAAATCACACTGTGTATTAAAAAACTAAGCAAAGAGAGGCAGCTTCAGTGGGGAGGAGTTGAGGGTAATGGACGGAGTGCCACCTCTGACAGCTCCCCCCCGTGGCCTGCTTTGGGTTCCATCCCCCACATAGCCATGTTCAAGTCCTTCCCTCCCTTCCTTAGCCCCTCTTTGGCAAGGATTGCCCGAGCCTGTGGAGCATCCCACCAGATGGCCAAAAAGTGCATCAGGTCTGTAGCAGACTCTTCTGGCAGGTCAACATCCTCCACCATCCCTAATGTCGGAAGGAGAACTGAACTCTATAATGCTCTATGATGATCGGTTGCTAAAGGATGTTCTGCCTAGGGAACTTCGTGAGGCAGGAACTCATAATAGTGAGCTGGGTTGCTCGTTTTACCACGAGTTGTGGAATGTGAGATGAAGTCTGGAAACTCAAGAAGTTCCCAATTTTGCTGTACTATTAATGGGTGCAATAAGAAATTCCCCAGCCCTAGTTTAGAAACAATAGCAGAACATTTAATAGAAGCACGTTCAGGGTAAATTAAACAAATGCATATTTAGAGCTGCTACGTGCAATAAATATTTATAAAAAATTAAGAACGGGTTTCATATGATGCAGACATTTGTTACTCATATCAATAATTTCCCAATCCTCTAGGAACTTTTGCTTCATTCTACCCAATCCATGACAGTACCAAAGTTTATTGAACGCCTACTTGATGTGCTAAATGAACCTTTCTAAAATGTGGACATCCACCCTCATCAGCAGCCGGCCCCTAAAGCAAACACTTTACTTGTGTAAACTTGAACTTCCATCATAGTGGTAACAAGAACCCACAGATAGTGTCACTTTTCATGCCTTTGGTGTGAAGGTAGTCTAGTCAAAAATATAATTGCTATCACTTGGTGAATCCTCCTACACTTCCACTTCCAGCAGGCAGCAGCCCATGTTTAGGATTCACCTGTTAATCACTGTCAATGGTGATTGTAGTAAATCCGTATTTTCTGCCTGCTCACCATAGATTTTTCACCTTATTCTGGGATTAAGACTCTGTTCACTCTACCACTTGCTAAACAGTACTAAAGTGCCTGAGATTCCTCCCCATAAGACATGCTGTACATTGGAACTATGTAACTTCCAAATAGGACCATATACAACCTATTGGCCTTTCTTATACCTGTTTCTGTAAATGGGGTGGGGCGTACATAATTGCCATTGAAATTTAAATGTTGTATGTGGGGTGCAGTGTATATTTACATCACCTCGTATATGATAAAAATATATTTTGACAAAAGCACAACTGTTCTCTTGCTAGCTGAAGTTTAAATGCACTGCAGTAAATACATTGAAGAGAAAAAACAAATATTTGACAGTGGGAAAAGCCTATTTTATATATTCCCAAGTTATCCCTAAAGCGCCCTCACAGAGAAATAAAACCCAAAAGCTATGTTACTTTGTAGGCCTGGCTAGATTTTTCCATACCTGGGAATGAATATCTTTATTTTCCACCTCTGCTTGGAAAAGAGCTAGAAAAATGCTTGAGTTGTATTTCTTGTGGTGTTTTTAAATATGACTTAATGGTGACATCAGATTTTTGACGATTAAGCAGAAAATTAACTTTGTAATTTTTTTAACTATCTGATCTAGAACTCGTTTAAACCAGTTCTGCTACCTATCAAACCTCCATAGCTAGAATACACATCTTTGGATGGGAGAGATAAACACTCAGGGTTCAGGGGAAACCAGCTTGGCTCTGGGTATAGGAAAGGCCAATATGTGTTAACTGCTGACCACTTAGCAGTGATTAACTGTCTGGAAATGGGTAGGAAATGTTGGCAGAACAAAGGTCAGCTTCTGAACTATCCGGTTTGATTTTAGGTAGTTATGGAGGGATTCTCCTATTCATCCCCAGGACCCTCCTAGACAGCCAAGCTGCAGCCACAATAGGAGGGAATATTGGTTTTGACCCAATCATGTAGGGGGGGTTAGCTAGGAGGCTGAAGAAAGTCTGCCTGGTGGCAGCTGGATTCTGTCATGTTGAAATAGGGGATGCTGGGTAATTTTACAATATGACAAAGAGGAAGAGCTGCAAATAGAGGTATGGGGAGCAAAAAAAAGAGTAATGGTATATTTTCTGCATAAATCTTACACCTCAATCACCAACTCCTCAGTACATTCCAGGACCCAGCAAGAGTCCATTTGATGAAGGCGGCACTGCTGGAAGAAGAATCCTAACATTTGACTTATGTTGAAAACTGAGGATTCACACAAGGACTGAAGGATTGCTGATTCTTGCTGTAACAAAAGGACTTGAACTGCGCTTCAAAGGTCAAGTGGTTGACTTGTTTACCTGCTGCAGGTATAAAAAAAAGCAGAAGTCCTGACTCCAAGATGTTCCAGCTGACTAAAGAGGACTAGATTCTACAGAACACAACTGTTGCCCAGAAATCCACCCTGAGAAGGATGTTGCTGCAAGACTGAGCAGAATAAGCTTTACCAACAGTTGGAAATCTAGGGCCAACTTTACTAATATTAGGAATACCGATTTCCTAATTGGATTCTCTCTGAAGAGCAATTAGAAAATCGGTATTTCTAATGTATGAAACTCTCTTGAGTTTCACTAGCTGTTCCTACTGAGTAGCAAATAAACCTACCACATGCATATTAATGAGGTAGGTCGGAGTTTACTACTCATTAAGAATCTCAACCATCACAGGAATTGTGGCCTGCTAAGGTCAGCAGACCATCATGTCTGTGATTACTTTTTTAAAAAGCAATCTTTTTATTTTGAAATGCAGCCTGTTTTCCTTAAAGGAAAATGGGATGTGGTTAAAAATGAAAAATGTAATTTTGAAATCTGTGGGACCACTGCCTGCTCTTAAAAAATATTATTATTTTCATTCCCCTTTGTGAATCAGTTACCACCAGTTTTAAACTGGTGGTAAAGTACTACTGTTTTGCAACTGGAATTATGTTGCAAAACAGTAATACATACCAATTTGTTTCGATATTTGGAAGGTACACCCTAGTCATGCCTCTTCCAAATATGGAATGTGATTTGGTAACAAGTTACTGAATCGCATTTTCTACATTGGAAAAAGTAATTTTCCTGTTGCAAACGTCGGGCTGTTTACAAACAGAAAAATGCTTTGTACATCTGGCCCTTAAGTCTGAAGGTAAAACCTTTAACTAGGACAACCCACTGGGTACATCTGACCTCCACTCTATCATGGTTGGCCTGAAAATGCCCCTAAGACTGATCCACAGTGAACAGTTGTTTTTCCATAGTGCTTACATTTTCCTGAGTGTTTTTGGGACCTAACACTGTAAAAAATATGTATCTCGGTTCCCCTTACATATTTTGATGATGTTGATGTCTTAGCAATCATTATGTTTTCTCTGTTTTTCTAAATTGGATTGGGAGTTTTATCATGTTGTGTTCTTAACTTTAAAATTGTTGGTACTTAGCATGCACTCCTATGGGGATTGCCTGCTGCTTGTACCATAGCCACCAGGGTTTAATCAGAGGTTTTACTCCACACTTTGGCGGTCATCCACGCGGTCACCGCCGAATGACCCCACCGCGGTCAAAAGACCGCGGCGGCCATTCTGGCTTTCCCGCTGGGCCGGCGGGCGACCGCCAAAAGGCCGCCCGCCGGCCCAGCGGGAAAGACCCAGCAACGATGAAGCCGGCTCCGAATGGAGCCGGCGGAGTTGCTGGGGTGCGACGGGTACAGTGGCACCCGTCGTGATTTTCAGTGTCTGCAAAGCAGACACTGAAAATCATTATGGGGCCCTGTTAGGGGGCCCCTGCACTGCCCATGCCTGTGGCATGTGCAGTGCAGGGGCCCCCAGGGGCCCCACGACACCCGTTCCCGCCATCCTGTTCCTGGCAACAGGATGGCGGAAAGGGGGTCGGAATCCCCATGGCGGCGCTGCAAGCAGCGCCGCCATGGAGGATTCCCTGGGCCAGGGGAAAACAGGCGGGAAACCGCAGGTTCCCCTTTTCTGACCGCAGCTTTACCGCCGCGGTCAGAATGGTCCAGGAAGCACCGCCAGCCTGTTGGCGGTGCTTCCGCGGTCCCCGGCCCTGGTGGTCATGGACCGCCAGGGTCGGAATGACCCCCTTTATTGCCATCCTGTAAAAGAGGACCTTAGAAGATGAAATCCAAAGGGGTCTGATACCTACTGCGATGAATCAAAGTGACAAAATCCGGCATTGGCACCCATGTTGTTTATAGGGCATGTTGATGAAGTTTGCATTTCAGATGCCAGTGTGCACTGTGTATACTGTGCATGTCATGACATGATGATAAAGATGGTTCTAGTCTCACAATATCGCATTATCATGCTTTGTGTGTTTAATCTTTTAATGTTGTATGCTCCTTGCACGTTGTATTCATTGATAGTCCCTATTATCCTTTCTATCAAGTGCACATGTATCTTCAGATATGTGATTTACTGATCGATACGTGAGAGGCTATTTCTTCTAACCTAGCAATGTTGGTATTTGAGTTAATTTGTTACTTTCAGACATATATTCCGTTTAGAAATTCAGAGCACTTTCGCTTACAACAAAGGCGGTTCTTCTGCTTGCCCTTCTGCTGAGGCTGGTAAGGGGTGGGTATTCCCGACCATACGCCATACAAAAAATATAAAACATTTGCCTTCCTTAAAAAAGCCTCAAGTCTGCGCGCTAAAAAGATGCAAAATGTGCTGGCTGTGGATTTCTGAATAATGATAGAACACAACAAGCAACTTTGCTGCAGAAATGTATTATTAACTCAAAAATAAATGCACCACAGCTACAATTGTGTTGTGTTAGAAACACTTTAAAAGTTGAATCGACCAATCAGCTGCAGCCATGATATCCTCCAATCTTGCCCCAGTTGAAAAAAGCTTTAGAAGCCTTGGCACCTCTAACAGAATGAGCTCGAAATATAGAAGTATCTACACATGCTTCAGTCAATAACCATCTGACCCAACGGGCCAAGGTTGCTGCAGTAACGAGTTTTAAAGTTTTCTGTAAAGAAATAAGTAGTAGACCAGAAACATAATGTTGAAATTCTCACGTAAAATCTTCATAAACTTTTATGCATTGCACTACACATAACTTTTTGTCATGAGGAAAAGATGGAAATGCAATACAACGTGATGATGTTTTTGTGCGTCTTGTAATGGAAAAATAGACCCCGGAGGGGGTAAATACTCTACCTGCTGAATCCAAGGCTATAACATCCAACACTCGTCTACAAGAAAGTAAACAGAGCAACATTGTGAGTTTCGCTGAAATTTGCATGCGTGAAAGATCCTCATTACAAGGCCAACCTTTGAGAAAACATAGCACAACATTAACATCCCATGATGAAGAATACCTCGGTTGAATGAGTTTAACCATCTGAATACCTCTGAGAAGTTTACACACTAATGGCTGTTCCCCCACTGGTTTGCCCTGAATATGAGGGTGACCAGCTGGGAAAGCAGAGCAACAATTATTAATTGCCCTGTAATCCAAACCCTGTGAGGCCAATTCAGAAAGAAAATTGACTATGACATGAATTTCTGATCCCACGGGATCCCTACTCCTTTCACCGCAGCAATGTAGCCACTTCCTCCAGGCTTCCTCATATCTCTTATGAGTTTAGGGGGCCCTAGATTGTGATAAGAAGAGCAGTGCTGACTCCGAAACTCCAGGCACTTGCCATCCTCTCCCGAAAATCTCTACGCTATCAGGGACAGTTGACCCTGCAGAATCAGAGGGTGCGCTCTGCCTGACAGATCCAACAGAACATCCTCACACCCCGGCAACAGCACCGGGAAATCTTCATAATAGAGTCATTGCTAACGGGAACCAAGGCTGCACTCTCCAATACGAAGTGACGAATAGCACCTCTGCTGATTGGCAGAGTATGTGGGCCATGACCCGCGAAACCATGGCTAATGGAGGAAAGGCATGTAAAAGACCACCCAACCAAGGTTGAAGAAATGCATCTGTCCCTACTGCAAGAGGGTCCGACCTCCAACTGAAGTAAGTTGGAACTTGGTTGTTCAACCGGGAGGCAAACAAATCTACTTGACAACATCCCCATTGCCATTACAGTGCTTGAAGAATCTGCGGGTTGAGCTTCCAGACGCTTAAGTGCCGAAGAAAGAAAGAATTCCAATCTGCTGTCGTATTGGAACGACCGGGATATACTCCGCTAGCACCGAAATTTGGTGATGCAGACAGTAATACCAAAAATCCTTTACAATCTCTGCCAAAACACGAGATCTGGGCCCTCCGAGCCGATTAATATACCTGAATGCCGACACATTGTCCATCCGGAGGAGAATACAACAATGTGTTCTACGGGGGGAGAGCGATCTGATCGCTAACACCCCTGCCAAGAGTTCTAGACAATTGATGTGGTAATTCAATTCTCCCGGGGACCAATCACTTCCTGTCTCCTCTAGGCCAAAATGTGCTCCCCAACCCTATTGCCTTGCGTCTGACTCTATCACTACTTCCGGGACTGAGGAAAAAATTGCCCTGACATTCCATGCATACATGTGGGGGAGCCATCACAAAATCTAGGTCTTGGCTTCTTACGAAATCAGGATCATCTCCAAATACTGTATCCCTTTCTGAAGATGCAAAACCTTCAGTCTCTGAAGCGCTCTGTAATGTAAAGGCCCCAGAGAAATGGCTTGAACTGAGGATGCAAGAAGACCCACTAGGCATGCTAACGTCCTCAATGATATAGTCGGAGATCCTAGGACTCTCCTCAACTCTTTCTTGATCGCTATGCGCTTGGGTAGAGGAGGCAATAGCAGGGCCTTGACCGAGTCTATTTGGAAAACTAAGAAGTTGATATTCTGTGATGGCACTATGCTGGACTTCTCGGCATTGATGATAAACCCAAGATCCTGTAATATTGTTGCATAATTAGGATGTCATTGAGGTAAACAATAAGTGTTACACCTCTTTCTCTCAGATACTGGACCACCAGATGCAGAATCTTGGTGAAACACCATGGCACCCAGGACAGGCCGAATGACAGTAAAAGGTAGTCGTCATTTAAGTCCAACCGGACCAACCAATTGCCGTTTCTTAATAAATCTCTGAGGAGATGCATGCCCTCCATCTTGAAATCGTGGTATACAATCCAAGAGTTGAACTGTTTGAGGTTCAATACAAGTCAGGACTCACACCTTTTCTTTTGCACCAATAACATCGTGCTCACGGACCCTTGAAGACGAGGAGAGGTCTCTACCACAGCTCTTTTCTGCAGGAGCGCAGTAATCTTCTTGTCTATGAAAGAACAATATTCAAGGGAAAAATGGAGAGGAGGGGGAAAGACCTTCTGAAATGGCGGTGCATAAAACTCTAGTCGAAAACCTTGGACAGTCTGTAACACCCACTGATCTTGTGTGATCCTCTGCCATGCCAAGAGAAAATGCTGAATTCTACCCCCCAAAATTACTTCCGAAAAGGGAATAATCCTTACCTGTGGCATTGACATCTTGACTGTAACCACCTGCTCAGAACCACCTGGAGGTCCGGCCAGGACCTCTTTAGCGGTTAGGTTAGAAATTTGAGGAACTGTAGGTACCCTCTCTGCCTCTCGGGTGTGCATTTCATGAGGCCTGAGAACCTCGGTCTGGCACTCGACCCCTGAAGCGTCCGGCCCGGGCAAAATGAGCATTGCTGAAGACCTTCTTTAGAGATGATTGAGCTTTGTCAAGAGCGGTGAAGGTTGCCACATACTTGCTCAGGTCCTTGACAAACTTGTTGCCAAATAACATATCATTAGCTAGGGACCATGCCTCATTAGTCACCAAATCAGGTAACTTAGGGTCCAAGCGCATGAGGAACAAGCCCTGATGCTCAGTGGACATGGCACAGTTTGCGTTGCCTAAAAGGCAAATAGCATGCTGAGCCCATTCCAATATTACTTCCAGATCCAGGGGTGTGTTGGTTTCTTTAGACGGGCTCGCTAAGTCTGGATTTATTTTAACGGTCCAGATACAGCTAAGAGTTTATACTGACAGCCGCCCCCACTGCGGTCCAGCTCTTTCCCTGGGTCTTTGGTGATTTTTTTAAGGAACGTTGCCATACTGGGGTCTAGTTCCGGGGTATCTGCCACTTTGCCAGTCAAAGATGACCTGGGACATTCTGAACGAAGGGTGTTGCAAACTTCCTTTTTGAAACTTTTCTGCAGTCTGTCCTGCACATAATGAGCCACTTCGGCACCAGGAACCCCCTCTATGGAGCGGGGATGGATAATGTCCTCTGGGGGGAAAGTAAGATTACAAAAACTTGGAGTTGAAGTTTCCTCGGAAACATGATGCGATTTCCTTTTTTTCTTGAGTGGAGAATCTTTTTGCGAGTCCTCTGACTCAAAAATAGAAAAGGAATGTTCTTGTGTCTTCACCTGAGAGGGCAAAAGAAAATAGGTAATGGATTCATGAGGGTTAAACCTTCCATACTCATGATCAAGCCGCACAGAAGTTGCCATTTACTCCAAAATATCAGCCGATGATGTACTCCCTGAGCATGGCATTGGAAGGCCTGATATTTCCATGAATTCATAAGGTTGCGAACAATTCTGCTGACTGCCTTCGCCCTAAGATTCTCTCCTGTCAAAGGTGGTCAGTTATTGAGTGAAAGTCTTTAAGGCCTTTACCAAGGCCCAATTCATGGAGTTCTGCATGTGGTGATCAAGTGCCTCCACTAGCCTCTCCTCCATCTGGTGTCCATGAGTACCTCTTGCAGTTCTTGAAACTGCTCCTCCTCATGAGCGTAATATGCCATTATTGATGATAGGAGGTATCGAAGAAATCGACGGGGAGGAACCCTGTGGCAGGTATGAAGAAAATAGCGGAAAATAGACAGTAATGCAACTGCCTGGCCAGCTCAATTACTTAAAACTGAGGAGGGAGTACCTGCATACTGAAAATGCTTGTTTGCATCAAATCCCCTAGGGCCCAGCCCTAAAACATTCATTTCAGACCCGTCAGGGGCTCACTGAGACCGAATCTGTTGTGCCTGTACACACGCTCACGATGAGCTGATCGGAAACGAAAGAATTTCCTAATTGTCTCACAGCACATGTGCGACCAACACAATAGAAAGATAACAGCACCCTCTGATGATATGAATGTGGCGAAGCTCTGCCATCCTCGCTCCCGCTCCCCGCTGGCCTAGCGCCAGGGATCATTAGATCGCCTGAGCAGCGCAATAAGCCTCTGAAGCGTGCACGTCACGACTGCCCATTACAATTATATACTTTTTAATTAGAAAACTAAAAGCACTTTACTGGCTGCTGCAGCAGCGAAGAAAGAGGACACATATTGTTGCTCAAGCCTTACATATAGTCAGGAGAAGGGCCATGATTGGACAGCATAAGGTTACCATGGGACATGTAGATTAAAGTTTACTGTATTTTGATTGACTGCTGTTTTGCCAGTAAAGAAAAGAGAAAGCATTATCTGGAGCCTCCAGTCCTGACATAGAATCTGGTGGATTAGGCAAGAATCAAGCAATGGCTGTTTATCATGACAGCTTCCGGCCTTCCGCATGCGGGTGCCTTATATGCTAAATTTGGGAGGCGTGATCGCTGTGAAGCTGGAGCATAGACTTGTGAAGCATGGAGCTTTTATATGAGAATGTTACTCACCTGTCCCTTGAGCAGCATTGTTAAGCTGGCTCTGCCCCGGTACTAACACATAAATGACATTTATCGGATAGAAAACTCGAATTCTCCGTGCTCCGTAACTGTGAAGGTAGCTGGCCTAAACCCAAACCCTTGCTACGCACAGGAGGAGCCAAGATGATATATGCAAGCGCAGTTTTGTAGTAGAAGGGGATAAGAATTTAACAGAAAGGGATGGTAATATTGGTGTTCATTGTGAAAGACAATACAGTTTTGTCAGACATCCTCAGCAGCAGTGCATTATGGGATGGAGCTGTGAGGTACAAAGGGCCATGTTTATACTTTTTGACGCACAACTGCTCCAACGCAGTTGTGCGTCAAACTTTTTACCGCCGGCTAACGCCATTCCAATGCGCCATGCGGGCGCCTTATTTATGGAATGACGTTAGCCTGGCTGCGTAAAAAAAATGACTCACACCAGGCAGCGCCGGCGTATGGGAAAATGGGGGTTGTGCATCAAAAATTGGTGCACGTCAGGTCTGAGGCAAAAATCAGGCCTCAAACTGGACTTGCGCCATTTTTTTTTAAGCCCAACCTCCATTGATATGACTCCTGTCTTAGCAAAGACAGGAGTCATGCCCCCTTGCCCAGTGGCCAAGCCCAGGGGACTTCTGTCCCCTGGGCATGGTGATTAGGCATAGTGGCATGTAGGTGGTCCCAAATCTGGCCCCCCAATGCCACTTAAAAAAAACGAAAAAAAAATACTTACCCCAACTTACCTCAACTTCCCTGTGCCCCAAAGTGTGGAGGATCGGTTGGTGGTTACTGGGAACCAGTACTTAATTTGTGAATAAAATCATACAGGTGTTCAAAGCCCTTTTCTTAAACACACGGCTGCTGCAATTAAATGTGTGAACACGGAATACTGAGGCACCGTAATCCTGAAGCCATCTCGGGCCTCTTCAATCAATTTAAAGCCGCTCACTGCCCCTTCAGATCACTCTTGCAGTTTTCTGCTTCCTCCAATTGTGACGCTGTTTCGTTTTTCTCTTTCTCCGTCTTTCCCATATGTGTCTTTTGCTCGCAGTAACTGCTTGATGCAGAAAAATATGCGCCGGGCCTCGAAAATAAGTGCTGGTGCTCCGCACCGGAAACGACAAGCACAAATTAAGCACTGCCGAGAACACTTTCTTGTGAAATCTATTGGTTATGCTGAGGTACGCATTCACTTTAGCAGAAATGACATATCCAGGAAAGGTCAGCTAAGAAAGCCAGACCCGTTCTCCTGGATATGTTGTGCAAGCATGTTGATGTACCTAAATTGTAAACTGTACTTGAGCATGGCTGTTATGCTACCCTGACAATTTGGTATGCCATGTTATACTACCTTTGTATACTGTGTTAAGCAATGTTAAGTTCATTTATGCTCGGTTATGTTATGGAATGATAATAGTTGCCTTGCTATTCATGGATGTGTTTTTGCACATACCTGGGCATCGTGCATGTGTCCTAAGCTACTATGCTAAGCTTCTGCATTGTGGTTTATCCTATTTTTTTTATGGTAATTCGTTGCTGATTATATTACACTATGCCATCGATGGAGATTTGTGTGTGAAAGGGACAGTACCAGATGGCAGCACAGCCTACTCCACCGAGGCTACTTGGATCTGGATATTGATCCATTCTGGGCTATAAAACACTAGACACGGTAAGCATGACAGACTTGTACTGGCTCCACAAAGAACGTCAAATGTGCATCAAGTATGCACACAATTATGTACCTGTTGAAATGGTTCTATTCTTTCACTGTTCAGAAACACACGAATGAGAACATTATACATGCTTTACCTATAATTCGTCATTCCACTCTAATCCTGGTACTCTTCTGACATTTTAAATTCCCTTTCGACAGACTGGAAGTCTTTCCCCTAATGATGGATATGGCGACCTTTAGTTTTCATAGATTATCTATCCAAGCCTACTTCCTGCCTGTTATCCAGGCCACCTAAGTGCACATCCCGGGCTATCATGTGCATTTCAGAAACTCGGGTTTGTTGGAGAATTTATATGAAAATCATGTTGTGGGTTGCACGATTTGGCCCTGTTTTTTTTTTAAATCTTTTTTGGGTTTGGGCGAAAACATGATTACCAAAGATTAGGCTGGCCTGCTTTCCACACTTGCTCGAAAATCTATGAAAGTAATGATGTCCACCACTTTTACAGTTTATCATTGCCACAGCCACAACCCTTAAGGCTTATAGTAAAAGATTTGGCCCTGAGGCCACCCCCTCCACGCATGCGGCAGCCACACATGCCTGAACAACGCAGTCGGAACAATGACCGCGTTGGTTCCACGCATGCCTGTACCATGCATGCCTTAACAATGATTTTTCATGGTAAAGACATGCCTAGTAAAGGCATGTGAGGAAACGGCATGCATGGTTGTCGCATTCCACTCCCCACCCTAAAAACAGAAGAACCCCGACCCCCCACCCTTAAAAACTTTCCCGATACCTCCCACCCACCCTGAGCCCTAAAACCGACCCCACCCCCAAAAATAAAACAACCTAATCCTAAAAACAAAATTACCCCGACCTCCCCACCCACATCCCCTAAAAACAGAAGTACACTGACCCCCACCTTTAAAACTACCCCAATAACCCCGAACCCACCCTGAGCCCTAAAACCGGCCCCTATCCCCCAGATATAAAACAACCCAACCCCTAAAAACAAAATTCACCCGACCCACCCCAGCCTCTAAAACCTGACCCCCCACCTGCCCTGAATACAAAATTACCCCAGATGTGGTTCCGGATGCCTTGTTCTGGATCTTTCCCATCTTCTGTTCTCCCTGTCTCCCTCATGCCCTGTCTCTATTCATCTCCTATGCTACCGTAGCTGGGCCTGTCCTTTCTGTGCTCTCGTTGCCCCCTCATTGTTCCCGCCTCTTGTGCTACCTGAATTGGCCCGCTCTCTCAGTATATTTTCCATGTCATGTCCTCATCCTCTCTATATCCCCCTGCGCTGGTACCTGGGCTGACTCTTTGCTCGCTCCATACCCTCCCTGTGCTCCTCTTTTTGTTTTCTGTTACCCCTCCAGTGCTTCTTGCTTCGGTTATGTTTTCCCTCCTCTTCCCCGGGGCGCTTCAACCCGTTCTCCCAGGTTTGACTGGCTGTCCCCCGTCCATCCCTTTATCCACCACTGCCCCTTCTTCTGCCCGCCACCTCTTGTTCGGAAGGAGATGCCTTGGTCGAGGCTCACATGCCTCAGACGCCCTGTGAAAGGTCTGGACTGAATGCACGTCTATGAACTGCCCCTTCCTGCCAAGCCCTTGAGAGTGTTTCTGGGCCCCTCAGCCAATCATCGGTGAAGGGATACTGCGGGTGCCGTTTATGGTTTTCAGAAGGTGGATCTAGGCTTTTTTTAAACATATTACAAAATAGCTCTCCAGAAACGCGCAGCCCGACAGTTTAATCCGTGTATAATTGCAAGTAAGATACATTACAGTAAATATGTAAATTTTTCGGCTAAAATACATCTTCATTATATTTAAACTGCTTCTAATATTAAATAGACTGTGTGTTCTCTCTGTTTCTTTCAGTCTGCACCCTCGCCCCCCTTTGTTTCTCTTCTCCACACCTCAGTCTTCGTCCTCCTCACAAAACTCCTATGCTTTTCCCTTTTTATCTCCTTTTCCTACAGTTCTCCCTTTCTGGGTAAACACGTTCTTCCACGCTGACCTTTACTTCTCTTACACTGATGTCTCCCTTCTGATTCTCGGGAATCTCTCCCCGCCCTCTTCCTGGCCCTCCGCCCGTCCTCGTTTACCTCTACCTTCTCTTTTTGTCTCATGCTGTTGTTACACACCTCTCCCTTTACAATGCTTTCTCCCCTGCTGTTCTCTTCCTGACTTTTTCCCTCAGCTCCTGGTTGACGCCTTCTCCACATCTCAGCAGCACTCTGATTGTTCCTCTTCTCACTGTCTTTTACTACTTCCTTTACCTCTCTCTGAACTCATTCCTGACTCCCCTTTCGACTCTCTCCATGCCCCTCTAAATCTCCTCAATGTTCTTTCAACTCAATTTAATTCCTTTAAATTCAGTTCAGCAACCCTTTTTGTCAATGTTGGTGCTGCCAAAACGCTAATGATTCATCGGCATTGCATTTTAAAACTTTCATTAGCCAAGACTTTTAGCTTTTAAAAATAAATCTTTCTACTGTACAATAAAAAATATATCTATCCACTATATATACTTACATGGGCTTTCAGTGTGCCCTCTTCATCCATTGGTCTAATGTAGTGTTGTTATCATTTTGCTTCCACCTATCACTGCGTGCAGCATGGGGCACAGGGTCAGCCCCTTCAGACAATGGCTTAGCAGCATTCTCTGCACAATAAGTAGTCCATTCAATGTAAGAGCAGTGCATGCAATGTGTGCTGTTACATTTATGCAGCCTGGCTTTTCGACAATGCTTGTTTTCATAAAATGCGTGCCTTCGTGTAAAAATATTCGAACAAAAAAGCATTGCTAACGCAAAAAAGGTCAGCGGCCAGCCCTAGACCTACTAGGTTTTCCTAATGTTGTTGCCGCTGCCAAGGCTTGTTGGTAGCCAGCCAAGCTATCTTCTCCTTTGCTCGAAGCTGCACCTCTAGGGAACCCCACAGCAACTTCAACTGCACACCTCAATTGCTATGTTGTTAAGCTTTTGCATCTGTTTCCTCTCCAGCACCGTCTAAGAAGTAAATCTATCACCTGCAGCTCCAGCGTTCAGCACCAAGGACAGCTAGGGCCATTCTGCACCCTGGCAGCACAAGCCAGGTAAAGTTGTACTGCCTGGTGAACCTGGGTTCAGGGACATACACCAGCTTAACCAGTGAGTTTCCCTGAACTCGACCTGCCAGTCGCTGAGTGTCACAAGTGTGTTTCTCGGCAACTGTGGCTTCCGTTTCAGCACCAAGGACAGCCAGGATAACTCTGCGCCCAGGCCCTACGAGCCGGTAAAATTATACTGACTATTGAGTCCTGGGACCTGCATCTCCTTAACCTCCTGTGGTTTCCAATGGACTCGACCTGCAAGTGACTGACATTTGCTGTTTACTCCATTGACCGCAATGTTACATTTTAACATTAGTGAAATACACTGATTTATTTTTCATTCTAAAATCCATAACGCCAGTTATATATCTCTGATTCTGTTTATTTGGGTGTCTAAATCTATATAAAAAACTGCTCTTTTTTATTAATTAGCGTTGGACTTCTTTTGAGTCATGTCAAGTACTTATTGTCTGTTTTGGTACTCTGAAATGCTTAACACATTTCTCTTATAAAGCCCGAGTGCTGTGTCCCACACTACCAAGACTGAGCTAGGGATGTATTATTTTGAATTGAAAGGACCCAGCTAGGGATGTTCTGCGAGCATTGCATAGTGAGACCTAACCAGCCTCACTGCATAATACTCCACTTCCCTAAAATTTGTCAGACAGTTTTCATAAGTCTGTGGTTTTTAATGCCTGCTCTGTGTTGTCTCAAAGAATCTTTAGCATCTCGTGCTGGTCTTCCATCACTGAAAAGTTTGTGATCTTTCAAGTGTAATTTAGAGATGTGCTAATTATGGCTCTTGGGTTGTCTGGTGAAATGGGTTAATTTTGCCTTTTGTGAACATGGAAAAGTTTGTGAACTTTGCATAGTCCTATTATGCATTCCATGTATTAGAAGTCTTGCATAATCCAAGTAGTCCTTGTTGTTACTCAAGGGAACCCTTTTTAGCAGCCTTCCAATGACACCGGAATGGGAAAAAAACAATAAGGTGCTGTACCCATCCCTTGTAGTTGGTATGAAGCTCCTTGATGCTGCTTCATAGCTCACTGTGAACTGTAAGGCTGCTAAAAAAGGGTTACTGTTTTTCTTTTTCCAGCAACTGCATAGCCACCAGAATTACATTACCCTTATTATCCCCTGTAATATGCTGGGAACAAAAGGTCTTTTCAGCAGGTGTTTTATCCACATATGCACTTAACCACATTACCACTTAACAACATAAACACCACAGCATACAAACCACAGCACATACAACCTTTGTAACCAATTGAGTCAGAACAGGTTTACTGTCGTTTTTATCGTTGTCATTTTCTTTGAGGCAGAGTTTAAAAAAATTAACTGTAGAAGTAGATCTTCAGACTCTCTTTTCATGACTCTGCCCCTTAGGACTCCACCCTCTTTCTGCTACTACACCTTCACCCCCAATTTAAGGGTTTCCATAGTGATTTGTTTCTAATTCCAGCACTGGGTTTACGTCTTGCATTTGATTTGATGTACTGCAAGGCTATTTAGTCAGTTTGGGCAGAGAGGTGTTGGGAGGGGGTATCACATGATTTTATTCTGAAGGTATCTTCTTGTTTTGCACGGAGGTGGCCTGTATTGCTTTACGCAGGAAGGGCAAGGCATCCTGTTCAATGCAGGCAAACAGAAGTTGCCCAGGGCTGCTCTACCCAGACGGAAATGCCCAGAAAGTGCTTTGTACAGTGTGTGTGTTTAGAACTGCTTCATTTGTACAAGTAGAGGTGACCTGTCATGTTTTATTCGAATGAATTGTCACCAGGGCTACTTTCTACATGCCAGCAGATAGGAGAGTTCCTAACACTGTGCAGTGGCTGTCCAGTGCTGCTTGGTGTAAGGGAAGATAGGGTTGTCCAGTCCTGCTTAAAGCAGCAAGTAGTTGTCTAGCTCTTTTTAGATATTATGTGAAACAGACATATTGCTCACCATATACATAGAGTTGGTTTTGGGTTGGCCTCTTTCACCCACTGGCTCTCTTTTTACAGCTCTGTAGCAAATGGATTCCGCCACTTTTATCCACCAGAATTGTTAATTTATGACTACCTGGTTTTTGGACCTTTACTATGGGTGAGTCAGTCCTACTACCGGAGTCTCACTCACAGTAAATTCACTGTGATTGAACTGATTAGGATTACTACCAGTGTCTTCCTTTTGAGATAAGGTTGTTGCTGCGCAGCAAGGTTATCCAGCACTGGCTGGTTACATGTGAACATGTGCACTCGCATGTGCGCCCGTGTGTGGACTGCGCACATGAGACTACCCCTATATGCAACATGTTTATTGCACGCAGGCAGCCTGTCACAGAAGGGACTCTGCAAGGATTGGTGCTGTTTTGGTGTAGGCCTTGCAATATAAGCCAGCATTCATAGGTAGGTCCGTAAGGCTTACTGGAAAATCTGTAGTGGTTTCACTGTTTTATAATTCATATAGGCAAATTCTACCTTAGAGTACAGTTTTGCACCACTTAGGCCTACACAGTCCAACAAGGTGTCAAACTGACGTAAAACATGCATGCCGAGTTTGAATTTGCAGTTCCAAGCACACTTAATCGACATCTTATAGGACTTCAAGAATTGTCATATTTCACTGGTTCAGCTCATAATCAGATAACAGGCTTTTGTCGCCTCTGCTGGGCCAAGTTAATTTCTCAGCTCAACAGCAGATGAAACAAACGCTTGTAATACAAAAAGAGCAATTATCAGTGATTGACTCAGCTCCAGGGAAAGGAAGGGGTGGGGGCGCAGGACTTTCTTCTGATAATTAGCTAGTCACACAGCACTTCATCTGGGACAGCCCATGCCCATTGGAACAAAAGAGGGAGCCTAGACCTCTGGAACAAACCCACGGGCGGCTTGGTTTTTAAGCTGGAAGGGATGAGGCTGCGATGTCAGCTAAGAATGGAGGCCCTCAGAGGAGCTCTTTCTGGAGGATCATTGAAGTTGCCATGATGGATAGTCCCAGAATGCTGTACGACGTGGTTGGGGTGGGGTGAAACAATGACATATATATATATATATATATATATACCACAGACAAAGAGAAGGAGTAGTTTACTAATGTACACCCTCCAAACTCCATACACATCACAACCCAAAGAATACAATAGAGTTGAAAAACCAATAGATTGTTAGAAAGTTTCACAGTCCCATGGAACAATATTGTTGATATTGGATGGAAAAGCCTCGCCCACATTTTTGAGACATGCTCCATGATATACTTATCTGTCCTTCACTGATAGGAAATAAATTGTGCTGGATAACTTTGAGATCCAGAATATTGCTAAAACTACTCCTGTGCAGACCTAAAGTAATTACAATTATTAATAAGGTTCACAGGGTAGGATTAAAAAGAAGTGGGATGAAGAATGAGAGATTAAGTCTTTATCCTCCATAAAGCATTAAAGTGCAAATATGTTTCCCCCCCTCTATGTGCCTATGAGGGGTTTCTGGCCTTCATTATGGCTGGTGAGATCCTTACTGTGAGTGCTATGTTCAGTTTGTGCAACAAGGTAAAAATAAGTCTTACCTAAAACGTACTTGTTGGCTTTAACCATGCTAACTCTGGGAATACTGACACTGTTGTCTCAGTGACAATAGGTGAGAACAAGCTAAGTTCTCCCCATCCACTTAAGCAGGACCACAGCTGAGAGTGACTCAATAGGTAACACAAAAGTAGACTCTCTGTGTTATCCTTCAAAAATAAATTGAAAAGACATATCAAACTCTAAGTGTGCCCAGGGTTGAACCATGGCAACAGGTGAACAAAAAAAATACAAAAAGGAAATAAATACTTTTGGTCGGGCAGTACGCACAAGACTCAGCCTGGAAGCTGTTAATAAAATATTCATTGCTCCTGGATTGGAGTGCCCCACAATGCCCTTTGTGGGCTATCTTGACTGTTTCATTTACTCTGTGATGCTCCATGACGGGGCAGGAGCACCACTACTTTTTATAAGGAAGTGTTGGGGGACTGCAGGAGAGTAGGAGACCCCCTCATAAGTAACCAACAAGAATGCTCTAAACACTCATGTTACCTAGAAAACATGACCTCAGGAGAGTTCCTTACTTCTTGTTTTGCACAATTTATGTGGCATTCTGAGCATGTAAGGATATTTTCTTGACTTATACTGGGTGCTCCCTTATGTGTGGACAAGCTGTACCTCTATGAAGAGCTCTACCTGGAGTGTAACAAGTGTCAGGGGTTACTTTTATTTATTCCAGGTTGGCATGGGTGGTATTTTACCAATCCAAAATTATAATACTGTGCCTGGAGTTGTAAAAGGCTTTTGCCATAGACGCCATTGCGCTAATCCTATGCTTGAAGGCTTTGCTGTATAAAAGTCTTTGTTCCTTTCTAGCTCAGTATGGATGGGACTGTGCTCATCCTATGCTTAACACCTCTGCTAAAAAAAACAGACATTTGAGGTCAGCAGATTCAGAGTGAGGCTGGTGTTGAAGAATGCTCTATCTAAAAGAGCTGTTCTCTGCCTAAACTTGGGAACTACCCTGAGTTCTCTGATTCCTGTTTTATTTGTAATAAAAGTAATTTTACTTTTTAAAAGAAAAAGCACTGACTGGACAATAATTTATTAAAGTTGTGTTTTTTAATGCGTTTGTGAGTTGGGACGGCTATCTTACAATGATCTCCCATGAGCAGGCCTTAGACTTCTCCGCTTCAGAACCCTAACAGAATCAAGAATTATAATGGGGTATTTGGTTCGCAGTACTAACCCAACTGAGGACTTATCCTTCTCAACTAATACCCCAATTTCTTACAATGTCTCACTTAATACGATTTGCCTGTTCAGGTGTATCCTTCTGTTTCCACTTGAGTACTTGCGCTGAACTGCATGATAAACTACTCTACTTCTATAGCCCTTTCTGTCTGCTCTTGCTGGCTTCTTCCCACATGTCTTGTCTGAGTTTTCAGAGCACGGCTGTCTTACAGACCTCTTACTAACAATATATAGTATGGGCTTTGGGTCTCCCCCCATTAAACACCCATCCATTTTAACACAGATATGCATAAATAAGATGGAAGGACCTCAGAATTTCTTTAGGAGTCAGAATCCTACCCACTGCAACTAACAACCCTACAGCATCTGGACACGGCCGACTATAAAACAGGCACACTACAGAAAGATCAGGCAAACAATGTTGGTCAACCAAGGACTCTAACTTATTCCAACACTGAAGGTCCCCACTAGCTACATATTCTTTCTTTCACTTATTTTATCCCTTCCCTCAGTGATCACATAGGAAGGCTGTGTCAAAGTTTAGCCACAAACCTTACACAGTGTAGAATGCTACCCCTGTGGGCAAGTGTTTCAGCACTTCACCTAGGGGTAGTTAGAAAGTCCATTATAAATGCTACAATATGCACCTACTTTACCACTCTGTTTTCACAGAATATTCATCCTGAGCATAGCTCTTGTCCAAGATGTCAGTCCCTCAGGACAGGTCTCCTTCACCTGTTTTGGGAATTTTCCTAATTTGGTGGATTCTGGAACTACATCAGATCTATTATTTTCACGGTAGCCAATTTTCACTTGGATCATGATCCTAGCTTATCCCTGCTTGGTGAATTGTCATGCCCTAACAAACATAAACACCAAAACCGGATGATTGACCTAGCCTTGGCAGTAGAGGAGGCCTTATTGAGCAAAAATGGAAATCCATCCATACGTCATCATGTGAAACATGGGAGAGGGAACTGCGCAAATGGGCTGAGGCAGAAAGAAATGTGCTTGCCTCCCAACAGAGGCAACAGGCTTGCCTTTTTTCCCTGCAGCAATCGGGCGCAATAATGTTGCTCATATCGAAAACTAAAGATGCAAATAGACTTTATGTGCCACATTATATCTGTTCATAACACAATCCTCCTCCCGACCTCCTGAGCCAAGGACTGCGCTGCACTGCTCTTGAACAAGAATATAATGCATTGAGATTTGTTTCTGGCCTATATTTAGCTGTACAGCAGGAGACACTTGTGGATCATTCATGTGATGCTACCATACTAGGATAAGTAATCAAGAATACAACTGACCCTACTTTATGTCCCTCTCCATGTAGTTATGTCGATACTATTTTGTTTTACTTGCTCTTACCAATTGCCCTCCCAATATTCACGGCCAAACCACCTAATTATGTGGACATCATTATTCATAATCACATGATTCCTCCAAACTTCATATGCACTGTCCATTGTTGCACTGTTTTGGGTTTCTAAAAAAGAATAAAAACATATTAAAAACATAAATGCTGCAATACAATAAAGGGGGCATCACTCAGTGAGACATGCTCTTCCCTTTTATGCTGCTGAAGACCCCCCAGTGACTTTTGGCAGTGCATAAGGAGAAAGATAGAGTAGTGGGAGTTAACAGCAGCACAGTTCATCATACTTGGCCTACCCCTCCCCCCGAACAGAACATGAAGAGGGGGCCCCTCCGGAGTCTCTCAGGCCAGGTGCTGTGCTGAGGGCCCCCCCTGGACCTCACCCGCCCCCACCCCCGGACTGCGAGGGCCGTGGGGGCCTTTGTTACGCCCCTGGCCTAAGCAGGGAAACCCTCAATGAGGTGCCGGGACCCTTTTATGCAGCTTCACAAAAATAAAATGAGCTTTGCACTTAATGATGCTACCAAACACTTTTTTTCAAAAAATCTAAATTTGCTGCCTATGGGGCTTCAGACCTTTGCGTTGCCATTGTAACATTCCTATTGCAGATGTTCTGCCTGCCCTGATTGTTGGTAGTAAATGAGGAAGTGTAACATTTTTCTGTTAGTCCAATGTCACACTGTTGATTGATCTGGCCTAATTTTGCCTGAGAAATCTGCCAGTACGCTCCATCTCAGTCTCCAGTATATGTTGGCTGATCCTAGGTTTGTACCCGACAGGAATCCACGTTGGATGTCCCAGGCTCATTTCATGACTGCGAAACAATTCTTCAAAACGCCAAAGTTTCCTTAAACAACCAATGGGGTTCTTTAAAATGTGGGCATAATTCAACGACCAGGAAACAATTCATTTTTCCTTAGCTCAGTGCAATATTCAAACACTCTTAGCACTGAAAACATTCCAATCTTAAATAACAAAGCTCTTCATCAGACGCATGGGGAGGGCATTTTTCCTGATAACAACTTCCTGGACAAACACCAAAACAAAAACAAACAAGTAGTTTGTCTTATATTGCATACATAGAACTCATTATATTCCCTTGACTAATATTCAGAAAACCTATAATGCATGTCAGAACACCCAAGTCCAATCCAACGGTACAGGCATCAAATGCACAAGGGCCCAGAGTTCTTGTTTCCACTTTTCATAATATCTTATACTGTTTAAAAAAACACAAATGAATCACGTGTCCATATACATAGTACCTTTTCTAATTTTATTGCTGACCAAATAAAACACGTTGTTGTACAAAACGATTTGGTCCGTCCTTTATTTATGACCCATTGGCCTTGAGACCCTCACGGGTGAGTAGTGCGCTTTACAAATTCCTGATTGATTGATTGGCGTTAGGTAACCGTTCATTTCGTCCAACAAGCGTCTTTTGAATCAAGCATTCAGGCCCTTATTTATACTTTTTTAGCGCCACATTTGCGCCATTTTCTGACGCAAAAGCAGCACATTCTTACAAAATACAACTGTATTTTGTAATATTGCGCAGCTTTTGCGTCAAAAAGCGGCACAAATGATGAGCTAAAAAAATATAAATATGGGCCTTACTTTGGTCTCTGGCCCTAGGTAAGGGGTCCATTATTTCAAGAGCTCGGTAACTCAGTTGAGATACAGTGCGACCTCATTCGCTCAATTTCACCACCATGATGGCTTCCAAATTTCCACTTTCTACGCTACTTTTGTGCTCGTTCAAACTTACTTTTTAACTTCCACTGGATTTCATTTGTGTATGACAGCCAGCAGGGCCAAGATCAGGGACAACTACCACATAGTGCTGTGCGCCTTTAACAACTCCTTTCCTCACTATGCTGATGTGCTAATGGGCCATTCCTCTTTACACTGGTTGCAATGCGAACACTGCCTGCACGCTAGTACTCCACTTTTATAACCAGCTTGTTTGACTTGATCTGCTTAAATATAATGTATTTGTTATCTGTTCGAATATGATTTAAGGTCCCACTACATTGTTACTACATCACTGGAACATATCGGTTTAGTTGGCTAAGTTCTGAACTGACTTTAGTCAGTTCCCCATTCTTTTGACAGCCTTTCCCATTTGCCAGAATTAATGGATATTTTGATACACATGTTGATGATCTCTTTCAATTCTCTTTAAAAGGTCATGCCTATACATCTTATGCAGTTTATATTTATACGTGTCCTCTGTTCCTGGATCATACAAAAGAGACATGAATTTAGCATGTATTTATATATCGCACATTGTTAATAATTGGATGAGCATCACAAATTGTGACATACATGCCGTCAGTGTATACTTTCTGCCCACAATGGTGTCAAATTTCAGATTGCTTTGTGTCTGTATTTAGAGTTCCCAACAGATTTTGTTTAGCGTCTTTGACGTCCGATCCAGGTAGTGTTTTCTGGGCTTCCATTTTGTGTGTCTTAGTCGCTGGTAAGTGGGGGTATTTTTTTAGTTACTAGACCGTTGCTTTTCTCATTGAGTTGACTTCACAGTACATTAAACAGAATGCATGTGTTACTGCTTTTCTTGAAATATAGGTGGAGTGGGAGCTGTCCTACATTTGCTAAATAAATGGTCAGGGCGCAGGGTTAAAACATTCAGAACTTGGTTACAGATAAGACTGTGTTAGTTGTTATCGATTGCATTTTTTCGGAAAAACTGAGATGTTTTTATAACAGTTCTTCAGTGTTGTGCGGTTCTTCCATAGAGATCTTTCTGCTGTGTCCGTGGGGGCCAGCTCAGGCATGTATGATATCCTTCCATTAGTAACGGAGCAGCATTCATTTATGTGCTGAATAGGTTCGGTTTACGGCTGCCTCCCTGCCCCAGTCCTTATTCGCTTCAAGGAGCCAGAGTTGTGTCATTTTCCCACTGCAGTCTGCCTTTAATTACATTGCAGACTATTCTTGCTCCACCATTTCAGGGAGTTTTGGGAAAGGTTAAATTTGAAAGATTGACTCAAAAGCTTATGCAAAGGCGACGGAGCGCGCTAACAGTTCTCTTTTAGTGTTGCAGGGACTTATTTATATGCTAATGCTTGCCGGGTGGGTATGTGGTTGGTGGTCCTGTCTTTTCTGAATAATCCTATCTGTCTTTTATGAGGAATCTGAACTCATCTGTTTAGATTGGCATAAAAACAAACCTCTCTCCCAGGTTGGAGTGCAGATATCGCTTTAGTTATTGAGATAAAGGTACTCTCCGTTTTTTGTTGTATTGAGGTGAAAATCACTTGCCTTTTTGACTTTGCTTTGGGGTATTTGCCTGTGCTGGTGGCTAGTTGAATACCTTCAGTCTTGGTGATTGCACATGAGCTGTATTTTCAGAAGGATATGTGTGTTCCTGCACCTTGACTGCTATTGCGATTTTTAGTTTTTCCACTAAATATCATTTAAAAGCATTTTCCAAAATAGTGAAGATTACTGCTAGTCTAGTGTTTGTTTGTGTGTATTTGTGGAATATGTAGGTTTCAGCAATGTTGCTGCCAAAGATATTCCCATATGTAATGACAATCTTGGTAACTTGTTTTCTGCAGCCATATTTATGGAGAATTGGCGGAGGGCAGCGCAGCAAGTCTTCTCGCTGCGCTGCCCTACGCCAATGTGAAAGGGCTAGAATGCACTGTATTTATGAGATACGCTGCATTCCACTGGTGTAACATAAGCCCCCCCCCCTGGGGAGAGCCCCGGCTGCAGGGAGCCCCTCAGCAAAAGTGGTAGGTGGTGGCCCGGGGAGGGGGGCCCTCTCCATGCACTTTGCAGGGGGCCCCTTCAAGTTTCATAATACCATTGGCACATTATTGTCCTTTCCCCCAGCGCTGGCTCACAATTGGCTGCCTAGCCTCAACACAGGCACCTCTCTGCTGCATGCAGGATTGTTTTTGTGCAGGAATGGACACCTTTCTGCAAAAAAACAATCCCAAAAGGCATTTTTCCTCTTTCTATGTGCAGAATGCAGCACACATAAAAAGAGGAAAAAACTGAGAAGAAATGAAAATATTTCTCCTTGTTACACCTTCTCTGGGAGGCGAAAGGTTTTTTAGCTGCCCTGGGTTTACATGATTAAGTAAATCTGGGATAGCATCAAAATCCACGGGTAATGAGTGGGCAAACTCACCGAACCACCCATGAAACACCTCTCTGGTGCAGAATAAGGCAATGCAGCGACTTGCGCTGCTTTGTCTTACTCCATAGAAGTGAGGCCATGCAAATTCATGGACATGGCTTTCCATGGCCTCATAGATAGGGTTGAGAGGCTTGTGACACTGGAGCGTCAACGAAAGTAACACTACAGTGGCGCAAGACTCTCATACATATGCCCCTAAGTATTTTCACTGACGTTTGGCATGATTCACCCTCAGCCTGTACAAGCATCTGATATAGGTATGCACGTGTTCTTGTGTCTCATGTAGATTTTTATTATTCTTAGCTCTTGACTTGAATCTCGTTAGTGTGTCTTGATTCTACACCGTTAGACCATGGTCTAAGAAAGACCAATTGTGGGTTCACCAAGAACCTATAGTGGGTTTACAGCCCACCCACTGCTTACCATTGGCTTGCTTTATTGTCACTCTCATTTGGTTCTTGTTTTCTTTCCTCTTCCAGAGTTTGGTGTCTTCCTTGGAGCATACCTGTTTACCGTCCTTTTGATTGGATGACTTGCATCCATCCTCTGCCAACTTCAAGGGAAACACTTTCTTTTTGACTAAGCACTCTATGAGAATGCATGTGTTTCCAACTCTCTCCCTGGTGTGCTTCTCCCCAGCCAAAAACCTGTGTTCTGTATTGATCTGTCTGTTGTGCTCCTTGGTCTCTTTTGTGTACTTCTCCCCTGGTGCTCTGTGTCACGCTCCCCTTGAATGCTCATTTCCCTCCACTTTGTTGCTTTCTCCCCAGTGTGCTGCTTTCCTCTGCCTTCTTCACCTACTCTCTACTGCTTCCTCTGCCCTACTACCACATTGCTCTCCACTCCTTGCAGAATTATTATTATTTTTTAACCTTTTTTGTAGCGCACCACAGCTCCCATTTGCTGCTGAGTCATTCTGCTTTAAGAAATGTGCTGTAGTGTAACAGATTTTTTTTTTATTTTCAATTCCAAATGGTATCCAATATCTTGGATTGCTAAATAAAAATAACAATAAAAATACAAATAAACTGATACTCCTTCAAGTTGTGTTGCTTATTGCATAACATTTTTAGATCCCCTTACTCTGGTGGCTTTTAAGTTAATGTGGTTGTGAAAGTTGGGGCACTGTTGTTTGTGAATAAATATTACCCATACTTTTACACAAACATAATTGCATTGAGTGTCTTCACTTGGCTGGTCTATAAATTATGCTGCTCATAACATTGAGCTGGCCACTTTCTTCAGGATGTTTGTGACGTCAAAGGAGGTCGAATGTTGCCCGAGTTCCAGTTGTCCTTTTACCTCTTGTATATTGATGTTTTGATATATTTAATCTCTACTTTTCTTCTCCCACTTGTTCTTGGATGGGAGACACTGATCAGAATCTTCAGAGGGATGCAGTTGAAGGCTATATGTGATTGTCCTAATAGTGTTGTTATGAAAACATCGATTAAATAGTCTATCATATTTCAAACAGGGTATGAGCTGCACGTGATTTATCTTAGTAAAATACCCCTTCCCTTTGTAATTAGCTTTTTTGGATCTGTGGCCCTAAAGGTTTGCACAGATGTAGGATTTTTTCACACTTGATGTGTTTATAATACATTAAAACCAATTCATTATACTGAAGTATATATATATATCCCATGAGAGTTGCTTTGAAGTGCAGCTCTATGTTAATATATGCTATTTTAAAATTAAATGTATAATACTGCACCATGACTGGATGTTTTGGAGTTGAGGCTGTTTCTTCATTTGGGGCTGGTATATGGTTCTCCAGGATATGCTTATTTTTTTATATGAGCATGTATTTCGATTTTGATGATGGTATCTCCAAATATTGATCTCGTCTCCGTACTTTGGAACAAGAGACCATCCTGCTTCATGGTGTATAGAGTCTCCTTGCTATAAGAATGGATTTGGCAGTGTGCAATGTATATGTTGCAGAGGTAAATATATAAAGTTTGTTGGAATTATTGCTATCTGTAAAAATACCCATACTTAAATCTCCCTTCCTGTAACTCTCCTATCTGTAAAATGTTTCTCTTCTGTTTTTATTTCACGTACTCCTAGAACTCAGTGTCTCTTTTCTCTCTCCATTTCTATCTTATCAAATCTGCCAACTTATTTCCTGTCTAGTTTGCTCTCTCTTCCTCTTGTCCACATTCCTTGCCATGTATGCTATCTCCTTGTTTTACTCCCTCTTCTACTCCCATTCTTCTCATATGCCCAAGTATCTCCCCTTGTTACGCATAATGGTTGCATCATGAAATACTGGTGGCAAAAGTAGCTCCACAAAATATCGAGGACATGCAAGATAAGCGTATTGAGTATTAACTATTAAACATTATATTAATTTTACAATATATACAACATATGTTGACTTTAAAAAATATTATATTTAATTATACTTAAAACATCAAAACTTATTGAAACATATACACCTTATGCATAATAGAAATATATATATACTGTAAGATAGATGTAAAGATTAATACACATACTATTTAAATAAATACTAGTATTAGTTGAACATTAATAAAAAAGAATAATACTAATAATAATTAGTTATAATTACAAACACTGGATATATATCTTTTACATTGTGTAGAGTAAACATATGGAAATAAAATATATGTATTACAAATATATTGAAAATATCAATAAACAATAATTTAAAAAAGATTTTAATTAAATCACTTTTGCAAATTACATCCCAAAAAATAGTTAAATTAATGTTTACAAAACTCACATAAAAAATTGACATGGAAGGGTCAGATTCACTACTCCCCAAACAATCCGTTCAACAGTAATGGAAATGTTGGACTTTGGAGGGTTTGCATTTACTATTCTCACAACAACGCAAATAACAATATGGAAATTATTGGACTTCAGAACTGTCTTATTTACTTTTCCCAAGGTGAAATGATTGTAATAGCTACTGAAAATGTCAGTTTCAACACACGTCTTAAACTAGGAAAAATACTGAAAGTCAACAGTTAAAGTCATCTCAAGTAAGTACAACTCGTGCCCGAAAGTAACTATAAATTGTTGCACCACCAAGCACATTGTTGCCATCAATGGTGTCATTTCAGATGTTGCAGTGATGTTATTATAAGCGGCTTCATAGAACATGTTGTGAGTGATATTATAGGAGGTAATTAGCAGTGCATGGCAAGTAAATGAGTAAGATATTATTACAATTTCTAACTATAATATCACTTAAAGAGATGTAATTTTAAGTAAGGCAGACCGATTGTCTGTGTCAAAGGATCAGAAAAACAAAATATGAAAGGCTGGCCTATTAGCTTTAACAAGGGGTCAGTCCATCAACCTTTATAAAGCAGACTTGTTAGGCTTTTTAAAACGACACCACAATAATTTATCAATAACCATATTTTAAACTTATCATTCTAAACGTTGACATCGAAATACATAACTATTGTCACAAAAATATTTAATATAAAGCTTTTTTATTCCATACAACCATGAATGTACTTAAGAATCTTTCTTTGAAACACTTCAGGCCACAAAATGCAGTCATAACACCAACCTCAAGATATCCCTGCACTCCAGTAGAAGAGCATAGAGCTCCAGCTTGGAATGCTTTAAATACAATGGTAAACTCTCCTCAAGTCATGGATTTAATGACTCTGGAGACATACTTTTTATGTTTCTTAGGTGGGTTGCTGTTCTCCTGGAGTACCCCCCAAACACTTTTCTACATTCTTGTTGATGACCGGCCTCTCCATGGAGGAGCCATGAGAACATAATGTTTTTTTTTTTAAAAAGCCCACAGAGTGCATTATGGGGCACTCCAGCAGGAATTCAGTGAAAGTTTAATGAGTTGGCTCCAGGCTTTAAAGCTGAAGCTGTGAGGCTGATCATCAATTTTCTTTTATTTTTTAAGCGGGCTGGATGCATAAGTGCATTGTATCCCTGTTACTCCAGCAACAGGGAGCAGAAGCACACACTGCAATGGGAGGTGGGGGGGGGTGACACTGCTCCTTCCCCAGCCTTTTACATCTGTGTCCCAGGGATGGGGTCCTGGGACTTCTACATCAAGCAATGCCACAGGGGAGATGGGGGTCCCTGTGGCCTGCATAAAGTTCGGGAGGGTGGCCAAGCATGCCCCCCCACAAAAGTCCAAGGATGGGGTTTTGAAACCCCTTACTATAGTCAGTGCCCCTGGGGAGACGTGGGGCCTGGTTACTTTTTAAAGAATTGTGCGAGTGCTATACACGTGCCCACTCCCCAAATAGTTTTAATTTCAAGAAAATAAATATTGGTGCCGACCCCACTGGCCCTGGCCAACACAGGGGGTGCTTTTTTAAAAATGTGTGATCCTCCTCAAATTTGCAATAAAATTCTAAAAAAAAGCTTTTGCCCCCTGGATAGGGGGTCAATCTCGAAAGCTCCACCAAGCCTATGGGATAGGGTATCCCAATCCTACCGCATGTGGCTTTTAACTTTTTACACAGGACATGGTATTCAGTCCCAAAGTCCTAAAATGGCTGCAGTCACACCTTTGTTGGTGTGGTGGCAGCAAATCAGATCAAATATTTTGATTTGTTAGTTCAAAGATCCGCGGCTGTGTGATGCACACATACATTTTGAAACTTAATTTCTGATAAACTACAGAACAAATTTACCCAAATCACACACAATCTCTTTCTGGAACAAGAACAAGCTTTCTTCCAAATGTGGTGTAATTCCGTTCAGCTGTTTTGGCTTGAGTTGTGTCTAATTTTTATAGGAAAAATGGATGTTGAAAATGCATTTTGTGATCCCTCTTTTTTCTTAGTCCTCCATTGGATGGGTCACCCCCAAACTTTCCAGCAAGAAGCTGAGCTGAATGAAACTATTTTTTTGTAAGGTTTTGTGAAGATTTGTTGAACATCGCCATAGTTATTAGCAAACTAAAAAAAGATTTTCCTGTGGAAACATGGCCCTAACTATAACTACTCAGTAGTAACCTACTTATATCTATCTATCTATCTATCTATCTAGCTAGCTAGCTAGCTAGCTGTTATATTAAATAATATAAAATATATTCCATTTATATATTCCATTTGATATTCTAACATGTATAACAATAATTAAAAACAAAAAGTTCTAAGTTAAGTAATAAAATATTAAAATTACAAAATTATAGAACAATTTTTATCAATTAAAATCTTTAGCAAACGGAATTTAAAACACTTCCTACCCTAATACCCTAAAAATCCAGCATGCACAAAAACAAAATAAAACTATACTAGAACATAATAAACAATAAATAATATATAAAGCAATTATAATATAAAATTAATTATTATATAAAAACCTAAAACATAATATAGTTAGTTAATAGAAAACTGTTGAAAACCTTTGATACATTTACAAAATAAATTATGTAATTGTTCAAATAACAATTAAAAAATAATTGGCATTTTTAAAAATTATCTATTTACTAATACAAAAGAAAAATTACATAATTAATAATCCAGTTAGCAAATTAGAAATTATAAAAAAAAGTTTTAAAATCATTTTTAAAATAATAATTAGCAAACGTTACACATTCTTTATTTCCCTTCAAACCCAGCCACCTTTCAATAAAAAACACATTGAAATAAAAAAAAATGTAAAAACTAAAATATATTACCAAATAAATAGTTAAAAAATAGTTATACTTAATGAGCATTAAAATAATGACAACATATCAAAAACGAATACACTTCAGCAAAAAAGTGTTATTATATACAACTATATTTAAAAAAATAATATACCAGTACCTTAAAACCATAGTGTGACCAGCAATATCCTGTTTCACATTAATTTGTGGCATGATATTAGTGTCAGTCAATATATTTGAAAAAATATATTTGTGAAATACATGCTCTATTGTCTTCCCATTCCCTCTCCCATCCATGATCCAAGTTATGCTTTTCTTCCATCCCCTTTTTCCTCTTTTTCTTTCTCCTCCCAATCACTTTCCCTCCATTCCTCTGTATTTCTACATCACTCACTTTTTCTCCTTTTCTCACCCTCCCTTTCTCCCTCTCCATTATTCTTCTCTTTCCATTTGCTCCTGTCCCCTAAAGCTCTCCTCCTCCTTTCCAACGTCTCCCCTGGTGCCCCTCTTCTCCATGACAGCAGTTGTTCAGCTCTTCCCCATTCCCTTTGTCTGTCCCTCACTACATCTATCTATCTATCTATCTATCTATCTATCTATCTATCTATCTATCTATCTATCTATCTATCTATCTATCTATCTATCTATCTATCTATCTATCTATCTATCTATCTATCTATCTATCTCCCACTTTCCCTTCCTCCTTTCCTTACCCTGTGGGTCTCTCTCTCCCCTTCTATATACATTGGATTTATACATAAACTCCTCCACCCCTTGCCTTCTCCTCAAGTACCCATCCCATACCCTCACGGGTATGATCACACTTTCCTCTTTTCCTCTTTCTCTTCCCCCTTTTCATTCATGCATGTCTCTCCCAGTACCTCAGGCTCCACGAAAGCAGTTTTGTTGCCTTCCCTTTTCCCTTCTCTTCTCTTGTACCCATTATGTCTCCTATAGAACCCTCCCTTCTCCCCACCTATTCCTATCTCTCCTATTACCCCACATCTCCACATTCTAGTAGTTCCGCAGCCCTTGCTCCTTCCCCTCTCACATTCGCCCCTGTACTTCCCTCCCTCTCCCACTCCTTCTTCTAACTTACAGCTTTATACAGCCTATAGTTCGCATCTCTCCCCGTTCCCCAGCAACCACCCGTGCTGGCCTGAAGCCTTCTCCTTCCCTCTCTCTCTCTCTCTTTCCGTCCTTTCATCTCCCACTCTCTCCTCCTCTTCCATAAGCCCTGATCCCCTCCCACCCGCTGCACCGCTCCCCGGGCCGCTTCTCGTCCTCCTGGCCTCTCTTTCTATTATTTATCAGAACACTTTCCCCGGGACAGTCTTATAAATGGCGAAGCCTGTAATAGAAGCGCAGCTTAATCACACCTAGAGCGGCCTGTTCCTTCTCCGGCTGGGAGAAGCCCGCTCATTAATCGCAAGTCTCTCGCTTGTGTTTACAGTGGCCGTGCGGAACCCAATCCTTAAATCTCCATCAGTGACACGGCGGGCACTCGAGGGCGCAACTCTCCGCGCATACTCCCGTCGCAATATTTTCGTTTATTAGCTGTTTCTAGACGGTTTCTTTAGCGGGAGGAGAATGGAGCCCGCCACGACCTAAAGATCTTTTTACTGCCCTTGTCAATCTCATGCAGGTCACGCGGGCGTCTTTCATCAGGAGCATAGCGTTATGAAGCTGGCTTGGAACTAATACAAGATGGCGGTGCTTCATTTCTAAAAAAAAAAAAAAAAAAGTACAAAGGGCTTTCTCTGAAGGCCACTGCAACACACATTGCCCCTGCCATGCTGCCAATGATAGTAACAACACAACTACTAACCATTACTCACCTACAAGTATGACAATTCCACGTCCATTAAAGATATTAGAATGGCTTGCACAGCTGGTAACAGTCATTTTTAATGTATATTGAATTAATAATTAACTGTTGTTGTGGTCATCTATAAATCAGCCAGACAGCACCACCTAGCACAGTAACAACAACAAAAAGTTTACCTTTATGAATCAAGCCCATGGGATCAAACAACCTCGACCCAAAACCTACAATTATATAAATGTTTTCTAACATTTGTTTTTTCTTATTTGTACAAAATAATAACAGTCAATCTTGGAGTGATTACATCTTTAGCAGGTTAACCCTTGCATTTATGATCAGGTAGGCCCCTTCTTAGATGTGGATACAGAACTGAAGTAAATGTTAACTTTCTTGGGAAAACTTGACACACACAATAAGCCTTAGACTGTGTTTTACAAAAATGATATAAGACAGTAAAATATGACTTAGGTAAGTGAAAGATGAGCTGTAATTTCTGAGTACTGTCAGAGGTCATGCTAAGTAATTACACACGTTAGAGAACTGAAGTCTGACGCATTATGCACTTGCACCCCTTACAATGTACGTGCTATTATTTTTGCACTGCGAGGGAATACAGGCATAAAAATCTGTGATATTTTGCATTTGGAATTTGTGCCCATGAGAAGGTTTCTACGAACCTTGTGGAAGATGCGTAGGAAAGTAAGTTTTTCAGTTTTGTATGTGTGTGACAACATCTGGCAGTGTCACAAAGCTGACTGATTAGGGGAGTGAAAAGATTTAGGTTAGGCAATGAGCTAATTGTTGAACCTGTTTTCAATTCTTGAAGTGTATGTATAATTTTAAATGTATCCTGTGTCTTTTTTTTTTTTTTTAACTTTACTCATTAGGTAGAGTTTAGGCAGCGTGCATGCGCTGTCTGCAAGACATGCTGTGTTCATTCTTTGGGCTTTAACCATGCCCCCTATTGTCATTCATCCTCTGTTGTGCTTGTCTTAAATGCTTCCTTTTTATTGGTACATTTTTCTAAATGTCCCTCCTTTGTGTGCTTGGTTCCATTCCAGGTGATTTCACTAAGAGAATATTTTTATTGGCCGTCACACTATGTTTACGCTTCGTCCTGTTGCAGCATGTGATGGGCCCTCCTCTTGTCTGTGCATTGCAGCCTTAGTGTTCTTTTTTGCTTGTCGATTGCAATGAGCTCACACCACACCAGTGAAAATACACCAAAAGTTTCAGGGTTTTTTTGTGATGGCGCTTTGTTCTTGGTTGTCTCTCTCTCCACTTTGAGCGCGGTGATGGCACTTTGCTCTTGGAAATCTCTCTCTTTCTCTACCTCTACCTCTAGATCTACCTCTAACTCTCCACCTACTTCCACCTCCACTCTCTCTCTACCTCTCTCTCTACCTCTACCTCTCTACCTCTAGCCCTCTGTCTCTACCTCTGCCCCTCTTTCTCTACCTCTCTCTTTTTCTCTGCCTCGCTCTCTCTCTACCTTTCTCTCTACCTCTATCTACTTTCACCTCTCTACCTCCCTCTACCTCTCTAACTTTACCTATCTACCTTTCACTGTACAACTACATCTACTTCTTCCTCTCTCTACCTCTACCTCTCTATCTCTACATCTCTATCTCTCTACACCTCTACCTATACCTCTCTCTCTCTCTCTCTCTCTCTCTCTCTATCTCTCTCTCTACCTCTACCCCTGTCTGTCTCTCTCTACCCCTACCGCTTCTCTACCTCTTTACCGTTCTACCTCTACCCACTCTCTCTCTACTGCTCTCTCTACCTCTCTATCTCTACACCTCCACCTCTCTAAATCTCTACTTCTGTACAATTCTACCTCTGCCTCTCTACACCTCTGACTCTCTCTCTACCCCAACCCCTCTCTCTACCTCTACCCATCTACTTCTCTACTTCTACACCTCTACTGCTCTACACCTCTCTCTCCCTCTAACCCCACCTCCCCGCCACTTATTGATTCTGACACAACGGGTTGTCGTATGTCATTCACAAAGCATATCGGTAGTCTAATACAAGGAGTTGGCCAATGCTCTGAACACAGCCCCAAACCGTCCGTCAATATTTTCGATGTGTTCAAGTAGAGCTTCACACACATATCTAGGGGTGCATTTTCACTTGCAGTGGTAAAGCGAGATGTTATCCAATAACACAATAGAAACGCAAACATTGTGCATTTACATCCATAATGGTAAACCTGTTGGCTATGCCAATGCTTGTTTTTGGAATGGCACCCTCATCTTTTCCATGCACTCTGCCGACCCGGAAAAGCATTCACCAAGTGATGTGTCAGCGTGGTTGTAATTTCTTCTGAATCAATGCACGTCTGCTATTTTTTCAAAGTGCATGTCCACAAAAAATGCTATTTTTGGGCATCTTGGTTAAGCCCCTAGTGACATTCTCATCACCCCATCTTATCTAGAGAGCTTGTTCAGTTAAAGCTAGTCTCCCATTACTTACCAGAAGTCCTAATCAATGCAGGAGGGGAGGCTGAGAGAAAAGGAGTGCTTGAAATGAGAATCACTCTTATCCTTACCTGTCCCTTCCCATGATCCCGTGCCAGAGCATCTTCCCTTATTTCTCTAAAATTGACAGTCACACATAGACCTACTGCTAAGTACAGGCGATCTTCAACCCTCCTAGGACCTCAACATTGCAATCATCCATGCAATCCAATACATTGTATGTCAGCTGTTAAGGGGGCATTGTTCATCCCCAATACATCAACATTTTGTATTTAATGTTCTGTTTTATATAGTGCTGTCAGACCCTTCGAGTGAGAGTGTCGCATTACAGGCAACCAAAAGGCCTGATTTAATTTTGGACACCAATATTTTCTCCATCAGTATTTGGCAGTCTTGAAGACTTTGTTAGAATTATTGGTTAGGTATGGTTCCCTCCCTTTCTTGGTGTCTATTTGTTTTAATTAATTCACCGTTATTGCATCACTTTGGACAGCCAACCACCCCTCAATTCCTTCTCAGTTTCTTTGGAATGTTCCAAGCACATGCTCTGATCCTCCCTTCAGTGAAAGAAGCCTGGTATGCTAAGGTCCTTGCTACCAAAGTAAGTTGCGATGTTTTGTGTCTTAAATTGAGATTTGGATAAACTAGCTCAGGCTGTTTGATTCTGAGATTGGATGTGGATTTTGGCGCACTAGGGTTAAGACGACACTGGACCGCAGGGTCCGTGGTATATGCAGATCGGCTGATACTGCCAAGAATAGCATGTAGTGATTATCTTCTTATCAGCACATTGGGCAGCTTTGAGTTACTTTGGCAAACTATCCAACTCAAATCCAGCTTTGCATTGGATAATAAATCCCTGCGTAACACTTTGTATTGGCATTGCGACACAAACCCCATGCAAAGGAAGCACAAGGCGTTAGTACATCTGGGGCAAGATGTTTAATGCACGACAATGCAGCTTCCGCAGCACCACAAATGCAGCTAGAGACAGACAGTGGTGCAAGAGGAGCAAGGTGTTCAGTATCCCCCAGTCCGGGTCCCACAGCATTCTACATCTAGCCTTTCAAAGCTAGGCAGAAGAGAAATGAGATGTTTAAGGTGCTTCCAAGACGGAGATGGGAGAGAAATAAGATGTTCAATGTGCTCCGGTCTAGCTCCCCCAACATCCTGAATCTAGTTATTCACAGACAGAGGTGGGAAAGAGACAAGGGGCTCAGTGAGCTCGTGCCTGACTTCAACAACACCCGAACGCAGCTATTCACACACACATTCACCAAGTACATTTGGTTGCCTTGGTACTTCACATGAGCCTGAATATAGATCCTGTATCTGCCATGGATGCTAGATATGCTGGAGGTAAATATGCTCAAGGCACAAGTAAACAAATATGTAAAGTATCTTAAAACATTTTGGGAGGCACCTTATTTTTTTTAGTAAATATCCACTAATATGCTTTCCAAAGCTACCATTTTTTCCCCAAACAAACTGACTTGTACACATCATCTGTTTTTCTTTATTGAACATATTTTTGTGTCCATCTTGGAAATATTTATTCCAACATTTCAGATTCAAATCAAGTCTGAATGCAGTTACCAGACTCAGTGTATGCCCACGTCTTCTATTTCTATGCTAATATATGTTTCACGACCCTAGTCGCTTTTTGAAAGCCTTTTATGTCTTAGACGCACACCTTCTGGATTATCTAGACAAATGTGCCAAATTTAGTGCAGTGGGTCTAGAAAACAACCTGAGGGATTACCAGTGGCTGTGATAAATCTAAGCATTCTTCCATCATCCTATCATTTGTTGCAGTAGGCTGAAATCGGTCCGAGCTTCCAAGTGTTCCAATCTGGAGGGGACCTGGCTTGACTGTTTCTAGTTACTGGTTTGCATGTGCTTGGTCTCTGCTCATTGTGGCCCAGTTGGAAAAAACGATGGTCTAGAAATTGGCACAAACATTTTCCATTGCCTTAGATTAACTCAAGCATTCTTTCATTAGTTTATGGTCTGTTGCGTTAGATGCTCTAAGTGGGATGGGTGTGTCCTGGTGGAGTTCCATGCTGACTGTGCAATAGGACTCAAGCTGTGCCTTACTGACAAGAATAAAGTTGAAACTGATCTGGGGTTGCTTCTGTTTTCACCTGTAGAGGACTGGCCTGGCAATTTGAGCTGGCCTGTCTCTATTGAGGGAGGAACAGGACTCATTTTCATATGGCTGGTTTCCATCTCAAGTGGCACAGTGGTCAAAAACGATGATCTGGAGTGCATCAAATCACCACCACCATTGGCTGAGATCAATTCAAGTATCCCACCCATCACTTTGTTATTTGTTGCGCTTTTAAGACTACCCTGCTTATTCTCCAGTGCAGGTGACTTGCCTCACTATTCGTGTGCCCCATCTGTACAGTCATCCTTTGGGAGTGAGTGTCAGTTGCTCTACACACAGCATGCGAGAGCTGTTGCTGGACCCACCTCACACACACGGAGATGTCACTCAGCGCCCCATGCGCTTGCCGAGATGTGTGTGATGCACGCGGTGAGAATCTGCGTTTCCGGCTGCGCTTCCTGGCGGTATGTCATTTGGATAATGGTTTATTGTAAGGGGATCTAATTAGCCGTGGCAGTCTCCTGCCTGACACAAATGAGATTTTAATTTTATTGTCTGTTCCTCACTTTCCACTCTACCACGCTAACTCCGCGGGCAGAACGTTGGCAAGTGTGCACCTGTCGGGTTGCGCTGTACCCACCCTGACTAACTACGACTTCGTATTTCGATAATGTCTGGGTTGTCCAAAAATGTTCGCTTGTGTTTTTTTCTTTACAGAAAACAATTATTGAATTTACTGACAGTATGAAGCTACAATGGGTTGAATGTTCATTCCCCCTCCCTACACACACACCCACCACCACAAACTGCTCTGAAAAGTGTCCAGTGGGTCCTGAATCAGACCTGACACGCAGTGCGCTCTTGAGCTTTTAACCGCGTCTTCGCCTCCCTCCAGTGAGAAGAAGCCATCCTCTCTGCTCTCCGGGCCGACAGACAACCCCTCGCTCCTCCTGTCCGCCGGCCGCACGTCGCAGGGCTGCTCCGACTGTCAGGAGATGCTGCACAAGACAGATGGAGGCGTTTTCTGGGAGCGCGGAGGCATTAATCAAGCCGGGGGGTTACAGACACCCCCTCACAAGCCGATAAGCGAGCCTGTCACGGGGACACGCTGGCCTATTTCCGAAAGCAAACACACGAGAACCAGGAGGCACCCTCGGCGCAGGCGGAGATGGGAGCCTGTGCGTCAGGGAGAACGAGTACCGCGGACCGAGCCTCAGGGCACCATTTACAGTGTGTATACAGTGAGTGTACACAGCGTGCCTGTATACAGTGTGTACATGGCAGAGTCCCAACGTGGGTTAGCGATACAGTGCGTGTATTAAGAGTCTGTCCATGTGTACTAGCATTGCAGCACGTGCACAACGATGTCTGAAGGCGCAGCACCGCGCTCCGTCTTAGAGGAGGGCGAGCCAACATGTTAAAAGGGCGAGCCGAGCCGACTCAAGGGTCTGGCTCAGTTTGTAGAGCCCATACACGAGCCGAGTCGCGAAAATGTTTGCCCGTGTAACTCATACTGCAAGCATAAGGTAAAATATTATAAAATCTTCAAAATTAAAACTATTACGTTCCTCTTTAACGTGGACTCTTTGACGATAATACTTCACATTTGTAGCATTGCACTGCACCGCCATCGTTTTTAATAATGAACCAACAGTGAACTATGTTGTCAGGTGAACCCTGTACATGGCCCAGAATATTACAGAGCTACACTAGTTTCCTAAATCAACCACAATAAGTTTTTGTATAACTGATAGTCTGAACTCGCATATTTAAAGTGCTTTCATGCGCGAAAAATGAAGTAAAAAGAGATTTAGTGAAATAAAATATTTGCCTAAGAAAACATAATTAAAGCATGGAAGCCACACCGTTAATCTGCAGTTTTTATAAATCGCGACACCCGATGGAGCACTTCACATGAGCATCAGTTTCATTACACATGGCCACCTTTATTGTTTATTAGCGTGGTGGGGGGTAAGTACTTTGCCCACAATCGCAGGATGTTCAGCCAACGCCGATTCGCTAACTTAGTTCCCCAGATCAAACGTTGACAGGACTTGCCGTAAGGCCACATCCCGGGTAGAGGGACAGTCGCGGCTCGCAGGGGGGCTTTGGGGGGAGGGGAGATTAATAAAATTAAATAAAATGCATTTAAAAAAGTACTGCCGCGCCGCTGATCCTCGCCATCTCAGCAGCTGGCAGGCACAGGCTCCCAGCCTGCCCTGCGGCCAATTCTGATGCTGCTCAAAGCGTTAGGATTGGCTGGGAGCGCTGAACCAGGGCTCTCTCAGGCAGACTGGGAGCCTGTGCCTGCTCTCCAGCTCAGCAACACAGTGCCAGGCTGGAGAGTACACAGTGCACATGCGTGTTTGGCCGGCAAGAGACGGCCAGAAAAACATACATGCACAATGAGGGGAGTGCACAGTGCACTCTTCTCAGTGCTCGTCATTCCCAATGTCCCGTCCCTTTAACAATGAAAGGATAATAAACATAGTTTGTTATCCTTTCATTGTTAAAGGATTTGCAGCACTTGCTGCTGGCAGGGTGGCAACCCTCCTCCGCCATTTCCTACGACTGGAGAGGGAGGGCGACTGGCAGAAGCCACGTGAAAGCTTAGTCGTTATGGTCTAGAGGTTCCAAAAGGACCTAGAGCTGAGCCAACCTTCAGGCTAGAGCCTTGCTCGAACTTTCAGTGGCTCGCCCACCTGTTCTCCATGTATTACAATCTGTCCATGTGGACAGTGCGTGTATTACTGAGCATGAACCTGTACCAGCTGTACAGTGTGAGTTTTATACGTATAGTTACATGTCTACCAGTTGCACAGCATGTGTGTTACGGAGCCTGAGCGTGTATCAGGCATGCAGTGCATGTATTAGAAGCCTGTCCGAGTGTACCAGCTGCACACTGCACGCACAACCCAGTCTGAACGTGTACTTTCAGAGGAGCATGTGTTACAGGATTACCCATCCCTACCAGTTGTACAGCGCATGCATCACAGAGACTGAATGCAGCAGCAGTAACTTGTGTATGTTACTGAGTCTGAACGTATACCAGCAGTGTAGTGTGTGTGCCATAAGTCTCAATCTCTACCAGCGCTACAGAGTGAGTATTACACTCTCATTGTGTATACCAACAGTCCAGTGTGGGTCCTGGAGAGTCTGCGTTTGTACCAGCAGTATCTTTGTGTGCCGCCGACTGTGATTCTATGTACAGACCAGTGTGTGTAATACTGAGTCTGAAGGTGTAGCAGTGGTCTACAGCAGTCTAAACGTATAGCAGTGGCACAGCGTGTGTATTACAGTTGGGAGTCTGAACGTGTTGCCGTGGTACAGTGTATTACGTATTACAGTCTGAACTTGTAGCAGTGGAACAGTTTCTGTATTACAGTCGAAGTCTGAACATGTAGCAGTGGTACAGTGTGTATTACTGTCAAGAGTCTGAAAGTATAGCAGTGAACAGTGTGTGCATTACAGTCTGGAGTCTGAACGCGTAGTAGTGTCATAGTGTGTGTAATAATGTCCGGAGTGTGATTGTGTAGCAGGGGTACAGTGTGTGTATTACAGTCTGAATGTGTAGCCTTGGTACAGTGTGTGTATTACAGTCTGAATATCTAGCAGTAGTGCAGTGTGTATTACAGTCTAGAGTCTGAATGTGTAGTAGTGGTACAGTGTGTGTTCTACAGTCAGAACATGTAGTAATGGTAGAGTGTATGTATTACATTCCACAGTCTGAACATGTAGTAGTGGTACAGTGTGTGTTTTACATTCTGGACGTATAGCAGTAGTACAGTGTGTTTATTACTGTCCAGAGTCTGAACATGTAGCAGTGGTACAGTGTGTGTATTACAGTCCGGAGCCTGACCGTGTAGCAGTGTACAATGTATGTATTACAGCCCGAAGTCTGAATGTGTAGCAGTAATACAGTGTGTGTATTGTAGAGTCTGAACGTGTGGGAGTGTAGAGTGTGTGTATTACAGTCCGAAGTCTGAATGTGTAGCAGTGGTACAGTGTATGTATTACAGTTTGAACATGTAGCTGTGGTCGAGTGTGTGTATTACATACAGTCTGAACTTGTAGCAGCAGTACACTGTGTGTATTATAGTCTGGAGTCTGAACCTGTAGAGGTGGTACAGTGGTGTATTACAGTCTGAATATGTAGCAGTGATACAGTGTGTGTATTACAGTCCAGATTCTGAACGTGTAGCAGTGGTACAGTGTGTGAATTACAGTCTGGAGTCTGAACATATTGAGATGGTACAGTGTGTATATTACAGTCCAGAGTCTGAATGTTTATCAATGATACAGTGTGTGTATTACAGTCTGAATGTGTATCAGTGGCACAGTGTGTGTATTACAAAGTCTGAACATGTATCAGTGGTAAAGTGTATTTATTAAAGTCCAGATTCTGAACGTGTAGCAGTGGTACAGTGTGTGTATTACAGTCTGAATGTGTAGCCGTGGTGCAGTGTGTGTATTACAGTCTGAACATGTACGAGATTTCAAATGTGTAGCTGTGGTACAGTGTGTGTATTACATACAATCTGAACTTGTAATAGTGGTACAGTTTGTGTATTACAGTATGGAGTCTGAACGTTTAGCAGTGGTCCAGTATTTGTATTACAGTCTCAATGAGTAGCAGTAATACAATGTGTGTATTACAATGTGGAGTCTCAACGTGTAGCAGTGGTACAATGTTTGTGTTACAGCCCGAATGTGTAGCAGTGGTAGAGTGCGTGTATTACTGTCCGGAATCTGAACATGTAGCAATGGTAGAGTGTGTGTATTACATACAGTCTGAACATGTAGCAATGGTAGAGTGTGTGTATTACATACAGTCTGAACATGTAGCAGTGGTAGAGTGTGTATATTACAGTCCGGAGTTTCAATGGGTAGCAGTGGCACAGTGAGGGTATTTCTGAGTCTGAACGTGTAGCAATGGCACTGTGTGTGTATTATAGTCCGGAGGCTGAAAGTGTAGCAGGGGTATAGTGTGGTTATCACCAAGTCAGAAACGTGTAGCATTGTTAGAGTGTGTGTGTTACAGTACAGAGTCTAGATGTGTAGCCATGGCACAGTGTGTGTATTACAGTCTAGAGTCTGAATGTTTATCAATGACACAGTGTGTGTAGTACAGTCTGAAGGTGTATCAGTGGCACAGTGTGTGTATTACAATCTGGATATGTAGCAGTGGTACAGTGTGAATTACAGTCTGGATATGTAGCAGTGATACAGTGTGTATTACAGTATGGAGAATGAACGTGTAGCAGTCCTAGAGTGTGTTTATTACAAAGTGTAAATGTGTAGCAGTGTTACAGTGTGTTTATTACAGTCCAGAGGCTGAAGGTGTAGCAGTGGCACATTGTGTGTTTTACAGTCTGAACGTGTAGCAATGCTACAGGGTGTGTATTACAGTCTGGAGTCTGAACCTATAGAGATGGTACAGTGTGTGTGTATTACAGTCTGGATTTGTAGCAGTGGTACAGTGTGTGTATTACAGTACAGAATCCGAACATGTAGGTGTGGTAGTGTGTGTGTATTACAGTCTGAACGTGTAGCAGTTGTAAAGCGTTTGTATTACAGTTCAGAGTCTGAACTTGTAGCAGTGGTAGAGAGTGTGTACTATAGTTTGAACGTGTAGCAGTAGTACAGTGTGTGCATTACAGTCTGGAGTCTGAACGTGCAGCAGTGGCAATGTATGTGTATTACAATCCGGAGTCTAAACTTGTAGCAGTGCTTCAGTGTGTGTATTACATTCTGGAGTTTGAACATGTAGCAGTGGCACATTGTGTGTATTATAGTCCAGAGATGAAATTGAAGAGCAGAAGGGTTAGGGATCAGCGCCCTCGTGTTACTGTGCTGCATGGTTAAACACTTAATCATGCGCCCATGTGCTGGATGGTTAAACACTTATAAGGTCCCAAAGGCGAGACCTATTGGCTACGCCAATGCTTGTTTATATTATGATTCCCTGTTGGGCCTAAAGAGGTTTCTGCAGCATACGGCCCGTTGGGGAGCAGGTGGTGCTGCTATGCGGGTTGTCACACAGGAGCGCTCTGCCACGCACACAATTACTCAATAGAGACACCGACCCACTCTCGAATTATTATTGATACAGAAAGTAAAAACATATTAAGGTTAATAAAAAAACATAAAGATTACTGTGAAAGTTAATACATTTTAAATCAATCAGAGGCAGTATTTCATCATTCCACAGATACATCTCGACAGAAAGCTAAAACGCACTGCAGATAAAAATAACAAGTCTGACATTTATCATGTGCATTCCCCTAGAGCATGGGTACTCACAAACTTTTTCTCGGGGGCCAAAATTGCAGTATGGTTTGCGGCCGAGGGCCGCACTGAAGTGACAGCGGGGGGCGGGGCTTAGAGGGGGCGGGTCTTAGAGGGGGAACAACCAACCCACCCCCTTTTTCAAAACAATGCCCCTACCCCAGTAACACACACAGCGCGCACACACACAGTGCCATCTGCTCTCACCCCTACCCCAGTAACACACACAGCGCGCACACATACAGCGCCATCTGCTCTCACCCCTACCCCAGTAACACACACAGCGCGCGCACACCCAGCGCCATCTGCTCTCACCCCTACCCCAGTAACACACACAGCGCCATCTGCTCTCACCCCTACCCCAGTAACACACACTGCGCCATCTGCACACAGCGCCATCTGCTCCCACCCCTACCCCAGTAACACACACAGCGCCATCTGCTCTCACCCCTACCCCAGTAACACACACTGCGCCATCTGCACACAGCGCCATCTGCTCCCACCCCTACCCCAGTAACACACACAGCGCCATCTGCACACAGCGCCATCTGCTCTCACCCCTACCCCAGTAACACACACTGCGCCATCTGCACACAGCGCCATCTGCTCTCACCCCTACCCCAGTAACACACACTGCGCCATCTGCACACAGCGCCATCTGCTCCCACCCCTACCCCAGTAACACACACAGCGCCATCTGCTCTCACCCCTACCCCAGTAACACACACAGCGCCATCTGCTCTCACCCCTACCCCAGTAACACACACAGCGCCATCTGCACACAGCGCCATCTGCTCTCACTCCTACCCCAGTAACACACACAGCGCCATCTGCTCTCACCCCTACCCCAGTAACACACACAGCGCGCACACACACAGCGCCATCTGCTCTCACCCCTACCCCAGTAACACACACAGCGCGCACACACACAGCGCCATCTGCTCTCATCCCTACCCCAGTAACACACACACACACACAGCGCACACACACAGCGCAATCTGCTCTCATGCCTACCCCAGTAACACACACTACATTAAAAACAAATAAATAAATAACCAAAGAGCCTTACCTGACTCAAAGCACTGTACAGATGCCACAAATGTGGAACAGCAGGCAGGCAGGCGGGCAGCAGACGTGGAGCCGGTGACAGGAAGCAGACGACCAAAGCCCCATAAAAGTTAGCTGCAAGCGCTGACTTTTATGGGGCTTTGGCTTCCAGGATCGTCAGGGCAACGCCATAAACAATGGCCGCAGTATGTAAACATAGAGGAGGGCCGCGGGAGGGCCCTCTTCTATGTTTACATACTGCTGCCATTATGATGTGGCGTTTGGTGTGCGTCTCGCGGGCCGCCAAGCTAGGTCCGTGGGGCCGCTGGCGGCCCGCGGGCCGTACTTTGAGTACCGTTGCCCTAGAGCATCGACAATTTGCTAGCAGACCCTAAGTGAGGTTCAAACAGCGGGTTGAAGCAGTGCATTTTTCACCTCCCTGGACAGATATCCCCCAACGCTTTTTAGCGTGACATTGTCAGAAATTGAATATTTGCTGGTTATGCCCTAGTTGGTGAACAAATTCAATCTTTGACACTGGAAATGGAATATGTTATTATACGTTACAATGTCCTTATAAGGATGTTTGAAAAAGTCTAGTCAATTAATATAAATTAACACCCAAACATACAAGTCGCAATGCAAACCGTTTATTGGACAGAGGAGAAAGATGAGTCCACAGGTTTCAGTTTGTTCTTTCGGGTGATGCTTGGCCCCCCTGCGCTGCCTGCAGTGTGGCTAAGAAAACAAATCCAATTGCCCACTGATGCCACATGGATGGTCATTAAATATACAAATCTAAGAAGAAAGGTTAAAAGTTGCATCTAGGATAGGTTAAAACATCATGTTTTTCACAACAAAAAATGGAAATTGCTCCAAGTTCTTGAACGTAAATTTAGTTATATCTGTTTTCAGACAGGAGGAGGGGCCATTACACGCTGTGACAGGAGGAAGCATGATGTAGTGTGATGGACAATAAAAATGATTGCGGCTGGGATTAAAGGCAAAATCGAAACCAGACAGGAGGAGGGAGGAGGGGCCATCACATGCTGTAACAGGAGGAAGCATGACATAATGTGATGACCAACAAAAATGTTCTCCTAGTGAAATCACCTAATAGGGAACTAAGTACACAGAGGGTGGGACATTTAGACCAATATACCAATAAAAAAGAAGCATTTAAGACAAGCACAACAAAGAATGAATGGCAATAGTGGACATATGTTAAAAGCCCATAGATTCAATACAGCATGTCTTGCAGATAGCGCATGCCTGCTGCCCAGGCTCGACCTAGAAAGGCTGAAAGACAGAAACAAAATTTTGTTTTGCATTTCACAACTGTGCCCTTGGGCAAAATTACATAGGTAACTAACATATCTTTTCAGGTAACAGTGTGTTGCATTTTGGGGCCTGTAGGTTTACTTTAACAGTTTCATTATGGGATCAAAACCCCAGCATACTCAGTGCTGTTGCCTAAAATATCAAAATTGACTGGAGATGTTATACATGTCATATAGCCACTTGTCAGCCTCTTTTCAAATTTTACAAAGTCATCTCCACCATTTGAATAACTGCTAGTTTCACATGTAAAAGCAAAAGCAAACTCTGCTCACATGTGTTGCTAGGGGTCACTCTTCCACTCACATCATGCATTAAAACAAACATTGGCAATGTGGATCATTTTTTCCTAAGTGGAGTGGAAGGTTTTATACTGAGCTTCACGGCACAATAAAGGTAAAACATGGAAAAGTAAAACACAACCTTCACTAACACAAATAATATGTGAAGGGCAGGTGGCAGCAGCAGAAAGAGCATCACACGATTCTCTCACACAGTCAGGACAAGTACAACACCGATAGGGAACATACTGAAGAGTGAATGTGAGGCATTAAAGGACTGTTATATAATAGTTGTAAAACAGACATAAACATACAGGAAATACAAAAACTCCTGCAAGAAATAGCCAAACTTGATATAAAATTACCATACATTTGTGTACTTGTATATGATGATGAATGCTTACAGACTTAGGGCCAGATGAATGAAGGTCCACATTTGCGATTCCCAAATACCGATTTTTACTGAACCACTATTTGGGATTCGCAAAATGCGATGTAACAAAGCAATCGCAGATATTTTTTGCGATTACCAAAAATTTGCAATCGCAAACTGCGAGTACCAAATAGCAATTCGGTAAAATAGCGAATCGGTATTTGGAAATCACAAATTTCTATTTTTGTATTCTGGAGCAGCATGATGACATCACAACCAGGAAGTGAGTAAGTGCATGCTGTTTCCAGAAGCCTGAGCCACAGGAGCAGGCAGAAAGACCCAGCACAGCACCAGCGAGGCTCTCAGGAGAGACAGCCTGGACCAGGTGAACACAATGGCCACTGATGAAAATGGCAAGGACACAGGAGGGAGAAAAAGAAAACTAAAATTCAGTGAGCTGGAATAGGAGGTGCTCACAGAAGATGTGGTCAGGAACGATGACCAGTTATTTGGGAAGAACACACTACATGTCCCAGAAAGTGAGAAAAGGAAATTGTGGACTGACATCCAGACCAAAATCAGCATGGTGGGTGTTGCGCAGCATACAATCGAAGAGATACGCAAGAGCTGGTATGACTTACAATCATGTGCCAAGGAGAGGGTAGCAAGCAGGCTGAAGGAGGCAAGGAACACTGGAGAGGACCATCCACCCAGATACCTCCCACCCCGTTGGAAGACATAGTGGAGTCAACATTGCTGCCTGAAGCAGTAGGTGGTGTAACTGCCATAGACACCTCAGACACACCCGGCACCAGCAAAGGTAAGGGCAGTAGTGATTTGAATCACCATATGTGCATGTACAAATGTCCCTTAGAAATTTTCAATGTCACCAAGCAGTGTGAGGAACAGTCCATGCCACATTGCCCATTCAACACAACAATGCTTATGGGAGTGATAGTCCAAAAGTGCATCTACTGCAAAAATAGAATTATTGTGTAAAATCAAACAGAGAGACAATACTACAGACTAATACAGATACAATGCCAGGGAAAATGTTTAATACAAAAGGAACTGTTTCATGACACATGAAAAAAGAACACATAGAATGACATGCTGGCATTTTTGTTGAAGATGTTCCTGCACCTGATGCAGCGGAGACTCAAACGGGGGAAATTAGGAAAGTCAGGCACAGTCTGATACCAACATCGCTGAGTCCATCATACTAGAACCACCCAGATGCAGGGCAAGAGTGGAACACCTCCCAGATATCACTCAGGACTCTGATGAGTTACAAGAAGATGTGCAGACACCACCGTCAGCGGGTAGACCCACCCACAGACAGCAGTCCCTGTTTCGGCACCAGCATACTCCCCTCAGGAGGAGTTGTGAAGAAGCCAGACAAAGAACAGTGGAAGGTGAGGGCCCATCTCTGTTTGGTGGTCCTGAGGCGTCGATGTTGAAGGGGCAGTGCCTACAATATAAGCACATGAGATCAATCCACAGGCAGTTTGTGTCTCACGATCACAACATGTACCAGCTGCATGAGGGACAACAAGCTACAGTAGAACAAATAAGGGAGTTGACAACTGCAATTAGTAGACCCTGCACTATACTGCAACAGGAGTATGTCACCCACCGTAGGTGCCATAATCAATTGATGGTTAGGTTGGATGGGTTCAGCAGATCTGTAAATCGGCTCACTAATACAACTGCTTTGCTGTCACGATGTGCTGTGGGCATGCATGTGGAAATGGCACATTTCAGTCAGGACATTGCACAAGGATTGGTGCATGTCACTAATGCATTGGAGAAAATGCAGACAGCTCGGAGTGCTTCAAACAGTGATCTTGGTGGTGGGGACAGTGAGGAGCTCTCTAGCCTCAGTAGTGTCACAGCCCCTGTAATAGATCCTAGGCGTCGCAGTTCCATACACAGTACTGTCTCAGTACCTTCAACAAGATGTGCAGCTGAGCCCACTGAGCGGTCTAGTGGAGTGCATGGACGTAAACAGTGATTTGGACATGTTCTGGGCCTTGCATATATTGTCGCAATGCATTGGTACTATGATGTTAATAGTATGACACTGTTATTGGGTACTGATTGTGCTATTTTGAAATACCCATGTCCTATGTCCACATAATTGACCTGGAGTGAAGACAATAAGGGCCTCATTCTAACTTTGGAGGACGGTGTTAAACCGTCCCAAAAGTGGCGGATATACCACCTACCGTATTACGAGTCCATTGTATCCTATGGAACTCGTAATACGGTAGGTGGTATATCCGCCACTTTTGGGACGGTTTAACACCGTCCTCCAAAGTTAGAATCAGGCCCTAAATGTGATACCTGTATCAAAAAAGACACGAGGTGTGGCGTTGTCATTACTTACATTAGAAATAGTTGCGCATAATCTCAGCACATCTTTGCCTGTCGTCTGCTGCTCTGGTTCTGTCTGGTGGGTGAAGGGGTGGAAAGGAGTCATCTGGCTCATCGGAGTCCATCTATTTCAGTTCCACTGGTATACCTCGTGTTGTAGCAATGTTATGCAACATTGCACATATGGCCACAATTTTGCAGGTGGTTTCTGGCCTGTATTAGAGTGCACCCCCACTTTTGTGCAGGCACTGAAAGCGACTCTTCAGCAGTCCAATGGTCCTCCCTATTACACTGTGTGTCCTCCTATGTGCCACATTTTATTGCCGTTCACTTAGGGTGGCCAGATTGAGATACAGTGTAAGGATGAAGGACCGCACTGCATATGCACTGTCACCTACAATGACAGGAGTGTTATATTAGTTATTATTATCTGTGACATCACTTATACAACATGCAGCCCACTGTGAGTAAAGATGTAGGAATCATGTGTGCTACCAGGGTATCTGGCCACTAGATCAGTTATGATGTGGGAAGCATTGCAAATGACCTGGATGTTCATTGAATGAGTATTTTTACACTTCCTGTAGATATACTCTTTTGCAGGTGGTGGACAGATTGCCACGTGTCCCATCAATTTGGCCAATAACATGTGGAAATTGGGCTACCTGGTATACATTTAATTTAGTTAGCTGCAAATCCTGTGTTGTGTTAGGGAATTTTATGCGCAGATTCCATTTTGTTAACATAGCATTTAGGAATGCATTAAATAAGTGTAAAAGCGCACTTTGAGCTACACCTCCAGCTGCTGCTATGACCCCCTGATAGCTTCTTGAGGCTAAGAGGTGCATTGTGCATAATATCTGCACATGAGTGGGAATGGAATTGGTTCTCTGTGTGTGTCGCTGCAGGAGGGGTTGTAAATCTGATATTAAATCCAGTATCATGTCAGAATTCAGCCTGCACTTGTCATATCTTCCCCCCTCTGTTTGATCAAATAGAGTAATGCACACTCTGAAAATGCGCTCTTGTCTCCTCCTCCCTCTCCTCAACCCTGCCAGGATCCTCATCCTCCTCACCATTACGTAGAGTGCAGCCATTGTGGAAAAGGGCTGATGCATTCTGGGCCTCTTTTTGTTGGTTGTACCTGTTTACAACCTGATTTCATTTGCTGGTAAATTGCACATGCAAAATCCCCGTTTTGCAACTACTCACTATTTGCGACTGTTTCATACATTGGATTTGCGATTCCATAATTGTGAATCGCAATTTGCGATTCGCTAGACCTAGTCGCATTTTTAGGGAATCACTATTATAGCAATTCCTAAAAATGCACTGCGAATGTCTTTCATACATCATAGAACTTTTTTTGTATTCGCAAACAGTGGAATTTTGTGATTTGCACCATTTGCGAATGCAAAATAGTTTGATACATCTGGCCCTGACTGTAGTGTGCTTTACCAGTGGGTTCTATATCTTGCACTGGAAAGCATGCAAGAGTACTAGTGCCCACCTGTTGTACAGTCTCCTAGTTATGGGTTCTCTGGTTTGGGTGAGGTTATTCCACTTAAGTCGACAATGATGTACTCCCTTTGTTAACACTTTATGTGGGTGAGCTAGAAACGTTTTTACTGTGGTCTTGCTACCACATAATTAAAAGCAGGAGGCTGAGACAGTGAGGAGGGCGCTCCTTCTGCAACAGCATGACAGGCGGTAAAGAAACATGACATTGCCAGAAAATGAAACTAGACAAATTCAAACTGCCCAAAGATCCTGGACCAGTAACCAAGACCCAAGAGTGGACACACCCTGCAGCAAAATCAGACCACACTGGAGAAGCCTTGACCCTGCAGTACATTATGGTGGCAATCCAGGGGGTGTGTTCTTCACTGGAATTGTGCATAGACTCCGTCACGACTGAGGTGTCGCAGTTGAGGGAGTATCTCTGCAATATGAGCTCCAAAGATAAGGAAGTTGACGAATCCACTGCCCGCCTCCAGCAAGACTCCATGGCCCTTAAAACCCAGGTCAAAGACCTAAAGGCCACTAGCAAAACTATGGCGTCCTGCCTGAAGGACTATGAGGGTAGATCCAGGCGCAATAATGAGTGCTTCCTGGGAGTCCCAGAACATGCAGAAGGGCCAGCGACAGACCTCTTTGTTGAGGATCTTATATGCAAGACATTGCAACCCTGTGGGCTGTACAAATATTTCTAAGTGGAACGGGCCCATCGATTCCCAGGAGGGCGCCCGCGACCAGGAGCCCCTCCATGACCAACAACCGCCAAAATCTTTAATTCCTGCTAAAGGGATGTGATACTCCAGACGGATCGTAGCGCTCCCCCAATAACATATGAAAAATCAAAGGATAACCCTTTTTTCAGATTTTACACTAAAGGTTAAGAGACAACGTCGTACCTTCTTAAAAGTAAAAAAAGAACTGAGAAACAAAGAGATGAAATACTCTATGCAGTTTCACGCTCGACTAAGGGTGGAGTCTGGGGGTGAAACTCTGTTCTTCTCCACCTCAGAGGAAACATGGGAGTGGCTGGAGGGATGGACTACTGTAGATAAGAAGGGAAAAGCAAAGAGGCAGCAGTGACGGAAATGCCACTCCCACGACTCACATGAACTTGGATCCTGATGGAACAGAGGCATCACCACAGCATGACCCGTAGAGCTTCTACCATGGCCAAAACTGATACTTTATAGGCAGCCAAGGGTTGTAAGTGACAAGGGTGAGACAGGGACTTTCTAGTTCCGGTGAGAACACATACCGTAAGTACTTAGAAAGTAACTCTTGCAAGAAAAGTACTTACATAGTATGAGCACATTATGACAAAAATAAAATGTAGTCTGTTGTTCCTTAGATATATCAGATAAACATGTTTTAATGAGAGGGGTCTGGGTACCACTCAAGTTTTAGGGTGGGGGTCAGAAGGGTTGACCAGAGTGGACCACAGTCCCATTAAAGTTGGAGTTGGGCGACAGACACTCTGAAGAGTTTGGGAGGGTGGACGGTTTCATTGTTACCAGATGTGATCCTCCTACAGGAGACACACATCAAAGGCAGTGCTTACAAGGCCATGGATTGATGGGGTACAAAATGGTGACCCATGCTGGGTTTACTACCGGCTCTAGAGGGACGGGTATATTACTCAAGCAACAGGTTCCTCTGACTAAACATCAGACCTGGATAGATCCACGGGGTAGATATGCAGCCGTTTCTGGGATATGGGAGGGTGAACCAATAAATATCCTATCCATATGTGTTCCACCAGCTATGTACGGAGTCACCTTTCCAAAGCTGGGAACACATCTACTTGAACTCACAGAGGGGGAATTGCTAAAGGGAGGAGATTTCAATATGGCTCTCAGTAATGACAGAGATCATCTACCCCCATGCCACACAGCCCCTTCCCATACCCAATTGACAGACTTTCTCTAAACCATGGAAATAGCAGATGTTTGGCAAGCACACAGTCCTGTGATGCAAAGCTTCACTTTCCACTCAGTAGCCCACAGGAGCCTTTCTCATATCAACCTTATCTTAACACTGGTGTACCATGTCTCCTGCTTCCCAGATGTGTGGCATCTTGCTAGGGGAATATCTGCCCTCTCTACTGTCTGGACGATCTATGGTATTGATAGGCTATGGACCCAAAAAGTTATCACCATAAGCCCGTGGTATCTTAAGATCCCGGGCATAAGAGAAGGCCTGGTAAAAGCCAGAAATCAATATTTCATAGACAACAAGGCCTCAATGGAGTACTCTCAAGCCCCTTGGGAGGCATATAAAGCAGTAATTAAGGGTTGTGCATTGTCACTTACAGTGGGACATAAAAAAGAGACAAGGGCCGCAGTAGAGAAACTCTAAAGAGATAGCCTGGCTTTGGAGGCACAATTTGGAGTAGATACCACTGGAGACATCAAACACTCATTAAGCCTCAAACAACAAGAATATAGAGGCTTGGTGAATGATGCAGCCAATAGCAGCCACCGAGCAAGACAACATTGAGTATATGAAGCAGGGGACAAGGCAGGGTTTATACAAAAAGGAGAGGGCTAGCCGATGGGTGCCAAGCCTCTTTCCCAATAGGGGTGACCCCATGATGGACCCACAGGAAATCGAAACACTTTCATGGCCTAATATGCATATCTCTACTCCCTCATCCATTCGACTAAAAAGGACGTCTCTTGTGATTTCCTCCGAGATATGCAACTCCTGACGCTCTCAGTGGAAGACAGATTCTTTATAGATAGTGACCTTACACAGGAGGAGATAGCCTCAGCAATGTGTACAGTAACATCTGGCAAAGCAATGGGGCCAAGAGACTCCCCATAGAACTTTTTAAACTCACTTCACCCATGTAACACCTTGTTTATTGGAGATGTATAAGGAGAGTTGTGAGAAAGGTGTGCTCCCCAGAGGCTGGCCTCCATAGTTGTAATTCACAAAGAGGGTAGACTGACAGAGCAATGCTCTTCCTGCAGGCCTATTCCCCTTATTAATGCGGAGGCCAAAATCCTGGCCAAATTATTGTTTTTTTAACTTATAATTGCAAATTAATCCAGCCCGATCAATCCGGCTTCATGACAGGCAGAAACACAACCCTGAATCGGCATCGCCTTCATGGAGTATTGGGACAGAGTAATCCTATCAATTGATGCACATATGGCATTTGATACTGTTGGATGTCCATACATTTTTGCAGTGTTAGAATGTATGGGCTTTAGCCCAAAATTTCTGGCCTGGGGAGACTGTTGCATGCCGATCCCCTAGGTAAAGTAGCCATAAATGCCAGAATCTCTCAAATATTCCCCCTCTGGCTAGGGACCAGACAGAGTTGTCCGCTATCACTCCTCATATTTGCTTTATTTTGGCACTACTAGCAGCATGGGTCTGTGGAGACCCTTTGAGCCGCGGATTGTGCTGTTTGGGAAAGTGGGAAGACAGAATATCTCTGTGCGCTGATAGTATTCTGTTAGAAATGGGGTCTTTGGTTGACAGTCAGGTTACCCCCTGTCCAAGCAAGGACCCCCACTCTAGTCAGGGTAAAAGAGAATCACCCTCAGCTAACTCCTGCTTACCCCCTTGGTAGCTTGGCACGAGCAGTAGGCTTAACTTCAGAGTGCTAGTTGTAAAGTATTTGTACCAACAAACACAGTAACTTAACGAAAACACAAAAAAATGACACAACACAGGTTTAGAAAAATAGAAAATATTTATCTAAACAAAACAAGACCAAAACGCCAAAAATCGACAATACACAAGTCAAGCTATCAATTAGAAAGCAAAAAGAGTTTTCATGTAATTTTAAAAACACACTAACACTGTTAGCGTGAAAATGTACCTTGGGCGCATCAAAAATAACCCCGCATGGGCGAGTGTGTGTCAAAAAGGGCTTACAATGCGTTGATTTCACTCACGAGCAAGACCTTGCTTCATTTCGCCTTTCATTGGGTCGGTGCGCTCCCAGGTCCGGGCAGGCCTTGAATTGTTGTTACACGCCCAGCGGGGTTTGCGTCGTAGATCCAGCTGTACGATGATCCAAAAACCACGCAGCGCGGGTTGCGATCTCACCAGCCTCCGTCAGCGATGCTGTGCATCGTTTCTCCAGCCCCGGGTGTCAATCATTAGGTCACGTTGCAGGTGAGCGTTGATTGTAAGCCGCGAAGCTGGCGGCGCGTCGATTTTTCAGCCGCAGATCAGATTTGCGTCGATCTTTTCCCCGCACAGCGGTCGGTGCGTGGACATTTTTTCCTCTTAGGCTGCCAGCTTCTCCTTTCAGGGTCCCAGGAACTGGATGGACACCACTTGGCAGAGTAGGATTCTCTCTAGAGACTCCAGGTGCTGGCAGAGAGAAGTCTTTGCTGTCCCTGAGTCTTCAAACAACAAGCTCTAAATCAAGCCCTTGGAGATCTTCACAAGAAGGAAGGCAAAACAAAGTTCAGTCTTTGTCCTCCTACTCTGGCATGAGCAGCAACTGCAGGATAGCTCCACAAAGCAAAGTCACAGGCAGGGCAGCTCTTCTTCGTCAGCTCTTTAGCTCTTCTCCAGGCAGAGGTTCCTCTTGGTTTCCAGAAGTGTTCTAAAGTCTGTGGTTTTGGGTGCCCTTCTTATACCAATTTTCTCCTTTGAAGTAGGCCTACTTCAAAGCAAAGTCTCTCTTGATTGTGAAATCCTGCCTTGCCCAGGCCCCAGACACTCACCAGGGGGTTGGAGACTGCATTTAATGAGGGCATGCACAGCCCTTTCAGGTGTGAGTGACCACTCCTCCCCTCCCTCCTAGCACAGATGGCTCATCAGGAAATGCAGACTACACCCCAGCTCCCTTTGTGTCACTGTCTAGTGAGAGGTGCAACTAGCCCAACTGTCAAACTGACCCACACAGGGAATCCACAAACACAGAAATTCACAGAAATGGTTTAAGAAAGTAAATGCTCACTTTCTAAAAGTGGCAATTTCAAACACACAATCTTAAAATCAACTTTACTAAAAGATGTTTTTTTTTTATTGTGAGCTCAGAGACCCCGAACTCCACATGTCTATCCGCTCCCGAAGGGAATGTACACGTTAATCTGATTTAAAGGTAGTCCCTAGGTTAACTATGAGGGACAGGCCTTGCAACAGAGAAAAACTAATTTAGCAAATATTTCACTGTCAGGACATATAAAACACATTACTATGGGGGTGATTTTAACCTTGGCGGACGGCGGAGGCCGTCCGCCAAGGTACCGCCGTGAAATGACCGCACCGCGGTCAAAAGACCGCGGCGGCCATTTAAACATTTCCGCTGGGCCGGCGGGCGCTCTCCGAAAGAGCGCCCGCCGGGCCAGCAGAAATGCCCCTGCAACGAGGACGCCGGCTCAGAATTGAGCCGGCGTAGTTGCAGGGGTGCGACGGGTGCAGTTGCACCCGTCGCGTATTTCAGTGTCTGCAAAGCAGACACTGAAATACTTTGCGGGGCCCTCTTATGGGGGCCCCTGCAGTGCCCATGCCATTGGCATGGGCACTGCAGGGGCCCCCAGGGGCCCCGCGGCACCCCCTACCGCCATCCTGTTCATGGCGGGTTTCCCGCCATGAACAGGATGGCGGTAGGGGATGTCTGAATCCCCATGGCGGCGGAGCGCGCTCCGCCGCCATGGAGGATTCAATGGGGCAGCGGTAAACCGGCGGGAGACCGCCGGTTTACCCTTTCTGACCGCGGCTGAACCGCCGCGGTCAGAATGCCCTCGGGAGCACCGCCAGCCTGTTGGCGGTGCTCCCGTGGTCGGTGACCCTGGCGGTCACCGGCCGCCAGGGTCAGAATGACCCCCTATATGTCCTACCTTAACCATACACTGCACCCTGCCCTTGGGGCTACCTAAGGCCTACCTTAGAGGTGTCTTACATGTAAGAAAAGGGAAGGTTTAGGCCTGGCAAGTGGGTACACTTGCCAACTCGAATTTACAGTTAAAACTGCACACACAGACACTGCAGTGGCAGGTCTGAGACATGATTACAGAGCGATTTATGTGGGTGGCACAACCAGTGCTGCAGGCCCACTAGTAGCATTTGATTTACAGGCCCTGGCACCTCTAGTGGACTTTACTAGGGCCTTACTAGTAAATCAAATATGCCAATCATGAATGAACCAATTACATACACATTTTGTACAGAAGCACTTGCACTTTAGCACTGGTTAGCAGTGGTAAAGTGCCCAGAGTAACAAAAACAGCAAAAACAGAGTCCAGCACACATCAACAACCTGGGAAACAGAGGCAAAAAGTTAAGGGTGACTAAGCCCAGGATGAAAAGTACAACATATTATTTTATACATTAGGCCTCCACGCCCCTGTATTCATAGACTACTCAACATATTCAACAGTTATGGTAAGTATTCAGGATATGCTATCAACTGGTCTAAATCTACAGTATATGTCCTTCACCGGGAAGCTCCAAACTTGCCACTGAGTTTTGAGGTGTGGGTAGTGTTTGAAGGGTTCGGTTATCTTGGGATTTATGTTACTACTGATCCTAACTTCTGCTAGCCTACACATCCAACACTGGAGGACACTCCCGCTCTCCCTGCTCGGGTGTGCGGCTTTGTTTAAAATTATGGTATTACCAAGATTCCTTTTATGTGTTGTAAAACATGCCATTTGCGGTCCCCGCAACCTATTTCAAAACTATAGAGGGCGAAGTTAGAGCCTTGCTGTGGGAGGAGGGAGCCCTGCATATAGCTTACAATAAATTGACATGGACTGGTATGAGGAGGGAATAGCCCTACCGGACATCCTGAAGTATTATTGGGTGGCACAACTGGTGCTCATTAACCAATGGGTTCATTCACCCGCAAATGAACCAGTGTACTGTATGGACCAACACACCCTGAGACCTGGCGGATATCGAAACACTTACCCCTCACAAGACCAATGGCCCTTACAGTTCAGTCTTTGCATACCAGACTTAAATAACTGGGTTGAGGAGATAGGCTCACCCAGGCCACACCACTACAGGACTTAGCAAAGTTGGGCGGGTTGGGTTTGAACCCAGGCTTTGATAAATGCGACCTGATTGGCATCTCCAAGATAGGCGATCTCTGGTCCCATGGAACAGTTCTTTTATTTTCTGACTTGCAGAGGGAGTATGATCTTGCCACCACCAAGACTTTTCAATACCTACACGTCCGCCATGCACTCCAGATGGCAATCCCTATAAGGGAAGAACTTTCAGAATCATCATAATTGGAAAATAGATTATTAGATGATCATATGAGCTGAAAAGCAATTTCCTTAATGTATAAGAAATTAATCAACAAACACTTGATACACTCCTCCACATATGCTACCGTTGGAAAGCCGACCTGAAAGACCTGACGGATGAGAACTGGTCGGAAGTGCTTGCTTCCCCTAAGGAGGTAGCGATCTGCGCAAGAGTTAGATTGGTACAAATTAAATTTTACACAGAGCGTACCTTTTCTGTAACACCATGGTCAAAATGGGTAAGAGACCGGACCTGGCTTGTAGTCGGCAGTGTGAGTATGAGGGGTACTTTTTCCACATTATATAGGATTTTGCAGTGATCTAGGCCTTCTGGAGAGCAGTGGTGACCTGCATCAAAAGTGTCTGGGTGGAGACTTGGGCCCGTATTTATACTCCGTTTGCGCCGAATTAGCGTCGTTTTTTTCGACGCAAATTCGGCGCAAAACTAACGCCATATTTATACTTTGGCGTTAGACACGTCTAGCGCCAAAGTATGGGCAAAGAGCGTCATTTTTTAGCGTGAACGCCTTCCTTGCGTTAATGAGATGCAAGGAAGGCGTTCCCGTCTAAAAAAATGACGGCGACGCAAATGCGTCGTATTTATACTCCCGGGCAAAAATCACGCCCGGGAGGTGGCGGGTCAAAAAACCCCGCATTTGCGCCACTTTTTAACGCCTGGGTCAGGGTAGGCGTTAAGGGGCCTGTGGGCTCAAAATGAGCCCACAGGTGCCCTCCCCTGCCCCCAGGGACCCCCCCTGCCACCCCTGCCCACCCCAGGAGGACACCCAAGGATGGAGGGACCCACCCCAGGGACATTCAGGTAAGTTCACGTAAGTATAATTTTTTATATTTTTCATTTTTTTTTGGGTGGCATAGGGGGGCCTTATTTGTGCCCCCCTACATGCCACTATGCCCAATGACCATGCCCAGGGGACATAAGTCCCCTGGGCATGGCCATTGGGCAAGGGGGCATGACTCCTGTCTTTACTAAGACAGGAGTCATTTAAATGGCGTCTGGGCGTCGAAAAAATGGCGCAAATCGGGTTAAGACGATTTTTTAGCGTCAACCCGACTTGCGCCATTTTAAGACGCCCTAGCGCCATTTTCCCCCTACGCCGGCGCTGCCTGGTCTACGTGTTTTTTTATCACGCACACCAGTCAGCGCCGGTCTGCTTGCGCCGGCTAACGCCATTCCATAAATACGGCGCCCGCATGGTGCTTCGGAATGGCGTTAGACGGCGCAAAATTTTTTGACGCTAAACTGCGTTAGCGCAGTTTAGCGTCAAAAAGTATAAATATGGGCCTTGGTTCCTTTCTCGAAGTGGTGTCTTCTGAATGTGTGGGAGGCAGCAGACTTGGGCCGCATGGGGCAGATTTTGTTTAACCTAGGACTCGTGATTGCGAAACGAAACATACCCCATACATGGAGCGCACGTTCTTCACCGCTCCTCAACAAATGGAAGCGGGATATGGATTTGTGTATGGTGGCGGAGAAGGAGGTGTATCAGAGCAGGGGCTGCCTGGGCAAGTGGGGGAAGGTCTGGGGCCAGTGAAATGTTCATAGGGGCAGTCTCTGTGCTGCTCCACTGACAATGGGACTTTGACACCCAATGTAACATTATAAAATGAGCAGCTGTGGCTCCTCCATTAGGGCCGAGGAGCGTCACCCCCGCAAGCAGCAACACATCTTTTACAAAAAAACAATAATAAACTATGTTTATTATCTTTTTTTGGTAAAAGGGGAATGGCCACAGGCTGTGATGTGCAGTGAGTGTACTAAATGGGAGTGCACAGCACTCCCCCTCACTGCGCATGTATGTTTGGCCGACCGTCTCGGGCCGGCAAAACTCACATGCACAGTAGGATCTCTCCAGCCCAGCAACACAGTTGCCGGGCTGGAGAGAGCCTGCTCAGGCTCCCAGTCTGCCTGGGAGCACCCTGGCTGGATGCTCCCAGCCAATCCTGACGCTGCTCTGAGCGGTGTCAGGATTGGCCCCAGGGCAGGCTGGGAGCCTGTGCCTGCAGGCTGTCGGCAGAGAAGAGATGAGGAGCAGTGCAGTCATGAAGGCAGCAGTAGCACAGGTACATTTTTTTTTAAATTAATCACCCCCCACACCTGCGCGTGCACTGCCCCTCCCCTTTTCAGTAACTCAAGCCGCTCCTGAAAATAAGTACACCGACGAGCTGGATAATTTTCACTTTGAAACTGTACCTGTATAGGGCTGGTGCCCAATGAGTATACTAGATGTACTTGTTCACTTCTTCAATAGTGGCTGGGTAACTGTATTTTCCTGGTGATGACTATGAACCCAATAAAAACGATACTATTAAAAAAAAGGAGGCTGAGCAACGCACTTTATTTTTCTTTTCCATCAACATGTTTTGGTACTCGAATATTACTTGGGCACAGTAGTCTTCCCCAGGAATATTAGTATCTAACATCAAACATTGTGGAACAATGCCTGTATTATAGGGCAAGTTCACCAGCATCAGAAGGGTGATTGCCAATGAAGCAAGCCTCGCAACAGACAATTGACGAGGTTGTCAGTATGAAGCATGTTTCCCAGGGTGAATCACTATAATCGTAGTGAGGGCAAAATGGAACAGACCATGCTCATGATGCTCTGCCAAACTCACAACTGACTGGGTTAGGGAGCGGTAATACATAGGCTTTGATACCACGGACTATCCTTCCAACACCAAGGCATCTCCTGCTCTGCTGCAAGTACCACTAGGGCAGTGGTAGTGAGGTAGTGACCACCAGGTCCCTTAATTCACCACAGCCCTATCTATGTTGCATCCTGTCTGGAAAAGCAGCGCAGTTGAGGCTTAATGTAACAGCTCTTGGCTAAGCCTGGACTTCCTGCTCTTCTGCAAATGTTGGTGAGTGCCACATTATTTATAGCTGACATACAAACCTTTACACAAATGTGCATTTTGGATTATTTCACTTAATCACCTTAGATTATTCCACTGCTGTGAGTGGCCTTTATTAAAATTAGTAAGCCACACCCTTTCTACTGTGACAGTTTTAATGATGACTCAAGAGACAAGTCAGTTGCTTTGTTTCCTCATATATAACACTTTTAGTTTTATGGATGGGGCAACATTATGGTCTATTGAACCATGCATAACAGAGGTTGCTGTACAATGTGCATCTTGAACTATTTCAAGGTGCTCCTAAGATGGTGATCATGGAAAAGGAGGCACAGAACAGAAAAGTATTTGCTTAGGGTCACGCTGTTCAGTCAAGCTTGGAAGCTGGGATTGAAACAAGGTTTCCTGACTAGACATTGTGTGATTGAGATCCTGGCTGGACACCACATTTTTCCTTCCTTCTGCCCTGATAAAAAAGTTATCAGTGATTCAGGAGCCATGTCGGTTGTCTTGCACCTCGTACTCAAGGCAATTACTGTTGTCATTGATGGAGCAACATTATTGTCTATTAATTCATATACAAGAGAGGTTTTTGTACAGCACACACCCTGAACTAAATTATTTCAAGTTGCTCTCAAATGTGATGATCACTGAAAAGGAAGCAGAGGGAAGAAGCATAATTGCCCTGAGTCAAAGAGATTGGTCAAGCTGGGAAGCTGTGACTGAAACCGGGGTCTGTGGTCAGACCTGCATAACTAGTTTTGCCTTAGCTCAAATAAATGCTTCTCTCTGGCCTTGGCATGTTATGCAAGGGCATTAAAGGTATCCTTCTTTACATGAGGCAATAGCAGTGGAAACACCCCTCATCATAGAACATTTACACCTTGAGCAGAAACAGTGCAAGCATCTCTCTTTCAGAGTACAGGTGCAACCAGGGTAGCTTCAGCACAAGCAAGTACTAATAGGGATAAAGCAGTGAAAGCTTTACTTATTTAAAGAATTGGGTCAGCGAGGCTATAAGAAAGCACAGTTCCCTCTCTCTCACAGAAGGCAATAAGTGCAATCTCACATTTCCTTAGAACAGATTCAACATCAAAGACATGTACAAGCTTTCATTGCTCACAGGACATGAATGGTTAAGATAAGAGAGATATGTAAGTTACAGACTAATGCTTGGCATAGGTGCGCAATACACTGAGAGGACTATATAGGTAGATGAGTAAGTGAATATGTAAGTTCCTACACCATTCTCACTTATGTGATATTTCACGTCAGCACCTTGAAAATCCAGATTCTGTCACTCTGAAACCTTTTCCACGTATTGAGAAATTGCAGTAAACTAGTGAGTGGGTCATTGTTATTTGGAACAGCCTCACCAAAGCTTACATAACTATGCTCTAGACAAGCACACAGTCACCCACTTCGAAAAGGTTTTGGATGTGTGTACATCAGGCTGTGTGCAATTCGAGCCTTGGTGCTGCATCTGTTAAAAATGTTGAGGGCTACCAGTGCCTCTGTGTGGTCCACCATGGATGCCGAGACTTCCCGCCGAAGTGAGCAGGGCAAATGCTCACATTTTAATCACAGGCTGGTTATTCATCTCCTGTGTGAGGTTTCGTTTTTTGAGGGATCCACCATCAGGGTTCACGTGCACACTGCACGACTGCTTCTGGTCAGGCTGTTACTCCGTGGACTATCAGCCAGTTCCTGTACTATGTCTATGCAACCACCGAGCTCATCCTTATTTATTGTCACACAGGTGCAGGCTAGAAGGGGCGGAGCTACAAGCATTCTGGCAGTGGAAAGCACCCGTCAGGTACGGCATGCAGATACAGTAAAACTGGGGTAGGGGAGAGTACAGTGAAACTGGGGTAATGGAGAGCTCAGTGAAACTGGGGTGACAAGGAAGAACTCTCCCCCTACGCCAAAGATCTGAACGCACTCACCCAAGAGCCGTCCATTTGGAGTTCCATTCACACACATTAATTCCAAGATGAATTCCTTCTGCACCTTCTGCACGCTCATGGGCTTCAGCTTCTCCCTGCTTCACACATACAAAGTGTATATATGCACTCCACATTTAGCAAAGGCCCTGGTTAAGAGAAATTGGCTGGATGTTTTTGTAGGAAAGTACCATCTTGCCTGGCATGTTACCCCCATTTTTCACTGTATATATGTTGTTTTAGTTGTATGTGTCACTGGGACCCTGCCAGCCAGGGCCCCAGTGCTCATAAGTGTGCCTGAATGTGTTACCTGTGTTATGACTAACTGTCTCACTGAGGCTCTGCTATCCAGAACCTCAGTGGTTATGCTCTCTCATTTCTTTCAAATTATCACTAACAGGCTAGTGACCAATTTTACCAATTTACATTGGCTTAATGGAACACCCTTATAATTCCCTAGTATATGGTACTGAGGTACCGAGGGTATTGGGGTTCCAGGAGATCCCTATGGGCTGCAGCATTTCTTTTGCCACCCATAGGGAGCTCTGACAATTCTTACACAGGCCTGCCACTGCAGCCTGAGTGAAATAACGTCCACGTTATTTCACAGCCATTTACCACTGCATAAGTAACTTATAAGTCACCTATATGTCTAACCTTTACCTGGTAAAGGTTAGGTGGAAAGTTACTTAGTGTGAGGGCACCCTGGCACTAGCCAAGGTGCCCCCACATTGTTCAGGGCAAATTCCCCGGACTTTGTGAGTGCGGGGACACCAATACACGTGTGCACTACATATAGGTCACTACCTATATGTAGCTTCACAATGGTAACTCCGAATATGGCCATGTAACATGTCTATGATCATGGAATTGCCCCCTCTATGCCATCCTGGCATAGTTGGCACAATACCATGATCCCAGTGGTCTGTAGCACAGACCCTGGTACTGCCAAACTGCCTTTTCAGGGGTTTCACTGCAGCTGCTGCCAACCCCTCAGACAGGTTTCTGCCCTCGTGGGGTCCAGCCAGGCTTGTCCCAGGATGGCAGTACAAAGGACTTCCTCTGAGAGAGGGTGTTACACCCTCTCCCTTTGGAAAATGGTGTGAAGGCAGGGGAGGAGTAGCCTCCCCCAGTCTCTGGAAATGCTTTCATGGGCACAGATGGTGCCCATTTCTGCATAAGCCAGTCTACACCGGTTCAGGGACCCCTCAGCCCTGCTCTGGCGCAAAACTGGACAAAGGAAAGGGGAGTGACCACTCCCCTGACCTGCACCTCCCCTGGGAGGTGCCCAGAGCTCCTCCAGTGTGCTCCAGACCTCTGCCATCTTGGAAACAGAGGTGCTGCTGGCACACTGGACTGCTCTGAGTGGCCAGTGCCAGCAGGTGACGTCAGAGAATCCTTCTGATAGGCTCCTTCAGGTGTTGCGAACCTATCCTCTCTCGTAGGTAGCCAAACCCTCTTTTCTGGCTATTTAGGGTCTCTGTCTTTGGGGATTCCTCAGATAACGAATGCAAGAGCTCATCAGAGTTCCTCTGCATCTCTCTCTTCACCTTCTGCCAAGGAATCGACTGCTGACCGCGCTGGAAGCCTGCAAAACTGCAACAAAGTAGCGAAGACGACTACTGCAACTCTGTAACGCTGATCCTGCCGCCTTCTCGACTGTTTTCCTGGTGGTGTATGCTTTGGGGGTAGTCTGCCTCCTCTCTGCACTAGAAGCTCCGAAGAAATCTCCCGTGGGCCGACGGAATTGCCCCCCTGCAACCGCAGGCACCAAAGAACTGCATTACCGGTACCCCGGGTCTCCTCTCAGCACAACGAGCGAGGTCCCTTGATTCCAGCAACTCTGTCCAAGTGACTCCCACAGTCCAGTGACTCTTCAGTCCAAGTTTGGTAGAGGTAAGTCCTTGCCTCCCCACGCCAGACTGCATTGCTGGGAACCGTGACTTTTCCAGCTACTCCGGCCTCTGTGCGCTTCCGGCAAAAATCCTTTGTGCACAGCCAAGCCTGGGTCCACGGCACTCTAACCTGCATTGCACGACTTCCTAAGTTGTCCTCCGGCGACGTGGGACTCCTTTGTGCGACTTCGGGTGAGCACCGTTTCCCTCCTCTTTGTAGTGCCTGTTCTGGCACTTCTGCGGGTGCTGCCTGCTTGTGAGAGAGCTCTTTGTCTTGCTCGACGCTCCCTCTGTCCTCAGACGCAATTGGCGACATCCTGGTCCCTCCTGGGCCACAGCAGCATTAAAAAACCCTAACTGCACAATTTGCAGCTAGCAAGGCTTGTTGGCGGTCTTTCAGTGGGAAAACACTTCTGCACGACTTTCCACGGCGTGGGAGATCCATCCTCGAAAGGGGAAGTCTCTAGCCCTTGTCGTTCCTGCAGAATCCTCAACTTCTACTGTCCAGTAGCAGCTTCTTTGCACCCACAGCTGGCATTTCCTGGGCATCTGCCCATCTCTGACTTGCTTGTGACTTTTGGACTTGGTCCCCTTGTTCCACAGGTACCCTCGACTGGAAATCCATTGTTGTTGCATTGCTGGTTTGTGTCTTTCCTGCAGAATTCCCCTATCACGACTTCTATGTCCTTTGGGGAACTTTAGTGCACTTTGCACTCACTTTTCAGGGTCTTGGGGGGGGCTATTTTTCTAACCCTTACTATTTTCTAATAGTCCCAGCGACCCTCTACAAGGTCACATAGGTTTGGGGTCCATTCGTGGTTCGCATTCCACTTTTGGAGTATATGGTTTGTGTTGCCCATTTCCCTATGTGTCCCCATTGCATCCTATTGTAACTATACATTGTTTGCACTGTTTTCTAATACTAATACTGGTATTGGTATTGTGTACATATATCTTGTGTATATTTGCTATCCTCATACTGAGGGTACACTCTGAGATACTTTGGCATATTGTCCTAAAAATAAAGTACCTTTATTTTTAGTATATCTGTGTATTGTGTTTTCTTATGATATTGTGCATATGACACTTGTGGTACTGGTGGAGCTTCACTCATCTCCTAGTTCAGCCTAAGCTGCTCTGCTAAGCTACCATTATCTATCAGCCTATGTTGCTAGACACCCTATACACTAATAAGGGATAACTGGGCCTGGTGCAAGGTGTAAGTACCCCTTGGTACTCACTACAAGCCAGTCCAGCCTCCTACATTGGTGGCAGCGGTGGGATAAGTGCTTTGAGACTACTTACCACTTTTGTCATTGTACTTTTCATAAGCGAAAAATATACAAAACAAGTTCAGTGTATGTACACCTAACCAAAAAGTTTTGCATTTCTTTTCTGACCTCTTTTCTAAAGTGCTGAAAAGTACCTCTAAACTTTCTAAAAAGTTCTTAAAAGTTTAAAAAGTTTTTTTTCTGGGGCCCTTCTGTCCAAACTTGCATATGATCACCTTAGCTGGAAAGGAGCAAGGAGTCTCTGCATAGAGAGAGGTTTGAGTGTAGGGAAGAATCCTTCTTTGGAATTACTGCTTAACATGCTTAGAGAACAAGATAAGGCCAGAAGGGCCCCATCTGTTGAAAAAGTAGCTAATGGTTCCCAATCTGATCCAGGGACTCCCCTAGGAAAAGATTCAGGAAAGAAACTTCCTAGCCTACCCATTACTAGACAGCCTAGCATAGTTGGTACTGATGTAGAGTCACACCTTACAGATAGTGTTGTCTCACATCTTAACAAGAGTATTCCTTCTCACCACAGTAGAAGTGATGTTTCTGTTAACCAAGCTGTTAGGGTGCCTTCTGTAAGTGATAGGTCTCCTTCTGTCAATTCTCATCATACCTCTGTTTCAAGACATGTCCCTCCCACCAACCCTGATGACAGAATGTTAGAAAGGGAACTCAATAAGTTGAGAGTGGAACAAACCAGACTGAAGCTTAAGAAGCAACAGCTGGATTTGGATAGACAGTCCTTAGAACTAGAGAAGGAAAGACAGAAGTTGGGTTTAGAAACCCATGGTGGCAGCAGCAGTATTCCCCATAGTCATCCTGCAAAAGAGCATGATTCCAGGAATCTGCACAAGATAGTTCCCCCTTATAAGGAGGGGGATGACATTAACAAGTGGTTTGCTGCACTTGAGAGGGCCTGTGTTGTACAGGATGTCCCTCAAAGGCAGTGGGCTGCTATCCTATGGCTATCATTTAGTGGAAAGGGTAGGGATAGGCTCCTTACTGTGAAAGAAAGTGATGCCAATAATTTTACAGTTCTTAAGAATGCACTCCTGGATGGTTATAGCTTAACCACTGAACAGTACAGGATAAAGTTCAGAGAGACCAAAAAGGAGTCTTCACAAGACTGGGTTGATTTCATTGACCATTCAGTGAAGGCCTTGGAGGGGTGGTTACATGGCAGTAAAGTTACTGATTATGACAGCCTGTATAACTTGATCCTGAGAGAGCATATTCTTAATAATTGTGCGTCTGATTTGTTGCACCAGTACTTGGTGGACTCTGATCTGACCTCTCCCCAAGAATTGGGAAAGAAGGCAGACAAATGGGTCGGAACAAGGGTGAACAGAAAAGTTCATACAGAGGGTGACAAAGATGGCAACAAGAAGAAGGATGGTAAGTCTTCTGACAAGGGTGGGGACAAATCTAAAAATGAGTCTTCATCAGGCCCACAAAAACACTCTGGTGGGGGTGGTGGGCCCAAATCCTCTTCTAATCAAAACAAAGAAAAGAAACCATGGTGCTATTTATGTAAAATAAAAGGCCATTGGACAACAGATCCCAGTTGTCCAAAGAAAAGCACCAAGCCTCCTACTACTACAACCCCTACTGCTACACCTAGTGTCCCTACTAATAGCAGTGGTGGTGGGAGCAAGCCTACTAATAGCCAATCCAAGGGAGTAGCTGGGCTCACTATTGGTAACTTAGTTGGGGTTGGTCTTGTTAGGGAGACCACAGAGGCTGTGTTAGTCTCTGAGGGGGCTATTGATTTAGCCACCTTGGTTGCTTGTTCCCTTAATATGGATAAGTACAAGCAGCTACCCCTAATAAATGGTGTTGAGGTTCAGGCCTACAGGGACACTGGTGCCAGTGTTACTATGGTAATAGAGAAACTGGTCCACCCTGAACAACACCTACTTGGTCACCAGTACCAAGTAACCGATGCTCACAACAACACACTTAGCCACCCCATGGCTGTTGTAAATCTCAACTGGGGGGGGGGTTACTGGTCCAAAGAAAGTTGTGGTAGCCTCAGATTTACCTGTAGACTGTCTACTAGGAAATGATTTGGAGACATCAGCTTGGTCAGATGTGGAGTTGGAGGCCCATGCAGCAATGCTGGGCATCCCAGGGCATATTTCTGCTTTAACCAGGGCTCAGGACAAAAAGCAAAAAGGACAGGGAAACTTGGATCCTGGAACAATGGACCAAGTGCTCCCTAAAGCTAGGGCTAGTAGAAGTAAAGCACTTCCTACTAGCCCTCCCTCTACAGGGGATTCTACTTCTGAGGAAGAAGAATTTCCACCCTGTGCAGAACCTACACCAGAGGAGCTGGAAGCAGACACTGCTGAGCTTTTGGGTGAAGGGGGGCCTGCCAGGGAGGAGCTGAGTGGGGCACAGCAAACCTGTCCCACACTAGAGGGTCTAAGACAGCAAGCTGTGAAACAAGCTAATGGGGATGTCAGTGACTCTCACAGAGTTTACTGGGAGGACAACCTCTTGTACACTGAAGCAAGGGATCCTAAACCTGGAACTGCCAGGAGGTTAGTGATTCCTCAGGAGTACAGAAAGTTCCTCCTAACTCTAGCCCACGACATTCCCCTAGCTGGACATCTGGGACAAATGAAAACGTGGGACAGACTTGTTCCCTTGTTTCATTGGCCTAGAATGTCAGAGGACACAAAGGAATTTTGTAAGCCCTGTGAAACCTGTCAAGCCAGTGGCAAGACAGGTGGCACTCCAAAGGCACCCCTTATCCCACTGCCTTTGGTTGGGGTTCCCTTTGAAAGGGTAGGGGTTGACATAGTTGGCCCCTTTGACCCTCCTACTGCTTCAGGCAATAGGTTTATCTTGGTGGTAGTGGACCATGCCACCAGATATCCTGAAGCAATTCCTCTAAGGACCACTACAGCTCCTGCAGTGGCAAAGGCCCTCCTGGGAATCTATTCCAGAGTGGGCTTCCCAAAAGAGGTGGTATCAGACAGGGGAAGCAATTTCATGTCTGCTTACTTAAAGGCCATGTGGAAGGAGTGTGGTGTGACTTGCAAGTTCACTACACCCTATCATCCACAAACAAATGGACTGGTGGAGAGATTTAACAAAACTCTCAAAGGCATGATTATGGGACTCCCTGAAAAACTCCGCAGGAGATGGGATATCCTTTTACCATGCCTCCTTTTTGCCTACAGGGAGGTACCCCAGAAAGGAGTGGGCTTCAGCCCCTTTGAACTCCTCTTTGGACACCCTGTTAGGGGTCCACTAACACTTGTCAAGGAGGGTTGGGAACAACCTTTAAAAGCTCCAAAGCAAGATATTGTGGATTATGTACTTGGCCTCAGATCAAGGATGGCTGAGTACATGAAAAAGGCCAGTAAAAACCTTCAGGCCAGCCAAGAGCTCCAAAAGCAATGGCATGACCAGAAGGCTGTTTTGGTTCAGTACAAACCAGGGCAGAAAGTGTGGGTCTTGGAGCCTGTGGCCCCAAGAGCACTCCAAGATAAATGGAGTGGACCCCACACAATTGTTGAGAAAAAGGGTGAAGTCACCTACTTAGTTGACTTAGGCACTGCCAGGAGTCCCCTTAGGGTGCTCCATGTCAATCGCCTGGAACCCTACTATGACAGGGCTGATATCACCCTGCTCATGGCAACTGATGAGGGACAGGAAGAAGACAGTGATCCTCTACCTGATCTCTTTTCTTCCACAGAACAAGATGCTCTAGTGGAAGATGTAGTTTTGGCTGATTGTCTTACTGCTGAGCAGAAAGACCATTGCATAAATCTCCTGGGTCAGTTTTCTGAACTCTTCTCTACTGTGCCAGGTACCACTTCTTGGTGTGAGCACACTATAGATACTGGAGACAGTTTGCCTGTCAAAAGTAAGATCTATAGGCAGCCTGACCATGTCAGAGACTGCATAAAGCAAGAGGTGCAGAAAATGTTAGAACTGGGAGTGGTTGAGCACTCTGAAAGTCCATGGGCTTCTCCTGTGGTACTTGTACCAAAACCTCATTCCAAGGATGGAAAGAAGGAAATGCAGTTTTGTGTAGACTACAGAGGTCTCAACCAGGTAACCAAAACTGATGCTCACCCTATACCCAGGGCAGATGAGCTCATAGATACACTGCCATCTGCCAAGTATCTAAGCACTTTTGATTTGACTGCAGGGTATTGGCAGATCAAATTATCAGAAGATGCTAAACCTAAAACTGCATTTTCAACCATTGGAGGCCATTACCAATTCACAGTAATGCCTTTTGGATTGAAAAATGCACCTGCCACTTTTCAGAGGTTGGTGAACACAGTCCTGCAAGGGCTGGAAGCTTTTAGTGCAGCATATTTGGACGATATAGCTGTCTTTAGCTCCAGCTGGGATGATCACCTGGTCCACCTATGGAAAGTTTTGGAGGCCCTGCAAAAGGCAGACCTCACTATCAAGGCTTCAAAGTGCCAGATAGGGCAGGGGAAGGTGCTTTATCTGGGACACCTTGTTGGTGGGGAACAGATTGCACCACTTCAGGGGAAAATCCAAACTATTATAGATTGGGTTCCTCCTACTACTCAGACTCAGGTGAGAGCCTTCCTAGGCCTCACTGGGTATTACAGGAGGTTCATGAAGAACTATGGCTCCATTGCAGCCCCTCTTAATGACCTCACATCCAAGAAAATGCCTAAAAAGGTATTATGGACAGCAAACTGTCAGAAAGCTTTTGAGGAGCTGAAGCAGGCCATGTGCTCTGCACCTGTCCTGAAAAGCCCTTGTTACTCTAAAAAATTATATGTCCAAACTGATGCATCTGAATTAGGAGTAGGGGCAGTTCTATCACAACTTAATTCTGAGGGCCAGGATCAACCTGTTGCTTTTATTAGTAGGAGGTTGACCCCTAGAGAAAAGCGTTGGTCTGCCATTGAGAGGGAGGCCTTTGCTGTGGTCTGGGCACTGAAGAAGTTGAGGCCATACCTGTTTGGCACTCACTTCATTGTTCAGACAGACCACAAACCTCTACTTTGGCTAAAACAAATGAAAGGTGAAAATCCTAAATTGTTGAGGTGGTCCATATCCCTACGGGGAATGGACTATACAGTGGAACATAGACCTGGGAGCACCCACTCCAATGCAGATGGACTCTCTAGATATTTCCACTTAGACAATGAAGACTCATCAGGTCATGGCTAGTCTTATTGTCCTTCGTTGGGGGGGGGGGGGGGTTGTGTAGGAAAGTACCATCTTGCCTGGCATGTTACCCCCATTTTTCACTGTATATATGTTGTTTTAGTTGTATGTGTCACTGGGACCCTGCCAGCCAGGGCCCCAGTGCTCATAAGTGTGCCTGAATGTGTTACCTGTGTTATGACTAACTGTCTCACTGAGGCTCTGCTATCCAGAACCTCAGTGGTTATGCTCTCTTATTTCTTTCAAATTGTCACTAACAGGCTAGTGACCAATTTTACCAATTTACATTGGCTTACTGGAACACCCTTATAATTCCCTAGTATATGGTACTGAGGTACCCAGGGTATTGGGGTTCCAGGAGATCCCTATGGGCTGCAGCATTTCTTTTGCCACCCATAGGCAGCTCTGACAATTCTTACACAGGCCTGCCACTGCAGCCTGAGTGAAATAACGTCCACGTTATTTCACAGCCATTTACCACTGCACTAAAGTAACTTATAAGTCACCTATATGTCTAACCTTTACCTGGTAAAGGTTAGGTGCAAAGTTACTTAGAGTGAGGGCACCCTGGCACTAGCCAAGGTGCCCCCACATTGTTCAGGGCAAATTCCCCGGACTTTGTGAGTGCGGGGACACCATTACACGCGTGCAGTACATATAGGTCACTACCTATATGTAGCTTCACAATGGTAACTCCGAATATGGCCATGTAACATGTCTATGATCATGGAATTGCCCCCTCTATGCCATCCTGGCATAGTTGGCACAATCCCATGATCCCAGTGGTCTGTAGCACAGACCCTGGTACTGCCAAACTGCCTTTTCAGGGGCTTCACTGCAGCTGCTGCTGCTGCCAACCCCTCAGACAGGTTTCTGCCCTCCTGGGGTCCAGCCAGGCTTGTCCCAGGATGGCAGAACAAAGGACTTCCTCTGAGAGAGGGTGTTACACCCTCTCCCTTTGGAAAATGGTGTGAAGGCAGGGGAGGAGTAGCCTCCCCCAGCCTCTGGAAATGCTTTCATGGGCACAGATGGTGCCCATTTCTGCATAAGCCAGTCTACACCGGTTCAGGGACCCCTCAGCCCTGCTCTGGCGCGAACTTGGACAAAGGAAAGGGGAGTGACCACTCCCCTGACCTGCACCTCCCCTGGGAGGTGCCCAGAGCTCCTCCAGTGTGCTCCAGACCTCTGCCATCATGGAAACAGAGATGCTGCTGGCACACTGGACTGCTCTGAGTGGCCAGTGCCAGCAGGTGACATCAGAGACTCCTTCTGATAGGCTCCTTCAGGTGTTGCTAGCCTATCCTCTCTCCTAGGTAGCCAAACCCTCTTTTCTGGCTATTTAGGGTCTCTGTCTTTGGGGATTCCTCAGATAACGAATGCAAGAGCTCATCAGAGTTCCTCTGCATCTCTCTCTTCACCTTCTGCCAAGGAATCGACTGCTGACCACGCTGGAAGCCTGCAAAACTGCAACAAAGTAGCAAAGACGACTACTGCAACTCTATAAAGCTGATCCTGCCGCCTTCTCGACTGTTTTCCTGGTGGTGCATGCTGAGGGGGTAGTCTGCCTCCTCTCTGCACTAGAAGCTCCGAAGAAATCTCCTGTGGGCCTACGGAATCGTCCCCCTGCAACCGCAGGCACCAAAGAACTGCATTACCGGTACCCTGGGTCTCCTCTCAGCACGACGAGCGAGGTCCCTTGATTCCAGCAACTCTGTCCAAGTGACTCTTACAGTCCAGTGACTCTTCAGTCCAAGTTTGGTGGAGGTAAGTCCTTGCCTCCCCACGCCAGACTGCATTGCTGGGAACTGCGACTTTTGCAGCTACTCCGGCCTCTGTGCACTTCCGGTGGAAATCCTTTGTGCACAGCCAAGCCGACGTGGGACTCCTTTGTGCGACTTCGGGTGAGCACCGTTTCACTCCTCTTTGTAGTGCCTGTTCCGGCACTTCTGCGGGTGCTGCATGCTTCTGAGAGAGCTCCTTGTCTTGCTCGACGCCCCCTCTGTCCCCAGACGAAATTGGCGACATCCTTGTCCCTCCTGGGCCACAGCAGCATCCAAAAACCCTAACTGCATGATTTGCAGCTAGCAAGGCTTGTTGGCGGTCTTTCGGCGGGAAAACACTTCTGCACAACTCTCCACGGCGTGGGAGATCCATCCTCTAAAGGGGAAGTCTCTAGCCCTTGTCGTTCCTGCAGAATCCTCAGCTTCTACTGTCCAGTAGCAGCTTCTTTGCACCCACAGCTGGCATTTCCTGGGCATCTGCCCATCTCCGACTTGCTTGTGACTTTTGGACTTGGTCCCCTTGTTCCACAGGTACCCTTGACTGGAAATCCATCGTTGTTGCATTGCTGGTTTGTGTCTTTCCTGCAGATTTCCCCTATCACAACTTCTATGTCTTTTGGAGAACTTTAGTGCACTTTGCACTCACTTTTCAGGGTCTTGTGGGGGGGCTATTTTTCTAACCCTTACTATTTTCTAATAGTCCCAGCGACCCTCTACAAGGTCACATAGGTTTGGGGTCCATTCGTGGTTCGCATTCCACTTTTGGAGTATATGGTTTGTGTTGCCCCTATGTATCCCCATTGCATCCTATTGTAACTATACATTGTTTGCACTGTTTTCTAATACTATTACTGCATATTTTGTTATTGTGTACATATATCTTGTGTATATTTGCTATCCTCATACTGAGGGTACACTCTGAGATACTTTGGCATATTGTCCTAAAAATAAGGTACCTTTATTTTTAGTATATCTGTGTATTGTGTTTTCTTATGATATTGTGCATATGACACTTGTGGTACTGTAGGAGCTTCACTCGTCTCCTAGTTCAGCCTAAGCTGCTCTGCTAAGCTACCATTATCTATCAGCCTATGCTGCTAGACACCCTATACACTAATAAGGGATAACTGGGTCTGGTGCAAGGTGTAAGTACCCCTTGTTACTCACTACAAGCCAGTCCAGCCTCCTACAGTTTTCAACAGGGACTACCAAATGGTACCTACTTCCTGGATGAAATAATCCGAATAGCCTGCCCCTTCACTGTAAGTTCACGCTACCACAACTGTTAGTCCAACAAAGTCTAGTGAGAGGGCAGTAGTCAGGCTCTCTATCAAGAATTAATTTTTAGTCCACTCCCAGGCCTAAAAGCTGGACTATGTGATCTCAATCCTTGTGAACAGGGAGGCCCTCATGGAACTCTCCTGGTTGTTCTTTTTCACTGGGGTGAAAAGCAAAAATACTGTAGTGATATTCATGTGTCTTTGCAAACAGGCAGGGTAGCAAACTCTCCATGCCACAAAGGCAGTGCTTAACTTGGTTGCAGATGGTGGCCATTGGCACTCTATTTTGGGGACCGACACGTATTTTTCATCACCAGACTTTTCTCGAGTGCAAGAGAGAGAAGACACATAAATTGGGAAAAATGGAGGAAAAGAAAATTGGCCATAAAGGGAGAAAGCAGGGGCCTGCAGTAGTGAGATAAATGGGAAGGCAGTGTCAGGTAGTGGATTAAAGAGACCTGAGGTGGATTCAGGACTACGCAGATTTTGTCTTCGGCACGCTGACATTAAATAGTGTCAGCCGCGGGCTTCAGAACCCCTCTAATAAGATTTACTAAGCCACACAAAGCTACGTTGCCCGGCTTAGTAAATCCAGAGAAATGTAAGGCAGTGCAAATCACTTTCTTGCGTTACTCTGCTTTGGAAAGGCATTCCGTGGGAGGAGCATGGGTCTTCCCATGCATACAACCCATGAACTTTGATGCAGTCCCAGATTTACCAAGGTTATCAAACCTGAGATTGCATCAGATTGATACACTTTCCCAACTGAGGAGTAATACCTTTATTTCTCCTCATTATTTCCTCTTTCTATGTGTGCTGCATTCTGCAACACACGTAGAAGGAGAAAAATACTTCAAACAACTATTCTTGTGCAAGAAAGTGTCCCTTCCTGCACAGAAACAACCCTGCCTGCAATGCAGGCACAATTGCACCATGGGTGCTTGCATTGGTGCTAGGCAGCCCTCAGTGCACCAGAGAGGAAGAGACCAGGAATGCACCATATCTTAATAGATAGGGCACATTCCTGCTCTCTTACTCTCACACAAAGCAGCGCTGCAAGTTGTTTTGCTGCGTTGCGCTGCATGACTGTTTGATAAATATGCCCCTGAGAGCATGCAGTCTGTAGGCTGTAGAGCATGTATACCTCAGACTGTGTGTGTTTGTATTTGTGTGTCTGTACGCGGGGCAGTAGTTCCTGGTGGTGGGAGAAATTGGGGGGCGCACTGGGGGTATTTTGCACATTGTGATGAAGTCCAAAGTTTCGTGAGTTTGCCTGGTCCTGGCATAATTTCACTTGGCCCACTTCAATCCCTGCAGCAGGGGTGCCTGCTGAACAGGGATAGGTCATGAGGCTGCAGGGAACTGTGTTTCCCTACTGTCACTTGAGAGGTATCTGGAAATCATAATAGGAGCCATACAGAAGTGTCATTTTCTCTTTTCCTCACTACTAGCAGTCCCAAGCTGACCTTCCAGGTGGAGAAAGGACAAGGAGCATGGTTACTATGATTGAAGAGCTAATCTATTGCTACTCCTGGCCCTGCACAGCAGTGGTTGAGTGCCCGCTATGGGACGGGGCCACTTATTTTTAACCACCACAATTTTTTTTACATCTTAATTTTGCAAAGCTTTTATAATTATACGTACACACACACTAAACAGTAAAGGTCGTCACTGTTTAGTTACAGTTAGGTCAGACTTTCCATAGGAAGAGCATTTTTTGTTTTGCTAAAAACTTTGGTAGCCTTCATCAAATATTTACGAACCATCCCAGTATTAAAGTTCACCTACCTGGAAATTTCCAGGGGTGATTCATCAAGCAGGGCCTGAGAAAAAATAGACCCATAACACAATATTGCCATGCCATTTCCATAGAGAAAATTAGTCACTAAAAAGGCTGAAAAGAATTGCACCAAATTTGGTAGAGAGCTAAATGTTCACCCAAACCTACACTTTTCATGATTTAGAATGAATCTGTTCCGTCGTTTGGAGAAATTAGTATTACAAAAATAGAGATATGTTGACAGTTGATCTCTCTGGAGTTCCTCGGGAGTCCTGCAAGAGCAGGAATTTAAAAAATAAAGTGTTGGGATAGGCTGAGTAGGCTCTTTCTCCCAATGGTCATTTCGCTTCTGCAGGACTAAGATTGTTCCTGGGAGAGCGAGCTTTCTGATTGGCTGGCAGCATCAGAAGAAATTATAACTCTGCCATTACAGAAGACCCCCGTCTTCTGTAATGGCAGAGTCACCGTATCCTGAAAATGTTTAAAAAATACCATATAAGAGAGAAGGGTAGGTGCTCCTTGACCCTGTGACCTCGTGGGAGACCCAGAAGGACTTCCGTTGGGCCCAAAAATAAAAAAAAATGAAAGGTCGCTACGATCGTGCCGGCCTCTTGAGGGATCATGAAAATTAATTACAAAACAAATATTTATGTGCATGTGGGGCTGGTCACCCACAGGAGGTTGGGCTCAGGGTCTGGCGAGGGGAATTAGTGACAAAAAGGATTCTGATTGGCTGGTCTCACTGTTCACCAGTGGGGCTGAGAGATGTCATTGGCTGCGCACAATAAAGAAAAATGAAGTAGTTGCCATTACAGGGCTTGGTCCCGGAGTACTGAAAAATGAATGTAAAAGGCTATCAAGGGGCTGGGTAGGAATGCCCTTGATCCCCCTAGCTCTCGTAGGTCATGGGACCCCCCCTACTCCTTTGCGTAACATTTCAGAGGAAGATATTTTTAAAATATTTTCAGTCCATCACAAAGCTGGGGGAGTCCAGCTGAAGACAACTCACTACCCCCCCTGTGGTTCCATGGGTCTTCCACGAGAGTGCTATGGGAATGGGCACATTCATATCATAATTAGATATCGCTTACGTCAAAAAAGAAACTCATAGAACTTCACTGAACAACATAAAGGTTAAAATGGAGTAATACATAAGTAAGGTAGTAAGATTGTAACTTGTCATGCTTTCCTTATGCCCTATCATAGTGCGTCACTAAAGACATGTTCTGTGATATCATTGATAACATCACTGATGACTTCAGTGAATTTCAGTGTTTTACAGATATTTCACCTAATTATAACATCACTTTAACCTTTGTTTTTGTCAGTGTAGATAGATAGATAGATAGATAGATAGATAGATAGATAGATAGATAGATAGATAGATAGATAGATAGATAGATAGATAAACATAGTAGAAAACTAAGTTATGTTTGAGGCTTAAACACATAAAACCACTACAATGTCCACCACCATGAACAGAAGACCTAACTGGGGAACAACATAGTAGATTCCTGTGAGTTATGTTACATATATTCGTATACATAACTGAAGAATTTCTGTGGTTTTGTGCATTTGAGCTGCAAACATAACTAAGTTTTAACTGTTATTTGCAGTGACTTGAGTTGCTATTGTAATGATTTGTTTTCAGGGCCTGTTGCACATGTCCTTTGATATCAAAACAAGTGCACTGTTCCACAAAGGAGAGACATAAGGAAAATGATCCAGTTTGGAAATGGCGAATCTGTACTGAGTATTCTTAGGAGGGCCCTCAAGCACCCATTTGGGTGACAGGTATCATCATCGGGCTCACTCCTCGCCAGACTGGTGCTGCAATGCCTGGCGGGCCAGCCAACATTCTGGGTGGCACTCAACCATTGTAAAATTGCTAACAACAAGGGTCTGGGAAAGAAACTGAATCAGAAACGGAGAGTGTAGAAAAAGAGACAAAACTCTAAAATTGGCTCTGAACCTGAGCCACTATTTTAATGTGATAGAAATTGGGTTCAGGCCAAGATTAAAAGCAAAAAATATTAGAGTGTTACTGGAAATAATGTACCGTTACACTCTATAATCTAGGAAGGTAGTTCGCCTAATCCTATATGGTCAACATGTTTCGCGTCTATGTTTGGTCACAAAGTGATCCAGTGACGCTTCTTCAGGACCCACAAAAAAAAAGCCTTTGATTATTAAACTACTTCTCCTATGTGTCAGTAATTTATCAAGTGCACATCAAGTCACTTACAGTGTAGAAGACAGAGTATGTCTAAGTCAGTCGGTCAGTATAGTCGCCCTGCATATAATCAAAAAGACACAAAACAGTTAGTGCCAATAGTCAACACAGAAAAAACACAATTGAAAACAAATATAGTGACAACCACCCTTAATCAGTGTGTAATACATAAAGATGAAAAGGTTTTTGCGATGCTTACCATCCCATATTAGAGATTGGGCTCCCTAGGTCTGCGCTAGCATCAACCAAGGAAAACTAACTAAATAAAAATATTAATGATATGTAATAATGTAGCACCGCATAATAATACATGGATACATAACATCGAACAAGTCTGGGTATTTCCGTCTGAATTGTATCACTTGATATGATATTAGACGCATCTGTGCATAAAGATGTATGTGTACCCATTTATAGAGTTTGTTAAAAGACAGTTATATGGAGAAAAACAAACTCTAATGCACATGATGGAATTGTATTTGGCCTTAAAGGTGTTACTGCTATTTGGCTTCACAGTCCTCTTAAAAGTAGGTTACCCTGTAAATATGCCTGGGTTCTATTGCCAAAAAACACATATAGCAGAAACACACCTGTTTTATCTATGCCTTAATTGACCTCTAATCAAAATGGTATATGCTGCAATCCCCCAGAAGGGACTGGTGCATACTGCCACACGTCCATTAATAATTTTGAATGGGAAAAATATTGAGTATCCTGAACTTAGTCAGTCATGGCGGTCGCCCGGTGAAGAAAGAGGCACCATACAAATAATAAATCAGGCTACGTGAAAGTTCAATGGTCTCATATGCTCGTGGAGCACAACAAATCTCACCCGCTGTCCCCTGCTTACTTTTTCCGATCCTCAGTCCGTCCGGGAACCTGCCCCCTGCCGCGCGCCTGAAAACGGCGTGTTGATGAGGCAGGGGGTTATTTATGCTGGCGCTGTGTAGCGCGAGTCACCCGGAACACACCAGCCGGTAGTTCCGGGTATTGGAAATAAAAATAGGACTAACGTCTCGGCGGCCATCTTACGAAGTTAGTCAGTGAGACAATCGAGTGGTTGTCGAATGTTGTTAAACCTGTCTTGGTACCCATAAAAGACAGGGGGGGGAGTTTGGGGGTTACTATGGGGGCCATCTTTTATTAACAAAGAGTGGTAAAAAAGACCATGAAATAGAACTAGAAATAATAAAGTAACCGAAGACCCCCTATCTTTGTGTGGATAAACAAGTGATTAAATAAGCATTGGAGAAGTTTCCTTATCATAATCAAAAAAGTGAATCATCCAAATTGATGAAAAAATATATAAAACAATATATATATATATATATACATAATGCCCGCTCTGTTAGAATCTTTTAACTAGTAGTTTTGAGACATTTCAATTGAGTTAAGAAAAAGGGAGCAAATGACTGGTAAATAATAATCTGTCAAGGTTGAACGTAATGTAACTGGGATATAATGACCCTTGTGCTTTCGAAAATTAAGGTGTTAATAAATTCCAAGGAATGTCATCATTCAGTCCTTCTTTATGGGTTTTCAATCTGAAAACCCATCTCTGTTCGATCTTAAATAAATAGTTAGGGTTATTGCTGTCATATCTTGGTACTTGCAGTACTATCCACCACATATCGTCAGGGCCGTGTTTAGCATCCAAAAAATGTGCACTGGTTGAGTGCCACCCAGAATGTTGGGTGGCCCGCCAGGCATTGCAGCACCAGTCTGGCGAGGAGTGAGCCCGATGATGATACCTGTCACCCAAATGGGTGCTTGAGGGCCCTCCTAAGAATACTCAGTACAGATTCGCCATTTCCAAACTGGATCATTTTCCTTATGTCTCTCCTTTGTGGAACAGTGCACTTGTTTTGATATTATAGGTTCATTTGGGAGACTGTGCACTGGACCAGTAATCTCCCAGTTCCCACCTTGTTTATAGAGTTTAGCACAGCAGCACCGCTGTGGGACTTATATACGGGTCTTAATAAGTAGACCTTTTTCTTCCAATTTCTGCCTTCTACTCTATTGACCATGGATAATTTCCAAGGTCTGAGCTTCGATGACGAGGCAGTTTCTGCGATCCTACAAGCTCCATCCATACTTGATAATGATGGGGCTAATCCCACAGGTAGTCTAAAAGAAGACTGGGATAAACTCTCCTCTCTCAAACGTGATTTAATTAAAACTGTCATGCACGGCACGATAATGACAGAATATCTGAGAGCGAATATTGCTCCTAGCGGTCTCTTGGTTGCTAATATACCTAGGATCTTTCTACACGATCTGGCATTTAGAAAAGACTGGGCACAGATCGCTTGGAAATGCACCAGAGATTGGCTAGTATTAATCATCAATGCTTCAAAGCGGCTGGCCGAGTCAATTATGATACAGATCACCAGCATTGAAAGCACCATAAAAACAACAATAACTCTGTCTTCTTTTAAAAGCCGTCTTCTCGAGATCAATACAGAATTGAATGAGACGAGGGAGTTTCTAACTCAGCAGAAAATAACAAAACTACAGAAAGACATTAGGAGATTCGATCGTGAGAAAGTCTATCCTTATATTAAGGAGGACTACGATACGGATACACAGTCTCGTTCATCTGATGACTCTACAACTCCCAACAGAAAAATTCGCAATTATAGTAACAGTTCTTCATCCGACGGATGGAGCACTGATGACGGGATGCAACCACCCGTATACAACCACCCACCCATATATAACCAACCACCATACCCTCCTAACCAACCTCTTTTCTGGCAACCACCTTACCCCTTCTTCCAACCCCGCCCTATGCCACCCTATGTACCTTTTTTAGGCCGCGGCCAGGGCAGAGGAAGAGGAAGAAGGAGAGGCAGAGGCAGACGGGTCCACTGGAACAGAGAAGAACCTCAAATGGTTACTCGATGTCAGGGCAAAACCCCTCCTCCACCGAGAGCTTAGTGGTTAATCTCTCCAATAAAAATCTTTCTATTGATGAACTTTCAGCCCTGAGCTTGTTCTTCGTCCCCACTCCATCTGAAGACACCTTTCATCTTAACTGTGAACTTGCGCAATTTTTCAGGAAAATACGCCTTCACTTTTTCTTCTTGGATAGGCCGGTTTCTTCTGGGAATAACGATACGGGTCTTAAAAAACCATCGACTTTTATTCCCCCCACACATTCCCTCCCTGTCGAGGTGTTGACTTTCGAAAAAGCTGTCATGGCAGATTTGGACACTATTACTCCGAATAGACCGTTCATGAATTTGCCTGCCACTGAGAAGAAGGCTCTAAAAGATCTAGCCTCTGATCAAGCAATCACTATCAAACCAGCTGACAAGGGTGGAGCGATCGTGATTATGAACACTGAAGATTATAGACAGGAGTGTTTACGACTTCTAAGTGACAGAATTCACTATGCCCACTTGACTCATGACCCTACTACAAATTTACAGAAAAAAATCAGAAGTATGATAGAAGAGGCTAGGAACAACACATGGATCTCCCCTAAGGAAGCCGAGTTCCTAGATACTACACACCCTAGGACTCCATACTTCTGTTGCTTACCGAAAATACATAAAGGGATTCTCCCACCTCCTGGGCGACCCATAGTATCCGGCATTGGATCTGTTCTAGAACCCCTCTCCGTTTTTTGTGACTTCTTTCTTCAACCACTGGTAAAAGAATCAAGCACTTTTTTGAAGGACACGACTCATGTTCTTAACTTGATTGAGAACATTAACTTATCTAATGAAGCAAAAGCCCTCATTACACTTGACGTGGAAGCTCTATACACGAACATTCCACAGGACTTGACCTTACAAGTGGTGGAATCCGCCCTACTTGATAGCACTTGGACATCCTCTACCCCAGTCCATTTTATTATGCAGTGCGCTACCCTAGCAATGAAAAACAATTTTTTCCAATTTGAAGATTCCCTATTTCACCAATCTCAAGGGACCTCAATGGGAAGCACTTTTGCCCCTAGTCTGGCATGTTTGTATATGTATAATTTTGAGAAACTCTTTATATTACAAACATCCAATCCATTCCATGATAAGATTTCTTTATGGAAGAGGTATATTGATGACATCCTTATCATCTGGAATGGTCCTTATGATGAAATTGACGAATTCACTATTTGGATCAATTCTCTGGATCCATTCCTAAGATTCACTGCCCACTCATCTCTTACACAAGTATCATTCTTAGATCTGGTGATAAAAATTGACAACGGCATACTTACCACCACTACTTTCCATAAGAGTACTGATCGCAACAGTTTACTTGTGTACGATAGTCATCACCCAAAAGCATTGCAAGATAATCTTCCATTTGGGCAATTTTTGAGGTTACGACGGAATTGTAGTACTACCCAAACCTTTGATATTCAATCCTGTGATTTGAAATATAAATTACAGGATCGACACTATCCGAACAAGATCATTAACGCAGCTTATAAAAGAGCTCGCAACAACCACAGGGAGGCCCTGTTAACTTCGACACCTAAAGATCCGGAAACACGTCTGACGTGTGTCTCTACTTTTACTCCATTGTCCAACACCATCAAACAGTTGATCAATAAACGATGGAACATACTACAGAGTGGTGGAACGGTAATTCCAAAATCGCTTTTTGCTTTTAAAAGATCAACAAATATACGAGACCTACTTGTTCATACTCGCCCTCGTATGCCCAATGAGACACAGACACAAACTACATTATGGAGTTTACCTCCAGTGACGGGTCACCATCCATGTGGCACATGCAATGTATGTCCCCTCACTAAACGCCTTGACAGCATTGACCTCAATCATTTCGGGATTTGGCATCTGAACAAACACACTAATTGTAATACACGATAGTGTATCTACCTAATTTCCTGTCCTTGCGAATTAAAATATATTGGAATGACCACCCGTCCAGTCAAATTACGCATTAATGAGCACCGGAGCAATATCAGATGCTCACGTATTACCACGAAACTCAGTGCACATTTTTTGGATGCTAAACACGGCCCTGACGATATGTGGTGGATAGTACTGCAAGTACCAAGATATGACAGCAATAACCCTAACTATTTATTTAAGATCGAACAGAGATGGGTTTTCCGATTGAAAACCCATAAAGAAGGACTGAATGATGACATTCTTTGGAATTTATTAACACCTTAATTTTCGAAAGCACAAGGGTCATTATATCCCAGTTACATTACGTTCAACCTTGACAGATTATTATTTACCAGTCATTTGCTCCCTTTTTTTTAACTCAATTGAAATGTCTCAAAACTACTAGTTAAAAGATTCTAACAGAGCGGGCATTATGTATATATATATATATTGTTTTATATATTTTTTCATCAATTTGGATGATTCACTTTTTTGATTATGATAAGGAAACTTCTCCAATGCTTATTTAATCACTTGTTGATCCACACAAAGATAGGGGGTCTTCGGTTACTTTATTATTTCTAGTTCTATTTCATGGTCTTTTTTACCACTCTTTGTTAATAAAAGATGGCCCCCATAGTAACCCCCAAACTTCCCCCCCTGTCTTTTATGGGTACCAAGACAGGTTTAACAACATTCGACAACCACTCGATTGTCTCACTGACTAACTTCGTAAGATGGCCGCCGAGACGTTAGTCCTATTTTTATTTCCAATACCCGGAACTACCGGCTGGTGTGTTCCGGGTGACTCGCGCTACACAGCGCCAGCATAAATAACCCCCTGCCTCATCAACACGCCGTTTTCAGGCGCGCGGCAGGGGGCAGGTTCCCGGACGGACTGAGGATCGAAAAAAGTAAGCAGGGGACAGCGGGTGAGATTTGTTGTGCTCCACGAGCATATGAGACCATTGAACTTTCACGTAGCCTGATTTATTATTTGTATGGTGCCTCTTTCTTCACCGGGCGACCGCCATGACTGATTAAGTTCAGGATACTCAATATTTTTCCCATTCAAAATTATTAATGGACGTGTGGCAGTATGCACCAGTCCCTTCTGGGGGATTGCAGCATATAGCATTTTGATTAGAGGTCAATTAAGGCATAGATAAAACAGGTGTGTTTCTGCTATATGTGTTTTTTGGCAATAGAACCCAGGCATATTTACAGGGTAACCTACTTTTAAGAGGACTGTGAAGCCAAATAGCAGTAACACCTTTAAGGCCAAATACAATTCCATCATGTGCATTAGAGTTTGTTTTTCTCCATATAACTGTCTTTTAACAAACTCTATAAATGGGTACACATACATCTTTATGCACAGATGCATCTAATATCATATCAAGTGATACAATTCAGACGGAAATACCCAGACTTGTTCGATGTTATGTATCCATGTATTATTATGCGGTGCTACATTATTACATATCATTAATATTTTTATTTAGTTAGTTTTCCTTGGTTGATGCTAGCGCAGACCTAGGGAGCCCAATCTCTAATATGGGATGGTAAGCATCGCAAAAACCTTTTCATCTTTATGTATTACACACTGATTAAGGGTGGTTGTCACTATATTTGTTTTCAATTGTGTTTTTTCTGTGTTGACTATTGGCACTAACTGTTTTGTGTCTTTTTGATTATATGCAGGGCGACTATACTGACCGACTGACTTAGACATACTCTGTCTTCTACACTGTAAGTGACTTGATGTGCACTTGATAAATTACTGACACATAGGAGAAGTAGTTTAATAATCAAAGGCTTTTTTTTTTGTGGGTCCTGAAGAAGCGTCACTGGATCACTTTGTGACCAAACATAGACGCGAAACATGTTGACCATATAGGATTAGGCAAACTACCTTCCTAGATTATAGAGTGTAACGGTACATTATTTCCAGTAACACTCTAATATTTTTTGCTTTTAATCTTGGCCTGAACCCAATTTCTATCACATTAAAATAGTGGCTCAGGTTCAGAGCCAATTTTAGAGTTTTGTCTCTTTTTCTACACTCTCCGTTTCTGATTCAGTTTCTTTCCCAGACCCTTGTTGTTAGCAATTTTACAATGGTTGAGGGCCACCCAGAATGTTGGGTGGCCCGCCAGGCATTGCAGCACCAGTCTGGCGAGGAGTGAGCCCGATGATGATACCTGTCACCCAAATGGGTGCTTGAGGGCCCTCCTAAGAATACTCAGTACAGATTCGCCATTTCCAAACTGGATCATTTTCCTTATGTCTCTCCTTTGTGGAACAGTGCACTTGTTTTGATATTATAGGTTCATTTGGGAGACTGTGCACTGGACCAGTAATCTCCCAGTCCCCACCTTCTTTATAGAGTTTAGCACATGTCCTTTGACCATGCACCGTAGGACCTTTGACTGGGACCTTCTATAAATCCAATACAAAAAACGAATCCTTTCTAGCATTGCTAGTTTTGTTTACAATAATTACTCAGTGGCAAACACAAGTGCAAATGAATTGGTTATTTCCGGTGGAAGCCAATGGCATTCATTTTTGGGCACATGCAAGGGAAAGGAAGGCAGAAAATGCCGAAAGAAAAGGAAGGAGAAAGACAGTAAGACAGTGTCAAAACAAGAAAGCTGGGATGAAAAAGAGCCTGCAAGAGGGAGATAAAGGTACAATAAGTTTAAAGTCGGGAATGAAAGACTTTAGTGGACATGATGCCGAATCGAGACTATACTTGCCAATCCCAATATTCAACAGCACTGGCAACAAGATTCTGCAGAAAACCTTGGACCCTGGCACTTATTCTTTTTAATAGTGGGGCTAACAGGCATAATTCTCTTTAGCGTAATTACTCATAACTGCCTTTAAATTACTGTGCTATACTCTAGCATTTAATGCTATTTTCTAATTGCAAAATGCAGCCTTGTGTCAAAAATGGGCCTGAGGATGTATTTTGTGCTAAGAAAATAGCACTAAATGCTACCAAACACGAACAGCAGTATCCAGCATCAACTTGCTGTGTCCTAGTTTGTTGTTCCTGTGATCTTGTGATAGGACTTTTGACCCAAATTACTCAAACTGGCATAGTAGCTCCATTTCTGTAATTTTGCATCACAAGTAAGGCATTATTACGAGGGGAAGCTCCTCCGTTATAGCGGAGGAGTGTCGGCCCACTATTAAAAGTGCCCCAAGACACTGCCTAGAGACGAAAAATAAAATGGTGACAAAGTTAATTTATCACCATTTTATGTTTCATCCCCCATCCCGAACTGAGTGTCACAATGGGGTGAGGCTACCTAATGGCCATCAGCAGGGATGAGTGGTGGGCTGCCTATGCACTTGTTTAAACTATGCAAGTCCTTTTGCCGGTCAGTCAGACATGTGCACTTTAAACCTTCCGAACCAGCTGTCTTAGACAGCTGAAGTGAGAGCAAGGACAGGTCTCCAGTGCCCTCGGGAGTGCAGAGAGAGGCTGCTTCCTCCATTCCTGGTGCATCTCTCATGCTGGTTCACAACATGAGATAAGCACCAGGATTGGATAAGGGAGTTGGAGCCTTGACAGAAGACAGAAACCTGAGCAAGGAGGACCTCACCTTGCAAGCAAGGTTAGTTATTTTTATTGTATTTATTTTATTTGTTTTATGTACTCTCCTCTTTCCACCCACCCCCACTCATTTACCTGCCCTACCACACTCATAAGTTGTCGCCCACCCCTGGTATTTACTGAGATTTCTCCGACTACTCTAGAATAATTAAAATTTCATCTAAGCCCAATGCTTTTAGAATACAAGTGCTAAAGCCCCCTCACTTGGATATGTGTAAATTTAAAAGTACGAATAGTAATCTGAAGATATTAGGCATCTGTCAAATTTCAGGCATGTTTGTCAAATGTTGCCCAAGATATAAGCAGATTAACATATAGACTCTCGACTGAGAAGATGTGCAAATATGGTAACCCTTTAAAGACCACACAGCATCCTTTTGAAATGTTTGTATCTCAAATACTACATGTGGGAAGTTAGCAGTATTATATGGTACGGCTGTGCAGCCTTACTGTGGAAAACACTTGCAAAAACTGTCTTAGGCCCAGTCAGGCTTGTTTGAACAACCTTAAGCTGAACCCTGGAGAGCTATGGCTTTGAGCATCCAGGATTGCACAAAGGAGATTAGGGTAAAGAATTTAGCAGTACCAAAAACACAAAATTGGAAAGCCACCCAACAGGAAAGAAACATGACACCAATTTATATAAATAGATGATATTTTTATGAATTTTTTGAGTCTGAGATGAGCAAAATCCACCCAAGGATTGCAGATTTTTAACAAGTGATCACTTTTTAATTCAACAGCAAACAAGCATTGTTTAATTCAAAGTTTGCAAGCTTCTGAAAGGTTTGTAAAAGTTAGTTTGGCTACTTAGGCCTGGCTTGGGTACCAAATCCAGCAAGGAGAATGCCTGGGCAGTCAATGGGGCAGATCTGGACAGTTACCTAGTGTTTTTCACTCCAGTTCCAGCCTTTAGGAAATTACCATCCAAGACTTTAATTGAATGTCCTGATGCTTAGGATTCAGGATGAAAAGATGCTTAAGGATGTGCTGGATGCTGTGCAGTCAATGGTGGTGCCTTTGCGGTGATTCCTCGGTATACAGGTCATGTGGCCTTTGGCTACAGAGGTGGCTGTCCCATAAAGTCATCTTTGAGATGGTAGAATGCCAGCTGCGGCTGGACTACCAGTCTCCGAACACTGCAGTCACAGCAAAATCCTTTGGTTGGGGCTAGTGTCTCTCTTGGGTTACCAATATGGGCTCTGACAACACTCCTGGGTCTGGAAGACATGGATGCAACTTTTGACCATTGAGATTGGTCTCTTGGGGTGCCCAGCGGGGTTAGTGGGGATTCTTTCAAAGTAGCTACTGACTTGCCGATTTGGGCTACTTCATCTCTTTTGTCCCTGGAGCTGGTAAAAGGGGAACAGCCAACTGACCCTTAGAGTCTCTGCTTTGGGCTTAGGCATGACTTTTCCCCAAGCCAGGAGCCACAGGCACAGTCCTCTCTTCACTAGGCCAAGGTGCAGCAGGTGCAGACCATCAGACAGTGCAGCCTCTCTTTGTGCGGTCCAGGGGTCAGCAAGGCAGTCCTTCTTCCAGTTCTGACATGATCTCTGGTTTACAGTGCAAGGGGATTCCATTTTTATCCTGGGAAAGTGCCCTGAGGCGAAAACATGGTGCACTATTCTGGCCACTCTTAAGATATCCAAACCTTTCCTCGACTGTGAGGAGCCTGTTAGCCCACCCTAGAAGTGTGGCTACCGGTGAACTACACACCTACGGAAAAAACAGTTTGGGCACTGGCCTTGCCTCTCTGTCCCTGCCTGCAGCCTGTCTACGTGGACAAAGGGCAGCCCCTCTGGAGTGTTATCACCATTTGCCCACCAAAAGTGGCTTTACCTTTGAATCTCTCCTTTTGGGCTATCACCTTGAGTGGCTTCTTGCAACAGGAAGGTAACACCTCTTCCTGCAGCAGGCTGCTATTGTTTCTAAGCCTGCGGTTTATTCATATGACTCCTCAGGTGGGCATAAAGCTGTCTGTTGGCCAGTGCCTGTGTGAGGCTACTGAACCAGCTGGGTCACAGAGTGGCAACTTTCTAAAGATTGCATTAAGTTTATAGTGAAATTAAAATTGACTTGGACATCAGATCAGGTTTAATGCCATGATTGATTCATTTGATACCTTATAGTATGCAATTAGATAGCCCCATTCATAAGTTAGCCAGGCTGAGGTACAAGCCTGCAACCTGCTGTTAGCCAATAGTGCTACAACCTTTTCCACACCAAAACAACAACTTTCAGAGTTTTGCTGCTAACACACATACAAAAATACACATAATATACAGCTCCCTGCCTTATGGCTCGATAGACCTTCTATAGGGGAGACGTACATACATAACTAAGGAAGTGGGGACTTTGCCATTAGTTTGAATGGGAAAGTCAAACCAGCAGTGTGACCACTGCTCTTCCAGTCAGTCTGCAGTGACATGCTGGGAGTCATTTTGTACTTTGTCACACACAGGATGGCACAATTAGTGCTGTTGTCCTGGGTGGGCACTCTGCCTTACATACCCTTGGTACCTGGGTACCATATTTTAGGATTTATAAATAAGGCTGTACTTCTCAATTGGGGGATAGCCAATTCAACATACACTTCATAAGAGGTAGAACACTGACATTGAGGTCCGGTTAGCAGGCCTCAGTACACTCTTAGAGTTGAAAAATCAGCAGCTAGTAGTCGAATTGGAGGCAAAAGTTGGGGGAAACCTGTAAAATGCCTGTTTTCTTGCCCAACTGCATGGATTTATGCCAATGAAGCATGTTTTCTTAAGTTCTACATCCAGGTCAAGTTTTTTAAAAGTTCTTTTTATTTCCATAACTGCTGCTCTGCGCCTTACATTTGATACAACTTCAATAAAGGAGCCTAAATGTAGGCCCCAGGAGAGAGAATACAGTTTGTCAATACATCTCAACAGTAGGATAATCAAGACAGGAAAATGAAATCCTCACATGAACTGTAAACTGCGTAACCATATATGTCCTACAATAATACCCTAATGGTGGCCTCTTATGTCACCTAACCCAGATCCATAGCCCATCCTCTGCTATCCAATCACAAGCTTCTATATGCTTTCTATTGAGACTATATTTTGTCAAACCTTTGGGGACAACTCCGTCCCCGATAAATTACCTGCTCTGCATGCTGGCACCAATCCATGTTATTCTCCCAGGCTTGATCGTCCTGGGGCCTAACTGCTCCTTATGCTCTTAACATATCTCTTTTGGCCATCCCTGCCACTAGCATAAGCCACGTCTTCTGGTAACGTTGCCACAATTCCTTCCCCGAAATATGCAGCACTGGCCATCTAACATTCAGTGGGATCATGAGGCCTGTTACTTAAGCCATGATTTGGACCATCTTTCTTCAGAAATGCTGGATTACTGGGCAGCCCCAGAGGGTATGAAAAAATGACCCCACCATGTTCTGCACGTCAGACTCGTGATGGCCCATGTGATGTAGGCGAGATATGGAATAATATGATCGCCGAAGGATTCTGAGCTGTATTAGATGGAATCTGGCATGAAAAGCTTCCTCTCTAGGGCTCTGGAGGGCCTCTTACCAGTCATCTTCCTCAATGCCTAACAAAGAGCATGCCGGTTATCAGGAGAGTTATTCATTGGTTTTCTATAGGTTAGGAAGACAAGCCTTTTCGGGCATGAGTCCAGGAGCAGCCGGTCCTCTAAAGGTGCTGCTTCAGGCAGTTGGTTACCCTTGAGAATGTATCCCCTGAGTGCATGGCCCAACTGGATATATTTGAAGCTTTCTGAGGCCCCCATCACATATTTTGTCTGCAAGTTCTCTAGGGATACCAGTGCCCCTCCCTTCCAGCTGTCCCCCAAGTGGTTATTACCAATTAGCCCCCATTTTCTAAATCTCTTCAGATTACAGAGGTCACTTAATTGATGACTAGACCAGAGTGAAATCAAAATTGTTAATTTACCCTCCTACCCCAGGAATTTGATGGCCTATCTCCACGTTCTCACAGTTGCTTGTGTATGGAACGGAAGTTGACCTTCCCGTTTTCTGGAATATAACGCCGATGGGTATCCACCTTTTCCTATTGCCGCTCTGTACCCCATGTAGGCTGGTTCCTCCACATCAGAAAATACCCAATCATTTTCTGAAACTCGTTGGGCCGTCCAATAGTAAGCCTGTATATCAGGGACCGCTAGCCCACCTTCTAACACTCTTTGCAACTTATTAAGGGATATACGGGGGCTACCACCGTCGCACTGGAGTTTGCGCAGTTCACAATTGATCTTCTTAAAGAAATCAGGAGGCACTTTAAATGAGGTTTTCTGGAGTGCATATAATAGACAGGGGAGGAAAATCATTTTTAAAAGTGCGGCTCGGCTCATCAGTGAAAGCAGAAGCTTCCTCCAGTGTGTGACATCAGCCCAGAGGCAATCTAGTTGCGAATAGAGGTTCTTTCTAAGGAACTCAGCTGAATTCATCGTCAAATATATTCCCAGAAAGGTCAGTCCATCAGTAATCACTTGAGTCATGGACCGAGATGACCAGGCCGGTTCATTACTGGTTAGACGAAAGACTCTGGACTTCTCCCAATTTATTTGGTATCCAGAGTAGACCCCAAGGAGGTGGAAGATATGTAATAATCTATCCTCCGAGCAGCGAGGTTTTGTGACATAGAGAAGGATGTCATCTGCATCTAGAGCTATTCGAGCCTCCAACCATCCCCCTTCAGGTATCCCCCAAACAAGGTGGTCTTGACACACCCATGTGGCCAGAGGCTCCAGTCCCAAACCGAACAACCATGGTGACAGCGGGCAGAACGGCATAATGCCTCTGTAGAGCGCAAAAGAATGGGAAATCACCCTATTGATTCAAACTCTAGCCCGGGGACCGCTATATAGTAATTGGACCCAGGCACAGAACTGGGGGCCAAAGCCCATTCTGCAGAGGACTGTGAGTAGATATGGCTATTCAATGTTGTTGGAGGCCATTTTAGCATCAAACAACAGTAATTCAGCTTCCTCTGCCTCAAGGGTCTCCGTGGCATGAAAAATCTCATACAGTCACCTCAGATTCAGTCTGGTATTCCTATGAGGCATGAATCCAGACTGGTCACGTTGGACCAGGTTGGCCATTACAGGCCGCAACCTACTCACTAACATTTTAGCCAATATCTTAACCCCCAGGTTCAGCAGTGATATGGAGCAGTATGAACTGCAGGCTGTCTTCTTTATGCAAGACCACGATAGTCGCTAGTCATTGGTCCTCTGGCAGGGTACCCTCAGCTTTGGCCTCTTGAAACATTGCCAGCATATGCAGTGAAATAGAGTCTGACATGCATTTAAAGAGTTCCACCGGAAGGCCATTAGGGCCCATTGCCCTCCCAGATGGAATCTCACCAATGGCCTTTTGTACTTCCTCCACTGTCAAGTCTTGCTCCAGCACCTCTCTGTCTGCACTAGATAGTTCGTCAAAGAGGGAGGTCCCCTAGGAAATCTATGGAGTCAATGTATGTGTGGTCTGTTAGAGAGGAATATATTTGCTCATAATAGTTGACAAAGGCCTCAGCTATGGCGTCGCCTGTAGTGTGCCTCGTTCCTGTATAATCACATTTCTCAACAACCCAGTTCTTTTTCCTACCACTTTTTTTCAGTCAGGCCAGCAATTTGTTTGCTTTATCCTCCACTTCATATATACGTCTCTGTGTGGCCAGTACATGAACTCGAGCCTTATTGTTTGCAAAGTCCTTCAACTCTTGCTGCTTGAGTAGGTGTCTGTGACATAGGTGTGGATCCACCGCGCCTCCCGTTACTGCATCTGATTCTAGTCTAGAGATTTCTTTCTCTAAATCTTCATACTGCAGGCTGCACTCCTTTTTCAATCCTGTATTAGTGCTTGCGCATGCCTGCTGATTACTGCCTTGAAGGCCTCCTAAAGAGTACCAGCTGAGGCCACTGTCCCTAGATTTATGGAGAAGTATTGCTCTGTACCTTCCCATATCTTTTCTGGAAACCCTTTCTCTTTATGATTCCCTGGGTCCATTCTAGGGGGTAGTGTTGAATCTCGAAGGGATCCTGTCAGGGTGATCTCCACAGGGGAATGGTCGGATATGCCACGTCATACTCTGAAAGCATGTTACCTCTGAATGATAAGTAAACAAGTAGTCAAGACATAAAAATCTCCCGTGACATGCGGATAAGAATGTGAATTGCTTCTCATATCGATTATGTGCTCTCCACAAGTCTACCAGGCCTAACGAGTTTGCAAAGGTCTTTAGCAAGCTGGCTCCTGTATCTTCCCTGTCGTAAGATAACCTATCCCATGCCGGGTCCATGGTCTCATTCATGTCCCCACAAGTATTAAGATCCCGTATGGTAGCTGAAGCATTATGGCCCCAAGGGCATGCAGTTTAGGAGGCACATGACCGAACATAGGTTTAGAGTCTGGCCATGCCAAGTGCTGGTCTGTGCTACAAACTGGCCCAGCGGGTTAGTCCACATAGGGCCTAGGACAAAGGGTTTAGCCTTCCTAAGTAAGATTCCCTCTCCCCTAGAATTGGAGGTAAATCCTGCATAAGCCAAGAGGGTGTAGCCCATGCAATCTAGGGCCTTGTGGTGGTTGCCCTTCAGGTGGGTTTCTTGCATGAGAACTAGGTCCGGTGCATGTCTGCGAAGATATTGCAGGACCAGTGTACACTTGATTTTCCACGTCATGACCTTGAACTGGAAAGTTTTAACCTCTGTCATGATTAGTCTGGATGTGTCTTAGGGACTGGGAGTGTAAGGTGCAATGGACCACCTGCCTTCTCACCCCTCCCCTCTGAGGCCTCTGTCCCTACCTTTGACGTAAATGCCCAGAGCAAAACTTTAAAGGAACCTCAAAGGTCCACAAACAACTAAACCCCTTTACCCCCCCCCCCCACTGAATTCCCCCCTCCCTGCTACCCTGCTTAGTAGGTTTGAAACTGCCCACCCCCTAACTTGCAGAGTGCCTTTTGCCTGAACTTTAACATTAAATGTGGTAAGGGTTGGCTGGGTCCGCCCTGATTGGTCAAATTATGCAAAGTCTATCTCTGTTCCTTTTCGAAACATACATATCGTACAGCATCCTGCTCATTACCTTAATTATAAGTTGTACATACTTCTGCGCTCCCCAGAGAAGAGCCCAGTCACAATACTCTGATACAACCCTTCCTAGGTGAGTCCGATCCTGTTACCGGCCCCAACTCCCCACAAATCCACTGTGCCATACTAGATGTGAACCAGATGGCCCATGACTGTGGACCAGGAGACTGAAAAGTTTCGGAGTCAGACCCCTCCTCTCTTCTTGGCATCTGTGTGTTCTGGGAAGCGCCCAAGTTGGCTGTCCGATCGTTGGCCACAGGCCGTCTTTTTGTCTCTCCCTTTCAGGCCCGCTTTTCCACTGGTTGCCAGCCTTCAATCTAGTCTCATGATTCCGCTGGTGTGAAGTACCAGGATTTTCCCTCTGCCATCACTCGTAGCTTTGCTGCGAAAAGCATCATGTGTTTGAGTTCCTTAGTGCACAGGGCTTTCTTGACTTCATCAAAGCTACGACTCTGCTTCTGGACCTGAAGTGTAAAATCTGGGAAGAAACTTATGATGGCACTTTCGTAGCGCACATCTCCATGTGTGCGAGTCACCTGTAGGATCGTGTCTCGATCGCGGTGGTTGAAAATCCTCACAATAATCGTCCCTGGAGGAGGGCCAAGGTTTAGACTGTGGAATCAGTGCCCAATGAGCCTGCTCCAATGAGAAAAAGTTTAAAAGGCGCTTTGGGCAAATGGTGTTGATTATAAGGTCCTCCAGAAAAAGGTCAACTCTGGGTCCCTTCGCCCCTTTCGGGACCCTGACTACTCTAATGTTATTTCTTCTTGCCCTACCCTCTTGGTCTTCAAGCCTGCAGCCATCATCATTTGCTACTTTGTAAGGTGTTGTTCTTGATTTTCTAGCCTTCTAGTGGTAGATTAAAACCCCTCATTACTGGTCTTGGCTGTTGACACCTTATTGGATATTTTCCGGAGGTCTGCTCACAGGAGGGAGACATCTGCCACAACAGCATCCAACTCGGACTCCAAAGTGCTTTTAAGAACCAATATCCTGCCATTATAGCACCTGGGGAAGGTTCTGCAGCTTCTGAAGAGCCTGCATCTAGCCCACTGGGAGGTGGGGGCTGTTTTGTAATAGCGTACATGTCCATTTTATTAGCTTGCATGTGGGCCTTACCTTTGGGTTTCACCATGGCAGTCACGAGGGAGACCCGGTCCAGAGGGGGGAAATCAGGAGACCTCCAAATCAGGTCAAGTTTGCTGTAAATCTGTTCAGCAGTTTTTATTCTCTTACAACATTTACTATGTGACCTAAATTCGGAATTGATAAGCTTTAAATGGCCCCTTTAAATTGTATTCACATTGACAGATCTACACAAAATATGGCCTACCAAACATTATATGACTGAGTAGTTGATTGCCAAGTTTGATGCAAATCTGTTCATGGGGTCAAAAGGTATAGGCAAATAAAAAATGTTTTTCCAACTGAAACACATCTCAAACATAACTACCCAGTGGGTATTGCCAGGACCCTTGAAATTGTGTGCCAGGGCAGGCCTAATTATGAGGCATGGTTTTTAAATTATGCAGCCAGAAAATCAAATTATACAGACTAATGCGGTGACCTTTACGTTAGTATTACCTCATTATTCTGGCACTTTTTTATATGTTAACACTATCTGGGCAAAGGTTTCACATCACTGTTACCAATTTGACACTTAAATACAAAAATAAGCATCCGAAAGGCGACCAGTCAAGCTTCATGAAGAACCTTCCACTGCACAGCAATACATGTTGTTGCTTTTTTAGTAACTTTTATTCCATATGAGGTAGAAATACATTTTTGCTGAACTTTGCAGTTTATGGAACAGACGCTGTATTATGTGGCAAATTCATAGTTAATGAGGAAAATGTCTGCGACCCCCAAATCACACAATTCCAGTTGCCCTGGTTATTGGTCTCCTACTTTCACTTCAGAACTGCTGAATACTTTTCAGCACTTTTGAAGGGCATAAAAAAGTTTCTGCTTTGGGCGCTGTTGAGTTGTTACCATATCAAGATATATACACGCGGATTTACTCTAGGCCACTTCTTTTCCCCCAAAAGACCCAGCAGGTCTTGACTGTGTAAGATTTGCACGACACAAGCCTACTTCCTTCAGTAGGAGTACAGCTGTAATATGGAAACTGTGGTTTAGAATTTAGCATCTCTAAGCCTCCAAGTACCTACTTTTATATATCCAGAGGGGTCCGGTGGAAACTAACAGTATTCCCACGTTTTTTTAATTAAAAAAAAAAAAAACAGTACTCATACTTTTTCTAAACAAGTAACCAATCAAGAAAGGGTAATGTGCCTTTGACGAGCCGTGAGTAAAGCAGACAGGCATCTAAAGAAAAAACACAAGGAAACCAGATTAATTTCCTGCTCAAACTCCTCTTCAGCAATCCTTCTTAAAGAGAGAAATGCAGCTATCTTAAACAGGAAAATTAGCAAGCCTGACACGGAGACACTTCCTGGCTGTCCAGGCCACCTGGGCACTCAAATGTGACACCCCACACCCAACCAAAGGAGACATTTAACGTTTCTGGAAACATATCCACATATATTTACATATATGACAAACGGTTAAAGAAGCCGTATAACATTTGTGTAAGTAACATGACATAAAGAAATTGTGAGACCCTTTAGCTGCCAGAGTGCTGCCATTCTGAGACCCGGTTAACTGATGGAGCCATCAGCTATAGGAATAGTCCTGAACCCACAAACATCTTGCCCTTCAGCACAAGCCAGCCCTCCCTCTATCTACTGATGGCCAGTGCTCAGGATACCAGTTCTGGTGTGGCACGCTTGCCTCTCAGCCCTAACAGCTGGAAAAGAAATAGGGAAACTTATAGTACAGAATTCTTGGCACAATTATTAAAATGAAAAGAGTCCTATATTGGGGATGAGGTTCTAACCATGACAACTCCTGCCAGTCAGTGGGAGAGTACTCTTTTGGAAACCATTGCTACCCGACCCCACAGAAAGACCTTGAAAGTGAGAAGAAAGCATCAAGGAAAATGTCAATGCTCAGTGCTAACAAATGAACGTGGTCTTTATGGAGCATTTGCATTTTTCTGACCAGGCCATGAGATATACTTCACAATTTTCCTGTCAGCCGGCCTGGAAACCTGGTTCAGTTAGCGAACAGAAGAGTTCATCTTGGGGGCCTTTACACCACTCCCCAGGCAGTCCTGGCAATCATCTGAGACCAGGCAAACGAGACCTGAAGGAGAGTACTGCTGCCGCCTCTGAAACCGCAAGACCAATGGTGCGTTTACATGCGTGGAAGGCAGTGCGAAGGTGGTGACATCACCACGTCCAGCCTGCTCTGCAGTGAAATGAGGTTGCAAAAAGAACCTGCTGCCTAATGTGTGCAGCTTCCCATTCGTGGTGCACCTTTTTAGATGTGCCTGAGACAACATATGCGCTATTACTTGAGAAACCTTTTGTTTACATAGAGGTGGTTTAGAGCCCGCCCATTGCTTACCATTCTTTGGCCTGTCATTCTTACTTGCTGGCTCCTGTTTCATCAGTGCGTGCTGGCTTTGTTTTGGTTCCACTTTTTGTTCCTGTGTTTCCGTTGTTCCTGGAGCATGGACCAAGTGCTGCTTCCTTTTTTGGGACTGACCTTGTGCTGCTTCTGCTTTCCATCTCTGTCTATATTTTTCTTCTACTTGCAACACTTTGTAAGAGTGTATATGTTTTTAAGGTTTTCTTGCTTTTGATTCGTGCTATTGCTTTCACTGCTTGATTCCCGAGTTCATTCATTTTTACTGTTCATCCTCTCCCCTTCTACTCTTTGGTGCAGCATAACAACACCAATAGGCCACATGTTGTTTGCATCGCTTTTAACAATGCTTTCAAAATACATTAATGTCTTCACGCTAACGCTTTTGAGTAATCACTTATTAAGTTTGTAACAAAGTGGGTTTTTTATTTGTATTTCATGATTTATAGAATGTCTTGGGCATCATTAAAAAAATGTATGCAAAAAACAGGATGTATTTTACATTGGTTTATGTTTGCATGATAATGGGTTGGATAAATCTTTCTACCATGAAAATAACATTGTAATGTAAAGTGCTTTTTCACTGATTTGGCAGCTCCTATTATGCTTCCTCTGATAGCTTAATGTGTACATTGTGACAAAGATTACCATACCACTACATACTACACAATAACAGGCCATACACATCATACTGAAGTGTACCATACCATACTATAGTATAGAACACACCACACCATACAATAGCGTATCATGCCGCACCATACAAGCCATACCATACCATAACAGCACATACCATACCATGCCAAAGTTATCATATTATTATATTATATACCGTATAATATATAGATTATTTCACAATATAATACATTATGATATAATAATCCTTTTGTACAAAAATAGCACAGGATAGCTAAAAAACTGACAAAGCCATATTATAACATACCAAACCATACCATACAATTGTTATCACAAAATATTATATTATATACTATATGCATATATTATGATTTAAAATTTTATTATAATGCTTTTGTACAAAAGTAGCAAAATGTTGCTAAAAAACACTGACAGCGTCAATAGATCTTGCATAGTGTGACCAATAAGCATTAACAATTGCTTGTTCAATTGAAGGACATCCCACTCTTTTATGTGGGCTTTTTCAACTCAGTAGTGTATTTTATTGTTTCTATAGTAAACTGACTATGCACTTGGAGCCTGAGGAACCAGGATCAAGATGGGCCTGAGATCAACACACTGTGATCCTGGGCAAAGCACATAGGGCCCGATTTAGAACATGGCAGAGGGGAATACTACGTCACAAACGTGATGGATATCCTGCCCACCGTATTACGATCCCCACGGGATATAATGGGATCGCAATACAGTGCACGGGATATCCGTCACGTTAGTGACTGAGTATTCCCCTCTGTCATGTTCTAAATCAGTCCCTTAATCTCTCCATGCCTTAAAACATATATGACCTTGTTTAATGTAATCGTGTGCTCTTCTCAAGTGGTGTATTGCCCATGGGGCACGTTTTCGATATAAAAGGCTGCAAAAAATGCAGCAGGATCGTTGCTTCAGGGAGTATATTGTGGTTAATGTTAGTACTCGCTGGCAGGGGAAATTTCTACTCGGTTGGTGCAGCAATTCCTTCTCGGGCTCAAGACGGGAATACAGAGCTTTGCCCCGTAGCACACATTTCAGCTAACTGGGTTAGAAACCCAGCATTGGAAGGAGACTTGCCCGCTTCCATGGCTGACAAATAAGACCATATTTTCTCACAAAACAAAAGCGAATGCTCACGTAACAAAAAAAAAACATTTTTAAATTCAAACACTTCATGCAAGTAAACAACGAGAAGGACAAAACTGTTTGCGAAAATGTGGCGAAGACAGATGGCAATGAGTATGTCGAACATCATGTTACTTATTGTGCACGTTGTTTGTGTCCTGGGAGCATGTTGTTCACTGTTTCACGGATGACAGCAGAAAACGCATTAGCTCGATAAAGGGCACACATTTCTTCAACCTCGGAAGGATGAAAGGTTGAACTGAATCTGCTTTTATTGGATAGCTGCGGTTGTACGTTGCACGCTGATTATATCAATGACTCCTTAAATAGTTGAGGCATTTTGGTCACTATTTCATCTGTTTAAGGGCTTCATTGTGCCCTGAAACATTGTACTCAAATGGGGTCGGCTGGGTACACGTCATGTTTACTGAGCGTGGTGTGTGTGGGTGTAGCATGGAACAGGTGTACCGAGCCAAGCTACATAATTAGACATTTAGCTGGCTAAGTCCTCTGTTTTGTCCCGATGTCATTGACAAAGGATCGGACTGTTTATTCATGGCATAGGTGAAATACATTGAAGGTGTCTGCCAGTGTCCAAAGCATAAGTCCATGAAACCCATGCTTCTTAGGTCGAGCGCGCAAGTGCTTTGACCTGTTGTAAGTATTGTGGGCTTTTAACCAGGCCCCTGTCCCGCCCATCACTTTCACTCGTTCTTGGGCTTGCCTTTCAAAAATCACTTGGACTCATATTTATACTTTTTTTGCGCACATTTGCGTCATATTTTGCCTCAAAAACGGTGCAAACTTACAAAATATAATTGTGTTTTGTAAGTTTGCACCGCTTTTGCGTCAAGCGTAAAAAATGTACGCAAATGCGGCACCAAAAAAGTATAAATATGGGCCTTGATGTCATTAGTAAATGCTTTATGTTTGTCATGCCGTGAGGCTGTTTTTGTCACGCTTTGAAGACTACCCCTGTTACATGGATTATTGCACGATTGACGATATACTTCAGCATGGGCAAAGTATTTCTTTTGTCTCTCCCCTTCATGCTGAATGATGGCCCTGGCGCACACTGTGTGAACGGGCACAACACAGGGAACTCGATCAGCGGTATTGGAGCGCTGGTCACATTGTTCACCGTTACCTAATCAGAGTCATTTCTTGTGACTCTCTCCCTTAAAACACTTGAAAATGGTGAATATTTGACGTAAAACAGAAATCCAAAAAGCCAAAGTGTCTCTCCAGGCACAGAGGGAGAGCTGATACTACAATATTCACTGCACTTGAGAAAACACATCCCATAATGCTTTGCAGGGCATTACTTTTACAAAACATTTGTGCTCATAACTCAGCCTGCGGCGGTCCTAGGACGATGAGACCACCACCAAAACATTCCTGACAACGTGCTCTTTCTGTCTATATCATCTTTGGGTCCAGACCCTAGGTTAGTGGGGACCCCAAATTAGTACCCCCTCCCACCATTCAACAATTGTTTAAGCTCTCTCATGGTTAGTGCTTTTGTTTTACAGTTGGGACAAAGTGTGTTTTAAGAGCCTTGTTTGTAATGTCAGTGTTGTAAGTCTGCTGCTCTTGAATATATACAATGTAGTATGTTCTCTAGGGGCTAAATATAAAGGTGTGCTTCATTATTTATTGCTGTTTTCATTTTGGGTGGTTATGTTCTCTAGGGGCTAACTATACAGTTACACGACCATGTTCCTTACAAATGCTGGTTTCATTGAGGTGTCCTCTAGGGGCTGTTCTAAGCATTACAGTCATATCAACGTATTAAAATATTAATGGCGCGGAAACTTGTCCCTCAATGCTTTGCAGGGCATTAATTTTACAAAACATTTTTGCTCATAATTCAGCCTGTGATGGTCCTAGAACAAAGGGGCCACCTACAAAATGTTTAGCACGATGTGCTCTTTCTGCCTACATCTTCTCTGGGTCCCCATACTAGATTAGTGGGGATCCCAAAATAATAACCCCTCCCACCATTCAGTATCTCTGTAAGTGCTCCTGTGGCAGGAACTTTTTGTTTTTACAGCTGGGAGAAGGCATGTTTTGTGGGCAATAGTCTTCGTAGCCTTGAAAATGTGTAATCCACTACACTCTCTAGGACTGTGGTTTTCAAACTTTTTAATACTACAGCTCTCTCTCCACCCCCAGTGGGAGAAAAAAATAATCAGACTTACCCATCAGAATTAATCACAATTATTTTATTAGATTGGCAATGTTTAAATATGTCTAGACTTGTTTAAACATTGAAGTTAAGTTCTGCTACATTTTTTAAAATGTAACAAATGTTTCCTGCTTTAAACAAAGCACTGCTATCTGCGTAATGCTTCTTTTGGCCAGAGCCTGGCGGCTCCCTGGGATCACTTGAGACCCCCCCAGTTTGAAGACCCCTGCTCTAGGGACTCAGGGCCTGACTTATGAAAAGTTAGTGCCACCTTTACATCATTTTTTGATGCAAAAGGAGCACAAACTTACAAAATATAATTATGTTTTGTAAGTTTGCACCACTTTTGCGTCAAAAAATGACATAAAGAGGGCGCTAACTTTTCATAAATCAGGCTCTAAACATACGGTTCCACTGCATTGCTTTCTCCCATTCTTTTTTCCATGTGGTTATGCTCTCTAAAGGCTGACTGCAGGGTTACATGACCAGATTTCTTCTTAATGCTATTTTTTATTGTGGTGTCCTCTAGGGGCTGTTCTGAGCGTTGCAGACAAGATACTATACTATTTGCGGCACAAAAACTCTCCTCATACTGCTTTGCAGGGCATTACTTTTATGAAACATTTTTGCTCATAACTCAGCCTGTGTTGGTCCTAGGACAATGCGACTACCTTCAAAACATTCTTTCTGTCTACATCATCGCTAGGTCCCCACCCTAGGTTAGTGGGGACCCCGAAATAATAACTCCTCCCACCGTTCAGCGTCTTTTAAGCTTTCACATGGCTGCAACTTTTGTTTTACAGCTGAGAGAAGTTATGTTTTAAAGGCCTTGTTTGTAATAATGGCTGTCATAATGAACAAGGTGGTTTGGCCCGCCATGCCAGCAGTGGCGGCTGAAGCCGCCAGCTGGCATGGCGGGCCGAACTGCCACATAATGAAATGGATGACGGTCGCCAGCGGCAGCCGTCACCCACTGCCATGCTCCTGTCGCCAGGCACCCTGGCGGCAGTATGAAACACCATTCGCCAGGGTAGCTGCACTACCCTGGGGATAATGTTTCAAATACTGCCAGCCTTTTTCTGGCGGGATAGAGGGGGTGCCCCGGGGCACCCCTGGGGGCCCCCCCTCACGCATCTCACTGCCTGATTTACAGGCAGTGACATGTGTGACTGTTGCTGCTGCACCTGCCACACATCAACATTGGCGGCGTTTCCTCATGGAGCCGCCCTTAATGTTACAGCCGTGTTCCCCGCCAGGCCGGCGGAGAAAACATTATACGGCCGGCGGGTTTTCCAGGAGGCTGGCGGTCGATGGAAATCCCGCCATGTTCAAAATGACCGCCAATATTGCAGCAGGTCTACAGGACCTAAAAATGCTCTCTAAATGTTAAGTATATGGTTACACTGTATTACTTTCTACTGTTTTTTCATGTGATTATCTCCTCTATGGGCTAACAATATGATTATATGACCATGTTTCAAATGATATTTTTGTTATGGTGTTTTCTAGGGCCTGTTTTGAGCATTACAGTCTAATGCCAAAAAGTGTATTTCTGATAAAGTTGTATATGATAATTGTGTATGTTTTAATAATCTCTTCATATTACAATTATGACCAAAATTCAGGCCAACATAACATCCTTATTAAACTATGATTGTTTGAACACTCTTCATATTTTTGGGTGACCCGTACAGTTTATTTCTCCTCTGTGGCTGTCTTGTGTCTTTTTTGGGGGAATTGTATAAGCCAATCAGCAACTCTGATGATGGGGTGGTGAAAGTGGTACTCTATTGAAATTAGCAGGGCAGTTTTAAATTAGGATGCTAAATTGCAACATTTTCATTGTTTGCTGCAGATAGAGGAAGAAGAAAGCACTTTAGTTATATGCAGGACCACTGAAATATTATGGCACGAAAAAACAAGATTATGAGGCAGGGTTGATCAATGTATGTGGCAAGAAAAGTTCAGTTATTAATTTACAATGCCAATAGCCTTAACGCAAGCAAATGCAAGACTTATTGCATTGTAAATGCTTGTTTTTTGAACTAATAGGCACCCTCACCGGCAGGCTCATCAGACAGGCATAGACTGAACAGCCATGGAATCCTTACTGCCCTCCTAACCCACGATGGTAGATGGAAAATGGAAATAAATTGTACTGTACACCTTTGGCCTGCCCACCCTTGTGATGACCCGAAGTGCATGTGTGACTTTAATGAATGAATCTTGCACTGAAGCTTGCACTGATGTTGACTTCACTTAGGGCCAGCCTTTAGCATGGGCAACCTGGGCTCATGCTAAATGCCGGCCAGTATTCTGAGGGGCACATGGAGCTTTGTGCATTAAGGTTATGCCAACAGCAGCACCCCTGTCATATTGCTCCAACCTTGTCATTGTGGTTTTAGTACTTCCTTATCAGACCGTGGACAGTAGTTTTAAATCCTTAGAGCCCCCATCCTCGCGCTCCCTTCATCATCATCTGACCCCTGTTGACACACCAGCAAGGCAGCTAAGCTATCAGTGATATAGGTGCGCTGGGGGAGTTCCAGGGATGTTTCTATTCAGGGACCAGTCGCTGCTCATCCAGGTACTGACCTCACCTATGCCCAATACCTCATGCATTGTGTCACTTTGTAAATATGGTGTGGCATTTTGGGGCTTTTAACTCCACATTAGCATACAAAAATGAAGGAAATTTGGCATTAGAATGGTATCGGGGGCTCTTAAATATGCCCCTTTATGTCAATCTCACCATTACCCTCCTCTGAACCCTAAAAACCCTTTAAATCTCTCATAAACCTGTATTGATACCCACTACTAAAATTAAAAACCCATTTCAATCCCTCCCAACCCTGAAACCTTATCCATAATTCCGTCATATAAAAAATGCCTGTGTAGTAAAGAACAGTGCAGTAAAGCAACAAAAAAGGCTGCATGGTAAAGGCATGTGCGGTAGAAACCCACAGGGTAAACACAGCATGGTAAATGCTGAATACTCGAGGATGCACACAAATTAGTTTCGTCAATTGGTCTACCATTGCCCTTTACTTCTTGAAAATGTATTACTGTGTAAATGCCTACTTTTTAACAATCCTTTGATGCATCAGTAGAAAATTTAATATGAAAATTGAATAGAAATGGGTCTCCTTCCTTAAGTGATGCTTTCAGGCCTGTCTGTGTCCGGTGCCTTGAGTAGCAATCTCCTGCTTCAAAAAATACACAGACATTTTCAAAAGGACATAACTGCTGATATGTTCATATACCAAAAAGAATAAATCAGCAGGTTAGCCCCTTAGCCTCCCCAATACCAAAATACGGTGCACCATGGCGGCAGTTAAGGGACTAGCATCAGAATATTTGACACTAGTCCGGAGCTTTGCAGGATTAGCATAAAAAATGTTGACGCTAATACTGCAAAGCTCATTGAAGCCCAATGTAATCAACGGTGTGCCTGCTTTTGCTGCTACTATGGCACTTTGCTGCACTGGCGTAAAAAATGTTGAAGCTAGGGTAGCAAAGGACAGGGAGGCCCATTGAATAAAATGGCTACTTCATTTTTATGCCTGCTCTGAGCAGGTGTTAAAAATGACAGGAAAAATTATGCAGTGACATGTTGTAAATATCACTGCACCATTTTTTCTAGCCTTCCCTTGTTGGAACACCCACCTTGCATACATTGGGCCAGATTTACAAGGCCCTAGCGCCTCTTAGTGCCACACTAGCGTCATTTGTTTTGAAGCTAATGTGGCGTTAAGGAAGCCATTCTCCGCCATATTAACTAAGTGGCGTAATGCTTGCATTGAATTTGTAAATATGCCCCTTCATATGGGGAGGTCTGGTATCCCTGCAAAAAAATTGAAAACTAAGCAAAAAAGCGCAATTCCAGTTCAGTTCAGCTCCAGTTTATTGACTAAAACATAGTATGCTGTAATCTGTGAGACAGGTATCCAGAATCACCAGGGGTGTAGCTTGGTCAGCAAGACTGGGTGGCAGTGTGGGTGACCTTCAGATTTACATCAATCATGCTGGCACATCACAGTAAAACACATTATATGAGAGACACCCTCCCTGAAGCAACACCCCTAACAATCACAAGGATTTATTCCTGATCAACAGGAATTTTTCAATAACATTGGGCCTCACTGGAGAATTATAGTTACTGTGCCTCACTGTCCACTAGTGCCATAGCGCCAACATCACAAGCCCTAGACAATTTTGGCCATCAGTGCCTTTAGACCTTTTATATTGGTTCTAGTGAATATTGGCCATGAGTGAAAATGAATAATGCTCTTTATTGCAGGTGCAATATTGATTGTTCCTCGGTCTGCGCCATCATTACCCATCAATGCCAGTGTTATAATGCCCATCGGTATAATTGAACATTACCCATCAGTGTTAGTGCACTATTGCTCTACAGTGCCAGTGAACATTGCCCATCAGTTGTGTTGCATTACACTTATTTTCAGCCAGTCCACAGGTGGAGCCTTATTGTTAGAGAGATGTGTTACTAGGATTTGAACCAGTTATTAGAGATTACACAAAGATCTTCGTTTTAGGTCCATTACCAGTCTGCTTATGGTTGGAATCTCTGCCCAGCAATTCCTACAAAATTTAGCAGCACTGTGCCTGCGAGTTTCATGTAGGCCAAAAACATACAGTGGCCTTTGCATATTTTGTAGTTTTCTTTCCATTTACATTATTTCCCCTTTCTCTACTTTCATCCCCTCCACACCCAAACAGGTGTATTGTGGGAAACAATATTGCTAGCCTCCCTTAAACATTGTACAAGAACAATGAGCGCCCTGGGCATGGGAGGAGAGAAATGTTGTGCCCTTGCTGATGCCAGCGAATTTAGGCCCTGATTTAAGAGGGCCTAGAGCCACTTTAGCGCTGGCTAAGCTTAATTTCTTTTACGCTAAGGCGGCGATAAGGCGCCTTTTCCTCATGCCATATTTACAGAGTGGCACAATGCATGCATTGTGCCATTTTGCAACCCTTTGTGCAACATTATGCCTGCGCCAGGCATAATATATGCAAAGGGGGCAGTGTCCTGTTAGGGGGGGGGGGCCAAAAAAATGACACAAGGGAATCTGACTGATTTCCTTGTGTCCTTTTTTTTTTGCACTTTTAACGCCTGCTCAGAGCAGGTAATAAAAGAGGGCATGCCATCGACTACTGTGGGCCCCTATGTACTCTGCAGGAGTAGCACCAACATTTTGGCGCTACTCTTGCAGAGTACATCAATAGCGTAAAAAAATGAAGCTATTGCCCCCATCATGCACCATGGCACACCTTACTTTAATGATGGCGCACACATGCTGGTGGTAGGGGGCCACTAAAGGGCGCAAGAAAAGTGGGGCTCCAAAGTGTGCAGTGCCACTTTTCTTAAATATGCCCCTGGGTTTTTAGGGTTCAGGAGCAGGTAGTGTTAAAGAGAGATAAGAGATCATTAAGGTCCAGGGTCAGGCATAGATAAAGAGAGGTGAAGGAGTTTTGGGGTTGAAGGAGAGGTAGCGATAAGGGAAGAGAAAGATTTTTTATAGGGGTGGATATCGTTAAAGGGAGGTTAATGTTTTTTAGGAATGAGGGGCGGGTAGTGGTAACGGGAAGTAAGGGTGTTTTGGGTTCAGAAGTGGGGAAAGGGAGTGAAGGGGAGGTGATGGCACATGCTACATTCCACTCTTTATGAGTTCCTATCTCTGGCCAATATTTTTTCAAATTTCTTTTGGAGTTTTCTTTATCTGACTGCTGGTATTTCGCAGCACAACAGATTGCGTCCTTTCGGAACTGTTCTGCATTAAATTGTCGAAATCTTCCACATTATACATATAAATTCATAGTCAGACAATTCTTCAGAACACATTTATTCTGGGCTTAATTTTGCCAATGGTGCCTTATTTTACCTTTGCCCAGGAAAGAAACCAGCATTTATTGTGTGAAATCTGCCTCTTTCTTTCTTTCTTTCTTTCTTTCTTTCTTTCTTTCTTTCTTTCTTTCTTTCTTTCTTTCTTTCTTTCTTTCTTTCTTTCTTTCTTTCTTTCTTTCTTTCTTTCTTTCTTTCTCCAGACAATAGGTAGCAAGACTACTGGGAACTCGACAATCCCACAGACAAAAGGAAACACTCCAAAAAGAATTGGTGGCCAGTGGACTATTTTCCTCAGGCGGGATGAGCTTGCCACGGACCTGCCAACTGCCGTCAGAAACTACGAAGAAGATCTGGAACGGGGATTTTGTTGAGTTCTTCTTCTTGATCTGAGATAAAGGGAATAGATGAAAGCGAAAGAGAAAGAGGTGAAAGAATCTGCAAACAATAAGAAACCCAAGGTAGAATTAAATATAACAACTTGGTAGTTCTGGTTTAATGTGTTTATGATGAAATTGCTGGTAAAGAAACCATAACTGATGTTTTATGCAGGAATAGGTGAAATCTAAATTACAATGGTGTAATTTGCTTAATTTTGTAATTGGCTTTTACAGAAAGTTCTAAAAATTACATCATTGTGACATGTTCTGTAATTACTGAGCCGTTCGTGGTACAATTATAGAGTTTAAGCAATGCCAGCAACCAGAATGCAAGATGTTGTTGCTTACAGCAATTGCTTTTTACACTTTATTATTACCACAAAATGCACCTGTGAGTCAAAAAATGATGCAAGGATGCATTTCGCACTAAAATATAGCATTAAATAATGGATTTGCATTTCACAAAAGTTTGTGTAATTTTGCATCACTACCCAAACTTTTGTGTAATCTCACGAAAACAAATTTTGCACACTACTAGTTTATGAAAATGAGATACTGACGATGTATCATGAGTATGGGGGTGCAGCATAGTTATACTATGACAATGACTTCAGGTGGGCAAGGGTGGACAATCTCAGCATTAGATGGGATTAAAGTTAACCATGTGGTTGGAATGGGTGTCACACAGGATTACCACATACAAACAGCATTCCTTTTGTCGACAGTGGGGAATGAGAAGGGAACCTACTGTGCAGCTAATCAGAGTGTGTACACACACCCTGAATGTCTGGTAAGTTCAGGCACGTGTGGCCTTTTTGCAACCCCTCACCTTAATTCAAGTGTGTTAAAAAAGCTAAGGAGAAGGGAAAAGAAACTTGTAAATCCAGAAACTGACTTTGCCTTTCCCACACCAATAAGGCTTGCTAAACTGTTGCCATGGCGTAACATTTATCCCAACCACACTTCAGCACATGTTTTACACTTCCTGTCCAGATTGGTGTTCCAGCTGCAGAAGTATTGCTCAGTGTACAGTGTAAGGGCGCACCTCAAGCAGTTAGCAAAAAACTGCACAAAGAATTGTCTATGGAAAGGATTGTTGGCCCCTTAAGGGTTTGTGTGTTCACCTTTGAAACTTGCTCCAAAGTAAGAGCCGGATCACTACTGACGGATACATAACCACTCCGCCTCAAATGGCTCTTCAGTTAGTATTACCACTGATCTACAGGTTTTCTCAGTCTCTAATGTTTTTGTCGACCATGAACTGATGAAATAGTGGAAGTTGGGGCTGGAGTATTTATTGGCAAAAGTTGCCTTTGAGTCTGTTTTTAGGTTGTACTTGGTCCATCATTAGGTCTATCGCCTGCTAAGTTTCCAGTATGAGATCCTGTCCTCTGTGCATGCTGATGGGAGTGCTATCTCTTGTTCCTATCTGGTGCAATTCCGCTCATGTCCTCGAATGATTTCTCTCACTAGGTATGGTTTCTTCAATGTGATACATTATTTGGATAACTTTCTCTTTATGGGCATGGTGAGGACTAATAAGTGTGTCCTTACATCAGGAATGTGGGTGTCACATTGGCAATGAATAAAACAACAGGTGTTTCTATGTGGAACACTTTCTTAGGGACTAAATTCAATGCCATAGCAGTTGAGCATAGACTACCACAGGAAATTATTTGTGCATTCATCCAATCCATAAAGTTAGTATTGTCTTATAAAAATTCACATTACTCCAGGTTCACATTTTGGTGGAGCAGCTAAATTTCGCCTTAAAATCATTCCCATGGCCGGCTTTTTCTCCAGCTCAATAATCAGGTCCATGGCAGACCTGACCTAGAAGCATCTCCACATGATACTGTCAGCTGAGATATAACGAAGACTTTAAGATTTTGTTCAAGTTCCTAGGTCAGTTTAATGGTTCAACTGTGTGACCTCGTCCAGTCTCCAGCCAATTACTGGGCTTATACATTGATGCAGCAGGCAGTGTTGGCTCTTGAGTTGTTCTTGGTGATCAGTGGTTCGGGGGGTGGGCGCTTGTCCCATTTTCTGGCATGAATTTGTTTGACCAACACTATTGCATTTTTGAATTGTATAATGCATATTTGTTTTTGGTCAGGTGACATGTCAGTGGTAGGAACGATGAACAGGCTAAAAACTCTCTGCAGTCATGTCCTGAGGTTGTGGAATCATTTGGTCCATATGCCTTTGAAGTTAAATGTAATTTTTAAGCCATACATGTACCAGGTATCCATAATGATGCAGCTGATGCATTATGTTGGTCCACGCTCCTGGATTTCCAGAGGTACTATCCAGCTGCAGCTCTGCAAATTATACAACGCCTTGAAGATCTTTGGCCAATTTGTGTTCTGCCTTGCCAGATTTAGTAGATGCGTCTCTTGCAAAGCAAACACACAACTCATACAAGAGGGATTTTCAGGTTTCCAGGATCTTTCTGAGGGACAGCTGATGGAAGAGGTCCTCTCAAAACAGTCACTTTGCCTTTTGTCACAAAATTGCATATGCAAGTGTGGACAGTCTTATGTTAGTGTTATGTTACAGCCATAGGATTCCTTACTAAGCTAGCAGGGGCAATTGATCACACTAATATCTTTCTGGTCATGAAAGCCCTTGCTGAATGAGACCACTTATCTGCCAAGAAGAGAGAGGCCAGGCACCCTCTTGATATTTTAAAGCTGACTACAATTTTAGCCCACTTACACATGGTGTGCCGACTGTCATGTTAAGTTTGCCACTGCCTTGTCATGGCATTTTACAGTACCTTCCATGTTGGTGAACTGGTGGGAAAAGCTAAGGTCGATCTTGACAGAAGGTTGCAGTTTCAATATATACAAGTAAGAGACTCGGAACTAGTGACCAGGTTGGCACACTCAAAAACTGAGAAACCAGCCAAGAGAGCCCTCATCGAATTACAGGTGGTCTCCTTCACTCCTACTTTCTCAGTAGCACATATTCTGCTTACCTTATACTTACCTTGTACGACATCCTAAAATAGAACCTGCAGCATTGTTCATTCATCTCAATGGTGAGGTCTTGTCACAATATCAATTTGCTGCAGTATTCATTGCAGCCCTTAAGGCAATTCCTTTAGGGTGGTTGCAGCCATGATGGCTACAGGAACAGGGTTCACAGACAGTAAGGACAAGAATATTAGAAGCTGGTCATCAGCAAGCTATAGGCCATGTGTTTGCCCTGAATTACTGTTGTTAAATAAAATCTCACCCTGTTTTCTACTTACTTTCTCACAGTAATGATGTCTTCCAAGGTCATTTGGGTTGTAGGTTACGCCTTTGTTCTGTGATTGTAGTACCGGTTGCAACACTCCATAAGCATTTGCCAGCACTGTTAAAGAAGGTCTTCTTCGGGTGATTTTATACTGGTGGTGTGACTATTTCAAAGCTGTGCGAGACTGTGGATAAGGTGAATGGTTAAGAGGGACTCCAGTCCCTCATCATTGTGTATCTTAGTGGAAATGATCTGGTAATGATGGGACACAAAAGCCTGGGAAAAAAAATTATTTGGCATTAATTCTCTTAGTTTGGATGGTCATTCCCTGAGGCCGAAACAGCTTGGTCCTGCATGATTCTTAGGCAGATCCGGGGCATAGAGATCAAGTCCAGAATGATCAATGTGTCTATTAGGTGACTCAGTGCTGAAATGGGCAAGTTATATGTAGGGAAAACCGTGCCTAGGGCACATCCTGCACAAATTGATGGGAGTAGAGCAGTTACATTAGGACAGGGTTCACCTTTCATGTTTGTGGACCAACTTGTCATTGACTCAATTTGGCCCTTTTCCACATCATTGTTTTCTGGTGGGGAGAGAAAGGACCCTTGAGCAGTGCACACTATTGTGAAGAGGGATAGCAGGCCCAATGCAACAGTTAATTTAATGAGTGTTGTCCTGTCCATGTTCACCTGTAGGATAGCGCAGAGATTGGCAGAAAGCAATTTTTATACTGCAGGGACATTAACACTAGGTTGGGGTGAAGGCTAACAGTTCTGACAGCAGGTTAGAGAATGTCATTCACCTCCTGGTCTCAAGGCATGGCATTGACCCCATTAACCTGCAGGTTGGGAAGAGCAGACCGTAGCGGGTGCTTGGTGGGCAGAGATCAGGGACCGCACCACAGGCATGTAGAAAGCTTCGAAACTCAAATCTGAATGCTGCATGATGCAAACACACAAGCAGCAATTGTAAATAGTGTGGAATGATGATTATGATGTATTATTATATAAAGAATTCGGCTGATTTTCAATTGATAATTTAAGAAAGTATATGTTGAAGATGTTTAAAAAATGTTTCAAAGGTGCTAATACATGTGCGGTAATAAGTTAAAAAAAATTCTAGCTATTGAAACAAAGTTTTCAGTTCTATTAAGAACACGGAGGCGAGGATTATGCGTCTCTTATCTTTACTGCAAAATTACAGCAGCCAATTAAAACGTTGCAACATTATGGGAATGAAGAACATACTACCTATCTTGTAACCAGTGCATGAAATCACACTCCTCATCCAATCATGTCTCAATTCAGCTTTTATAACTTGCTGACTCCTTCTTTTATTCCCCTTTCTTTGCGTTAGTCCATCAAATAACTCAAACTTAAACCAAGCAGTCCAAGTGAAATTTTCCAGAGCTGCAAATCCACCTGAGAGCAATCACCGCTCCTTCAAGAAAACAACAACTCCAAACAGAACCATTGAACTCAAATGGAAGTTGGAATCCAGAATTCAGATCTCATTCCTGTTTGCCATCGAAACCTAGGAAAAATAACTCATCAAATAATACCATCCCATAATCAAATAACAAGGGCCGGTTATATCAATATCTGACTGCAATAACGATATCAAGCAGTGTAAATAAACAATGACCATACATAATGTGCTTTTTTCACTGTTATAACATACATTTGGGTGGGATAATCCTCTCCTCCGTGCGCTTAATAAAAAGTCGCCATAGCTAGATTTTTTTTATTCTATGTCAAGACCAGAGGCTTCGGACTATGCTTGTTCAAAGCTGTTCCACAACTACAGGCGCCACATCCACAATGGGTTTATGATAAAACATTTTAAAAGTAGAATCAGAAAGCCAGTCAGCGGCTGACATGATGTCCTCCAAGCAAGAGTCTAGTGCAAAGGATTTGGATGTCATAACCCCCCTTAACGAATGGGTGCCAAAATGTGAAGTGTCAATGCCCACTTCAGCCAACAACAATTTAACCCACCATGCTAAAGTGGCAGAAGTGACTGGTCTGAAGGGTTTCTGTATTGAAATCAGTAAATGACCCCACAGAGTTTGATGAAACTCTCTAGTGTGATCTTAATATGATTTAACCATACAACATTTTTTATTATCAGGAAATGCAGGGTAAGTGACACAGCAAAAATGAGTTTTAGTTCTGTTAGAAATATGAAAAAGTAACCCCGTCAGGGAAAATACTCTGTTAAATCCAATGCTTATACATCAGAGACTCATCTGCAGAAAATGAGACAGAGGAGAACAGTACGTTTTGTGGATAGTTGTTTCCATTAAAGATCATCATTATCCGGTCAGGAGCGAATGAAACAAAGTACTACATCGATGTCCCAAAACTCAGAATAATTTTGTTCAGGAGGTTGGATCAAACAAATGCCTCTCAACAATTTACAGACTAGAGGTTATTCCCCGACTGGTTTACTAGCTAGAGGATGATGGACCGCTAAGATGGCCAATCTGAAGTTGTTAATAGATATGTGTGAAAAAAAGGAAATTATCTATGAGAAGAAGGTCTGCAACCAGGGAATCCACAAACAAACCCATCGTCGCCTGGCTGAAGCCTAACCCTTCTGCGTGCCAGAGGCCCAGGATTGTTTAAGGTAAAAGGAAGATCTGTCTGACAGACCTGGCATCTGCCACTGTCTCCCAGAACCCTCCATGCCATCAGCATTAGTTGTTTTGACAAAATTAGAGGATGCGGTTGTCATAAGGGATCTGTCAGAAGGTCCTGTAAGATTGGATTCTGAATCGGATACTGAGAGGACGTCTTTAGTAAAAAGGGGAGCCAAGGCTGAATTGTCCACCAGGGAGTCACTAGAGTCAATTCGGCTGATTTCTGTGTTACCTGTGCGACAACTCGTGCAATCACGAGAAATGGAAGAAAGGCATAATGGAGATTTCAGTACCAATTCTGGAGGAACGCATCCAAATTCCTCGCCAAGAACGTCAAAAGTTAGATATTCAGATGTGACGCAAACAGGTCTATCGCACAAGGACCCCACAGGTGGTTGATTTGAAGAAAGACTGAGGGATGTAGTCTCCAGTCGCTGGAGTCTTTCAGAAACTGGGAATTCAAGTCTGCAATCACATTCATTTGCCCGGAAGATATTCTGCAATCACAGAGATCTTGTTCTGAAGACAGAAATGCCCAAAGTCTTTGACAATCTCCACTAGGGGATGTGATTTGATGCCTCCCAGCTTGTTGATATGTCTTTCTGCAGAGATATTGTCCCTCTGCAGAAGGATACAACATTCGGATTAGAGAGGGAACAAAGCTTTAATCGCAAGGGATCCCACTCGAAGCTCCAAACAATTTATGTGTAGCTGAAGTTCTGATGGGGACCACCGACCTCCTGTAGAGATCTGTCCACATCTCACTTCCCAGCCTCACCTGCTCAAATCGGATTCGATTACTACGTCTGGAGTGCAACTAAAATTGGCCTTGCCATTAAAGGCTTCAATGAGGTCCAACTATCAAGAAATCTTTGTCTGGGCTTCCACGGATGGGTAATTTGCTCCACATATGACAAGTAATTCCTGAGATGAAGAATTTTGAGACATTGAAATGCCCGATAATGAAGTGGGCCCGGAAAAATCACCTGGATGGAGGAGGCTAGGAGTCCCACCAGCCGAGCCAGGGATCTCAAAGACACCATCGAAAATGACAGAGCCTGCCTCAACTCCCTCTTGATTGAAATGATCTTCTGAGGTGGGAGATGTAAAATCGCTTGAACTGAATCTACTTTGAAACCCAAGAATTCCATTGTCTCGGTGAGAATCAGACAATACTTTGTGGCATTGATTATGAATCCTAGCTCCTGAATCAATCTGATCTTCCAATGCAAATGCCGCATAATGTTGTCTCGACTCAGGACCATAATGATCATGTTGTCCACATAAATAATAAGGCGTACGCCCCAGAGAAGGAGAACTTCTACAACAGGTTTCATCATCTTGGTGAAAAACCAGGGGGCTGAGGACAGCCCAGATGGAAGGACGGCAAATTTGTACCACTGATTTCTCCAGCAGCATTGGAGGAGGTGTCTTTGAGGAGGGAACATAGGAACCAAAAGGTAGGCGTCTTTTAGATCCAAGCACAATAACCAATCGTTGACCTGAAAAAGGTACCTGAGAAGGTGGACACCTTCCATTTTGAAATAGCGATAAACCACCCAAGCTTTGAAAGTCTATAGATTGAGAACAAGATAATAACCCCCTTCTTTTTTCTGCACCAGAAAAATAGTGCTGACGGATCCATTGGGATGAGGGAATATCTACACTATTTCTTCTTTTCACGCAGGTTCTCAAATGTCATTGTCGATGAAAGACATCTCTTGTCACGAAAAAGACAGGGACATGGAAGACAGTCTCTGACTGGGGTTGTCATAGAACTGTATCCTGAAACCCTTACTGTTTGTAAGATCCATGGATCATTTGAAATTTTGGACCAATGGGGAAGGAAGTGACGAACCCTCCCACCTAAGACTACTCTTAAGGGTGAAATCAAATTTACCTGTGTAATCAGCTGATCCGCAGTAGCCACCTCGGAAGTTGGTTCTACGGTAACCTCCTTTGTAGTGTTTGTTTCTGGTGGAATAGAAGGTTCTTTGACCCTGGGTGCTGTTATAACTGCCACACCCTCTGGATTGGTATCCCATGAGAGAGGCCTGGTTGTATCCACAGCCTGGTGTTCGGCTCCTGTTGCTTTCGGCCCTGCCAAAGAGGAAGCCACGGAAAACTCTTTTTAGGGAGATTTGAGCTTTGTCTGGCTAGAAAAAGTGGCCACGTATTTGCTCAGAGCAGTGATAAAATGCTCACTAAACAAGTGTCCATTTGCAAAGGAGCCAGAGTCCGCTAATACACAAATGGACCGTTGGGCCCAGCCCAACAAAACATCTGGGTCTACAGGGACCTGAGATCCTTTGCCAAGGGTTGCCATATCCCGAATTTCTATGAGAGGACCTGTTAAGTCCAACACCTTATCCTGGCATCTCCTCCAAGTGCTATATTTACCCATTTTGGGATCTTTGGCATACTTGCACATAAATACAACCAGACTACAGTCAAATTCCGGATTTTCAGCTACCTTGCCTTGTAGCGATAGGTGAGGCCATTCATTGCAGAGTTTTGCTGAAACTTCCTTTTCAAACCTTTTGCAGAGACACGACCGGAAAAAGTCTGCTACCTCTAGTGAAGGGCACCAATCAGCTGATCTAGAGTGGACAATGGAATTCAGTCAAATCCAAAAGACACACTTGCTGAGGGTGTGGGTTTTCAAAATGAGTTTTGTGACTGCGTTTCACCAGCATTGTAGGGGATGCCTCCCTGGACGAAGTTGCGGAAACCAGGGATTCTGCATCATCTTTTGTCACCTCAGAGGATTGAGATTAGGTAGAGTGACCCAGGGTTCCTACAGCACCATAAGCATTGTCGATTAGGGCTTCTTTAGCCATATTATGAAGAGCTGAGGTGTGTGACCAAACTTGGTCCGCTACCGGAGGTTCTGCAAATTGCTGATTTGACGCCAAACTTTGAACCTCACGCTCTCTGAAACTGATGGCAACATTTGTCAGTGGGCGGCGAAAGGGTCGCAATGTGGCTACCAAGGCTCTATTAATTGAATCCTGCACAGAGTTATCAATCGTCTTCACCAAACGATCCTCGTATTCATAATAGCCATCTGCATAGTTCTCAGTGGAGTCATCATATTGTGCGTAAAATGCCACATTTTTTTAATTTCAGATATAGCACTTTAGCAGTTTTTGTGCGGAAGGCTTTAGATTCATGCATTTGCGATCGAGTGCCTGCAATGAACAGAGGACTGTGTGACTAGCGCTCCTGCAGCTCCTCACTTCTCGCTCCTTCTAGATGGCTGTATACAAGACCAGGCCAGTAAACCTCAGCGAGGTTCTTCTTACCAGGGATCAGAGTTCCCTGATATAAATTCCCCCTCCCAACCACTACTCTAACTTTGTGCAATAGGGAAGGCAAACGCGCACCACGCGCTCTCACTGATTGCTTGATTGGAGCGCAGCTGGAGCGTATCAGGTATTGGCATATAATAACAGAATTGCACTTACCTCAAGGCTGCTGAGCAGCAAAGAAAGAGGAACAAAAGGTGACAGCAGCACGTTCAATAGGCTGCATTGAGACATGATTGGATGAGGAGTGTGATAGCATACACTGGTTATGAGATATGTAGTATGTTTTTCATTTCCATATATTGAAACATTTTAATTGGCTACTGTAATTTTGCAGTAAAGATAAGAGAAGCATAATCCGCAACCTTCGGTCCTGACAGAATCCCTGGGAGTTGGGCAGGTCAAAGGATGTCTCACCACCTTGGGTGCTTCGGCCGGTGGGACTATTCAGGACACCTGGGGACAGTGGATTGGCAATATTATATTGTAGGCAGGGCTTGGGTGGCATTCAGGTGATGGTTCTAGTGAAGGGGTTCACCTAATAGTGCTGTGATCCACTAGACAGGAGAGGTTTGCCCCCCCCTTTAGTCAGTAAATTGAGGTAATTGTTTTCCCAATTACATCTACATAATTGCATTAGTTTGTCCTATTGTGTTAACACATTCGTTTTTGGTGGGGTCATAAACACTGAGAGGGAAGAGTTATGTGCCCCTCTGGGGTGGAAAGGGAGGACTTGAGAAGGTTAGGGATTCTTGATCAGGTGTGAGTAGAGTTAAGCAGGCCATGACGCAAGACAGCTAGCAGGATGGCAGCTGTGGTGTTGGCTTGCTCAATGCTGTACAGATAAGTTAAAAATAAGTAGACAAAGGGCAGCACCAGGACGCCAGAATATGCTGCGTAGCTCATGGACTCCCACTTACCTGAGGCTGCTCCCAGTCGAGCTGAATATACTTAGCTGAAGGGAGGGAGGGACCAGCGGCTGTCGCATGGCTCTGCATTCTGGGGTGGGCACACAGCAAGTGTAGGTGTCTCCACGGGTAGAGGTGAGCCATGCTGCATATTGACAAGAGCGTGGCTCCCCGGGGCACAGTGCGGTGTGAGTACTAGCTCAACAGGGGGCACCCAGATCAATTATGAGCACAGTGCTCGTGCAATCCCAGCAATGGGCAGGAGGCTCTATTACGAGCATGCAAGAAGAACAACAGAAACACCAGTTTTGTGGCAGAATAATGTCATTTCCCCTAATGCGAGTGCATATATTCATATTAAGTATGTGGTTATAGGGCTTGGGAAAGATAAAAAGCCACAGAAAAGAATGGCTTCAAAGACTAAAGGTTCTTGTAAAGAGTGTGTGGATAAAAAAACAACTCCTCTCAGGTCCAAAATTCACATCCTATGCATAATAAAGTGCAAAGGGCTGAAGTAAGGATGCAAAACTATCAGACTGATCAAGTTTTACCTCTGAATTTGTTTAGTTCAGATACCAATAGTAAAGATAATTTGGAACGGTTGATATGGAGCTCAGCTGAAAGTTCATTAGGTGCAGCAGATAAGGAATACAGTGATCCCAGGTTGTGACAATGAGCCAAGGTTGGAACAGTTCTTGCACCTGAGGCAGAGTAGGAGACTTGGTACTGGTTAGGTCTGGTGGGGTCTTGAACACCAGGATAAAGGGTGGGGAAGGTTTTGTGTAACCCTACCAAAAACGAAGGAGGAGAAAATCAACCAAGCAAATACAAAAAACAAACATATTGAATGGATCACTTTTGATGGGGGTGTTGGGATGGGATGGGAAATGCCCTGGAGTGGGTGCAGAGATGAAAGCTGAAAATTATGAATTGGGTGACGAGGAATCGGATTATGAACATGAGGGAGAGGAATTGGAGCAGGGTGAGATCCCCATGGGAAAGCTTACACAATCCTGCCTCCAAAGGGACTGATGGAGGTAAATGAAGAGAGTGGGGGATCTAACATCCTAGATCAATTATCTGTCTTACATGATGGTGATAGGCTGGGGATAGAAGACCAAGGCATAGAAAGGAAGAGAACATGGGACAAGAAAAGACCAGTGAACATCAGAGCCCAAGGAATATTTTATTAACAAATTAGTAGGGTTGGTTGATGTGCTGGAAGGTTGGGGAGAGGATGGTTTTATTTGATTACAAAAGGGTAAGAACCGAATGTGAGTTGGATGACAGTGGGGGGGACAAAAATTAAAGACAAAAAAGTGCATGCACAGACAATTTGGGTGACTGACAGTGAAACAATTGAAAAAGAATAAAAACTTAAAAGAGGGGAAGTAGATCGAGAAAAAGGAGGGGTCATACTAACAGAAAGGTTTGCCATACATGGGGGATTCCATGCCACCTAGAGCTTACATAACTACAGCTACTAAAAAAAAATGGGAGAGGGAGTTTGTTGATGTAAACAAGATATTACACAGAGAAATTCAAACAAAAGAAGGGACGAAAGAAGGGTCCAAAGAAGAAACTTGTGGGCCTGCACGTATACCACAGGTCACTACTAATCCTGACGTGTGGACATCAGCATTTTTAATTTATGGGAGTGCCCATTGTGAGAAATTCTTGGTTAGATCTGTTTCTGTTTTTAACTACATTGACATAATTCTTAAAGAGCAAATTGATTTTGATAGCATGGCTTCATTATGATGAGGAGCTTTGTGCCAATTTGGATTTAAAACTAGATAAACTCTGGGGTGACATTGATAATAAGATGTGGTCACAGTGGATGTTCCCTATGAGGCCTCCCCCGGGTGTGCACACTGCAGGTGGGTTGCCAGTCCAGTACTAACCCTTTCTACAGCAACCCACCCTTAGAAGTGTTGGAACACATGGCAGGGGACAGGGGGTCAATGTTGAAGAATGCTGGGCCTTTAACATGTGTTATAGTATCAAAACCCCATGTAAATCCAAGCATCAATGTGCCAAATGTGGTGGTAAATCTGTGGTCTTCCTGTGCTTTGGGGAGCTACCCGCAGGAAGAGGCAGGGCATACACAAAACAGCAGTCTGGAAACAAGGACATTTATAGTTATTGTTCTTGGAGAGTTAAATGATTGGTTAAAGGTTGATCCCAACAAAAAAGCTGCATTTTTCTGGCATGGGGCTTTCAAGAGGGTTTTTGGTTAGGGTACCAAAGTCCAAGAGGGTGGCATTTTGCAGATAATCTCAAATCATCTAATGATATGCCTCACATTGTGCAGCAAAAGCGGGACAAGGAAGTGCCTGCAGGGAGAATGGCAGGTGTGTTTGACCTCGTGGCCTTGGAGGACCTGATAGTGTCTCCTTTAAGTGTAATACCCAAAAAGATAGCAGATGAGGTTTGCATGATTCAACCACTGTCCAGCCTTGAAGGATACTCAGTGAATGATTTAATTTCTAGAGAAGACACTGCCAGTTACATTTGCTACATTATGTACTATTGAGTTGATTAGAACTTGTGGATGTAGGGAATGCATTGGCTAAGTGTGATATCAAGTCACCCTTCAGACTACTTTCTGTACATCCTGTGGACTTCGCCTTAGCTTTCAATTTGATGGACGTTTATTTGTTGATGAAGTCTTACCTATGGGATATGCTATTTCCTGCAAGTTGTTTGAAACTTTCAGTATTTACCTGCAGTTCTGTTCACTGCACAATTTGTTCACGAGTTGGTTACACATTTTTAGGTTGCTTTTTGTTTTTAGTTAAACAAGGTTTAGGTGATTGTGCAATGGCTTTGCGAGAATCTGAATAGTTGGCCCAAATTGCTAGTGCTTTTAGTGCCTTCGAAGACTGAAGGACCAATTTCTAAGTTAGTTTATCTAGGTATCGAATTGGATACTGGTGTCATGGAAGCTAGGCTTCCACTAACTAAGATTGATAGATCTTCTGCCTTTTACTGGAAGCAATTAGAGCATCTAGAAAATTGGAATTGAAGAAGGTTCAGCATTTGCAGGGACATATGAATTCTATAGCAGGACCGGAGGCGAGGATTATGCAGATCTTTCTTCACTTTTTATTAATTAGAAAGTTCAAAGTTAAACACAAAATGAACAAAAAAAACTACAAGTTCCATGAAGCCGCCGCCATGGTAACCAGTATCCAATGAGGTTCCTCCATTAACGCCGGTATAAATATCCTCAAATGCGTCACACTTCCTCTTTCTTCACTGCTACTAACCGTCAGATAAGTGCCTTTACTGCCTCCAGTTATTTTTTTCTATTGTCCTCAATAGTATTTGAGTTGCTTAGCGTTATTTGCTGTTGCATTATACTGTTGTAGCAACGAGTGTTGCTACGGGCGTGTACTCGGCTCGGAACAAGCGTTACTCTCGAGCGCTTTCATTTTTCCCTCAACACGCGTCGGGCCCGACAAGAGGGCGCGCGTGGTGTTGTTTCAAGCGCATTTGAGCGCTCGTGTGTTTTCAACACTCGGAGCTTGTTGGGCATTTTTATGTTAAGTTTAAATTTCACATTTCTTTCGCACTACTGTGTTTCTCTTAGTTTCCCTACCCCGTGACACCTATTTGGTAGGCATTACACCCGAGTGGGAAGAACTTTTGACCAATAGCTACTGCTTGGCAGAGGGGGTAGGGAATTACCCTTTATATATTTTTTATAGGGTGTACTCTCTGTCGCACTATTGTGTTTCGTCTGAACCTCAGCATGCAATCCTCACAGGAACATGAGCCTTTTGCCAACATGTCCCCAGGTGAGGGTCCCTCTCACCGTACCCTTCCCCCTGGGGTGGACGCTTTGTTCTCGCAAGCGATTTCACACGCCTTGGCCCCTCTTAGGGATACAGTACCTAAACTCACGGAACAGGTGTCCAAGGGTACAGGCATGTTTGGTGTGACGGGAGCAGAGGGTGATACCTCTACCCGTTCGGCTCCCAAGAAAATGCGCAAGCGCGAAGCGGGGCACCTGGAGGATAGCAAATTTTTATCACACTCCAAGAGTGCGCGCGCGCATAAGCGTTTACCCTCCTGGGAGGGTCGATTGCCCGGAGTAATGGGTGACATGCTTCACCAAATATGGAACCCTGACTTGGGGTCACCTAAAGGCATCATGGGAGGTTCAGACGAGGACTCCTCATCTTTGGATGATGACTCAGGTCGCCCTTGGCATCCTAATGCTACCCTACCGGATCCTTCTGACCCGGGGGATTCTGACTCCGATATGTTTGAACCGGAGGGTATCTACCATCCGCGTTCCTCGGAGTGGCGTCCAGACCACAAGGTGGCTGAGTATGTCGCCAGTAAAATTAGACAACCTTTGGACAAAGGGGTGCGTGCTCGCTTACGGGCGGAATGCCCACGCCCGTCTTTATCAGATAAGGTCGCTTTTACACCTGATATAGACCCAAAAATGTGTACATTTTTTGCTAAGTACACCAACGATCCCAAGAAGGGAATCGATCGCTCCTGGAGGGCATGCCAGGACAAACTTCTCGATGTGTTGGGACCCCTCACACAGATAATTCAATTGGCAGAACGCGCCAAGCAATCAAACACTCCCCTTCAGACAGACATTGTCGCAGGATGGGCCCAGAGAGCTGTCTGTTTACTGGGCAACGCGAACTGTGCCATATCGGCAGAAAGGCGCAGGTCTTTATTAATAAAAATAGACCCCAAATTAGGGGAGCTTTCTAACTCGGAGGCAGGGGCTATTGCCCAAGGCAATTCATTTGGTGATCCTTTTGTAAAGGAGTTGGGTAAATTCGTTGCTACTTTTTCGGCTCTCGATAAAGCCCAATCATCCATCAAAAAGATTTTCCCCAATAATGTTTTTGGCGGGGCCGGACGAGGCAGGGGTCGCTCTTCCGGCCGTCTTTACCAGCAAGGCCCCGGTTCCTTCCGAAACAACGGTTGGCGTGATGGCCGACAGGGAACGTTCTTCCCCAACAGAGGAAGGGGGAAAGGTAGAACTTCCAGGAATGCACGAGGAGCATCAAATGCCCCAGGAGGTCCCTCTGGTAAGGCTTATCCCTTTTTCCCCTCGAAACTTCGGAGGGAGATTGCGGTTTTTCAAGAACAATTGGAGGCATATTACATCCGACGCATGGGTTCTGCAGACAGTGTCAGGGTTTCAGATAGAGTTCTGGGGTACCCCGCTTCAAGGAAAACTGCCACCGCCAATAGTGTTTTCGGCAGCAGACTACGAACTCATAGACTTAGAAGTTCAGGATCTGCTGCACAAGGGCGCCATATCCTTCACATCCCGGCATCCAACGGGTTTCGTAAGCAACATCTTCTTAGTAGAAAAGAAGGACAAGGGTTTCGGCCTGTTATCAATCTTCGGGCATTCAACGAATGGGTTGTTTATAGGCATTTCAAAATGGAGGGTATTCATTTGCTCCGCGACCTCCTTCTACAAGGGGACTGGATGGTTCGTCTAGATCTCAAAGACGCATACCTCACCGTCCCTATTTTTCCCCCTCATCGCAGATTCCTGCAATTCATCTGGAACGATCAGGTATTCGAATTCACCACTCTCCCTTTCGGTCTCTCGTCGGCACCATGGTGTTTTACCAAACTCCTCAAACCAGTGGTGGAGGCACTGAGGTTGCAAGGCATACGACTCATCATTTACCTGGACGACATCCTTTTAATGGATCAATCCAGGTCTCAACTTTTATCCAATATGAACACAACTATTGCTCTTTTCCAGGATCTGGGATTCGTAATCAACCAACAGAAATCGGAACTTACTCCGACCCAATCGTTAATCTTCCTCGGTTTTCTCATAGATTCTCGATCGGCATCCCTCAGTCTTCCGACGACGAAGATATCCAAGATAAAGAAGGAACTGAGAAAAGTCCTTCGGCGCGACAAGATTTCGCTACGTCAATTAGCCAGAGTGGTCGGCCGGCTTTCCTCCTCAATTCAGGCCATTTTTCCAGGTCCCCTACACTACAGAGCCCTGCAGTGCCTGAAGGCCTTTCACCTTCGCCGGTGGGTGACGTATTCAGAACTCATCTCCCTGTCTCAGGAGGCAAGGACGGAATTACTTTGGTGGCTGGACCACATGGAAGCATGGAATGGCAGGGCCATTTTCGGAGCCTCCCCAGACCTGGTGATAGAGTCAGACGCCAGTCGCCACGGATGGGGGGCTCGATGCGGGGACATCTCGTTTGGGGGACGCTGGACCCTGCAGGAGCTCACCATGCATATCAATTGTCTGGAACTCCTGGCGGGATCGTTTGCGATCAAGTCTCTAACGAGAGACAAGGTCTCATGTGTAGTTCTTCTACGGATGGACAATGTATCGGCAGTACAATACATAAATCGTTTGGGGGGTACGCGTTCGAGAACCTTAGCGGAACTAGCAAAGGATTTTTGGCATTTTTGCCTCCAACACCAAATCTCGGTCACAGCAGAGTATCTTCCGGGAGCCCAGAATACTTGGGCGGACTGGAATTCCCGTTTTCTCACGGATTCCAGCGATTGGCAGCTACATCGATCGATTTTTCAGGCGATCATGGCTCGTTGGGCTCCCTGCACAGTGGTCCTTTTTGCGTCCAGATGGAATGCTCATCTTCCCCTATACTTCAGCTGGCGCCCGGACCCGGGAGCTGCGGCAGTAGATGCGTTTCGCCAGCACTGGGGGACGCTTCAAGGTTATGCTTTCCCACCGTTCCTTCTTATCCCGCGGGTCGCAGCATAGGCTCGCCGTCAGGAGGCGACAGTGATTCTAATAACCCCCTGGTGGAGGTCTCAGGTGTGGTTCCCGACTCTGCTGGAACTCTCCTGCGAGTGTCCTCTTCGTCTCCCGGTCTTTCCCTCGATTATCCGGGACCCGTCGGGGTTTTATCACCCCCTGGTCCTTCAGGGTCATCTTTCTCTCATTGCTTGGAAGATTTCAGGCCTGGGCCCCTGGGACATGCAAGCGATATAGATCAGCATGGAATAGATGGTCTCGTTGATGCGTGGGCAAACACTGGGATCCCATGGGAGCCAGTATTACAGACATCATAAATTTCCTTGCAGAATTAGCGGAATCCAGTCTCGCTTATTGTACAATTAATTATTTTCGTTCAGCTATCTCCGCGGTTCACCCCCCTCTGAACAACCACCCGATCGGCGAGCATCCCTGGATATGTAAACTCCTCAAGGGTATTAGACTATCCAGACCTCCACAGCCCAGATATGCAGAACTCTGGGATGTAAACATAGTCCTTAATCTTTTAACCTCTTGGCAGGATAATCAGTATTTGTCGAGAAGGGAGTTGTCAGCCAAATTAGCCATGCTTTTGTGCCTCATTTCATGTAAACGGGTGTCAGATATCAGGGCACTGGATGTATCAGCTCGAGTCTTTACTCCTGAAGGAGTCACGTTTACTATTTCAAGGAGAACGAAGAATAATACCAGGTCAGTATCCTATCCAGCTTTTCCTGATTCCCCAAAATTATGCGACGTTAGATGTCTCAAGGTCTATGAGGAAGTGACCGTGAATCATAGACCTCCAGGTGAAAGTCAATTGTTGATTTCCATAAAGAGACCGTTTAAGGCGGTTTCTTCTCCTTCCATTGCCAGTTGGGTCAGATGGATTCTGTCCGAAGTAGGTATCAATATTCAGGTTTTTGGCGCCCATTCTACTCGGGGAGCCATGGCCTCAAAAGCCATACAGGTGGGGGGTAGATTAGAGGATATCATGCATGCGGCTGATTGGTCTTCTGAATCTACTTTTAAAAAGTTTTACTTTAAACCAATTCATGAAGCAGCCTCACTGGTGGTGGGTAAGCTTTGAACTTGCATAATCCTCGCCTACGGTCCTGCTATAGAATGCAAAATTTCCTAGCAATCGTGAAGGAAAGTTTCAATTCTATTAAGGACACGGATGCGAGGATTATCCCACCCACATACTGCTCACGAGTTTCTTCCCACCCGACCACTTGTATCTTCGTATTGAGGTGGTATTTTTGCATCTATCCCTTTATTTATTTATTATCTTTGCTTATATGTCTAGTTTTCATTAAGCGGAGTTGCTAGTTATTATGCTTGTATTTATGATTCAAGTTTTTAAGATGCGTATATTCCATTCTTTATTGACATTGGAATGCGACATTGACTTATCGGTTTGGGCCCTAATTACACCATCTTTTTGTAGGTTCCGAAACTACAACCAATTGACTCTACCAGAATTTCCGCAGTGAAGTCGAGGAAGTGTGACGCATTTGAGGATATTTATACCGGCGTTAATGGATACCATGGCGGCGGCTTCATGGAACTTGTAGTTTTTTTTGTTCATTTTGTGTTTAACTTTGAACTTGCTAATTAATAAAAAGTGAAGAAAGATCTGCATAATCCTCGCCTCCGTGTCCTTAATAGAATTGAAACTTTCCTTCACGATAGCTAGGAAATTTCACATTCTGCATGCAGAGTAGTGAAAACAGATAGAACCTTTCGTAGATGCCTAGGCTTTTCATGTCTAGAACAAAATTGCCCCAGCATAGAATATACATATCTGCAGCAACTCACGCTGATTTTAAGGTTTGGTTGATGTTCATAAAACATTTTAATAATGGTGTAACCATGTGGTCTTTGGAGGTAGATTCTGAATGGAACATGTAAAGACTAAGGAATAAGAAATTGAGTTTTTTTCCTATTTGTAGCTCTGTCCTTTTTGAGCCAAGATCTGGCTAACAAGATTGTTACTTTCAATGTGGATAATGCTACTGTAGTGGCTTTAGTAAACTGGCAAATAGCGAGAGACAAACAAATGAAATTATTTCAGTGGTTTATGCTAGGTTTTCTGATGTTTAATATTGTATTCAGATCTTGGTTTGTGCCAGATGTGAATACTAACATAGTGGATGCTTTGTCTTATTCACAGGGGCAGAGATTCCATGCTTTGGTGCCAGGAGCAGATTTGCTGACTACTGAGAGTCTTAAGTCAGAAAGGTAACTCGGCAACTGAGAATGGCCAGTTTGGTGGAAAAATAATAACCAGACACAAATAGCATATTGTTAGGCTTGGAAAGAGTGTATTCAAATTGGAGCATGCCTTAGGCCTTAGGCCACAAAGGCACCAACAGTTTCAGGATTGGGGAAATCACATAGTAAGATTAATTTTGCAAAACATTGATTAATGTAGTTCAGCCTGTACCTTTGCAGGTAGATTATTAGGCATTGCCTTCTACAGGAAGTGTTTTGGGTGATATGACCCATACACAGGAGACCTTAGTAGAAAGCATTTATAATGCTGGGCTAAGGAAAAAGGCAGGGTTGGCTGAACATTAGATCCCTTGTTGATGAAGCACTTGGTTATATTGTTGAAAGGATTACCTATAATATGTTGGTCTCATTTTGAAGTCTTCCTGTTTCACCTTTGAATAGCATGGTTGTTATTTGGTGCTTTCAGGATTTCAGAGTTGCTGGGGAGTAAGACTACACCAGATATTAAATGAAGGTGAATATGTTTGATTATGGCTTAGGATTCCAATTCGACCAATGGGGAAAAGGTGTGAAGATGACCTTAAAATATATACAAGGTTTGATGTATCTAGTTGGGGTGTGGCATAATTTCAGGCAAGCTGGAGGTGCGAAAGGTGAGGGTTTTTTTTGCCATGAGAATGGGCCAAAACTGAAAGCATCTCAGCTATTAGTTATTATGAGTAAAGTACTGGATAAAAGTGGAGCGAATAGCAGGTGCTTTGGAACACATTCTTTTATCAAAGGGACAGTGATGGAATCAATCAGATTGGAGTTTTTCCTGAGGGACATAATGAAGCAGGGAAGATGGTCCTTGGATTGCTGCTTAAACTACATTAGGCAAGTTGAGAAGTTTCTGTATTAGTATATAAAATGTTCTTGCTTTTGTTTCTTTTAGGTTGTGTAGCAGGTCCTTGCTTGGATGTTTTCTCAGTATGGATAGTCAACCACTACTTCAGAAGATGGGCAGCTAAACAAGCTGAAAGGGGCCTTTTGGAAATAACAGGATTTTGTTCCAGTGAATTTTCAATTGAACTGTGAGGTAAGGGAAGGATAAAGAGGGGACAGTTGTTGCTATTTGTATAAGATATAGTGCAAGAAGGCCATGTCCTGATGTCCTTTTCATACATCTTGTGGAGTGATTTAGTTCAAATGTCTGGTCTAGGCCTTATCAACTATTTATATGTGGGTGTTGTCTAACAGCATTCACCTGCACACCCTCTCTAGTGTGATAACGCGTCCCAATCTAGATAATTTATTCACTCTGGGACTCGTTTTAGGCCGATGAATCTTTTGACCCTGATTGAAGTCTCCTTAAGACGAGATAACTAATCAACATGTCAATCAATAGATCAATAACATCATCAATTTTCACAATAGCAATCAATCAAATTAATCGATGAGCTTAAGAAGAATTAAAGCACACCATGACCTTTCAGTCATGAATAACCACACAGAATTTAGTAGAATTGATGAAATGTATTCCCTATTGATTACACTTCTACTAGTAAGTTTATTAGTCTCAACACCAGAAAACACATCAGCAATGTCACAATATGGCAACTCGAATAAGATTTAATCAAAGTAAAGATCATAAACATTAGAACAAAGCACAACGTCAACATGGATTTATCTTAGCAGAGTATCAATAGCGCATTATTCAACAAAGCATAGATTCAGTCATTTGTCTATTTACGTCTGTCTCAGTGAACCCCTTAACTAACCTCTGATTGGCATTAGCATGTTGGGCTTCATGCAAAACAATTTAGCAATCACAAATTTGGAAAACATCTAACTAGGGTCTCTATCAAAAGAAGCAGTTGGTACCTAGAAAGAAAAGGCAAACAGACAATTACAATTTCATCATTATATAGTTACCCTCCGTAATGAGTCAGCATACAGAGTCAGTCTTCGCCCTCAGGACATCAGTTGATTCGCCATCAGCCAGGTAACGCAGCAAAGTTCAGCAAGATAGGTAGGAAGGGGCACTTCCCTCATGAGGAGGAAAAGGATGAATAGGGCAAGGCAAAGTAAGGACGGTTCAAAAAGTTAAACCGCAAAGTCTTAAAGCAGAGTGACAAAGTGGCTAGATAACCGCAAAGAATAGCACGTAATGGCAGTGGCAAAAAGGAGGCTCGGAATGACTAGAATAGTGGCCAAGTTCTCCTCGTGTCCCGACATTATATCAATCTTGTGGTACAGTCCCCTAATTTCCATTTGGGCAGGTTTTGGTGCATCATTATCTCCATCCAATGATTTACTCATCACCTCATTAGGAATGTTACTTTAGAACAGTTCTCATGTAGTTTATTGGCTCCTGTAATTGACGTCTCCAACGGGTAGAATATCAGGTACAACTTTTTGTTCTCGCGGTCCTCTCGCAGTACTCGTCAGTAGTTCCATTGTCTTTACCAGTTCAGGCGACCTTGTACCTGTTGCAAGTTTACACTGTTGGATTCGGCAAGAACGTCTCCTTGAGCAAGTCGAATTTCATGAGAAAGAATTTACTACGGTTACACACATTTTCTAGCTTCTGGAAAAGTACGGCTACATGTCCTTCATCAAGCCAGCACATTGCATGTTAGGAAAACACATTCAATATGAAACCGGGCAGCTAGGCCCCGACTCATGCTAACTAAGGCCTAGTGATTAACTCAGCAAAACCTTAACATATAATTCCTAAGGCTAATACAAAATCATACATTAGTACATTAATAATTCATTATTAGTCAATTTCGTTTATCATCGTATACATTGGTGGCCACTCTCCATGGGCACATTTCACACACATTTAGTAAAAGCATATTAATAAAAAAAATTATGCGGCATCATCGTACATTAATTTGCAACTATTTCATATCAATTTTGATTATAAATCTACACTCCAATAGTCTATTTGTTGACCAATGGCCGGCACTGGGCAGGGCAAAAATGTATCCTCTGGTGCTTGCACCAGAGCTTTTTTGTTTTAAATGGTTGGGGAGATGATGAATCACTTCAATGTCAGCCCCCCTCTCTCCTGCCTGATGTCACAAACCTCCACTGGTGCGGAGAAGCAGCAGGTAAGAGCACTGCTCCCGCATCCAGCGGGGTTTTCTGCCCATAGGATTCCTCCCCATGTTTGTGGGAGGCATCCTTGGAAAGAGAAGAGTCTTCCCATTCTAACAATGCCTCTCACAAGCCTATTCCTGCTCATGGATCATGTTCGCATCGCGATCCACGAGCAGGAATATCACTAGACACCAGGGATTTGTCTTTGTAAGGGGCATTGCATTTTTTTCTATTCATTTCATCTCCCTCGGTCTTTCTTTCCCTTTTTCTTCCCAGGCTTTCCTTTCCCCCCCCCTTCTTTCCCCCCCCCCCCCCACTTTCTCCTCTCTTTCTTTCTTTCTTCCCCCCCTACCCTTCTGCTCTCTTCCCCTTCGTCCTCTCATTTACCCCGTCTTTCTATTTTAGCCCCAGCGCTGTTCCCCGCCCTTAGTCCCGCATTGCCAGTCTCCCTTCTTCTCCTCTTTCTCTCCCTTCCTCTCTTTTATTGTTTTGCCCCCCCTCTTTAGTGTTCCCCCTCTTCCCCCTTTCCCCACCCCCCTTTCTTTCCCCCTTCCCGTTCTTTTTCTCTCTTTTCTTTCTCCTGGTCGCCCTCCTTGGACGACCAGGCCTTTTCCCCCGTGGGACTCACTTCCCCAGAGTCCCACGGGTCCAGTGGCGCGCCACGCATTGCACGACGCGTCACTGCGTGGCGCGCCGCGCGGTGCGCGCTAGCCGCACCGTGGACGGGGCATCCTGTTCCTCCTCACTGTCACCATACGCGACGCTCCCCGCGGGGCCCCGTACCCGGATGCCCCCGCGGGGCGGTGCGCTTTACTTAGACCAATCGGGGCCCCTGAGGCTCCGCACCCCGCACAGCCCCCGAGGGGGCGCGGCTTTTCCCGATGCACTGGGTGTTCTTTATTCTTCGACGCGCAGCACACCTGAGTGTAATTACCGGGCACCGCCCCTGACCTCTGCAGCTCCGCATCGATTGGCTTGAGCTCCTCATAAAGACCTGGCAAGTCGGTCAGACAGTACCAGAGCGGCCTGGCTCCGGCACGTAGGTACCCCCCATGGTATTCCCTTTAGCGTGGTAAGTGTGGGCTATTTTGGCCCGAGAAATCTTCTTTTTCTTTTCCTTTCATTGCTACCGGTCATCCTTCTGGTAGCCTTTTCTATCTGTATTTCCTCTGCTTTCTTTCTTTTTCCTTTTTTCCTTTTCTTCCTTCTTCTTTTTCTTTTTCTTTTTTTCACTGTGACATTCCTTCTCTCTCTCTCTTTACCTAGATCTTTCTCTTTACCTTTTCACCTCTTGCCCTTTCCTTGCCTCACTAACCTGCCCTATTGGCCTCCCCCTGTCTGTAGCGCACCCTGCGCAGTTTCCTCCTTTCTGCTAGCACACTATGCGTCCTTAGCTCCCTTTCTTCTCCTTGTCCTCCCTTGCTAAACCCTTAATCTCCTCAGAGTGTGACTACAAGGGAAACCCCCCCCCCCCGGTTCTAGCCAGACCAGAGGCAATACGCCCCCAGCTCCGGGGTAAGTCACAATTGCATGCATGTGTGAGTGCATTTTTTCATTTTCTCACTGATTGCTGTGTCGTGTGCTGTGGTTTGCCACCTCTCTGTCACTCTGAATTAATTGTGATTTATTTATCATTTACTATAGGCCTACCCCACCGTGAACTACCTGTTCAGGTAGGACACACACTTTCACTTTGAGCACCGTACTTATTACAGGTGCTCCGACCCTGACAAATGCCCCTGACCTACCAGCACTTAGTGAGGGCAGAAACATGTTGGTCATTTTCAACCCCTTTTAGACTCCAAGAGACATTATCCTCTAATGAGCCTTCCCCCTTAGTTTTAGTCTTACCAACATGCACCACCATTAAAACTAACAAGAGCCACCGGTGACATGTTAGGTAATTTTATTATTCACCCCCTCTGGATCACTGTAACTATCCAGTCAATTCAATTTCAGCACTCCCTCTGGTTCTTTTAACCAGAGGTCGAGTCCGCCTGAGTAGTATCATCTTACTTAGGTGGGGCTAGGTGGTCATATGATGAAGCAAGACACTATTATGTGTGTGAGACCACCTAGTCCGTAAAGGAAAATCCCCCGCTACTCCTGTAGGGCAACACAGCACCCCCTATCAAGCAACCTAATGCAACCAGGCACTGGTTAAAGACTAACCCAGTCTTACCCCCTGTTCCTACTACCCCACACCTTTTGTGATTGCATTGCAGTAATGCCCTTCTCCCTCGGGGATCTATATATTTTTTAAATGCTGTGTTCCCCCTAGGGATGCAATTGTGCCCCCAGGTCAAAGAATAGACATAAAAAAAGTTGAAAAGAAATTGAAAGAGGGCACTCATGGTACTGGACTGATCCCTTGCCTAGGGGCATGATTTTTTTTTTTTTTATGTATATGAAAACAAATTACAAGCAACTGACAGGGGGTCATCTCTCCTTGTTCCCCAGCCAACCCCCTTGGGACTTAATATTTTTTTTATGTGTGATTCCCTTGGGGAGCCACAGATTTAAAAATAAAAAAAGAAGGTAGTGGGTCGACTCTCATCACATGGGCGGCCCCCTTTGGGAAACAATATATATATTTTTTAAATGTGTGTTTTCCCTTCCCACCAGGAGAAAACATACATTTCTTTAAAAAATATACATATACTACATATGTCAGATTATACAGTAGATGGTAGATGTATGTGCCATGTGCAGTATATATTGTACAGGCAGTGAGAAGGAGTGCTCAAAGGTTGACTGGACATGTTTCAGTTGCTTATTTCTGTATTTTAATTCTAAACTGGTACTAATGAGGTGAAATGTTTGGGCACACAGTATTACCATGTTTACAAGTTTACAAATCAAAGAAAGAATTAAGTAATACTATAAAAATGAGTGCTGCATTATGATATAGTCAACTCTCCTTTCATATTTTGTTCTGTTAGGCATAATTCCAGTGACCTTGGTAATAGCAATGTGAGATTTCACGAGAGGCAAGCCTACCCACAAAGTTGCAGGTGCTACTATGTTAATGTGTGATTCCTGAGATCAAAGGTAGATTTGTAGCTTCAGGGAGTGACCTTTATAATGACAGTGGCCAAGCTTATCCCCCAACAATAACGTTTTTTCATAAACCATAATCTGTATGCTGCGGAACTGGGTATGTGTCAAGGTGAAGTAATAATGTGTCTTTTTCAGTGCCTTTGGAGAACCTGCAGATTCACCAAAAAAGTAAGTTTGTGTTTATTTGCCGTTGCACACATTTCACAGACGCACACACCCACAAACTGATTTAGAACAATACTTCTGCCTTCTACATAGGACAGAGTTTTAGAAGGAAGGAAGTATGCAGTTAGCAGAGAAGGCATTACGGTGGACGACCTCTGCCCAGACCTTAATTCGAGTAATGAATGAATGAATATCCCTAAAGCAGGATCAAAGCCTGAGACAGCAGATGGTGGACAGGAAAATGGAGCAGAATTTGGAATTTATTTTTCAGTTGCTGGAGTTCCATCTGACAACTCATCTTCTAGCGATTCTGAGGGACATGATGATGGCAGACGTGCGGTACCATCACATGCACAGTGTGTGCAGCGGAGCAACCGAAGGAGGTTAGATCAACCCAGAGAGCAGGCACCTGCAGCTGCAAGCACAGGTGGAGTGCTCTATTGGCAGCCTCCCAATTTAATTCAGCCCTACAATCCACCTTTCACACGCAACCCTGGATGTAAAGTTGATATGGGCAATTTTTGGGGGATGTTGACTTCCTTAAGCAAATTGTGCAGCAAAGAAATGTGTGTGCTGAACAATTTCTCAGGGAATGTGGAGGCACTCTAGGTCCTCATTCTAGTAAACACTAGTGGACTCCCAATTCAATTGAGGAGTTGAAAATATTTTTTGGCCTTACACTCAGAATGGGGTAAGTAAAGAAACCAACCTTACATTCCCACTGGTCTACTCGCAAGGTTTGGGTAACACCCATATTTGCACCGTACATGAGCAGAAATCATTTTTTGCTATTTCAATGAGAATTCTGCTACATTGCCCTGGGACCATCCAGACCATGATAGGTTTTCTAAATTTTCAGCCTGTACTAGAACATTTGTCTGCAAGGTTTCAAGGGATTTATACTCCTGGACAGAATATAGCCATCAATGAGACCTTGATTCTGTACAAAGGGTGTCAGCTGTTCAGGCAGTTCATTTCGAGCAACAAGCTCGCTATGGCATCAAGTTGTATCAGCCCACTAGATACCAGGGAGTTTTTTTTTATTGGTACAAAGTTTGGGGTTGGCCTGCCATCCACCCGCACATCAGACCTAGCCTCCACTTCGGATATGACTCCAACTCTCTTTCTGCACCCTGGGGACTAAAGCATCTCCATCTTTTTGGCAAGAAGGGAAATTTTCATTTTCGATACTTTTTTATTGTTATGGATCGCAGAGTTGGGCAAAGTCCCAATATCGTCCTACTTCAATGGTGAATGGCTGCATTTTTCGGTCTCTGGTCAGCTGCCACCTGGGGAAAACTACCAAACCTATACATTTCTGAAAAGGAATCCAGGTGGTATGCCTTGAATGGATCTCACAAAGTTTTATAACCCACAAAACCTTGCAAACCACAAACTTTGCCTGAATTTGCACATTTTCCTTGCATTTATGTGACCTAACCTTCCAGAATTAGTAGAAAACTGCAACATTTCTATGACCCTGCTTTCTCCCACTTGTTCCTATAAAAATGCTACCCCGATTGTGTGACTTGAACAAGTGCCCTCAACACGTAAAAACCAAACTAGGGTCAATGAGAGTCACTCTACGAGACCCCAGTTGACAATGGTTTTATCCTTGACCGTTGCGTACACTAGACCCAGCCACACAAGTGAGGTGGCATTTTTATTGGGACAAGTGGTAGAATTGTGGGTGGTAGAAATTTTGTGAATTCCTGCTCATTCTGGCAGTTTACGTCACAGAAATGCAAGGAGAATGCATAATTCCAGTCAAAGTTTGAGGTTTGGAAGGGATTCTGGGTAGAACAATCTAGTGAGAGCCAGGCAAGTCACCCCACCCTGCACACTTCTTGGTGTCTAGTTTTAAAAAATGCACATGTTTGCTAGGTTCCCCTCAGTGCTGGCTGAAGGTCCAAAATCTACAGGTACCCACTTTGACAAAAAAGGGTCATTTTTGAGTGGAAAAGTGTGATGTGCCCATGTTGAGTTTTGGGCCGTTTTATGTCGTAGGCATTAGGCCTACACACATAAGTGAGTTACCATTTTTATTGTGAGTCTTGGAGGAACACCGGGTGGAAGGAAGTTTTTGGCTCCCTGCAGCTTGCAGAATCTTCCATCACAGAAATGTGACGAAATGTGTTTTTTAGTCAAAGTTTGAGGCCTGCAAGGGATTCTGGGTAAAAATAACCTGGTGGGGGCCATGCAAGCCACTGCACCCTAGGTAACCCTAGGGATCCAGTTTTCAAAAATGTACAAGTTTGCTAGGTTTCCCTAGGTGCTGGCTAAGCTAGGGTTTAAAATATACAGGTGTCCACATTGAGAAAATGGGTACATTTTCAGTAGAAAAATGTGATGTATCCATGTTTTGTTTGGGGCTGTTTCCTGGTGTGGGCACTAGGCCTACCAACACATTTGGAGATTTTGGGGAATGCCGAGTGGAAGAAAGTTTGTGGCTCCCCACAGATTCCAGAACTTTCCATCATAGAAATGTAAGGAAAATCTGTTTTTAGGCAAAGTGTGATGTTTGCAGGGGATTCTGGATAAAATAAATCTGGTGAGAGCCATGCAAGTCACCCTACCCTGAATACCCCGAGGTGTGTTTTTTCAAAGATGTACAGGTTTGCTAGGTTTCCTTAGGTACTAGGCTGAGCTAGGGTCCAAAATGTACAGCTACCCACATTGGAAAAAAGTCAGTTTTCACTGAAAAAATGTGAGGCATCCATGTTATATGTTGGGCCATTTCCTGTTGTAGGCACTAGTGTCACCCACACAAGTGAGATATCATTTTTATCAGACTTGTGGGAGAATAGAATAGTAGAACATTGCTATTACCAATTGGATTTAGCTGCATTTAGCCAGCCCTCCAGTGTCTTGGTACCTGTCTGTCCCATTCCCCAGAGAGGAACTCTAACTAACTCCAGACCAGGAGACCTTGACAATCACTCAGCAGAAAGAGAGGGGGCGCCCTAGCTGAGGTAATCATAGCTAAATACAGATAAAAGTTAGTGCCTACCCCAACCCACCAAGCTTAGCCTAAGAATAGGGATGGGGCCCAGGGGAGCAGGAATGTCGAGCAGAACAGATGCTAGCTCGGCTCACATTAAACATATGGCTGACCATCTGCATCCAATGAATCCACTGGCTCTCAATACACATGTTCCACCTACCACAGACTAAAGAGAGAACCCAAGTGAGTGAGACTGTGCAGACTTGATTTACCAGGAGGGAGCTGCAAGGCAGTAACTCTTAAGGACATGGTTACAGGTATTGAGTATAGATTAATGCTGCCATCACTGTCAGCTGAATCTTGGCCTGATTTTCAAAAGTAAGTCAGTGTATAACAAAGAAGACATTTTGAAAAATACTCTCTAAAACATATGCTATTAGAGGTACCCACAAATTCCAAACCTCTATATTTTGTGCTCATTCCAGAAATACATAGATTTCCTTGATACCCGTATTTCACTCTCCAGATTTCACTGTATGAATTTGTCTACACGCAATACTTAATGAGAAACCATTATAGGTGCAGCTCATTTGTTGGCTCTGGGTACCTTTGGTTCTTGGAGAACATACAACCTCTATATATCCTGGCAAAAAGAAGGGTCTAGCGGACATATGGGTATATTGCTTTTGTAAATCGGCTATTGTGACAAAAAGTTACAGATGAAAATATTGTCAGAAATGGCTGTTTTTTCCCTATTCATTTTCAATATTTCTTTATTTCAACAGCTTTTTTCCTTGGGGAAAATCTTGAGGGATCTACATGTACGATTCACTGCTGAATTCCAAATGCAGTCTACTTTTCAGAAATCTATAGCTTTCCTGGATCATCCATGGGTTTCACAATGATTTCCACCACAAAAAGGAAGTAAGTAGAGAGTACAAAAAGTAGGAAAAATAGACAATAGAAATAGGAAAAATGTCATAAACTTTGGATCCTGAACATCGTTCCTGAAAGCTGTGACAATGGTGACTTTAGCACAGTGAACTGTTAATTGATGACAATTATAGGGGAAAAAACAGACACTTTTATTTGCAGCACTCTTTCATATTTTTCTCAAAAAACTCAAAATGTTGCTATATTTTGCCTATTTTCTCAGTCCCCTCCAGGGGAATCCACAAACTTCTACTTCCTTTAGAATCCCCAGGATGTTGGAAAAAAAGAGACAAATTTGGCATGGATGCCTTATGTGTAAAAAGGTTATGGAGCCCTAAGCGCAAACTACTCCATATAGCCAAAATAGGGCTCGGCACCTGGTGGGGATGCAAGGCAATCAGGAATGGCTCCTCCGCTATGGCGAAGGTGTGTCGCCCCCCCCAACCCCCCGCCAGCAGCAGCAGCTGCAAAACTTTTACAGTAAAAACATAATAAACCTAGTTTATTATGTTTTTTCTGTAAAATGGATGGACAGAAGGGGAGTGCACAGCACTCTCTCTCAGTGCACATGTATGTTAGGCCAGCCATCTCGGGCCAGCCAAACATACATGCGCACTAGGCTCTCTCCAACCCGGCAACGCAGTGCCAGGTTGGAGAGCAGCCAAAGGCTCCCACTCGGCCTCGGAGTGCCATGGCTGAGTGCTCCATCCAATCCTACCGCTGCTTTCACGCTGCTCTCAGCATGAAAGCAGCAGTAGGATTGGACGCAAGGCAGGCTGGAAGCCTGTGCCTGCACTGCAAGACCGAAGCAGAGCGGTGTGGGAAAAAGGTAAGTGTGTTTTTTATTATCATATATTGTTTTGTTGTCCCCCCTCCTGCCACACGCCACCCCACCCCTTTTCCCTCCTGCGAGCCGCGACTGAAGGCAATGAAGAATTATTTATTAATAATCACTAGTTCTTGGTCAGAAACATATATATTTTGGACTGAAGTGATTCCCAGAAGCGTTTGAAGGGGTGCAGTAAAACATAGAGCAGTTGAACAGGCTAGAAGGAAAGTTAACTGAGAAATGCAGCCTTTTCGTGCGGGGAGAGGTTTTGGAGTAATTCATCACAGCAACATATCAGAAGAGGAGTTCACGTTGTTTAGACAGGATAGAGTTCTTCTGTCTTTCTTAGGGAAATAATTCTATCTGTTGGAACTAAATGAGTGCTTAGTTTGGAAATTGGCTGTGAGATTATGGTATTGACTTCTTTATGGCTGATTTGAGCGACAAAGCCAGAGAAGAAAAGAACATGTTGAGTGATATGGGGTAGTAGACAGGTGGCTATTATGGCGATGGCCAAAATGTTACCTGGGACAGGAAAACACCATGGCAATGTTTACCTGGGTGGCCTATAGCCAAGGAGCTCAGGCGCTGATCCTTAAGAGTTGGGGACCTTGGTACAGGGAGCACATGGGAGCAAGCTGGGGTCAGGTTTGAAGGATGCTAAGGGTGAGGAAAGGGGTGGTGCAGAATGTTTGAACTGTTGTGGCTGGGGTTCTCTGCATTGCGGTGGTGGGAGTTTAAGTGTGGTGGGTGATAGGTTTCTCAATTTATTAGTGAGGTGGAAGTATTTCATATTATGTAATGTTTGAAGAAGCTCAACTGCTTGTCTGTGCTTACAAAGCGACCTTGTACTTTATCTGGAGGCCTTGGTTAGCTGAAAGGTCAGAGTTCTGACATTTTAAAGGCCGCATAATCTTGAATTACCTCTCCTTTCAGCAACCACTGACTAAACTCCAGTGGAGCTCGTGAAGTGGACCAGTGTCCTTTCTAGAAGAACGCGGCGAGTCTGTCAATTTGTTTTTTCCAGCACTGCGCGTACCTTCCCTTTTTTAGCATGACCGCGCAGTTCCACGTTTTCGAAAAATAAATAATATTGTTAATTATGCCGCCTCTCTAACCACTGAGCACAATTCCGTTGTGTGTTGTTTGATACAATATTTCACACACTGTGAATCCGGTTCTCGCCAGCTTCCCCTTTGCTAATTTCTGGAGAAGCACGTGCGTCATGCCAGGGAAATGGTGTGAGAAGCGCGTGGCGCTCACGTCTCCCCCGCCATCTGCTGCTTTCTTCAGCAAGTGAGGAGAGAGAAGGGGTGTTAGTCCTTGTTACTGCATAGGGAGGTCTTTGGTTGTTTGCTCTTTTCTCCTGAAGTAAAATGTTTTGTTATGATCGTTAGAGGTCGACTGTGCTAGAGTGTATAGAGGAATATGTAAAAGTGTCTGTAGCGAGAGTGAGGAGACCGAGGAATGTGAGATGTGAGTGCGGGCATATGCCTTGTGGGATTGCTCAAAGATCTGCACGGATGCTGTTTATGCGCGAGAACAAAAGTGAATGTGTTAGAACAGTGGTTCCCAACCTTTTGACTTCTGTGGACCCCCACTTTATGATTACTGGAATGCGGAGACCCCCACTTACTCAGTATTGGAGTCCAGGGACCCCCCCCACTAAGTCATTACTGTAAACTGGGGACTTAATCTGTTAATATTGTTTAATTTTCTAAGCAGTCGCAGACCCCCTGAGGAGGCTTCACGGACCCCCAGGGATCCCCGGACAACAGGTTGGGAACCACTGTGTTAGAAAGATGCTTCAAATTGTGAGGGCCGTCCGTGCATGCATGAATATTTTCTTTATATGTTGATGCATAGCATGATGGGGGTGTTGGGTGGTGTTCTATTTACGTTTTGGGGCATTTTCAAAGATCTGTGCATGATGTATGTGGTGAAGTGGTGTGTGTGCACAAACTTGTTGAGTTTGTATGTATGTGAGTGAGCGATAAATATCCCCTGAGATGCAGCGCGCGATCATGACAGATTATTGGACATTTTCACTTACGTTGTTTGTCTGCTCGTATGCTGGCCTTGCCAGTGAGTAAAGGAGATTTACTCACACGTGACACGCTATGTATATTCAGTTGTCCTACAGCTGCCTGCAAGTGAACTGTTGCTGTGTATGTTCTTAGAGGGCATGGGTCTCACCCATATGGCGAGTGTGCAAGTACAGCACATTGGACATTCACTTCCGTGCAATTGTATTCTGCATTTGTAAGTGGGGCTTTGGAAATTCTTGCAGTTCTCTTTTTGAGTGTGCATATATGTTGCAGTTGTGTTAGTATATAGTGGATATTCCCACACTTTTGGAGATGTGTGAACATATATGATGAGTGAAAGTATAGTATCATTTTTTTCAGATATGGTTTGTGTGCTTTTATAACTGTGGACAACTGAATGCTGAACATATGCAGTTGTTTTGAGTGTTTGAAAATTGTACACAAGTAGTGAACATTGCAACTGTGTCATGCACGTGGATGTGCTGGTGCGTGGTGGAGATTCCCACACCTAGGGGTCTAGGAGAACATACCTGTGTGTGATGGAGATAATGTGTTGTGTGCATTTTCACAGCTGTGATTCAGTGCTACGATAAGAACTTAATGTAAAAGTCTAGGGGGCATATTTATGATACCCTAGCGCCCCCGTGCACCACATTAATGTCATTATTTTTTACGTTAATGTGGCCAAACGAGGCTAAAATCCCTGCACCATATTTACAGGGTGGCGCAGTGCATGCATTGCGCCCCTCTGTAACCCTTTGCGCTACATTATACCTGTGCCAGGCATAATGTATGCAAAGGGGGCACTCCCCCGTTAGAGGAGCTGGAAAAATGCCGTAAGGAAATCTATGAGATTTCCTTGAGCCATTTTTTACTGCACTTTTAACGCCTGCTCAAGAGCAGGTGTTAAAAGGAGGCTTCGATTCTTGCAAATGGGGCCCTATGAACACTGCAGGAGTTGAAAATACATCAGTAGCGTCATGAGAAATGACGCTATTGCCTCTACCCTGTGCCAGGGTGCGCCATATTTTAAATACAGTGCATACATGGTGGCAGTTGCCTAGGGGGGGTGCTAAGGGGCACAGGGAAAGTGGCGCTGCACTCATTGCAGCACCACTTTCCATAAATGTATCCCTAGGTTTTTGATGGTAGCAACCTTGTCACTTCCTGCACTTTCCTATCAACAAAGTTATCGGCTTAGCTACTTCCACACTGTTTAATCTGCCTCACAATCACCTCCTCCTACTGCCAGTGTCTGGAATGGCTAGCAGCTACATTTCAGGCTCTCTGCTAAGCCCTTATCCTTTCCTTCAAGGCAGCTTCTCTGCTCCACCTCTCTAAAAATACATCCTGGCAAAACTCTGCAGAAGTGCTCCAAATCCTTACCGTCCAAAAGTAACCATGTACTCCATCTAAACAAAGCCAGGTCATTTGAACTGCTTGATTCTATACACTGCAACACCTTCCGAGTACACATCAAGTTGATGCTTACCATCCCACTTTTTCTTCTGCTCCCAAACACACCATACCTCTCCCTGGACAGGAGCTGACCCTCCCTCTGTCTCAGCGACTCTGACCTAGGGATATAATGTATAACGTGACTTACAATATCTATAAATAATAATATGTTAGCCATTGATTGTGCCAACAAATCATCAATCACTCAATCAACAATTGACCGTAGGCATTCCACCGTTTGCAACCTAATGTGCAGTTTCTACATACAGTGCTTCTGGTTAAAGCACTTCACCCATAAAGAAATAGAACATAACATAAAGTTCTCCTGGTGAACACAGCATTACGATTGTAGGCTGAGCTGACTCCCTCTTCATCAGGGCATTCTGAGGCCCATTACTGACAGTGAAAATGGCACAGTATGGACCACTGGTGGGAACCTAACTTTCAACTAAATATTTGTATTTTAAATAGGGAAGACACGCTCTAATTTATAATTGCTTCGGTTATAATTTTACAACTCTATTGCACGCCTCACTTCTAGCTATATGATCTTTCTATCACTTCTTGACTTTCTACTAAAAAGGATGACGACTTACAAAGGCCTCCATAATCGCTCTCTCTTTTATCCTGTAACAGCATTTGTTATTGGCTCCCTAAGAGAGTTGGGGACCCACATCACTGACCCATCCTTGCGTTCCTGGGGTCAGACTCGTGCCTTGTCTCGGTGCAGGCACTGGCCAGTTGTTCACACTGCGGTTCACAGTAGTTGTCCTTCCTGCAGCAGATGCTACAAGGTTTTCAGACAGTAGTAGCCTCTTGCTCCTGTTTGCTGGGAGCACAAGGAATGGTGCTCAGTGATAAGCAAGACGAAAGCCAGTTACAACAAGGGCTTTAGTATTTCTAAAGAGTACAGGGACAGCACTTACTGCTTTTGATTCCCCATGTTATCAGGTGTAATCCATGTCCTAGAGAGAAGTCAAGCATCTGTCATGGTGTTTGGGAGGACCACTGAGCTTCCATCAAAGTTTCATTGGAAAGTCCAGTCTCCATTTAAATCTAATACATGTTCCTTCCTTTTTTCCCTCTGCAATGGCAGCAGTAGCGGAGCTGACCGTGTCCAGTTAAAATAATGCATGCACATATTTCAGTCAGGTGCTTCTTTTGTCATCACATGGTACAATAGGTACAGGTATGTGCTCCATGGAACATGACGCCTACGTATCGGTGTACTGATGAGAAGAGTTTCTCGTGGTCTATTGAGTTTGTCTTCCAAAGTTGCTTTCAATACAGAGACAAGCTGCCAGTTTGCACCGAACCTTCTGTCACTTCGTGGAGTAAAAGAGACAACAGAAACACGGCCTAAGGCGTCTGTCCCCACTTCATGAAGCAATATAGAGGAGGAATCTTTGATCAATAAAGTCTGACTTATGCCAGGCAGCAACATAAAGGATGGATGCATGGTTTACATCAATGGTCTTCGAACTGTTTTAATGCTCCCATCTCTGTAAAAAGAAAAAGAAACTAAAGAAACAAACATTGAGTCATGCCCCACACTTTGGCACGTGCTCCCAGTCAGGAGTTGAGTGACAAAACATATTACTGATGGCCCATTACACAAGACCCACTATCAATCTATTTTCTTTCAATGAAAAGAAAACACAACACTGTTTCCAGCGTGGTGTTTGCCTCTTTGCCTGTTTCATGTAAGCATAATAAATGATTTTCTTTATAAGAGGCTGGTGCCCTCTGAAATTAAATAAGTCCCTTTCCTTCCCACCAAGGGCCGCCCAACAGTTGAAGACCTCTGATCTACCAAGTATGCACCCATTACAGGTAGCAAGAGAGAAGAATGACTCATGGTCAACTCAGCCTGTCCCTACGGGATGGGGTAGCAGAGAGAAAGAATTTAGGATTGATAGAAGTCCTCTCACTGCATGCACCTACACAGTGGAAGAAATCATAGCATGACATTTATTTGTAAAGTGTATATTTGACCCCCGAGGCCTCTTGGCTTTTTATTACAGAGATTTATTGCTTCCAAACTCGAAATGTCTCATTTGATCAACCTCAGAAGGATGATAGGCTGACTGAGGTCATTGGAAACCAAATTATAAGTGACTATGGAGTCAAACACAGATCACCCGTTGACACACTAGTCTACCAAGCCATCAAACACAGCACTATTAGGGCCAGATTTAACTGAAAAGTGGCACAGCGCAGTGCTGCACCAAAATTGGCAGTGCCGCGCTGTGTGACTTTAGAAACGCAGGGATGCGCCCTATTTATTAGAATACGATTCACCCCTGCATTTCCCTCTGCGCTGGCGCTAAATTGAGCTGCCTAGCGCCAACGCAGGCACCTTTGCACCATTGTGCAAGGATGTCTGCGTTGAGGGGTTTGATTGTTTATGTGCAGGAAGGAATCCCTTCCTGCACATAAACAATCACTAATGGCGATTTGGCACTTCTGTCTGTGTGTTGTGTAGAATGTAGCATAGACAGACGTGCCAAAGCGTAATTTTAAAATGATTGTTTATGTGCAAGAAGGGTCACCTTCCCGCACATAAACAATCATTTCTGGCATTTTGCTTTTTCTATGCGTGCTGCAGAATGCAACACACATAGAAAAAGCAAAAGGCGAGGAGGAATAAAACTATTCTTCCTCGTTGTGCCTTGCGAACATCACCCCTGGGGTGGTGTTAGATTTCTCTCGCTGCCTCAGGTTTACAAAAACATGTAAATCATGGGAGCGTCAAAATGTAATGGGTGTTGCTGTGGCACACCCACAGCAACACCCATTGCACACCCCTTCCACGCAAAGTGCTGCATGTGAAGGGGCCCTATATACAAGGTTGCGTTAAGCTACAAAAAGTGGCTTAACGTCTACTTGTAAATACGGTGCACAGCATAGCGACACCGGAGCGTCATGTAAAGTGATGCTACGGTGGCACTAGGGGCTCATAAATATGCCAATTAGTTTTCATAGTCTGTTGTCAGTTGATCCAACACCTTAGAAGAAGGACTAATAGTCAACAGAATCTGTATAAAGTAATAGAGAGAGGATGTGGAGTCAATGGAGGCTACTCCCATCACATACAGAAACAAAGGTAAAAGACTCACCCTATAAGGAACATGTTCCGAGTGCATTCAGCTTGCCTCCCTGTGCCAGACAGTACCCCTGTGCACTGTGTGTTCTGCAGCTCCTTGGGCTTCTGTGCACTTCTTCCAGAAATCCTTTGTGCACAGTGTAGCCCAGATCCCCAGCACTCTATCCTGCGACGCTCAGCTCCCTGAGTTGTTCTCCGGCAGCGTGGGGTCCCTTTGTGTAGTGCTGCGACGACCGCATTCTGCAACTCGTTTGTCCCCATGTTCTGGGACTCCTGTTGGTGCTGCATGGTCTTCTGAGGGCTCTCTAAAGTGCTGAGAGCCCCCTCTGTCTTCTTTGTCTGAGTTGAGGCACCCAGGTCCCTCTTGGGCCCAGGTAATGCCTTTTCCTGCCAACTGCGACATTTGCGTGAGCCAAGGCTTGTTGTCGGAATCCAACGAAGAAAACCAGCTTGCATCCAATGACTCGATGCAGGACCTCTCTTGCACCAAGCAGGAACCCACAGCTGTCTTATTTGGGTCATTTCTGCCTTTTTCTTCTAACTGAAGAGTCCACTTTTGCACCTTCATCCAGGTTAGCAGGGGCTCCTGTTCTTCCTGGGCTCTTCATCGACTTCTGTACTTGGTCTTCTTTCTCCACAGGTCTTCAGGTCCAGGAATCCATTAATGGTGTCTTGCTTGGTTTTTGCATAATCCTTTACCACTACTCCTAGTGTGTTCTGAGGAAACTTGCTGTACTTTATTCCTGTTTTCCTAGGCTCTGGGGTGGGGTAATTTACTTACCTTTGGTGTTTTCCTACACTCTCAGCGCCCCTCTACATACTACACTTGCCTAGGGGGGAAACCTACATTCGCATTCCACTATTTTAATATATGGTTTGTGTTGCCCCTAGGCCCATTGCAACCTATTGTTTTTCACTGTTTGCACTATTCAAAGACTGTTTACCTACCTGATTTTGGTTGCTAGTGTATATAATGTGTATAGTTCTTACCTCCAGAAGGAGTATTGCTTTTAAGATATTTTTGGCCTTGTGTGACTAAAATAAAGTACCTTTATTTTTGGTAACGCTGAGTATTGTCTTTCTTGTGTATCAGTACTGTGTGACTATAGTGGTATTGCAAGAGCTTTGCATGTCTCCTAGTTCAGCCTTGGCTGCTCAGCTGCAGCTACCTCTAGACAGCATAAGTGGCTAGACACTGCCTACATTTTACTAAGGTGGATCACTGGACCTGGTATAAGGCGTACTTACCTCTGGTACCCACTACAAAGCAGGCCAGCTTCTCACAATCAGGCACTCTTTTCACAACAGCGTTACAAGAAGGAGGTTAGAAGGGGATCTGGGAAGGTGACAAGGTTTAGGATATCGGGGTGTGGAGGTACGAGTGAATTGGGACGATAAGAACATTTAGCTGGAAGCGGTGAGAGCAAGAAGGCAGGTTTTTATATGCACCATCAAGAGTTAGAGAGTAGTAAGAAAGAGGGGGCTGTGTATGCCTGGAATTCTTCCCACTCCAGCCTTTGCTCCAGCACCACTCATCACAGGTGCAGAGAACATAAGAGGCTATTTACAGAAAGTAAATGTGTCATAAATTTGGATGCAGTTTTTTCCTGGCCATTTCTACCTAGGGATAAACGTTTAACACAGACAATGTGATCTCTGTCCTTTGCTTCGCTTTTGTTGTCATCCATGATTCTGCATACTTATAATCTAGGAGAATCTTAACCTAAGTAAGATACTTACTTGTGTGTTTGAAACCCTCTGAATTACTGTCATATTATTTCCAGTACTGTTGAATTTTATGTAAGCTCATATTTCATATTCTTTTATATAAACTCATATTTCAATCCACAGATTAAAATTTTATGTTGGCAATTTGAAATCGATTTCATATACAATCGGCGGCTTTCCATGCTTGCTTTGCACTGTTACAAGTTTGTGTTTTTTTGGCAAGGGACCACATTCTCTTAAACAAACAACTACCAATGACTACACTCGATTCCCAGCTATGTAGCATAATAAAGCCAATCAAACCAATTTCCTCATGCTAACTCTGAAGCATATCAGTTAGCACTGTGCAGAAAAACTGCACGTCTCTGACAGCATCCATGGTCTGGAGGTTGTACGGGTCTGATAATCTGTCACCCTGCATGGAACCCAGCAAGGCAGTCCCCAAGAGGTTCAGTGCAGGACGACACAGTGGGGCCTAAAACACAGGCTACTTATTGATGAGCTGTGGCACTGATCCCAGTCCCCTCTGCTGCTGTGTTCCCTTGTCCTTGCACTTGGACCTGAGGAGCCAGGGCCCACAGAATAGGCATGTCATGCTGGTTTTTCCGAACTATGCAAAGAAATGTAATCCTGGACTGCTGATGTCTTTTCTCCCTCTGTTGTACTGCTCCAAAAGTGGCGTCAGGGAAAACTATCCAGCCTGACACATTTTACCACAATGCTCCTCCCTTGCCTTCACCAAAACCATTGCACAGGTTTGAACAGTGGAACAGAGGGAAACCCTCAAACTAAAGCACATTTGTTAATCATTATTTTTTTAGACTGGGGTGGCCGATCAGCAGGTGACCCTTGGTGGGCCCTGTGAAAAATAGCAGGGGAAACTGGGGCGAGCAGGGGGGAGCAGTACACAAGGGTTAGAGCATGACAGCACATGCACTCTCGTATAGTACTGAAATTAAAAGTTCCCTGAATGTCAGCAGTGGATGAATACAAGCCCTCCAATCAGAACGATGGTAAAGAAGTTTTGGTCCATGGCAGGGACAAAGCTCAAGAAGAGGAAGAAAATCCATTGAATATGGCACAAGCAAATCTGATAGACGAAACTGACACAAATGGTAAGTAATGGGCTCGCCCTAAGCCCTGCAAGTGTATCAACATTTTCCACAATAGGTCTCTGACCACTGCCAACTGAGATGTATGTAGTCGAGACCTACACGAACTCAGCCTAGAAACCTTAGATGTCCTCTCTTGAAGAAAGTTATTGTATGCTATATGTATGGTGATTAAATAAATACTAGGGTGTATTGTCATATATTTTACATACTTGTCTTCAGCAATTTATCGATATGATTCTGATACTGAGTGGCCCTGTTGCTGCATTTGTTCGCCCCACCTGTTTTGCGTAGCTCTGCTTGGGCTACCTTCATAGTGGCTGCGGTTCCACCCGCACGAGTTGCGACCTGTGAAGTTCCCCTTCTCAATGCTCGCACCCAACAGTGAATCATACCTGGAGCTCTGCCAGAAACCCCTGGCCCCGGGCGAGGAAGTGACTGTCTACAAAAGAATGGTACCACGTGTCCCCTTCCCAGCTGTGCACTTGCTACCGATGTCTGTTAACCTCGAAATTCTATTGCACCATGGCTGAGTCGCCCTTTCATACTTGATATTGGTATCTGTGTCGTCTCAGTAGGATGAAAGGATGGGCCTGTCCCGCATGAGTGTGAACCTGCGATCGACAGTTTTTGCACAGATTTTCAAAACTAGTCCGTATGTTCCAGCATACAATCTGCTATACTTGCAAAAAATCGTCAAGAACATTTGGTTTGTGGTGCGAGATATGTAAATTGTGTATTGCGTGACTGCATCAATGGATATACGACGTTACTGTACCTGTCCCCTCTGTGCTTCCTATGGAAATAAAGTAAAACCTCCTCGCTGGAATTTTTTTGCCACAAGACAGCATTTATTGTGCATAATAATGCAAGATAAAATGCGAGTCGCCAGTACCTTTCAAGTAAACATTAACTTATAGCAAAGTGTTACTTAAATGCAATAGACCCTATTCAGAATATCATTTATGTCCATGTCTGGGTTCAGCTTACAAAAGCATGGCTTGATTTGCGAGTGCAGGTTCCTCATCAAAGTCGAGCCTGCACTCTTACAGGGAGTGCAGAATTATTAGGCAAGTTGTATTTTTGAGGATTAATTTTATTATTGAACAACAACCATGTTCTCAATGAACCCAAAAAACTCATTAATATCAAAGCTGAATATTTTTGGAAGTAGTTTTTAGTTTGTTTTTAGTTTTAGCTATGTTAGGGGGATATCTGTGTGTGCAGGTGACTATTACTGTGCATAATTATTAGGCAACTTAACAAAAAAAAATATATACCCATTTCAATTATTTATTATTACCAGTGAAACCAATATAACATCTCAACATTCACAAATATACATTTCTGACATTCAAAAACAAAACAAAAACAAATCAGTGACCAATATAGCCACCTTTCTTTGCAAGGACACTCAAAAGCCTGCCATCCATGGATTCTGTCAGTGTTTTGATCTGTTCACCATCAACATTGCGTGCAGCAGCAACCACAGCCTCCCAGACACTGTTCAGAGAGGTGTACTGTTTTCCCTCCTTGTAAATCTCACATTTGATGATGGACCACAGGTTCTCAATGGGGTTCAGATCAGGTGAACAAGGAGGCCATGTCATTAGATTTCCTTCTTTTATACCCTTTTTTGCCAGCCACGCTGTGGAGTACTTGGACGCGTGTGATGGAGCATTGTCCTGCATGAAAATCATGTTTTTCTTGAAGGATGCAGACTTCATCCTGTACCACTGCTTGAAGAAGGTGTCTTCCAGGAACTGGCAGTAGGACTGGGAGTTGAGCTTGACTCCATCCTCAACCCGAAAAGGCCCCACAAGCTCATCTTTGATGATACCAGCCCAAACCAGTACTCCACCTCCACCTTGCTGGCGTCTGAGTCGGACTGGAGCTCTCTGCCCTTTACCAATCCAGCCACGGGCCCATCCATCTGGCCCATCAAGACTCACTCTCATTTCATTAGTCCATAAAACCTTAGAAAAATCAGTCTTGAGATATTTCTTGGCCCAGTCTTGACGTTTCAGCTTGTGTGTCTTGTTCAGTGGTGGTCGTCTTTCAGCCTTTCTTACCTTGGCCATGTCTCTGAGTATTGCACACCTTGTGCTTTTGGGCACTCCAGTGATGTTGCAGCTCTGAAATATGGCCAAACTGGTGGCAAGTGGCATAGTGGCAGCTGCACGCTTGACTTTTCTCAGTTCATGGGCAGTTATTTTGCGCCTTGGTTTTTCCACACGCTTCTTGCGACCCTGTTGACTATTTTGAATGAAACGCTTGATTGTTCGATGATCACGCTTCAGAAGCTTTGCAATTTTAAGAGTGCTGCATCCCTCTGCAAGATATCTCACTATTTTTGACTTTTCTGAGCCTGTCAAGTCCTTCTTTTGACCCATTTTGCCAAAGGAAAGGAAGTTGCCTAATAATTATGCACACCTGATATAGGGTGTTGATGTCATTAGACCACACCCCTTCTCATTACAGAGATGCACATCACCTAATATGCTTAATTGGTAGTAGGCTTTCGAGCCTATACAGCTTGGAGTAAGACAACATGCATAAAGAGGATGATGTGGTCAAAATACTCATTTGCCTAATAATTCTGCACTCCCTGTAAATCCATTTATCCATGTGTAATACTATTCTGAGAATGTGTACAATAATATATAGATAACTCCTAACAGACTATTGGCGTTCTGCGGAGGGATGCTCTGGAAATATTGTGAACTCCCACCAACACAACGCTTGTGGGTACTCTTAAAGCATTTACTCATCACACCCTGCAAATTGACAGATATCTACTCCAGTTAGGGGCAAGGGTAAATCCATTTCCAAGGTGGGAATCAGAAGGGACCACCCTTGAGACTGGTGGGGGTGGAGGGGAAGGTGTTTATGTATGGAGGCGCAGATGGGGCACATTTCCCTGTAGAAGAGCAGCCACATGACTCCAGTAATTTCCCTTTTCACAAGTTTTTACTGTGTGAAATTAATATTGTATTTGTGTACTGTCATTGCATTTATATAATGCTTATTGCCCCTGATGAGGCATTGAATCGCTTTACTGTCAGTAGCACGCTACTCCAGTACCCAAGGTTAGTGTTTAGTCAGGTGATTATTTTTGGTTATTTGTATAATGCTATCTTAGACGATGATATTCCTAAATAGGCCTCAAAGTGCTTTGTATGTGGTTAAGTAAGTAGCTTCTCTGTTTCTTTCGCTTGGATAGTGGTATCTTGTACGTAGTGGGGTAGTTCCTCTCTTTTCTTTAATTTAAAGTGCAACCTCCGTGGGCGTAGGCCCGTTCGATTACACAAGGCAGGCTTTTCTCCACCGACCTGAACGGTAACCAAACCTTAGTGTTTGGTATAATTTCTAAAGTCCTAGGGGATATCAACAGACTTAATTTGTGCGGGACTTGCTGCAGTTGGTATTTTCAAGGTCAAAGATCTTTGATGAGTTACTACATCCATTCTTTAAAAATCTGTTCCAAGCTTCATCTGTAAAACATTCTTGTGAGAAATTAACTGAAAAGAACATTCCTATGTCATTTATTTAAACCACAATAGAGTTATTTGAATGTTCTGATATAATTGCTCTGATTCTAATCACTAGTGACTGTTACCATGGATCTTCTCTATCTATTATGAAAAAACTACAACGTATTCAGAACTCCGCAGCCAGGATACTATTACATGTAAAGCCACAAGCCCACGTCTCCCCTGCCTTGAGAGCACTACACTGGTTACCCGTTGCCAGAAGATCCAACTTCAAGTTGCTTTGTATCACCCACAAAGCTATACATGGAACAGGACCGCTCTTTATCAGAAACAAAATAACCAAATGCATTCAACAAAGAAACCTCCGCTCAAGATTGGCACCCCGCCTTAGAACACCACCATACAAGAAAAAGACTATAGGTGGTACATCCTTCTCCGTTCAAGCAGCAAAACTATGGAATTCATTACCCCAACTATAAGAGCCACAGATAACTAGCTAGTCTTCAGAAAACTACTCAAGAGCTGGCTCTTTCCTTCATAACCACCATATTCAAACAGTTATGGACTGCATGTGCCTATGTTGATAAATATTTTTTTATCTGTTTATGTGTATATTCTAGTTATATATAGTTCTTTAGAAAATATGTATTGCTACTATGTCATAACAATAAACTACACACATACTCTTTAAACCTGTTTAACTAATGTATATTTACTCATGGTTTAAATATGGATATGTATGTACATATATGTGTGTGTATTCATGTGTGTGTGTGTGTGTGTGTATATATATATATATATATATATATATATATATATATATATATATATATGTATGTATGTTATTCTATGCTTAAAATGTTCATAGGTCATTGCATAACTCCTAGATAAGTTGTTATATTAGATACTTATGAATCCCTGCTCTCATTTTATATCACACTTTGTCTACCCATCACCATATATCATGTCTCTATCAATCTATCCTCCATTCCCACTCTGACTCATCCCAAATCCATTCTACTACTTTAATCTCCTAAATAACTGTGCTTAAGCTTTTCACTCTTCTTCCACATCTAACTCACCTAAGACCTCACTTTACTTCCATGATCTCCCAAACAACCCAACTAAATTCTCCCTCATTTATCTCAGCCTGCTACTATGATCTCCCTAACCCTTTCCACAGACTCTTCCCTCCTCCATCCCCCCTTTACTCACCCCAAGCCTAAATCCTATTACCATAAACGCCCAATTAACACTTCTGGATTCTTCCCTCCTACACACCTCCATTACTCCAGTCAATCCAACTAACAAACTCACATATCTGTGGCTCAAATTAACTCTTAAGAATACTGTAAAAACTGTACTCATATTTCCCTATACTAATCCACCACTAATTCCTTTTGGGTTCCGGAGTAGCGTGCTACTCGCCAAAAAGTGCTTTGACGCCTCGTCAGGCGTAGTAAGCACTATATCAATACTATTACAATACAATACAATAATGGAGGAACCTATTGGGCCCAAATAAACTGTATTTTCTAGTAAACGAAGCATCACTACAGAGGTACTACTCACATGCTACAAAAAAACTATTTAATAAACTAGGAGTGGAGAGCTCAGTCTCTGCCACTCCGTTTTTTTTGGGTGTGGAGGCTGCACAATTAGGTCTATGTTTTAGTAGTAATGTGGGAGGGATCTTGGACAGTGGCTGGAAAATGAGGAATACTTTTTACTAGATGGTGGAATTTAAAGAAGAAGGAGTGGTTTATGGAGGAACATGGAAATACAGACATCCCCCCACAATAGAGAAAGCCCATTACAGCATTAGATGAATGCCAGCTCAGCCTTTGTGCAAGTCTACCACTACACATGGCCAGACACAGGTACTTCAACTCTCTCCTATTGAAAATAATGGAGACAGGATTTATTGTAGCACCCCATACAAAATAATATAAAACAAATTTAAATATTTTGACTTTTTAATTCAATAAATTAATGTGCTGTGATATTTTTTAGTATTAGCTTGAGAGTAGTAATAATTATTTCAAATTATTACATTTTTAATTTACGCTGAAATCCTTAATATATATTTCCAAATAATTATTAAAATTCATTATTGTTTACTATACTTTCTGAATGGGAGATCTCTGCCCCAATAAATCCTTTCTTGGTGAAGACATGTAAGTCACCACCTAAGGTCATTCACCTGGAAATGGTGAATGACAAAAAAGTGTAGACTTACACCTAAGTGCAAGTAAATCCACATGTGTACATTTACCTTTGTGAAAAGGGCACATGGTCTACAGATTGCATTCTAAGTCATTTCAGCAATACAGATTGCGGCTCAGGTTCCAAAGAGTCTGTACCCACTGTATAAGGTATGCATTAAGGGTGATATCCGTTAGCCCCAAATCCTTTCTCTGCATTTGGGGCCAACGGACACTGTCCTTAATGCATAGAAACACAGAAAAGGAGGACTTATGTTCAATGGTGTCTGCCCCACCAAATGAAATAAAACAGATTTATGGTTAAGCGATTATGAATGCAGCAACACAGAGGTACATCTGTCAGAGTGCAAAGTCTATCCCTAGCTCTTACAGCACAGAGAAATACTCATGGTCAAGGTCACTGGAATTAAGTGATTGGGTGGCTGCTGCATTTTTTGCATAATTATAAATTTGCTGGATTTGCCACATAATCCATCATTTGCTGCATAATCTGCAGATTTTACCAAGAAAAAAGTATTTCTAGTTCAAACAATTCAAAAGTAACTAAAAACACAGCGGCGTGTTGCAGCACAGTGAAAGGTCATGTGCACATGTTGATTGGTCACCTTTCTGCTGCTTATTGCTTATTTCGGTATTAAACTGGTACTAATGCGGCACAGCCAATGCCTAGACAGTGTTAACAAGTGTAAAAATGCCAAAATAATGAACATGATCGCTAAATGTATTGCATTAATTCATATAATTTGCCTTTTCCTGCCGAATAATTTACTCAGCCTGCTGCATAATTTGACCTTCCTTTTTGCAGAATTCCAGTGGCCCTGCTCACAGTGGTGGCTGGTGACCGAAAGCAGTGGTGGGGCACAAATACAAGATGGAATTGCACCTTGTGAGTGAGCCTCACTACTCACTTATTTCCACTCACCTACTCACCCACTGCACTGCCTATGGTCACCTACCCATTCACTCATCCACATTAAATCATCCACTGCCGTTCACACAACTCTTATACACAGACACCCACATTTTCTCAGCCACTCAGTAAAGCAATGCAAACACTTATTCAAACAAACACACATAGCCTCACCCATCCAGTATCCAGCAGTTTCCGTGATACAAGCTACGCTTTTATTTGAGCTGCAGATTACATGTTTATTATAACATATCACGTCATTACTCTGCAGAAGAAATAAAACGAGCATAACTAGTCATGATAAATTACTGGAACCATTACTGCTTTTGAGAGAGGAAATCACCTACAGAGGCAGTGAAGGGAAGGAAGGGGAGAACTGAGAGAAAATGTTTTTCTTATTTTCTGTAAGGAAGATAGAGCTCCATCTTACTTGGGTGCACTGTTGCCTTTGGCATATTTATGACTTGAGGTCTTCAGGTCCCACTCCTGTCTCCCAGAGAGCCCTGGAAGATGTTATTTATTGTATTTATTTCATTTCTCTGCCACAGACTCCTTGTAATGCAGGAAAATGGGAGTTCTTTTGAGCAATGCCACATTCTCTTTATAAAATGTGACCTCTGGTAAGGTGCTTCTCAACCGACCCTCAACCATTTCATCATAGAGTGGTGTGTGGTCAGTAGGGCCTTCTGGTCACACCCGACCATTTGAGTAAATAGGAAAGGGTGGAGTAATAACATCTGAGTGGCATGAAGTTTTTAGAAATCCAGGCTGGACAGAAAAACGCTCCATGCTGTTCACTATCAGCGCTCCTCATGGAGGAGGAGATAAGCCAGGGACGCCACTGCTTCTGAGAAAACGTAAGGGCTTTGCGTGGGCAAGCCCTGTCAGCCCCAGTGTGCAGCTTTCAGCCACATACTGACGCAGGCGCAGTGGGGCTTTTGAAAGTGGAGTGCACAACTTCCACTGGGAAAATGTTGTGCAGAAAATGTTTCACTTTAATAATGTATGTAAATATATGCTTCACTAGAGAGGCCAGAAAAGGCTATGGGCACAGAGCCTTAACCCTTAAACAGCAGCCGCCCCTGCCTGGTCATGCCAACCCAGTCTGTTAGTCTGTTATATTGCATACAGCAACATAGAGGAAGAAATCATGATTTACAGAGTCAGACTCGTAGTGTATAGTCTGTCAACACATGCAGCAACAGAAAAGGAAAAGACCCACAGGCGTCAGAACCCATCTCCAGTGCATGAAGCAACAGTGAAAAAAGACTCAGGGTTAATAGAGTCTACAGCACCCGAAAGAGATCTTAGAGTAGTCCCCACCAACTGAATTAACAGGGAGTTCTACTCATGGATTCTGTCCTGAGTGCAAGTCATGCAGAATCTACCCAAATATATGGAGAAACAGAGAGAAATAACTCAGTCCACACAGAATTAACTTGGGGCAGATTTATTAGAACTATCAGGCAAAGCAGTGCAGCAGCCAAAAATGCTGTGCTGCATTGTGTGACAGGGAGAGAGCCGGAGAGCGCCCTATCTCCAGACATACGGCTCTCTCCTCCCTTCTCCCTAGTGCCAGCGCTGAATTTCAGGTGCTGTGCACCACACACATACAACTTTGCACCTTAATGCAAAGGTGTGTTTGAGAGTCTAACATAGGGTTTGTACTGGAAGGGTAGCCTTCTAGTGCAAAATACAATGTTTAGACAACTTCTAAAACAAAACTTTTCCTACTTTGCATGCGTGCTGCACAGTGCAGCACGCATGCAAAGTAGGAAAACAAAGGAGAAAGTACATAATTTCTCCTTTTAATGCCTGGGCCCAGATTCTAAAAGGTGTCACGGAAAGCAGTTCAGCACCTAAAAACGTTGTGCTGCATTGTGTTGCATGACGGGGAGAGAGCAAGGGAGCACGATATTCACAGGGATATAAATCTCTTCTTCCCTCTCTCTAGCACTGGTGCAGATTTGTGGTGTCGTGCACCTGGCACACACCTTATCACCATAGTGGTAGGGTGCATGCCTGAGTCTTCCCTTTCTGTACAAAATACTACGGTAAGACAAGTGAAAAACATTTTCCCACTTTGAATGTGTGCTGTACAGTGCAGCACGCATGCAAAGTCTGAAAAGAAAGGAGAAATGAAAACATTTCTTCTTTTAATGTCAGCTTTGCAGTGGGGTAAATTTTTAGCACTAAACCTTGTCTACTAATGTTAGTAGGTAGGGTTTAGTGTCCAAAAGCATAGGTGGTTGCATGGGTACGCCCATGTACCACCCATGTAACACCCTCTGGACGAAAAGTAATGCAAAGTAGCATTTCGCTCTGCTCTGCGTTGCTTTTGGATAGTTTCCAAAGCAAAACAAGTTTTTCAATGGAAAGTGAATCAGGAAAAAAACATTTTGCACTGGTTAGCATCATTTTGTGACACTGACCCAGCGCAAAATGTTTGGGAATCTCTGCCCTGGTTTTAAAAGGCATTATTTGTTTATGCAAATCTCACATTTTTGGTAGATAGTGTTTTGCTTCAAAAAGGTTGGGTCGTTGCTTGGGAACACCCATGTAACGCACCCTTGATGCTAAATATTCCAAGCAGCACTTCGCTCTGCTTAGCCTTACTTTTGGTTAACTTCTAGTGCAAAACAAATTTTGTACTGGAAAGTAAATAACAAAAATAATACTTTGCACTGGTTTGTGTCACTTTTATGATGCAAAGCCAGTGCTAAATGTTAGTAAATCAACCCCTTTGTCCTTCATCCAATGTCGATGGGGAGACATGTAGTGAAGACCATTAAATGCTCACCCAAGTCAGTCTTTTAATACATAGACAGGGAGTGGGTCTCTGTTACATGATGCCACAGAGTCACAAATGCATTGAGTCTGTTGTTGCTGCAAGCTGTAGTTTAAAGGGAAGTGGCTAATAGTACATCAGGTGTTTCCCAGCCACATGGTGAAAAGTAGCAACAGAGGGGCACATGATACATCAAGCCTGTCCCCGCTGCATTCAATAAAATAGAAATAGGGACTTATAGTATGCCAAACCCAACTGGGGTGAGATTTCTTCTAGGACAGGGGTTCCCAACCTTTTGACTTTTCTGGAACGCCACTTTATCATTACTGGAAACCGAGGGCCCGCACTGAATCATTTTTACAAATCGGGGATCCCCCACTGAGTATTTACTGGAAGCCACAGACCCCGGTCTAATCATTGTTGATGATTTGAAACTCAAAACAATACACACAAAAATACAGAAACAAGCATTCATCAAAAACATACACAAATGATAACATTTTATTTGATTTGCAAACAAATATAAATTAAAAGATAATAATCATTTTTATAGGAAGATAGGAGTTTTTCTAAATTCAAATTAAACCACACATTGTCCATACTATATTCTGTTTGATACACCTACACTGCTCCCACAAATCAATCTGAGGATACTAATTTAAATTTTAGCATCCAATTTTAAATTCCTTGACATTTACAGTATGTTTTCAAATTTTCAGTTGTACCTTTAGCCACTTGATTTATATACACTGTATTAATCTCTTAATATTATTTAATTTTCCAGGCAGTCGTGGACCCCTTGAGAAGGCTTTGCGGACCCCCAGGGGTCCCCAAACTACAGGTTGGGAATCACTGTTCTAGGAGGTAATTGTCACAAAGATGGCCCCACAACACATTCTGTATAATAGAGGCTGATGGGGCAAACAATGCATCCAGTCTTTCCAGGCTAACGGTATGAAATGGAAAGAACACGGGATGGAACACATAGTACAGATTTTCTTGTCCTTCCTTTCAAATCCGCTTACAGAGTTCCCTAATGCTGCATGCATACTAATTTATTCTTTAATACTTACTCTATCATGTAAAGGTTTTTTCCTTATCTTGCTTGCACCACACTCAGGAACAAGCTTCACGGGTTCCATCACGTCCTTCCTGCTATGCTGCCTTCTGCTGCAAATTACTGGGTCTGGATTTTGAGACGTGGCAGCAATCTCAGGGATCGCTTGAAATTAGCCCATGCAGGGAATTGTGGGCATTTGCTGTCCTGCATGCAAATGTCTCAGAAATGGTGCAGGAATGGGGCTTGAAAGATTTTCAGATTTCCTTGATTCAGCAATATATAAATAAATATTCTTACATATTGGTACATATAAATGTTGGTGTAACATACATGGGAAATCATCCTGGTAATTTACTATTATGTTTGTATCTGAATCACTTCATATGCCAAGCTGGCCAAACTACTTCTAAAATGTATAACTTCCTGTTTAGCGTTATAAAAGGTGAGCCCATTTTGAGTCCAGTTGCATAGCAATTGCATCTGTTTGATTGCTCGCTAACTGGACTCTGAAGGCTTTCGGCCTTCTCCTGTTCCTGCTTCATGATTTCGTTTTTGCTAAGCTGCTTGGCCTGGTCAGTTGGAACATTTTTTCTGGTCTCCAGATTGTTCCCTTCCTGGTGAATATTATATTCTGGAGCAATACTATATTCATGGTTTCAATCTGGTGTCTGGAACATATTCAGAGATATAAGCCATTCCAGTGCTCCTATGCACCAAGAAGTCACACTGTTGTCAAGCATAAAGGACTTTTACCTTTACATCAATATATACCAAAATGACACAAGGTGATTGAGAAATTGGAGAGGGACTTTAAAGTTCCAGCTTTTACTGAACCCCAAGCCATTTCTGCACAGTTGGAATAGAACTAGTCTGAGAAGATAATAAGACTGAAATGTCTCAACTTCCATTCTCCTGGTTTATCAATGTAGGTAAACCCATGAATTTAGTTAATTTGTAGGACATTTATCTACCGCGCTTTACACAATACTGTCCTATGCCCATGACACGGTACAAGATTGTCCAGAACTTTGGTGTTGTTTTCAACCAGTAAATTACTTTCATAGGCTAATTGAGTCATGGTGTTGTAAAATACATTTACTACCTGCGTCACTCACAGAATATCAAACCTATCCCCATAAAAATTTGAAGCATCACCCATAATTGTGTTGTGTTTCATTCTAGGCTTCTACCAGGAGGGATCAGAAAACTACAGTTCGGGCTGAAAAGCTAATGTTCAATGTGAATCCATAGCACTACATGTAGCCAGCCTCTGTATGTCTCAACTGGCTCCAAAATTACTACATACTCTGTAAAAGAGTCTTCACCCTCTCCTATGGGAAATCTAGATTAACAAAGGCAAAGCCAATAGGTCTCAGTATAATGTCCATTCAGTATTAGCATATTAGAGAGAGCCTAAAGGGCAAAGAGGGCTACAGTTGCCAAGTAGTGCCAAGTAGTAGTGCATGAAGTCCAAATATCTAGTAGCCTTACTTGAGAGATGAATACTCCACTGGTCTGAACCAAGACATGATTGACAAAGACTCAAGCCAATAGCTGAAAGAGGTCAGTCGAAGAAAACCAATGATTGGAAGGTGAGAACCTAAAGCTACTCTAACTATATTGTAACCAATAGGTCTGTTTGACTGCTATATTGTCACAACTCCAGCCTAAATTGGGCCTAGTCTCATCCTTCCAAAAGTGCTGGCAAACTAGTGGCCTCAGATCCAGGCAGGCCAAGCTCCTTGATATCCCACGACATGAAACAGAGATTTGTGGAAGGAATATAGCTGCTCCTGACCCAAAGCTCACAAAATTCCTATTACCATATGTTGAACACCACTTACCATCCTCCTTTCTGGAAACTGCTTAAGACTGTCTTGTTCTAAGAACGCTTTTAAACCAAGACAACTAAGGACTGCCAGTTTGTCCACCTATCGTCCCCATGTTCTGATTAACGGTAAAAAGCCATGCCCAAGAAGTTGGGGAGCTTCTTCAAAAGTGATATTCTATGCAAAAGCATAGTTTTGCTTTCCCTCCCTGAATCTCTGCAGCTGGTTGTTCCCCCCAACATGGACGGGACATTACACCGCATGGAGCTATGTTTCTCTACTGTCAATGAGTGACAGTGTTAAAACACAATAGTTGCTTGTTGGCAGCATTCAATCTCCTTTCCCCCCTGTTTGAATACTTACCCTGGGACTTCCAGCATTGGACTAGCAGTGGACTATAGAGATGATGAAGCTCTGCTCGACACGTTTCTGCCAAACTGGCAAGATTCTGCTAAACTGTTCATTGATCCCCAAGAGCGACAGACTGGAATTTCCTAAAGCAGCTCATTGACCTATTTTGACCCATTTGAAAAAAAATGATTAAAACATTCTTTAAATTTGGCTTTTCCCTGGCGCTCCTTTACAAATCTCTGAACACCATCTTGGATCATGCACGCTCTGAAACGACCATGTCCTGGGTACCTCCCACATGCCTAGTGAAGCATGCACATAGCACACATTTAGCTGAGCATCCTTAGTCTCCACACATGCATCATGCGGCACACAGACAAAATGGATACTTACTAGTCCATGCGGCACACAGACAAAATGGATACTGACTAGTCCATCTTGTCTACCCTGTAGAGCATGGCGTTCCGAGTGACGTGGAGACAGAAGGAACACCGGGTCCTGGGAGTCCTTCCTCTCTCTCTTTCCCGCCATATGGCTTGGCTTAGGACGAAGGCAGATGGGCTTCACGGTCCTGTGAGTGCGACAGAACTGGGCGGCGGGTCTCCGGGTCTGCCCGCCTCATCGTTATTGGTAATTACTCCAAACAGAGACAGTGCGCTGATTTCCGGTTCATGATCTTGCGGGAGACGTAATGTGTGTACTGATTAAAATTTTAGTGCCAAGTGAATGCAGCAATGCCAGCCCCGGCAACCTGACAGTGAACCCAGCCAGAGGCCGCTTGCTTCCTAATTTTGTTCTACACTTTTAGCGTCAAAGTCGGCGCTTTTGGGCCAAAAGCACGTGTCCCTAATGCAATGGTCCCATCAGAAAATGTCAATATTCAGAGACCTGAGCCTCGGGGGCGCCCGAGAAAGAGAAGTGGGAGTAAGCCATATTCTGCGGCGGTTCATGCTCTCTGCATTATTGATTGGACGCACAGTGGCTGTAATTGCTTTTTTGTATCTATTTTGTAAATGGGAATTGGGAGCACATTGAGTGGCAGGTCAGCAGCCCTGCGGGAAGAAGTCTTCTGCTACTAGGCTAGACAGGGATGGGAGAGACAGGGAGAGAGAACAGAGAGCCCCCACTTGTTTACCTACCGGGAACATCCATGGAGAGGCCCCAGTGAATGTTCAAGCTGGCGATCAGGGCCCACACGAGTCGGAAGCCTAAATAATTCTGCATGCTCTTCTGGACGCTGATATTGCCATGGAATAACCATCTTTAGTTGTTCCCTTGCACACCCAGAACATTCCCACCTCTAGAGTGGAGAAGAGTTAAGTTTCACGTATCAAAATGTTCCTGCGGAGGCAAACGGTGTTCAACCTCTACCAATAGCATCTCCACCTCTGTGGTTGGGAGGAGTTCAGTCCAGTTTCATAGCATGTCTGCCTGTGGGGGGGTACAGGAGGAGTCGTGCCCAGTGCCCACCCAGGGACATGAGAGGAGTTCAGTCCCCTCAATACCTCCACCTCCAGAGCTCAAAGCAGTTCAGTTTTTGCCCATAGCCAGGGCCACCAGTATTATGCGGCAGGAGATAGCCAAATTATGAGGCATGGTTGAGTAAATTTTGCGACAAGAAAAGGCAAATTAGTCAGCAAAATGCAACACATTTTGTAATAGTATTACTTAATTATTCTGTCATTTTTAAACTTGGTAATACTGTCTGGGCATTGGTTGCACCTCATTAGTACCATTTTAATACCGAAGTATAGCTATAAGCAACAAACAAGTGACAAGTCTAGTTTAGCAAAGGGTCTTTCACTGTGTGGCAACACGTTGCTGCATTTTTACTAACTTTTAAATCCTTTGAGCTAGAAACTATTTTTTTTGTTAAAATCTGAAGACTATGCGGCAGGTGATGGGTTATGTGGCAAATGCGGCAAAACCATAATTATGCAAAAATCGCCTCAGGTGTACAATCGCATAGTTCCAGCAGCCCTGCCCATAGCATATTTGTGTGTAGAGATGACAGGGGTTCAGTCTTCATTTATAACAGGTCGACTTCTGGGGTAGAAGACTATCTAGTTTCTGTCTATAAGAAGCGTACCGGAGTGACAGCATGTATTAGTGATGCATGGCCCTAGCGGGCCTTTTGTAGAATGTTTAGTAACGATGCTATGAGAATGGTATGTTCGGATCTGTGTGTTGGGCGAAACATGGTGTTAAATTACAGTTGGCAGAAGATAGAGCCCTAAATGAAGCTATGACTCTAATCTACGGCCCATATTTATACTTTTTGACGCAAATCAGCGCCAGGGCAGATTAGGATCAAAAAGTTTACCGCCGACTAACGCCATTCCAACGCACCAGACGGGCACCTTATTTATGGAATTACGTTAGCCGGTGCTGCGGCCTGGTTAGCGTCAAAATAAATGACGGTAACCGGGCAGGGGAGGCGAAGGGAAGATTGGGGGTTGTGCGCCAAAGAATGGTGCTGGTCAGGTTAGAGTCAAAAATATTTGCTCTAACCTGACTTGCCCCATTTTTTGATGCACAACCCCCATGGACATGAATCCTGTCTTAGCAAAGACAGGAGTCATGCCCCCCTTCCCAGTGGCCATGGGGCACAGTGGCATGTAGGGGGGCCCAAGTTAGGACCCCCTATGCCACTTTAAAAAAATATATATACTTACCTGCACTCACAATGGATAGGTCCCCCATCCATGGGTGTCCACCAGGGGTTGGCTAGGGAGCAAGGGGGTGTCCCTGGGCGCAGGGAAGGGCACCTGTGGACTGCTTCCTTGGTCTCCCACCATGGAAATGAGCCCACAGGTCCCTTAACGCCTGCCCTGACCCAGGAGTTAAAAAACGGCTCAAATCCGGCTGGGCGCCTTGTTTTAAGGTCCACCTCCTCCTGTGCATCATTTTGACGCCAGAGGATAAATAAGGCGCACATGTCTTAGAGTCATTTTTTGCACTGGAACGCCTACCTTGCATGTCATTAGCGCAAGGTAGGTTTTCATGTGCAAAAAATGACTCAAGCTCCATAACTTTGGCGCTGGACGGGTCTAGCACCAATGTATAAATATGGAGTTAAGTTTGCGCCGAATTTGCGTAAAACAAATGACGCAAATTTGGCACAGAGTATAAATATGGGCTTAAGTGCCTATCGTGAAATAAAGTACTTCCCACCTCCCCGAGTGGCTCCAGAGTCATGTCTAAATACCTTGCTCTCCAACTGCAGCATTAGGCCATACTCAGTTGTCCCAAAAACTAAGGGCCAGATTTACAAGGCCCTTGTGCCTCCTTGCACCACATTAGTGCCATTTTGTTACGCTAATGTGGCTCAACGAGGCAAAAATCATTGCACTGTATTTACAAATTGGCACAATGCATGCATTGCGCCAATTTGCGACCCCTTTATGCCTGCGCCAGCATTATGTACGCAAGTGGAGAATTCCAGCGTTAGGAGACCCGCAAAAATGGCGCACTGAAATCCTCAAGATTTCTTCATGCCATTTTTGGCATCATATTTAACGCCTGCTCAAAGCAGGCATTAAAATGATGCACCCATTGAAGTCAATGGGCCTCCTTGCACTTTGCTGAACTAGCATCAAAAGTTTTTACGCTAGTGCAGCAAAATGCCACAATAGTGTCAAAAATATTGACGCTATTGGCCTAACGTGTGCCATGGTGCACTGTATTGTAAATACGGCGCACACATGGTGTCATTAGGTGGCGGCCGGTGTGTGCAAGAAATCTGGAGCATCAGTACTGATGCGCCAGATTATAGTAAATATGGGACTAAATGCTATCAGTCTTCTTAGCTAATAAATATACTCACAGACCTCACTACAACATTGCCATTAAATCCAGAACATTTTTTTTTTTCTCCTCTCTTATTACTCCCTGTGCGGTTCTATGTACCTTCTCCTGCGCAATGTCCAGCAGATTAAAGTTCTGTTCCTTTCCTACCCTTCTCGCTGGGCCCCTCCTGCCCAATAGCAGAAGCTGTCATCATTTACTGGTGGATTTGAGGGTGGGATGCCAGAGGGTATTTTCTCCTGGTCACAGAGCTGGTCTGTAGGTTTACTCGACCTCCTTCCTTTACCAGGAACAGCTCCAAATTGCCTCCAGAGTCCTGCCGAATCTCCCCTTGTGGGTTCAAATGCCATCCTCATCACCAAAACGTTGTAGTTGTAGGGCATGGTCTTCACACGAGTCTGGAGCCACCAAGGTAGGAGATACATTATGTATTTCTTGTTAGGCCCTTTAGTTATAGCAACAGCCTGATCACTCCTGTTTGGACTCTGTCCTCCCTCCAACTGTAATCAACTGCCAGGTTTCACCAGCTCATAGAGCCCAACATTCCAAGTGTCACCACATTCTCACCCTTCAACACTCAACATTCTACAGCTTGCACCGCCAGCTCACTCATCACAGATACATCATGTCATTACTCATACCTTTAGAAATGGTGGGAGTCCAGAATCCACCCATAATGTATTGACCTGTATCCATGGGAGAAGCTCAGTCCAGACTCATAACATGCCCACATGGGGAGCTAATGCAAGTTAAATCTCTGTGAATAGCATGGCTGCCCCAAGGACTAGGGAAAGTTCAGTCACAATTGCCAAATGCCCGAGATGACAGGCACTAGGTTTGTGCTGATAGCATCCTCACCTCGAAGGTTGAGAATTGCTCAGTTTCTGTCTATAACATGTACACCAACAGAGCTGAGTAGAATTCAGTCTCCCACCATATCCTGCCCAATCACAGGACTTACAAAATATAATTGACTTTTGTAAGTTTGCGCCTCTTTTGCGTCAAAAAATTACGTTAATGCGGCGCAAAAAAAGTACAACTCAGGCCCTTAGGCCCATAGTTATACATTTTTAGCGCCGCATTTGCGTCATTTTTTGACGCAAAAACAGCGCAAACATCCAAAATACAATTGCATTTTGGATGTTTGCGCCGATTTTGAGGTTAAAAAAAAAAAACGACGCAATTGCGGCGCTAAAAATTATAAATATGGGCCTTAGTATTCCAATTATGCAGCTTCCAGCCAGGCATGTTCCCTCCCCTTCCTTAGATTTTTAAAATCTGGCATGACAGTGTCGTGCCCCCTTCCTACTCGCTCTGTAGTAAACACCTCTCGCTCGGCCGGTTTTCCAGGTCAGCTCTTGTGCGCTCCAGTCATTGCCGCTTGAACGGCCTGGCATCAGGGAGCTGTTCCTCCCTCCCTAAGAGGTCTCGTGTCCTTTCAGTGCCAGGGCACGAACACATCCGATGCTCATGGGAGGATAGTAAGTGCTCTCTGGGGCCATGCCAGCGGCTACACTGATCTAGAATGGGCGAACAGAGAGGGACAAACGCCACGCCAGAGGCCCATCTCTGAGGCACCAACATATCCTTAGCTCATTCGAGGTATGGCGGGAGGGAGGGAGATGCTGTGTGTTGTCCCTTGCCATGGCTGCACTGCCATAGACGGGGAAGGCAGTGGAGCGCGTAGCCCCCTCCTCCGGGGGCAGCCATGTTGGGAACGACTTGGTTGGTGGTTATATCCCAGAACACTATCCTCGACATTGTAATTCAGCACCAACATTTATGGGATAATTTTATTTTTCGTGTCACTATAGACTTCCGAGGTAGATTTTATCAGTTCAGAAACCAACGTGGCGTAATTGTTGTATCTTCAGAAATATTTGGGGCAATTGCATTTGTGATCAGGACAATTTTCGAGCAGTTTGATCAGTTCTGCTCAGATTCTGAGGCCCTTATCCCTCTCAGCGGGGTAGCTAGCCCGCCGGGGAGATTCTTTTGTGCTTGCAGAAATCTGCCATAACGTGAGATTCCAGCTGGTGGTAGAGAAGGAGTGAGCAGCCTGGGGTGAAAAACACAGTGGTGGAGCCGGTGAGAGCCCTGTGGTGTGTGAGCTGGGTGACACGCTGCACTGCTTGCGGTAGTAATCATACCCATTTTAAGAAGCTGCGGTCTGCATTCTGTGCTCTATTCGCCTTCTGACACTGGAGGGGGCGAGCTGCATATCTCCTCTCTCCACCTTTCCATGCACCGTCTGCCTGCGAGGCTTCCATTAAACGGCTGCCACCTTTTGCTGCTCTCCTCGAGCCTCACTCCGAGGGATTGCACACAGAATGAAGGAAAGCGCATGGGAGCGTAGGCGATGACTGCAGCGAAGGTGAACAGATTCTCAAAACCAACAGGCATTGGCAAAGCCAATAGGTCCTGCTTTTGGCATCTATTAGCTGTGCTGTTGTACAGCGTGAGGGCGATGTGCAGCAGCATCAAAATAAAACACGCATTGGCAAAGACAATGGGGCATATTTACAAACCCCAATAGCCCACTGGAGCATCACTTTTTGTGACGCTTCGGTGGCGCTGTGCATTACGCATATTTACGAGGTAGTGCTAAACCACTTTTTGTGGCTTAACACCGCCTTGTAAATATGCCCCTCCCCCCAGTTTTCTGCAGCAGAGGGGCGTGCACTGGGTGTTTCTGTGTTCGCAACACCCATTGTTTTTGACGCCGCCCCAGATTTCAAGAATCTGTAAATCTGCGCCAAAAACTGCATGGCGCAACGAGAAGAAATGCTTTAATTTCTCCTCATTTTTGATTTTTCTATGTGTGTTGCACTCTGCAGAACACATAGAAAGAGCAAAACCGCCATGATTGATTGTTTATGTGCAGGAAGGTGTCCCTTCCTGCACATAAACAATTATTCAAAAATTATGTTTGGTATTTCTATGTGTGTTGCATTTTGCAGCACACATAGAAGTGCCAAATAGCCATCGTAGATTGTTTATGTGCAGGAAGGGACCCCCTTCCTGCACATAAACAATCAATCCCCTCAATGCAGACACTCTTTCACTATGGTGCAAGGATGCCTGCGTTGGCAGCTAAATTTAGCGCCAGCGCAGGGGGTGGGAATGCAGGGGTGTGCCATATTCTTGTAAATGTGGCAAATCCCTCCCTTTCAAAACTGGTGCAGCACAGTGCTGCTGATTTTGGTGCAGTACAGCACTGCGCTAGTTTGTTGTAAATCTGGCCCATTATGTTTTGCCTATGCAAGCTCAATTAAATGTGTCAATGTTTTTTTAGCCATGTTGTAGGCAGCATTGCTGCTGTGAAGCATGGCTAAACATAAAAACAAGCATTTACAATGGAATGGGTCTCGCATTTGCTTGAGTTAGAGCTATTGGCATTGTAAACTCATAACTCAACTTTTCTTGCCACATAAATTGGTCGACCCTGCCTCATAATTTGGTATTTTCTTGCCACATAATTCCAATGGCCCTGCAAATAACTCAAGCACTTCCATTCCATTCCAGTCTGCAGCCAAAAATGAAAATGTTGCCATTTAGCATTCTAATTTAAATTTGCCATGCTAATTCCAACAGAATACCAATTTCACCACCCCACCATCAGAGTTGCTGGCTGGCTAACACAATTCCCAAACAAGACAGCCACAGTGGAGTAACAGGAGAAATAAATTAGAAGCGTCGCCCAAACATATCAACAGTGTCAAACAGTCATAGTGTAATAAGGATGTTAAGTTCACCCGTACTATAGTCATAATTACAATAAACAATGTTTTGAAAAGGAATTCTTGCGAAGCATTATGGGGGGACTTTTCCCCGAGTGCAGTGAATAGTGTACTATCAGCTCTCCTGCTGTGCTGGGAGAGCTGTGTTGCGGAATTCTGTGTGTTTTGGTAAAGATTTATCAATTATAAGTATTTTTGGGAAAGGCGTGGAGCGTGAAGGGGAGTGCCAAAAGAAATTACTCTGATTAGGTAACAGTGTCAACAATGTGACCAGCACTACAATACAGCCAATGGAGTTTGCACTGTTGGTGCTGTGAATGCCATGGCTTCCATGGAGCAAGAAGGGGAGAGACAAAAAGAAAAAATAGTTCAGCCACGCTGAGGTATATTAGTAATCGTGCAATTATCCATGTAACAGGGTCATCTGCAAGTAGGTAACAAAACTGGCCTATGGTGGGAAAAGCATAAAGCAATTACCAATGACATAAAGGGATTTTTGCAAGGCAAGCCCACAAACAAGTGAAAGTGATGGGCGTGAGGTGGACATGATTAAAAGCCCACAACACTTACAACAGGTCAAAGTGCTTGCGCGCTCAACCTAAAAAAAGAGGGCTATGATGTGGTCAATTGTGGCCGCATTGTAGCGCTTGTTTTTTCTTTACTTTTCGCCACACAGACCTACAAAGGTGGCAATGCACACAGATACACAGTTTTGCATAACCTATTCAACAGGAGGAACAGGATGACATGCATAATGGAGCACAGAATTATGTACATCATTAATTGTATGTGGCAAGCAAGCAGCAAATTGTAACTGTATAGTCGTGTATCTAACCTGCAGTGCAGACTGTGCACATGCTTTATACCAACCTGTCCGGCAGCACAAAGTTCGCCTGCACACATTAGACTCTTGGGCTACAACACAGAGCATGCACACAAAATGAATAGACTTGACTTGCAGAATAAAGTGCACATTATATACATTCTATGGATCTCCATGTGCGTCATCAACACCCCACACTTAGAAGGTTGAGCGGGGTGAGGGGGCTCACTGAGCAGTTCTATGCAGCAAAGCATATAAGAGTGTGTTTGCGGACTCTTTAACTTTAATTGAAGGTGCAGGACTCCAACCAGACGCTTACAAATGGGTGCAAGAAAATGATGGAGATACGAGGTCTTGGTTGTGGGAACAAGAGAGCACAGAGTAAGGGAGGGAGGGAGGGAGAGGGCTCTGAAAGGAGGGAGGGATGGATGGAGAGAAGGATGGATGCAGGGGCAGATAGATGGAGAGCAGACTAAGAGACAGGAAGGGGATGCAGAGAAGGGTGGCTAGATGAATGAATAGTGATTAGATTAAAGAGATGGATGGCCAGCTGGCAATGGAGAGGGAGACAGTCAGCTGGATAGATGGAGGGAAGGAAGGATGGGTGGGTGGATGTAGAAAAAGAAAAGGATGGATAATAATTGAATGGATGAATGAAAGGAAGGAGGGGAAAAAGCAAACAATGTATGAAAAAACATAGAGAGAAGGAGAGATGCATAGAAAGAGGATAAATGAAGAAAACAGAATGAAAAAACCTGAGATACAAGGAAGAAAAGAATGATAACAAACAACTGCTATCACTGCCTCACTCAGAAGTATTTTCTGTATCGCTCTAAGGCCCATATTTATACATTTTTAGCGCTGCAATTGTATTTTGTAAGTTTGTGCCACTTTGCAGGAAAAAAAAATGACGCAAATGCGGCGCTAAAAAAGTATAAATATGGGCCTATGTGCGGGTATTTTATTTTTCTGTGTTCTCCCTTGTCGGTGTCTGACCTGCTACAGTGAATATGCAGGCATGTGCCCACATGGACTGAAAACTTTCTATTGTCCCTGAATGTAACGACCCGACAATACCACGAAGAGGCAGGATGAACGAAGACCAAGCTCACCAGAAGCGTGGAACTGCCTGTGGCACGCAGCTGGTGACTGGACAAAAACAGACAATTGATAGGACGATAGGCACGAAATAATGCTAATACATTTCTTTGAGCATTTGCAATGGATACATTGTAAGCTGTGATAGTCCTGGGTCTAAATTTGTCTTACGTCTTTCTCTGTATGGGACCCAGGAAATCTCTTCCCAGAATGTTTTTGCATCTATTTGTTTGTGTAGTGCCAGATCGTTTTGTATGATGTATCCGAAACATACTGAAAAATAAAAACAACAGGGAGTGATAGTTGGAATCAGGGTGTGATACCAACATCATGTCTAGTAATGAAGATGTGTGGGTATGAAAAGAACGTGTTGGTTGTGCCTTCCACTAAGCGGACAATTCAGAAATAATTAAAATTTGTGTCTACTTCCAATGATAATGCATATGGATTAATTACATTTATTTTTATGTTGCATGACCACAAATCAGAAACACCTTGTGGGTCTGCACTTTACAAAACAAGAAAAAACTTGTTTCCGAAACAGTCCGAGGTCTGACCTAATATCTACTAAACCCATCCACTCAAGGGACTGCTTTCATGAAACATGACAAGACACATGTTTGGTCTTGAAACGTACCATACAGACATTATTGAAAAAATGGTTTGTTTCTGCATAGGGTTAATGCACCCACCGCAGAGATCTGACTGTAGGTCATAGGCTCTAATATTTGCAACCTGGCTCATCCTTTCTTATTGACAATGTTGATAAAACAACTAGGCTTCATGGAGAAAGTATGCTGTATTCCTTTTTCCTGTAAACACTCTCACTTTGAAGTCAGCTGAAAGCAAAATAAACACCAGGCTTCCTGGAAGACACAGCTTGTTATTTGACCTCAGTCTTTGAATGCCCAGCGAATGTGATGAGATAAGATTTACAGGCCTGTTTGTGAGAGAAAACAAGTTAGTGGAAGAATACTGTAAACATGTTTTTAGCTTGGGCAGGTAGGAACTCGAGCTGGGGAGACTAAATCAAATAAAGCCAGCAAATGGAAACCCAGAAAACGCGGGTTACAAATCACAAAGCCAATGTCAAGCAATGGGTAGAATACATTCATAGGTCAACTTTCTGAAATACCCCAAGATATGGTCTGGTAGGCTGCAACCTAAAAAAAGTAAAAAGGAGGGGCAATGGCGGTTGTGTCATTCCACTGATGTCAGAAAGTATGACGCACCAGCAGATTGATGTAGGTTCTTTTTACTGTAACTTTTTGTTTGTTGATCTAAGATGGCAGATGCCACTTGGATGTAAATAAAAAAAGAAATTGTTAGTGAAAATGTGCTAATTAAAAAAGAGGCTTTCAAGTGTTGGAGGTAAGTGATGAGCAAGTGGAGGGACAAAAGGAAAAAGCGGCACACACAGGGCAAGTTGAAGAAGCACAAGTGGGAGAGAACACAACAGATGTAAGAGAGAGCAACATAGATCATGGGTAGGGGAAGAAAATCACACATATGAAGGAGCGAGCAGCATAGGGGAGAGCAGGTACACAGATGAGAGAAAATGAGAGCAACGAGGGGAGTGAGATACACCAGAAAAACACCTACACGTTTGGAATGTTTAAGCGAAAAGAAAAGAAATAGAGCAGCATATGCAGAAAAAAGCAGATGGATGAGAAAAAGCAACACAGAGAAGCGGGGTCAAAAGCAAACGAGGAAGACATCTGAGAAAGACATGGGTTTTTGTGGAGTGTTTGAGAAAAATGGAAAAAAAGTAGTTTGTTAAACAAGAGTAGGGGAAGGCCACAAGCCTCCTTCCTCCTATTTTTTTCTGACCTGCTTTTGTTGGCTTTTGGACTCTTCACACTGCTAATCAATGCTAAAGTGCACATGCATTCGCTCTCTAAATTGTATAGGTGATTGGTTTATCCATGATTGACATGTTTGAGTTATTGGTAAGTCCCTAGTAAAGTGCACTAGAGGTGCCCAGGGCCTGTAAATCATATGCTACTAGTGGGCCTGCAACAGTGATTGTGCCACTTACATGAGTAGCCCTGTAATCTTGTCTCAGACCTTCCACTGCAGTGTCTGTGTGTGCAGTTTTGCACTGCCAATTCATCCTGACAAGTGTACCCACTTGCCAGCCCCAATCTTTTCATTTTCCTACATGTAAGTCACCCCAAGGTAGGACCCAGGTAGCCCTATTGCGGGGTGGAGTTTATTTACAAGGTAAGACATGTACTGGTGTGTTATACGTGTCCTGTTAGTGAAACACTGCCAAATTTATTTTTCACTATTGCAAGGCCTATCTCTCCCACAGGTTAACATGGGGATTGCCTGTAAACCTCCTTTGAGTATAGTTTTCCATTGGGAGCAGATAGAGATGTGGAGTTTGGGGTCTCTGAACTTAGAATTTAAAAACATATCTTTGCTAAAGTTGTTTTTTAGATTGTCTGTTTGAAAATGCCACTTTTAAAAAGTGGGCATTTTCTTGCTTAACCATTCTGTGCCTCCGCCTTACTGCTGAATACACATCTGGGTCAGATTGACAATTGAGCTGTTTGTGAATTTACTTTAGACAGTAGCAAAAAGTGAGCAGAGGTGTGTCCTGCATATCCTGATGAGTCTTCCTGGGCTGGGGTGGGAGAGAGGAGCTGTCACCTGCATTTGAAAGGCCATGCCTATCCTCTCACAATAAAGTCTCCAACCCCCTGGTGTGTGCCTGGGGCAGGGCGAGGAAGAGGCAGGGTCTTGTACACTACAAAGTCTTTCCTTTGAAGTTTACTTACTTCCAATGCAGAAATGAGTATAAGTATTGGACTGCTGACCCCAGAACTTTAGATTACTTCTGGATCAAGAGGAACCTCTGCCAAGGAGAAGAGCTCGATGCTTGAGGAGGACCTGCCACTCTGCCTGTTGCTTTGCTGTGCTGGGCTGCTGCTGCTGCCTCTGGCTGAAGAGGGAAAGGACTGGACTTTGCTTTCTGAAAACCTACTTGTAAAGTTTCTCCAAGGGCATAGACTGAGCTTGCCCCCTGTTCTGAAGTCGCAGGGCCATCAATGATGTCATCTACCACTGCCTAGGCTCTTCTGCTGGGAGTCCTGACTTGCTAAGTGGTGCCAAATCAGGTCCCTAGCCCTTTAAAAGTGATAAGCTGCGGGAGAAAATCCTGGCACCGCTGTGTGCACATCAGAAAAAAATCAGTGCAGCTCCTGTCCCGCAGCTGAAAATTCAACGCAGTGCCTGCCTTGAGGCTGGCAAATCGACCCATCACCTGCTCTCAATGCAGACCCTTCGCACAGCACTTTGGAATTTTCCATGCATTGACCCTGGGCGTCAAAATCTTCAACATCACCGCACAGATCTGAAGCTGCTTGTCTGGAAATCGATGAGTCGCTTACCGGCTGGAGAAAGAATCGATGCATGGTCTCACTTGCGAGTATGGAATCGACACACCGCTTGCTTTTCGGACACACGCTCGCCCATGCGGCTTTATCTTTGACACATACCAGGTACTTTGTGCTACAACAAAGCATCTATTGATTTCTATGGTTTAGGACTCTTTTTACTTGAAAAAATCATGTCTTTGCTTGTTTATGTTGGATTTTTTTCATTTTGGGCTTATTTGATTTAGGTAAATATTGGCTATTTTTCTAAACTGGTGTGGAGTCCTTTTGTGGTGGTTTCACTGTGTTACTGTGTGTGTTTGTACAAATACTTTACACATTTCCTCTGAGATAAGCCTGACTGCTTGTGCCAAGCTACCAAGGGGATGAGCAGGGGTTATCTGAACTTTGTATTTCCCTTACCCTGACAAGAGTGAGGGTTTCTACTTGGACAGGGTGTAAACTGACTGCCAACTAGAGGCCCCATTTCTAAATATCTTCCTTTTGTCACTGAAATTATGGTTAGTGCTGTAGAAAGAAAGATTAGGACATGTCTCTACTATCTTCCTATTCTATTTCATTAAAACACTCTGACATGCAGATTGAAGCATGCACTTTCAACACCAGCAGCAGACTGCCTGTTAACTAACTCCCTTGTGATCAGCAGTTTTACTAGAGTATTCTAATGAGTAACTTGAGTGCTAACATTTTCAATTTATGCCAATAGTGTGGCACATTTAAATGCTATGTTGATGGAATCGAAGTGGAAAACTGAAAGTATTTCCTACTGAGGATACTGCAATAAATGTGGAAGATAGGGAGCTATATAACAAATAAGTCTCCCAAGATGGCAACCAGAGAAAAAAGAGGCCAAATCTAGCACAAATATAACTCAAATATAGCGCAAGCACAGCCCAATGACAAAAGTGTGGAAATACTTAATCGTTTTGTTTTTTTACAGTTTTTTATAGCGCATACTTGACCCAAAGGTATTGGAGTGGTTTACATGAGCATCAGTTACATTATACAAGGACACATTCATTTCGGTTTTAGGCATGGGAAGTTTGGGTGATTTTCCCAGAACCACAGTATGTCGAGCTGAAGCTGAAACTCAAACCTGGTTCCTCATTTGAAGAGACTGCAGCTCGGGCTATAACGCCACATCCTCTCCCCTACCTGTAATATATAATGAGGAGATCAACTGGATAAAAAAACATAAAGACAGCAAATCATTTAAAAGTGCCTTGTCGCTATTTGAGAACTCAGAAAATATGTCCTCATTTTAGTTTCTTAGAACACTAAACATAATTTCTATGCGAATAAGACTCTCTCATTTTTATAATTCTTAAAGGAAATGCTTTAGGCATTACAGTTTTGATTACATCAAGACAACGTCAGGTGTGCCACAGTTTGCAACAAATATAGAATGTTAGCAATCCAAGAGTTCCTTAGGATACTGTGGGGAGGCAGAGGTCAAGGGCAGAGACTTGGATAATGGAGGACAGTGAGGAGGGTGAAGAGGCAACAAGTTGCCATGCTGGGCAGGCAGGAAGGGCGGTGGCAGCACAACAGACCATGGAGGATAGGGGAAAAGGGGCAGGGGCAAGGAACCAACCATGCAGGGCAGACAAGAGAGGCTATGGAAATATAACAGGTCATTGAGGGCAGAAGGAAGAGGCAGTGGCAGTACAACCATACATGCAAACAGACCCGATTCAGGCAGGAGACTCACAATGTTTTAAAGCCCCAAAGGGCTTTATTTTATCTGTTTCATGCCTAAAATCCCCTCTGTTTCAATGTAATTCAATGGGGAAATCAATTCCCCCAGTTTTTTTTCAAAATCTCCCTTTTACCAAGTTCAAAATGTTGGCAAGTATGGTACATTGAATCATGAGGGGCAGGAGGAATGGGGTGCACCAAACTGACCATACAGGCCAGGCGTAAGGGGTTGCATCAGCACAGTACACCACACCACACAGGGCAAGCAGGATGGCAATGCAGCGCAATGGACCATGGAAAGCAATAGGGAGGCGACAGGATCATGCACATGGACATCAGAGAGCAGAGGGAAAAGAGGCAAGGTCAGCAAGTTGACCATACCAGACAGACAGGAGGGACAGTTGCATCATAGTTGACCATGAAGGGCAGGAGGGAAGGTGCAGGGGTACAACAACTGACCAGACAAGCCAGGAGGGATGGGACTGGGGCCTGCCCATGAAAAACAGAGGGAAGGGGCAGGAGCAACAAGCTGTCCATGGAGGGCAGGTGGGATGGTTAGTGGCAGCACAACAGCCTTGGTGGGCAAAAGGGAAGGGTCAGCGGCATGCGCAAAGGACCATGGAGGACAGATAGGAGGGGTAGGAGCTGGACACAAATAAGAGAGGGCAGGAAAAGGGGCTTCACAACAGACCATGCAGGGCAGCCCAACAGAGCATGGAGGTCAGAATGGAATGGCAGTGTGAACGTTGAATTTATTACTGATCATTTTATGTACGTTGAATTTTAAATCTGCATAGACTTTGGCTAAACATATAAAATAATGTGAGACATTGAAAATGTGCCCACTTGAGTGGCCGCTATTAATCAAGAAGTGTCTGTATTAAAAGGATTATTAATATTAATTGAGGTATCTTCATTTAGAAAATATAGTAGAGTGATGTATTAATGAATTTGCATTATGTATTTGCTTCATTCAATGTAGGCTTTAAGTTTGCGAGGTTTGGGCCTAGTTTGCACACCCTCATGTTTGGTTGCACTGTTTAAATAATGGAAATATATGTCTGAAGAAATCAATTAATGTATTATTATCACTGAGTTGACCAAAGGTTAGCAGATGTCTTTAACTTTCTCATCAGAACTGCTTGCTAGAAGATCCTGTACAAGTGGATGATACATTGCATAGCTTAATGCATGGGACCTCAATGTTTCCAGGAGCTAACAATGGATGCACTGACTGGAGTACGGATGGTTACAAAAATGTTACCTGACAAGCCTGATGGTGGGCACAGGAGAAGAGGAGCCAATCAACGACATGTGAAAAACAGTTTAGTTATATCTTAGATTTGAATTTTTATTACTATTGGACTAATTGTAAACGTACGATTCTTTGACCAATGGTAATGTGGGAAGTTCTTTAGGTGATTTTAACTTAGCCCAACTGAACAGAGAGAAGAGAGCTCATTCCTATTTCGGTTTGCTCCTGAGGATTCTATCTTAAACTTCTGATGCTGAATGCTGATCCCTTATATATTGATTTCCAAATGGTCCAGATAGCTTAGAGTCCCTGGTTCTGAACCATCCCCTTTCATGGCCCGTTGCTGATGCTGACTGAACTGATGTCCAACTGACAAAGATAATTGCGGCTTGCTGATCCATATGAGGAGAAGTATAACAAAATGCTTTTGTACTTGTTGTAAGTTGGCTTTTGTTTCTAGGTACCAATCGCTATTTTGATAGAGCCATAGTTAGATGTTTTTCAAATTTATGTTGACTAAATTGTTTTGCATGAAGCCCAAACATTCTATTCTAATCAGAATAGGTTTCTATTAATAAAACTGATGTTGCTCAGCTGCTGAATCTAGATGTAAGCTATTTTTTTTGCTCAGTTATTCTTGCTATTGTCTTGTACTGTAACTCCTGAATGTTTAGTGATCAATGAGTTAGTGAAATTGAGATTGTTTAGAAGATTTGGTCAACCAGTGTTCTTATATGTCTATCAGTTGGTGGTGTTGAGATTAATTTAGGTGACATTAGCATTGTTAATATAGGGAAATAACCTTTCTAACCTCACATGAAGGTGTCGTTATTCGTGGCCAAAATGGTTATGGTGCATGAAGATTACTGACTCCAAGGGTGATTAATGTTGATTATTTATGTTGGTGATGAAATTGTTGTTGTATTAGGGATTTATAGTGGGAATCACTCTAAGCGCAGTCAAAAGGTCCATCAAACCTCTAAAGTGGCCCTTCTAAATCAAAGATAAGAAACCAAATAAGGTCAGACGCGCTAACAGCAGCAAAATGGACTATATAGGACAGGAGGGACGGGTTAGGGGCATGGAACATAGACAGGCAGTGTGGAAGTGGCAAGGGCAGGCAGCAGCCATCTAAACATGCTGGCAGGTGGGAGGAGCAGTAGCAGCTCAACAGAACACTCAGGGCTAGGACGCCGGCCGGGTGCCATGTTAATGCAATGGCGCTAATGCCCTGTTAGCGTCTTTGTAAAGGACGCTAACTGGGTGGGGGAGGCGTAGGGGTAACCAAAGCTTGTGCGCCGGATTATGATGCTACACTGTTTAGCGAGAAGAAATGCCTCCAAGCAGTGTAACGCCATTTCCTGGTGCACAACCCCCATGGACATGGCGCCTGTCTTAGTAAAGACAGGAGCCATGCCCACCACCCCAATAGCCATGCCCAGGGGACAAATGTCTAAGTCAGGGCCCCCAAGCGGGAAAAAAAATATATATATACATATATATACTTACCGGGACTTATCCGGGATGCGTCCCCCATCCTGTAATGTCCCTCTGGTGTTGGTGGGGGTGTCCCTGGGGCCAGGGAAGGCACCTGTGGGCTCTTCCCGTGGTCTCTGACCATGGAAAAAGGCCCACAGGTCTCCAAACCCCTGCCCATACCCAGGCGTTAAATAATGGCGGTAATCAAGCTTAGCGCCATTATTTAAGGCCCCCAGCCCCGTGCTTGAATTTAGCACAGGGATAAATATGGTGTTAAGGCCATATTGTCATTTTCTGGACGGGAACACCTACCTTGCATCTCATTGACGCAAGGTATGTTTTCACTTACAGAAAATGACGTTAACTCCATATCTTTGGCGCTAGATGGGTCGAGCATCAAAGTATAAATATGGAGGCAGGTTTGCGCTGAATTAGCGTAAAACAAATGACACTAATTCACCACAAACAGGGTATAAATATGCCTCCCAGAGTATATAGGAGGGGCAGCAGGAGGCTGGGGCAAAAAGGATGCACACAGACGTCGGAAGGCAGGGGAAAAGTGGACAACAGAGGGTAGGGAGGAAGGGGATGAGGCAGCAGGCTAACTGTTGAGGGTAGGCGGGAAGGGAAGTGGCAGATCAACAGCCACACAGGACTGTAATGAGGGAGCAGAGGCATTAACTTGGACAATGCATGGCAAGAAAGAGGGGGGGCATGAGCTGCAATCTTGGGGAGGGGCAGCACAATGCCAGCCCAGGCCCTGTGTCCAACCCAGACCCCACCATGCATTGTAATTGGCATTCTACTAAACTTTAAAAATCACTCTAGTAATGTACTGAAAAAAAACAAAGGTTATAGGAATGCTATAGTTAGGAAAAAGAATAAAAAAACCCTTATAATTTCACTAAAAAGCAAAGGTTACAGGGATGTTATAGTTAGGTTTTGATTTTACATGCACCAAACCTTAGAAATTCAGCTGCTATAGTTAGAGTTATTTCAAGTAAAAATAACTTGTGCCAAAAGGTAATTCCGGGTGGGCACCAGGACACCCACATATAATAATCTAAAATATAAAAATAGCTGGCTCCTGCAAGGGGAGACAGTTGGGGGTCACGGGTGGGGCTACCCTCATAGCCCCCAAATAAAAACAGAGCTTTGCGTACCGGGGTGGGTAGTCGGGCACCCAGGTAAAACATATGTTTGCTTCCACTCTCACGCACAACGTTATGTTGTTATTTCCCATCTCCCTCACATTGTAAATTAACTACCTATTTAACCTGTTGGTAAAAAATACATTTGTGTATATAAGGGGTATGAATGCAATCATTGATAGGAATGTATGGTACTCAAAACAAACAGAAAATATAACATAATGTAACATTGTCAATTTTTAAACCCTTATTTATACAAATATTAAATGTATACATCACCTCCAAATTGCTCTCTAATAAAATAAAAAGATGTGGATGTCTGGGGTGGGCACTGGGACACCCACAAACATGCTTTTAAAAACAAAATTTATAAAAATGGAATAATAAATGAGCAGCAGGAGCTGCTATTTACTGTACCACGAATGAGTGCCCCATAATGCTATGCAAAGGCAATTTATATTTCTTTATTTACCTTGGTGGTGTCCCTAAACTGTTATTGATAGATACTGGTTAATAATCTGTGGCATACTCCTCATGAGATTATGGCTGTCTGTAACAGTTGTATACTGATAGAACACCATGTGCAGTAGGGGTTACCAGTCTATGTATGTTTGGTTGTCACCATGAACTTGGTTACCCATGAAGTGTATCATACAGTGTCAGTGTTGTCCATAACAGAAGCTTGCTTCATCTAAGGAGGGATTGTATGAGCAATGGCTTTAATGATACTTCATATTACTGTGAGCTATGTTCTAGTTACTCCCATATCTCTAATGCCATACTCCTTTATAGAGTAATGTGTACAAAAAAAGATTGGATGATGTCATCAGTAATGTCATCAATGATGTCATTTAAGGTGTCACCAGCGATGTCATAAATGATGTCATAGACCATGTCATGAGGGATGTAACATGTGAGGTCATAAGCAGTGCATGGTGAGGGCACAAGTTACAGTTAACTCTGCTAACTATAGCTGGTGAATTTCTGTGTGTTATTTTAGTTTCAAAACGTTACATTGCCACTGAAAGTTTCACCTAACGACGACGTCAATTTAACATTTGGCTTCTTCAGTGAATTTCTGAGGTTTTTAAAGAACAAAATCAGATCTTATTGTCACACCTAATTATAACACAATTTTAATTTATTTTATTTTTTCAGTTAATTTCTAAGGTTTTTTTAAATGTAAATTAAGATATAATTACAATTTCTCATTATAACATCACTTTAATCATTGCCTTTTTCAGTGAATTTCTAATATTTTTTAAATGAAAAGTAATATTATATTGCCATACTTAAACCAATCCTCTGCAGGCCTGCGGCGAGGCCCTACATTCAACCCTTCACAGGAAAGTAAGGCTGTGCGAATGGCTGTAGGACCTGGCCTGTGGTCAAGCCCTGCAAATGACCCTCCACAAGCTGCCAACCCTAGCCATGCATGGTCTTTGGCCATGTGATGTGGGGTTCTCCACAAGTAGCCTACTCCCTACTGCAGAGGAGGTCACATGGCCCCTATTCCTAAGCCATTATTGGCCCCGGGGATCCCATCCCTTGGGGCCAAAACATTTATATTAGGGCAGGGGGTACATGCCCTAGTTAGGAGCCCAAATGAGCCTCATGGACCCCACTGCCTTTTGGGGGTGAAGGTGCATGCCCCCCTCCTTGATCCCAAATAGGCCTCAGGAACCCATCTCCAGGGCCAAAGTCTAATTATTAGTGGAAGAAGCATGTGACACCCGTCCATGCGTATTAAGAGGCTCCAGGAATCCCATCCCCTGGGACCATCCATTAATTATATGGTAGGTGGTGCTTCTCTCACTTCCACGAGACCCCATCCTTGGGGCTGAATTCTACTATTAGGGGGAAGGGGAATGTGGCCCCCCCACCCTGAGCCTTATTAGGCCCCGGGGGCCCCATTCCCCTGGGTCAAATGCAATAGAAAAAGGGATAAGGGCTGTGCAGCCCACCTCCCTCCCACTTGGATGAATGCACAATTAAAAAAAGATCAAACAACAAAATGCTAAGCTTCAATGCAACTGGGTCAAAACAAACAACTCCGAAGACAAGATATGCCTAAAAAGACACAACAGAATACACAAGTCAACAATCAAAAAAACAAAAAAAACATACTATTCAATCCAAACCCACAATGCATAGTTTTCCAAGAATAATTCTATAAAATATTCACCAAATTCCATAAGCCAAAATGCACAGAAGCTACTGATCGCAATTTTCAAGATTTTTGTGGAAAACAAGCTAACCATTACACATCTATAGCAAATATGTTGGATACCTCTGTAAACAACAAAAAAAACAGCCCCACCCCATTTCTGACAATTCCCTCCTGCCAACGGAAATCACAGCAAGTACGCTTTTTCAAAGAACTATCATCAACTGAATTTCTGGATCTTGTCAAATCAAACAAGCCAGCCAGCTGCTCCTCCGATCTTTGTCCATCTCAAATCTTCAAAGCGTTTTCCCAGAAGACCTTAAAAAAGCATACATATGCTCCATAAAAAATAAATAAATAACCTGAACAACCAAGACCCCGATAACTATAGACCCAAAGCAAATGGACAAATCCGGTAAAACTTATAGAAAGAGCAGTTTTCTCCCAGATGTCACAACTCTTTGAAGACAATTCCATACTTTCTGACTTTCAAACTGGATTCCATCCTGGAAGAGGCATTGAATTGGCCCTAATCTCTGTCTGAAATTATCTTTAAAACACAGTTGACCATAACAGAGTTACTGCCCTTTTTCTTTTTGATATTTCAGCAGCCTTTGACACAGTTGATCATTATGCATTCATCCAAAGACTTAAGGAGGCCAGAATAGAGGGCATAACTCTCATTTGGATCACATCCTACCTACCCATCAGAACAATTCTTATACATAACCCCCATTCTTTTCCAAACCATACACCATTAAAGCAGGAGTCCCTCAAGGCTCAATTAACTCATCCATGTTATTCAACATTTACATGAAATTCTTAGTAGATCTGATCTATAAGTTTAACATCACCTGCTTTAACTATGCAGATGAAACACAGTTACTTCCGAAATTGTAAAACCCAAAGGACATTAAGACATCAGAACTCTTTGATGGCCTCTGGATCGTAGACTAGTGGATGACATGAAGACATCTCAAATTGAATGTCTCCAAAACTGATATGCTCACCTATGGTGACTGGACCATTTACAACCCTCTCTGCGCCTGCCCTGATGATCTAGGACCACCTCCAAAAATATCCAAGGAGGTAAAAAAACTTGGAATTACCATGGACGCCAAACTGTCAATGCATCTACAAGTTGATATCAAGTTTTCTCACAATGAAAACACTGCACAATATCATCCCACACTTAGGATCCCCACACAGTGTTCAAGCTAGAATCTCTCCTGTCCTATCAAAACTGTTCATGGTATGTATCATGTCTAAACTTTGTCGACTATGAAAAGACTTGAAACAATTCAGAAAGTCGCTGATAAACTCCTCCTATGTGTAAAGCCACAAGCAACCCTCTCCCCCTGCATTGAGGGTGCTACACTGGTTATCAGTTGCAAGAAGATTCTCCTTAAACCTGCTTTGTATCTAGCTATAAATAGATACATTTATATAAGGGGAAAACTATATATTGCACCACAAGATACATGTGTATATCAAACCATGACAAAATTGCTGCCTCTATGTATATATAGGTGCATATATACATATAGAGTAGGCTTGCTAGTAATAACTACAATAAAGGGCATGTGTATACTTAGGTATATAAAGGCTATTTATAAAATGTACCACAGGTTAAATGTGGACATCAGTATTGCTGCTGGTTCAATGTGCGTATGTATGTGTATATATTTATATATGTGTGTGTGTGTGTGTATATGTATATCTCTTTCTCTCTCGCTATATATCTATATATATATATATCCATCTATCTATCTATCTATCTATCTATCTATCTATCTATCTATCTATCTATCTATCTATCTATCTATCTATCTATCTATATATATATATACAGTATATATATGTATATATCTATATTTATATATATATATTTTTTTACATATATATATATACATATAATAATATTTTGATATGAAAAACAAAAGAAAAAAAGACTAAAAAATATAATATCCCTTCTGTCATTCTGATCCCTCCTCCCTCTGCCTCATCCCAACGGTTCTGCCTTCTATGAAGTCCGAAACATCCTTCTCCACCTGTTTGCCCCTCATTTTTTAGGTTGAGCATAGCAGCGCGGAAGCGCTGCTCTTTTCCACCTGTTGTAATCTATTCTTTGGGCATTTACCATGCCCATCTCATGCCCGTCACTTTCATTTGTTCCTGGGCCTTCCTTTAAAAATTCCCTTGATTTCGTCGGGAAATGCTTTATGTTTGTCCCACCTTGAGGCTGCTTTATTACAGCCTTGGAGACTGACCCTAATACATGGATTATTCCTAGGGCTGGGCGAAGAATTCCAGTCTGCCGGTGGAATTCGCAGAGTTTTGCCCACTCCACACTCGGCCCGAAGTGCGAAGTTCTGAAAAACTCTGCAAAATCAAGCGAAGCAGAGTTTTTTCTATCACATGGCTCGCCAATGTTAAGTTGGCGAATGCGAGCAAGAGAAATCGCTATGTTGGTGAGTGCACGCGAGAGTTTCTGAAATAGAGTGGTCGCTGCAGGTCGCGCCTACTCGTGTTGAGAAAGCTGTTTTCTGCTTTGAAGGAGCAGCCGCTCGAGTAGAAAATGTACTTGAGTGTCAGAAAGAAGTTAGCGCCCTCTGGCACTCCGTATGATGCCGTACGCACTGATTTAACAGCAGAAAGTCCTGCGCTGAAAATCAGCACAAACAGTGCGACTTACCCCAACTCTGCCACTTACGGCATTCTGTGTAGAGTGACAGAGTTTTTTCTGCACTTCCCAGTGTTCCACGCAGCAGAACTCTGCAAACTCCACCCAGGCCTAATTATTGCACGATCGGCGAGATACCTTAATGTGGCGCACTAGTTTTTTTTCTTTTGCCTCGCCACTTCGTGCTGCGTGGAGTATGATGTTTCTTCCTTGTTTTTGTATGCCACTGTTTCTTCTCTATTTATTTCACTTTTTTTAAAAAAAGGTTCATAGAGCTCAAACTCAACCGGAGAAGTGCTTTACATGAATATGTGAAGTTTCATATAGTACCAACTCGATCGGAGGCACGCTTTACATAACAGTGAAGTTTCATATAATGCAAACTCTATCTAAGGAGTGCTTTACATGACTACCACTAGTTTAGCAGTTTGGAAATATACAAACTGGAGCAGTTACAACAATAAAAAGCACAGAAATTCCTAATGCGGCTCTCCTGGCACAGCGGGAGAGCCGATACCACAATATTCACTGCACTCAAGTAAACTTGCCCCATGATGCTTTGCAGGCATTTCTTTTTCAAAACATTTTTGCCTATAACTCCAGTGGTTGTCCTAGGACAATTGGATCACCATCATAACGTTCAGCAGGACACACTCTTTCTGTCTAGCTCATCTCTGGGTCCCCACACAAGGTTGGGGGCATGGTTGGAACTTTTGTTATACAGCTGGGAGTAGTTTGTATTTTGAGGTCCTTCTTTGCAGTAGTATTGCAGTAGGCCTGTTAGGCCTCAAAATGTGTATGCTCTCTAGGGGCTACACATATGGTTAAACTGCGTCACCTTCTGCCGTTCTGTTTTCATGTTGTTGTTCCCTTGTAGGGGCTGACTATATGGTTACATGAGACTGTTTCTTACAAATGCTCTTTTTTATTGAGGTATTCTCTAGGGGCTTTTCTGAGCATTACAGTCAAAACACCACAAAATTTGCTGCACTCGGAAACTCACCTCATAATGCTTTGCTGGCCTTTTCTTGTACAAAACATTTTTGCCCATAACTCACTGCACAACATGCTCTTTCTGTCAAGGTCATATTTGGGTCCCCAAACTAGATTGGGGGGACCCCAAAACAATAATGTAAAACAATAAAACAAATAATGGCAATATTTTCATTTTTTGCTGCAGATACAGGAAGAATGTAAATGAAAGTGCTTTCGTTATAGACAGGGCCACTAGAATTTTGTGGCAGAGAGGACCAAATTATGCGGCAGAGTTGACTAATTTACATGGCAAGAAAAGTCCAGGAATGCATTTACAGCGCCAATAGCTCTACCTTAAGCAAATGCAAGATCTATTTCATTGCAAAAGGTTGTTAGCCAAGAACCTTGATGTTAAAAATTTCTGCCTGGTTGCTTTGTATGCTCTGAAAGTCATCAAGAACATTTTGAAAAATGACTCTCTTGTGAACTGGCAGCCAATGTAGTGCTTTTAGGGCTGCTGAAGCAGACGATCTTCTTGACAGTTTAAAAACTAATCTAGCGGCTGGAGTTTTTGCACAGTCTGTTTTGAAGATCCAGTTTACAGAGTATTACAGTATTCCAGCTTGGAAGTTATGAGCGTATAGGCAACCATCTTTTTAGCTGTCAGAGGCAAAAAATCTGAACATTTCTTCAAGGATTTTATTAAATTATAACATGTGCCCGGGACAGCAAGAGCCTGTGGACGGAAAGAGAGTAGAGAGTCAGATTTTACTCCCAGGTTCCTAACGACCTCCACTGTGACCCGAAGATGGGGGGCTAAATCTGGCCACCATTCAGCTGGGGCAAAAAGATTAAACTTGCTCATCAGCATAATTAAGTCCAGCTCTGATCCAAGTGATGCTTTGTCCAGCTATAGTATCAGCTGGGTACCATCTGCATATGAAATGTAATCTATTCCGAAAGACGTAATCAGGAAAATTAAAGGGGCCATATAGATGTTGAACAAAGCAGGGCTCAACAATGAGCCCTGTGGAACCCCTGAGGTTACTGTTGTTTTTGCAAAGGAATAGGGGCCCAACAAAACTATTTACCTTCGATCTGTAAGAAAATATTTTACCAGGAAAGGGCTGATCCAGCAACCCTGCCCTCTTTGATAGGATGGAGCAAGATGTCATGGGGGATGGCATTGAATGCAGCGTATAAGTCAACACTGCATTCTTTTCTGCACCCAAGATCAATTTTAGAGTGTCCGCAACTTCCAACGGTGCAGATTCGGTGGAATGCTTATGGCAGAAATCTGACTGCTGTGAATGAAGCACATTAGCGATGTCCAAGAATGCAATTAATTGGTTGTTAACCCATTTTTCAATTATTTTACTAATTGTAGGAAGTAATGAGATTGGGCGCAAGTTGGACACTATTGTTGGGTCTGCAAGAGGCTTCTTTATCAAAGGTTTAACCACTGTCAAATTCCAATCTGCCGGCCCTTCTGCTGTTGCTAAAGCGGTATTCAGAATCTCATTAATCAAGGGGTTGACTACATTCAGAACTTTATGGAGAACTCGGGGGGAAGGGGTCATTTGGAGATCCTGATTTACAAGACAGGGTATCCTGTCTGAATTGGGCTATCAAAATTTCTTGAAAAGCTAGTAAAGTTCTGGTTTCTACTTTTGATGTCCCACTCGTTCATTGAATCATTCATTAAAATGTAGGGGTGGTAAAATCACGTTAAATGGACCATATTTTCTCTTATTAAAAGAGATCTGATTACTTAATATGTGAGAGAGTGGGATCTCTCTTTCCAATGACCTACGTTTTAGGAAACAATCATAAATCCTGAATATGAGCTTTTGATCAAATTGTGCTACTGCAATTTGTTTGGAAAAAAAACATTTGTGGCGGTCTTGATCTGCTTATGGTACGCTTTCAATGTCATTTTGAATTGCAGCATGTCCTCGGGATTATAGGCCTTACACCATTTCCGTTCTATATGCTTACATAGCAAATGTTGGTCCACTAGGGCCTTATTGAACCACTGGGCTGATGGCAGAGATTTAGGGGCATATTTATACTCCGTTTGCGCCGAATTTGCGTCGTTTTTTTTCAACGCAAATTCGACGCAAAACTAACTCCATATTTATACTTTGGCGTTAGGCGCGTCTAGCGCCAAAGTTCATGGAGTTAGCGTCATTTTTTTGCGTGAACACCTTCCTTGCGTTAATGAGATGCAAGGTAGGCGTTCCCGTCTTAAAAAATGACTGCGATGCATATGCGTCGTATTTATACTCCCGGGCAAAAATGACGCCCGGGAGTGGGCGGGACTAAAAAACCCGCATTTGCGCTGGAATTTAGCACCTGGGTCAGGGCAGGCGTTAAGGGACCTGTGGGCTCAGAATGAGCCCAGAGGTGCCCTCCCAAGCCCCCAGGGACACCCCCTGCCACCCTTGCCCACCCCAGGAGGACACCCAAGGATGGAGGGACCCATCCCAGGGAAGAAAAGGTAAGTTGGGTAAGTATTTTTTTTAAAATTTTTGTGGCATAGGGGGGCTTGATTTGTGCCCCCCTACATGCCACTATGCCCAATGACCATGCCCAGGTGACAGAAGTCCCCTGGGCATGGCCATTGGGCAAGGGGGCATGACTTCTGTCTTTGCTAAGACAGGAGTCATGTTAATGGCGTCTGGGCGCCCCAAAAAAATGGCGCAAATCGGGTTAAGACGATTTTTTTGCCTCAGCCTGACTTGCCCCATTTTTGGACGCCCAAACGCCATTTTTCCCTACGCCGGCGCTGCCTGGTGTACGTGGTTTTTTTTCACGCACACCAGGCAGCGCCGGTTGGCTAACGCCGGCTAACGCCATTCAATAAATACGGCGCCCGCATGGCGCTTCAGAATGGCGTTAGCCGGCGCTAATTTTTTTGGCGCAAAACTGCGTTAGCGCAGTTTTGCATCAAAAAGTATAAATATGGGCCTTAGGGGCATATTTATACTCCGTTTGCGCCGAATTTGCGTCGTTTTTTTCAACGCAAATTCGACGCAAAACTAACTCCATATTTATACTTTGGCGTTAGACGCGTCTAGCGCCAAAGTTCATGGAGTTAGCATAATTCTTTTGCGTGAACACCTTCCTTGCGTTAATGAGATGCAAGGTAGGCGTTCCCGTCTTAAAAAATGACTGCGATGCATATGCGTCGTATTTATACTCCCGGGCAAAAATGACGCCCGGGAGTGGGCGGGACTAAAAAACCCGCATTTGCGCCGGATTTTAGCGCCTGGGTCAGGGCAGGCGTTAAGGGACCTGTGGGCTCAGAATGAGCCCAGAGGTGCCCTCCCAAGCCCCCAGGGACACCCCCTGCCACCCTTGCCCACCCCAGGAGGACACCCAAGGATGGAGGGACCCATCCCAGGGAAGAAAAGGTAAGTTGGGTAAGTATTTTTTAAAAAAAATTTGTGGCATAGGGGGGCCTGATTTGTGCCCCCCTACATGCCACTATGCCCAATGACCATGCCCAGGTGACAGAAGTCCCCTGGGCATGGCCATTGGGCAAGGGAGCATGACTTCTGTCTTTGCTAAGACAGGAGTCATGTTAATGGCGTCTGGGCGCCCCAAAAAAATGGCGCAAATCGGGTTAAGACGATTTTTTTGCCTCAGCCTGACTTGCCCCATTTTTGGACGCCCAAACGCCATTTTTCCCTACGCCGGCGCTGCCTGGTGTACGTGGTTTTTTTTCACGCACACCAGGCAGCGCCGGTCGGCTAACGCCGGCAAACGCCATTCAATAAATACGGCGCCCGCATGGTGCTTCAGAATGGCGTTAGCCGGCGCTAATTTTTTTGGCGCAAAACTGCGTTAGCGCAGTTTTGCGTCAAAAAGTATAAATAAGGGCCTTAGGGGCATATTTATACTCCGTTTGCGCCGAAATTGCATCGTTTTTTTCGACGCAAATTCGACGCAAAACTAACTCCATATTTATACTTTGGCGTTAGACGCGTCTAGCGCCAAAGTTCATGGAGTTAGCGTAATTTTTTTGCGTGAACACCTGCCTTGCGTTAATGAGATGCAAGGTAGGCGTTCCCGTCTTAAAAAATGACTGCGATGCATATGCGTCGTATTTATACTCCCGGGCTAAAATGATGCCCGGGAGTGGGCGGGACTAAAAACCCCGCATTTGCGCCGGATTTTAGCGCCTGGGTCAGGGCAGGCGTTAAGGGACCTGTGGGCTCAGAATGAGCCCAGAGGTGCCCCCCCAAACCCCCAGGGACACCCCCTGCCACCCTTGCCCACCCCAGGAGGACACCCAAGGATGGAGGGACCCATCCCAGGGAAGAAAAGGTAAGTTGGGTAAGTATTTTTTTATTTTTTTTTGTGGCATAGGGGGGCCTGATTTGTGCCCCCCTACATGCCACTATGCCCAATGACCATGCCCAGGTGACAGAAGTCTCCTGGGCATGGCCATTGGGCAAGGGGGCATGACTTCTGTCTTTGCTAAGACAGGAGTCATGTTAATGGCGTCTGGGCGCCCAAAAAAAATGGCGCAAATCGGGTTAAGACGATTTTTTTGCCTCAGCCTGACTTGCCCCATTTCTGGACGCCCAAACGCCATTTTTCCCTACGCCGGCGCTGCCTGGTGTACGTGTTTTTTTTTCACGCACACCAGGCAGCGCCGGTCGGGTAACGCCGGCTAACGCCATTCAATTAATACGGCGCCCGCATGGCGCTTCAGAATGGCGTTAGCCGGCGCTAATTTTTTTGGCGCAAAACTGCGTTAGCGCAGTTTTGCGTCAAAAAGTATAAATATGTGCCTTAGGCTTTCTCTTTAGGGAAATTGCTGGCACCAGTAAATTGGCTGTTTGTGAGATCCACTTATTAAAAGACTCAATGTAATTTACAATTCATCCTTGCAAGGAGGGGATACAGTTAGATAGGTTATTGGGAATCTGAGATCAATTAGCAGCACAATTGAGTGGTAGGGGGGTCCGAGGCTAAGACAGATGGAGGAGAATTGGCTTGCTCCAATATAGTTTTGAAAGGGGTTAACATATGGTCAGACCAAATTTGCAGAATAGGGGCTTCAACTGACAAATTGGGGTTATCAGAACATAAACAATCAAGAGTGTGTTCTGTATTATGTGTAGGTACCCTAACCAATTGATACAGTCTTATAATGGTTATTGCATCAAAGAAGTTGAGTGCTTCAAGGTCATTAGAACACTCTAAATGAAAATTCAAATCTCCCCTAATGGTAAAAATTAGTGTAACGTAGCACCAAAGGCACCAGGACTTCACCCAGAGAAGCCAAGAAAGTAGATCCTGAACCAGGTGGGTGGTAGATGGAACTGCCGGTGAAAGACCGGGAGGAGGAAATCTTAAAATAGAACTCTAGACTTTCAGCCCCCACCAGGGAGCCATGGTTAAATGTTTTGCACTGAACGGATTCTCTGACAATAATGGCAAGACCGCAAACCCGAAGTCCAGGTCTGCCTTGCCTCACAATAGTATATCCAGTAGGGAGAGCAAGGGAAATATCAGAGTTGCACCAGTCTTTCACCAGTAATGAGCAAACAGTCTAACTGAAGGTCTACAATAAGGTCATGAACTTCCTGGGCATGTTTACTAAGGGAGCAAGCATTAATCAGGCCACACTGTATCATCCTTTCTTTAAGAGCCGGCGTCACACTTGGTGGTGACATGTATGGTGCCTCAAAGAAGGCTTTACAATTAATAGAAGAGAAGGGACCTTCAATGTCCAACGGTGAAATAATAATATCACAGTGCAGGGTAGACCTATTACAGGCTTTTAGAAATTCAGATGACATAGGAATACCTGGGGCCTGATTTAAGAAAAGAGTTGCTGCATTTAGTGCAGCACCACTTTTCTAGTGCCCATTAGCGCCCCCAATGCCACCATGTGTGCCCCATATCTAAGTTACAGTGCACCATGGTAGTAGTTGGGGAACTAGTGTCAGAATATTTTACGCTTGTTCAGAGCTTTGCAGGATTAGCGTCAAAAATATTGATGCTAATCCTGCAAAGCCTTTTGAGGCCCATAGTAAACAATGGTGTGTCTCCTTTCAACGCCTACTCTGAGCAGGCATTAAAAGTGCTGAAGTAAATGAGGCAAAGAAATCTCTTAGATTTCTTTGTGCCATTTTTTTGGCTCCCATAACGGGGGAACGCCCCCTTTGTATACATCATGCCTGGAGTAGGCATAATGTAGCGCAAAGTGTTACAAAGAAACGCAATGTATGCATTGCGTCACTTTGTAACTTTGGTGTGGCAATTTTGGCCTTATTGGGCCACATTAGCGAAAACAATTATGCTAATGTGGTACAAGGAGGCATTAGGGGCTCTTAAATCAGCACTCTGGTATAAAATGAGCAGAGTGGCTGGTGCTGGTCGCAGTCCGGTCGAGGACAGGCACCAATGGTTTTGCATTTGGCACGCCCACTGCATTTGTCCGCTGCGCGTCTTCATCATTATAGGCTATAACAGAATTCCCCAAGAAAAGACTAGCCCAGCACCAAAATGGCAGCTCTATAGATGCTTCCTGGTAAAGCAGGAAGTGAGACAAACTGTAATGTGCCAATAAAAGGCTGAATACAAATACTAAAGACAATTTAAAATGGTCCTTAAAAATGCCCCAACTTTTAAATTCCCAATTAATTTTGCATTAATAACAGTTAAAAAAAAATAGTGACACAGTGGATTTGCACGCAAGCAGAGACGTAAACAAGGTGACCACGAGGTGTCCACTGTGCATCCAAGTCAGTAGCGGGTTCAAATAGCATTTCCCAAGAAAAGACTTGAACTTCCAGCACCAAAATGGCAGCTCTAGAGATGCTTCCCTGAAAAGATGGAAGTGAGGCAAAGTGCAATGTGCCACTAAAAAGCCTGAAACACAGTGATACAAATACTAAAGACAAAAAATGGTCCTAAAAAATGCCACCCGCATTCAAATTCCCAACAAATTGTGCATTAATAACAGTTAAAGAAAATATCAACACTGTGGATTTGCACGCAAACAGAGACCTCAACAAGGTTACCACAAGGCTACCTAATGCTCATCCGGGGTATTAGTGGGTACAAATAGGATTCCGTAAGAAAAGTCTAGAGTGCTCAGCACCAAAATGGTGGTTCTAGAGATGCTTCCTGGTAAAGAAGGAAGTGAGGCAAAGTGTTATGTGTCAATAAAAAGCTGAATACAAATACTAAAAACAATTTAAAATGGTCCTTAAAAATGTCACAGCTTTCAAATTCCCAAGACATTTTGCATTAATAACAGTTTAAAAATATAGTGACACAGTGGATTTGCACGCAAGCAGAGACTTCTTCAAGGTGACTACGAGCCAATACAAATTTTTCTAGGTTTGCGTCAAGAATTTTAGATTCTATTAAGAACAAAGAGGCGAGGAATATGCTTCCCAGTCTTTACTACTCCAAAACAGCAGCCTATAGAAAAACAGTAAAAACAGAAAACACACTATACCCTGAGGCTTTGAACCACGCCTCTTGTCTAATCTACCAATAGCAGCCCAACACAGTCTCTAACATAGGGAGGCACCATCCGACTTCCTCTTTCTTTGCAAACAAGTCCAATACCACTCTCAGATGAACAGTTCCGGTCATGGTCCTCATGGATAACTTCAATACAAAAATAACTTATCACCAAGTCCTGCAATCAACGGAAAACGGGTGGTCCAGAAATCCTTACACCTGTTTGGAATCAGTTCCTGAAAGATAAGAAGATATGAGTTTCAATTCCACTCCAACATATAAAATCAAGGGCAGGTTTACATAACAGAATAATGCAATATAAGCATTAAACATCAATCAAAAACATTTGTCCAAATAGATGAGATAATCCTCTACTCTGTGTCCTTAATAGAATCTAAAATTCTTGTTGCAAAGCTAGAAAATGTTGTATTCTATGTCAGGACCGGAGGCTCCGAATATGCTGGTTCAAAGCTGATCCACAACTAAAGAAGAAACGTGTACAACTGGTTTATAATAAAACATTTTAAACAGGGAATCACTTGACCGATCGGCAACTCAAAGAATGTCTTCCCCTCTAGAACCCAAAAGAAACGTTTTTAACACCATAGCTCCTCTGGTGGAATGAGCACCATACAAAGATACATTGGTGCCTACTTCTGACATCACCCACCGAACCCAGTGGGCCAAAGTGGCATCTGAGACTGGGCGAAAAAGTTTCTGAATTGATATGACGAGTGGTCCGAGAGGGTTCGTTCTACAACTAGTTGTACATTCCTCAAATACCTTTAAACACCTAATCATACAAAGACTTTCTTTATCACGAAACGCAGGATAATCAACAGAAGTAGACATGTGTTTAGTGCGTCTAGAGATAAGAAATGAAACTCCAGAAGGAGAAAATAACCTACCTGCTAAATCTAAAGCTCTCGCATCAGAAGCTCTGCAGCATGAGATTAAACACAACAACATAGTAATTTTGCATGTAGTTGCTTCATTGTTAACAGATGATTGTCAGGGCAAACATTTAAAAAAGGATAACACAATATTTACATCCCATAGTTGCGAGTAAAGTGGTTTGGGTGGATTAGCCACCCTAAAACCTTTCAGCAATTTACATACCAAAGGATCGTGACCCACTGGTATATTATTTATCCATTCATGAAATGTAGAAATAGCTGATCTAAAATTATTTACTGACCTGTAAAATAAGCCTGTTTCTGTACATTCCAACAGGAAATTTATAATGTCTTTGATTTCGGATCCCACGGGATCCACTTCCCCTCGAAGGCACCAACCCACCCACTTTCTCCATTCCAAAGACTATCTTTTACAGGTGGATGGAGCCCAAGCTTGTTGTATAAAAGACTATATTGGTCCATCCGGAGACAATTTTCTCATCAGTTGTTTTCCAGTGATTGTCCATACACAAAGACAACTATATTCCAAACATGTAGCATAACATACCAAAAATCATTAAGAATACATAAATTACTCCCTATAGAAAATATACACTTTTAATTATTCCCTATACGTTTATAAAAAAATCCTACCATATCAAAACAGAATAAGGACATAAAGAGTGGAAAAGTAAAGTGCTTGTGATTAGAAACATAGAAATAGACAACCAATCTCCCACATAGCCACTAACACATCGAATTAAGAAGCCTGTTGGTTGACCATTTACATACTTAAGTCAAACTCATTTTATCCAGGTTATATACCCCTTATCAATATTGTCCTCCACTTGACTCCGTACAGCAATCCAGGCTAAAACATTATCGTCGACATTTGAACCAATTCCCAAGTTTCCTCAAATCCACAGTATGTAAATCTCCTCCGTATCCATCATATTCCTCATATGGATAGAGGGATACATCCGTCACCCCTAGTTCAGTTTACTCCTTGGGATCCCAGCCAGCGTATCTTCAGAGTTTATTGTTCGTCTCCACACTAAACAGAAACTTCCATCCTTGAAGTACTGTGGATTTGAGGAAACTTGGGAATCTGCCTGAAAAGGTGTATATTGGAAGTTGGAGCTGGTTTCTCCTTATATATGTTTCCTACCTTTGAGTCCTGATGAAGACCCACTCTGGAGCCCGGAATTGGCCCCAGTATTGTTATTGGGTCGAAACGTCGACGATATTGTTTTAGCCTGGATTGGTTTGCGGAATCAAGTGGAGGACAGTATTGATAAGGGGAATATAACCCGGATAAAATGAGTTTGACCTAATTATGTAAATGGTCAACCAACAGGCTTCTTGATTCGATGTGTTAGTGGATATGTGGGAGATTGGTTGTCAATTTCTATGTTTCTAATCATGAGCGCTCTACTTTTGCACTCTTTCTGTCCTTTTTTCTGTTTTGATATGGTAGGATTTTTTATAAATGTATAGGGAATAATTAAAAGTGTATATTTTTCTATATGGAGTAATTTATGTATTGTTAATGGCTTTTTGTTATGTTATGTTATGTTGCATGTTTGGAATATAGTTGTCATTGTGTATGGACCATCACTGGAACACCACTGATGAGAAAATTTTCTCTGGATGGACCAATGTAGTTTTGTAATATGATTAACCCAGGTCCTTCGGATTATTATTGGGTTACCCTGTGCATATTGTAATTGTTGTATAAAAGAGGCAGCTGAAGACAAAAGGCCTTGCAACTGGATATGTCTCCCGATATCTTTCAGGCCATAAAGGTCAGATGACCTGCTAGCAAAAGGGGGTAGCAGGATCCCATTGGGTCCCAGAGGAGATTTGGGAAGAGCGGGAGATGCAGGGAAAGAGCAATGGACAGCTCCAGAAGAGATGGAAAGCACGGATGACTCTTCCACATTAGAGTGATGAGAACCAAAGATGCCGATTGGTGCCTCGTGAGCACCGCTACTCTCAAAACCATGGCAAACAGAGTTAAGGCATCATTCATTTGAGTTTACCAGTCTTGTAGAAACGCATCCATTGCCAGAGCTGACGGATCCGGTCTCCAGATGAAAAATCTTGGATTCTGAAAATTGGGACGAGATTCACACAGATCCACTTGACAAAGACCAGGCAAGAGCATTATCTTCTGAAAAACAAAAGGACGAAGCTTACAGTCGCTGGAATCCTTCAGAAACCAGAGTTCCAGTCTGCCACTTGATTGTTTTTCCCTGCAAGGAATTCCGCTGTCACCACGATCCTTTGTGATAGGCAGAAATGACACCAAAAGGCGTCACTTTGTCCCTCCTAAGCGGTTGATGTACCATACCGCAGACACATTGTCCGTCCTCAAGAGAGTGCAACAATTGCTCGAGTGGGGAGAGTGACCTGATGGCAAAAGAACCCACTAAGAGTCCCAATTTATGTGGAGATGTAGTTCCTCTGATGACCACCGACCTCCTGTCGAAAACTGCATCTCGCTCCCTGACCCAACGACTGGCATCTGACTCTATCACTATTTCCAGTGAAGCTCCAAAAATGGCTCTGACGTTCCAGACTTCCATGTGCAGAAGCCACCATTGAAGTTCCCCTCGGGCTTCGAGAGAAGGAGGAATCAGATGATCGTAGGAAAGACCCTGTTGAAGGTAGTGAATCTTCAAACTCTGTAAGACTCTGTAATGCAAAGGCCCTGGAAAAACCGCCTGCTTCGAGGAAGCAAGCAGTCCCACAATCCGAGGTGGGGACCTCAAAGAGACCGTCTGATTTGATAATGTCACTTTCAATTCTCTCTTGATCGTTTTCATTTTCTGAGAGGGAAGCAGCAATTGAGCCTTGACTTAACCTACCTGGAACCCCAAGAATTCCATTTCCTGGGACAGAATCATGGAAGATTTTTTGTGATTGATCACAAATCCCAGATTTTGAAGAAGAGAAACAACCCATGACAGGTGAGTTAACAACAGAGATTGATCTTGTGCTAAAAGAATCATATAGTCTAGATAAATGATCATGCAAATTCCCCTCCCCTGCACGTGTTCCACCACAGGTTTCAGCAGTTTGGTGAACACCCATGGAGCCGAGGAAATGCCAGATGGGAGGGTCAGATATTTTTACCAATTGTCCCTCTAATGGAATTGTAGAAACCTTCTGTGGGAAGGGGCAATGGGAACCATTAAATAGGCATCCTTGAGTTTGAGACGGACCATCCAGTCTTTGTCCTGAAGGAGATCCCTCAAGAGATGTATACCTTCCATCTTGAAGTGGTGGTAGACTATGAAAGGTTTGAAATTTGGAAGTTTGAGAACTAACCTCTGACTGCCTCCTTTCTTTTGGACTAGAAATACATTGCTGCAGAAACCCCTTGGGCGTTTGGAAGTTAGGGCAATAGCTTGTTTTGTTAGCAACTGTGTAATTTGGCAGTCGATAAAGGATTTGTCTATTTGGGAAAAAGGGATAGGAGGAGGAGGAGGAGAAGGTTGCAGAGGATTGGAAATTAGTTTGATGGCATAGCCTTGTACCGTTTTCAGAACCCATACATCTGATGAAATGTTTGACCAGTTTTGAACAAAATGTTTGAGTCTGCCCCCTAGAGGAAGAGAAGGGGAAAGAAGATTTGTTACCCGTGGGGGTGTTGTCAATGGCTCTGTAACCTCTGCCAGAGCCTTGGAGGTTGCGACTTCGTGACACTCTGGATCTGGATAGATAGAAACCCACTTGAGAAGGGTCTTGGGTATAATTCCTATGTCTGGAGAAGGCTCCCCTTGAAGGACCTTGTTGGTATCCCCAGACAGTCAAACATCCACAAAAACAACTGGTCCTTTCAAAAAGAAAGGGAGTTCAACATGCATTTGAGGGATGATTGAGACTTATCCAGGGAAGTGAAGGTTAATCACAAATTTAGCAATATCCTATTCAAAGCGATCCCCAAATAATTGACCTTCAGACAAGGGTCCCGCTTCAGCAGACGCCAAATCCACCAATTGAGGGTCAATGCGAAGCAAGACTGATTTCCTTTTTTCAGAGGCCAGGCACAGTTCGCATTACCCAAAAAACAAAAAGCCCATTGAGTCCTTCCTGCCAGAACCTCTGGGTGGATAGCGGCCCCAGTTTATGAACTTGAAGAGCTAATTCTAGAATCTTAACTAATGAGCCCAAAACATCAAGGAGTTTGCTTGACAAGCCCTCAGAGCTCTATCTAACCCTTTTTAGGGTCTTTATTATGTTTTTAAGGAATGTCACCATAGTATTATTGATTTCCAGGGTGACAGCGGTTTTATGGAGAAGGTCAGGATGAGGACACTCGGATTTTAATTTGGTTCTGACTTCTTTTTCAAACTCTTTCCTAATATGCAACTGCATATAATCCACCACTGCAGGGGCTAAGGCTCAATCCGAAGATCTGGGATTAATCATATCAGAGGGTTCAAAAGTGAAAGGAGAGGGAGCAGCATGGGAGGACTGCTAGCGCTTCTTCGCGTGCTTACGAGCTTTACGGGATTCATGTGAAGAATCAGAAGAATCGAATTCCAAATCCGAGGGCGGAGATAGGGTTACAGAAATAGGCTGAGGAGGGGCAGATGCAGCCGCATATGCATGCTCAGGAAGAGAGGGAAGGGAAATGTTGGCCAGTTGATAGAATGGGGCCAAGGTTGCTCAAAGATAGGGATAGATGGAGAAGAGAGATCCCCAGAACCCCAGAAGGACAAGAGGGAGCAACAGGTCCTGATATTTAATCTAGATGTTTGGACAGTGGTTGCAGGGCTGAAGAAATAACCTTATCCAGTGACTTTTTTACTGATGAGTTAATGACCTGTTCAAGACAGGGCTCAAAGTAGTAATCTTTATCCTCATAAGGACCATACATTTCCAGTCCTTGATCATAAGACTCATAATCAGACATGATAATGACTATCACAGAACCAGTCCCAAAGGGAAACAAAGGTTCTCCCAAGAAAGACAAATTAACAGTCTGGGGATCTAAAGGACTAATTAGATACTCAATTCAGATATTATTATTACAGCTCCGGCCTTCTTTGGTCGGGAGTCAAGAAGGGGGGTGAAGCTGCACCAGCAGAACAACAGTTTCCCAAAATTATCCCCTAAACGAGGGATGACTAGAGAATTATAAGAGAAAAAATTATGTCAATGATTATGTTTTTTAGCTGTCTGCATCAAAAACCCCGTCATTGCAGCCTGGGATGGGCGTCTGCCGACGTATGAGGAGGACAGTCGACAAAACGTCACTCCCCCTCCACAGGTCGGGCGCGCGCATAGCCAATTGGGCTACGTCGCGCTTCTCGGTTGCGGATTCACCAATAGAAGACGTGCCGGAAGTCAGGCAATGAGTTGCCTGACTTGCCGAGCGCTCCTTCTAACCTAAATGGAAGTTTCTGACCTCTGCGGAGGCTGGGTTAGCCCAGAACGGAGCGGAATATTTTCCATCGGGAGCTGTGGAAAACAGCTTACCGAGGGGAACTTAGGGAAGGGGAAGAAACTTGGATGCAGATGCAACACACACCGAAATGCGTGAGTCGGAAAGACCGCGCACAACAGATCGGCACCTATTACAGTGAACCCACCTAAGCGGCCCACTTATGCACAATAATAAGACTATTACCAAACTATTAATACAAAACTATGAACTTTATGTGTAAAATAGAGAGGCACTTATCTTGACTGCGGAGCAGCAAAGAAAGAAGAAGTCAGATGGTGCCTCTCTATTTTATAGACTGTGTTGGACTACTATTGGTGGATTAGATGAAAGGCATGGTTCAAAGGCTTAGGTTTATAGTGTTTTTTCTGTTTTTATACTTTTCCATTGGCTGATGTTTTGGCGTAGTAAATACTGAGAAGCATAATCGGAGCTTCCGGTCCTGACATAGAATCCTCTGTGCATTCACGTCATTAGTGGGTTCAAGTAGGATTCCCCAAGAAAAGACTAGCACCAAAATGGTCGCTCTAGAGATGTTTCCTGGTAAAGCAGGAAGTGAGGCAAAGTGCAATGTACCAGTTAAAAGCCTGAAACACAATGAATACAAATACTAAAGACAATTTAAAATGGTCCTTAAAAATGCCACCCAAATTCGAATTCCAAACAAATTTATGCATTAATAATAGTTTAAAAAATTGCGACACAGTGGATTTGTACGCAAGCAGGAACCTTACCAAGGTGACTGCAAGGCTACCCGCTGCTGTTCCGCAGTATTAGCGGGTTCAAATAGGATTCCCCAAGGAAAGTCTAGAGTGTCCGGCACCAAAATCGTGGCTCTAGAGATGCTTCCTGGTAAAGAAGGAAGTGAAGCAAAGTGCAATCTGCCAGTAAAAAGCCTGAAACACAGTAAATACAAATACTAAAAACAACTTAAAATGGTCCTTAAAAATGCCCCCAACATTCAAATTCCCAACGAATTTTTCATTAATAACAGTTTAAAAAAATAGCGACACAGTGGATTTGCACGCAAGCAGGAACCTCAACAAGGTGACTACGTAGCTATCTGCACACTTCCAATTTATAGTTGCAATTTACTACGGACCTTCAACGAGCCTTACTGCTAAACCTTCAGTAATATGTTGATAATGTTTCTATCTGAAGCTGCCTGAAAACTGATGCAATCCTTTACCCTGACCTAGTGTACACTTTGGCACAACTGCTCCTTTCTGCTTTGGTATAAAATGTATGATGCTTGGAGAAAATGCAAGTCAAAAAGACATGTTAACGTAGCTTTGGAATAAGGGCATGGCACTCCTTGCTGAGGATTTGGGTTTATTTGCCAAACTAATTATGAAGATGTGGCTAAGAAACTTGCAATGTTGCTTAAAAGCCTGAGTCCAGTACTGTGAGAAATGTCACTACAACCAGGACTCCAACAGGATTATTCACAAAGAAAAACACAGACCTAAATGGGTTGAGGATCATGAATCAGGAATAAGACAATAATTCGGTAGCTACGGTTACCGTTGAATAATAACTTTTTGCACAGCCCATGCTTGAATGTATCATTGTTGCAGCAGGAGCCACCAATAACCTTAAGAATTAGAGTCTCCAAAACCTCAGATCACAGATTTTGCATGAAAATGTTTTCACTGGGTGCCCACTGCTCACACTATCAGTTCACCCCTTGCACAGCCACTCCCTGTCTTATCCTTGTGCTTAATTCCAGCCATTATTCTACGTGCGGGTTAATACAACCAGTACATTTATTGCGGATGAAACTCATGTTTTCTCCTCAGAGGATAAAAATGTGACATGGGCTCCAACCACCCCCGCCAGCAGCTGCAAACCTTTAAAAAGAAAACGATAATAAACTATGTTTACTATCGTCTTCTTTTTAAATGAGACAGGGCCATGGGGTTGGCGAGCAGTGAGGGGAGTGCACAGAGCACTCCCCTCAGTGCGCATGTATGTTTGGCCAGCCATCTCGGGCCGGCCAAACACATATGTGCACAAAAGCTCTCTCCATCCCGGCACTGTGTTGCCGAGTTGGAGAGACCCATCCCAGGCCACCAGCCTGCATTGGAGTTCCCAGCCAGGATGCTCCAACCAATCATAACGCTGCTTTGAGCAGTGTCATGATTGGCTGCAGGGCAGACTTGGAGCCTGCAGTACAGCGGAGAGCAGCAAAGAGCGGCGGCGATGTTCAGGTACGTTTTTATTTATTTATTTATTATGTTTGTTTTATCACCCCCGCCCCGCCTTTTTTCCAAGTCGCCAGCCACGACTGGAAATGTCCCCTGTATTGCTCTGTAGAAAGACTTCCCCTGCTTTCTATTTGACTACTAGCAAAGTCCAGTGGCATAACAAAGTCCCCCACAGCCTCTGCGGTGTGTGTGTATGGTGGAGTAGGGGGTAATGGCCCTCAGCACAATACACTGTGCAAGGGCGGCTGGGCCCTGACTGGGTCTGAGGGGAGAATCCCCAATCCAGGTATTTTGCAGGTGGGCCCCCTCAAGTTTCCTTACGTCACTGGCAAAGTCATGTCTGTCTCTTCACATTTTTTATTTTTTTACTCAGCTAACACAAAAATCATGCTTGTTCGCTTAGTGGTTGCAGTGTAATAGCTGAGAGCCAGAATGTGAATCTCAGATAACTTACCCTTTCTTTGCAGGGTGACTTCTGTCTTCTCATTGGACTGAGAGACATTGGTAGAGGTGGCAACATTGAATATAGAGGGAAGGAATGGGCCCTTTGTACTTTTCACTTTCAAAAGCGAAGATGGCTGCCTGTCTTGTCTGTGAAAATGTCTATCTAATCACCCTCAACTCAGTCCTTCTCTCTATTAATGTGGGAGATGCATTTTTGCTCTGCATGTGTGATAGGTGTGTGTAGAGTGTGTTTGTTGGATTGCATTGAATTTGCATTCATAGAGCACTTACTGTCCCTGAAGAGGCATTGAAAAGCTTTTTGGCGAGTAGCACGCTACCAGGTAGCCCAAAGATGGGAGTCAATCCATCAGTTATTAGGATTAGTTTTGTGCTTTCAATGAAAACATACCATGAATTTACTCCACTTTCTTTGGGGTCACTAATGACTTAAATGTGAACATTAGAGAAGGTAAAGTGAGAAGCACATGGTTGATGGAATTACTATATTGTTAGGTTGCAGGCATTTGGTTTCGAACACAGAGGGATTAAGACAGGCATGTGATTTAGGGTAGTCTATATACACAAGAGGCATGCAGAAGGTAGGAGAGAAGAAGAGGACGATTCAAAATAAATAAAGGAGAGAATTTGTTTTAATTCAAGTCAATGTCATTTTTTCATGGGGGGTTTTAGACAGTGCTTAATTTGAGCCAGTGGTTGTCGGTGAGGCTTAGCAACACTCGTGTTTAGAGAGTAGCATTTATTTTTCACCATCAGACATTTCCCAAGAGGAAGAGAGGGAAAACACACAAAAAATGAAGAAGAAAGAGAAAGACAGAAAAACTCTCACAAAGGGAGAAACCACTGAACCTGCAAGAGTGCGATAAATGGCAGCGGCTGTCTGGTGATTAAAGAGGCATGAGATGAATTCTAGCCTACGCTTAGTATTCAGCCCTCTGACTGGCACCGACCCTCAACGTTAAATTAAGCGCGGATTTCTGGAAAATATTAGGCGGAACATTCTGCAATACCATGCAATCTGTGGATGTAAACCTGTAGAAAGAAACAATTTTTAAAATGTACTCTAAAGGAATGTGGCTTGTCACAGTCTTTCGAGGGGCACTTTATCTTTCAAAGAGGTGGCAGATACCTGCCTTGTTGCAAAAAGTAAGCCCAGTGCTTTACTCCTTTACAAGCGATCGTCAAGCAGTGTGACATTTAAGCATATCCCAGTAACCGTTGTTACCATTTGACAGCATCATTAAGAAAGTTCTTGCTCACATCACCCCATTGTAGATGCAACATAACTACTTGCAAACCTAGAAAGGACACATGCGCACCTCCACCATAAAACATTCAATACTATGAAGTATTCCTACAGTTTATGTATGCGTATAATTTCACGGCCTACATAAACTACACATAACATATTTTATGTAAACACTCGCCAGTGTAATAGATAACAAGGCAGTTGATAAACACATTTTGGCAATCATTAGTAAATTCAGTGAATTAGTTATCTGACCCATTCATTACCTGGTTCCAAAGAATGTTGGAAGGTGCCAGGCCCCATTTGGACAGCACTGGGCCACCCAGAAAAAACAGCGTGCAGAATGGGTGTTTCTGAGGTCACAATCACCCTCCAACATCTACCTTTCCATTTAGTGGAGCGCATATGTCCCTAAACAAGTTTTCTGTACTATAATCGGACAATAATCCATTTTGAAACTTGTATGTGTGGATGACTGACAAAAAAGTGACTGGAGTTGAGCCGGCACAGATTCTTTGCTGATTGAGGAAAGGCTCTATAAAGTTTTCGTCTTCCCCTTTGAAGTGAGGGTGTCCCACTAGCTCGAAAGCGGCCTCACGTTGAAGTGTAAATGCCCGTACGAGATCGTCCACTTCCCTTTCTCCAGAAGTGTCACTGAGACAAGTTGTGTATTTTCTGGGAGGGATGCCTCACCCTCTTTTTTTGCCTTTCTTTCACATGCCCTTTCAGTGCATATCCTGCTTCACCTCTCTTCTTGCTGATGCTTCAAATCAAAACAAGCATTTGCAATGCAAGGGGTCTCGCATTTCTCTGAGTTAGAGCTATTAGCAGTTGAAAACTCACAACCGGATTTTTCTTGCCTCATTTAATGGAAAAAAACGAGCGTGATCATGCTGCTAACAAGCGAGATCGCACTGTGAAAAAAGGGAAAAAGTAGTCCACAAACCGGATGGAAAACAGCAAGCTTTGTATGTTTTCAGTACTTGGTCGCTGTGCTCAAGGAGGGCTAACTAACGGAAAAGGCATGACTTCCACTAATGAAAGCAAGCTGATTTTAAAAGGCAAGCCCACGAACCAATTAAAGACACTGACGTGACATGGGCAGGGCTCCAAGCCCTTTTCTAACTATTACAGTGTCTCGCAAGCGATACGTATGCACAAGCGCTTGCTACACAAGCTTGACCCTAAAAATATGGCTGGGACAGCCTGATGAAACTGAACAACACCCTAAAAAACATTACCAAAAACAGAGAGGGGCTCTAGAAGTTACATCTAGCTCCAGGGATGCAGTCTTGCCAAGTCAGAGCCAGAGTAGGTCATTCTGAACTCTGCTCAAAGAGCTGCTCGACTCTGCTTTTGATAGAGGGTGTCATCTATTGTAGAAGAAGTGCTAAGTGGCACCAAAGTGTGCCCCTGCAGGGGTAAGCTGTCCAAAAGAGGAGATCACAGCCCAGGTGTCTTGCTGTCTGAGAATTCAAGAACTATCTCTACATCAACACTGCAAGAGCCATGGTGAGGAGAAGACTTATAAATAAGAAATAATGGTGTGATCCCTCTAAAGCCTTGAAACTCTCAATACCTTGCATCTGGTTGCCCCAAAAGGACCTTGAGCGTGATCTCTGCTCTTCCCTGTCCTTGAAGAGTGTGGTGCTACAGCCAGTTCTAAAATCCTCATCCAAAATAGCCCAAACAGTAAGAACTACTGGTGATGAGGGAAGTTAAGTATATTCAGCATTTTTAGAGAAGTGGGCTCCAAAGTGCAGCAGCAGCAATAAATTGGCAACCGTGTAGTGTGTTTCCAAATTTATTTTCTGCCTTCATTCCTCTTGCCACAACCATGGGATTCCAGTGTGTGGGCACTGGAAGCATTTCTAGCCATCCACTGGGACTCGTGTTTATTTCCCTGTGGGCCACATCACCTATATTCCCGAGGATTATCTTGGTGTGTTTGGGGTGGTCTCTATGTAGTTTGGTCAGGAGGGTTTGTCTAAGCCTGGGGAAGTAGAAACAGCTGCACAGTCTCTTCCTTGTGGCTATGTCTGGAGCAGAAGAGCCTCCCAATTTAAGATTGCATTGTCTCCTGGCACATGAGAGGTCCCAACAGAAGTCTCTGGGGTGCTTGCATATGCAACAAGCATTTGTAAAGCCAATATGTCTTGTCTAAATAAGAGTTATCAGTTTTGCAAATGTCTTTTAGCCATGTTGTACAGCGGTGCCTGCTGTTCAACATGGTTAAACGTTAGTGACATGGCATAAAGGAGAGAGGCATAAAGTGGCATGGAGCAGAGTGGCATAGAGTAGCATAGAATGGAGTGGTGTAGAGAGGAGTGACGTAGAATAGAGGGGAGTGACATGGGATGGCGTAGAGTGGAATGGAGTGGTGTAGAGTGGAGTGACAGAGTGTAGTGGTATGAGGTGGCACACAGTAGAGTGGCATATGGTAGAGTGGTGTAGAGTAAAGAGGCCTAGAGTGGAGTGGCAGAGATTGGTGTTGATTAAAATGGTGGATAGTAGAGTGGCACAAACTAGACTGGCATATACTGGTGTTGTTAAGAGTGGCGTAAAGTTGAGTGGCATAGAGTGGAGTGATGTAGAGTGGAGTGGCATGGCATGGAATGGAGTGGCATACAATATAGAGTAGTGGTGTACAGTGTAGTGGCATAGAGTGGAGTGATGTACAGTAGAGTGGCATAGAGTAGAGGGGCGCAGAGTGGCATAGAGTAGTGTAGAAGAGAGCAGAGGGGCATAGAGTGGCTTAGAGTACAGTGGTGTAGGGGAGAGTGGTGCAGAGTAGATTGGCGTTAAGTGGCATAGAGTAGATTGGCACCGAATGGAGTGGTGTACAGTAGAGTAGCATAGGGTAGAGTGGCATAGAGCGGGATGAAGTGGAGTGGCATAGGGTGGCATTGTGTGGAGTGGAGTACAGTATTATGTGTGTTTCTAAAGAGCAATATCACCTGTGAGAGTATCCTGGGGCTGGAGTGGCATAGATTGGAGTGCCTGCCTTAAAGAGGCATAGAGTAGAGTGACTCAGAGTACCGTGGCACAGAGTAGAGTGGTATAGAGTAGATTGGTCTAGAATGGAGTGGCATAGAGTAGAGTGGTATTGAATGGGGTGGAGTGGAACAAAAAGGCATAAAGTAGTGTGAGGTAGAGTAGAGTGACATAGAGTAGAAGTTTGAAAGGTGGCATGGAGTTGCGCAGAGTAGAGTGGCGTAGAGAGGAGTGGCATAGAGTGACATACAGTGGCATTGTGTGGAGTGGAGTGGTGTGGCATGGCATAGAGTAGAGTGCACAGAGTAGATTGGTGTAGAGTAGAGTGGATTGGCATAGAGTGGCATAGAATGGAGTGGTGTAGAGAAGAGTAGTGTAGATTAGAGTCGAATAGCAGAGTAGAATGTCATAGAGTAGAGCGGCATGGAGTAGCGTGGCATGGATTGGAGTAGAGTAGTGTATAGTGACATGGAGTCGCATATAGAAGAGTGGAGTGGTGTAGGATGGAGTGGCATAGAGTAGAGAAGAGTGGCGTAGAGTAGGGTGGCATGGAGTAGAATAGCATGGAATGGAGTGGTGTGGAATGGCATGTTGAAAAGTGGAGTGGCATAAACTAAAGTACAGTGATGTAGAGTAGGGTGGTATGGAGTGACATATAGTAGAGCAGAGTGGTTATCCTGGCACTGGAGTGGCACAGAATGGAATGGAGTGGTGCAAAGTAGAGTGCCAGAGGGGAAAGTGCCGGAGGCTAGAATGGCACAGAATAGATTGGCAAAGTGGAGTAGTCTAGAGTAGAGTGGGGTGGAGTTGCATAGATTGCCGTGGAGTGGCATTGTGTGGAGTGGAGTAGAGTGTTATGTTATGTGTATTTTTTAAGTGCACTATCACCAGTGGGAGTATCCTGCCACTGGAGTGGCATAGAGTGGAGTGGAATGCCTTACGGTGGTGTAGCGTGATGTAGAATAGAGTGGCAGAGAGGACACTGGCATAGAACAAAGTGGCATAGAGTGATGTAGAGTACATTTTTATAGAGTGGAGTGATGTAGAGTAGGGTGGCTTAGAGTGGAGTAGTGTAGAGTAGAGTGGCATAGAGTAGAGTGGATTCGCATAGAGTGGAGTTGAGTGGTGTGAAGTGGCATTGAGTGAAGTGGCGTAGAGTAGACTGGTGTGGTGTGGATTGGAGTGTCATAGAGTGAAGTGACACAGAGTGGAGTGGCATAGAGTGGCGTAGAGTAGAGTGCCATAGAGTAGATTGACACAGAGTGTCACTGGATTGATGTAGAGTGGAGTGGAGTGGCATAGAATTAAATGGAGTTGTTTAGAGTGGCATAGAGTGGGGTGTGGTAGAGTAGAGTAGAGTGGTGTGAAGTGTCATATAGTAGAGTGGAGTGGAGGTGAGTAGTGTGGAGTAGAGCAGCATATAGTGGAGTGGAGTGGTTTGAATAGCACAGATGAGAGTCGTACAGAGTAGAGTAGTGCAGAGTAGAATGTCATAGAATAGAGTGGCATTGAGTGGTGTAGAGTAGATTGGCACAGAGTAGATTGGTATTGGGTGGAATGGCGTGGAGTATAGTGGTGTAGAGCAGTGGTTTCCAATCTGTGGTCCGGGGACCCTTGGGGGTCCATGAAGACTCCTCAGGTGGTCCTCGGCTGCTTAGGTAATTAAATAATATTGACAGATTAGGTCCCCAACTTTCAGTAACAACTCAGTGGGGGGGTCCCTGGAATCCAATAAAGATTTAGTGGAGGTCCCCAGGCTCCAGTAATGATCAAGTGGGGGTCCACAAAAGTCAAAAGGTTGGGAAACACTGGTGCAGAGTGAAGTGGTATAGATTTGAGTGGCATAGAGTAAAGTGGCGTAGAGTGGAGTAGAGTGGAAAGGAGTGGAGCAGATTGGAGTGGAGTAGAGTGAAGTAAAGTGGAGTAGAGCAAAGTGGCATTGGGTGGAGTGGCACAAAGTTGCATTGTGCGAAGTGGAGTGCCATTGAGTAGTGTAGAGTAGAGTGGTGCGCAGTAGAGTGGTGTAAAGTAGAATGGCACAGAGTAGACTGGATTTTCGTAGAGTGGTGTGGAGTGGCGTAGAGTGGCATGGAGTGGAATGGAGTGGCGCAGAGTGACATTCAGATGAATGGAGTAGAGTAGAGTGGTGTGGTATAGAACACAGTGGTGTGGAGTTAGGTAGAGTAGCATAGAATGGTGTAGGGTAGAATGAAGTAGCATTAAGTAGAGTAGAGTGGTGTAGAGTGCAGTGACATCGAGTGGAGGGGCATAGAGTAGAGTAGAGTGGAACAGAGAGCTGTAGAGTGCCATGAATCAGAGTGTTACGGAGTGGAGTGACATAGAGTAGAGCAGATTAGAATAGATTGGTGTGGAGTGGAGTGGAGTGGAGTAAAGTGGAGTGTCATGGACTAGAGAGGCGTAGAGTGGAGTAGTGTAGAGTGGTATAGAATTGAGTGGAGTAGAGCTGAGTAAAGTGGAGTGAGTGGAGCGGCATGGAGTGGTATAGAGTAGAGTAGCGTGGAGCAGAAGGGAGCAGCACAGAGTAGAGCGGCAGGGAATAAAGTGGAGTGGCATAGAGTAGAGTGATGTAGAATAGAGTGGAGTGTTGTGGTATGGGGAGTGGCATAGAGAGACGTAGTGTGAAGTAGAGTGGCGTAGAGTAGTACAGTTATAGGTGTAAGTAACTAACATGTCAAAAGAGGCAGCAGATAGGGTGAAAGCAGCATAAATAAGATGTTGTATGCTTGTGTTAAAGGTAGAAATGTTAATTTCAAATCTAGGAATACCAAAACACTATTAAAAAAAACAGTGTGTGTTGCAAAAAGACGAGAAAGGTCAAAGGTGAGGAAGAACACATACTTGGTCCATGATTCCGGGAGGAGCTAACACAAGAAAGGAAGGGCAGCCTACAGGAGCTAAGCAATCGAAAGATTGACAGCAAAAAGGGTGATAACAAAAACAACTAATGGCATGCGGTGGACAGGTTGTAAATGCACTGAATTGTACACAACACATTTTGTAGCACAGCGCACTGTTTAGGTGAGACCTAAAAAGGAGAATTTAGCTGAGGCAGGAGCTGTATGAAGTGCCAAGCACATGGGTGAAGTTTAAAGCGGATGGCGTTGAATGATAGTGCATCCAATTTCCAGACCCAGGTCAGCTAACACTTAAAGTGGGCATTGATGAAAGCTTAAGTGATCACCTCACAAAATGTCATTAGGTCACGGTTTCCAGTCATGGGCTAGTGTGTGTCAGCCTAATGCATTCTGGGTGTTGTAGTCTTCCTTGATTCCATGGAACTAGTTAGACTGACACACCTAAGATTAATGATTTGTTAGTGAAAAGTTCAGAAATGGAAGCAGTACCTGTAATGACATGGTGTAAGGTGATCGCCCTAGTTAAAGCAGCATGGTGTCCCTTAAACCATCTGGACAACTTCTTGTTTCTTTTAAAGGCTGCACCAAATTAATTTTTTTCACCGAGAGCCTGGGAGCAGCCTCAAACTTATTTTTGAGGGCCGGCACTTATTTTTCTGCCTCAAGCATTTACGGTGAGCAAAAGACAAATATGGGAAAGATGGACGAAGAGAAAAACGAAAAAGCGTCACAAAGGGAGAAAGCAGAAAGATGCAAGAAAGAGTTGAAAGGACAGGGAGTGGCTGTAAATTGGTTAAGGAGGTCCGAGATGGCTTCAGGATTACCCTGCCTCAGTATTCCGTGCTTGCACATTCAATTGCAGCAGCCGCGTGTTTCGGATGAGAGCTTTGGGCAAGGGCACGTTTTTGTTTACAAATTAAGCACAGCTCGGAGACCTCTCCTCCACTTACTGCAGCACCCGCAATGGATTACAATTCGAGCACTTCACAGTGGCAAATAACGCACATGCACCGTTGGTACATCTCAGAATTAGGGAATAGAATACTATACTAGTGAGGTTCCACATTCCGAGGTGAAAATTTAGAAACCGAGGAAAATTCCATGCCTGCTAATTCACACACCCATCAATTTGCGAGGGTCCCCTCTTTTTAGTGAATACTTCACAACACACATTTTTTCAATTATAATGCATCAGTTCCAAAAGAAATCACAATGGTCCTGGAGTCAACTAGTTGGGTTGATTCAAATAATTCTTCTGCTACTTTGTTCCTATCCATACTAAAATTAGAAGTGTTTGCGGGTTCAACCCAAGCAGCCTCCTTACTAGCAATAAAGCAAAGAAGTGGGGTGTGTAAATAAGGATCAATGGCGCTACGGGTGAAAATCTACCCCCAATAATTTTAGTATGGATAGGAACAAAGTAGCAGAAGAATTATTTGAATCAACCCAACTAGTTGACTCCAGGACCATTGTGATTTCTTTTGGAACTGATGCATTATAATTGAAAAAATTTGTGTTGTGAAGTATTCACTAAAAAGAGGGGACCCTCGCAATTTGAAGTTTGTAGTTGGAGTTGTTTTTCTCCTAGGGTAGGGTGTTTCCCTGAGGAAGTTCCCCGTTATCTATTGGGGGTAGATTTTCACCCGTAGCGCCATTGATCCTTATTTACACACCCCACTTCGTTGCTTTATTGCTAGTAAGGAGGCTGCTTGGGTTGAACCCGCAAACACTTCTAATTTTAGTATGGATAGGAACAAAGTAGCAGAAGAATTATTTGAATCAACCCAACTAGTTGACTCCAGGACCATTGTGATTTCTTTTAGAACTGATGCATTATAATTGAAAAAATCTGTGTTGTGAAGTATTCACTAAAAAGAGGGGACCCTCGCAAATTGAAGTTTGTAGTTGGAGTTGTTTTTCTCCCAGGGTAGGGTGTTTCCCTGAGGAAGTTCCCCGTTATCTATTGGGGGTAGATTTTCACCCGTAGCACCACTGATCCTTATTTACACACCCCACTTCGTTGCTTTATTGCTAGTAAGGAGGCTGCTTGGGTTGAACCCGCAAACACTTCTAATTTTAGTATGGATAGGAACAAAGTAGCAGAAGAATTATTTGAATCAACCCAACTAGTTGACTCCAGGACCATTGTGATTTCTTTTGGAACTGATGCATTATAATTGAAAAAATTTGTGTTGTGAAGTATTCACTAAAAAGAGGGGACCCTCGCAAATTGAAGTTTGTAGTTGGAGTTGTTTTTCTCCTAGGGTAGGGTGTTTCCCTGAGGAAGTTCCCCGTTATCTATTGGGGGTAGATTTTCACCCGTAGCGCCATTGATCCTTATTTACACACCCCACTTCGTTGCTTTAATTCACACACCCAGGCTAATCCAAATTAGCAGATGCGTAATTTGTACGCACATTTTGCCACGTGAGTAACATTGCCAAAGGTTTTCATAACATTTCCCAAAGAGACACGACCCACTTGAACTGACTCTATCCCAGCCTAATCGGCCTTTCAGAACCTGCACGCAGGGAACTACGTGATGGTATGATCCCCTAGACATTTCCTCCTATATAGTAAGGGGGGGGGAGAGACGATGGCGCGAAGTGAAACCCTTTTTTGTTCATATTCTCGCTGGCAGACTCGCTATTTGCATTGGAAATGGTTGAGAACTAATCAATTTCTATTTAAGCCCGGGCCGCGCCGCGTCAGCACTCCGCAGATATATAATCCTGCTGATGAAAAAGCCATTCCAGGGAACATTCTGAAGATAAATTCCAAAGAAGAGGCAAGGGGACAGCGGAAAAAAAGATAGAAAGTCATCTATTGCACCCAAATTGTAGTATATTTACCAGTGGCGGTTTCTTCTCAAGGGCGGGGGCTGCACAGGAAAAAATCGAGTGGCAATGAAAATATTTCATTGTCATTTTATGTTTTCCCCCTCAGCGCGCACCAGCCCAGGCACATGCTGGGCATGTGCTCCGCTGTGGGCCACAGAACACTGAGTGTGCTTCTGGCAGCAGAGGACTGGGGCAGTGCATGGCGGAGACGCTCCAAAGTGCCCATGTCATTTTAGCGCCTGCTTTGGGCCGGCCAAAGTGACCTGCGCACTTTGAAGCGCTCCACTCAGCTGTCTAAAACAGCTGTGTGGAGACTAGACACAGGCCTTCGGGGTCTGAATGAGCGCCCAGCCAGGACACTCCATCCAATCCAGGCGCTTCTTTCATGCTGGTTAACAGCATGAGAGCATCGCCTGGATTGGCTATAGGAGTTCTTCCGGCATCAGAGAGCAGAAGCACATGGAGGAGGACGTGCAGCCTGTGGGTAAGTGCCTTTAAAAAAAATAAAGTGTAATGTATATGTGATGCATGTGTGTAATGTTATGTACGCGTGTAGTGCATGTAAGTGTGTAGTGCCCGTAAGTTTAGTGTTTGTGTTATAGTGTTATTTGGGCTTTAGGGCAGAGGGGTGGTTTGTGTTGGGGTTTTTGAGGGAGGAGGTGTTTTTTGAATCATATTTTTGCAAAGTGGTGGGACACTTTACTCGCTCCACCACTTTGAAAAGGTACAAGCTGCCGCTGATACTTACACCCTCTCTCACCCTCTCCCTCTTGATCTCTCTTTTCTCGCACTTTTCATTCTCTAGTCTTCTGGTTACGACAAGTGTTATTCTTTCCTCTTTGCCTACACTTTGTTTATAGATCGGATTTAGTGCTCCGAACCCCAAACCTAAAACAAGCATTGGCAAAGCCAATAGGTCTCGCCTATGCAAGCACTATTGGGTTTGCCATTATGTTTTAGCCATGTTGTACACCAGTGTGGTTGTTGTTCAGCATGGCTAAATGTTAGTGGCGTAAAGGAGAGTAGTGTGAAGTGAAATGTCTTGGGGTGCCATGGAGTAGAGTGGAGAGTTATTGTAATTGTAATTGTATTTGTATAAAACTTACTACCTCTGACGAGGCGTTTAAGCGCTTTTCAGCAAGTAGCACACCACTACAGAGCCCAAAAGGATTAGTGGTGGATTAGTAAAGGGGAATATGAGTACAGTATTAGTATTAGTATACAGACAGGTATGATTTAGTGTGAGCAGAGAAGGTAAGTCTGTTAGTTGGATTGAACAGAATAATGGAGGTACTTTGGAGAACATAGTAGCAGGATGAGTTTTGAGATGAGTAAATGAGAGATGAAGAGTCTGTAGAAAGGGACTGAGGAGATTATAGTAATAAAATGGGGGTTGGAATGAGTTAAAGCAGAGATAAATAAGGGAGAAATTAGTAGGGTTGTTTGGAAGATCATAGTAGTAATCTGAGGTTTGGGGTAAGTCAGGAGTGGTAGAGGAGAGAAGAGTCTAGGAAGTGGTATTTTGGAGATCATAGTAGTAAAATGGATTTGGGATAAGTCAGAGAGTAAAAACAGAGGATAGATTGAGGTGTAGGGTGATGGTGAGACAGAGTAAAGCTTTTGAGAGAGTATTTTTTCTCCTCTTCTATAGTGGACTAAAGTAATAAGTATATAAATATATGATTACATAGCAAGGGAATATATGTGTAAGGAGTATAATATATTGAGATTTAGATCTCATCGTATAAATACAGAATTTTAAGAGTTGCAGTATTTGAAGTTAATTTGTCAACTTTTATAACATTATTTTATCTTTCCTCAATATTTCAAGAGTGAAATGCTTGTAGATAAATAATTAAGATAATATTTACCTATTACAATAGATAAAATCAAAACAGAGGGCCTATTACGATGCTGGCGGTCTTGAGACAGACAGCCTTGCGGTGGCGGTTGAACCGCCGCTCTCGAGGTGTGACTCCAAATTACGACCCTGGCAGTCGGACAGCCAGGGGACCGCCGTCTCCACCAGGAACAGAGTTCCTGATGGGCTGACGGCAGTTGGACTCGTGATCAGCCATGGCGGCGCTGAGTTCAGCACCGCTGTTCTGATCATGAGTCCATTTTCCTCCAGCCTCTTCATGGTGGTTTAACTGTCCTGAAAATTGTGGCAGAAAGGAAGTGCTGGGGACCACAGGTGGCCCCTGCAGTGACCCCCTGCCCTCCACCCTCTGTTTTGCTGAACATGTTCATTCCATGGGTGCTTTTAGTGCTATGATATTTGCCTTGGGTCCCTTAAGGGAGCTGAGACCAATATCATAGCACTGGTCCTGCCAGGTTGACCAGCAGGAACGTCATAATATGATGTTCCCACTGGTCAGCCCGGTGGGAACATCGTAATATGACTGAGTATGCCGGGTTGACGGCGGTCCCATCCCTGCAAGTTTGGCAGTTGGCTTGTCTGACCGCCAAAGTCGTAATGAGGGCCAGAGACTCTTAAGCTTCTAATCAAGCAACTTACAATAGACATCATGCAATGACCTATGAACATGTTAAGCGTAGAATAATATACATATATATAAATATATACATACACATATACATTATTATATATATATATATATATATATACACTCATACATACGTCTCCACCTACACATACATACATATATACAGTACATTTAAATAAGTAAAATATACATTTGTTAAAACAGGCATTAAGGGTATGTATACAATTTAAGATAAAATAGTTATTATATCTGTTTGTACAAAGAAATACACATATCTAGATATATACATGTAATGAGATTATAAATGTTTACATATACAGAGTTATGCAGTCCGTAGCTGTTTGAGTATGATGGTTATGAATGAAAGAGCCAACTCTTGAGTAGTCTTCTGAAGATAAGATAGTTATCTGTGATTCTTATATTAAGGCTAGTGAATGCCATAGTTTGCCTGCTTGAAGAGAGAAAAATGTACCACCTAATGTTTTTCTCTTGTATGGTGGCGTTTTGAGGTGAGGTGCCAATTTGAGCAGAGGTTTCTTTTTTGAATATTGTTTGTGATATTATTCCTGATGAAAAGCAGTCCTGTTCCATGTATTGCTTTGTGGGTGATACAGAGCAGCTTGAAGGTGGATCTTCTGGCAACCAGTAAACCAATGTAGGGCCCTCAAGGCAGGGACGATGTGGGCTTGTGGCTTTACATCTAGGAGTAATCTGGCAGCCGAGTTGTCAATGCGTTATAGGATTTTTTAACAGTAAATAGAGATGATCCATTGTAGAGCCATTGGCGTAATCCAGTTTAGAGGGCACAAAAGAGATAGTATCCCGCACCTTGTGTTGAAATCCGAGGTGGGGGAAGATGCATTGCTGAGTTTTTTATGGCGATGAAGCTTGATCTTGGTAATTTGTCCACTTGAGCATTCATTGTTAACTTGGAGTCCATGGTAATTCCAATTTTTATAACTTCCTTAGATACTTTATGAGGTGGACCTAGATCGTCAGGTCAGGTGCAGAGTGTGTCAAATTTTTACAGTCACCACATGTGAGTATTTCTGTTTTGGAAGCATTCAGTTTGAGATGGCTCCATGTCATCCACTGATCAACGGCTCTCAGACAATTGAAGGTTTGTGAGTTTCCTATATCTTTGGGGCATTCCAGTTAATGGACTGGCGTGGAGTGGTGTTTAGTGGGGAGATGTGGCATAGAGTGGCGCAGATTGGAGTTGAATGGCATGGACTGGTGTTGTGTTGTTGAGTGTCATAATGGAAGTAGAGTGTCAAAGAGTGGAAAGGTGTAGAGTGTCACAAAGTGCTGTAGAGCTGAGTGGCGTAGAGTGAAAGGTTGTATGATGGAACTACGTATTCCGTTGCAACACACGTCGTTACCACTCATGCGTTACAACAAGAATGCCATTACTACGCATATCCTTTACCACGCATACTTTTACAAGGAATTAAGTTGCAAAAGCATGTGTTTTAAAGGCATGTGTGTGGTAAAGGTCCTAGCGTGACATCCCCCAGTCTTTCTAAAAAATACCCTTCCCTCGCCCTGAACCCTAAATTAGTACAGCCCTATCCCTCACCCTGACTCCTAGAATCATCTCCCCACCCTAAGCCCTAAGTCCAAAAACCATCCCCTGCCCTAAAACCTAATTTTCCACCCCACGCACCCCTCCCTAAAATAGTACCCACCCCCACAGACATAGCACTAAACTGATGGTGCCCCCACCCTAAGCCTGAAAACCGCCCCACCCTAAAACCTCACCCAACACCCACTCCCTAAAACATTACCCCGCATCCTCAGGCTCAGTCCTCCTTACCTCACTCCTAAGGCACGGTGCAGCTTGTTCTGAGGAAATGGAAAGATCTTTCTGTTTCCTCTAACAACCCAGATAGCCTTCACCAGCATCGCCAAGCATAGCCCTAAACATAAATACCATTCCAAGATAATACAGTGTAATGGTGTGCGTGCTAAAGGCTATTCATGGTAATGACACTTGCGTTATAACAAATGCTTGGTAAAGGCTAGTCGGGGGAACAGCCGCGTTGTAATGACTGTTTCTCAGAGTGGAAAAGAGTGTCATAGAGTGTCGTAGAGTGGAGTAGCGCAGAGTGCCATAGAATGGAGAGGCATGGGGCAGGTTGGAGTGGTGTGGAGGGTGTTGAATAGAGTGGAGTAGAGGGTTGTAGAATTGAATGGTGTAGAGCTCGGTATATTGTTGTAGAGTGTAGTGAAGTAGAGTTGAATAGCATATAGTGCAGTAGCATGGAGTGCAATGGCGTAGAGTATATTGTTTCAGAGGAGATTGAAGTGGCGGTGAGTGGAGTGGTGCAGGGTAGAGTACAGAGCTGCAGGGTAGAGTGGCATAGAGTGGAGTAGAGTGCAGTGGTGTAGAGTAGATTAGAATGAGTGGAATAATGCTGAGTGGTACAGATTGTAATAACATACAGTGCACTGGTGTAGAGTGCAGAAGAGTGGCATAGAATTGAGTGGTGCAGAGTAGAGTGCAACCGCATAGAGTATAGTTGTGCAGGGTAGAGTGGCATAGAGTTCAGTGGCAGTGAGTGCAGTCTTGCAGATTGCAGTGTTGTAGAATGCAGTGGTGTAGAGTACATAAATGTAGAGTGCTGTAGTGCAGGGTAGAGTGGTGCAGAGTATTGTGTTGTAGAGAGCAATTGCGTAGAGTAGAATACAGTGGTGTAGAGTGCAGTAACATAGAGTGCAATAGCGTAGAGCGACATATCGTGCAGTAGTGTAGAGTGCAGTAGCATAAAGTGAAGTGGTGCAAACTGGATAGGGTGGTGTACAGTGCAGTGGCATGGAGTGCAGTGGCGTAGAGTAGATAGTTTCAGAGTGAAGTAGCTTGGTGTGGTGCAGGGTAGAGTGGAGTGGGGCAGGATACAGTGCAGTTGCATAGAGTAGTGTCATAGAGTGCAGAGGAGTGTAGTGGTACAGAATAGAGTGCATTGGTGTAGAGTGCAGTGGCATAGATTGGAGTGTTGTCCAGTGCAGTGTCAAAGAGTGTTTTGGTTCAGAGTAGAGAGGTAGAGTGCATTGGCATAGAGTAGAGTGGTGCAGAATAAAGGGATGTAGAGTGAGTGGCATAGAGCGTAGTGACAGAGTGTAGTGGCATAGTGTGTATTGGCATAGAGTGCAGTAGAGTGTGCAGTGGCATAGAGTTCAGTGGCACAGAGTAGAGTAGAATAGAGTCCGGTGGTAGAGAGTGCAGTGTTGCAGAGTAGCGTGTCACTGAGTGCAGTGGTGTAGAGTGGGGCAGTGTAGAGTGGTGTAGAGCAGAGTGGCTTAGAGTAAAGTTGTGCAGGGTACAACAGAGTGGTGTAGAGTTAACTGAAATAGAGTACAATGGTGTACAGTAGTGTAGAGTGCAGTGGCATAGTATTGAGTGTTGCAGAGTATGGTGGCATAGACTTCAGTGGTGCAGAGTAGATCGATGTAGAGTACAGTGGAGTAGAATGCATTGCTTTTGAGTAAAGTGGTGTACGGTGTATTGGCATGGAATGCAATGGCATAAAGTGCAGAGATTAGAGTAAAGTGCAGTGGCATATATTAGAGTGGTGCAGAGTAGAGCTGAGTGGCGCAGAGTAGAGTAGAGTGGTGAAGCATAGATTGCAGTGGCGTAGAGTGGCATAATTCTGATATATTCTGAAATATCTGCACAGTTCATTTTCAGACGTTTGAATTTTGTGTATTTTAGAAAAAATAACATTGTACAGCCTTCCGTCCAGCACACACTCAGTAGCCAGCATGATTGTCACATAAATCCTCTGACTTTGAAGTCAAAGAAATAAAAGTAAACACCAAGTTTGCTCAGAAGACAGAGCCTGACATTTAACCTCTGTCTTTAAATGTACAACAAATGTGACAAGATAAGAAAACGATTTAAAGGTCTGTTTACAGAAATCAAGCACTGGTGAAAGGATACCATAAATTGGGTTTTGGCCATGGAATGGACTAACTCAAGCTTGACAGCATAAAATAAATACAGCCAGCAAGTAGAAAGCAAGCAAATGTGAGTTAGAAAGCACAAACCCAATGGTAAGCAAAAGGCAGAATGCCTTACCAAGGAAGCATTCTGAATGTTCCCAAGATGTTATTACCAAACTAGACAGCTGCGCTATATTTTAGGCTTTGACCTAAAAAAATATAGAGAAGTGCTAGAGAAGTGCTCCTAAAAGCACTAACACCTAATTCAGTTGTCACCTATGACAATAGAATGTAAGTAACCAATATAAGTACAGCGCAGGGGGAGGGGGAGGACTTGCAAAGGCACAAAGATGTCAGTACAAGGAAATGAGGAAATGCGGGCATCCAATGAATGGTTGTGCTATGGAGAGGAGGAAGGAGCTGAGGGGTGACTCTGAGCCACAGTTATTGAAATGCTGGGTGGAATGGGCTCTACTGCACGGAATAAAGTGAGGGTGGTGCTAGAATCCATGTTATCTTATGTGGCACTTGTTTTGCTTGCAACTGCTCCTAGTCTGGCATCGTAGCATTCTAACTCATAGGCGCTGGACGTAGAAGAGTTGGGCTGCTGCAGCATCCCAGAATAACTATGCAGGTGTTCAGAAGGTAAATGAAAATTAATGATGCCTGCAAATTCTGTTGTTATCTTGACACATTTCTGGTGCATTTAAAGAAAGAGGTCAAATGTCAGGCTATGTAGTCTGACAAATTTCTGCTTATTGTTTTAAAATGGAGATTGGTGTTTCCTTTCCTTAGTCTGTCTGTAAAGATAGAGCATTTTTGTAAGGTGAGCTGTCTGAAAATCTTACTGGGTTACGTGGAGTTTAAAAGGCAAACCTGTTTATTTAACACACAACAAAATTAAAATACCTGGAAATGAACTGTACAAATATATTAACATATATCAGCATTTAGGGAGGCACAAATGATGCACATTATTTTAGTGGGAATCTGAAGTGTGACAAAAACAAATAATTTAATAGGATCAAAATAAATCAAGATGCTTTCGTTAGCCATGTGTGAATCATAAATATTTGTTGAAATCTGATGACTTTCACTTGTCAATATTTGTGTGCTATGGTTTTATCAGTAAAACTGAATGTCAGTGTGAATTCTGTCACCGTTTCAATGGAAAATGTGCTGTCTATAAAAGTAATAGATTTGCAACACTATGCTCCTAAATACACCACTGTCTAACTACCACACCCATAACACTCTCCTTCCGAATAGGCATGCTTATTTGCTATACTTATTCCATGTGTGATGCTTACTTTCACGACCTTTATGACGTCAGGTATGTAATACTAATGGCAGCATCCCCACTCTGAAAATTGTTCAGCACCAGTTCTCTAACTATCCAAAGTGATAACAAGAGGCATGCATGTTTGTTTGGTGGGAGGCCAACGGAGGGTCTGGCAGAATGGACGTACTAAGAGGATGCCATTTGTTAGAAATGGGGACTCTAGTTGGCAGTGGCTTGTACCCTGTTCAAGTAGGGACCCTCACTATTGTCAGGGTAAGGGAGTCACACAGCTAAAATAATCCCTGCTCACCCCCTTGGTAGGCTGGCACGAGCAATCTGGCTTATCTCAGAGGCAATGTGCAAGGTATTTGTATACACAAACATAGTAACAGTGAAAACACCACAAAAGAACTTCATACCAGTTTGGAAAAATAGCCATCATTTAACTGAGTAAAACAAGACCAAAATGACACAAATCCAACATACACGATTACGGATGCAAATTTTCAAAGATTAAGGCCCTCATTACGACCTTCAGACTGCCATGCTGGCAGCGGCAGAAAAGACCACCACCGGCATGGTGGCCTGAACCGCCATATAATTAACATAGGGGAGGCTGCCTTTGGCGGCCCTCCGCACGGCCAGGCTACCGCTGACAGGCAGCCATCGCTGATGATGGCGGATTACAGCAGCGCTGCCCTCTGGATAATGTACCCTGTTTCCCACACCCTTTCCATGGCGGGTTCCCCTGCCAGGGACAGGCTGGTGGAAGGGGTGCTGTGGGGCTTCTACGGGTGGCCCTGTACTGCCCATGCACTTGTTCCCACAGCAACACCCATGGAACCTGACGAACTCTGACACATGATCAGATTTACAAGTCTGGAAATGTGTCAGATTCCTACGCCACATCAGGGCTAGCTTTAAAGTGGCACAACAGGGAGAAATAACATTATTTCTCGCTGTTTCCCTTTTTCTATGCGTACTGCACTGCACTGCAACACGCATAGAAAGAGGAAAACACCATTAATGATTGTTTATATGCAGGAAGGTGTCCCTTCCTGCATATAAACAATCATCCCCGCAACGCAGGCATCCTTGCAACATGGTGCATATTTGCCTGTGCTGGTATTAGGCATCAATTTCTGTGCCAGAGCAGGGGACAAGGACAGGAATGCACTGTATCTTATGGATACTCCTGCTGACGCAGATATGTTAAATAAAATAATTAAGGAGTGGTTATGCGTTTTGAATAATAATAATAATAATATGTAGAGAAAAGTAATGTAGAAAAATTAATGTGCACATTTTGAAGATGTGCCCACGAAGAGTGGCTGTCAACTTACATAAGTTGTACCAAAATGATTTAAAATGTGCGAAATATTGAAAATGTGCAATAACAATGTAGTAATATGTCATATTAAGATGTATAACGTACGTTTTGCATTATGTTGTACAGCTAACGTAGCCGAAGTTGTGGCCGAGTTTTGCCAGGCCTCGAGCAGCAGCAGAATAATCATGAAATGTAGAAAAACTAATGTGATGAACTAACCATGAACACTGTTAATAAAGTCTGCTTAGCTAGAATTTTCTGCGATGAACCGACGGACAGGAGATGATGGAATCAAAAATGTGCAAGGTATGTGTAGAGCAGACGAGATGTACTTTCCCAGGATTTGAACAATAGAGACACTGACTGGAGAAGAAGATGCAACATTTTTGATACCTGGGGAGCCGGATGATGAAGACATCCTACTGTGACTCAATCGACAACTTGAGAGCGATGAAATAATAGAATTCATAGATTTGAAGAATTGAATGTATTGGGTAGCGTCACATATAGTGATTAATTGACCAATTAGGAATTAGGGGATGGACTGGGTCACTTTGATATAATGACATGACAGAAGGGGAGAAGAAGGAGATGTTAGGGGCGGAAGTTGGAAGAGAGATTCAAGACTTTGGGGGTCATTACGACCTTGGCGGGCGGCTGCCGCCAATGCGGCCGCACTCCCGCCGCGGCCATTTGAAGATCCCCACCGGCCCAGCGGGGATCTCGGCCGCAACACAGGAGCCAGCTCCAAATGGAGCCGGCAGTGCTGCGGCTGTGCGACGGGTGCAGTTGCACCCATCGTGAAAAGCTCCATGGGGCCCTGTCAGGGGGCCCCTGCACTGCCCATGCTTGTGCCTTTTTGTTTTGACTCAGGGCGGCACATCAAAAAGGCTTGCGGCACTGCCCTGTGCAAAAACAAAGTAAATGAGGCGCTGAATGAGGTACTAGTTTCAACCAACGAAATAAACAACAGTGGTGTGCATGTCAGAATATTATTGCCAAAAATATTCTAACATAAATATCGATTTCCTAAATATCCTTTACAAAATATTATCTCATTAGGAGTAGAAGTTATATTATTATTCATTAACTTAAGTGGTTAAATATGTTTGTAAACAACATTTAGGACTCATATGATTGTTAGTTGATATTCTCCCAATGATATTCTGATACCATTCTCGCTGATAAGAGTCTACAACATGCTCAATGTCAGATTGCGAGGCCTGGGGGGGAGAAGCATACACACGCTCGCCTCCTGCCTCTTGGTTAGACAACCATGATCCAGGGACTACCGGGACACTATTGAATTTAGGAAGCATCTTGGTTTCTTGTGTAGTGCATTGCTTTTATACCTGGGACAGAGTTTCTGAATTTTATTAGATCAATGGTCACATGATCCTTCTTCAGGGCATGTATGTCCCCTATGGCTCACCCACTTGTCTCACTTAGCCAGCTCTCGCAAAGCAGGGACGGTTAACCGTTGGGATCTGTGAATTGGATTTGGAGGGATGTATATCATGGTCTAATCAAGCATTTATTATTTTATTAAGGTTATTGAGTCTACGTGATATAATATATATTGATGTGTAATGCTCATGTTGGTTGAGTATGGTGAGAGCAGACAGGACACTGAGGCGAAATATGACTAACCAACCTCTGTTAATAAAATGTAAATGAATAGCTAACTGTGGGGAAGGAATCTCCCGTTGGCATTGAGAACATTTTTCACTTTATTTAAGAATACCACTGGCAATGCAAGATTTAGACTGTCACATTTCAACATAAGGCCATATAGTACAGAAAAAGTGAACAAATGAGGATGGCTGCCACCTACCCTCTAGTGCTGAAAAGCTTAAGCAAAAAGCAACCATTCAGGGTGAAACCAAGGCAGGCCCCACAAGCACGGACCCTTCAGATCAAATGTAAGACATGACCCCATATAACTCATAGATCAGACTCACGATCACTGGACAAAATCCAAAAGAAACTCTGAAGAGTCTACATAGACAGGAACTTTGTGACTCCCTGACCAGACAAAGATCCACTCATGTAGCTACCGGTTTGGGTTGAAACACACAGCATTAATGATTCTCAACAAGGAGGACTAAAAACACCAATACATCAATATGCAATTAAAGTATAGACTCTCTACATTTAAGAAAATAATGTTTTATTTCTGCTTGCAATCAATCTATCAGTCAGGAATTTGTAAAGCGCACTACTCACCCGTGAGGGTCTCAAGGCGCTGGGGGGAGGGGGAGAAGAGGAGCTGCTACTGCTCGAACAGCCAGGTCTTGAGAAGTTTCCTGAAGGTAAGGAGGTCTTTGGTCTGGCGCAGGTGGGTGGGAAGAGTGTTCCACGTTTTGGTGGTGAGGTGCGAGAATGATCTACTGCCAGTTGTAGTTCTGCGGACGCGTTGGACGGTTGCGAGGGTGAGGTCGGCGGAGCGGAGATGTCGGGTCGGGTGTAGAAGGAGAGCCGCCTGTTAAGGTATTCTGGTCCGGTGTTGTGCAGTGCTTTGTGAGCATGGGTGAGGAGTTTGAATATGATTCTCTTGCTGACTGGGAGCCAGTGCAGGTTTGGCAGATGGTCTGTGATGTGGCAGTGGTGGGGGATGTCCAGGATGAGGCATGCGGAGGTGTTCTGGATGCATTGCAGCCTCTTCTGGAGTTTCGTTCCTGTGTAGAGGGCATTGCCGTATTCCAGTTTGCTGCTTACGAGGGCTTGGGTGACTGTTTTTCTGGTTTCAGTGGGTATCCATTTGTATATCTTTCGGAGCATGCGGAGGGCCTTGAAGCAGGAGGAGGAGATGGCGTTGACTGGTCATGGATAATGAGGAGTCCAAGATGAATCCTAGATTGCGTGCGTGGTCTGTGGGAGTCGGAGCGGCTCCGAGAGTAGCAGGCCACCAGGAGTCATCCCATGTGGCGGGATGGAGCCGAAGATGCGGACTTCCGTCTTGTCAGTATTGAGTTTGAGGCAGCTGCTCTTCATCCATTCGGCGATGGCATTCATTCCTTCATGGAGGTTGGTCTTGGCGAAGTCCTTGGTGAGGGAGAGGATCAGCTGGGTGCACACTCATCTTAGCTAAGAACAGCATCTAAAAACACTGGAATAGTCTGTTGTATATTTCAAAGGGTCCTTTCCAACATAAAATATACACAGCAGTTATTATGTCCGTCACATCATGCAAGCCTGTAGGAATGGCACAATCAAGTTTCCCCCCAAAATATTTCAAATAATATTTGTTTCCATTTGATGCATAAACAGATCACTCTCTCTATCTCTCTCTGTCTATATATAAATACATATTTATATATATATAGATTGTTTTGCTAATAACTTTGATTGAGTTGATTGAGTTTGACGAAACTTCATGAAATTATCAAAACTAGTTTGCCACTCACTTCAGCTGCTGTCCTAAAATTTCAGGGTGATTCTTCAAGCAGGGGCCAAGAAACAGGGCAGGTCTCAAAACCCTTAAACATTTTCCTTATGAAATTTCCCATAAGAATTTTAGACACAATGACAACATGAACTACTGAACGGAATTACACGAAATTTGGCAGCAAGCTAGATCTTGGTCCTGAAAAAGTGCTTTTTTTGTAATTTGGTGTAAATCCATTCAGTGGTTTTTAAGTAATTAAAAAAAAAAAAAGATTTATAAATGCCCAAGGATGAAGAGTATCCAAGGATTCGACATATCTCGTGATTGGCTACCAACACTTCAACCAGGAATCTTGGGACTCTGGACCCGATCTGAGTCCTAAGTAAAATGAATAAAAAAACATAAGGAGGCAGGGTAGGAATACCCTGACTCCTAGGCCTGGTGGTGGTGTCCCACATGAACCCCATCTAAGGCCAAAAATGTTTTCCTTAAATTTGCCACAAATTTACAGAGGATCCGTAGCAAAATTTAAATTGAAAAAAAGAGAGGTCTCCTACTCTTGCTTTTTATGTCCCCTATGTGGGCCAGGTCCAGGGGGGATTTTATGCAGTTTTGGGGGTAAATGGGTGAAGTTCCCCCCCTTCCAGGGCCAATATCGGCCTGGGGACCCCATGCCCTAGGCCTAGCCTTGAAAATAAATTGGGAGGGGCCAAAAAGTCCCCTCCCAGGCTGATGTCGGCCCAGGGACCTCATTCCCATGGCCTGGCTTTAGTTTTTTTGGGGGGGGGTATGCTTCATTCCTCCCTGGGCAGATTTTGGCCCGGGGACCCCATCCCCAGGGCCCAGCTGCAATAAGAAAAGGAGAAGGGGTCACGTGCCACCCATCTTGATGCCATTAATGGCCCTGGGGATCCTATTCTCCAGGGCCGGACCTGCTATGTCCCATGGTGCCCACTCCCAGCCCTGCCACACAAAAATACAGGCTGGAAAATCTGGGTTTGCTCTCAATTGGTGGGAGCAGTTTCAAAGCTCCCACCAAGCGAGAGCAAATATGAAGTCCGCTCCCAATGCCTGCTGGATGTGGGGAAACATCTGGGGCCTTGGGGTTCCCCCCACTGCCGCCAGTGAGGATATAGGGGGTGCCCTGGGTGGGCATCAGGTCACCCACCCTTTGTTGGCTGGGGCTCATGGAATGGGATCCATGAGCTGAATTTGGCTCTGGGGAGGGGCATGTGGGCTAGGTCTGGGGGTCCTCAGTGCTGAAATTGGTCTGGAGAGGGGAGTTGGTGCCCCCTCCTCTTTAGATATTGGCTAGGCCCTGAGGGATGGGGTCCATGGGAACAAAACCGGGCCGGGGGCTGGGTGCCAACCTCTGCCTTTGGAATATGGCCAAGCCCCAAGAGATGATGTCCCCGGGGCTGAAATTGGGCTAGGAGGGGGTGCTGCATGCCCCTTCACCCCTAAATATAGAGGTGGACGCTGGAGGATGAGGTCTACATGGCCAAAATCAGACTAGTGAGGCTGATTATGCTTCACTTGTGCCTACCCACCCCACAAAATGTGGCAGCCCTTGATGGATGGGTTTCCTGGGCTTAAAATTGGCCCATAGGAGGGCTGTGTCCCCCTCCCCATTAAATATAGTGCCAGGGGATGGGGCCCTGGGACCAAATTCAGCCTGGGAGGCCGCATGCCCCCCCTTTGAAATATTTTGCCTGCTTGTGTGCTTCTCCCTTCTGAGTTGCTTTCTCACCCATGTGCTTCTCTGACTAAGAAATCCATGTAGCTCTCTCTCTTTCCTGTTGTTCTCCTGCACTGCACATTGCCCTCCTTGTTATGTGCTTCCCCCTCCTAAGCCCTGCCCTCCGTTCTGCTTCTCCTGACCTGTGACTCCATGTTGCTTCTGCCTCTCCATGTTGACAGCCAACACCCGCTGTCAAAAAAGAACACTTTTGAGTGTTTTTTATTTGTATTTATTGATCCAGCTCAGATCAATAAATGCAAAGTAAAAAAGTACCTGCATCATTTTGCAGGCACATAAATGTTTGGTGTGAATGCCTATAAAATGACTTGGCCAGCCTTGACATAGGCTCTGTTAGAAAAGGGGTCTTTAGTTGGCAGTCAGGTTACCCCCTGTCTAAGCAAAGACCCTCACTCTAGGCAGGGCAAAGAAGAAACACACCTGGTTAGCCCCCACTCTCCCCCTTGGTAGCTTGGCATGAGCAGACATGCTTAACTCAGAAGCAATGTTTAAGGTATTTGGACCAACACACACAGTAATACAGTGAAAACACTACAAAATGGACACCACACCAGTTTAGAAAAATAGGTATTATGTATCTGAATCTAACAAGACCAAAACGATAAAAATCCAACATAGACAAGTCAAGATTTGAATTTTCAAAAGAATAAGTCTTACTCCCTAGAAAACAATGGAAACATTGATTTTGCACAAAGTACCTGGTTAGCATCAAAAGTAAAGCTGCACGGGCGAGCGTGCATCAGAAAAGTCAGCGATGCATCAATTCCTTCCTTGCAAGGGAGGCAGTGCGTCATTTCGTCTCCGGTCAGGTCGGCAATGCGTTGTTTTTCTCCCTCGCAAGAGAGTGATGCGCCGATTTCTGGACAGGTCCCCTTGGATCCGTGCAGATTCGGGGTGACTTTGACGCCTAGGGTCGATGCATGGAAAATCCGGTTGCACTATGTTAGAAAACCGCACTGCGTGGGTTTTGCGCCATTATCAGCAGCCGCAAGCAGGTGTTGCGTGTTGTTTCTCCAGCCACAATGTGTCGATCTCCCAGCAGTGATGAAGGTTGGGCGGCGATTCCAGCCGCAATGCCAGCGCTGCATCGTTCATCAGCCACGTTGCAGATGGTGCGTCAAAAATTTCCCCTCACAGCGTACTGTGAGTGAATTTTCTGCTCTTGTTCTGCCAGCTTCATTTTTCAAGGACCCAGGGACTGAATAGGGCACCACTTGGCAGGAGTCTCAGGAGAGAGTCTAGGTGCTGGCAGAGGAAGTCTTTGATGGCCCTGAGACTTGAAAACAGGAGGCAAGCTCAGTTCAAGCCCTTGGAGATTCTTCACAAGCAGGAATATACCACCAAAGTTCAGCCTTTGTCCCCTTTAACATGCAGAAGCAGCAATTGCAGGAAAGTTCCAACAAAGCACAGTCTCAGGCAGGGGCAGCACTTATCCTCAGCTCTTCAGCGCTTCTACTTTGCAGAGGTTCCTCTTGGTTCCAGAAGTGATCTAATTTTCAGGGGCTTTGGGTCCAATATGGATACCCCTTTCTGCCTTTGAAGTAGGCATACTTCAAAGGAAAGTCTATGTTGTTTACAAAATCCTCACTTGCCCAGGCCAGGCCCCAGACACACCCCAGGGGGTTGGCGAGTGCACTGTGAGAGGGCAGGCACAGCGCATTCAGGTGTAAGTGACCACTCCTCCCTCCACTCTAAAACAGATGGCTCATCAGGATATGCAGGCTACACCCCAGCTCCCTCTGTCTCACTGTCTAGAGGGGATTCACAAACAGCCCAATTGTCAAACTGACCCTAACAGGGAATCGACAAACAGGCAGAGTCACAGAATGGTTTAAGCATGAAAATGTCTACTTTCTAAAAGTGGAATTTTCGAACCAACAAACTAAAAACCAACTTCACTAACGGATGTATTTTTAAATTGTGAGTTCAGAGACCCCAAACTCCACATTTCAATCTGCTCTCAAATGGAATCTATACTTTAATAATATTTAAAGGCAGCCCCCATGTTAACCTATGAGAGAGATAGGCCTGGCAACAGTGAAGATTGAATTTAGCGGTATTTCACAGTTAGAAAATGTAACACACATCAGTACATGTCCCACCTTTAACATACACTGCACACAGCCCATGGGGCTACCTAGGGCCCACCCTAGGGGTGCCCTACATGCATAAAAAGGGAAGGTTTAGGCCTGGCAAGTGGGTACATTTGCCAAGTCAAATTAGCAGTTTAAAACTGCACACACAGACACTGCAGTGGCAGGTCTGAGCCATGTTTACAGGGCTACTAATGTGGGTGGCGCAACCAGTGCTGCAGGCCCACTAGTAGCATTTGATTAATAAGCCCTGGGCATCTCTAGTGCACTTTACTAGGGATGTACTAGTATATCAAATATGCCAATCATTGATAAGCCAATTACACATACATTTTACATAGGAGGGCTTGCACTTTAGCACTGGTTAGCAGTGGTAAAGTGCTCAGAGTATCAAAAACAGCAAAAACAGAGTCCAGCACACATCAACAACCTGAGAAGCAGAGGCAAAAAGTTAGGGGAGACCACGTCAAGAATGCCAAGTCTAACAGGCTCTTTTTATATTCCTCTTTAGCCATGCTGCACATCATTGGGAATGCTGAACAGAATCACAATAAATAGAGGCAACACCAATAGGTCCAAGGGCTAGACCAATTAGCTTGGCCAGTGCATGTTTCTACTGTACCTTTTTTTCCTTCATTGCTGTCCTTTTTATAATTTGCAGTTAAGGTGTATTTGATGGTTGGTTCGCTAAAATGCTTAAACTAAAAGCAGTTATCTAGCTTACAGAATATCCACTAAACGTTTTCCTTTAACAGTAGTGTTCCTGCAGTTTTGGGTAGGTAGGCATATTCGTTTGATATTACTGTGTATACTACCCCAACCCACCCAGAATTAATTCATAGACATTCAATATGTTCTAGCAACACATGACCCAAGACTGCTACATGAGAGAGGAATAAAAGAGGCAACTGACCCAAGTGTGGTATTCTTAACTAATTTGGACCTGTTCGAAGATGGTAAAGTTTTATGACCAGGTCACAAACTGATGTTCAGGGTACATGATCTCCAGCTCCATAAGACACTGAAGACATGTCTACTATGTGTGTGTATGACCCCCTTCACTTTCCATACCAAATGGAAGATGCTCAGCTACATCCTCTGTGGACCAATTAGAGAGTGCCCATTAAGTGGATGAGTCGGGGGAAATTTGCTGAATTACTGGGTAGGAGTTGTGGAAGGGTGGTGAGTGTTGAGCAGTTTATATGAAAATGACTGGCAAGGGTGACAGAAGGGAAAACCATCTAAGGAGTTGTAGGAAGGTTGGACAAACTGTACTTTTTTCTGTAAGATCAGGTGCTGCCTTAAACACTAAGCACCCCATCTAAATTTAAGCCACAACAAGAAATATGCCTTCACTCTACAGGGCTTGAGGGGCCCCCTTTTGTTTAACATGTGTCAATGTACCCTGCTAAGAGAAATTTGTATTAGTTATTTAGTGGACTACAGTCTACATTCTTGTTCACCTGAAGTCATTTACTGTTCAAAATAATGTGTGTTATATGTTTGTGCTTGGCCACAAAGACGTTACAGATTGACTGTTCAAGTTTTTAGACCTTGCCTACTAGACAGCTTTTAACTGTCTGTAGGCGAAAACCTATTGTGGATCATACTATAATCGTGCTGTGCATTTAGAGCTTTCTCATTGCTTCTCATTGGTTGGTTTTACTGTCACTCTCATTTACTTGTTTCTTATTTGATGGATTTCCTTCATCCTTTTGTGTTTATCCCCCTCTTGGATCATAGCCTCTTTGCCATCCTTTGGAGGACTTGTGTACTTCCACTGCTCAGATTTAGAGAAATACATTTTCTTTTTTTTTCTAAGCATTCTATGAGAGTGCATGTGTTTTCTTTCTCTCTTCCCCACCTTACCCCCTGAAATACCCGCAACTTATTGCTATCTCTTCGGCTACCCATCACTCACTCCTCCATGGCACCTCACCACACGTGGTCCTTGAACTATATTAGTTTCATTTTACTGTTTTTCAAGGGCCCAGAAGCTGGTATTCGATGCTGGGCTCTGACAAGCTCTTTTGCACATATCCATTGCTCTCTCGCCCTGCTCACTCACCTTCGCTTCTGCACCACCTGTCCCCCAACTCTCTCACCACCTTCTCCTCTGTTGCCCCCAAACACCTTGCAGTCATTTAATTTTTTTTTTACGCTGGTTTTTTTTGGATGACTGGCAGCTGACGTTTGCTCCTGGCTGGGAACTCCGCTAGCCTAAACGCGTTTACAGAAGATATCTTTTTTTATTTACCAATTTAATAGACATCCCACATCTTAGATTAGTAAATAAAAAATTGACCCTACGTCTTTTCATAGGCATACTCATGGCGATGAATGCTACACATACGAAGTGACATGCCTAGCAACAATGGTCGTGTCATTGTACTCTTTTTTGTCTATACTTCGGAGCATCGGCACAAAGCATTGGCATAGTCAGTAGATCAACAAGGTGTGACCTATCGGCTTTGTCAGTGCGTATTTCTTTTATTTATTCGCTATGAACTAATAAATAAATATTTTTAGAAACATTACTACCGCCCTTGGCCCACCTGTTATCCCTGCAAATCATAAATTCACACAGTTAGTCCTCATTCACTCACACTCTCATATCATTCACTCAATTTGTTACTCACTCCCCCTCCACACGAGCATGCCACACTCACTGAGTCACTCATTTCTGCCACCTGCTCACACTACCCCCCACTCTTTCATGCATTCTTCTTCCCACTCACTCACCTGCTTAGTTTAGCACTCGCTTCCACACCACTTACTTTTCTGCTCTCTCTCGGACCCCGCCAGTCAAACGCTGGGTCTCTGATTTCCACGGCCTCCGCAGTTTCCCTCTTTCTCTCGCTGATTATTTCAGCCACACAGTCGCCTATTCCCACCGCTGACTCCCAGTATTGTTGAGTCTTTCTTGCACTGGGTCATCCTATCTTTTACTCACCCTTGCTCCTCCCTCCATTCCCACTCACCTCGTCACTCATTCACCAACTCCAGTTTAGTTCCTCCTTGTATGGCCCAGATTCTTCCAGTGATTGCTTCCTGAGCTCCTGCAGATTATCTGTGCCCCCTCCCCATTCCACATAACTGTCCCAATAGGCCCCTCCTCTCCCTGCTCCAGATAACACCCTTCTAGGGCCTGTCAGAATTACCCCGCACACCGCGAGCATCTGCTCTTATCTCTTTCTCACATCCTTCCATTAACCCCTGACACTCCGGCTGGCTCTAGGGGGTGCACTGCTTATCCCAGCCGTGCTTCACTAAGCTGCTCAGACCTGTCACTCCTCAGAGGGGGGAGCGGGGAGTGAGCATTCTCTCAACCACGGCAGCCCTGCAAAGAGAGACAGGAGAAGGAAGCGGCTGAATGTATGGGAAGACGGGAGCCCCTGGGTAGCCGAGCTTAGAGGCATATTTATTAGAAGTGGCGCAGCACGGCAGCGGTGCCAAAAGTGGCAGTGCCTTGCTGCGTCACTTCTAAAACGCAGGGATACTCAGTATTTACGAAAATACGACACACCCCTTCATTTCTCCCTGCGACGGCACTAAATTAGCTGCCAGACGCCAACGCAGCCACCTGTGGTGCAAGGATGGTTGCGTTGTTGGGGAGATTGTTTTTGTGCAAGAAGGGACACCTTCCTGCACAAAACAATCTTTAATCGTGATTTGCTCCTTTTATGTGTGCTGCAAAATGCAGCACGTATAGAGCAAAAACGAGGAGAAATAAAAGCATTTCTCCTCGTTGCGCCATGCTAACGCCACCCCTGGGGTGGCATTAGATTTCGGCACTGCCTCAGGTTTACAATATCTCGTAAATCTGGGGCAGCGTCAAAATGCAATGGGTGTTGCTGTGGAACACCCGCAGCAACATGCGTGTTAAGGGACCGTATTTACACAGTGGCATTAAACCACAAAAAGTTGCTTAACGCTGTCTTGTAAATGCGGCACAGTGTACGCCCCACTGGAGTGTCACATCAAGTGATGCTCCGGTGGTGCTAAGGGCTTGTAAATGTTCCCCATAATGCTGCCTGTGAAGGGGCCATTTTTACAAGGTGGCATTATGTCACAAAACGTGGCTTAATGGAAGCCTTGTAAATAGGGCGCAATGTACAGCATCACTGGAGTGTCACAAAAAGTGATGCTCTGGTGGCGCTAGGGGCTTGTAAATATGCCCCTTATTAGTCTTAATTATCCACACCAATGCACCAAAAGGCAAGTGACAGTGGAAGCGACATCACACACCTCTGAGAAGACCACAGAGGTTTCATTTTGCCTCACATAATGCCCCTTAGCAGCTTCCATTGTGCTGCTGAAGAGCAAGAGGGAGTAAAGAATGTTAATTATCGGAAGGAATCAACCTCTTACAACCCTGCTAATATTTTAGGTCTCGCCATCTTGTCAAACGAAACTTATACAGTTCCAGAACTTTAAAAAATGGGCTTAGAGTCAGTCTTTTGTTTAACACTGGTTAGCTTTTTTATCAATCTCCTTTGCTTACTCCTTATTTAATGGCATACCTTCCTCTACTTTTGTTTCCCCCTACCTTTGAGTATAGCGTCTCTTGGTTCTTTCTATCGTTTTGATTGTATAACTGATATTCTTCTAAGGCTGACATCAGGGAACTACTTTTTACTATTTCTTTAAGCACCCACGGTAATAAATGTGTTTTCTTGATCTCTCCCCCCATGTGTTGCTTCCACCCACACATGATTTCCCCATGTTGCTCTAGCACCTCACCCTTTGCGTTTCTCATCCCTCCTCACAGTGCTTAATTTGTCAAATGAGGAGTGCTGGTGCCCAAAAGAGCTGCTCAGAAGCCCACAGTTGTTAATATTAAAAGTCAGTGTGCCAAATACCAAGCCTGTGTAGTCCTGAATCCACAATGAGCCTCTTTAATCCAACACCAGGCACTCTCTACTCTTCATCTCACTTTTTCTAATCTCTGCTTTCTCCTTTGGTGACTTTTTTACATCTTTCTCTTTCTGCTTTTCTCCATTTGTGTGTTTTTCCCTCTCTTGTTCTGGGGAAATGTCAGATGAGGAAAAGTAAGTGCCAGTCCCCAAAAACGAGTGCAGATGACTGACACTGGCAACCACTGGCTTAAATTATGCACTGCTGTCCCATCTCGCTCGCTTTTCTTTTAATTTTTTGGTATGCAGACTTTGTGCCCCATTTATTTTTGAAACAGACTTTCCACTGTCTTCACTTTAGTGTCTAATTAAACAGCATGAAGTTGGAGGTACCAAAATACCCATAGACAGGCAACACTATCTATATGGAGCAAGAACAAGAATGTTTTGGAGCTTGGCCCTTGGTGAAATGCCCACAAATCAATTTTGTTAAAAGCTCCTCTTGCTCCCAAGTCGCTCCTTGCTGACCACTGATAGTTGCTCATCAGTGCTTGGTGGTTGTGGTGACACAGTGTCACCATCACTTATTTGCGCTTAATGGTGTATTAATTTATAACCCACATACCCATTGCTCACATTAATTAGACGTGGTTTGCACATGAGTTATTCATTATTTCACATATTTCACATATTATTTTTTTGCGTTTTTTATTTAGGGTTAGTAAACTGAATGAACCAAATGTTTTTGACTAAACTTAGTTTTCAAGCATTTCAACATTATTGTGAGTGGACCACAGTGCCTTACTCCAATTCGAAATACATTTTGTATTTCTGCTTGCTGTGCCTAACAACTCTTGAGTTTCAGGCACCAGAGTCACCATGTTCTCATTTAGAAACGTTATTCTTTGTTGTGTTATAGTTTAAAGGTTTACAGTAGCAATTAACTAGTTTGGACAGTGACTTTCAGCCACTGCGCTGGATGGAAAACTGAGGAGGTGAATACTCCTTTGTTTTATATGTGATTAGAAGGCCGAGACCAAGCACAGTAGGAACATTGATTTCTGATTGGTTCTTACTCTGTGCGATCCTGTAAAATATAACTCTTAACTTAATTTCATGTTTTAACTGTGTCATGCTTGTTAGTTGGAACTCTTTCTCCAGTCCACCTCTTCAGGCAGACATTCCTTTCCCTCTCTTGAGTCCAATGCTTCTTTTATTTGTGCTAATAAACTTACAATCTAGAGCAAGTAGGTTTTTGGTTTTCTCGATCACAACCTTCATTTTGTTCTACTTTTGCTGCTATATTTGCTGACACATGGTGCTGTGGAAATTTACCCACAAACTTAGCCTAGCATTAGGGAGTTTCCCTTTATGGGAATGAGACTTTGCTTATTTTGTTCTCTGTTATATTTAATAAAATGTACTTGCATTTGCTGATTTGAAATTCCTGGACCATTTCCTACATGCGATATGCAGGTGATTATTGACTTATGCTTTATTAATTTGATCTGAGTTTATAGTTTTACTAATTTTACAAATAAATCTTCATGGTTTGCAAACGTGCTCCTCTCTGTCTTTACTTTGGGGCAAAGTCTGCCTCACTGTCATTGGAATGCTATTTAATTTGAGATTTCAGCCTCAGTTTGAGAAAAACGTCCATCCTAGTGGATATAGCGGAGTTCTGAGTTTGCGTAAGTTAGCATGGTGCAAATACCATCCTTGTCTATCCCGCTGGCAGTGCTGAGCTGCTCTCACTTGTCCCTCTCTTCTTTGTTGCTCCAAACCCCTCCCTATCTAGTTTTTCTTCAATTTTGCATTTTGTAGTTTTTTTGAGGGCCCAGCAGCTATGATTTGCTGCTGGGCCTCTCCTATCATTTTAATGTGGTTAAGCATATTTTTAGCATTATTAATGTTATCACTCCAAGAAGGACATTCTCATCTTAGAATGATAAATTAAAAATAAACATCCGCTGCAGCCTCATGTTGCATATGTGTGCATGCACTGTGATGCATGCTCATGAGTGCATCATCATGCTACTTTTATTTTTGCTGATGCTGTTTAACACTGCCAGCAAACATTTGTTTTTTAGCCAATGGTGTACAGCATCAGCAACAAACATTGCCAAAAACACTAGGTCAGCTAACGTCTTTCAAAGGAGAGACCTATCGATTTTGCCAGTGCTTGTTATACTGTCAGCAAACATTTGTTTTTTAGCCAATGGTGCTCAGCATCAGCAACCAACATTGCCAAAGACACTAGATCAGCTAACGTCTTTCAAAGGTGAGACCTATTGTTTTGCCAGTGCTTGTTTCTACTGCTGCCCTCATTATTGTGGGATAAGTAGTAGCAAGGCCTTGCCAGGGATTGCAAGGGGCAAGTTAAGGATAGCAGATACTACTTCTCTCTATTCCCAAATTACGACTATGCTCTTAATGGAAAAGCAGAGCTATGTTATGAGAAGAGGGTGCTGCGTTGTCAGACAATGCTTCTTTGTGGGAACATAGTGCTATTTGTAGAAAAACTGTACTGATTTACATGAAAGTACTATGCTGTAGGTAGACGCTGTTGAGATAGGTAATTATGATTATGGGAATTACAACAATCTTGCATGTGTAATGCACCCTTAATAGTAAGCCAGTTGAGGAAAATCCCTGGTTGTGTACGTTGAGTCCAAGGTTATAGCAAGGACTATGGAACCGCCACTTGCATCTGCCACTTGAAATTAAAAACACTTCTTTTCTTTCTGGACAAGACCCCAGGCCATGCTACCACACACCTGCCATGAGGGCTCACCTGATAAGCAATGGTCAAGTCCAAGATGAAGAACAAAGAATTCTGGCATGCAGACCAGAAGCCAGCAGGCCGGCCAATCAGCATAACACCTTCTTGACAAGCCAACTCTCTTGCCCTGACCCATCGCTCTCTCTTGTACACTCACGTCTTGCAGTCTAAGCCTGTTTCTCAGAGTCAGTCAAGAGCAGGACCAGAGGACACAGTCTCCCCTTTGAGCCCCTGGCTCGCCCCTGATGTTAGAGAAATTCTTAGACTGTTAATCCTCATAGCAGGAGCAATTCAGACTTCTGCCTTCAGGAATAGTGCATTACACCAGGGGTGACGTGCTGGAAGTTTAAAGTCAAATTCGACAGTCTATATGAAAGTACCAGTCCTGGTGAGACTAATAAAATGCAGAAATCAGGACCTGATCCAATTACAAGCACTACAATCGGACATTCAGAAGTGGTGAAAAGCCAGACCATTGAGCCTTCAAGGCACTTGCATGTGCACACCACTCTTTGGAGGGCCTTGCCACGCACACAAAGACACACTTACTAATGGTAAGCCTGACCTCTCTTTCACTTTCTTATCTGTTTCATCTTATGCCTCCATTGGCTGTTAAAGAAAACATGTGAGAAAAAAGAGGCTTGAAACTGGACATTGATCAGGCTAGCACTCTCCCTACCTGTCTCTTCTGGTTTGACTCAGCTTTAGCTAGATGTGAAGTTATTTCCTCATGAGCACCAGGCTGGGGAAGAGCATGATACCTCTGCCCGCAGCCCACCTCTTACAACCAATCCAAGCACGTGCCTGTAGACAAACGTCTGTGAACTGATGGGATGAGGAAAAACAGCAAAATAAACATATCTGAGGAAAACAGAATAATCTATGATTTCTGACATTACTCAATTTAAGACGAACATGGCCTCTTCCATCATCCCATAAGTTTCCATGTGTGGCCCTGAACATAGCTGAGTGTTTAAAGCCTAAGACTGTCTAAACTTCAACAAAGGAGGGATTCTTTGGGCAGGGAGCCGTTCCATGCTCGCCCCCCTCCCCCCTCCACTTGCGGTGAATTGTAAATGAATGGATATCACCAGTGTCGAGGCAAATAAAGAGATAATAGGAATACATGAACTTTGTATATGTGGACAGGATGGCTACAGTGTGGAAGAACTGCTATGTAGCATGTGCCCACTAGTGGCACATGTTTCGCTCTATGATTTGCTCTTACACATGGAGGCCGTAACAGCACTTCTTTTCCCTTTCACTGTGCCAGCACCCAACCAAAGGAGACACAGTGTGTGGGTATTATCTGTATCCCTCCTCCCAAGCCACAAAGCTGTTGTATTGTTGCTCTTTCAGCAATCATATAGCGCATCTCTCCTCCCCTACACGTTTGTGGGGTGATGAGATGAATTTGTGGGTTCCCCTGGAACTGACACTCTAAGCACGTGCTAAACACCACAGAGAGAGGTGTCCATAGGTTTAGTGCAGGTGCCGGTCATGTAATTTACCCATGGGCATGTTGTATTACAGAGCCCACTGATGTGCATCATTATCCTTCAGAAATAATCGCCTTCAATTACTATGGCACAATAATTGAAGCCTTGTTTGCACGCGCCATAATAAGTAAGAGGCTGCTTGCTTGTAGGCTAGTACCTACTGCGCATACCTTCAGGGCTCACAAACCCCGGTTTCTTCCACTGGCCTTTGCGCCTCAGATCTGTAGGTGCATCTCCAACCTTCCTCCAGGGTACGTTTGCCACTTGATCGATCTTGAAAATGGCGAGGTTGCCTACAAGGTCTCAGTCCTCTGACAATGGGAGGAGTGTTTTAGATTCATGGTCGCCCCGGCACTGTTTTTTTGCCCACTCAGGGTGAAGCAAGGACCTTGATATTAAAAGCAGGAACGTCCAAAAACCTATCTCCAGAAGTAATGGAAGGACACAGTTTAACAAATAAAGGTATTTAACATAGTTTAGAATCAGTTACAAATGTCCAGACAAATACATCCAAATAAAAGAAAAACAAAAATATAAAGAATAAAAGAAATACACAAACAAGATAAGTGCAAATATTCCTAACTATAACAAAAATATTTCTTCACAGAAATTGAAAAGGCTACGTGGGACGTGAGGCTGATCGGGAGCGGTGGGCGTGGGTTGCAGCGGAAGGTGGGGGAACACCAGAAAACTAGCTGCCTGCGAAGCAAAATATACACTGCCAAATCCAGGCTATACAGCTCTGGCACAGTGTTGGGGTTTCTTCAGTCACGTTCTCGGAGAAATCAGCATCATCTCGCCCAAACCTTGAGGAGAAGAAAGGGAATTCATAAATAACATCTTCACGAAGCATGTATTCCCTCTGGGCTAAAACACTCTACATATGAATTAGCACCTTAGTCCACGAGTGAGCATCACTTGAGTTAATCAAACCTACATTTTCAAGTTCTCATTACAACACGCAGTCTAGCAAAAAATTGCCTTAGTCTGACGTTTACATTAAGGTTTCCCTCGTCAGTCCTTTAGACAAAAAGGTCTAACAACTACTTCAGCAGATGGCAGCTGGCAGTGTTCTGGCCTGCAGAACTAAGCCTACCCTGGACATAGTTTGGGACCTTAAATACAAATGTCCCTCGGGTTATCAGTTCTAGTTTTCTTTTCATCATCTCATTGAATTAATCAAATAAAGTTAATTTATTTTTTTGCTTGAACACAATTTTCTGAGTAATCATCACCTATTGTATTAACAAACAAACCACCTCCTCTTTGTGATTGAGAAGGAGCACGACTTAACATAGCAACAACGTGGGTCTATGTGTCCATTAATACTGCTGCTTCATATTTTCATTAAGAACCATATATTCTCTTGTCCAGTCGCCTTTTAAATTCTTCTTCCTTCTAGAGATAAGTAAAAGGTGCTCTCTCTAAAGGTTTGATGTGCTCTGCTATTTATCATTCAGGGCTGTTGCTGCACATGCATATTTGGTGTGTGAATGAAGCTTGCACTGCATCTCCTCAGACTACTTGTGTGTGTGATGGAAGCTTGCACTGCTGCTGCCTTCTGTGCTGTATCTGTTATACGAGTGTGAGGGAAACTTGCACCCCTGTTGACTTCTGTACTGTATCTGTTATACGAGTGTGAGGGAAACTTGCGCCGCTGTTGACTTCTGTACTGTAGCTGTTAAATTAGTGTGAGGGAAGCTTGCACTGCTGTTGCCTGCTGTATTGTCTGCTCTCTATGAGAGAGGAAAGCTTGTACTTCTGCTGCTATCTGTAATGTACCTGTTACTTAGTGTGAGGAAAGCTTGCACTGCTGCTGCCTTCTGTACTGTAACTGTAGCTGTTATATTAGTGTTTAGGAAGCTTGCACTGTTCCTCCCCAGACTGTACTTGTTATACCTGTGTTGGAAGCTTGCACTGCTGCTGCCTTCTGTACTGTATCTGTTATATTAGTGTGATAGAAGCTTGCAATGATTATGCGTTCTGTACTGTATCTGTTATACTAGTGTCAGGGAAGCTTGCACTGTTGCTGCCTGCTGTATTGTCTGAGCCCTATGTGCAAGGGACGCTTGCACTTCTTCTGCCTTTTGTACTGTAATCTGTTAGTGGGAGGGAAGCTTTTGCTGCTACTGCCTTCTGTACTGTAACTGTAGCTGTTATGTTAGTGTGAGGGGCACTTGCACTGCTGCCGTCTGTACTGTTTGCTCTCTATGTGCGAGGGAAGCTTGCACTACTGCTGCCTTATGTACTGTATCTGTTACGTTAGTGTGAGGGAAGCTTGCACTGCTGCCGCCTTCTGTACTTTCTTCTATAAGTGTAAGAGAAGCTTGCACGTATGCTGCTTCTGTACTGTATCAGTTGCATGGGTGTGAAGGAACCTTGCATTGCTGCTGCCTTCCACACTGTCTGTTCCATCCGTGCGAGGGAAGCTTGCACTGCTGCAGCCTTCTGTAATGTATCTGTTCTGTGTGTGTGAGGGAAGCCTGTGCTATTGCTACTTGTGCTGTACATATTTTATAGCTATGAGGCAATATTGCCCCGCTGTTGTCTATGCTGTACTTGCTCTATGTGAGAGAGGACATTTTGGTACTGCAGGTGCCTGCTCTATACCTGTTCTGTGCGTACACCAGGAAAGCTTGGGAAGTGCGCTTGTATATTTCCTCATATCTATTCCTGTAAGCAGTGGTTTAAAAGGCCTCCTTTCCATTAAAGATAGGTATATTTTGCAAGTGTTCAGTTATAAGATATGTTGCTTCAATCGTGAGAACACACATTTACGAAAGCAGCTGCTGTGGTGCTGCGATCTTGGTTGCTTAACATGGAACGCCCTGAGTGGACCTCTCCTTAACTTCAAGCCAGCTGGTCATGTCACCTTTAGATAAAGGTTGGTAATGTGGATGCCACAACATAACCCAACAAAGGTTATCAGCTTAGCGGCTGAATACCAAGCCCCCACCACTCCATCTAACGTCTTGTCAGCACAGCAGAGTAGCACCCTTCATTTATAGAGCATTTAAGTGTGGGAAGAAAACAGTAACTGAATATGCAGAAAATCGATAGGGCACACTTACTCAATACACCAATGCCTTCTTAACAAGTCTTTGTGGTCAGCTTGCCATATGTTAGCGGCTTCTCAAGATTGCTAGCTTTAATATGATGAGCAACACTTCAGATGCTGTGCCAGTAGAAGACTGCTTTTAGGAAGTTTCTAATATTCATCCACTCACAGAAGCCAGGAACAACTGTAATTATACTCCCTTTAGTATGAGTTATACAGCTTTCTCCTCCCCATATGTGTTCTCCAAGCTTACACAATCATGTTGAGTGCTTAACATCCTTCTTTATGAAAAAATTAAGGGCCAGATTTTCACGGACCTAGCACCTCTTAGCGCCACACTACTATAATTTATTTTATGCTAATGTGTCATTAAGGGGGCCATTCTCCTTCTCCGTATTTACAAAGTGGCGCAATGCATGCATTGTGCCACTTTGTAACCCCTTGTGCCACATTATGCCTGCACCAGGCATAATATATGAAAGAGAAGTGTTCCCCCACTGGGAGGCCCGTAAAAATGGCGCAGTTAAATTTACAACATTTCTCTGCGTAATTTTTGGCGCCTTTTTTAATGCCTGACTAAGGCAGTCGTTGAAATGATGCGCCCATTACTTTCGATTGGACTCCCTTTAATTTGCAAGATTAGTGTCACAATATGTGGAGCTAATCCTGTAAAGTACTGCAACAGTGTCAAAATCTTTGATGCTATTGTCCTTATGTGCGCCATTGTGCGCCGTTTTGTAAAGACGCGAGCAAGGAGAGACAAAAAAGGATAATGAAGTTTGCGTCCAGCCAAATTTATCAGCAAAAGTGCAATAATCCATGTAACAGGGTTGATGGCCATGGCGGGAACAAAACTGTCCCAAGGAGAGACAATTGTAAAGCATTTACCATTTCATCAAAGGATTTTTGAAAGGCAAGCCCATAAATGATTGAAAGTGATGGGTGTGAGGTGAGTGTGGTTAAAAGCCCACATAGATACCAACAAGTCCGAAAAGCAACGCTTGTGCACTGCTATGCTCGACCTAAAAACGCTACTCTGCAGAGCTATGTCTGGAAGATGATAGAATATGCAAAACATCCCATCTGAATTTGCATGAAATCTGCAGTAAAGGTGCGGGTTACTTCATTATTGCTTCATGTCTACAAGTGAATCTGATGGCACAGGATCAATTGATATGAATATACATTATATTCCATTGTCCGGGAGTTAACACTAAAGAGCATTTCAGGCTGTTGGAAAGCCTCAACGTGTTCATCAGAGGACAGAAGAATAAATTGATAGGGTGTATTTTATAGACAATTTCATAGCTGTAGAGCAATAAATAATTTGTTGTTAACGAAGATTTATAATGTGTGTATCACTTAGAGACTCTCTAGGTGCTTTGTATTCAATGATACATGTATAAACTTTCATTTAAAAGTGATGACAGGAACACATCAGTGACTTGTAAACAAGAACTCACATCACAGCTTGGATCATCGATTGATGGTGAAACAAACTAGTAAGAGGAAGGAAGAGATAGGGAAAGAAATAGGCGAATGTCTGGTTGCTATCCGAGGCAGGGGCATGTTTTGTTGCTTTGGGGTGAAATAATCAGACACAGTCCAGACAATTCTTTAATTTTATAACGAATATGACTTTAATTGTAACATGCACAGTGAGAACAAAAATACTGTACATAGCAACAGGCTGCATTTATAAAAGGGTACCAAGTGAAACAGTACCCACGGTCATCTGGGGACAGTATTTTGTAGTATCGTGTATAGTCCCTTGTCCCAATAGAAGATCTCAGTGGTAGCGTTCAGAGGAGCTTTGGCAAGGTCACTCTCTCTCAAGATTTAATCCCTCAGATAAATCTGCACTATTTGCCATCTGTTTCAGGTTCAGAGGATTTGCATTTGTCCGGCCTTGGTGTAGAGGTTGTGACGTTTCCGAAGCAGGTCATAGCTGTAGGCACCGCTGTCATTAGGAGGAGATACAAACCTGGTAGTGTGAGCTCTGGACAGCACACTGTGCTGGATTATTTGTTGTCCTTGTTCTGACCCAGCCGACCCGGATGCACTTCATTCTATGAGCACCAGTGCCCACAACTTCAGGTAAGTCTAAACAGCATCACTACCAGACAAACGTAAGTGGCCCTGGGTTCGCAGTGCTGATGGTCCTTGAGATCTTGGCATATGGGTCTTCTTCAGGGCCATTCAAAAAAACTTCCCATCCAAACAAGCTATTTTTCCTCCCTAGATGGCTCTAGTGAACCTGCTTTGAAGGTACAGTCTCTCTCAATGCTGTTGGTCGTCTATTAGCACTTGTTGCTTCTTCGCAGTTTGACCACATTCAGTGATTCTCCAACACTTCAGACACTTCTAGGTGGTAATTGACAGAGAAAATCCCTGGAGTTTCAAGACATCCTCAGCGTTGGGTGCCATTTCTACTGCCTATGCTATGGGGATACCTCAGGGACCACAACCTCATCCTTGATCAGCCGTGCAGATCTTGACCGAATTCACACCTGCCGTATTGATTAGGCATGGGGAGAGAGAAAAGATTGTGCCGAAGAAGAAAGAGGGGAGGTTGAAAGTGTGCAGATGGATGAGATGTGAAAAGAAAAAGGACATACATGTCTAATGTAAATTACACATAACTGAAGGCCATATTTCTTTCGTAGTCTTTAATAATATTTAATTTACGGTCTCACGATTTCAGAATTGAAACATTTTCATTGTTAATTATTTATAACTAATAATTGTTGCTACACGTTTACCTTAGACTCCAAACAACCATTGACAAAGCGAATAGTAATGACAGGTTTTAGGTGTATGGTATGTAAGTTGTTGTGTTATATTGTCTAATACAATAACATCTCAGAGGGAAACCAAAATTCAGGCTTGGTGGCACACTAGGGGAATCCCTGAAATTTATTTTACATGTTATCTTTTAGAGAGCCCCAACTGTTTTCATCCCACTTAAATATCTTCTGCACATATTTCTGTATGACTGATTACAGCCAGTAGCTGTGGGTGCTTTGCGATGCTCGGTTAGAGATTTTCTTCCAAAGTTGATGCTGCATGCAGTGCAAGACTCTGGGCAAGCACACACTTTGAAGGGCCTGCAGTTGTCGCACTGTACAATTTGCACATTAAATATCTCTTGAGCATATTAATGCAATAAAATATGGGGTAGTTTTTAACGTGTTTATTATTTCAAGACTATACATTCCTTCTGTTCATAAACCTTGCTTTCTTACTTAATTAATTTGCTTTCAAATACACCGTGTCAATCTTTTTTCAATTTTTTCTTTGGAGGAGGGCTCTCCTTGGACCCCACGTTTGCCCATTAAGTTTGCTCGCTTCACTCACTATGTAAAGTCATACCCAACTTTTACGCCCAACCCCTTTCAAATGTCACCAGCCGCCACTGGACAAATCCAATGTCCCTACTGAGCATTCAGTCAGCTCTAGCCCTCTCATTAGGGTCCAGACAGCCCCTTCTGGCAGACAAGTCAAGCTGTGGCCTGGTTACTTGTCCTGAATCTGGCAAGAGAATGTGATGATCAGTAGCCAACCCTGTACCACAAAGGAATCTTCCTGTTGCCATTAATGAGAGATCCAAGGCTTCTGGTAAGGAAATCTTGGCACACTGAATGGAAATGTCTGTCTCAGCTTTATACCTAGGCTGCAGATGGTCCTTGTGTATTCCAGCAGTTCAGTTCTGTGGTTGGTTCTGGAAAGCTCTGCGTTATTGCTATTTCCACACAGACATGCCCAGCCAGGCTCTTTATCACAAGCGTGATCAGGGAAACAGGTGAGCTGGGAGTCTCTTCTTAGGAGAAACCCTAAATAAGAGTACAAAGGCACTGGAAGAGGCATCAGTTAACTCCCTATTAACCTGTGAGGGGTAGTCAATCTCAAGGAACATTGTGCTAGAAAGGGGCAGGGGAGCTACCTAGATTCAAAGGGGTCCTCTATCTCTTTCCCAAACCCTCCTCTAACTAACTACCAAGGATTTCTGGGATGTTCTGTGGAAAAACAATGTAATTCACATCAACTTCCCAGTGGTGTCTCTCTCCAATCCAATGTTTACATGTCACTAAAGGATATGTAATACAAAAACAAAATCCAGTGTGGCCACAGCTACATGTGTCATGGTCTCCAGATGTATGCTCTATATGTACGCAGTGATTTATACACTCCCAACATCCATAGACCGTATAGATGGGCAAAGGACCCAATTATTTTTTGGTATATTTTGCATACCTCAGTGTGATGCCAACAGGTATTCTCAGATGTTGGTCCTGTGCTCACTGTGCCACTGGAACCAAGCTCCACCCCATTGAAAGGGCCCAAATAGGCTGAAACTGGATTGGGTTTGCCTTTATTCAGATTGAGAGGGGACCTGGCTGGCCTGTTAGTTCTGTTATGGTAGTCTGAGGAAGCATAGTGATAAAAAAAAAAAATGGCCCTGGATGAGGCCCAAGTAATTACCAGTGGATGAGCTTAATTCAAGTATTTCCATGTCACTTTTTGTATAACGTAGATGAATGCCCTAGGTGCAACATAACTGATCATACATGGGTCTGAAGCTCACAGTGCCATTAGAAAAAAGTCACATACTACTGAAGAGTCCCAAATAGGCAGAAATCAGACTGGGACTGTCTGTGCTGTAGATCAGGGAGCCTGGCTTGGTAGTTCGGCCTGGATTGTTCCAATTGAAGCATAACCAAGGCTAATTTGCATATGGCGGGTTCTCGTCTGCGATGGTATGGTGGCCAAAAACAAAAATGAGGGAGATTGTGGCCAGAGTAATTCTCAATTGCCGGCAGTAATTCAGGTAAGCTACCCATCACTTTTTATTTTCCTCCGTGAAATGCCTTCAGTCCGACAGGTGTTCCTAGATGTGGGAAAGGTGCTCACTGTGCCCTAAGATTCATGCTTCCAGTACTGATGAGGTCCAAATAGGTCGAAACCAGTCGGGGGTTGAATGTTTTCCCATTTATTGGGGACATGCCTCACAGTTTTGACTGGACTGTTCCTAGCAGGGAAGGGTCAGGCTGATTTGCATATGGCTGTTTCCTGTCTGATGAGGCATGGTGGGCAGAAATGGATGAACAGGATTGTAGGCCATGGTTATTCCCAGTGGATGAGCATAATTCAAGTTATCCACCATTGCTTTTTTTGTTTTCCTCTGCCTACGAAGGGAAGCAGGATATAAGGTCCCCACTCTTCCCCTAGGCAAACATCAAGCATAAATCTTACCTGGTTATTCTGGTCCCTTCCAAGTCCAGTTATGTTCTGATTTGCTGATGGCACGTAACTTTTCTTATGGATATGACCCACCAGTGACTGATGATAATTACTCATTCAATCCTAAGAAAATTCCCAATGGTAAACCGGCATTGTTTGTCAACACTTTCTATTGTTTTGCTGCAACCAGCCCGTGGAAACCGTGATCACGAGTCTTTGAAAATGGGAGGTCTCCACTGTCAGTGTGTGAAGAGGTGAGTTGCCTTATTGAAATGAGGGCGCCCCTCCTCTTGAAAACCAACCCAGATTGGTTTTCAAATCAGGTCCCTCTCAATTAAGAATGGAGCTACATTGGCCGGGAATGTTAGAACCTTGTTTTCTGTCAACATGACAGCCTTCTTATTCCTGTCGACTGCCCTCTCTGACACTCCACAATAACTAGCAGTGAATAGTCTTTAAGTAACGTTTCCCTGCCATTCGAACAGCCTGTCCTTCTGTCCCCAAAAATGTATTTCACACATCATCCACGTGCAAACTGCTCCCACTGCAGAAGGCAGAACCTGGTCTGAGAACTAAAGTATTGGACAGACTTTTAAGCAGAGCAAAGCACGAGTTAACAAAATTATCTTTGCAGCTTATTTAACAAAAATCTGTCTTCAGTATTAGATTAGGGGGCATATTTATACCCTATTTGCGCCGAATTTGTGTCATTTTTTTTTACGCAAATTCGGCGCAAAACTAACTCCATATTTATAGTTTGACGTTAGACATGTCCAACGTCAAAATATTGGAGTATGCACCATTTTTTAGATGCGTGATCCTACCTTGTGTCAATGAGATGCAAGGTAGGCGTTCCCATCTAAAAAATGGTGCTAACCCCATAGCCCCATAGCCCCATATTTATCCTCCGTGCTAAAATGATGCACGGGTGGGAGGAGGGGCTAAATAATGGTGCAAAGGGTCAGACCAGGCGTTAAGGGACCTCTGGGCCCATTTCCATGGTTAAACACAATGAAATGGGTCCACAGGTGCCATTCTCAAGCCCCAGTAACACCCCCACCCACACCAGAGGGACACCAGAGGTTGGGGGACCCAATCCTGGGTAAGTAGGGTAAGTATAGGTAAGTATATATATTTTTTTTATTAAAGTGCCGTTGGGAGCCCAACTTGGGACCCCCTGCATGGCACAGGGTGCAGTGGCCATGCCCAGGGGACACTTGGTCCCCTGTGCTAGCCATTGGAGTGGACATGACTCCTGTCTTTTCTAAGACAGGAGTCATGTGGTAAGGATGGTTTTGCATCAGAAAATGGTGTAAAACCCCCTTCTCCTATACTGCCAGCCCCACCTGGCTAACGTCATTTTTTTTTACACTAGCCCACCCTTTTCACCGGCTTGCGCCATTCCATAAATATGGCACCCAGCTGGTGTTCAGGAATGGAGCAAGCCAGCGCTAAACTTTTTGGTGCAGTTATGCACCAATAAGTATAAATATGCCCCTTTGTATCTTGAATTGTAAAATTATGACTCTACTTTAAAAGTGTTCTTTTATTATAAGGAATAGCCACCACAGCCTCCTAACGTTATAAGTATGCATATTGTCCCTGGACGCTTCATTGTGCTACTTATAGATGATGTGGGTAATGTTAACAGTAGGCCTTTAACATGTCAAAACTTTTTTCATTTGCCATGTGCTTCATGCAGCTTTCCTCATTACAGATCAGAGCTAAAAACGCAGGGTGAAGTCATGCTTTCATAGGCCCTCGAGGGCCGTCTAAATAACATTGCAGCCCACAATTGACAATTAACTTTTAGGCCACTGGTGACTTTCTGGCTCCATATTTCCATAGACAGTGATCAAAGAACCACTGCAGACAGAAGGGGGATGGTGGTGGAAGAGCAGCGAGTGGCAGTTGATAGGGTGGCACACCATTCTCGAAAAATAAAACCAACCACCACTGATACAAAATAGTGTCTGTGGTAGCCAGACGTGGCAGCAACCTACGCAGAGAATGTACAGCAGCAGAGGACAAACAAAGAAAAGCAGTGGAGTGTTGGAAACAAAAGGAATGGAAAGCGAAGGAACTGATGAAGAGAGGCAGTGGCCAGGGAACAGTCAAAACAAAATGTGGCTCCTGACACAACACTCCATTTATGCTGTATAAAAGGGGGCAGTGAATCAATGTGGAGAGCGTGTAGAGTGACACAGGTCTGATGAACAGAGGTCTGGGGATGAGGGCAAAGGGAATAAGCATTGGCAAAGCCAATAGTTCCTGCCTATGCAAGAGCTATTGGCTTTGTCATGCAAACCAGCATTGTTACAGTTCAGTATGGCTAAAGATTAGTGGTGACGTGGAAAGTGGTATGGAGTGTCGAAGAGTGTCATAGAGTGGAGTGTTTAGATTGGAGTTACGTAGAGTGTCACGGAGTGGCATAGAGTGGTGGGTTGTGAAATGGCATACAGTGGAGAAGAGTGTCATACCATGTTAAAGAGTAGAGTGTCATGGGATAACATGTAGTGTTGTGAAGTAGAGTGCAGTGTCGTGCAGTGGACTGGATTGGTGTAGAGTAGAGTGGTGTAGAGTGGCATAGACTGGAGATGTGTAAAGTGGAGGGACAGGGTAAAGTGTCAGAGAGGAGTGGCAGAGCGTGCTATAGACTAGGGTGACATAGAGTGATGTAGAGTGAAGTGGTGTAGAGTGGAATAGAGTGGAGTAGTGTGTCAAAGAGAGGAATGGAGGAGAGTGGAGTGGTGTAGAGTGCAGTAAAGTGGCATGGAGTGGCATAGAGGGAGCTGCAAAAAGTGGAGTTGAGTGTCGTAGAGTGAAGTGGCATAGAGTGGAGTATAGTGTCATAGAGTGGAGTATTTTCGTAGAGTGGAGTGGCATAGTGTGGAGTAGAGTATCATGCAGTGGCAAAGAGTGGAGTGCTGTAGAGTGTCGTGGAGTAGAGTGAAGTGTTGAGGCAGAGACTGGAGTGCTGTGGCATAGAGTAGAGTATTGTATGATAAAGAGGAGTAATGTAGAGTGGAGGGTCATAGAGTGTCATGAAGTAGATTGGGGTAGAGTGGAGTAGAGTAAGGTGGGGTAGAGTGGAGTACAGTGGCGTAGAGTACAGTGCTGTACAGTGGAATGGCATGGAATGGCACAGTGGATTGGTATAGAGTGTGATAAAGTGCCATGGCAGTGGAGCAAAGTGCTGTGTAGTGGTGAGTAGAACTCACTGAGTTTCCTCCACAGAATTCTGTGGGGTTCCAAAAAACTCTGTAGGATTCCGCAGAGTTTTGCCAATGGTTGGCAAATATGCCCATTGCGCTGCTCATGCTGCAATTTAGTGCTAGTAGCACGAGCAGCACTGAAAAGTCAATGCCAACATCACCATGCGGTGTGCAAGAGTGCACAGCCCTCAAGTTGATTTTGCTGTTGCATGAGCAGAAAATCTAATCGAGCTGGGACACATATACTGGAGTAGCAGTCCTCTGACAGTGAGCACACATAGCTACCCTCGACCACCGTGTTAGAAAATTGCACTAGGGGAGTGCCAAATCTCACTTGTGCTCCTATTTCTGGAGCCTCGTGGGAAACATTTCTCCCACACAGTGATTAGTGGATATCGACTGGAACTCTAAGTTACAATGTTAAGGCAGAGATGCCAAAGTCTGCCAATTCTGTGGATGGAATAAAGCACTCCACCCACCCCCAGTGTCACAGAGTAAATTAGAGTGCCATAGAGTGGAGTGTCATAGAGTGAAGTAGAGTGGAGTGGCATTGAGTGGGATAGAGTACGGTGTCGAGGAGTGGAGTGCCATGGGGGCGTGGAGTGTAGTTGCATAGATTAGAGTACAGTGGAGCGGCGAAGCTTAGAGTGAAGTAAAGTGTCATAGAGTGTGGTTGAGTGGAGTAAAGCAGAGTGTCAGAGTGGCATAAAGTAGATTGGCGTAGAGTGGCATAGAGTGGCATGGAATGGCGTACAGTGTTTTAAAGTGGCATGGAGTGGAGTAAAGCATCATGGAGTGTTGTGGAATGGAGCAGAGTGGTGTAAATTAGAGTGGTATAGAGTGTAGTAGTCTGGTATAGGGTGGAGAGGCATATTTGTAGAGCATACAGTACCCAAAGTTGTCACTGTGCTAACAAAAGCCAGGGGCATCGACAGAGGCTTGGGGAGAAAATGGAAAGAGATGAGAATACCGTACACAGAATCAAAGGGAAAATGCCACCCCTTTTCACACACCCAGATTGCCAGATAAAGAGTCTCACTTTAAAGTCAGAGAAAGAAAAAAAAAACCATCAACCTCCCTGGAAGACAAAGCATGACATTTGACCTCTGTCTTTGAATGCACAGCAAATGTGATAAGATAAGAACAAAAATTATAGCCCTGTTTACAGAAAGCATGGACTCATGGAAGAATACAAGTAGTGATGGTAAATAGGCAATGCTACATCAAGCTGCACAACCCAAAGCAAATAAAACCAGCAAACAGAAAGCAAGCAAATGTGAGATAGAACCCACAAACCAAATGGTAAGCAATGAGCGGAATGCATTATTGGGGAAGCTAACCGAATGTCCCCAAGATGTCTTCAACAAACCAGATAGCGGCTCTGTCTGGTAGGCTTTGACCTAAAAACAACAACCAACCCATTAAAAAGAAGGTTAGCCCACAGGTTGTAATCAGGGTACAGAGTTCAGTAGTGGCAGTGTGATTATTCTGTCTCCAGCACGTCCTGTGAAAGCAGAGTAAGTGGGTGGTTCCTTGGCTCGCATTAGCTTATGCTGCACAAGGAAAGGATCATTCAGGTTTTAGATTGTGTTGCATATTGCTGCCATAATATGTGAGTTGTGTATGTCAGTATTTGTTATAAAGTGTTGCATGACACTCCACTGCTTAATATTGTCTTTGGTTTGTTAGTTTCCAGACTATGCCAGTCGTTTGCTGAGTACTCCAACACCCATTGTATCCTCTTTTATGACACCTTCTGTTGTGATGCAATTTACATTACTCACATCTTGAGTGCACATATCCCATAACATTTTACAATAAAATAATGCTGTGATAAAAATTCTCTATATCAAGAATTCCCATGTTAAAAAATGTTTAACACATTTTGTCCAGAGCAAAAGCAGATCTTGCGTCTACCTAAAACTTCTCATTGTTTTGGGGATCTGTAGTACGCCAGCATGTGCCATACTATTGATACCTTCAGATGCACCCATCTAAATGCTCTTGCACATGCCTAGGGGCATATTTATACTCTGTTTGTGCCGGAATTGCGTCGTTTTTTTTTACGCAATTCCGACGCAAAACTAACTCCATATTTATACTTTGGCGTTAGACCCGTCTAGCGCCAAAGATCTTGGAGTTTGCGTCATTTTTTAGCGTGGACACCTTCCTTGCGTTAATGATATGCAAGGTAGGCGTTCCCGTCTAAAAAATGACTCCGAGGCATGTGCGCCGTATTTACACTCCCGGGCAAAAATGACGCCCGGGAGTGGGCGGGTCAAAAAAAATGACGTCCAGCCGTTTTAGCGTCATTTTTTAACGCCTGGTCAGGGCAGGCGTTAAGGGACCTGTGGGCTCAGAAGGAGCCCAGAGGTGCCCTCCCATGCCCCTAGGGACACCGGGACACCCCCTGCCACCCTTGCCCACCCCAGGAGGACACCCAAGGATGGAGGGACCCATCCCAGGGAACTTAAGGTAAGTTCAAGTAAGAATTTTATTTTATTTTTTGTGGCATAGGGGGGCCTGATTTGTGCCCCCCTACATGCCACTATGCCCAATGACCATGCCCAGGGGACATAAGTCCCCTGGGCATGGCCATTGGGCAAGGGGGCATGACTCCTGTCTTTGCTAAGACAGGAGTAATTTCAATGGGGGTTGGGAGTAAAAAAAAATGGCGCTAATCGGGTTGAGGCGAAAATTTTGCCTCAGCCTGACTTGCCCCATTTTTTGGCGCCCAAGCTCCATTTTCCCCTACGCCGGCGCTGCCTGGTGTGGGTAATTTTTTTTTACGCACACCAGGCAGCTCCGCCGGCTAACGTCATTCCATAAATAAGGCGCCCGCATGGCGCTTTGGAATGGCGTTAGCCGCGTTAAATTTTTTGACGCACAACTGCGTTGGCGCAGTTGTGCGCCAAAAAATATAAATACGGCCCCTGGTCTTTTCTGGTCCCTCATCCAAGACTAGTCTTGCTGCTTCTTATTCCTAGAATTAGGGGCTTAGGTTGGGCCGTAAGATTGGGCGGTTGTGAGCTTCATATTTTCCAACAATCACACTTGGACATCTTGTTAAAACACATATGTGAAGCAGGACACGAGTGAGACCTAAGGGGTAGTGGAAAAAGGAGTGCAGATTGTTAGGGGTACTCAAAATGCAATATTTTTAAATCAATCAATATTTTAAGGCCTTCAAACAGAGGAAAGTGTGTATGCTTTTGTAAGTGTGGGTATGTAAAAATCCCAGGTGAAATCCGACAAACACTTTACATTACCCAAATGAAAGCACTTATACCCAACTTTTTACTAAAGAATACATTTTTAATGGAGGTGTAACAACCTCAAAACCCCCACTGGAGCTATGCCACTGCCCAGAATTCTTTGTTTGCAAATTTGTTTCCTCAGTGTGGGAATAGGATTGAGCAGCACGTAAGAGTAATTAAAGGAAGTTTATCTGTAATACTGATGTAGGGGCTGGTGGAAGCAGTGCCAGCTTTAAGGTGGTTCCATCAGAGCCGTATAACATGCATCACCCTTGTGTGTGTGTGGGGGGGGCATCGTTTGCATCACAAGCTGGGGTGAGGAAAAGAGCAGCCTACAGAGATCTTTGTATACCCTGTATTTTCTAGGGGATAATTATAACAGAAAGATAACTGATGGTTAATGCTCTTTTTGAAGGGATCTGTGATTTTTCTAGCAACAGTTTTGACTTGTCATACAGCAGCACAAAGGGTTAATGTTCCTGCCGCAAAGCACAACAAGTTGCATGCAGTTCACATATCCGTATTGCATGTAGATAGCTCAATGGGTTCCTGCATGTGTAATATAAATTATTTTGTTATTTTCGATTTCATACATTACAGCCCTTCTAATATAGCACAGTGAGCTGAGAACTGGCTTCAAAGAGCTGCTTGTAAACTGCTAGGAATAGGTTTAGAACCTTATTGTTACTGTAAAATTACATTTTTATTAGTATGGGTACCCTTGGCCACAGTGTTATGTTTTTGCATCCTGTGTTTGCAGGTGCAGATTCAGTAAAACCTTGTCCTGGGCTACTGCACAAAAGTGAAGGAAACAATGTGCAGGGTGTTGTTTCATGATTTACTTTCCTGATTTGCACTGAAAATTAGCCCAAAAGCAGCCCAAAATAGTAGTATGTGTTACTTTGCTCTACTGTGTGTCATAAGGGCATATGGCTACATGGAAGTTCCCACGCCACCACACATGGATGTTAACGCTAATCTCTATATACTAACATTGGTAGAAAATGATTTGTATCAAGAAATTATGCCTTCTCATGGCAAGCATAATGTTAGAGAAAGTTTCTGTTTTCTCCAACATTTTCCAATATTTCATGTGTACTGTTCCGTACAGCATACTTACAAAGTGGGAAAGTATTAACTTTTTTCAAGCATGATATTTTCTACTGCCCATATTTATACTCGGTTTGTGCTGAATTAGTGTCATTTTCTTTTACGATAATTCAGCGCAAACCTAACTACATATGTATACTTTGGTGCTAGACACGTCTAGCACCAAAGTTATGGAGTTCACGTCATTTTATGGACGTGGAAACCTACCTTGCGTCAGTGAGATGCAAGGTAGGCGCTCCTGTGCAGAGAACGACCATATGGCCTTAGTGCCATATTTATCCTCCTGTGCTGAAATCTAGCACGGCGGGATGGGGGCCTTAAATAAAGGCACTTAGCTTGCTTAGCACCATTATTTAACGCCTGGGTCAGGGCAGGCGTTAAGGGACATGAGGGCCTTTTTCCATGGTCAGAGACCATAGAAAGAGCCCACAGGTGCCCTTCCCTGGCCCCAGGGACACCCTCACCCACACCAGAGGGGTACCACAGGATAGGGGACCCATCCCAGGTAAGCCCTGGTAAGTATTTGTATTTTTTATTTTTTTCTCGCTCTGGGGCCCTGACTTGGGGCCCCCTGCATGGCGCTAGCCCCAGGGGCCATGCCCAGGAGCATTTGTACCCTGGGAATGCCCATTGAGGTGGTGGGCATGGCGTCTGTCTTTACAAAGACAGGAGCAATGTCCATGAGGCTTGTGTGCCAGTAAAAGGCATTACACTGCTTAGAGGCATTTTTTTGCCTCTAAACAGTGTAGTGCAATTGTTTGGCGCACAAGCTCCGGTTTCCCCTACACCTCCCCACCATGCGTATCGCCCTTTACAAGGACACTAATAGGGCATTAGCGCCGGCTAGCGCCAGTCCATAAATATGGCATCCAGCCAGCGTCCAGGAATGGCGCTGGCTGGCTCTATACTTTCACACGCTAAACTGCGCTAATGCAGTTTTGCGTGTAAAAGTATAACTATGGACCTAAAGGTGCAAGAGTGTGGACTTTGGTGTAATTTAGCCTACAGTACGTTAGTGCTACAGCAAAAGTAACAGCACCATATCTCACTGCATATAGCACTATTATGCTCCCTCACGTTCACACAATGAAGAGGAATAACTTTTAATAGATCTACCCTTCGTTTCTGCACACCAAGCACGCTTAGCATATATTAACCACCAGTATGGTTGACGTGACTACTGCACCTTGTGTGTGATCTAAATCGTTCCGAGTCCTACATTGAATTGAATAAATGTGAGAAAGGGTCTAAGGAGGGAAGAGGGGCAATTTGTAGGGTGACGAAGGGATGTCAATCGGGGTGGGGCTAGGTGCAATAAGCACTGTCCTGCAGGTAGCCACCACCACTTAAGCAGATACCTGGCTGAAGTTTAGGCCAGGGCCCAGCAATTGGGGCCATATCTTATTGTTTGGGGTGGGTTATACACCACCATAATAAATTAATTTTCTGATAAAAAATGTTGGTACGGATGCTTTTATTCGGGTATGGGGTAATGTCTGCCGGATTTCACCAGGAATTTTAACATTCATTCAGACAAAAACACACAAACTCAATATTTTACAAAAAAATATGTTTTAAACTCTTAGTACACAATCCGCAATCCATTCTCTTTCCACTGCTCCTTAGGCCCCTCCCATGCACCCTGCTTGTCGGATAATGTATTTTTACATTGTATGCCGGTCTGATTGTCGGAAAATCTGAAGCCTTCGCCAACCCACCACCCCCTCCACCGCCACCAGTCTTACTGACAAAGCTACGCCCCTGCCAGCGATTGGGACGTACAGAACCTGTGTTCATTATCCAGGGGTTGTTTTTGGTCTTGCCAGCAGATGGCACAATGTACCTTCAAGTTGGTTATGGTGCCAGCTAACAAACAAGAGGAGCTGCCTAGTACAAACGAGTAACTTTTTCATTTTTCTCCACTCCCGAGGGGTCGGGATTACCACAGACTGAAATACATCTGTCAACCCAGGAGCCTTAGAAGTGTTTCCCCAGAGGGTAAAGCCTGTACCTTGTGTGTCGAGTGTGTTAGACATTGCACATGGATGAGCTTCTGTCGAGATTGTTCCAGCTCCTCTGCATTCTGAACATATGGAGGCTTGAACTGCACTTTTTGAGACTAAGTAGTGTGGAAAGCTTTTTTGGTGGGTGGTAGAGTAATTTGAAGAAAATAAGCCAGGGGACTAGCTACCAAAAATGCACCAGGCTCAATGGCGCGAGCTCCCAGGAGTGTGAGGGGCCCAAAAGCGGTGTTGGTGCCCCATTTCCTTACTTGTTTTGTGTCCCTGCCACCTTGCTACGACACTATGAGTGAATTTTTACCTCAAGAGGTGCTGGGTTGGGAAGCCCATACATGGCTTGAACAATGCCTCTAACTGGAAATTGGTACTTGATTAGGGAAACTTCCAAGGACCCACTCATCTCCTCGTTGACAATGGAATGGACTGTGTCTGATAATTGAGTGCTCGTGTGTGTAAGGGCGGGGAAGTGAGAGAAGGAAGAGTGTATCTTGAGGAAGAGGTGCCCATATACGTTTGTGTGAGAGGGATACCAAAGTAAAGGGACTAATTTGTGATTGCTTTGCACCTTGACGAAGTGGCAGAAAGAGGAGCAAAGACTTGATAAAGTATTCATATTCCAGAGTAAAACCTTTTTAAACTGGAAAGTGGCCATTAAAGTAGTGCAATTAGTATTTTGCGATAGTTTGCATTAGTGGGGCATATCAATGTTGGGAATACCAATGATCCAACCCATGTATTTTGACAGAGAGCCAGATGCAGAAAGATTGGCAAAAATAACGCATCATAGAGACAGATGTCAAGTGGTTGAAATGTATTTATTTCCTCTAACATTTCACATATTGCATGTGTGCCACACAGTGCAGCAGGCATCCAATGTTTCAAATGTTTTAAAATGTGCATACGCTTAAGATTTATTGGATGGGTACCCTTCCAGTACAAAATATATGCTTGACATCACACACACCCTTTGCATAGAGCAAAGGTATGTGCATGGCTCTAGGCAGCCTGGTAGTGCACCAGAGCAGGGAAAGAGAGCAAGAGTAGGCCATATTTAGTTAAGTGTGTCCTTGAGATGCTCTTTAGTTGCTGTGGTGTGTTGCACTATTTTCATATAAATGTACCCCGTAGAGTTAGGTGAAAGTTGAATATGCACTACCCTAAGTCAGAGATGGAATGATAGGAGTTATATGTGTGATATATGCACAAGTAGTTTTTGTGTGTGATATGTATTTGTACTGTGACGACACCTATGTGTTATATGTACACTGAAAGGAACTATGTGTGTGTGTGTGAGATATGGTTACCTGTGATGAGCTCTGTGTGTGATCGGACAGCTTTAAAAAGATGTGTGTGATACATAAGTGCTTCAAATCTTCGTGAGTGGTAGTAAGCAATAACTAAATGCAATGACTTTACAACAATAATGTACTGTTTTCACAACAAGGAGTTCCATGTTTGAGGCATTTGTGACGTGCTTGCATCATGTGCACAGCAATGAGTTCTGTGTGTTAAGAGTATATAGCATGTGTATTTTATTTGGAGCACAGGAAGCTTTGTGTTTGGTATTTGCACTGTAGGGGAAATTTGAGTGCTAAATATGTGGCATAAGTAAGCTGATCAGCAAATATGTCTATGTGATGTTTATGTAATGTATATAGGATATGTGTACTGCAAAGAACTCTACATGATGCACATACAGCAAGAAGGTGATTACTTTCAAAATAAAATGCACACAAAAATTGCAACTTGGAGACAAACATTTTACTGAACTACTGTGCAACTTCAAGTAAAATAGGCAATATTATGGGTAACAGGAAAATAAATTAGGGGTCACAGTCTTAAAGAAGTCACAAAAGCGAACCCACCTATTGGTGACTGTTGGAAATTGGGCTATTAGTTGTGCAGTCAAAACTAGTAATAGTTCCTCAATTGTCCTCAGTGGGAACCAAACACCCCATTGTAGCACTTGTCACTTACAGGGTAGCGAAGCGAGCAGTCTAAGACCTACTCAATAGAGGTAGTGTGGACTAGGATTCACCAATCACTGGCACACAATAACACTCAAATGATTCTCCAGTCTGTAAATTTGCTTTAGGAAAGGAGAAGTACATTTATTACGCACACACTACTAAATACTATGCAGTATACATTGGAGCATACCATAGCTGAGCGGTCACCCAAACAGTTCAAGTGTGTTAAAACAGTCAAAGTGTCAGAAGGATATCACTTTGGCGTGAATCATGGTCATAACTGCAACAATGATCCATGACTAAAACATATGCGCACTCATCCTGAAAACCCAATAAAACATTTATGAGAAATACAATTTGTGCATTAGACAGTAATAATCAGAACAGTCCCTACAGGGCACCACCATAAAAATATAATTTTGAAGAAGCTTTGTGATGTAAACATATATCAAGCCTCTACTGAGCATAACCACATGAATTCAAAATAGCAAAGACCATTGCAGTATAACCATACATTCAACCGCTAGAAACACAGTGCAACACATTTTTAGACCTTTCAGGCCTTCTAGAATGTTATCACATGCAAGTCCCTTAAAAGGCAAAGGACTCCCAGCTGCAGAGCAAAAGCTTCAGTCATGGGAGAGCTTCATAAGACATAGAATAATGGGAGGGATAATGATTTTGGGGCAGCACTTCACCTAGAGTGGGGACCCAGACACAAAGAGCAGGTTGCACTGACCACTTTAGTGGTGTTCCCAACATCCTAGGAAAACCACAGGCAAAGTTATGGACAATAATCTATTTAAGAGGAAATGCGCTGCACTGCAATATGGGGCAAGTTTGTCTATTGCAGTCAATATTAGAACAGTGGCTCTTCCGCTGTGCCAGGGAGAGCTGCGCTGAGGTTTTTACAATGTTTTCTCGTAGAGTGCGGAGTTGCACCATGTTGCCTTTCTTTTTTTTTAAGGTGGGTGCTCCAGTGCTGGTTGGTGTTGGAGAGCAGCATAGGGAGCCCACCTCCAGCTGCCCTCGCTGGCTCCCTGCATGGCCTGCACTCTGGTGTGCTGTCACGGGAGCCGGCAATCCTTTTGTTGTGTCTATCTGTGGGCAGGTGTGTTAGGTGGTGGGCGCCTCCGACTCCTCCCAGACATGGGCACAGGGAGCGGGAGTGTGGGGCACGTGGGATTATGCGGTGGCACCCCCCCTTCTTCAATGAATGCCACAGGGATGCGGTCTTGGGCCCCTGCTGCCTCTGGCCAGGGGAGCATCACAGCACTTTCCCCACCCTGGAGATCTCAGGGACGTGTGGTAGTGCTTCCCCGTAATGGAGAATACTCAGGGTCGGGCTTAGTCCCGGCTACCTCCATCATAAGTCTGCCCGGGGGGTGGAATACCCGGGTGAGATATGAGAACGGGGAGGGGCCCCCACCCATGCCCTCTCACCCAACATGATGAAGAGATCCTTCTTGCACTGTCCCTTGGGCCCTGGTCCACCCCAGGGGAAATTGAAGAAACAGCAGCAGAGCCCCACGCACCTCAAGGGAGGAAAATAGATCAAAGTTCGCCAAACTTTAAAATGCCATAACTCGGGCCCTTTGGGACGATTTGGACGATCCTGGGTTCATTTTACTCCTGGTGGCGAGCCCTATCCAAAATATGGCAGGTGCAACAACAATCCTTGCCTCCAAAGCAGTGCAGTCCTCCAAAAGCTAGTCCTCTTGGCTCTCTGTGCCAGTTCTCTCTTGTGGCTTTGTTGGTATGCACAGAAAAGTCCAGGGCTTCCCCCAACTGGTCCTCAGGGGTAATAAGGGAGCCAGCTTCACTGGCTCTTAGGGAGGCCCACTGCTCCTAGGATCAACTGGACAGAGTCCTGGGTCCTGAGTGAGGATCAGGGGGTTCCTCCTTTTAGTTCTCCATGGCAGTCACAGGGTCCAGCAGCATGGTGGGTGGAAAATCCACGTGCAAGAGAGTCTTCCTATTGTACAAGAGTTTATAAAGGGGAGAGGAAGGTTCCAGAAGACAGGCACCTCTAACCAATCCTGGGGTGCCACATCACCTCTCCACCCCTGTTCCAACCCCTCTGCACAGCATGTTGGTACAATCCAAAATGGCATCATCAAGGAACCACTGGTCACACCAGCTCCTGGTCTCTCAGTTCCACCGCTTTCTGACATCACTGCCAGGGACCTGCACACTAGAAATTCGAAGCCGGCTCCCCTGGTGGTTTGGCTCCAGTTGTCTGGACACTCTCTTTTGACCAGGGGGCTTGGGCAGGCCCATCTCTAGGGCAGTGTGACAGATGGATGATTGACACAGAGCATTCTGCACCACCCCTGTACTCCTCCTCAGGAGCAAGGAGAAGTAGTGTTAATTGCTCCTTTTGAGTGGGGACAGCCTTTGTTCCTGCTGCTGAGGAGAATGTAATTGCTGGACCCAGCAGGGTGACAACAGGCTTGGGCTCTGATCCTGAGCTGAGCCAGGTGAATATGAACAATCTGAATGACCTACAAGATGTACAGTTATCATTTTGGAAGGGGCAAATTTGATTTTCCTGCACAGTTTATACTTTAGTTCAAGACATCAATGGTCTCTCAAGGCCAAGGGGAAGGGAAATGACATTCTAAGGCAGTTCTCCCCTAGGTGTTTAATGGAGTGTCACTATAGTTAAAACAGTAAAGCGCACTGGCTTCTCCACAATAGTGTACACTTCCTTCATGAGACCTTTCCCAGGTGAATACTTACACCTGCAGATTCCCCATTGAGGACAGTAGTCTCCCCAATGCAGCCCTCACACGTGTGCACATGTGTTCTCATGTACCCTGTCAAGTGCCCCTTGCAGTTTCTGGGTCGCAGCGGCCTTATCCTAAAAGGTGGGCACTGGCGGTAAACATCTGCAGTCTGTTTACCATGTGATTACTGTGGGTGAGACACCGGTAAGGAGGCTTATCCACAGTAAAAGGCCCAAAACCGGTGATCAAAAAGCAAAAATAAATCTTGCTGTACTGCTGGGGTAGAACCCAGTGCAACACACACCACTGCTAGCTGAGATTAGGAAAGGGATATCCATCACTCATGGGTACTCTTAACCTACTCAGTTGTAAGAAATGGCAAAGGGTTCTGACCAGACACACCATTCGCCAGTTGTCTGCTGCCACTAAAAACTCCCAGTGGCTCTCTATGCTAAGACCACCCACCTAACTCAACCATGTGGCTGCGGATCTCTACAAGGAACCTAGACTGCACTACGAACCCCTCTGGTTCTAGATCAAATGCATCCTGGACACTAACCACCTATATGGACTGAGCAGGTCTAGTCCCACCCTTTCCATGGGTCATGCATCGCTTCGTCCACCACCTCGTTTCTGGCAAGGGTCCAGTGCCTCTGCGCTGATGCCAGCACAAATGACAGGGCCAACCTGTCCCATGGGTCTCCAGGAGTCTCCCCTCTGAAGAAGAAACAACCAGTACCCCCAACTGAACTGAGTCACACAAGCTCCTTGAACAAGCTGCTGACCCTCACCCTCAGTAGTTACTCTGGGGTCCATGCTGCCACCACCCTTTCGGGATGACTGTGTCCCCTGAGGGACAAAGGGTGCTCCTAGATAAGAGTCACCCAAAGAAGTTTCTACCACAGGAACCCCTCACCTGTGGACTCCCTCCAGCCCCATCGGGTCAACAGACGCGATGCAGGACACCACTTCCTAGCCTCCATGCCTCAACCATGAAGATCACGCAGGTCTCCCATTGAGAGGCCCACATTGCCTCTTTTCACCACACTCAGTCGAGGGCTTGTCCCCTCCTACTGAGCACTTGCCTGTTAAACCAGGACTTCAAGGAGCCCCAGGTCATCCACACCAAGGCTGGCACACCAGCACTGCCAGGACCTCCTGCAAACCCTCATCAGGGCAAAGGGCACCTTACAGAAGTCTGCCAGGCCCAGTCCTCGACAGCCGCCTGTTTGACAGCCCAAAGTAACCGTCCTAGACAGAAGTGACTATACCATCCCAGTCCAAAGAATAGGGTCCCTTCACTTAACATAGACCTCACCTGGCCTCCTGGTTGGGTCATTGCAGGTAGAACCACCTTCTGCACCAGGCTGGGCGTCAATCTACACAGTATGTCCAACTCCTGGCAACCCATGACAAAAAGTGACTCCAGAGCATCTCCCCAAGGATGGTACACCCACAATGCACCAGTAGACCGGGGCCTGCTTAAGGCAGAACCTCCTGCCAATCCTCTCCATACTCGGGTGCCGAACCCATCAACCAAACCCAGCAGAGAGCTATCCCCACCTATTGCACCCTTGTCTAGTGAGGACTTTGAGGGGCCTCAGAGCGTTTCCCCAAGGCTGGTACACCAGCAATGCACCAGGCAGCGGCCTGCTTAAGACAGCACCTCTGACATTCCCTCACTTGTGGTGAGGCGCTAGACCCCCAGCTGCAGGCCTTCCACTATTGGTCCTGGGACCTGACCGCACAGGACCTACCTGATTTGCCTACTGGATAGACATTGTCCCAGAAACCACCCCTGGTACAGAACAAAAACAGTCCTAGGATGACATCCTACACTGCCCTTGGGCAGTTGCCTTCCCTATCCCGACATCTCAGGGTCCACTGCTAAACTTTCTCGGGAATCTAGGGAGTCTTGTCTGATCAACTCAGGGTCAGCCACTAGACCTTCAGTCGCAGGAACCATCCCTCCAGAGGGCCACCCACATCCATGGACCACCCTGGCCTAGAGCCCCTCCTCCCCACCATACAACTAATCTGGACCATTGGAAACAATTTTCTCGCACCCCCCTCCATGGAAAAAAATTTCAGGAACCTCCCACCCTCCTGGTGGGAATCCCTATGGGATTCCCACCAAGACAGTCCTCCAGAAGTAAGTATTTTCCAGTCTTCCCTGATTATTTTTTGTACTCTGTTCAAGATGGGGTTAAAGGTGGTGACACAGATTAGTCTCTCTTCCTTTTGTTTAGGAAAGGATGCCAGTAGTTGTTCCCTTTGGTTATTGCGTGGCCTCTTGTCAGCTCTCTTGATGAGATAACTAGGATACTTCTTGTCAGACAATTTATTGGAAAGTTTCTTAGCATGACTGGTATAATCCTTTAGATTGGAGCAGTTGTGCCCCAGTCGTAGAAATTGGCCAACTGGTAGGTTCTCCTTTAGGGCTCATGAATGGAAATTATCAAATTGAAGCAGGTTGTTCTTATAAGTTGGTTTATAGTACACTTGTGTCTCCAGAGCCCCATCTTTTTCATAGATTAGAAAGTCAAGGTATGGTAGCTGCGTTCCCCCTGTGGTCATGGTGAACCTTAGATATGGGTTCAATGCATTGAGCCATTCCGGGAACACTAAGGCTACTTTGGTAGAGCCTGCCCATATTATTAGCACATCTTCAGTGTAAAGCTTCCATAGTCTAATCCGTTTTTGAAACGGGTTGAAGGGATGGAACACGTGTTGTCTCTCAAACTGGTCCAAATAGAGGCATGCCAAACTAGGAACAAAAGTACTGCCCATTGATGTCCCATGTACCTGCAAGTAATATTTTATTTTCAAACTCAAAATAGTTCCTAATCAGTGCCAGAAGAGCCAAATCTAGTATAAATTCTGGACGGGTTATTGAAGCCCATCTGGTGTTTCCAAAGAGTTCCTCTATGACCCCCGGCGTAGCTTCCTGGGGTATGTTGGTATATAAGGATTCTACATCCAGGGTAATCAATAGTTCCGTATCCTTATCAAAGCAAATCCCCTCTAAGAGTTTCAGAGCATCTTTGGTATCTTGTAGGTATGTGGGTATCTTTTTGACCAGGGGTTGAAGAAATACATTACAGAACTGTGATAACGGTTCCAAAACTGACCCTATGCCCAAGACTATTAGTCTGCCTGGGGGAGGGTTTTTTTCCTTTGTGGATTTTTTGAAGTATGTAGAAGTATGGCACTTTGGCATTATTTTGAGTGTGGAAGGCTGCTTCATGTCGAGAAAGTCAGTTGCTATCCTGACCTTTCGCCACCAGGAATGAAATCTCTTCCTGGATCTCAGGAGTGGGATCTCTAGTTAGTTCCTTATATTGCTGTGAGTCATTCATCCGTGTACACTTTGAGTGGCATGACAACGGTGGCCCCGCCTTTGTCTGCTGGTTTGATAACTATATCCTTATCACGTGCTAGGCATTGGATAGCTGCTGTCTCCTGTGTACTGTATTGTGATACCAGTTAGGTTGTACATTCTTAAAACTGTCAATCTTTTGACTGACTGGCTTTTAAATGCCAAAACCTCAGTGGCATAAGACTAGTTGGGGGGCACAACGTAGACTTAGGATGTAGGCCGGTGTTTTTTTGGTTTTGTGAGGCACCTAACGGATGGTCATTGAAAAACGTTTTTAATCTCACTTTGCGGAAGAACTCAGATATTTCAGTTCTTACCTTCAAAATATCTAGTCTAGGGGTCCAGACAAAGCCCAGTCCCTTGTTGAATACCCTTATTTCCACTTCATCCAGGTTCCTGTTACTCAAGTTGATGACATTGTTTGGTGAGGAGGTCATGTCTTGCTGGTGCTGTGGGCATTCTCTTTTGGTAGCTCGACTTCTGAATTCTCCTCTCTCGGTTTCCAACTCACCCCTTTCTTTTTCCTTCTTCCCCTTCCTTGGCCTCTCTCTAAAAAAGGTGGGGTGTTGTTGGCATATGCCCAGGGGGCCTGGGGTGGTGCAAACATGGGTGGGTTGAAATGGGTGGCCGGTCTATAATGTCGACTCCAACGCCAGTGCTGGTTGTTCGTCTGGGGAAATGGTCCCAATACCGGTGGTTGGCTCCTTTGGAAAGCTTGCCGCTCCCTTCTTTATTGGGAACGCTGGTACGAATCACTATCAGAGTCAGAATTAGTGCTTTACCAGTAGAGACCCTAGTGCAACCCAATATGTTATATAATAGCTTGTACCCGTCAGGGTTTAATTACTTGTTATTCTCCTACCATTACCTCCTGCATGATGTTCAGCAACACGCAGAGTGTGACTACAAGGGGCATCACCCCCACCCCAGACCAGGGGTCAGTGACTCTGATGAGTTAGGGTAAGGAAGTATACTAATATACAGTTGTATTAGCTAATATGTAGTAAGGGACTATTGCCCCCAGGTCCACGCAAACGTTGTATTGCATAGTTTGTGGTTTATAATTACACCTACAGTATGCCATTGGGCACCGTGTTTGCAGTGGGGTGGTGTTTGATTTTGGATTAGAAGTGCCCACCTTTGGATATAGCCTTTATTGCATGTTTCCTACATAGTCACTTCTAGTAAGGAACAAATGTAATGTGTTCTGTTGTTCCTCTCTCAGATATAGGTGCCACTACAAGTGGAGTAATTCTCAGGTAGGCCCCCCTCCTTTTTAGTCAGCGTGTGTCTCTTCATAGAGGAATGGATAGGTTTCTTCACACACTTCAGAGAACAGGGATCTAGGGCCCTGAAGAATGCCCCAGACCAATTATGGCTCATTGTGGCAGAAACATGTTGGCCGCAACAACAAAAGGGTCAGTATGAGTCATTGTACTCAAACACTGCCCATCCTTTGCCTTTAACCTTACCAACAGACACCACGATTAAAGGTGCGAAAGACCTTGGTGATCTTGTAGGTAACTTTAATTCTTAACCGGATCCCTGAACTATTCAGAGTACCAACATTTCAGTTTGAGTACTCCCTCTGGGAATCCCAGACCACAATGTTGATTCCGTCCTGGTGGCATTGTCCTACCAGTGTCGGGATAGGTGGTAAAATGATGAAGCATGATTCTACTATGTGTGTGAGACCACCTATTCAGTAAAGGGGAAATCTCACAGGTAGGTGCGGTACTGATGGTTTTCACAAACCATAACTTCACCCTGTACTATATTTTGTTTTGTTGGCAGAACCCGGTGCAGCAGAGACCCTGTATTTCGGTAGCTATATGACTTTGAGGAATTCCCAGGAGTTTACAGATGTAGGCATTAAAGCTATACACCTAGTAAACTTTTGTGAATTTTACTTTTAACACCAGCAAATATGCAGTTGTATATGTGCTACTCAAAACTTGGCTCAGAAAATGCAAATTTGCTTGTAAAAACTTTATTTTTTCTTCAGTAGATTGGTGATAAGTTTGTTAATACCCTGAAACAAGTAAGAATGTGGATGTGCACATAAAGTATTCTACCCTAAAACCATCTCTTTCCATCTACTTTAAGCCACTGTAGTCAGATTTGTGGAAAGGTGCCAAAATCAGAGCCTTGCTATAATCCAAGCCCTAATAGAGCACGAGTCCTAACCTAATCAGAGAGGCAGAGTGCTGATATAATGAGAATTCTGCATTAATTTGTCACCTCGCTGTATTGCATCCAAAGGAACAAGTGTTTTTTTTACAGGGCAAGTCGATTTCTCAAGCATTGGATATTTTTAGCAAGTAGATGTTTTATAAAATTCCACACCCTTGATTAGATATCTTTCATGCAGCTGGCAGAGAGGCAGTCCAAGCCTTAACAGCCTGGAAGAATATTGAGTGACCTCCAACCTGGTCACATTTACATCTTGCACCTTCACCAGAGAAGCTGAACTAGAGCTCATTGATCAGGCAGAGGGGTAGGACTGGGAGCATTAACACAAAAACCCAGGGTCTGAATTAATTTGTTTTTATGGCACATGAAAAATGGCTTTAAATAAAATTATCTTGAGAGCCAGCAGCCATTGAAGGGCTTGAAGACAGGGTAGGCTTTTGGCATGGGTGAGATGGGCCCAAGCCACAAATCTTCATAGGGGGCAGGGAGCTGCCTGCATTAAGGTCCAACAAACAGGAGCATTCCTCTCACATGGCTCCAGTAATTCAAACCACACTGCTTTTATTTTTTATTTGCCTCAGGTGCCATTTTTAACACCCTATGAACCTTTTCCATCTTTCTCATGCCTCATGCCTCTAGGTACCAACAACTGAATCTGCTCCATCAACAACTTGGCACCAGCCTCAGGGAGCTAAACTGTGGGTGAATTAGAGGAGTTTGTAGCGGCGGCTCATCTGTTATGGCAGAGGAGCATTGCCCCCCTGCCAGCAGATGCAAAATGAAAAATAAAATGATAAGAATTTTTTATTATTATAATTTTTCTTCACAAGATGAGTGTTAGGGGCAGGCTGTGATGATGACAGCACTAAAGGAGTGGTGGACACTGCTGCAAGTGTGCATGTTTGATTGCCCGGCTGTCTTAGGACTTCCAAACAAACATGCGCACTGAGTTCTCTTCAACCCGAGCTGCTTAATGGGGAGAGAAGAGCAGGTACAGGCTCTCAGTCGCCCTGGAGCGCAAAACCAGCCCACTCAGACCAAACCCTGCGCTTCTCTAACGCTGGGTAGTAGTTTTATCAGCATGAGAGAGTGGTCTGGATTGGCATAAAGGAGTCTGGAATCCTATGCACTAGCAGCAGAGAAGCACAGAGGCGGCGAGCGGTAGGTAAGTGCTTTTATTTTTTTATTGATATTGCCCCCCACGCTGCCCCACCACTTCTCTGCAATACCAGCCGCTACTAGGAGTTTGGGGAGGTGCCAGGATGTTTGTGCTCCGTGGCCAGTCACTGTTCTGATGAAATCACACAGTAATGACCTGTGAACAAAAAATGGGCAACCTGTAGCCTCATTCTATTCACCAGAAGGACTGAGGGAATTAAATTTACTTCCACCTAGGGCTCAATCCAAGCTAGGGCTGGCTCTGTACTGGGAAATATGTTCCCGATGTGGCACTCCAGGGACCAAGCATGCTACAAGGTTTTGAATGACCTGCATTCAATAGATAAACTGTTTGAGCAGGCCTAAGTAAATTGTATGAGAAATAGAAGAAGAATGTCCATAAGAACAAGGGGCATGAGATATAGGATACAGAAAACAAACTTGAAACCCTGAGGGCAAATTTGGAAGGAAGACAGATTGTCTCAGGTCAAAATAAACATTAGCAAAACGTAGGTCTGGCTTGTATTTTAAGTCTTGACTAAAACATTAAATAAAAAGTCTTATGCCAAAAAAAAATCACAAATATTTTATGTATACAATCCATCTATAAAAGAAAGAATTTAGCATGTGATAATTTGGTGTACTTTTTAGATGTAAAATAGTCCCGAACATACTACAGTGCAAACATTCTCCAGGAGTAGAATGATGTACTGAAGAGCTAATAACATGAGGTATAAGAAAAATAGTCCTCTGAGCGGAGCCAAAGCCCACTATACATTTGTGTTTAAAAAAACACATTGGTAACAATAGGTAAATGCGCCAGAAGCGCACTCTCGCCAGACCTAAAAACGAGCCCGTGTTTTCAAATAGAAATACTTCCATTTTGTCACATTTTCAATTGAGGCGGTTCTTACACATCTAGGTGGAGATCTCAGTTGGACACTTTTGAAAAACAGTGTGCAGATGACTTTTATTTTCTGCTGCATTAAGTAGTGTGCCAACTGCATAGCAAATAAAATGAAAGTCATATATCTTAGTTCATAATTAATAGTACCGGGTTGTTCTGTACGTTCTGTTTGTGCATAAGCATGTACTCATTCGTGTGACAATTTGTGTGGTAATGTGCCGGGTTTCTATACGTTTGTGGTATATGTGTAAATTTGTTCAGCGTGTGGTGGGCTTTTGTGTGATGGGTCTGTGTACACATGGCAGACTGGTTTATGTACTTGAGATGTGAAATGCTTGTTAACGTGAGCAATTTGTGGTGCATGTGAGTTTGTGTGTTATTGAAATACGGATTCTATAGTTCAAGTGCATTTTACACATGGGAGATGGTTGATGTTTGCATTCGTACACCTGTGTGGTGTTTGTGTGTGTGTAGGAGGAGGGGGGTGGTGCTGCCTGTTTGATATTATATAAGCATACATGTGTTAGTGAGCCACACGTGATCTACGTATGTATAAACTGCAGGTGTGTATTATAGACTTGCGCCTATTTCTCTAATTACATGAATGTGATGTGTCTATGTGTCATCTACTAAACACGGATTAGGTGTTTGCATGCAGGCATTGTTTGATGATTTTATGCATGTTTTATGTGTACATGGCCACACAGTCCTACCACCTCCAGAAGGATCGGTGTGTGTGTGTGTAGATTATACATGTTTATACAATACTTTTGCTCCGTCAAGGCTGTTTACCAAGCTGAATATCTGATGATCCCGCCTTCCGTCCAACCCTAAGAGCAGCTTCCTGGCTCTCACTCTACAGGGGTGGGGGGGATCCCTTCATTCCATATGGCCTGTCCAGCCCTGGATGTCTGGAGTGGGCAGTAAAGCCCGGAGGAGTAATCTCGTCCTGGTACTTAAACTGCCCATTGCAGACTCAGAGCAGAGCCCAGCCAACTCATTAAAGAGATTAGGGGACTCCGGCCAGCAGCTTTTAGGAGGAGGTAGGGATTACAGTCTAATCCTTTGAATAATCCCCTTTAGAAACTCGAGAAAACAAGGAGGGCTAGGAGAGGGGTGGATGGGAGCCGCAGAGTAACAGTAGGGGCGGCACAGAGGCTGGGATCTTGGATGCAAGTACATGGCTGAGAAAGAGGATCTAGGCGCTGCAGCGTTGTAAGGGGAGCCCTGGACATCAGCAGAGAGAGATCTAATGGCAGAGGGAGAGGAGAGCAGACCCTACTGCTCGTTCCTGCTGGTGTGTCTACCACTTTATCTACAATACTGGAGCATATTAAAGGCGGAGCTGTTACACAGCGTGAAATCACTTTCTTAAAATTTAGCAGGAATAGATAATTAAAACTGTGCTTACCCTCTGCGTGACTTTCACCCCATTTCCATTGGGCCTTATTTTGTTACATCTGTTATCCGAGAGCTAAGAGGGGGCTCTTGAGGATTGTGGCCAATGGATTCTGCAAAGTTGTGAAGTCTGCTGGTGGTAACTTCACAAATGTTTTTGCAAGTTTTGCAAAGTATGAAGCGAGTGAACTTTCAAAAAGAGAGACATTTTAAGTGGTCCTTCATGGCGAATAATACCAACTTCCACAAGCGACCATAGATCCACAACCTCACTCTGCCACGCATTGCTTTACCTGTTATCCTTTTACATGAAAACGAATGATTTCCTAGAAATTGCTAGGTAGTAAATGTGGCGTCATCATCCTCACACATAGTGAGGTCGGACGTTCAAACACAGGGGTCTTTTTACAATTCTATAAAATATGTTTATGGTAGTTGTAGGAAAGTACCATCTTGCCTGGCATGTTACCCCCATATTTCACTGTATATATGTTGTTTTAGTTGTATGTGTCACTGGGACCCTGCCAGCCAGGGCCCCAGTGCTCATAAGTGTGCCCTGTATGTGTTCCCTGTGTGATGACTAACTGTCTCACTGAGGCTCTGCTAATCAGAACCTCAGTGGTTATGCTCTCTCTTTACTTTCTAAATTATCACTAACAGGCTAGTGACCAATTTCACCAATTCACATTGGCATACTGGAACACCCTTATAATTCCCTAGTATATGGTACTGAGGTACCCAGGGTATTGGGGTTCCAGGAGATCCCTATGGGCTGCAGCATTTATTTTGCCACCCATAGGGAGCTCTAACAATTCTTACACAGGCCTGCCACTGCAGCCTGAGTGAAATAACGTCCACGTTATTTCACAGCCATTTACCACTGCACTTAAGTAAATTATAAGTCACCTATATGTCTAACCTTTACCTGGTAAAGGTTGGGTGCTAAGTTACTTAGTGTGTGGGCACCCTGGCACAAGCCAAGGTGCCCCCACATCATTCAGGGCAAATTCCCCGGACTTTGTGAGTGCGGGTACACCATTACACGCGTGCACTATACATAGGTCACTACCTATGTATAGCGTCACAATGGTAACTCCGAACATGGCCATGTAACATGTCTAAGATCATGGAATTGTCACCCCAATGCCATCCTGGCATTGGGGAGACATTTCCATGATCCCCCGGGTCTCTAGCACAGAACCCGGGTACTGCCAAACTGCCTTTCCTGGGGTTTCACTGCAGCTGCTACTGCTGCCAACCCCTCAGACAGGTTTCTGCCCTCCTGGGGTCCAGCCAGGCTTGGCCCAGGAAGGCAGAACAAAGGACTTCCTCAGAGAGAGGGTGTTACACCCTCTCCCTTTGGAAAAAGGTGTCAGGGCTGGGGAGGAGTAGCCTCCCCCAGCCTCTGGAAATGCTTTGATGGGCACAGATGGTGCCCATCTCTGCATAAGCCAGTCTACACCGGTTCAGGGATCCCCCAGCCCTGCTCTGGCACGAAACTGGACAAAGGAAAGGGGAGTGACCACTCCCCTGACCTGCACCTCCCCGGGGAGGTGCCCAGAGCTCCTCCAGTGTGCTCCAGACCTCTGCCATCTTGGAAACAGAGGTGCTGCTGGCACACTGGACTGCTCTGAGTGGCCAGTGCCAGAAGGTGACATCAGAGACTCCTTCTGATAGGCTCTTACCTGTGTTGCTAGCCTATCCTCCTTCCTAGGTAGCCAAACCTCCTTTTCTGGCTATTTAGGGTCTCTGCTTTGGGGAATTCTTTAGATAACGAATGCAAGAGCTCATCAGAGTTCCTCTGCATCTCTCTCTTCACCTTCTGCTAAGGAATCGACCGCTGACTGCTCAGAACTCCTGCAAAACCGCAACAAAGTAGCAAAGACGACTACTGCAACCTTGTATCGCTGATCCTGCCGCCTTCTCGACTGTTTTCCTGGTGGTGCATGCTGTGGGGGTAGTCTGCCTCCTCTCTGCACTAGAAGCTCTGAAGAAATCTCCTGTGGGTCGACGGAATCTTCCCCCTGCAACCGCAGGCAACAAAAGACTGCATCACCGGTCCTCTGGGTCCCCTCTCAGCACGACGAGCGTGGTCCCTGGAACTCAGCAACTCTGTCCAAGTGACTCCCACAGTCCAGTGACTCTTCAGTCCAAGTTTGGTGGAGGTAAGTCCTTGCCTCCCCACGCTAGACTGCATTGCTGGGTACCGCGTGATTTGCAGCTGCTCCGGCTCCTGTGCACTCTTCCAGGATTTCCTTTGTGCACAGCCAAGCCTGGGTCCCCGACACTCTAACCTGCAGTGCACAACCTCCTGAGTTGTTCTCCGGCATCGTGGGATCTTCTTTTGTGACTTCGGGTGAGCTCCGGTTCACTCCTCTTCGTAGTGCCTGTTCCAGAACTTCTGCGGGTGCTGCCTGCTTCTGTGAGGGCTCCCTATCTTGCTGGGAGCCCCGTCTGTCTCCTCACGCAAATGGCGACATCCTGGTCCCTCCTGGGCCACAGCAGCATCCAAAAACCCTAACCGCGACCCTTGCAGCTAGCAAGGCGTGTTTGCAGTTTTTCTGCATGGGAACACCTCTGCAAGCTTCTTCACGACGTGGGACATCCATCCTCCAAAGGGGAAGTTTCTAGCCCTCTTCGTTCTTGCAGAATCCACAGCTTCTACCATCCGGTGGCAGCTTCTTTGCACCCTCAGCTGGCATTTCCTGGGCATCTGCCCAATCTCGACTTTGTCGCAACTCTTGGACTTGGTCCCCTTGTTCCACAGGTACTCTCGTCCGGAAATCCACTTTGGTTGCATTGCTGGTTTTGTTATTTCTTGCAGAATTCCCCTATCACGACTTCTGTGCTCTCTGGGGAATATAGGTGCACTTTACACCTACTTTTCAGGGTCTTGGGGTGGGCTATTTCTCTAACCCTCACTGTTTTCTTACAGTCCCAGCGACCCTCTACAAGCTCACATAGGTTTGGGGTCCATACGTTATTCGCATTCCACTTTTGGAGTATATGGTTTGTGTTGCCCCTGTACCTATGTGCTCCTATTGCAATCTATTGTAACTTTACACTGCTTGCATTACTTCCTTTTGCTATTACTGCATATTTTTGGTATTGTGTACATATATCTTGTGTATATTTGCTATCCTCATACTGAGGGTACTCACTGAGATACTTTTGGCATATTGTCATAAAAAAAGTACCTTTATTTTTAGTATATCTGTGTATTGTGTTTTCTTATGATATTGTGCATGTGACACCAGTGGTATAGTAGGAGCTTTGCATGTCTCCTAGTTCAGCCTAAGCTGCTCTGCTAGCTACCTCTTCTATCAGCTTAAGCTGCTAGACACCTCTTCTACACTAATAAGGGATAACTGGACCTGGTACAGAGTGTAAGTACCCCTTGGTACCCACCACAAGCCAGGCCAGCCTCCTACATTGGTTGTGCAGCGGTGGGATAAGTTCTTGTAACTGCTTACCACTTTGTCATATTGTACTTTTCATAAGAGAAAAATATACAAAACAAGTTCAGTGTATGTACACCTAACCAAAAAGTTTTGCTTTTCTTCTCGTACTCTATTTGCTAAGTGCTGAAAAGTACCTCTAAACTTTCAACAAGTTTCTAAAAAGTTGAAAAAGTTTTTTTTTCTGTTTCCTTAAAAAGTTCTGCAACTTTTTCTTTCTTTTTCTGTCCCTTAAACCTTTTTCTATCATGTCTGGCACAGGTCCTACTCTTGATCTGGTCAGCTCTGCTTATGACCACCTTAACTGGAAAGGTGTAAGGAGTCTCTGCATTGATAGAGGTTTAGGGGTAGGGAAGAATCCCTATAGAGAATTGTTGATTAACATGCTCATTGAAAATGATAAGGCCTTAGCAGGCACATCTGTTGAGAAGTTAGGAGGTGGTTCAAATCTGATTCTGGGGCAGCCCCAGCAAGAATGTTAGATGGTATTCTTTCCAACTTGCCCCTTAGCAGACCACCTAGCATAACTGGTACTAATGTGAGCTCTCATCACAGTAGGGATGTCATTCCTGCAGGTCAAGTTGTTAGAGTGCAAACTGTTAGGGACAATTCTCCCTCTGTTCATTCACACCATTCGTCTGTGTCAAAGCATGCCCAACCCACCCACCCTGATGACAGAATGTTAAAAAGGGAGCTCAATAGATTGAGAGTGGAAGAGACCAGGCTGAAGCTTAAACAGCAACTGCTGGCTCTAGACAGGGAATCTTTAGACTTAGAAAAAGAAAGACAGAGGTTGGGGTTTGGATCCCATGGTGGCAGCAGCAGTATTACAGATAGTAATCCTGTGAAAGAGCATGATTCTAGGAATCTGCATAAGATAGTTCCCCCTTACAAGGAGGGGGATGACATTAACAAGTGGTTTGCTGCACTTGAGAGGGCCTGTGTTGTACAGGGGGTCCCTCAAAGGCAGTGGGCTGCTATCCTATGGCTATCTTTCAGTGGAAAGGATAGGGATAGGCTCCTTACTGTAAAGGAAAGTGATGCCAATAATTTTACAGTTTTGAAGAATGCACTCTTGGATGGATTTGGCTTAACCACTGAACAATACAGGATTAAGTTCAGAGAAACCAGAAAAGAGTCCTCACAAGACTGGGTAGACTTTGTTGACTATTCAGTGAAGGCCTTGGAGGGGTGGTTACATGGCAGTAAAGTTTCTGACTTTGAAAGCCTATATAATCTGATCCTGAGAGAACATATTCTGAATAACTGTGTGTGTGATTTGTTACACCAATATCTAGTGGACTCAGATCTGACCTCTCCCCAAGAATTGGGAAAGAAGGCAGACAAATGGGTCAGAACAAGAGTGAACAGAAAAGTTCAGTTCATACAGGGGGTGACAAGGATGGCAAGAAGAAGGATGGTAAGTCTTCAGACAAGGGTGGGGACAAATCTAAAAATGAGTATTCATCAGGCCCACAAAAACACTCTGGTGGGGGTGGTGGGTCCAAATCCTCTTCTAATCAAGTAAAGAAACCATGGTGCTATTGATGTAAAGTAAAAGGCCATTGGACAACTGATGCCAGTTGTCCAAAGAAAAGTACCAAGCCTCTCACTACCACAACCCCTACTGCTACACCTAGTACCCCATGGTAATAGCAGTGGTGGTGGGAGCAAACCTACTAATAGCCAAACCAAGGGAGTAGCTGGGCTCACTTTTGGTAATTTAGTTGGGGTTGGTCTTGTTAGGGAGACCACAGAGGCTGTGCTAGTCTCTGAAGGTGCCATTGATTTGGCCACCTTGGTTGCTTGTCCCCTTAATATGGATAAGTACAAGCAACTTCCCCTAATAAATGGTGTTGAGGTTCAGGCCTACAGGGACACAGGTGCCAGTGTTACCATGGTAATAGAGAAACTGGTACACCCTGAACAATACCTACTTGGTCACCAGTACCAAGTGACTGATGCTCAAAACAACACTCTTAGCCACCCCATGGCTGTTGTAAATCTCAACTGGGGGGGTTACTGGTCCAAAGAAAGTTGTGGTTGCCTCAGATTTACCTGTATACTGTCTACTAGGGAACAATTTGGAGACATCAGCTTGGGCAGAAGTGGAGTTGGAGGCTCATGCAGCAATGCTGGGCATTCCTGGGCATATTTTTGCTTTGACCAGGGCTCAGGCCAAAAAGCAAAAAGGACAGGGTAACTTGGATCCTGGAACAATGGACCAAGTGCTCCCTAAAGCTAGGGTCAGTAAAGGTAAATCCCTACCTACTATCCCTCCCTCTACAGATGATTCAACTTCTGAGGAAGAAGAATTTCCCCCCTGTGCAGAACTTTCACCAGAGGAGCTGGAAGCAGACACTGCTGAGTTTTCAGGTGGAGGGGGGCCATCCAGGGAGGAGCTGAGTGTGGCACAGCAAACCTGTCCCACATTAGAGGGTTCAAGACAGCAAGCTGTCAAACAGCAAAATGGGGATGTCAGCGACTCACATAGAGTTTACTGGGAGGACAACCTCTTGTATACAGAGGCAAGGGACCCTAAACCTGGAGCAGCCAGGAGATTGGTCATCCCCCTGCAATACAGAGAGTTCCTCCTAACTCTAGCCCACGACATTCCCTTGGCTGGACATCTAGGGCAAATTAAAACATGGGAAAGGCTTGTCCCCCTGTTGCATTGGCCTAGGATATCAGAGGACACAAAAGATGTTTGCAAGTCCTGTGTCACCTGTCAAGCCAGTGGCAAGACTGGTGGCACCCCAAAGGCCCCCCTTATTCCACTGCCTGTGGTTGGGGTTCCCTTTGAAAGGGTAGGGGTTGACATAGTTGGCCCCCTTGACCCTCCTACTACTTCAGGCAATAGGTTTATCTTGGTGGTAGTGGACCATGCCACAAGGTATCCTGAAGCAATTCCTCTAAGGACCACTACAGCTCCTGCAGTGGCAAAAGCCCTCCTGGGAATCTTTTCCAGGGTGGTTTCCCAAAAGAGGTGGTATCAGACAGGGATAGCAACTTTATGTCTGCATACTTGAAGGCCATGTGGAAGGAATGTGGTGTAACATACAAATGCACCACACCTTATCATCCACAAACAAATGGACTGGTTGAGAGATTTAACAAAACTCTCAAAGGAATGATAATGGGACTCCCTGAAAAACTCAGGAGGAGATGGGATGTCCTGTTACCTTGCCTCCTTTTTGCTTACAGGGAGGTACCCCAGAAGGAGTGGGCTTCAGCCCCTTTGAACTCCTCTTTGGGCACCCTGTAAGAGGTCCTCTAACACTTGTAAAGGAGGGTTGGGAACAACCTTTAAAAGCTCCTAAGCAAGACATAGTGGACTATGTACTTGGCCTAAGATCCAGAATGGCTGAGTATATGAAAAAGGCCAGTAAAAACCTTCAGGCCAGCCAAGAGCTCCACAAGCAATGGCATGACCAGAAGGCTGTTCTGATTCAGTACCAACCAGGGCAGAAAGTGTGGGTCTTGGAGCCTGTGGCCCCAAGAGCACTCCAAGACAAATGGAGTGGACCCCACATTATTGTTGAAAAGAAGGGAGAAGTCACCTATTTAGTTGACTTGGGCACTGCCAGGAGCCCCCTTAGGATGTTCCATGTCAATCGCCTGAAACCCTACTATGACAGGGCTGATCTCACCCTGCTCATGGCAACAGATCAAGGACAGTAAGAAGAGAGTGACCCTCTCCCTGATCTCTTCTCTTCCACAGAACAAGATGCTCTAGTGGAAGGTGTAGTTTTAGCAGATTGTCTTACTGCTGAGCAGAAAGACCACTACATAAATCTCCTGGGTCAGTTTTCTGAACTCTTTTCTACTGTGCCAGGCACCACTTCTTGGTGTGAGCACACTGTAGATACTGGAGACAGCATGCCTGTCAAAAGTAAGATCTATAGGCAGCCTGACCATGTCAGGGACTGCATAAAACAAGAGGTTCAGAAAATGCTTGAACTGGGAGTGGTTGAGCACTCTGAAAGTCCATGGGCCTCTCCTGTGGTACTTGTACCCAAGCCTCATTCCAAAGATGGGAAAAGGGAAATGAGGTTTTGTGTAGATTACAGAGGTCTCAACCAGATAACTAAAACTGATGCTCACCCTATACCCAGGGCAGATGAGCTCATAGATACACTGGCATCTGCCAAGTATCTAAGCACCATTGATTTGACTGCAGGGTATTGGCAGATCAAGTTATCAGAGGATGCTAAAGCAAAAACTGCATTTTCGACTATTGGAGGGCACTACCAATTCACAGTAATGCCCTTTGGTTTGAAAAATGCACCTGCCACTTTTCAGAGGTTGGTGAATACAGTCCTGCAAGGGTTGGAGGCTTTTAGTGCAGCATATCTAGATGAAATAGCTGTCTTTAGCTCCACCTGGGATGATCACCTGGTCCACCTATGGAAAGTTTTGGAGGCCCTGCAAAAGGCAGGCCTCACTATCAAGGCCTCAAAGTGCCAGATAGGGCAGGGGAAAGTGGTTTATCTGGGACACCTGGTAGGTGGAGAACAGATTGCACCACTTCAGGGGAAAATCCAAACTATCATAGATTGGGTTCCCCCTACAACTCAGACCCAGGTGAGAGCCTTCTTAGGCCTCACTGGGTACTACAGGAGGTTCATAAAGAACTATGGTTCCATAGCAGCCCCTCTTAATGACCTCACTTCAAAGAAAATGCCTAAAAAGGTATTGTGGACAGCTAGCTGTCAGAAAGCTTTTGAGGAGCTGAAACAGGCAATGTGCACTGCACCTGTCCTAAAAAGCCCATGTTACTCCAAGAAATTCATTGTTCAAACTGATGCATCTGAATTAGGGGTAGGGGCAGTCTTATCACAACTCAATTCTGAGGGCCAGGATCAACCTGTTGCTTTTATCAGCAGGAGGTTGACCCCTAGAGAAAAGCGTTGGTCTGCCATAGAGAGGGAGACCTTTGCTGTGGTCTGGGCACTGAAGAAGTTGAGGCCATACCTGTTTGGCACTCACTTCATTGTTCAGACAGACCACAAACCTATACTTTGGCTAAAACAAATGAAAGGTGAAAACCCTAAATTATTGAGGTGGTCCATATCTCTACAGGGAATGGACTATACAGTGGAACATAGACCTGGGAGTACCCACTCCAATGCAGATGGACTCTCCAGATATTTCCACTTAGACAATGAAGACTGATCAGGTCATGGCTAGTCTTATTGTCCTTCTTTTGGGGGGGGGGGTTGTGTAGGAAAGTACCATCTTGCCTGGCATGTTACCCCCATATTTCGCTGTATATATGTTGTTTTAGTGTATGTGTCACTGGGACCCTGCCAGCCAGGGCCCAAGTGCTCATAAGTGTGCCCTGTATGTGTTCCCTGTGCGATGACTAACTGTCTCACTGAGGCTCTGCTAACCAGAACCTCAGTGGTTATGCTCTCTCTTTACTTTCTAAATTGTCACTAACAGGCTAGTGACCAATTTCACCAATTCACATTGGCATACTGGAACACCCTTATAATTCCCTAGTATATGGTACTGAGGTACCCAGGGTATTGCGGTTCCAGGAGATCCCTATGGGCTGCAGCATTTCTTTTGCCACCCATAGGGAGCTCTAACAATTCTTACACAGGCCTGCCACTGCAGCCTGAGTGAAATAACGTCCACGTTATTTCACAGCCATTTACCACTGCACTTAAGTAACTTATAAGTCACCTATATGTCTAACCTTTACCTGGTAAAGGTTGGGTGCTAAGTTACTTAGTGTGTGGGCACCCTGGCACTAGCCAAGGTGCCCCATATCGTTCAGGGCAAATTCCCCGGACTTTGTGAGTGCGGGGACACCATTACACACGGGCACTATACATAGGTCACTACCTATGTATAGCGTCACAATGGTAACTCCGAACATGGCCATGTAACATATCTAAGATCATGGAATTGTCACCCCAATGCCATCCTGGCATCGGGGAGACAATTCTATGATCCCCCGGGTCTCTAGCACAGAACCCGGGTACTGCCAAACTGCATTTCCTGGGGTTTCACTGCAGCTGCTGCCAACCCCTCAGACAGGTTTCTGCCCTCCTGGGGTCCAGCCAGGCTTGGCCCAGGAAGGCAGAACAAAGGACTTCCTCAGAGAGAGGGTGTTACACCCTCTCCCTTTGGAAAAAGGTGTCAGGGCTGGGGAGGAGTAGCCTCCCCCAGCCTTTGGAAATGCTTTGATAGGCAGAGATGGTGCCCCTCTCTGCATAAGCCACTCTACACCGGTTCAGGGATCCCCCAGCCCTGCTTTGGCGCGAAACTGGACAAAGGAAAGGGTAGTGACCTGCACCAGTACCTTTATTTTTAGTATATCTGTGTATTGTGTTTTCTTATGATATTGTGCATGTGATACCAGTGGTATAGTAGGAGCTTTGCATGTCTCCTAGTTCAGCCTAAGCTGCTCTGCTAGCTACCTCTTCTATCAGCCTAAGCTGCTAGACACCTCTTCTACACTAATAAGGGATAACTGGACCTGGTACAGAGTGTAAGTACCCCTTGGTACCCACTACAAGCCAGGCCAGCCTCCTACATTGGTTGTGCAGTGGTGGGATAAGTACTTGTAACTGCTTACCACTTTGTCATATTGTACTTTTCATAAGAGAAAAATATACAAAACAAGTTCAGTGTATGTACACCTAACCAAAAAGTTTACTTTTCTTCTCGTACTCTATTTGCTAAGTGCTGAAAAGTACCTCTAAACTTTAAATAAGTTTCTAAAAAGTTGAAAAAGTTTTTTTTTCTGTTTCCTTAAAAAGTTCTGCAACTTTTTCTTTCTTTTTCTGTCCCTTAAACCTTTTTCTATCATGTCTGGCACAGGTCCTACTCTTGATCTGGTCAGCTCTGCTTATGACCACCTTAACTGGAAAGGTGTAAGGAGTCTCTGCATTGATAGAGGTTTAGGGGTAGGGAAGAATCCCTCTAGAGAATTGTTGATTAACATGCTCATTGAAAATGATAAGGCCTTAGCTGGCACATCTGTTGAGAAGTTAGGAGATGGTTCACACTCTGATTCTGGGGCAGCCCCAGCAAGAATGTTAGATGGTATTCTTTCCAACTTGCCCCTTAGCAGACCACCTTGCATAACTGGTACTAATGTGAGCTCTCATCACAGTAGGGATGTCATTCCTGCAGGTCAAGTTGTTAGAGTGCAAACTGTTAGGGACAATTCTCCCTCTGTTCATTCACACCATTCTTCTGTGTCAAAGCATGCCCAACCCACCCACCCTGATGACAGAATGCCATCCTGGCATTGGGGAGACAATTCCATGATCCCCCTGGTCTCTAGCACAGAACCCGGGTACTGCCAAACTGCCTTTCCTGGGGTTTCACTGCAGCTGCTGCCAACCCCTCAGACAGGTTTCTGCCCTCCTGGGGTCCAGTCAGGCTTGGCCCAGGAAGGCAGAACAAAGGACTTCCTCAGAGAGAGGGTGTTACACCCTCTCCCTTTGGAAAAAGGTGTCAGGGCTGGGGAGGATTAGCCTCCCCCAGCCTCTGGAAATGCTTTGATGGGCACAGATGGTGCCCATCTCTGCATAAGCCAGTCTACACCGGTTCAGGGATCCCCCAGCCCTACTCTGGCGCGAAACTGGACAAAGGAAAGGGGAGTGACCACTCCCCTGACCTGCACCTCCCAGGGGAGGTGCCCAGAGCTCCTCCAGTGTGCTCCAGACCTTTGCCATCTTGGAAACAGAGATGCTGCTGGCACACTGGACTGCTCTGAGTGGCCAGTGCCAGCAGGTGACGTCAGAGACTCCTTCTGATAGGCTCTTACCTGTGTTGCTAGCCTATCCTCTTTCCTAGGTAGCCAAACCTCCTTTTCTGGCTATTTAGGGTCTCTGCTTTGGGGAATTCTTTAGATAACGAATGCAAGAGCTCATCAGAGTTCCTCTGCATCTCTCTCTTCACCTTCTGCAAAGCAATCGACCACTGACTGCTCAGTACTCCTGCAAAACTGCAACAAAGTAGCAAAGACGACTACTGCAACCTTGTATCGCTGGTCCTGCCGCCTCCTCGACTGTTTTCCTGGTGGTGCATGCTGTGGGGGTAGTCTGCCTCCTCTCTGCACTAGAAGCTCCAAAGAAATCTCCCGTGGGTCGACGGAATCTTCCCCCTGCAAACGCAGGCAACAAAAGACTGCATCACTGGTCCGCTGGGTCCCCTCTCAGCACGACTAGCGTGGTCCCTGGAACTCAGCAACTCTGTCCAAGTGACTCCCACAGTCGAGTGACTCTTCAGTCCAAGTTTGGTGGAGGTAAGTCCTTGACTCCCCACGCTAGACTGCATTGCTGGGTACCGCGTGATTTGCAGCTGCTCCGGCTCCTGTGCACTCTTCCAGGATTTACTTTGTGCACAGCCAAGCCTGGGTACCTGACACTCTAACCTGCAGTGCACAACCTCCTGGGTTTTCCTCCGGCGTCGTGGGATCTTATTTTGTGACTTCGTGTGAGCTCCGGTTCACTCCTCTTCATAGTGCCTGTTTCGGCACTTCTGCGGATGCTGCCTGCTTCTGTGAGGGCTCCCTATCTTACTGGGCACCCCCTCTGTTTCCTCACGCTATTGGCGACATCCTGGTCCCTCCTGGGCCACTGCAGCATCCAAAAACCCTAACCGCGACCCTTGCAGCTAGCAAGGCTTGTTAGCGGTCTTTCTGCGTGGGAACACCTCTGCAAGCTTCTTCACAACGTGGGACATCCATCCTCCAAAGGGGAAGTTTCTAGCCCTCTTCGTTCTTGCAGAATCCACAGCTTCTACCATCCGGTGGCAGCTTCTTTGCACCCTCAGCTGGCATTTCCTGGGCATCTGCCCAATCTTGACTTTGTCGCGATTCTTGGACTTGTTCCCCTTGTTCCACAGGTATTCTCATCCGGAAATCCACTTTGGTTGCATTGCTGGTGTTGCTCTTTCTTGCAGAATTCCCCTATCACGACTTCTGTGCTCTCTGGGGAATATAGGTGCACTTTACACCTACTTTTCAGGGTCTTGGGGTGGGCTATTTCTCTAACCCTCACTGTTTTCTTACAGTCCCAGCGACCCTCTACAAGGTCACATAGGTTTGGGGTCCATACGTTATTCGCATTCCACTTTTGGAGTATATGGTTTGTGTTGCCCCTGTACCTATGTGCTCCTATTGCAATCTATTGTAACTTTACACTGCTTGCATTACTTCCTTTTGCTATTACTGCATATTTTTGGTATTGTGTACATATATCTTGTGTATATTTGCTATCCTCATCCTGAGGGTACTCACTGAGATACTTTTGGCATATTGTCATAAAAATAAAGTACCTTTATTTTTAGTATATCTGTGTATTGTGTTTTCTTATGATATTGTGCATGTGACACCAGTGGTATAGTAGGAGCTTTGCATGTCTCCTAGTTCAGCCTAAGCTGCTCTGCTAGCTACCTCTTCTATCAGCCTAAGCTGCTAGACACTACACTAATAAGGGATAACTGGACCTGGTACAGAGTGTAAGTACCCCTTGGTACCCACTACAAGCCAGGCCAGCCTCCTACAGTAGTCAAGTGGCCCAGGTTATCTATAAAAATCTCTTTTGCGCATAGGAAATAGAGAAGACAGAAGGCAAAGTTTGGTGAGAGTTAAAATCATTTAGCTCTGCATTTGGTGGCGAGATTGGTTCATATTTCTAAAGTTAAATGGTATGCCCACATGTTGCCCTTTCTTCCACTATCCTCCTGTTTTTAGGTTTCACCAGCATAGCTCTTGCACTGTGCTTGCAAAGTCTTATATTACAAAAAAAAAATATTTAAAGGGACTGAGAACCTACCCTTACTTACCTGAATGCTCCATTTGTTCATTCAAAGGTTGCTCTAGCGTTGTTTAAATTTACTTGCGTTGTATTGGCTAGTAGGTCACTTCCTGTTCTTCTGCTCTGCTGTTCTTTCTGTTCTGCTTTTGTCATCGCGTGTAGTGTGAGGGAAGTACACCTTCCGGTTTTTAGTGATTGGTTACTTGCTAGTGTTTGTACGCGAAAAGATAAACTGTACGCAAGTCAATTTGCGTTGAAATGTGTGTAAACATGTCGGCCATCTTGCAATAGAGTATAGAGTGCAGATGTGAAGCAAGCAGCGAGTGGGCTCAGTATGTTGTGTTTTTCATTACTTAATAATTACATTTCTGATGAATAACAGTTGTGAATATTACAATTATTTATGTGTTCCCTTCTTAAATTACCACTCCCTTATTTTTAAAGAGAAGTAATTTGTATAATTGCGCGATGTTTTGTTTCAAATTGTTATTCTCTCAGTGACTTATTAACAGTCACAAGTGCAGTTATCTTGCAGGCACTAGGGTCATGATTTTAGTGGTGCAGCACGTGCAGTGACACTGGAGTCAAAAGCTCTAGGAACTCCCTCTAAACACCAGATATTGCTATATTTTACTACTAAACAGGTAGCCACAAGTGCAATTACTTTGCAGGCAATAGGGTAATGATTTGAATGGTGCAGAAGGTGCAGTGGCACTGGAGCCAAAAGTTGTCATAACTCCTCTAAGCACCAAATATTGCAATATTTTACTACCAAACAGGCAGTCACAAGTGCAGTTATCTTGCAGGCACTAGGGTCATGATTTGAATGATTCAGCAGGTGCAGTGGCACTGGTGCCACAAGGAGTCAGAACCCCTCCAAACACAGACTATTGTTAAATGTTACTACTAAACAGGCAGTCACAAGTACAGCTACTTTGCAGGCACTAGGGCCATGATTTTAGAGAAGCAGCAGGTGCAGTGACACCGGGGCCAAAAGCTCTAGGAACCCCACTAAACACAAATTATTACTAAATTTTACTTCTAAACAGGCAGCCACGAGTGCAGTTATCTTGCAGGCACTAGGGTCATGATTTGAATTGTGCAGCAGGTGTATTGGCACTGGTGCCACAAGGTGTCAGAACCACTCTCACCACAGACTATTGTTACATTTTACTACTAAACAGGCAGTCACAAGTGCAAGTACCTTTTTCTGGTACTAGGGTCATGATTTTAGTGAAGCAGCAGGTGCAGTGACACCGGGTCCAGAATCTCTAGGAGCCCCACTAAAAACAAATTATTACTAAATTTTACTTCTAAATAGGCTGTCACAAGTGCAGTTATCTTGCAGGCACTAGGGTCATGTTTGAATAGTGCAGGACATGCAGTGGCACTGGTGCCACAAGATGTCAGAACCCCTCTAAACACAGATTATTGTTACATTTTACTACTAAACAGGCAGTCACAAGTGCAGTTATCTTGCAGGATTAAGGTCATGATTTGAAAGGTGCAGCAGGCGCACTTGCACTGCGGGCAAAACTGTCATGGCTCCTCTAAACACCAAATATTTCTTAATTTTACTACTAAACAGGTAGTAACAATTGTGGTTACCTTGCAGTTAAAAGGGTCATGAATTGAATGGTGCAGCAGTTGCAGTGGCACTTTACTACACATTACTATTCTCTAATAAAATGGCATATTAAATAAGGTACAAATTACAAGTTTGGAACCCTGAGATATTAATTAAGCCTGGGCGGAGTTCGCGTAGCAGCGCTATGCGGAACTATGCAGAGTCAAGAAAAAACTCTGTCGCACTGCATGGAGTTCTTGCCGTGCCCTTTCGCATGACATTTAACGTCACTGGCAATGCAAAGTTGTACCTCGCATTGGAATTCTCGTGTGAACAACACCACGCGGTTCACATGGGCACGGCCATCTTGTTTTTTTGCTTGTGATGCTGGAGCCTACTTTTCTCTCCGTCTATATCTCTCCCATCCCTCTGTTTTAAAACCTATTTTCCCCTAGTCACTTTTTATTTTATTACCTTTTTCGCTTCCTCTTTTTATATTTTACCTTTTCTCCTATTTTTTGTGTGTTTTTTTTTTGCGACTTTTTAATTTTTTTCTTTTTTTTTCTTTACTTTCCCCCCTACCTTTTTCCTAATTCAGCCATCCTTATCTCCCCCCCCCCCAATTCCCCAGCACCATGGCACAGCAGGGGAGTGGCAGCGCCAGGCCCCCATCTCTCAGCAGCCTTTCTTGCGTGCAGCGGCGATGTCAAGGGCTGCAGCCCGCCCAATATTTTCTGAGGTGGAGATGAATGCCTTGGTGTTCTATGTGCAGCACCACCTCCCCTCCACCTTGGCAGCAGGCCCGGGTCTCAGTACGGCCTCCGGGAGCACCAGCAGTGCTGGGAGAGGGTTGTAGGGCTGTGCGTCACAGCTCTGGGGTCTGGCTCACCCAGCAACAGCTGACGCACCAGTGGGCCAACATCCTCGATCAGGAGATGGACCTGCTAGGAATCAAGGTTGCGGGGGTCGTGAGTAAAAACTAATTATTAGTTGTGCTCTATGCTAATAGTTTCTTCCCAAATAGCAAGCAGGCTGCTCATATGCAGGTAAGTTAACTTTATTTTTCAAATATAATATGGGATCGTCATCTAGAGAGGTGCCCAGTGCTACCTAATTGTACTTCTTTTTGGTGCTTGCTTGGGATGGTTAAGAAGTAACGCAGAGACTCCTCCTGTGCCCTGTCTAAGATAGTCATTGTTAATATGTTAGTATTAGTGATTTTGCATGTTCTCTCACTTCTCTGTGCCTTTCTTTTTTGTAGCACGTAAAGTGCCAATTGCCAAGCAATTTCCCATTGAAGTGTAGTAGTATTGCATGCATACAATCTATGCAATGAGAGATCGAGAATGAGGTGAGAACTGTATAAATCATTCATTGCAATTTATTAGTAATTCTAAAACGTAGTTTAGGAAATTAGGAATAGGGTTAGGAAATTTGGAATAGGAAGGTCCGTGATACTAGTATTATTATTATACAGGCGCTCTGAACCTCTGATGTAGAAATGTTACTGTGTTTGCCTTTTCCTTAAAAAAATTAATATTCTTGGAGACATTATTTATTAACAGAACCACTAATCTTTTCTAAAATTCTTCTTACATCATCCAGCATTTAGGGTCAGGAGGAGGGCTAGTGTTGAGGCGGGTGAGGCAGCTGAAGGTGGCCCCTCCACAAGTGCAGGGCAGATGGCTCTGCTAGCCCGGGTAAGTCCTCCTGTTGTTGTTATTAATATTAATATTTATTTCCCTAACTTTTACCGCTCCACGCTTAGAATAATTTTTTACCTTTTTACTGTGCCTTTCTCTGAATTTTTTTTCCAACTCCACTTCGATTTATCTGTTTCGTAAATTATTCTAACCCTGCATTATCCTATTTACTTATTTTCTCTATATTTCAAGTTTCTTTACTTCAAACTGGCTTGCTATGCTGGTCTGTCTGTAGCTTCTTTTCTTCTGCTTTGTCAGTGAGCTTTCCCTCTCCCCTTATGTATCTTATCTTGTGGAGTGGTGGTAAGGCTCAGAGAACACATGTACTGAAGAATGCATGCCCATGTAAGTTATTCTACACATGTGTTGTGAGAAGGCTTTCTTTTTCTTGCTCCAGCTCAATCATTAAAAAAAGGAAACAAAAGGTGTTTTGAACATGCTCATGTAATTGGTTGTACCTTCCAATGTTGTGTATGTATTATTAGTGTACTAGCAGTTAATGACCGTGCATCATGGTTGGAAGTACGAAGAAGATGGCCCTATTGCATTAGCCAACCAAGACCATATGTCCTTCATTGACCAATTATTGCACCTTTTTATTTCTCTTGAAAAAACTCAGGGGCAGATTTAAGAGCACCTAGCACCTCCTTAGCACCACCATAGCGGCATTTGTTTACGCTAAGATGGCGCCAAAGTGTAATTTTCCCCGTGCCGTATTTGCAAAGTGACGCCATGCATGCATTATGCCACTTTGTAAACCCTTGCGCTGCCTTAGGCTCGTGCTGGCCATAATGTATTCAAGGGGGTGTTCTCCCGTTAGGGGGGCCGAAAAAATGGAGCAAGGAAATCTAAGAGATTTCCTTGCACCATTTTTTCAGCACTTTTAACACACATCAATAGCGTAAAAAAAGTATGCTATTGCCCTCTACCCTGCGCAATTGTGCACTGTATTTTAAATATGTTGGACATATGGTGGCAGTAGGGGCTTGCTAAGGGGTGCAAGGGAAGTGGCGCTGCTCTATGTGCAGTGACACTTTTCTTAAATCTGCCCCTCAGATTCATCAATAGCTAGTTCGACTCCTCCATTACCATTTTTTTTACTTGAGTACCTGGTTTTTAAAAAATTGCCAAACAACAAAATGCCCACCTGATATTTTGATAAAAGAGTATCGGTAACTGAAATAGTGATGTATTTTCAGTTGTATTTTGCTATTACAAAAAAACAATAGGGGGGAGTCGTTTGTGGCATCTAATTTGTGTAATCTATTTTTCTAGTCTCACCGACCACCAGTGCTGGGGACAGCAGCGACAACACCGTCACAGCTGTGGGAGCGGATGAGGGGGAACTCTCTGTGGCGGCAGTTGGGGGAAGTGGTAAGTCCTATTGCTTGCTTATTGACAATTAGTAATATAGTCACCACAAGGGTGTACTAGTATTGTTGACTCACTCATCAATACCTTACTTTTGCAGATGCAGAGGAAGTTAAATAAGAACTGGTCTAATCTATCAGCAACTCAGCATGCTAAGGTTTATAAAATGAACTTGAACTATGATCTGTTTTGGAAAATTGAAAGAAGGATGAAAGTAGAATGGATGGGTGAAATATAATATGAAGGATGTGTGTGTGAATTAAAGGGTGCATAATAATATTCATATAGGTGGGTGATGAGGAGGATGATAGTATGCATGTGTGGGTGAAGGATGGATGAAAGGGTACATGGGTGAAGGATGCCAGCCCCGGTGAGTGAAAGGATATGGGTGAAAGGATTCCACCCCTGGATGGGTGAACCGACTCCTCGGGTGGGTTAGATCTCACGGATGGGTGAACGGGTGTAAGGATGCTTGGGTGGTTGTTGGGTAAATGTATGTTGGCGAAAGGTTAGTAGAGAGCCATGTTTGGAATTTGGATGGTTTTAAATAACGAAGGACTAGATGAGAGAATGTAAAGCTTAGCTTAAATGGTGTGTATCAAAGCCAAGGGTGAAGAATAAGAGTACTAGAAGTACATATTTGCAATGATGAATAGATAAATGCCATTAATTTAGAACAACAGTAGAGAGAAGAATACTTGATTCTTGACAGTTATCACCTTAAAATTGAATAGCCTGAGGTGACCACCAAATGGACTGCTACTGTGCCAATACACTGCATGATTTTCAACAAGTGTTTTGCTCAGAGCATTGTTTACAATTTCTCTTTTTTCATTCTTGATATAGCTATTTCTGCTGGTCCACCATCACAACAGGAAATAGCAGCCCATCTGTGGCAGATGAAACTGGAGGCCATACGGGCTGGGTACCAGCGGCTGGTGGTCCTCGAGGAAGAGGAGGAGGAGGAGGCGGCGGCAGCAGTTACTGCTGCCAGTACTCAGGGCCCCAGCTAGGCCCCAGTGCCTGTAGCCCAGCAACACCTACATGCAGTGCCAGGGCAGCTGCCCACCATTGCATTATACCTGTTGCCCCCCCTCAGAGACCGTCTTCCAACGCCACGTCCTTCGGAGGCTGGTGCAGTTAGAGGCCTCTCAAGCACATGTGCAGGGGCTCCTCAGGAGAATCCTGATTCGCCTTTAGTGCCCTCCTTGTCCCTTTTCTAACCTTTTACTTTGGTGGGTGGGACTTGTGGGTGGAGAAGATGGGAATGGGTTTGTGCAGGGCTTTTATTTTTTTAATCTTTCTATGCAACATTAGACTATTGGACATTTTTTGTTTTGAACATTGCTTGGGGAAAGGGACATTTGTTTGGGAGTAAGGGTGGGCCAGTTGTGGGTGGAAGGGGTGGGTATTTATTTATTATTTTTGTTAGGGAAGGGCTAAAATAAATAGTTATTGACAGTTTGTTATGCCTAAAATCTTTTTTTGGGGTGTTCTACTTCACTCTGCTGCCTTTACGCAGCGTGTTTTTAAAATCTTCTGATAGTGCGTTCCTTTTGCCGCAGCATGTTTTACAAATCTTCTGATAGTGTGTAACAATTATTTATGCAGTTAGATAACCTTGTCCCAATACTCTTCAAGTCTCTGCAGTGCATTCTGCAAAATTTGACTCATAGGAGTGGGGCGGAGAGATTTGCCATTGCCAATTATATTGCCTAAACTAAATGTACAACAATGCTTCATAATTCTGTTACCTGAATGGATGAAGCGAGGGCTGGGTGGTTTCTCAAGGTACCCTGGTGGTGTAGCAGTGACATGCTAGCGCACTAACAGTCAAGGCATTGGAAGCGAGGTTCCACTCTACCTAGGTGAACTCAAGTGAAGATCCTGCACACTAAGTTGAGGTTGCTTCTACCATATTCACCCCACCAAGTGTGAGATGAATCAATGGTGTAATTTATTAAGTAACACCTCAATCAATCACATCAATCAATCATACAGCCAAAGGGAAGAGGGATAGGGATTTGCTGAATGGATGAGAAGTGATTTTGGGCAAGGTGTGACAAAAGGGCAAACACAACACAAACACAATATTCATTTGGGGAAATGATCAGCAGCCTGTTGTGGGAGTAATAGAAAAACATGAATATCTAGGGCACAGATAACTTTACATTCTGTCATCCCCAGTGAGACCCAAGTCGTATATATAAAAAAATCTTCAGTCAGCTATGTTTGCAAAATAGTACATATAATTAATCTTGGGGTGAAGCTAACACATACCTCTAAACAAAAGAATATTTAAAGAAAAATTATACTAGTCTGTACTGCCATATTAGGTGGTGCATCTGCAATTTTCCTGGATTGCCCCGTCAATCTTCTTGGGTGCCTGTCGAAAGCAGTTCGATAAGGTAAGCATGAGTGTTATGGTGCAAGGGAAGAGAAGTCCTGTGGATTGTAAAACAGAAATGATTTTCATCATGATATTGTAGAATCAAGAAAGATGGAATGGAAGGTAAGCTTCATGAGGAGTAGTGTACCATGAAGACTAAGAGGTGGCAGAGCAAGAGAAAAGACCTTTGACAAGTGTAAGCATGTATCGGGATGGTCAAACTCGCACCTGTCATGTGCATCATAACATTTACTCTAGAGCACTGCATAATGTGACATTATCATCCATCACGTCTGTCTCCTCCAGTTTCCTACAACAGGCCTCCCACCCAACCACATAGTTTCAAGTTTGAGCCAGCCAACAGACAGACACAGCAGCATTGCATTTCCCAAATCAAGTAATTGACGCACCTCTCACCATCAGTCCACAGATTGGAGTAGGCCTCTTAGACTCATCCTCACATCACCCCTGTTGATTTCCATGAAGTTGATAACTTCCTTCTTCTGGCAGTTGTTTAAGTTGTCAAATCACACTCTGATTCCTTCCACCATACTCCAGACTCTGATTAAAGATTATTATCTCCATACCAACTACTCCCTAAAGTTGCAGTCTCAATTCCCAATTGAGATAGAGCGACCTGTAACTGTTTAACAACAAGAGAAGCATTGAGTATTTTTTATTTTCTGGTCTAGAGTTTTGTTTGTTAGCTAAATGGACTGGTCAGGTCTTCTTTGACAAATGTGAACCAGAAAGCAGAGCACAGGAAAACAAAGCAGTGTGAATGCGGTGGCAAAAAATTTTGGGAAGTGAGAAAGGGGAAAGGGTAAAAAATCACCTTAAAAAAAAGAAAATCATCACCTATTATTATTTTTATGACACCAACATTGTAAATCGATCATGACACAAGCACAAGCCAGCTTAATATATTTAAACAATATAAACACCCACTTTCACTATCTGCCACCACTAGACATGATGAGTCACACGAACCATCTCAATTCTTAACATTGAAACAAGTATCCCTCATATCAATCATTGAGGCATACATATAGCATTACTTATCTATTCCAATCAAGCTTATTGGCACATTACTGACCCTCTTCGATTCAGGAAAAGAAACACAAATTGGCCAGTAAGTTGTAAACAAATATCCGGGTCAGTCTTGCTAGGGGACAAAAGAAAGGATAGGCACAGAATGACGGCATGCATTGTCTCTCAAATCTCCTTGAAGTGATTTTGGTGGGTTTGGCGGCTTCTTCAAGGCACCCTGGTCCAACTACAATTCAGTCATACATGTGCCTAAAACAGTTGCTGTTTATTAGTCATATAGACAGAAACAAACAATATACAATAATAAGGGTCCCACAGCTAGCTACTTTTTGTTATCTCAAAGCTGTTCATAGTAGAAAGCAGAAAGCTCTATGGTGCCCCAGGTCTAGTCAAGTAAGTAGAGTTCATCCTCAACTCAGGTGGTTCACCCAGACGTTGGTCAGCTAACACACTACCACGACCAAAGTCCGACCAATCATCACCCTCATCCACCTCCTGTTGTACTTCAGGTATGCTGTAATTTGGTGGTATCCAATGCTGATTCATTTCGATCATGGCCAATCCCTCGACATTTTGGGGTGAGCACTGTCATAACTGCTCCAGCTGCACTGAACACACGCTCAGCAGACAGATTGGCTACAGGGCAAGCCAGATATTTTATTGGCAGCCTGCTGAGCACTGTCCATTGGTGCCACTTCCCATGCCAATGTACCAATGGGCTTTGATCCAGATAGACCTCCGTTTGGTCATCCAGTTAGGCCTGGACCATCCACTCAATAGTCATTGATGTTCCACCTTGCTCAAGCTCTTTTGTCTTCGCCTCTGAAGTGGACCTAAGCCCTGCCTTTAGAAACCAATCAAATGCAGATTTTACGGCTGCTGCACCGGTTCCTGTTGTTGTTGCTGGTGTTGATTTTGGCTGCTGTGAGCCAACAGCACTGTCCGCAGGCTCTATGGAAGTTGTCGGCTGCACCTCAGAACTTCTGCCCATGAGTGGGCCTCTAGTTTCCAGCCGTTCTTTTTCTAAGTCTCTGGCTTGCTCAGCAATTCATGTTTCGTAGGCTGAAACATCCCCATCTGGAAAAGGAATGAAGGTTTCCAGTAATTGATTGTACCGTTGGCCAAGAATTGTGGCACAGACATAATGTTTGGATAACACAATGTCTCTCTGAAACCTTGTGTTAACGGATAAGCGAAGGATTAAGCTCTCCAATGTAAAAAAAATATATAATAAAATATAAAAAACTGCTCATACAATATATTTAGTAATAAGCATTGACCAACTAGGCCTGAAGAAACGCACAAAATGGCCGCTAGCCACATGGTGAAATAGCAACCAGCAAGGAGGCATGGCCACCACAACAAAGAAGAACACATGAAGGCCTAAAGTACACTGGCTGCCTACACAAAATGGCTGCAAGCCACATGGTCAAACAACAACCAGCAAGGAAGCCTGGTCACAACCACAAAGAAGAACACATGCAGGCCTAAAGCACACTGGCTGCCTACACATAATGGCTGCCAGCCACATGATCAAACAACCAGCAAGGAGGCATGGACGCCACAACAAAGAAGAACACATGCAGCCCTAAAGCACACTGGCTGCCTACACAAAATGGCCGTCATCCACATGGTCAAACAGCAACCAGCAAGGAGGCATGGCCACCACAACAAAGAGGAACGCATGCAGGGCTAAAGCACACTAGCTACCTACACAAAATGGCCACCAGCTACATGGTCAAACAACAACCAGCAAGGAGGCATGGTCACCACAAAAAAGAAGAACACATACAGAACTACTGGCTGCCTAAACAAAATGGCCATCAGCTACATCAAACAACAAGCAGGATGAATAGAAAACAAAAAACACATATAGGTATAGGACAATAATTGTGCCTACACAAAAAAGGCCCCAGGCCACATGGCATGGGAAACAAAGAGAAATGGTGGCAAATGACAAACACTCATGCACTGGCCAGACAAAGAAGTCACTGGTACAGGAAAAAAACAGCATTAAATCACTATTAGTAATTCCAAAAACTAAAATTAAAGAGGCTAAAAATGTTTACAACCACAATACACATCATACAAAGGCATCAAGTACTATATCGTCCCCCCCATACACTGCTTGCAGAAAAGAAAATGTGAAATACCGCCAAACAACATTTTGTTATCTTTAATCCAATGCCATCCATGCTGTTTCCGTTCCACAGACACCACAAAAAGTAGTTTTTCATCATGGAGAAAATGCAGTGAACTGTTAAACATGTTTCCTTGGTAGAACACAAGTTATAACTATAAGTTAAAATACAACTAGGCCACACATGCAGGCCACCCACCAAAATAAAGTTACAAAATCAAATAAAAGTACAGAAAAATCCTGGGGTGCACCCCCTATCAAACAAACAAAATGTACAACACCCTTATACAAGTGTTTTTAAGCATAATTGTGAAAACTCAAATACAACAGTCCTTAAATCCAATGCTATATCCAGGAGACCAGAAAAGTGATCCTTTCAGCTCGAAATCCAAGTGAACAGTGACCAGGAGATGGACAGAGCCGTGTGAGGAGCCTGCTGGACAGGAACAGGAAGTTGGAGTCTCTGGAGCACTTCCTGTTATTGGGAAAAAAAACTCCTCGCACAACGCGAACAGCCAAGTAGAGAAGATTTTTCACTCGAAGTTGTAGATTTTAGCTGCTTCAACTTCGCCACGTTGCAGCAGCAGTTGATCATGCTCACTCGCGCTCGCCTACATAAAAAAAAAACACGCCGGAAGTCACTGGTGCGGTGCTAAGTCTCGCGAGCGGGTAAAAAATCTAATTTGTGATTGCAAGAGAGCGGTAGTCTTTTGTTTTACATCTCGCGCGTGGAAATGACAAAAGGCGTGCCAATATGGGAAAAACTGAAAAAAACTCCACTACGTTGGTAACTCTGCGTTCCCAGCAAACTCCGACAGCAAAGCGGAATTTTATGCACCAGTCTAATATTAATTCAACATATATCACAACATCAACAACTATTAACAGTATATCAGATTTAAAACAAACAGTATTATAACCTTTTTTAATATTTCTAATGCAGTTAATAAGAATGTAAAACAAAAAAAACTAAAAACTGAAATCAATTGGCTTTGCCAATGCTTGTTTTTCCTTCTCTGTTCTTCTGTTTCTAGAAATTTGCATGTGGATCTTTCTTAGGTCCTAGGTCTCCTTCAGGTAATTACCCAGAATTACCTACTTCTTTTTTTTGCATAATTTATGCAGTACTCCAAGCCTGAAAGGGTATTGTTTTGACTCATACTGGGTGTTCCCTTGTGTCTGGACAAAGCTAAACCTCTCTGAAGAGCTATAATTATAGCAAAATACTTGTCAGGGGTTGCTGTTATTCATTCTATGTTTGCTTGGATTGTATTTTACCTACTCGAAGCTGTGGTACTGTGCCTGGAGTGGTAAAATACTTTTGTCATTTTAAGGATTGGCAATGGATGGCACTGTGCTAATCCTATGCTTAAAGACTTTGCTGTTGAAATGGCAAAATAATTTGTCTCTTTCTAGCTCAGCGAGATGGCACTGTGCTAATCCAATACTTAAAAACTTTGCTAGAAAAACAGACATTTGAGCTGAGCAAACTTAGAGTGTCACTGGTGTTGTAGAGTGCACTATACAGGAGTTTCTTCGCCATCTAAACTTGGGAAATGCCCAGAGTTTTATGGAGATATGTACACGCACACACACTTGGTCTCTCTCTTTTTATTGATTTATTTATGTATTTACATATGTGTAGGGTGAGTGGTGGAGGGACTTGAGGCTTTATTAATTTTGTACAGGTTGGGGGAATAAAATTTCATTTTAATTGTTGTTCTCCAAATCTCTTGTTTCTATGTATTTTCTAATGTCCAGTGTTGGACTCTGTTACCAAGTGTGACATTTTCAGCCATTCCTTGCTTCAACCAACTGCCAAACAGCCCACTGCATTCCATGAGTTCTTTCTAAGGCCATATTTTTAATAGGAGCCATGAAGCCACTGACAGCAAAAGGATACACTATACATGTAAGATATACTTATGACAGACAGTCCTTGTGAATAGCTAAAGCCTCTCATTTACAGTTCTGTTCAATAATGCAGGACCCAGAAGCAGCCCATGCATAAACTCCACTCCCCCAGTTGTACTCTTTCATTAACGATTTGGTCGCTATTAGTGTGGTTTATCAAGTTGCTGCAGACTGTTCCTTCCTCTGCTTGGCCTTCTTAGCCCCACCATCCTGCACCATCCAACCATGACTCCCCTGTACACTATAGCAGAAAAGTGCCTTCCCTCTCTTGCCTCGATTGGACTGACTGCTTCCCTGGTTATGAGTATTTCTGTAGCCTGACCTGCACCTGTGTGCAGGGAGATCTAAAGCCACATTTATGACGCGGTTTGTGTCGCGTTTGCACTACACAATGTGGTACATATGTGATGCAAACTTTAAGTAAGATTTAAGAAGCCACAGGAAACGCCACTTTGCGTGGTCCTGGGTGGCTTCATAAATGTAGAGTAAAGCAATGCAACACAGATCACTGTGTTACCTTACTCTGTGGTAGGGAGGCATTCCGTGGGTGCTGAATGAGTGTTCCCACGCAAGTCCCATGGTTTTTGGCACATTCCCAGATTTACCAGAACAGGTAAACCTGGGAACACCCTAAAAAAGATACCCCTCCCTAGGAGAAGCATAACAATTTTATCCAGCATTTTGCAGCACACATAGAGGAAAAAGCCTCTCAGACTTGTTTTTGTGCAGGAAGGTGCTCCTTCCTGGATGCAACTCAGGTACCCTTGCACCATGGTGCAGGGGTGTCTGTGTTGGTCACAGACAGCCCATTGTGCACCAGTGTAAGGAAAAGGACAGGATTGTGCCCTACTGCCTTAAATATGGTGCATTCCTGCTCTTTCCTAGTGATGCAACACATCAAGGTCCTGGGGAGGCATACCTTTTTGGTGCATTCCCAGATTTACCAGTTCTAGTAAATCATGGAAGTTGCATGGGAACACCCATGCAGTGCCCATGGAATGCCTCCCTAGCGCACAGTAAGGCAATGCAACTATTTGCACTGCAATGTTTTACTCAAGATTTATGGAGCCACTCAGCACTATGTGAAGTGGCCTTGCATGGCTTCATAACTCTGACTGAGAGTGGTGTGTCTGTCTATGTGCAGGGTGAGTCTTGGGTCTGTGTGCACTGTGTGGTAAGTGCAGGAAGGTGCCATATCAAGCCAAGCAAGCTTGCACCTCCTCTTTCAACTCAGGCTTTCTCACTGTGTTAGCTGACTCATTATATTCAGGTCGAACCAATTTGCCCCACCACTTTTAAAACCCACCAGCCCCCACTGCACTGATGGGCGCAGTGTCGGAACACCCATCCCTGGCATGATAGTTGCTGCTGCATCTCTGCAGTCTCACATTGTCTGGGACAACATTATCTGACTGCACTCTCTCTGTGGGGGAAACAACACTGTTACTCCCCAGATGTTCTCATAGGTGGGTTCACCCTTTCGCTCGGTCACCTCATAAGACCCAATCCAACGGTCCTGGAGGGCCCCGAGTTCCACAGGTTTCATAACTCACACTTTCTGCCCAGGCTGCAATTCCACTGTGGCAGAATTTTGGTCATACCACTCTTTCATCTCAGCTTGGCTAGTTCTAAGTTGTCTAAAGCTTGCTTCGACAACTTAGCCATTTGGCTTCTGAAGGCCAGCATGTAGCTTACTACCTCTTGGGGAACTTTCCTGGGAGCTTGCTCCCACCCTTCCTTGACCAAACTCAGAGGTCCTCTGAATCAGTCTATACAAACGTTCAAAGAGGATGAAGCAGGCTCCCTTCTGTGGCACCTCTCTGTGTACAAACAGAAGGCATGGCAAGAGGATATCTCACTTTTTCCTCAAGGCCTGAGGCAGGCCTCTAATCATGCTCTTCAGAGTCTTGTTGAACCTCTCAACAAGGTCATTTTTCGTGGCTGGTAAGGAGTGGAGAATTTATAGGTTACCCCACACTCCTTCCATATTAACTGCATATAAGCAAACATGAAGTTGGTGTCCCTGTCAGATATCACTTCCCTGGGGAAACCCACTTGGGTGAATATCCCTATCAGGGCCTTTGTCACTGCAGGTTCATTAGTGGTCCCTAGAGGAGTTGCCTCTGGCTACCTAGTGGCATGATCCACCAGGATAAACCTGTTGCTTGAAGCAGTCAGGGGGTCCATAGGCCCAATAATGTCAATGTCCACCCTCTCAAAGGGTGTGCTAATGGCAGGTAGGGGATTAAGGGAGGCTTGAAGCCTCTGCTCTGTTTTCCCACTGGTATGGCAAGTCACACAAGCACCACAGAATGCAGCTGAGGCATTCTTGTTCCTGCCAAGGTACTTTCATGAGCCTGCTATAGTTGGAAGTCCCTGTACCATTGGGGGTCAGCCAGGGCTGTTGTTCTCCCATGCACAGGAGCCTAAGGCTCACTGTAAAGGAGGTTATCCTCCCAGTAAATTTGATGGCTACCAGAGTCATCATCTGCTGCTTGGGCGTCAGCCTGTTGCCTCATGCCATAAAGGGTTGGGCACTCCCTCTGTGCCCTTGTAAATGGCCCTTTTTGCAGGGTTGCCCCCAGACTTTGTGCCTCTGACCTCCTGTTTTTGACTGTGTGTTGAATTTCATTTTTGCTAGCTTTAGGACTCTGGGAACTTTACCACTTTACCAGTGCTAAACTGCAAGTGATCCCTGTCTAATTTGTATTGGTGATTGGTTTATCCATGACTGGCCTATTTGATTCCTTAATAATTTCCTTCAAAAAGTGCACTATATTTGCCCAGGGCTTGTAGGTCAAGTACTACTAGTGGGCCAGCAGCACTGATTGTTCTAGCCACATGAGTAGGCCTGTAAACATGTCTCAGACCTGCCACTGCAGTGTCTATGCATGAAGTTTTAAATGGCCTCTTTGACCTGGCAAGTGCATCCCCTTGCCAGGGCCAAACCTTCTCTTTTACTATATGTACCCCTAAAGCAAACCCAAAGCAGCCCCATGGGTAGGGTGCACTGTATTTAAAAGGTAGGGCATGTACTGGTGTGCTGTACATGTCCTGACAGTGAAATACTGTTAAACTCTGATTTCACTATTGCAAGGCCTATCTCTCCCAGAAGGCAACATGGGGATTGCCTTGAAATATATTTTAAGTGTAATTTCCATTGGGAGCAGATAGAGATATGGAGTTTGAGGTCTCTGAACTCACAGTTTAAAAACACACCCTTTGGTGAAGTTGGTTTCTCAATTGTGAGTTTGAAAGTGCCACTTTTAGAAAGTGGGCATTTTTTTCTTAACCGTTTTGTGCTCTGCCTGTCTGCAGAATACACGTCTGGTCAGGCTGACAGTTGGGCTGTTTGTCCATTCACTTTAGACAGTTACACAAAGGGAACTGGGGAGTGCCCTGCATGTCCTGATGGCCCATCGCCAGGCTGATAGGCTTTCCTGAGCTAGAGTGGTGGGAGGAGCTGACACTTGCACCTAAATAGGGCTGTGCCTGCTTTCACCTAAAGCAGTCTCTAATCCCCTGGATTGTGTGTGGGGCCAGGGCAGGTAAAGTGAGGGTCTTGTGCACTAGAAAGACTACTCTATGAAGTTTGTCAACTTCAGAGACAGAAAGGGGTATAAGTACTGGACCTCTGACACCAGATAGTTAGAATCCTCCTGGACTGAGGAAATTATGCCAGGAAGAAGAGCTGGATGCTGTAGGAGGGACTGCCACTCTGCCTGTTGCTTTGTTGTGCTGCCCTGCTGCTTCTGTCCTGGGAATGAAAGGACTGGTCTTGGCATTCTACATCCTGCTTCCAAGGGTTCTTCAAGGGCTTGGACTGAGCTTGCCTTTGGTTATGAAGTCTCAGGGACATCAAAGACTTCACCAACCAGGGCCTGGTCTGTCTTGTTGAGAGTCCTGACATGCTACGTGGTGCCATATTCAGTTCCTTGGCCTTTGGAGGGAGTTCTGGTGCAACAAGGAAGAAACTAGTGCATCGACTTCCAGAACGACTTTGGAACCAGTGCTGCTCTCTGACCCTGTGCTGCTGCCTGCACCGAAGCCGTGGTCCCCACTGACTGCAATGACCATGACCTATAACACAGCCCCTACGCCGCCGCAGCACCTTCGGAGTCCCGCCATAGCATGAGTCTGGAGTGCAGTGTCACCAATGTCCGTGGCACCCGGCTCCGACTCTGCCGCAGCACCTGTGGCCCTGTGGTTTGATCGTGACACTGCAAAGTCGAGGCCTCTCATCTTGATCTGCTGCATTCATAGACCCTGCCTAGCAGTAAGGAACCAACACCTCACATCCCCAGTGGCAGTAAGGAACCAATGAGGCACTGGCTCCAGCGATGCCTCACCTCCCTGACTCCGTGCAATGTCTTTGTTTCCTCATTGTTTTCCAAGTTACTGTAACTGAGGTCTACACGAAGCCGTGGCCGGCGGCACTTCCTCAGTGGGTAGTGCTGGACTGTTGGAAGCGACTCAGTCAAGCCGTTTTGATAGCCCCAGTTGGAGCTATTGTGTTTCTAAGCACTATACTACATTTAGCCCCTCATTACGAGTCTGGCAGTCCTGGGACCACCAGACTCACGGTGGAGGTCGGATTGCCGCCAAAGCGGCAGTCGGGCCTCCACATTATGACCCTGGCAGAGCCGCCACGGTCTGACCGACGGCACCGCCAGCTTGCTGCCAGTCGAAAGCCTGGCGGTGCCGGCGGTCTTAATCCGCAATACAAGTCCCTTCTCCTCTGGCTTTTGCATGGCAGTCCCATGGACAGCCCAGTCATGCTTTTCACTGCCTAAATTGCGGGCAGTAAAAAGTGCGAGCCGGTGTCAATGTTGTGGTGAGATTCCTGCTGGGCCAGGGGACGTAAATGCTGTTTCCGTCCGCTGGCCCAGCAGAAAACTCATCATAGGGCCAGTGGGCAGAAAACTGGAGTGGTGGTTTTCCAACCTAGAAAGGTTGCCCACAAAACTCTTAATGAGGGCCAAAGTCTTTGAAAATGTATATATTCACTTGTGTTTGCTGGTTTTTATTGTTGTTTTGATCTTGTTTTACTCAGATTAATATTAGCTATTTTTCTAAACTGGTGTGGAGAACTTTTGTAGTGTTTCTCTGTATTACTGTGTGTGTGTCTACAAATCCTTTACACGTTGCCTCTGAGATAAGCCGGACTGCCCATGCCAAGCTACCAAGAGGGTGAGCAGGGGTTATCTTAGCTGTGTGTCTCACTTACCCTGACTAGAGTGTGGGTCCTTAATTGGACAGGATGCAAACTACTGCCAACTAGAGACCCCATTTCTAACAACATTACAGTACTCCTCCTCGGTGGGTCCTCATTCCATCCAACAAGCTCTGGCAGGTCACTAATTTGGAAAATGTCCTCCTTAGAGGTCTATAGGGTGGCCACCACAGGCGCCCCATCCACCTTACTGGAAAGGCATTCAGGGACTGGTTTTCCATGCCTTTTGCCTTCCCCTTCTTAGCAGCAGGCTGGGCTATTGTTTCAGGCTACAGCCCTTTTTGACTCCCATCCTAGGCAGCCTTGGACCTTGCCATGGCACAGATCCACTCAGGTAACCCCAACATCTCCACATGAGCCTTGAGCTCCACTTTCTTAAAGGTAGTGTGCTCAAGGTCATTACAAACCAAACAGTCCACAAGTATGGTAGGGATCACTGCAACTTTTGGAAGACCTGATTCCCCCCGTCATTCAAATGGAACAAGACCAACTGTATAGCGACTCTCACTGTTGTCAGCCAACACAACTTGGTGGAAAGCATTCGGCATCACCTGCTATGGGGCAGCAGCTGACTCCTTACCATAGGCATGATGGCACCTCTGTCCCTCAGAGCCTCAACACCTTGCCCATTTATGGTGACCCGTTGCATGTACTTGGTAATATTAGAGGGCACATAGATCATAGGACCAATCTCACTGTTATCCAGGGACACTAGGGTAACCTCACTAAACTCCCCCTCTAGTAACTGGTACAAACTGTTCCGCCAGCACTACATTCACCAACCCTGGACCTACAGTGGAAGGTAGTGCTCTTTTTGGACACTTGGTATCACCCTTGAAGTGTCCATATTCACCACACTAATAGCATTAGGGTGTTTTGGGCTACTGACTTTTGTCAGGGTAGTTTTACTTCTAGTGGGATGTTTGGGAATGAAACAAGACTCTTTTTCCTGGGAGTTGTTTTGGGGGCCTTTAGAGAACTCTGTCTTTTTATCTCCCCATCTTTCTTATGGTGGGAAACCTGACCACCTATTTGGGAGTCCCCCCACATACCTTTTTGGACACTCTGGTGCTGATCCAGACTTCTGCCTCCTGAGCAAGCTTCCTGGGGTCAGAAAGCTTACTGTCTACTAGGTGTTGGAGGAGCTCTGTAAAACAAAGCTCAAGCATGTGCTGCGTCAAAATCAAGTGGTACAGCCCTGTATAATCGTTTGCTTTTCTGACCCTCGCCCAGTCCTTCACAGACAAAGCAGTCCACCCAGCTCTGTGATGCAATCTTGTGACTGACCCTACATCTCTGTCAGAATTTCTCAGGGGTCGTCCCAAACCTGTTGACTAGTATGGTCTTCATAGCAGTATAGCATGTCTGATCTCCAACCTCTAGTGTGAGAAGTGTCTCCCTTCCCACTGTGGGCATGTACCTCCATAAACTACTACCCCAGGATTCCTCTGGGACTTTGTGCACTATTAGAGGTACTTCAGAGGCTGCAAACGGTTTGGCTCTGCCATCTCCACCACATAACTGTGTCTCATATTCTTGAATATCTGCACTCTGTCCTCAGTAGTAGACATTCCATGTATGCTGCCACCATTACTGCTGGACTCCACTTACAGTGCTCTGATATCCAGCACTCTGAGGTTTAGCTGATGGGTTAGTTCCCTATCCTCCAGAGCCAACCACTCTTCTAAAACGTGTTCCTTCTCAAATTTCAGTTTGGCAAGTTTCTCTTTCTGCTCTAGCTTCAATTTGGTAAGATCCAGCTTTAATTTCTATTCCTCCCTCCTGTCTGCCAGCTCCTCTGGGGACAGGTTCTTTGGAGGAGACACTGCTCCCTGCTCTGGGATGCCCATGGCTTCCAGCACATTGTTAGCCCCCTCCTCAGGCAGCCCCAAATCCTCATTAGAATCCAGGATCAGCTCTGTCATTTTCTTCCTCTAGAACTTCTGGCTCCTCCTACTCTGGGACCTCAGTCCCTGTATTCTGGGCCTCTGCCCAGGCTCTCAGAGCTTTCTGCATCTCCACCTTCTGAGTGACGCCTCTCATGGATGCCAGAAATTCTTTCAAAAATCTTTGAGCCAGTCCACAGTATAAGATTCTAACCTGACCAGCTCAAAATCAATGACTACAAATGCAGATGCAGTTGTGGTTTCTCTAGAGAGAGACGTGGGTTAGCAAAAAAATCAAAAGGCCAGTAAGGCAGAATTGAAAAAGGCTTGAATTGGTCTTACTATAGAGCTGTAGCAGATACTGAGGGCCTAATTTAGATCTTGGCACAACAACAACAAAACACACCTGAAGGTTGCACACAGCAACACAACCCAAAACACACACCAGACATCAGACATCAGACCCACATGCACATGGCACACACCACATCACCCAATCCAACTCTTTCTACCTTGACCAGCCAATTCAATCTCACACGCACATCCACGTACTGACTCACATACTCAACTGGACTCACAACATCACAGGTACTGAATTACTTGCATTGTGCATACATAGATATGGTGATAAGTGTGATGCTATCATTATTGTGATGCCATCATTCATTTGGCAATGAATAATGACACCACAATAACAATTCTGTATGTGTGGTATATGTGGTTTGTGCCAGTGTTTCCCAATCAATCACTGCCACAAATGTGTTTCTGACATACGCATGTCAGAGGTATTTAAAAAATTAAAAAAAACCTTTGGCATGTACATTACTGAAGAGGTTGCAAGCTAATGTGCAGTGCCCACACAACATACGTAGTATATGCAGTGTCCATACCTTTGAGTCCGGCAACAGCGGGGTCATGTGTTCTCCATGGTCCAGTGGCAGCAACAATGGCAGGTGATATCTACCCGGGTCCAGTCCAAAATGGAAGCAGGAATGTGGAAAAAGGTAGGTTTTGTGCTCCTTCCTGCTCCAATCCGCCAACTCAGGTGGAGGTCAGACTGCACCAGTTGCTCGGTGGTAAAGGTGGCATGAGTCCCGCCATCAGCCCCTATTTCCAATGCCACCATCGAGGCAGCTAGAGTTTATTGGCAGAGTTAGTGGACTTGGCCAATTTTTAAACTAAGGTTCACACCAACATCTAAATCGGGTGGGTGGACTGCCTAGTAGGAGGACGGGTTTTCAGTTGAATCGACAGTGGGACTGTTACCACCAAGATCTAAATCAGGCCCTGAATTACTATATGGTACAGCACAAACCCAAGTCCTATCCTCACTGCTGACCACCAGTGTTAGAAATGAGGTTTCTAGTTGGCAGGGGAATGCATTCAGTCCATGTAGGGACTGCCACTTTAGTCAGGGTAAGTCAGATACACACTAAAAGATTACCGGTGCTCATCCTCTGCTAGCTTGGCACAGAGAAGTCAGGCTTATCTAAATGGGCAATATGTAAAGTATTTGTGCAACACACACACACATTAACACAATGAAAACACCACAAAAAGACTCCACACCAGGATAGAAAAATAGACTATGATTTTATAAATAATTTAGGACCAAAATAACAAAAAACCCAATGAGTAGAAGTCAAGATATGAATTTTAGAAGAATAAAAGAGTTCTAGTGCTTAGAAGCAAATAACGCTACATGGTTACTTGAGGTTGCGCTGGACCGGGGCAAAGTTAACAGTTCAAGCAAAACGCAAATGAGTGTGGGTGGTGTACAGGAGCCACACAGGCTCAGGGAACAGGGTGCCTCAATCCTGGTCACAAACATAAGATGCGGGGATGAAGCGTCGGTAGATACATCAATGTCACTCCCGTAGTCGAGGAATGCATTGATCTTTCCCATGCATTGAAGGCAATGCGCTTGTTTCTGAAGATGAGCATCAAAGCCTCAATGCATTGATTCTGAAGTTGATGTGCTAGATTTCTCCATGCTGTCGAAGGGATGCGTCGATCGTTCTTCAGAGTGATGGAGCCGATGCAGTGGTTTCAGTGTTGCATTGATGTTGATATCTCTGGGTGCCGCTTCCAGGAGGTAGGAGATGCCTCAGTCGATGTGGCAGTTCAGGAGGTGCTGGTTTTACTCCAGCAATAGGGTTGATGTTTCAGTTGCCGCTTCCAACAGGCAAGAAATATGTTGATTTTACTTGTACAAGTATCCGATCCACTTTCAGGAAAACCAGGCACAGGAGCAGGGGTAGATACTTTGATATCCCTGAGTCTCTAGCAACAGGAGGCGAGCCAACAGGCCCTTGGAGACCACTTTGGTGTGCAAGGCAGAGTCCAGCTTTCCAAAGCAAGGGCACAGAGCAGCAGGCAGCATAGCAGTAAATCAGTCTTTCCAGGTCAGCAGTCCAGCAGAGTGAAAGTCATTGATGAAGCACAGCAGTTCTTCTGACCGAGTCCAGTTGTAGTTCCAGAAGTGCCCGATTTGGTGGGCTCAATGAGCCAGTACTTATACCCAAATGTACCTTTGAAGTGACTTCAAAGGAGGGTCTTTGAAGTGCACAAGTATCCTTTCTTCCTCAGCTCAGCCTTTTCTTCCTCAGCCCTGGCTCCAGACTATCAGTTGGGGTAGTTGGCCCTTTGTGTAGGGACAGGCACTGCCTATTCGGGTATAAGCGTCATCCCCTATTGCTCTTTCTGCCCATGATGAGCTGTCAGAATACAGATGAATGCATCAGACACACCTAACCTTGCTGTGTCTGTGGCTGTTTAGATGGAATGCACAAGCACAAAGTGTAGCTGTCACCCACCCCAGATGTGTATTGGAGACAGGCTGCAGGCACACAGAGCTGTAAGAGCAGAGAAATGCTCACTTTCTAAAAGCGTAATTTCCAAAATAGTAATGTTAAATCTGATTTTACCAATAAAGAGGATTTATCAATACCGTTCCAAAGATACAAAACATGATACATCTACTTCTTCTAATTAGGAATTACAGCTTAAAGCTGTATTAAGGAATTCCCAGAGTTAACCTATGAGAAGGGTAGGCATCACAGTAGTGAAAAATGAATTGACTTGCTTTTCACTACCAGGACATGTAAAACTTAGAAGTACATGTCCTACCTTTTACTTACACTGCACCCTGCCCTAAGGGCTACCTACGGCCTACCTTAGGGGCGATGTATGTGTAATAAAAGTGGAGTTTGAGGTTTGGCAAGGGATTTTAAATGCCAAGTCAAGGTGGCAGTAAAGCGGTACACACAGGCTCTGCAGTGGCAGGCCTGAGACATGTTTAAAGGGCTACGTAAGTGGTTGGCCCAATCAGTGCTGCAGCCCCACTAGTAGCATTTAGTTTACAGGCCCTGGGTATATGGTATACCACTTTGCAAGGAAATTAGAAGTGAATTAAATATGGCAATTGTGTATGCACCAAAGTACCATATTTAGGGGAGAAGCAAATGCACTTTAGCACTGGTCAGCAGTGGTAAAGTGCTCAGAGTAATGAGGCCAAAGAATCAGCAAAAATGTGAGGCACGCAGGCAAAAAGTTTGGGGGGAAGACCACCTTAATGCTGACAGGTCTAACACTACGATGGAGCTTCAGCTCTGCGGCTATTTTCTAGTTGTGTTGTGCTTCTCCCTTTATGGACAAGACTTCCTGCCACTGGAAAACAACCCACTGTGCAGGAAAACATCAAATCAGCAGAGTCAAGCACATTAGAAAATTACAATTTGCTCAACTTTGCCTCTCTTACAGATCAGATTCAAATGAGTTTGCAGACAATGCATTTTCCTTTACTAGGGTGACCATATTTTCAGACCCAAACACTAGAAATGAACTTAAAATTGGCACTCATCACAGAAGATGAAAGACTGCAGTAAAGGCCCTGCCAATGCAGACCTCTACTGCCACATCCAACAAGACACTGCGCTCTGCTTCAAAAGATTTAACATTGGCAAGGAAGGAATAGACATCTCAAGTGTCTAACATCATACATGAGCAATTCATTCAATGTGACGCTCCGCTCCCTGCACTCTCGTGCTCATCACCAGGGGCCAAATTGTGGGACTTTCTAATGCTCTAAAAAGCTTCCAGATCTTCCCCTAGATGAATCCTGACTGCCAGCTATTTGAATGCTATTTGCAAATTGCCATCCATGTCCAATCCATGTTGGGTTTTGTAGAAGCCAGAATGCTCATGCTTGGAACTCCATTACCTAGAATCCCCTGCTCACTGCTTTGTCTCCACCATTGCAGGCCAAGTATGGGTGGAGGAGTTCAGAATACCTGTGGCCGGCTGCTGCTGGCCTGCTCACACCTGATGCATGTGATTACTGTGAGTCCTTTTAAGCTGAGCTCCCTTCAGCCTAGTGTTGGTCATTGTAGCTGTGAGACCGATCCTTGGTTCCTGAAGTTTATGAGCAATAGCTATTCCTTTTTCCTGTTTCAGAGCCTTAGTTATTCCTCCCTTGTTTCCTGAGCTTTTGTTATTCTTATTTCCTGAGTTCCTGAGCAATACCTATTCCTTGTTCTTGTTCCGGAGCTGTAGTTGTTCCTTGTTCCAGAGCTGTAGTTATTCCTTGTTCCTGTTCCTGAGCTGTAACTATCTGTATTCCTGTTCCTGAACTGTAGCTGTAACAAATCCTCGTTCCTGAACTATCACTCACTGCACAACTACGTGACTCCTGAGCCTCAGCTCTTTCCTGTTCCCTGAACTATTTCTGCCTGCTATGTCTCCTTGTTCACTTATTCCTGCACTAGTCCGTCTTGTGCTTCCTTGAAGACTCTCCTTCTGTATTTCCCTTTCCCAGTACTTGCTTTAATTCCAATTTCTTTGTTCCAGTTCATAGTTTGCTGTTTTCCTGCTATCTTGCTTCTAGTTTATTTGTATGTGTGTTACTTGCTTTCTGCTAAGTGTGCCCTTTGTTTTCATTTCTTTCCTATTAAGCACTCCTTCTTGCTAGCTCCTTGTCTATCATGGTTGTATTAAGTTCTACACCCTTGCTCTTACAGCCATACTTCATGATGTTTGATCACCAGGATCTGTGGGCTTAGTTGACAACGTAAGTGATGTTTCTTGTCCAATGCATTGTCTTTCATTTACTTTTTATAACACCACTGTAAGGGTCAGCGCCACAGACCCTTTGCAAGTATAGCCAGTATATGGGTTTTAGCAGTCAGAATCTGTAGCAACAATTGTGGGTGAACAAGTTACTGAGCTTCAGTCTTACCGTGTGGAACTCCCAAGTGCTTTACCATACATTCCCTTTATTGTTTATGCTGTTAAATAGCTATTCCTTTTTCCTGTTTCAGAGCCTTAGTTATTCCTCCCTTGTTTCCTGAGCTTTTGTTATTCTTATTTCCTGAGTTCCTGAGCAATACCTATTCCTTGTTCTTGTTCCGGAGCTGTAGTTGTTCCTTGTTCCAGAGCTGTAGTTATTCCTTGTTCCTGTTCCTGAGCTGTAACTATCCGTATTCCTGTTCCTGAACTGTAGCTGTAACAAATCCTCGTTCCTGAACTATCACTCACTGCACAACTACTTGACTCCTGAGCCTCAGCTCTTTCCTGTTCCCTGAACTATTTCTGCCTGCTATGTCTCCTTGTTCACTTATTCCTGCACTAGTCCGTCTTGTGCTTCCTTGAAGACTCTCCTTCTGTATTTCCCTTTCCCAGTACTTGCTTTAATTCCAATTTCTTTGTTCCAGTTCATAGTTTGCTGTTTTCCTGCTATCTTGCTTCTAGTTTATTTGTATGTGTGTTACTTGCTTTCTGCTAAGTGTGCCCTTTGTTTTCATTTCTTTCCTATTAAGCTCTCCTTCTTGCCAGCTCCTTGTCTATCATGGTTGTATTAAGTTCTACACCCTTGCTCTTACAGCCATACTTCATGATGTTTGATCACCAGGATCTGTGGGCTTAGTTGACAACGTAAGTGATGTTTCTTGTCCACTGCATTGTCTTTCATTTACTTTTTATAACACCACTGTAAGGGTCAGCGCCACAGACCCTTTGCAAGTATAGCCAGTATATGGGTTTTAGCAGTCAGAATCTGTAGCAATAATTGTGGGTGAACAAGTTACTGAGCTTCAGTCTTACCGTGTGGAACTCCCAAGTGCTTTACCATACATTCCCTTTATTGTTTATGCTGTTAAATATATATGTCTTGCACGTTCGTCCTGGGGTGTTAATTGGTTTGCCACATTGCCTCTTGAATGCCTGCTTTTTCTGAACCTTATCTCTCTGATTCCCTTGAATGGAGCTTCCCTTTTGGATCCCTTCTGATTCTCTATGTGACCTTGGGCAGCTCTGTACCCAGTATTCTGCCTCCTTTGTCTTCCGTGCCTCCAGCCTAGCCAGCACCCCCGACAGTTCCTGAAATTCAGTCCATTTACCTTTGCATTCACTGATTTGTAGTCATTTAGTTATAATAGGAACACATATTTTTAGAAACCAACAATCAAATGAAAAAGAAAAGCTTCAGTTTATGCACCTACATGGTGGTTTGTAGAGAGGGGCTTAAGGTGACATTGAGATGATCAGGATCCATGATGAAATAATTTTGTTGTTGTGTACATCAGTGGGTGGTAGAGAACGTGGGATGGAATGTTGACTAGGTGCCAGGAGCTGGAATACTCCAGATCAGGCAGTTGGAAGGCTGAGGAGTGGAGCAGGAAAATGGAAGACGTGGTGTGATTTTTATCCCAATAAATCCCAATAAATCTTAAAAGAACTCACCCAAGGCTACTGAGTTATCTGTTTCCCTCATCACATATTGGCGATGATAATGGGATCGTCCACCGCACCGAGCCTGCTACCTAGAACTCTTGTTTGTGCGAGCATCCTTCAGGGTGGAACAGGATGAAAGACATTGGAGGAAGAAGACTTTATTCACAGGGTGTTTTTTTGGCAATTTACCAGTAAGGCGTCCAAGGGGATGTGTGGGGGTTCATGTGGCATAGACTTTAAAGGGGCCATCAAGGATCATTGATGTCTATAAGTTAGTTGACAGTTTTCTCAACCACATACCTTGCACAAGCTTTGTGTCAATCACAGGCATTGTGTTGACAGCATCGAATCAAGCATGGACCTGCAGCAGGGATTGCTACGGCCATAGGCATTGTGGTAACAGCGTGCGCCTAGGTTCTGGAACTCCAGACACAAGCACTCTGCAAATGCAGTTATTTCACTGGCTGTTTCTGGCTGAGGCCCACCGCCTTGCCCGCTGTCAAATTATTGTTGGTCTGAAGTCAGCACATTGAAGTGTATGTGAAACATTTGCTGAAAGAGAATTCATTGACTCACGCTTTCGCTCTACTTGAACCGTAGAAAGGGAAATCTCTGTGTCTGCTGATTATGAGCCCTCTTCTACTTCCACTTTGCCTGCACGACTGAGCAGCTGTGCATTATGGGTGCTCTTCACGGATTGGAGGTTTATTAGGAGAAAGTTCTGCATTGGTCCGCCAACCCTGACTATTCATTGGTCTTCCAGTTATGAGACTTTCCTAGGACTGGTCAGTTTTGTTCCACATACTGTACATACTCTATGCACAGCTATAATTTTGGAATTTATTTTCTGTATTCCAGTTTCTTCAGATCAGCATTACCTTCTTGGAAATTTGTATATATTGCATTTACAGACGTTTCGAGATCCCAAGAAATTGTCTTGTTTTTTCACATATACAAAACTATAGGATGCAGACTGCTAAATTACCAGTTTCATTTTTGCCTGAACCAGGTACACCCAGACTTAAGTGAAAGCTGTGGTTCAACACGTTTGAGAGCTATTTATGGGCTATCAATGGTGTTTATTTTCTGGCTGTCAGAAAAAAAGCCATTCTATATAATTTTCTAGGATCAGAGGGTCAAAGGATTTTTGATCACCAGTCCCAAGTGAGATCACCAACTTCCACTGAAAGGGAGATGTACAGAGAAGTCGTAAAAAGACTTGAAAAACATTTTAAAGATGATTTGAGTATCATTGTAGAAAGACATATGTTTTTTTTACATGAAAGCAATATCAACAAGAGTCAATAGTTTAATTTCTAGCAGAGTTAAGAATATTAGCTTCTATTTGTTTATTTGAAGGCTGTTGGATATATATTTGAGAGATCAGCTGGTGGTGAATTGTTTCATCAATTGCATACAGGAAATAATTGTATGCTGCAGGAATCCACCCCTACAAGAAAAGCTAGCAATCACTAGAGGAACTGAAAGTTCTGTGAAGGCACCCAGAGAATTAGGAGGAAACAAAGACAATCAACAATCCTCTGAGCTCAAAGGAGTAGTAGGGGTGATAAGTCTAGCTTCTAGATTCTCAGCAAACATTGAAGGAAAAAGAAAGGAGAACATTTCTAACACTACTTCTAATTCATGTTTTTGGTAATGCTCCAAAAGGCATGTAGATAATTTAAAGTTTTGCTCGGTGATGTGAAAAACTTGTGTAAAGTGTAAGAAATAGGAGCACTTTCCTGGAGTGTGTTGGAATACTTAGAAGGTAATATTTGAGGGGGAGCATCCCAATATTCCATCTTTAAACGCTCAGAACGGCATCGGTTCAGGTGATAGTGTGGTTTCATCTATACAAATGGTAGATAATATTGTAGGAAAAGAGAAGAAGGGAATCCCAAGTGCGAAGAGTACATTGGTAAACTGCTGTTTGTAGTAACGGTGGACTCTGGTTCACCCATCACCATTATATCAGATACATAGTCGAGCAGGACTGGCCGAAGGCCAATTTCGACAGCACTGACATTCGCACAGTTGTGTTTGGTGGTCAAGAAATTCAAATGGCTGTTTTTAAGGCAAAGAATCAAATTTGAAGACAGAAAGATACATACAAAAGTCTATGTGGGGAAAAAGGTATAATGTCCTGGCATGGGTGGTTCAAGGATTGTTTGGGATGGAGCTCATACCTGGAATTTAGTGCCCCAATTTGCAGAAGAGTCCTGTCTCCATGGTGGGTCAAGCAAAGACTTAAAGCTTGTCCTTAAATGAGATTTTAAGTAAGAACAAAAAGCTGTTTGAGGACAAATTGGGATTGGTTAGAGGGTTTCAACATTGCATTGTTTAAAAACCTGATGTCATGCCTGTTGCACATAAAATGAAGAGTGCACCTTTAAGCATAATGACTGAATTAGAAAAACACTTAAAGAAACTTTGTGCGGATGAAGTGATTGAGGTAATAGATTTGGCACAATGGATTTCACTGATTGTAGTGACTATGAAAAAATTAGGAGAGTTAAGACTAAGAATAAGAACATCTTGGTTGATTGTTTTCCACAAGAGATGTTAGCTCAAGTAGATGGAGTGAAGGTCTTTTCCTCCCTAGGCTTAAAGCAGCATACTACAGAGTGCAACTAACCTATGATTCTCTCTCACTTACAGCTTTCAGTACACCATTTGGAGCTTACAGTTTTTACACATGCCATTTGGGCCGGCCTCTGCTGCATCAGTGTTCCAGAAGCTGATGTATCAACATTCTAGGGGCCTGGATGGTGTGTTGACATATCAATGTGACATTTTGATTTGTACAGAAGACACTCATACTCACTTACAATTGATTGACAAAGTACTGGGAGTACTAAACAAGCATGGTCTTACAATAAAGCAAAAGAAATGCAGCTTCCTGGTTGACAATGTGCAATATTTGGGTCATAATTTATTGGCTGCTGGTATCTCTACAAAGGTAGATCTTTTGAAAGCTACCAGGTACAGCCCCTCATCTGCTGATTAAGTCCAGGTCAGGTCTTTCTATGGCTATACGAATACTATTCGAGATTTGTTCAGAATTTTACCTTGCAGACAAAACCTCTAAGGAAGTTGTTAATATCAGGAGAAACATTTGTGTAGGAACAAGAACAGACTGAAGCATTTGATAACCTGAAGAAGGCAATTATTAAAGCACTTCCGTCTTGTAGAGACAGTGTTCAGTTGTCACAGTTGATGATAGTGGATTTGGGTCAGTGGCCATGTTGAGCTAGATAGTGGAAGGGAAGGAGAACGCAATTGCTTTTACCTATAGGAGACTATCTGTAGCAGAGAGGGAAGCATTAGAAGCTTTTGGGCTGCTCAACATTTTGCAACCTATTTGTGGTGACAGCCTACAAACCTCTGGTGTCTCTATTTAATGAGAAAGAGCTGGGTAATGCTAGTCCTAGGTTGGTCAGATTACTTTCCAAAACATTTGACTATAATTTTAAAGTAAAGCACATATCTGGAGGGAAGAATTGTAGGGCAGATTTTTTATCAAGGTGTCCTACTGATTGTGATGTGTTAAGGACTTCTGGAGGAATAATTGGTGATGGGGCTGGTTGATGGCATGTCGGTGGCTGAAAAGGTCATTACACTGCAGGATTAGAGGTCAAGTTTGGAGAAATATTTGTATATAAGGAAACTTATGAAGACAATCACTTGGGGATGGCCCAGAGAAGGTTTAGTCCCTAATGAACTAAGGGGCATTTTTATACTTTTTGATGCAAAACTGCTCTAAAATTTTTTATCACCGGCTTTCACCATTCTTGAGCGCCAGCCGGGCGCCATATTTATGGAATCTTGCAAGCTGGTACAAAGGGTGGGCTAGCGTAAAAAAAAAAAGATGACGTTAGCTGGGTGGGGGTGGGGGTATAGAGAAGTGGGGTTTGCACCAAAAAATGACGTTAGGCTGGTTAGAGGCAAAAAGAAAATGCCCCTAACCAGCCTAGCATCATTTTCTGACGCAAAACTATCCATACCACATGACTCCTGTCTTAGAAAAGACAGGAGTCATGCCCACCACCCCAGTGTCCATCACAGGGGACCAGTGTCCCCTGGGCATGGCCATTGAACCCTGTGCCATGCAGGGGGGGCCAAGTTGGGCCCCGATAGCACTTTAATTTAAAAAAAAAAACACTTACCGATACTTACCCTAGTTACCTGGGATGAGGTCCCCCATCCTCGGGTGTCCCTCTGGTGTGGGTTGGAGTGTTCCTGGGGCTTGAGGAGGGCACGTGTGGACCCATTCCATGGTGTTTAACCATGGAAATGGGTCCACAGGTCCCCTAACACCTGGTCTGATCCAGGCGTTAAATAATGGTGCAAAGCAAGCTTTGCACCATTATTTACCCCCCCCCTCCCGCCTGTGTGTCATTTTAGCGTGGGGGATAAATATGGGGCTTTAGGGTTAGCACCATTTTTTAGATGGGAACGCCTACATTGCATCTCATTGACGCAAGGTAGGTTCATGCATCTAAAAAATGGTGCAAACTCCAATATTTTGACGTTAGACGTGTCTAACATCAAAATATAAATATGGAGTTAGTTTTGCGCCAAATTTGCATTAAACAAATGACGTAAATTCAGCGCAAATGGAGTATAAATATGCTCCTATGTCTTCAGCAAAATTAGAGAGGAATTGAGTGTAGAAGAAGGTCTAATTTAGTAGAAAATGTCAGGACACTGGAACAGTCCTTCTAAAACCGGGACTGCCTGAGGAAGTCAGGAAAATGTAGAAAGTCTGGTCACCCTATCCTTCATCCACCAGGAATGACTCCTAGTGGTAACTGATTGCTGAAACTTGCTGTCCTCCCACATACAGTGGCTCGTCTAGTAGGCCTAAGAGGACCCCCACAGGCTAGGAGCCAAATCTTCCAAACTACCCTGCAAATTAAGCTAAATGGCATTCCTGCACAAGCCCTTGCTAGCACTTTTTGCTGGTGTATCGCTGACCATTGACTGCTGACCTGGAAGAAACACAATAGTCATCCTAATCCCCCTGCTCTTTATAACAAGCTCTATAAACTAGCCCTACAGAAAGAGCATTGCATTCCATTTAGACCATACAGAATATAGGAATGTTGCATATCCAGGCAACATTCAGTGCAATCCTCATGCTCAGCTTTAACTCCTCCACTCTCCTACTAATTCACTTAATATGTATTCCTTTTTTAAGCAGGATATATCTCTACTCATTCACATTTATTATCTGTGAAGGCTATTGTCATAGTTTGGCTGAGCCAAAGCTACTCTCCACCCCCAACAGTAAACCTTGACTCAACCACAGCTACCACTGGAGAAGAAAAGGAACAGAAAAAGTCTGACAATCCTTAGAAGTCCTTAGGGCCAAGCGGCAGGTGAGAGTTCCAAAAACTGGTTAAGTCTTTGAGAAAGCTTAGGCGGTAGACATATATTTTGATCACGCCCCACACATTGTCTTCTAACCTCATCTCTTATCACTGCCGACATTTTGCCTGGTAAATAAACTTTCAATCACTCCTGATAAATTACCTTATAACATTGCCATCTCTGACTCAACCTAATCGTTGATCGTTACAAACAAATTGCCTCTGCTGACTCCTTAGTCTATGCCTTGTTAATGTTCTTCTAATCACCCCTGACACATTGTCTTATACCGTCGCCTTTGACATTTTACCTAGTAACCTCACCTCTGATCATTGCTACATATTGCTTTTACCTCCACCTGTCATCACTCTTGATACATTGGCTCCGAACATCCCTTCCAATCACTCCTGACACATTGCCTTGTAGCCGCTGATTTGGCCTCATGTGAGACTCTGCCTTTTAAACTTTGGATTTAGAGATTATGTTAATAAAAGATGTTCTAATGCTGCCATGTATGGCTTCTGGGAAATAGCCGGAGGCGAAAAGATGTAAAAAATATGACAGCCACTTAGGAGGATTTTAGAACAAGCATTTACAATTTATTGTCGTGGGAACTCTTTCGAGAGCAAAGAAAATGACACAACTATCAAGGAGAAAGCTAAAGAGGGCATCCTGAGGACAGGCCCCAAGTGTATCTCCACTTAGTCCTGTTTAAGGCTAAGTTATCCTCATAATCCATCCTGATGGATGGTTTAATGGAATGAACAAGGAAAAAGGCCTTTGAGACCACCTCTGTAATAAACTCAAACACCCCCTCAGAGCCCAAAGGCGTACATACACGCACTTGACACAAACACACACACACAAATGGGATGTCAAAGCAAGGGTCAGGTGTCACACCAAAGTGGAACTTTACATGAGTGTGGCTGGTAGGCAGCACTCCTCCTGAAAGAAAAAGAGAACTGGTCAGTACTATCAACCACAAAACTATCAGAATGCTGATTCATGTAAACAACCCAGGACACAGCAGTAGATCTATGCCACTAAAGAGGACATGCTTGTGTACCACTCCAGGTCACACAACATTATTTGGACCTTTGAATGACCGTGGACGGGCCTAGGCCTCAGCACACATGCTAGATTAGCATACTGACAGGGTATCACATAAAACGAGTTACCAAGGGTAAGGGTACACTCTTGTTTACCAATCTGGGGACATTCTTGTCCCATCAGTTGTCCCTCTACTCCATATGAGCTCCAATGGTCCTGCAGGTGATTTTCTGTTAATCTAGGTCAACCTCACAGGTAAGGGACCCCCTTTTGATGACAGCAAGAGCAATGTGGCATCTCTCCACCAACAATTCTCTGAGAGGTTGCCTAAAGCCACCTTTTCCTTAGAAGTAGTAAATTGATAAAATAACTCCATAGCACCAATTTCTCTGTGAAACATGGAAGTAAAGTCTGAGGGAACAAGAACCAAGACTAACCATTGGGAACCTATAAAACAGCCACTGGATCCAGGAGTGCCATGAAGCATTTGAAGTTCAACATGTACACCTATACACTCTGATGTATCCTACTCTGCCCACTTCATGGGGAGAATTTAGCAAAATTCCATCCACTTCCCTAATAATAATAAGCAGCAGATGGGCATCCTAAAGAAATCAGGAGAGAACAGAAAGTTCAACTGTGACAAGGAGGTGTCTCAACACAGATAGGTAGATTTCGCTTTTTCCTCCCTCCGTTTTTAGTAGTGTGCAAATAAAGAAGACGAATTGTAGGTGGGGTGAAGAGGTGCTTAATGTCCACTGAGGCCAGGATTTCTAGTGGCCTCTTAATTTCGATGGGGCTGATAACAGTGGCTAGCAGTTTGGAATATGAGATTTGCTGGGACACAGCAAATATCTTACTTTTATCCAGAGATTTTTGCTGTTGAAATAGCTGAAATCCCCGTGTGAAAATATGGGAGTGGTGGTGGGGGAGTGATGAATTTATGAGGGAGTCAGACTCGGAATAACCCATTCCTCTACTAATTCCTCATTTCTAAAGGGCTCCTTCGGGGTCCAACTTGTAATGACTTGATTCTCCACACCCCCGAATCATTAATACACCCAGAATCAGTAAATCTGAAGTCGAGGAAAATCCGAGCCATTTTCGAGACAACATGTAATGCGGGTTGGAGTGATTGTTAAAAGAAGAACTTCCACTGGATATGCTCAGTTGTTAGTGGGTCATGGACACAAATAGAATATTCAAACACAGGCTTCCAATATTTTCCCCAAATCCGACCGTAAACTGCAGATATTTGTCAACATTCGGGTAAGGCAGTGAGACGGGGTTTTCACATAAAGAAGCTGCTTTTTGGGGTAACCACGAAGCTACCAAAGAAGACCATCACTCCCGCTAGCGGCGGGAAGTGTGTTTCAGATTAGAGGGCGGTGTATCCTGAAGGCTCATTGTTATCAGAATATCTTCATAGCCATAGAACACCATTTTCCTACGAGTGATGAACCAAACTGGAACGATGAAAAATCAATCAAAAAATATTGTTTGGTGCTGGCTGTATAAAAGTTAGATTTCTGGAATCTGGAACCAGCAGCCCTGTGATTACAACATGATTTTAATGCTTAATCTCAATGGCCTCATACCCCATATCCCTCTCCTATTAACAAATGGAGGCAATTGCACCACGAGGAATAGGGCACTTTTCATAATGAGAAGTCCAAAGGATGTTCATGTGTTGACACTGCCTAGCATTTCCACTTCTAGGGCGTCGTCCTAGAACCTGTTGCCTCCTGTGGGTTGGGGTTGTGCTTCACGAGGGTTGGATCTAGTGGATCAAGAGCTAGATCACCTTCATTTGTTTGAGCAAAGTACAGGATTTCTAGCAAGAATAGATTCATCCAGGGACCCTGCAGCGACTGTCTGGCACAGGATAGTCACTTTCTGGTTAACCAACAAAACTCAAAGATAGCACCTTGTCACATGGATCAGTTTTCATAATCCTCAGATCACTCTGGTGGCAATGCTTTGGAGCTTCTTTAGTGTCTGGGTATAAATGCTGTTAAATGATAAACGTGCTGGGAATTGGTCTTATCAAAGACGAGACAAACTGTGCCATTGCCCCCTTTCTCTTGTACACTTACTTTGGCGATGCAAAGCAGGGCCTTGTAGATGACAGGAACATGAGCTGTGGATTATAAAACTACATTACATCACTAATTTAAGGAACACGGGTCCCTTTTTCCAAGACACTGAATGGGGGCTGTTCACAAAAGTAAATTAACTTACTTTTACATCCAATTTTACCTTAGTTACACCTGCCAGGAATTCGCAGAAGGATTCCTGAAAGGCGCACGACCATTTATGTGTATTGAGATATCCACCACAAGTGCAGATTACTCCCAACCCATGAATCCCGAACAAGGGATGGAATAGGGCAGTGGTTCCCAACCTTTTTGCTTCTGTGGACCCCCACTTTATCAAAACTGGATCCCAGGGTCCCCCACTGAACCATTATTGGAATCCGGGGACCCCCCCACTGAGTCATTACTGAAAGTTGGGTACCTAATCTGTTAATATTATTTAATTTTCTAAGCGGTCGTGGACCCCCTGAGGAGGCTTCACGGACCCCCAGGGGTCCCGGGACCACATGTTGGGAACCACTGGAATAGGGTGTGTTACTGGGAATTCTAAGGTATGGTTATTCTTGGACGTTTGTGAGCACCCATAAACAAATACATTTTTGTGCCTTCACAAACTACTATTATTCTCCCTGTCAGTCTGACAAGCTCCATATATATACTCCAGCTAATTGTTTGTGTAAAAATCCTTTCCAGGGTAAAAAGAAAGTCTCCAGCACCCCCCCCCCCCCCACCACCGAATTTTGTGGAAAACTAGTGGAAGGTGTTTCTTAACAGAAAAAAATATTTTCCCCATGGAGCAAAAAACAAACAAAATATTTTCATTTGCATAAGGAATGCATTCTCCCTGTGCGCAGCTCTTGGCTACTGAGAACTCGGCACAGGGTCAAGGCACTCCCGACAAGGACATCATATGATTCCCCAGAGAATCTGCATGAACAAGTGCACCGGAAGCAGCTTTCAATGTGGATTCCTTGAAAAGCTTGTCACTGCCAAAAAGTGGTGATATTACATTTGGACCTATGTTTAAAAACCGAGGTTTGTTTTACTGCTGTGAATTGCCACACAAGGCGTTAAATCGTTCACTGACGGAGTCTGAGAAGGCCGAACAAAAATATGGAATAGCGTCATTATCAATAATTGATTTGTTCCCGAGATAAGGAATCCCCAGAATTTAAAATACTCACATTGACTTGTACGAAGGTAACTACTTTGCAATGAATTGAGCTGTGAAGTTTCTAAGAATCATACAACCTCACTAGCAGAAGACGTCCTGCAAATAAGTGTTATTGGAAGAATGTTCCCACTAAAGTAGTGTACGGGACAATTCCTCCTAGAAAATGGAATTTTATAGAAATGTATTTTGTACAAAACACATTTTTGAGGCTCATTTCAACCACATTTTTGTAAATTCACCAACATCATGAAATTACATTTTTAAAACTGAACTTCTCAAACGTTGTGGAAGGAAAGATGGCCAATGTTGGACGCACCTCACGAATACAGTACAGTCAAACAATGATAAACAAAAGCATGAACTCTAATCTAATCTTTGAAAAGTACCTTTTCAATGAGAACTGGACATGGCAGAATAGGCTACAATACAGTGACCTTTAATGTCAGTCGTGGAAAAAATATGTACAGTCGTTCTGGCACTTAAACTTCCACGTGTAGCCTCAAATACAACTTGCAGCATTGAGGTCTGATCCGTAGTAGGGTTTAGCTAGTGTTTTTTTTTTTTTCCTGTAAATTGCAGTCTACGTTGAGCATAGAAAATACTTTTCATTCACCCTAATACAGTTTTTCCACCTTGTCCAAATTTGAAAATAGTGAGTTGTCATTTTGTTGCAGTGATCGAGTTGCTGTTTCGATTTGCTTTTAAAATACTTGGATTGCCTTTTAAATAATTAATCCGCTATAAAAATGTGCTTTGCAAAACTGATTTGCTTTTAAAAAATAGATAATTTGTGTTCATTTACTTAGGATAGACCTATTCAGATAAAAGAGGAGGATGATTCTCAACTGGCTGTGAAGTTGACTGTGGAGCAAAAGCCATCCAATTTGCTTTTGGGCAAACTAAATTCCCCCAGTTCTCAAGTATGAAATATTGCTGGGAGCTCAAGAATAACCAGTGAAAGAACGGGGCAATAAATGTTGCCGTCAGTGTCAACTGCCAATGTGGTCTAAAGGGCATATTTGCAAGTCCCTAGCGCCTCCTTGAGCCTGCCTAGAGTCATGTTTTTGATGCTAAGGAGGCGCCAAGGAGGCCTTTTCGCCGCACCAGATTTACAAAGTGGCACAATGCTTGCATTGCACCACTTTGTAACCCCTGGCGGCACATTATGCCTGCATCAGGCATAATGTATGCAAGGGGGTGTTTCCCCATTAGGAGGCCCAGAAAAATGGTGCAGTGAAATTTATGAGATTTCACTGCACCATTTTACCCACCACTTTTGATTCTTGCCCAAGGCAAGCCAATGGGCCTCCCCACACATTACTGGACTAGCGCCATAATTCTTATCACTAGTTGACCAAAGCGCCACATTAGCGTAAAAAATGTTGACGCTATTGTGCTATCCTGCGCAATTGTGCGCCGTATTGTAAATACTGCTCTACATGATGCGTTTAAGGGGCACAGGGGTCGCAAGAAAAGTGGCACATCATAGCTGATGAGCCACTTTCTTGTAAATATGCTGCTAATTATCTTAAACTGGATGGAACAAATTCACATCAGTGAAGCGATCTCAATCCTTCAACAATAAATTCCTTCCTAGCTAGGAGTGTGTATTCATTGAGCTCAAAGTGTTGCTACTCTGTGATAAATTAGAATCCTGTGTGATAGTGGTAACACATTTCTGCTGCCTTGCAAGCAACGAGATGGCCCACAAACGCCCAACCACCTCTCACTTTCATTCTGGCAGCTGAAAGTCCTTCTCCTTAGAGCGGGACTTCTAGCCGGTGGTACTGTGGCATTTCCAGCTACAATTGCATACAGTCCGAGTCCATTTTTTCCTGTGCTTTGGAAGCTAGTGAGGCTTTGTGATTATAACCATTCTCAGCCGTGGATTGCTACTCATGGAGTAATGCCATTATTTCAGAGAAAGGGAGCGTAGCCGGCAGGAGAGGATACGCTAATTGTAATGATAAGACATATTAATGGAAGCACAATCCTTCTTGCTGTAGATTGACTGGGACTCAAGGGACAGGCAAGAGGAGGGTGGTTACAAAGTACAGAACTGGATATTCATTTACTAAGAAGGAAACAAACCACATAAAACAAGATGTCCAATTGTAATGAACCTCAGATTACGTAAACAGTAAGATGTGCCTGCACTGTTGAAACAGCCTCAGCAATCATACAGATAAGGGGCTTTTCATCCGAATATTTCTATAGCCAATTCTAACAGTTGAAATAGATGGCACTCGTTTTATCTACAGCGATAAAAGGCTCCCAGATGCATAGAAAATTTGTTTTCCACTAAGGTTTTTTTTTCTTTACAACAGAAGTGGTCTTTTGATCCTAAGAGAAAGATTAGAATCAATTTTAGATTTTTTTCTAAACATATTTCATAACTCCGACAGTGCTTTCAAAAGCCCCATTTGTGGATAACAGCACTTAAAATGTTTAATATTTTCTTTTAGTTCCTTAAGTGAGGCAGTTATGTTGAGAGCCAAGGTTACAGTCTTATTGTAAATGTTTATCAGTTAGTGTTCCATGCCTTCTTGGTGGCCCAGGGGGGCGCGGGTTTTGGAGGCATTGGAATAAGGTAGGAGGGTTGCACAGTTCTTGTTATGTGAATTATGCTATTGGGATGTTTGACCAGACACTGTTCATGTGTACAAGTGGGCCACATATGGCCACGACATTTTCGTCTTGTTGCCAAATAATTTACTCAAGCCTGACACATAATTTGGTCCACCCCTGTCGCTAATTTCCAGTGGCACTGGCAATAATTAGTGGCAGTCGATGGGATCCAGAGGGATGGAGGAAAAGTCACACTGATACTTAGCAGAGCTAATTCCCTCTAAAATGAAAACTGCTGGCAAATTTACCACAAATTTGCTTACCCACTTAGAGCAAACTATTCTGGATCACCTAACTGCTCATTTCAAGAAATTTATTGAACGGGTCAAAGATTTTGACCCCCAAACCCTACTGAATATCGGGTACAAAAAGGAAGAAGGTGCAAGAACGTGCCAATAAATCATTGACAAGCCCAGATGCTCCCAGCATTTTACCCTGTGTTTTTATGACCGAGCATTCCCAAACCTGCCATTGCCATGAGCCCTGATGGACTGTTTCTAGCAGAGTCACAATCCCTCACCTCCATCTATTCTACTAAGACAGCAGTGGGCCACATTTCGGCCACAATTTTAGGATAACCACAGGAACATAGAGTTACTCCATTTAGATTAATTGTACGGACATGTATCCCTTGTGGATTTCTTGGACATCTGACCTCTCTCGGGCCATTGAGGACTAGCACTAGGGGCATATGTATCATTATTATTGCTGGTGCATTGCAACTGGGCCACAGGGATTGTTCTTGCATTTATATAGCACTTACAACCCCTGGTGGAGGCGTTGTAGCACTTTACCTCGGGTAGCACGCTGCTCTGGAACTCAAGGTTAGTGGTTAACCTGTGTCATTGGTAACTGTTAGTTATTTGCATTAGTCTTCTGCACTCAAGCAAATTATTCCATGCGGTTATCTCAGTTTCTTTATGGTGTACTAAATTAATAGTGGATTGGTTTTCTGCAATCATTACAGGGCAGAGTGTGATCTCGTGCACATGGTTGATAGGATTAACAGAGTAGTTAGATGAGATTGGGTATTGTTAGGGGGCATAAGTATGACTGCCAGAGGAAGGAGGCGAGACTGTGGTCTTTTAAATGATTTGTGGGCAATTTGGAGAAATAAAGTAATTGAGAATAGGCAGACATGCATGCATCAGAGTAGGATGTGCTCAGAGAGGGGTTGTGTGCCCCCCGAACCCCTATTAAGGTCATCTTTGTGTACTTAACTGTAAGCCAGGGAGGTCAGTCTTCCTTACATGGGGTTGGCCTGTTTTGACCCTGGCCCACGCTGGACAGTGCGGTGCTGTTTTATCATCCACCCCACCATAGCAGTGGTCATCCATGATACCTAACTAATGGCAGAAACGTGAGGATTCACAGGAAGGACGGCCCTGAGCAGAAAAGCCGGTTGTATCAGAGTACCTTACGCTGTCATTGTTGCCATATTGTAATTAGATTTCAGTCACACAGCAGTTGTGTTTTTTTAAAACCATTCTGGCGTCTTTTTTGAGGGTCCACAGCCTTCATTCCCTCTCCCCGTCCAGCTCCTTCTTCTACAGTATCAGTCTCTTTTTCCCTCTCAGACAAAAGAAGGAAGCTGCGTTTTTCATCCTGTAATTATGAGCATAGATACAGTCTGCACCGCTGCACAGCTCAGTGACTGGAGGGGGAGCCGGAATTCGCTTCTCCATCCACGTTTCCTCAGTATGAGGGCCAGAGAAAGGGGACACGGTTCAGACACACGAGCGCTCTCGTCTTTAATCTATTTTTCATTAACTACCTAATGAAAGCAACAAAAAGTAGAAATAATGAGCGCTCAGTCAGCAGAGCGCTGTGAATCTATTGCATAGGCTCAAGTAGAGTTTTTTTCACACTTGCTTCAAGGCCTTAGCACTGATGCCCCGAAATGCCCAACTGACATACCCAAGTCCCAACACGGTTCCCAACAAGCTGCCTCCAAAAGACCTTAAAGCATGGAAGCTCACAACTGTAATCACAACCGCAATCTTGTTCAATTTTTAAGTGAGGTTCGCCATATTTTTGTTTTTGACGTTTCTGCTAGGAACCTAATCTAAGGAATGACCTGTACAGTGCCTCGTCTGGGGTAGTAAACGCTACTTGAGTGGAATTTGAATACAGTGTTTCACTACGGAGAACAGAGCATGGTTGGCCAAGCAAAAGGGTTACCCAGGCGTGTGCACAAGGGTGCATTCCACCTTAGCAACCATGCTGGCTGGTGAAAGCGTTTTTTTTGGAGTACAACATGTTTGTAGCTCTTCTGACTCCTCTATGAAAGCGTACAGCAGCCATCATAACAGGGATGTATGTGTCACAAGATGGTTGCATATGTATGCAAGAAGTGGTGATTTCCCCTCTGTCTCGGCACTGCCACCCAGTGCTTTAAATTGGCAGGTACTGGCCAGTGCTGAGTACCTACACTGCCTGAATTTGAAAAGAAGAGTACCTGTACTTCGCAGCACTGCTGGGAGATTATCAGCACTTCTTATAAACAAACAGGCACTCTAAAGAGTGTGGAAGTTGTTTTTTTCTTTTCTCGTTTTAAATGAATGATAAACTGAGTTTATGCTAATTTAAACTTTGTTTACACTGTCCTCCATCTTGCATCAATGTCAGAATATATCACATGATCAGGGGTGGCTCCTCCGTTAGGGTGGAGGAGCGTCCCCCCCCCGCCAGCAGCGGGAGCTGCAAAACCTTTACAAGTAAACAATAATAATCTGTGTTTATTATCGTTTACTTGTAAAGGGGTTGGGCCACAGGGGTGACGAGCAGTGAGGGGGGAGTGCCTTGAGGGGGAGTGCAAAGCACTCCCCCTCAGTGTGCATGTATGTGGCCACACACACATGCACAGGCTCTCAGTCTGCCTGGGAGCGCCCTGCACTCCCAGCCAATCCTAACGCTGCTCTGAGCAGCTTTACGATTGGCCACAGGACAGGCTGGGAGCCTTTGCATGCTTGCCTGCAGGAGAAGAGGAGACGGAGGAGCAGGTAAGTGTTTTTTTTAATTAATTTAATGTTTATTGTTTATTCCCCCAATGCTCCCACCCCCCACACACTGCCCCGCCCTTCCACGCACCACGACTGCACAATGATGACTATTGTTGTTGTTTCTTGTTCTAAAAAGAGAATTGCAAGCTTTGCATTAATAAACAGAGTGTTCCCAGAGACCTTTCCCACACTCTACCTAATCAATTACATGCCAACTGTCTCAGGCTATTGTCATACAACGTGTCCATTAGCATGCTTGAATTTACTGTCAGGACAACTGAAATCCAATGTTGGACTACCATGAGAGAATCTCTGAATGTATTCTGCAGTAAAAGGTTTCTTCCTACTTGTTCCTAATTGGTGAATATCCTGAGAACCATGTACTTGTGTGGAATGTATGAAAGCCTTTGTCTAAAGTCCTTTAAAACGATATGCATTCCGTTGTACCCTGGGACCTCTTATTCCCACCTTTGGAAGGCATACCTGTGCAGATTTCATATAGAACTGTACAGAGTTCTTTATAGTTAGGATTTGCATGCTTTGCTGCTAAACTTACTAATGGCATATTCCATTAATTTTGCCTATCAATCCTTTACATAAAATGTTAAAATGGCAACCTTTGTCTGTCATTCTTACAAGAACGTTCAGTATTGAATGTGATCATAATGGTATTAGTGACAGGTCTAATCGTGAGCACCAAAGTCCGTATAGGTACACTGCTCCTGGTCCCAGCCTTCTGGCATGATCATTTAGGACAAGTTTGCACGCCAACAAGAGTGTGCACCTGCATTCTATATTTCCCTTTAAAGCACTGCTGCGATCAAGATGTTTCTGTTGTGTCTCAGGTTGCTTTGATACCTCCTGGGTCAGTAGGAAATTCTTTAAACGCTCCCTTTGCATAACCCTCACTCTTTCAATATGTGGATTAGTCCGCAAACCTTATGACTTGGGCAGTTTACAAGATAATGTAGAAAGAAAGCCATAACTTTGCAACAGATAAATGAAACTCCTTATAGCAGCTAAATAAACCTATAGACTTATACATTTGGCCAAAAGGGATGGCACTAGGGCTAGGGAAACGGATGCTTACACTCTATTTTTTGAGCCTTTAAACTATTGTAGGACACTGGGACCAAATCCCTGAGTCCTGTAATGCTGTGGCAACATTGTCTTAAGTGTTTCGGCCAGTCAATAAGATTGCTTTGTACAAGTCCCCATCATAGTGTACTGAAATGGTTGACTAGAGAAAAAGCTCCGTCAGCCAATCAGAGGATCCTACTTTAAAAAATGTTGTTACTGTGGAACTCTTGTGGGATGAATTGTTCAGGTATTCCTAATTCTATTCAAGCCCAATCCAATCACCTCTTTGAAAGCACATTTCTCGAAAATTCATATTGGAATCAACAAGGGAAATCAATGCTTTGTGATCCCCCCTCTTTTTTCTGACCCCTGTTGACGAATCAGCACAAAACTTTCCATGTATGAGTTGATCTGGGTGAACTTTGTTTTTATAAAGTTTTATGAGTGTTCGTCAAACAAAACAGTGACATAATGGTTAGGTATGATAATAAGATATTTAATTACATTAAAAAACAATAATTTACTGAAAGAAACAAGTTTCATGTGGCAAAATATTTCTATTTGGGACATGCACAGATAATCAATCTACGCTGTATATGTTGTGGGCATTTTGAATTTATGTTACGGGTTATAGATGAATTAGAGAAGCAATAACTTAGATGATGTCATCAATGATGTAATTTGGAATGTCATCAGTGATATCATCAAAGATGTAATTTAACATGTCATAAGTGATTTAGTACGTGTGTTCATAAGCAGTACATGGCAGGGGAACGTAAGTTATAGTTAGTTTACTGAACTACGACTTGCCAATTTTAGTGTTATTTTAGTTTATAAGCATTAGAGTTAAACCTATATCAGGACCTAAATTTAATGTCACTTCAACCATTGTGTTTTTCAGTGAACTTTTGGAGGTTCTTTTAATGAAACGAAAGATCAAATTATCATGCCTAACTATAACATCTCTTTAACATTTGCTTTTTTCCGTGAATTTCTGTTTTTCTTTTATCATATGCGACCATGACCCCAGCAGTGGATGGACAGCAGCCATTCATGTGGGAGTTTGGCCCAGACCTATCCCTCACAGGTGGCCAAACCACAGCAGCCGACCCTCCATAGCTGACTTGCTGCCCCTGCCCTCCTCATGCCTGCACTCTGTTTTCCATCTGCATGTTCTTGCACCCCCCCACCTGCCATGTATGGTCAGGTTGCTGCCCCTGCTGGCTTGCCCTCCATGATCATCTTGCTGCTGTTCCCTCTCCAGGTTGCACTAACATTTTGGCGGTCATTCTGACCGCGGCGGGCGGCGGTAGCCGCCCGCCATGCGGTCACCGCCATTTGGCCGATCCGCGGTCAAAAGACCGCGGAGGCCATTCTAGCTTTCCCGCTGGGCCGGCGGGCGCCCGCCAAAGGAGCGCCCGCCGGCCCAGCGGGAAAGGCCCTGCAACACAGAGGCCGGCTCCGGTGTTGCAGGGGTGCGACGGGTGCAGTTGCACCCGACGCGATTTTCACTGTCTGCTATGCAGACAGTAAAAATCATGCTGGGGCCCTGTTAGGGGGCCCCTGCACTGCCCATGCCACTGGCATGGGCAGTGCAAGGGCCCCCAGGGGCCCCACAACACCCGTTCCCGCCATCCTGTTCCTGGCGGTCAAAACCGCCAGAAACAGGCTGGCGGGAAGGGGGTCGGAATCCCCATGGCGGCGCTGCTTGTAGCGCCGCCATGGAGGTTCAGCCCTGCCAGGGGTATTCCTGCGGGAAACCGCCGGATACCCTTTTCTGACCGCGGCTTTACTGCCGCGGTCAGAATGGGCAATGAAGCACCGCCAGCCTGTTGGCGGTGCTTCCGTTGCCCGCGGCCCTGGCGGTTTAGGACCGCCAGGGTCAGAATGAGGGCCTTTGTGTGTGTGTGTGCCCCAAACCCCTTACTCCTGCCCTTCATGTTCCCTTGTGCTGCCCCAACCTGTGGTGGCTTGCCCTTTGTGATTAGCTGCCTGCCTCTCCACTTTGCCTACCTATGCCGTTCTGCCCTCTGTGGTCAGCTTGCTCCCCATATCCCTGTCCTCTACCTGCCTGGACTCTGGTCTCCATGCACATGCACCTGCCCCCTGTCTCCTGCCCACAATGGTCAGCTGTCCCTACCCATGCTAACTTTCCCTTTGTGTTCAGCTTGCTGCCCTTCACGACTGCCCCTGCACCCTGTTTCCTGTATGTCTGCCCCTCTCCACTCCATTCTTCCCTCCATAGTCCATTGTACTTTCCAGCTCATGCTAACCTGCCCTCTGTGGTCAGCATGCTGCCCCCATTTCTCCTGTCCTCTGTCCACCGTGTGCATGCCCCTGATCCTGCCGATGACCCTGTCTACTACTCTTCCCCTCCTTTTTCTATGTGCATGTCTTTGTTTCCTCACTCATGTCCTCCGTGGTCCATTGTACATCCGCTGACAATGCAGGCCTGCCCTCCAAGGTCAGCTTGCTGACCCTTCCTCTATCCACTCTGAGCTTAATTCTACTTTTGCATGCCCCTGCTCTCGTCCACCTGACCTTCATGGTAAACTTGCTGCTCCTTGCCTATGCCAGACTGCCCTCTGATGAAAGCTTGTCCTATCCCTCCCCTTGCCATTGGTTCTCTATGTGTGTGGGTCCCTGTTTCCTTCTGCCTATCCTCCATTGTTCTGCCACTGCCCCATTTTACTGCCCTGTCTATTAGACTTGCTGCCCCTGCACCACCACCCTCTACTGCCTGTGTACATATGCCCTTACCCCCTCCCTGCCCTCTACTATCCTTTGTGCTGCCACTCCTCTTGCACCACCCTTGCTGTGTGGTCAGCTTGCAGCCTGTGTCCCTTCTCACTGGCCTCTGTTGACCGTGTGCATGCCCCTGCCACCTCCCTCCTGGCCTTCATGGTCCATTTTGCTGCCACCACCCCAATCACCTTCCTGTCGGCTTACTGTGTCTGTTTCACCTCTCCTCTCTCCTCCTTTGTGTGCATCACCCTCCTGCTCTCTGTAGTCCATTGCGATTGTGAAGCCACTGCCCCTGCCCCTGCCCATTCTCTTCAGCTTCCTGACCCTGCTCCACCCCTTCTATGACCATTTGGGTAGCCTTGCCCCGCCCCACTGTCCTTTATAGTCAATTGTGATGCCACTGCCCCCACTGCCTGCTCTGACTTGGAAGCTTGCTGCCCCTGCCCCCTTGTCCTGCCCTCTGTTACCTGTGTGCGTTCCTCTACTCCCACCTCCTGCCCTACCTGGCCAGCTTGCTAAACCCTGTCCCTTCCCAGGCCCTCTGTTCTCCATGCATGTGTGTGTCCCTGACCTCTCTGCTTGCCCTTCTCAGTCTGTTGTGCTTTCACTGCCTATGCTTCCTCGCCTGCCTGTCCAGTTCGCTGTCTCTACTCCTTCCACCTGCCCTCAGCTGTCTGTGTACGTGCCCTAATCTGCCCTCCAAGATCCATTCTGTTGCTACTACCCCCGTCGCCTGCCCTGCCTCGTCAGTTTGCAGCCCCTGCCCTCTGATAATTGTGTACACGACCCATCCCCATCACTTATGCCCTCTGCAGTCTATTTTGCCCCTGCTTCCTGATTGCTGGCCCTCCCCCGCCCTTCATTGTCCATGAGCATGCCCTTGCCCCTTCCCTCCCAGTCTGTTATGATGCCACGGCCCCTGCTGCCTGTCCTCCCTGCTCAGCTTGCTGTCTCTGTCCTCTGCTCTCCATTATCCATGTGAGTTCCCCTGCTCCATCCCTCCTCCCCTTTGCTGTCCACTGTGTCATCTGCTTATACTCACTTTTGCTTTCTAGAGCACTATTCATATGTTCAATAGCAGAAAGAACCCCTCATTTTGTTCATATCTAAAGGAAAAGTGTTACGTTTTACAGCTTTGATTCCATTAAGAAGACTGCAGGTGTGCCACACTAGTGTCATAAACACAAATGCTAGTAGTCTAGTTGTTTATTAAAGCACTGTGAGAGACTGCACTAGCACACTGAAGAGTTCAATGACAGACAGCTGCTGATGGTGAAAGTGAGTTTCAGTCTGCATGGCTGAGAAAAGAATTTGAAAACTCATAGAACACGTCCTCATTTTAGCGTTCTAGAGCACTAATCATGATTTCTATAACAAACGTAACCCTCTCATTTTGTGCACTTACAGGGGAAATGCTTTAGGTTTTACAGTTTATGTAAGTTTTATAGTTGTTCATTAGAACACTGTGTGAAGTTGCAGGAGAATGAAATGACAGGCTGCTGCTTCTCTTGGAAGTACATGTTTTACTCAGACTATCAGACTTTATTCACATATGGCTGAGGACGATAATGTGAATTTAAAGAAAATATATTATCAATTCCAGCAGAAGATCTGCATTTTTCACTGGGTAAAATCACCTTACAAAACACCACAGGTCCTAAAAGTAGTATAGTACCACCAACACATTATTTATATTGTGACTAAAATGTGTTATACCCCTTATATGTGCTCCTTTTTGTCACCCACAAAACCTGCCATTCTATACAATGCATTCAGTGGGTACTAGGACCCAGAGACCTGTAATTGCTACTATACATGTTATCTAGTTGTGGGCAGCTAATAAAAGCTGATTCTATTTGGGACCCCCCTCCTGCATGCTTCTGGGAATCAGGATGCACTCACTCTGCACCCTTACATATAGTTTTAATTCTTTTTCAGGACACAGGGACATGTCCTCAAGCTTGTAATTGCTGTCACAATATATTGATCAGGTTGTGGCTAGCCAATAGTTATTGACTAGTCCCCTTTAAAGTAGTCAATCAGATTAAATTTGAACACCAACAGTCCAGATATATTTGTTTTTTTAACCCTTTCATGACCATCTGAGAATCTGTGTAAATGTGAGTGTCTCAAAAATAGCTGAAATAATTTGCCTCCAACTTACTGCCAAATGTACTGTAATTCTGTTTAGACTTTTTTCTGTATAATTTACCAAAATTTTCTTTGGGAATTATCATTGGAAATCAGTGTTTTCATCACCCCCGCTTGATGGATCAGCCTGAAACTTTCCAGAAAGGAGTTCACGTTGTTGATCTTTTCTGGAAATTTTCTTGAAGATTTGTAAAACAACACTAATGTTATAAGCGAAAAAAATGCTCTTCCTATAGAAACTCTGACCTAACTTTAACTACACAGTGAGGACCCTTACTATGTAATATGAATATATTTAAATATATTCACAGAAAAAAACCCACAGGCTAAAGTGACTTTATAATTAGGTGTTGAAACGAAATACAAACCAACACACTGAAACAAAAAAAAATGAAATTCACAAAAAATATTTTACTAAGCTGACATGCAACTGTTAAGCACTACTTATGATCTCCGATATTACATAGTTCATTGCATGTGAAATGATAGCCTTGATGGCATCACCAATGACACCTCAAATGACATAATTGATGACATCACTGGTAACGCCTTAGTCATATGCAGGATGGAGTTATTGAGTGTACACAGTTGCGAAGCGGGGACATACCATAAACACAAGAGGCAAGTGTGGTTGTCCTTGGAGGAAGTTATATGGTCCATCGTTTACAAATCACTAACGTTTGGGGTGCAACTAATTCATGTTAAACTATGCAAAGGTTGAGTACACTTGATGTGGGTTGCAGGGATATGCTTCAACATAGGTTGAGGGTTAAAGTCAAAGAAGGCTCCTGCAAAAAATACATTGTGAGAAAGGCCAAAGTTTCTGTTCATAATAGATTATCCACCTGATGTTATATGGACACGTGCCCTTGTTAAATAGTTGTAATAGAGTGGTATAGAAATCTTTTATGTACTAAGGACATTTATGAAGGGTGAATGCTTATTTCCAGAACTTTGCTGCAGATTTTGAGGCACTGAAGATTACTGAATAATGTAGAATGAAGGGATGTTTCATTTAGACGTGGTTTATCTCATACTACCATTGTAAGAATGGCTTTAGGGTTGTATGCAATTATGCCCATCTCTGGAATTTGATGTATTTTACTAAACTATGGAGGGTTGTACATAGGGTCTGGTCGAAAATGTCTTTTCCATGGCAAATGCAGACCTGTCAACCATTCGACTTGAATTTGCTCGTCATGTGAATTCTTTAGAAGACCAATCCTGTTAAGGTGGATATTGTACAAACCCTTTTTTAGGAAGTTAAAGGTTTTATTAGGGAGTGACCCCAATAAAATCTATAGAGGCATTTTGTTTGTTAAGTGAGTGAATATCACTAGAAAGAGGGCAGCTTCCATGAAATGTGGGTGACTTGACAGATATGCAACATATCCTGCTTGTGGCAAAGGTTATGTCTGTTATCATGTGATTGGTGATAGAAAATTAGCCACAGATATAGCGAGTTAAATTACTTCAAGTCCACAAACCATATAGGCCACTGAAATAATGACTGGATGATGTTATCAGTGATGCCATTTGAGATGTTTCATTGATGGCATCAATGTTATAAGCAGTTCATGGACGAGGATTAAGCCATAGCTAGCTAAGTAAAGTATTACTGGTGAAGATCAGTGTGTTTTTGTTTTAAAGTTTTGTTTGAATGTAATTTTCAACACCTAACTATAATGCCGTTTTTTTTGTAGTGAATTTCTTTTTTTTTTTTTTTTTTTTTAACGTAAGCTAAGATCTTCTTACTATAACTAAATATAATGTTGTTTTCACCATTGGTGTTTTCAGTGACTTTCAGGGTTTGTTATGCTATTTAAATTTGAGAATACACCCAACCCCCTTAGGTAACCTACTTCCAGTGCCCTTATTGTGTATGGCTTTGACCCTGTGCTGTGCTGTGCTGCTGGGGATTGGGCAGGCCATGAGTCCAAATTTGCCATGGCTGTTTAGCCCCCAAGACCAGTCTTCAGCCAGGCTCTGAACTCCAAACTACAAATTTGTTTTTCTTTCTTTAAACACTTTTTTGGCTAGTACTGTCATGGTACCCAAGAGGCAGCCTACTCCGACATGGTACTACAGTACCATACAAGTTTCCTCTGGGAATCTTGCATAGTATTAAGGTTCTATGAGGGAAGGCTTGTACAGCAGCTCCATAGGGGTACCATGTACCTCACAGGAGGGCGGTGCTGAGTCTCAAGAAGTAATGCAGCATCGACGGCTCAAAAAACAATTAACCTCTGTGGGTACTTCTGAGACCCTCACAGGCACCTGGGGGCCAGGTTATCCCTACCCTGCACCTTTGTGCCCTTTTAAAGACTCTTTTCAGGACAGGAAGATAGAATACAAGAATCCTGTATTGGCAGTGGTAACATTTTCTTCAGAGCTGTAGCCAGCCAATCACATCAGTTGGTCTTGCAGGACTGATATGGGCCCGAGGTACCAAAATGGCTGATGGGAGAAAAAGCTCTCTCCGCCATTCAGAAACCTCAATTTGTAAAAATGTTAGTATCGCCGTACTCCAGCAGGGTCAACCATCTAGATACTTAGGGGCATATTTATACTCCGTATGCGCCGAATGTGCGTCAAAAATATTGACGCACCTTCAGCGCAAACGTTGCCCCATATTTAAACTTTGACGTCTGAGGATGACAAAAGTCCGCCGTGTGCATCATTTTTTGGATGCGGCAACCCGCCTTGCGTTAATGATATCCAAGGTAGGCGTTCCCGTCCAAAAAATTACTTAAACGCCCGTGCGTCGTATTTATGCTTTCGGGCAAAAATGACGCACGGCCGGGAGGCGGAGCCGGAAAATGACGCACAGCCCGATTTGCATCAAAATCTAACGCCTGGGTCAGGGCAGGCGTTAAAATGGGGCATACGCACCTGTATTTAATCAGAACACACAGAAACAACAGCAGAGCAGCAGAGCAGCAAAAGGGAGACATGGAGGTGATTCTTATCCAGCGTGCACACAGATGCAGAGCCCAGCAGCTACAACAGCAGCTACCACAACACCAGCAGGGACCCCAAAGGCAGCGCAGAAGGCAGGAGAGGATATTCTGCCCCAGAACAACCCTTCATGGCCTCAGGGAACAAGATATCATCCAGAGGTACAGGTTGAACTGGCAGGCCATTCAGCAGCTGCTGCGAAACATTGAGCCGCAGTTGGCACCCACTTTGCTGACACCCCGCACCATCCCAACAGAAACCAAGCTGCTTGCTGTACTTCACATGCTGGCAAGTGGCTCTTTTCAAACAACTGGTGCCGTGGTTGCCGGAATATCACAACCATCATTCTCTGCCTTTTTGCCCAAAGTACTGGATGCCATCATTGGACTCACACAACGCCACATCTGCTTCCTTAACACACTGCAGAAGCAGCAGGAAACAAAACAGGGGTTCTACCTCATTAGTGGCTTCCCACACGTCCTTGGTGCCATCGACTGCACACATGTACGCCTTGTGCCACCTGCTGCAACTGAACACCTCTACCGCAACAGGAAGCACGCACATTCCATCAATGTGCAGGCCATTGTCGATCACCAAGGATTGATCACCAACATCGTGGCAAAATATCCTGGGAGTGTCCATGACTCATTCATCTTCCATCACTAAACCATCAATGAACCCTTCCAGGATGGACGGAATGGCAATGGACTACTTGTTGGTTAGTACAAAAACCTACTTATATACACACTGCACAGCAACCCTCTAGGACACACAACACATACACCACAACAGCAACATGTGAACAGGGACACACTGAGGTCGTGACATCGCTAGCCATGTCTCTTAGGTCACCATTGAACCTGTAACACATCGGAAATTAGTGTACAGTCTAATGTTAAGATGTCAAAGATCACAACGTGTGGAGTGGGTTGCCTAAATGTCACCTTGCAAATTGTAAGTGTCCCATTGACGTTTGCATTAATCCATTGCATAAGTCTAAAGGTATGGGATGTCCAGGGTACATTGATATGAACGTGTTAAGAACACTGTCAAAATTAATCTGTGTATGGAACTATCCTCTCACCCCCAGTGAAGACACATGGACACCTGTATCACAATTCACAATGCTAGGGAGGGCACACTGTACTGCAAATCCCAAAACAAACTGCTGACAAACGGTCAGCAGCCAAACACTCGTTCAGCCAAGGAAACAACATGATGCAGATGGTACATCCTACAAGCCTAGGATGCAACATAATAACACAAACGAGTCACAGACAACACAAGACAACTACTGCCATGAAAGGTGATTTCAATGGGGCTAGCTACATCAACATGATCCCATTCATTTTCTCTTGCCGCTGATCAGGTGTATGGCATCCAGCCATGGATAATGACACCTATTGGCAACCCGAGTACTGCAGCAGAGCGTGCCTACAATGACGAACATAGGAGGACACGCACCATAGTCGAGAGGACCTTCGGCATCCTCAAGTCAAGGTTCCGGTGCCTCGACATCACTGGTTTTAGCCCCCTATATTACCCGGAGATGGTCTGTAAGATCATTCTAACATGTGCTATTCTTCACAACATTTGCCTCAAAAGGAACATTCCCCTCCTGGAACCAGAGCCACACATGCCTGAAGAGGAGGAAGAGGAGGATGCTGGCCTGCAACATGAGGGGGAACTACAGAACACGGCCGCTGGTATACGCAGGTGGCAACATATCGTGAACAATTTCTTTTAAATATAATCACCATCACCACTTTAATGAACTAATTTTAATAAACACCTATAATAATCACCATATCATGGTCTGGCTAATCATTTTTGCACACCTTCATCTCTAACTATCAGAATAAGAGTGTTGCCTCATGGAGCATTGCTGATATACCGATTAGGACACTGAAAATCCCAGACCTAATGTGATGCGTAACATACAATGGTCACATACACACACACTGTAAATGACATATATCATGTAGCTTTCTCCTTTGAAGGGCTATAGCAGAGCATCACACCTATTTCACACATACATGTTGAAATCAAGGTCCAACGCAGCATATGGCACACAACTAAGACACCATCACTCAATAACTGGAAAACAAGCCTCATACATGAGGTAGTTGATGTGCTTTTGCATCAGTAACAGGAATGTCTGACCAGACCCTTGACAGCAGTAAGTCCAACTGCATTCAATATTTTGAAGGACTATCTGTGACCAGAGTTCCATAGAAGCAGTACATAGACAGCATAAGTGCCACACATATGAGCAGCATTGCGCACATGACATTCCATGTACATGTCAGCCCATTTCCTAACTCCTGACACACCCATGCACCTGGTCATAACCCACCTGTCTGAAGACGTCCCTGGAATACTAAGATGTGTACCCTGATATTGCCTCCTCTACACACACAGCCTGTCAATAGCAATCCAGTGTGCTACACCCTTTCCTATGGTATGCCATTGTCATAGAACATCTGACTGCATGGACGTCAGGTCAATTAATACACTGGCTTCTAGTTTCCAAGCCCTGTTATCAGCTGTAGATTGCTTCCCGTGTGAAAATGTCTGTTGGCCATTAGAATGCAAATCTCACCTCAGGACTTGTGAGAAACTGATACAGCCCACACCTGTGATCACCTCCATGCACCCCACCCATGCTGATGTCTGGAACAGCATAGGAGTTGCCATTTTGTCAAATACACCGTTAAGCATTGATACTAATTAAGCCGTGTAACACAGCCCTTGGTTTCATTTGTCACCTTCAAAAACACAGGACATACACAGTTAGACATGTCAACTGTCTAGTTCATCCTCCAAACAGTCTTAGTCAGACTACTGATTATGTAACTTGTCAAATTGCTGTATCCTAATTCACCCTGCATTCTGTCAGCCTGACTGGCATCTGTCTGTGCGCCACACTAAAGTATCCCTGTGTCTACATATGTACCACACTTGCGTTAGCAAACCTCTCATTCATCAGGGGGTATTTGGGCATGTGCTTCTTCAATGCATACCCAAATACATTGCATAGCACTGTCTGCCTTTTAACTGTACCATATGAGTTAAATTCTCTGTGAAAACCAAAATTCATGGCCCATCCCTTGTGTGGGTCTCATTTATGCATGAATGACAAAATGTGACAGTGTCCCAGGGCCGTATGCAGGGATTGGGTACGGGGCCTTCAGCAGAACCAGCAACCTCTCAAAATGTCCATGAAAAATCCACACATGTCAGGACCCTGACAGTTCACATACAAAATTACATTGCTCACAACATATTGATGGGCTGTGTGTGGTGAATAGCTACCAGAATAATCAGAACAGAGGCTATGATGTTCCCAGATGCAGTGGGAATTGCAGAGGCTAACCTGTGTACAAATGTTGTGATGACACCTGCCGGAACATGACACCTGAGACATTATCTCACTCAGCACACCAAGGTTGCCCTGTTGACTGTCTCATTTCACGTCTTTAGTGATAGGGTGGGACCATCCCCATGTAGGTTCTCATGTCCACATTCACTTTACTCACATTGATCAACAAAGGATACCCAGTAGATACAGGAATAGCTGCCACTGACTCATGATGAGTCCTGGACCGAACTGTGACAAATTACACCCCAAAAAATATACAGGATCATCATTGGACCACACAAATGAACAAGACACCTATGTGCAATTGATCACTGGAAATATGTGGACAAGTGCTGCCTCGTCTGCTGGTCCACCACAGCCACTTGAGAGTTGTGGCTCACTTCTATGACCTCAACTGTGGTGTCATCATACATTTGTGATTCACCTTTGTCTGTCTGGGCAAACAACACGGTACCCACTTCCTCAATGCATGTGCATGACTCACTGTGGGATTCACCAACTAGTGCCTAGGAAGCTATTACCAAAACTCTAGGACATAGGATGTTGAAAATGTGGACCATTGACATGAACAAGTGCCTGCCATCTATCTGGTGCATGCTTTGTCATATGTGATGTCTACGTTACCCTAAATCTTGGAAGTCCACATTACGGATGTTGCTACATGTATGACTAAGACATATCCTCGCTCAATTCCACAATGACTTGCATCTAAGGATTGGACACATGGACGTCACATTCATACAAGTATATGTGCAATAATGCATCATTTGATACACACACACTTGGTCAACAAATACATTAGTTGCACAGCACACACCTTGAGCCAAAGGCATTTAGGTATTGTACATATGTGCATCACATTGCTATCCTCTCCTTATGTCAAACATGCCCAATTTGTGCAATACATATATGTAGGCCACACATATGGCCATCTAGTGTGTCAGCCAACCGTAAAAATACTGTGAAGGAAGTAGCGGATCATGGTCCGCTGCAGTATGATGTCACACATGTGAACATACACCATCAACACCATAGTGGGTGCCATCAGCCTATCTCTGATATGTCCCAAATGTAACATAACAGAAAAACAGAAAAAAAGCCCAAAACCAGTTCATGCACTGAAATTTTGACTTTGCTAGCGTTATGCGTCATTTTTTGTACACCAATACTGTATTTGCGTAAAACAAAATTACGCACAGGAGTGAACATTAGGCCGCATCCAGATAATTGTACAGGCCATGTACTATTATTTGGATGCGGGCTAATTTTGACTCCTGTGCATCAAAAAAATGACGCAAATACAGTATTGCTGTACAAAAAATGACGCATAATGCGAAAAAGGGCGGACATTTTATACAGGAAGTGATGTAATAGGATATCCTGTTTACAGATCATGTACAGTGGGTGTACTTTCACTTTCACTTTGCAGTCTATGATTCTTCTAGACTGTGTGGCTGTATAGAGAGTGGTGTCCTTAGATTTTGTGCTTTTGTGTCCTGTGTGCTGTCTCTATTGTCAATTTCTGAAATAAATAATGTTGGTGTATACTGTCCTACTGTGTTTTGTGTACATTTGTCAATTTATCTAGTGTTTTTGTTGTTTGTCGGAGTCTGTTGTGGGTAGTGGTAGTTTGGGGATAGTTGGGCTCTTTTAGTGGTTAAGTTTCCTTTTCTTCTGTTTTGTACCCCTACTTTCCCTCTTTTCCCCTTTCTATTTTTTTAACCCCTATTCCCTTTCACATTTCTACAATGTCTGGTAGGCCACGTCTTGGCAGGATGGGTGAAGAGGAGTTGGGGGGCTTCATATGGCTTGTGTGCCATTTCTTGCCACTGATGATCGAGGCAGGGGGCAGGGTGATACAGGGGTATCACACAGATGCTCGCAGAATCCGGTGGGGAAAAGTGCTGCATCACCTGCAGCGTGTGTATGCCAGCCAGAGGAGTGACCACCAGCTGAAGCACCAGTGGGCTGACCTCACCACCAGGGAGCAGGATCTCTTGGACCACCTGGGAATCGTGATTGGTGGCCCTGTTGGTGAGTACTAATCATCTAAATGTGTACGATTAAATGATCTGTAGTGGCATCAGACGATTTGTACTATGTCTGCCAGCTAAGTTGCTGACTGTGTGTAATGCTGGGGAAACATACTGGGATAATTGATGCACTATGGGAAGGATCACAATTGCTAGCTGTCAGGTAGCACGTGCTCAGCAAACTTATAGGATACTTTTCCATGAAGTAAATTGGTGCTGCCTTTGTGTCAGACAACCAAACAAAATAGGAGCCAATAATGTCTATATAGGGCACTTTTGCCAGAGAAGTAAAGATGTACCAACATATTGTCTAACTTTGTTGACCCAATAGCTAGACTGACTTTAGAATCACTACATGATGCAGAAAATGAGTGCTGTCTTCACGTCAATTGATTATAGCAAAGTGGCTCAGACATATGTCTCATGTGAGTCTGGTGAGTGTGGAAGGAAAGCGTTCACGGAAGTACTATGAATGTTATGGATTATTGTGGTCCTTTATCTTTTTGGATACATGTCAGATCTGGATTTGGAAACATCGTGAAAAGGTGTAAGGTGCCCTCAGCTAACATCTTAGAATGTTTGTTGGAGTTAGTTGTGCCACATTCCAATTAGGGATGGCAGTCCAAAGGTATGCACATGGGTTCACATCTCCATGGTTGGTGCAAATCACCATAGCTGGGCCACATCAAATGAATAAACTGCAACAACATGAGAGCTTACAAAAGTCCCTGTCCCTCTGTACATTGTACCTATTTGTAATCATGGCCACATAGTCTGTTTGACTGGTAATGCAGTCCTCAAATAACCAGGCTTTGGATGTCTCTCTTGGATGCACATGATGAGACAATTACACTCCATATTTTTTTCTGGTCACCAATGACTGGGCATGTTTGCCACCACATGATAGTTAGGGCCAATGCATGTGTGCAGACATGTGTTTAACTGTCACAGGAGACCCATGCTATGTACAAGTTGGCCGTGATATATCAGATGCAGTATCATCATGTCTGAATGGCTACCATTTCATTATTCAGCCTGTATATGTTTATGAAATTGTTGGTCTGTGCACAGATTTTGAGCACATTTCTTCCTTCCATGCATTACAGGTGGACCGACACCCTACACTGTGGGAGAGGTGGCTACATTTGAGGACCCCAACCACTCCAGTAAGTGTTGATATGTCTGTTATGTGTTGTGTTTGCTGGTTATGGACTCGTGTGTGTTGAACGCATAGCAAGGTGTGATGCGTTGGGCAATCATTTGTCTTGTTCCATGAGTGGGATTTCAGTTTCTCAAATGTTTTGAGTTGGCCAATGCGTATCCTATGGTATTATCTAGGGATTGTAGGCCATTCCTGTAGGCACCACAGTGAGTACTGGGGTGAGTCATGTGGATGCCACTTGTATCAACAAGAGTCGCACTGGAAGTCAGCTCAGATTTAGTCAGCCTGTCAGACACACATTCTCCAAGATTGGTACAGCAAATTGCTTTCCAATAGACTTCAGCTTCCCTATTTACCAAGGTACTTAGTAAACTGTAGGTAGAACCTCCTAGCAGCATGTACTTCCACATGTAGTGCTACAAGTATGTGGAACTTGAGTGCAATGGCTTAGGTGTGCATGCTAATCATCATCATGGCTGTTCTTGCAACTCTGTGTCTGATGTAAGTCAGGCCTTACTGGAAGTATATGTTGTGTACCAAGCTCTGCATTTCCTGACATGTGTGGCCCTATGATTGGTCTAGGGTTTGCAGACTCCTAATTGTTGATAGACCTTACCTGTGGTGTGCGTGTAGAGCCAAACACGTGTGGAGTTTTCTATACACTCCTCGCTGTCCATGTTGTTTGAAATTGATAGTTGTTTATCCACCCCCACCCTCAAACACAGGCATGGGTTTGTGAATGGGGTGCCTAGGACTGATGCTACCAGTATGTTACACATATATGTGAAAAAGTGACTGTTTGGTTGGAACCTAGTATACACACTCAGGTTTGGCACATGGGTACTATACTGGCAAGTCCTGTTACAACTTGCAGACCATGTGGCTATAATTTTGCAATCCGTACACTGACATTTGTAGCCCAGGTCTTGGCGGAGGATATGCAGCATGATTGTTAGCTGATAACTGGCAGAACTCAGATGGCAAGTCAAAGCCAGTTGTTACCCATCTTGTAGGTTATGGATCTGCTATGCGTGATGTGGCCTTTGTAGGCTGGCCTGCCATGTACTTCCTCAGGGACATTCAATGATCTGTATTGTGATATGAGCTGTCACAAGTACAGTACATGTATTGTCTGATTGTCGTCTTGTGCCATTTCACACAATGCAGTTCCTAATGTAGATTACTTGCATTTGTCTTCATAGCTCCAAACATGACTCCAGACCAGGTCCGTGAGTTCCTGCAGCGGGCCATGAGATACCAGCACATCCTGCTGGTGGAGTCTGGGTTCAGGAGGATGGCCCGTCGATATCGCCATGAACAGGCCTCCGGGGCATGGAGGGCCTTCCCACAGGGTGGCCCTACTTTGCCCACCACAGCCACCACCAGCACAACCACCACTTCAAGCCAGGTGGCTCCACCCACAGCTGAGACTGTTGTGCCTACATCTGCCGGACTTCTAGGCCCCAGCATTGCTACAGGTGCAGGACAGCCCACTGGCCTTGGGTCCACACACACACAGACCTCCTCCACCGGTACCCAGACTGCCCCAGCTCCATCTGTTGATCCTGCAGCCTTCCACAACATGGAACGGTAAATGGAACGTGTGCTGCGCATGTTAAGCCATTTGAACCGGGATGTGCGCCACATTAACCGGCGTGTGAAGTCGATCAAGAGGACCCTCCGCAGGGCCAACCTCTAGACTGTTTTTGATATGGACATGATTCCCTCCCGTCCCTCCTCTTTCCTTGTTCTTATACTTAGTGGGCTTAGGGGGCTTAGTGTTATGTTAGTATAGGCTGTTAGTTTAGTTAGTTTTAGTGGGTGGGAGGTCCTGATTGTTTCTATTTTTACTTATTACACGTGTGGGCTATGTTGGGGTTCTTGTGTGTTTAAAAAAATATTAAAAAAAATATTGTAAAAAAACTTTACAAAAAAAAATATATTTGTTTAGTATAGGATAGTATGTGTTTAGGTTAGTATGTGTTGTCCTCCATGTGTCCCGTCTCATAAGGGGGGTGGGGGTAGATGTTTAGAACGTTTCGTTACATGTGATAAGTAAGTGTAGCTTAGGTTAGTTAGGGACAGTTGTGGGTAATGAGTAGTCAGGGTAGATTAGGGTAGGTAAGACTTTTCCCTCAGTTTCCTCTTCCGTGATTAGCATTTAATAAATATTTGGTTAACCCTTAACAGTATGTGTTAAATGGTGCTTGATTCTGGGCTTGGAATCAGTGTACCTGAATGTTCTTCTATTACATTTGTGTCCTTTGCTACAAACAAATCCCAACTGAGCTGTAAGATTGGCAGCTACCCCAGAGCTACCTTGCAAAGTTTCCACCCTTCATTGCAACCACCTATCACAGTTAATATGGATCACAATGTGTTTCTGCTGATAAGTGTGTTTTCTACATCACAAACAGTGCTTCCAGACTTGATATTGGGGGAACAGTTTTAGGTCTGACTGCGGTGTGATGATCAAGGACACCCTTATAAGATGAGTTCTCGTAGGCAAGCTAGTATTCTTGTCTTCATGACTCACCTACGTCATTTGTGACACAGTTCAGCATGATTACCTATTTGTATGTAAACTCAGTTAGCTTAATTCACACAGTTTTTGTAGTGTTTGCTTAGATTAGTGTGCACTGTTATATGTGTTAGTATTGCATGGTGACAACATTTTGCGGCCACTATTTGATGACTTAGATATCCCTTGAGGAAGCATTATTCCGTCCAACACAGCATGATGGTGTATGGTTTCTCACTTCATAAGATATGTCCGTCATGATGGGCAGAGTATGATGCAATCATGGGCACTGTGCAGATTTATCTGACTACATAATATCAGGACAGTTGTATTGACAAGCTACGTAATTTGACAGTAGGCACATTTCAGTTATCTACTGCGCAGTTGATATGTCACATTACCCAGAGACAGATTTGTTGTGTAAGTGCTATTTATTGAAAAGTGCTGTAGTGCTATCTGAACATTGTCCATGATTGTGAGTCCATTAGAGTGACATCTTACATTGTGATCCTACACAAGGGGTTACGGAAATGCTTTTGACATGCTGGGGTGATGTTTCAGACAGTGCAGAGGGACAGGATTTGCTAATGAGTAGGAGAGGGACAGTCATTAAGTAGAGTTGTTGCAAGACTGGCATGTTACAAAGCGCAGGACCTTGGTAATAGTTGGCCATGTGGCAGGGACTAGTGCGTCCGGGTACTTTTCCGTGTGAAGGTGATCTGTTCCATGTTTTCTTTTTCTGATGTGTGTGTTGCCTCCTCTGTTCTTGGTGGTGGTGGTTGTGAAGGGGCAACACACACCTCAGTGTTAGAAGACGTGGAGTCAGACATCCTGGTCGCTGCTACCAGTGAAGGTCTTAAGGGCAGTACTGCAGCAAAGAGCATCTGCTGGTTCTTGAGAATAGCAGCCACATCACGATGGTAGGCAGCCAGGTCGGCCCTGTCTCTGATCTTTCACATCCACTTATATGTAGTTGAAATGCAGCATATACTAATCATAGCATTGTTATGGCACGATATTGGTGTTAGCATTGGTAATGTGTACAGCTGATGTAGGGGAATATGTGGACATTGGACTGCCTTGATAGTCGTGGCAGTGTCCTATTTCCTCCTCTGAGTGTGCAGGTGTGTTTTAGTGACCAGTTACATGTGTCCTCCCCCTCAATGCTGTTGCCTGAGCAGTATGACATTTGGGATGTTGCACTGTGACCCAGGCACAGGATGGACCCTGGCATATGCTGCGTGTGTGTGACCTTAGTGCTGTGTAGCTCCTACTGTTGATGACATAGGCTGATGTTTACGGGAACTATGGGCTTTCACATTTGACAGGACTGGAACATTTGTCTTGTTTCAGGGGATTGTTAAAGTTGTTATCCTCAGCCCACTAATTTAGGTGTGTATGATCCATGGGGACGTTACTGCCATTGGCTATTTGAGCTGCACATACAGCGGAGGTGGTAGTGGCAACTGTTGTCACTGTTACATTCCAGTTGTCCGTATGGCTAGAGGTTGTTAATTGGGCCCTAGTTAATGTCGGGGTACAGTGGCTGACTTGTGACGGGATGTCAGTTTGACGTTGTGCCCTTCCCTCCTGGCGTGGCTTTACCTTTGCTACATCGTTGGCATGGCAGCATACACCCATGGAACTGTTGTTGGTGTTGTGTTATGGTGTGCCCCAGCTTCTCTCTGTACAGGCTATGCCCCCATGCCATACCCCTTTACCCATGCCACTCCATGTATAAGATGACTTCCATGCATTTTGTGGTCGGTATCCCCCCCCGGTTTAGTTGACATTAGTGCATTTTAATTCCCCATGCGACTTACCCTGCATGTGCGTTGTCTCCTGGTAGTCTGCGCTGTCCTGTCCTTGAATCCCTGTGACGATCTTCTCAGGGATGACGGCTGCGACCGTCTCCTCCATGTGGTCCAGGGCCTCCTGGTGTGCTGGACTTCCACCTCCAGTCTGCAGTGCTGCCTTCCTGTTCCTGGCCATCTTTTGCTTTGTCCTGCGCTTGCAGTCATGCCAGCGTTTCTTGCACTCGATTACAGTTCTGCGTACTTCTGCCACACTGTTAATCTTGTCAACAATTTATTGCCATATTGCCTCTCTCCTACTGATTGGCAACTTTGAGGTGACAAACAGTTGGTGCTGGTGTTCCTTCACCTCTTTAACCAGAATTTCCTGCTCCTCTGCACTGAAGCAACACTTTATTTTCTTCTTATAAGTGTCCTGGTTCTTGTGTGGGTCCTCCTGGCTGGTTCCGGGTCTGTTGTCATCTTCCTGGGGTCTGTAGTGGCATCTGGGATCCATTTTGGCTTTCCTCTGGTGAAATGGCAGTGTTCAAGTTTTTTTTTTACGCTATTGCGTCAAAAAACGGCGCATATCCGGTTTGCGGGGTGGTATATCGACCCACAGTCATTTCCACCGCATTAACGTTGTTTTGCTTTACGACTTGACGCTGCGGTGTGCGTCAAAATAAATGACTCCCACCTGTGGTTTGCGCCGCCGTGCGTCAAAGTATAAATTTGACGCCCGCAAGGCGCACCAAACTGACGTTAGCCGGTGGTAATATTTTTGACGCAAAACTGCGCCGGCGCAGTTTTGCGTCAAAAATCATAAATATGGCCCCTAACTTTTTAACTGCTTCATACCCAACCCGGGGTCACTCTTTAAAAAATAGTTCCTTGAAAACGGCTGAACGAAATTACAGTAATTCACTAAAAAGCACCTTTGTAAGGTTCATTTTAACTTTATGACAAATTTGGTGTAATTTCTTTCTTCATTTTTGTCTGTACTGGGGAGCAAGATTTCCTATTGAAATTAACATCAGAAATTTACATTTTGGGACCTAAATTTTCCATACCTATAACACATACACACACAAACACCTATACACCCACACACATATACACACACACACACACATACACACACACACAAATGAACACTCCAACATATAAATATAATAAATAAAAAAAACAACGGTTAAAGTTGTTTGGAATAGGCACAAGCTGACATTAATAATTCCCCACTTCCACTCAGATACGCCAGTCATGGTTTAGGGAATTAGTTATAAATGGCTCCCCATCATGCACTGCTTATCATCTCACACATTACATCAATCATGATGTGTTAAATGGCACCACTGATGACGTCACTGATTATATGTAAATATAACTATTGTTGAAAGTGATTTTGGAGAGGTGGGCGCAGGACCTGGCCACAGTTAAAGCCCACCAGCCAGCCCTTGCTGCACATGACTAAAAGCCAACTACAGGGCATTAGACGCATGAGGGATGTTGGGCACAGAGTCTAGCCACATGCTCATCGCCCACCTGCAATGTTTATGTTGGATGCAGGATATGGTGTGACACTATGTGTTGCAGACAACCTCTGCTGTGTATGTCTAAAGTATGTGCATAGTGGAGTTAGACGCTTGGTGAACATACCTTGACCAAAGGCTAGGCCCTGAGTCAAACTTGTTCATGTATGGCTGAATAATGTGTTCTGTGGATGATTGATGCTTAAAGGGATTTAGGTGAGTGGCCTTGCCAAAGGCTAGGCACTGAGTCCAAGTCCTGAGGCAGACTGAATGCAGAGTCTGGCCAGAGACTGTGACTGAGATGTCGTGAGTGATGTAGTCAACGATTTCAATTAGCAAATCATGAGTGATGTAATATGTGGGGTCATATGCAGTGCATGATTAGGTGCTAGTTACATTTAATTCATTAAATTGCAACTGCCATATTTCAGTGTTTTTTGAGTTTTTCAACATTAGTGTGTGTCTCATTCCAAAGCCTAACTATAACGTCACTTTAACTGTTGTTTTTTTTTTTTTGGTGAGTTTCTCTTTTTTAACATAGGTTTAGGTCTTAGCACCCAGCCTAACTATAACATAATTTTAAGCTTTTGTCTACAAAAATGTTACTATTTTAAAATTAAGAAGCTGTTAAGCAAGGAAGAGAAGATGAATCGGCCGAGGAAACAGAAGTGTAAAGGGAATGCTGTATTTATGCAGACATTTCTCTCTTTAACCATTTTTATCCCTTTAAAATACATTATGCATCAAACTAATAAAAAAACAATACATACCCTCACATTTTAACTCTCTGGTTCCATGCCTGCATTAACATCTCACTGTTCTTTTATTTCAGCCTGCTCTTCAGGAAATGCTTTAAATTCAGCATCTCCTATTTCAACAAAATGGCATTCAGAATGGCCTCCCTTTGGTCCTGAACACAAAATGTTAGTACTCTATTTGTTCAATAGAACTCTGCATTGACGCTGCAGTTGATCATTGACGAGTTAACTGGGAAACTGCTGATGGTGTTAAAAGTACATATTTTAGTCTTCATGTCAGAATGTTTTACTGGACTGAATGAGAAAAATATTTGAGAAATCATAGAAAAAGCCTCCTCATTTTTAGCTTTCTAGAGCACTAACTGTAATTTCTATGACAAAAGGAGTCACCTTGTTTTGTTCCTTTGTAAAAGAAATGCTTTAAATTTTACATCTATGATGCCATAATAATGATTTCAGGTATGCTTCTCTTTTGACATAAATATACAATTGTGATATTTAGTGCATACTGAGCAAAAGCAAGAAGAGGGAATACTGTGCGTGCAAGACTACCTGTAGTAGAATGTTAGATGTAGGTTGTTAGGAAGAATCATAACATGTTTGTGTTTAGGAACAGTTTAATGGCTGGGACATTTCTCCTTAAACCTACAATCCGACTTAAGTCAAGTGTCAGTGCCTCATTAAAGAAAGATCCACCATTTTTTACACTGGCAACGAGTTGCTAGAAAAATCAGAGAAACTTTGTCCCAACATTGAGGTGAGCTGCATTACTATAGAAAAGAACTAAGGGGGTTATTACAACTTTGGAGGAGGTGTTAATCTGTCCCAGAAGTGACGGATATACCACCAGCCGTATTACGAGTTCCATAGGATATAATGGACTTGTGATACGGCTGGTGGTATATCCGTCACTTTACCGTCACTTTTGGGACGGATTAGCACCTCCTCCAAAGTTGTAATAACACCCTAAGTGTTGCAGTGTTATGCCTCTTTTATGACTGTTGATGTTTGTTGGCATGATTCTGTTTCAGGCATTAAAAAAAGACTGAGGAAGCGTATATGCATGCAAAAATCAAAGTGCACAATCTCCAATCATACGAAGTGGTTCATATGCACAGTCAACCCACAACTTTACTTGACACAAAGGGCCAAACTGGAAAAAGATAGTTGAAAGTTTTGCCAGAGTATACAGCTCGTCTTTCAGTTCTGAGAGGAGAACTGCATTCATTTTACATTGTTTGGAGTCAGAGGACGTTTTTGAACATCTACCTAATGTGTCAGACAAAGATGCTTTGGACATAAATGAGAATTAAATCTGTGTTAGGAAATAAGATAATAAGTATCTTCCAAAAGGGAGTTCAATATTAGAAAGGTACCACCTTTGTGAAAAGAGTGTAGAGAGAAGGGGAATTAGTGGGGAGGTATATCACAGATCTTTGAAAATTAGCTTACTCATGTAAGTTCACTAGTATTAATAAATAGAGAATAGAGGATCAATTTACATTACGTTGTATTATAGAGAAAGTGAGAGACGATTTATGCCAAAAAGATGATCTGTCATTGGATGAAGTGACAGTTACTGTGAATGCAAGTAGTTAAAGGGCGGTTGTTTTAATAGGAAAGAAAATTTTAATTTCAAGGAACCTGTTATAGATGTGACAACAAAGGTCACATGGCTAACAATAGGGAATATAAGGCTTGGAAAATGTATATAAATCCTGTGGAAAGACAAGACATTATGCTAACATCTGTGCAACCAAACATGCAAAAGTACGAGAGGTAGCGATACAACGATGTGAGACAAACATATGTTAAAAGTGTAGTCAGATAGTTTTACAGGTGAGTCATGGTGACATAAAATAAACCTAGCTTATCATAGAAAGGTAGAGGTCAAAGGAAAGCATGTGTTGTTTGAGTCTGGGGGTAACCATTTCACAAGTATCAAAAATATTTTTCATAGAACAACTTGCAGGTAATATTGAACTGCTGAAACCTGACATTGAAACAGGTTATAGGATCAATGACATATTACCATTGAAAACAAAATTGATTCACCCAAAAAATTAAAACATATTGTTTACAAAAATATAACCATTCTATACTTAAACACAAACACAAATATCGATACTTACAAAAATATTGTTACCTTTAAATAAATATATAAAAAGTACAACATATTAAAACAAACAATAACAACTACACTAATATCTCAAAACATAAAGCCAAGTATTACAAAATAATATAATAACTCTATATTACTCTAAACATGAAACAAAAATAAACTCTACATGAACCTATAAATCGTCTAACTATAATATTCAAATATTATAACAATAAAATACATTTTAAACACATAAAAAACTTTAAGTACATTTCAAAACATCAAATAATTAATAAACACATGTTTTTCTTCCATTTTGTAGTATCAAGAATAAACCATATTAAATTAAATAAAACCTAAAAAAACAACATTACACAAACAAACTGAAATAAACATTTAACATTAAAACAGAAATACTAATTAGCATCCACCATAAAAGTACTAACTGAGAAAAAAATCTGACTAACTGAATATTAACCAATAAAAACAACTGTAGATCAAATGAAACAATAAAAATAGGAAATTAATAAAGATACAATATAAAAGAAGCCAAAATGTTCAACACTTTCTACATCAAAACAATAAAGCTGCAAGGCCACTAAATAGTGCCAGAGTGCCAACAGAAAACAGAAAAAGAAAACTGGACAAAATACCCAACAACATACACGAATAAGTAAAACATTTATTTTACCAAAGGAGAAAGTAACTTATTTAAAAAATGCAAAAAACAAATAACTAAACAAACTCTGTTTTTTTTTTATCTACTAAACTTTAAGTACAATACAATGTAGAACCTACAGACCAACAAATGCAATTCAGCAATCATGGAAAAAGGCACATAACAAATTAAGTAAAATCAAACAACTTCTAAATATTAGCTAAACCTTAAATGTGAAAAATAAAAAAATAGAACAAAAGGTCCTTAACCCCACAAACTACTCACAAAAAAATGTTTAAAATACAACTTGTAAAACTTTCTTTGCCCCAACAGGAAATAAACCACCTGATCCACACTAGAACACCTCCAGTTGAAAACTGAAAAGAAGGAACTGCAATTATAATCAACATGTACATAAGTATAAAAAGTGATGGTTGTAATATTTAATGTACATTTGCAAAGCAGAAGCAAAATTATTACGATTTATTTAACTGTATGATTAAAATATTTTCTGGAAGAATGACAGAAAGAGCATGATATATCCTCTCACAGAAAGGCAAATAATTAGTCTTTCACATGGGTACACTTAAGCCAAGCAAGCACATGTACCGAGAATGATAATTAGAAAATTACAAAATACTACTCTAATGCATGTTATAAGAAGGCTACAAATAAAATGATGTTTTTATTAATGTGAGAGAAAACAACCACCTCCCAAACGTCACTGGAATTGTAGTAATGCATGTATGTCATAATTTAAAAGAGGTAAGCACTATTTCCCAAGAGCCCAGTACTAAAATTCCAAAATATGTGCTCTCTAAATTACCTGAACACATAACTGTTCAGCTACCTTATATACCCACTTTAAATACCCCATTCCTGAGAGGGTGGCTGTTGTTGTAGTGGCGACCTCCCCACTGGCCCCGTTATGACTTTCCTGCTGGGCTGACTGGTGAAAAAAAAGGTTTCAGGCAGTCAGCCCAGCGGAAAAGTGGTGGCAGCATTGTCACTGGCTCGTGATCAAGCCAGCGGTAATGCCACCACCCACAGGAGACACCAGCACCCTCGTAATGCGAACTGCCTGCACAGAAGACAGTGCCCATTATGAGGGTCCTGGGCAGGGGGACCCGTGCACCTGTTCTCTGCCATCCTTTTCATGGTGGTGAAGCCGTCATGAAAAGGCTGGAGGAGATCCAGGCTGTAATCAGTAGGGCGGTGCTGAGGTGAGCGCCACCCTGGCTGATTGCAACCTGCACCCGCCACCAGCCTGTCGGGATCTCCGATCCCAGCGGAGATGCCAGTAGGTTGGTGGGGCTTCCCACAAACCTCATAATCTGGCGGGCGGTCCATCTCAACCAGGGCGGTCTGACAGCCATCGTGAGTGTGGCAGTGCGAGGGCCTCCACACTTGTAATCAGGCCCTAACTGTAGAGTATGCAACAGTCAGTTTGCTTTTAAAAAATAAAAAAAGAGCACTAGCCTAGTCCTCTGCAACAGAGATAGCTAACCACATTTTAACTTACTTGTAGTAAGCCCATTTTACAAACACAAACAAAGGGCCTGATTTAGATCTCGGCAGAGAGGTTACTCTGTCCCTACCGTGATGGATATCCTGTCCGCCAAAATCTAAATACTATAGAAAACAATGGTATTTAGATTTCGGCAGAGTAGTCCCCTGCTACCCAATCCTCTCACTCCAATCCAACCCACCCACAGCCCCAATCCATCCTACTCTAATACAATCCACTTTAATCCACCCCTTGGCAGTCCAATTCAATTGCATTAATCCACCATACCCCAGTCCAATCCACCCCACTCCAAACCACCTTAATCTACCCTGCTCCAATCCACCCCTCCCCAATCCAATCCACACCACTCCAATGCGATTCAGTCCAATCCAATCCACTCAAATCCACTGCACTCCACTCCAATCCACCCCACCTCACTGCACCCCACTCCAGTCCATCCCACCCCAATCCAATCCACCTCACCTTTATCCAATCCACCTCAGTCAAATCCACCACACCCCACTCTAATCCACCCCATTTTACCCTAATCCACACTAGCCTAATCCACCACACAATGCAATCCACTCGGTTTAATCCAATCCACCCCAATCTGATCCACCCCACCCTAATCCGATACACCGACCCTACCCAATTCAATCCACCCCACCTTTATCCAATCCACCTCAATCCAATCCACCACACCCCACTCTAATCCACCCCATTTTACCCTAATCTACACAAACCTAATCCACCACACAATACAATCCACCCGATTTAATCCAATCCACCCTAATCTGATCCAGCCCATCCTCATCTGATACACCTGACCCTTCCCCAATCTGATCCACTCCACCCCATTCCAATTCACCCTAATGCAGTCCACCCCACTCTAATCAAATTCATCCCATGCCACCCCAATCCAATCCACCCCACTTCACTCCAATCCAATCCACCCCTCCAGGCAACCCCACCCCATTTCAATCCACCCACCCCACTTCAATCAAGCCCACTCTACCCCAATCCAATGTACCCCATCCCAGTTCAGTTCACTGCACTCCAATCCAATCTCTCCAGCTCACCCCATTCCAGTCCAATCCACCCAACATCAATCTAATCCTCTTCAATCAATCCACCCCACCCCACACTACCCCAATCCAATCTACCCCACTCATCCCAGTTCAGTCCACCCCCTCCAATTCATTCCATCCAACCATCGACCCCACTCCAATCCACCCCACTTCAATGCAATCCACCCTACTCCAAACCACCCTGCTCCACTCCAGCCCAATCCAAACTAAAACACCCCACTCCACTCCAACCCATCCATCCCACTGCAATCCAATCCATTCCACTGCAGCTCACCACACCCCAATCCAATCCACCCCACCCCACCCCATTTCAATCCAGCCAACCTCACTTTAATCCAATCCACCCTCTCCAACACACACCATTCTACCCCAACCCACTCCAATTCACACCAATCCGCCCCATTTTATTACAGTTCTATCCATCCCACCCCATCCCAGTTCAGTTCACCCCAGCCCAATCCAGTCCAATCCATCCAGCCCACCCAACTCCAATCCAATCCACCCCAATCCAATCCAACCCAAACCAATTCACCCCACCCCACCCCACCACATCTAATCCACACCACACCACTCAATCCAATCCACCCCACGCCAATCCAATCCACCCCACTCCAGTGTAGTGCACCCCACAACAACGTCAATCCAATCCACCCCACCCCAGCCATGGCATTCCAATTCAAACCACCCACCCAATTCTAATCTAATCCAACCCACCCAAATCCACCCCAATCCACCTCATCCTATTTCAATCCATGCCACTCAATCCAATCCACCCACACAAATCCACCCCACTCCACTTACTCCACACTACTCTACCTATCCAATCCATCCACACTCTACTCCAATCCATTCCACTCTCATCCACCTCGCTCCACTCTGCAACACTTGGCCACTGAACCCCTTAACTCTATTACCCTCTACTCAACCCTACAACACTCTGCTCCCCCTACTCCACTCTACAACACTCCAACAACTCCACTCTACGACACTCTACTCCCTCACTCCACTCTGACATGCTACACCACTAACTTTTAGCCATGCTGGACAGCAGCCACACTGGTATACCATATGGCAAAACACATTGCCAAAGCCAGTAGCTCTTCTATAGGCAAAACCTAATGACTTTGCCAATACTTCTTAAAAAGTCAATACTAATGATGTATGTGGACATCTAATACTCACACAGTAACATAACATATTCTATTAAACATGTTACACTAAAATAGATACATTTACTACTTCCACTACTATTGAAACCATTTAGGTCTTATGTTGTACACTAAAGGGGTCACAATTACTATTTACACTCCAATCTAAGACATTTAAGGGGAAAGCGTTGGACACTAAATTGGTCACACTTACTATTCCAAATCCAATTTAAGCTATTTAGGCAAAGGTTTTGGTTGCCAACAGGGTGACATTTACTATTTCTACTCCCATTCCAATTTCGGCCATTTAGGAGACAGTCTTGAACATTAAAGAGGTGACATTTATTGTTTCTGCTCCAATCTAAGCCATTTATGAGAAGGTGTTGGCCACTAAAGTGGTGAAATTTACTATTCCCACTCCAAACTAACCAGTTACATTAAGATGTTGAACAATTAAAGGGTTACGTTTACTATTCCCACTTCAATCTAAATCATCTAGGGTAAGGTGTTAGATGCTAAATGGTTCACATTTACTATTTCCACTTCAATCCATAATAGTTGGAGGAATGTTTTGGACACTAAAGTGGTCTCATTACTTTTTACAAGTACAATCTATATTCATTTTCTGAACGTGTTTAACACTAAATATAACACATTATGGGGGTTATTCCAACTTTGGAGGAAGTGGTAATCCGTCCCAAAAGTGACGGTAAAGTGACGGATATACCACCAGCCGTATTACGAGTCCATTATATCCTATGGAACTCGTAATACGGCTGGTGGTAAATCCGTCACATTTGGGACGGATTACCACCTCCTCCAAAGTTGGAATAACCCCCTATATATTTAACACAATCAAAACATATTATTAACGAAGTGTTATTTGTTTAAAAATTAGAAAAGAATCAATTAAACAAATGTTTAAAATTAGTTAAAAAATATTTCTTACAAATTAGAAAATATTAAATGTAAAATTAAAATCTCCCCAAACTTTTTCTAAATAAACTCAACCACCTGCTCTATAACAATATAACATTTATGTAAATATATAATTACTCCTAAACAAATGTACAATTAACATTCAAAAATTCTTTATAATATTTACAAATTACATTAGATAGATTAGAAATGAACTATTAACAAAATAATTGCCACACAACAGTAATTGAGTACATAAAAAATAATAAATTAAACATACAAATTAAATAATATACAACAATAATTTTAAAAATGATTTTTTACAAAGATATTAAAAACAAAACGTCGAACGATATTCTTATCTTTGATATTTCTGTCCACATTATTTTTGACATCACAAAATTCCTGACATGATATTTTTGTTCCACTATATTTTAATTTGTTATTTTGTCCAAACACTGTATGCATGGGGGGTGAACCCATTACAATTGAAGACTACTTCATAGGTTTGATAGAATAGAAAATAGTTTTGTGTCTAGTAAAATATATGTTTCCTTCAAAGGCAATACAATTTTAAGTTGTTCCATAAAAACGATCCAGGTCTCATGTTGGAAGACTGTTCATTATTCAAAGGTAGGAAGTAGGAGTTCCATTGAGGAGTTAATGCAAAGATTTCATAAGGAATTTCCCCTCAGCCTTCCACAAGAGGTTTGGATGCTTAAGTGGGTATGTTCATAGCATATGATTGGTAAGACGAGCTCAGCCCAAGTGTAGTTACGTATGTGGAGTTCCTATAATGGTACAGTAAGAAACGTAAGTAGAACTACAAAGATTAAAAACTGAGGGACTCATTGATGATGTGGAATGCACAGAGTGGGTGGCTCCACTGGTTGTGGACTGAAAGGTAAATGGGGATCTTAAGTTATGTGTTGACTTAGGAGAACTGGATAAATGTGTCATGGAAGATAAATAATGCATCCCCAACATTTCTGACATGCTATGTTGAATGGGGATAAAGGGTTCTGCACAATAGATCTCACTTCTGCATGCCAACAAAACAGACTAGATGATCAATCAAAATATTTAACAGCATTCATCACCACATTTGGGACATAGATTTGTAACAGTTCCTTTTAGCCTGATTTCAGCGGTCTCAGTGTTTCAAAGGGCAGGGAAAATTATGTTGAAGGCAGTGAATGAGGTAAAATGTATCAGAGTGATATATTGTTTAGGTTGTAATGTAAGAGAACACATTAAAAGAGTGAAGGAGGCTCTGAGGAAATTATGCAGTGTCAATCTATCTAACCACAAAGGCTGAGAAATGTGAGTTTAGTGAACTTTGATTGAGCACCTGGGCCATTAAATTTCAAGGGGTGGCATAAGACCAAAAGATGAGCTTTTACATACCATAAAGCAGATGATTTGTCCCACTAACAAGTAGGAGTGGGTGCATTTTATTGAGATGGTAGAGTACCATAACAAATTTGTGCAAGTATTTGTGGAGAAGAGTAGGACCCTGAGGAATCTTTTGAAAGAAGTGGTAGATTTTGCATTGGAAGAGAGATATGAACTAGAGTTTATTGACATAAAAAGCTTGCTTCAGCTCTCAACTAAAATATTTGTATCAAATGGATAAATCCATATCCATTACTTATGCCAGCCTTGTGTGTTTATGTGTACTTATAATACAAAGTGAAGGTGATCTGGAGAAAACTGAGGGCCAGATTTACAAGAAAGTGCGCATCAGCTGTGATGTGCCACATTTCTTGCACCCCCCCCACCATGTGTGTGCTATATTTACAATACTGTGCATCATGGTGCACGTTACGACAATAACATCATAATTTATGATGCTATTATGGTACTTTGCAGGATTAGTTCCATAAATTGTGGTGCTAATCCTGCAAAGGAAAGGGAGGACCATTGAAGGTAATGGGCGAATCATTTTAATGCCTGCTCTGAGCAGGTATTAAACATTATGCTAAAAATGGCACAGTGAAATGCTGTAAGTTTCACTGTGCCATTTTTATGGGCCTCCCTGTGGGGAAACGCCCTCTTTGCATACATTATGCCTCGCGCAGGCATGATGTAATGCAAGGGGTTACAAAATGGTGCAATGCAAGCATTTTGCCACTTTGTAAATATGGTGAAGGAGAATGGCCTCCTTAATGACACATTAGTGTAAAAAAATTATGCTAATGTGGTGCAAAAAGGGGCTATGGCCTTGTAAATCTGGCCCTAAGTTTGATTTACAGAGGAAATAAGGAACCAGGGGCGCATTACTTTATTTTAAAAAGGTAGGCCCTAGCAATTTTTTGGTCAGTGAGAAAGTTGAAGAAATTTGTGTGAGGTATTAAATTTAAGGTTAAAAAAGATTGTAAATATCTCAGAGAGATTTTAGTACAAAAAGGCTTAGATTATGTTTATAGGAGGATAGCTAATTGTTTATTATGCCTTCAAGAGTTCCATTTTGAAGTAGACTACATACCTGTAGGTAGAAGTCACCTACCAGCCTCCCTATTGAAACTGGAACAATGTGAGTAATCACTCACACGAGGACTTGGAAGAGGAAAGGAACATAAGGGTGTGTGAGATTGATGAGGCATCATAATAGAAGAGACCTGGAGGATAGGTCTATGGAAGATTTGAAGCTGCAGGAGGTATTGAATCAAATATGAACGGAAGGAGAACTAAAGGAGATTATAGTGAAAAAAGTAGGAAGCTTTGGTCTGTCAAAGATGAATTGCCAAAAAGATAAGGATGTATATGTATGTGTAAGGGGTACTAGATTAGTTCTATTCAAATCCCTCAGGGAGAAGTTAGTAACATTGATGCATAAAGGACATCAAAGAATGTAAAAAACTAAAGAGAGACTGAGAACGACATACTGGTGGACAAGTGTGTATCTTCAAGTGGAAAGATTGATTAGAGATTGTATTCCGCGTGTACTCAATGACAACATGTTAAAACCTTGCACCCAACTCATTGAAATGAGGAGGTTACCTACACTTCCATGGGAAGATGTTGTGTTAGACATTGTGGGAGCTGTAAATGGGGCAGAAAGACAACCATACATTGTGGTTCACATAGAAATGTATTCCAGGTGGCCTGATATGTTCTACATGAATGGGGTAGAGAACAAGCATGTCATAGGGTTTTGAAAAATGTTTTTGCAGAGAAATCATACCCAGTACCAACTTAACGGACAATGGGGCACAATTGTTGTTTAGAAGATGTAGGAATTATACCGGAAAATCTGGATTAGACTTAAAAAATTTGAGTTGTACCACCCAGAAAGCAATGGAATGGTAGAATGATTCAACAGAGTAATAAAATAAACCACCCTAATGGTGAAAGACAATGGAAGCGAATGGATGGATGGGGTGTACTGAAGAGCAGAGATTATAGACTCACTCCACACACTAGTATAGGAAAGACACCTTTCGAGTTGTTCTGGGATAGGAAGCTCAAAACCATAGAATCACCTGCATGGTAGAATGATAAAGAATCAGGGTTATAATTGTTCTGGTTGAACTGGAGGAAAAAAGAGTTGCTGAAAGCCAAGGATTGGTTTCATGTTAGAGAGAGTAGTGATGAAGACATAGGTCAAAGTGGGTGATTGCCTTGATGTACAAAAGCTTGAATGCAGAAATCAGATCTCAACAGAGTGACTATTTTTTACAATTAAGATAGAATATTTGTGTATTTGTTTAATCTAAACAGAATGGCGGTGTACAAATTAGGAGGAGAGAGGGAAAATAACTATAAAGATCGTGGAAGCAATAGTGATAAGAGTAACCAGAGTGGAGAAAAAACAGTGCTGAGAATGAGTAACAGGGAGACTAAGCCCCTTATTACAAGTTTGGCAGTTGGAAAACTCTGACTGCTAAACTTGCAGAGAGGAGGCAGCCGTCATACAGGCTGCCTCCTCCCAGTCACATTCCGATGTTCATGCCGGGCTGACCAGTGGGAACATCATATTACGACATTCCTGCCAGTCTGACTGGCAGAAATAGTGCTACGATATAGGTCTCGGCTCCCTAGAGGGAGCCAAGGCCAATACCATAGCGCTACAGCACCCTCGGAATGCGCACTGTCTGCTAAGCAGGCAGTGTGCATTCCGAGGGTGCTGGGCAGAGAGGCCCCTGCACTTCCCATGCCATCTGCATGGGTACTGCAGGGGCTCTCCTGTGGCCCCCAGCACTGTGTTTCTGCCAGCCTTTCTATGGCAGGGTCCCTGCCATGGAAAGGATTACAGAAACAGGAGTTGTGATCAGCATGGCGGTGCTGAGTTCAGCGCCGCTGTGGCTGACCACGAGTCCAACCACCATCAGCCCATCGGAGACCTTGTTCCTGGAGGTGACAGTAGTCCCCTGGTGGTCGAACCACCAGGGTCATAATGTGGCAGTCGGACCCATGTAGTGCGGCGGTCCGGCCATCACTACGAGTCTGGTGGTCTTTGGACTGCCAGACTCATAATGAGGCCCTAAACCTCTAAATATTTGGAAGATTTTAAAACTTAAGATGTCAACAGCTTAACAACAATGTGTGAGCTTCATATGAAAGGCCTGATTCACAAAGGTAACTTACAATTTTGAGTCAGTTTACACTTTGGTGTTTACTGCTTTTTGTTACTCACAAACTCTGACTGTAAAGTAATTCTAAAAAAAAAACCTAGGGATAAATCCAGCACTACACATGGCCAATGAATGGCACTGCAACACCCTCCCATATAAATAATGGAGGTAGAGATTTAAATAAAAGCCCATAGGAAATAATGTTGAGTAAATAAATGAATAACCTATAACATATTTTTAGTTTTTTTCTAAGTAACAATAAATGTTATTAAAAAATAATTACATTGTAATTGACCCCCTACCACATGTTTAATAATTACTAATGCATGTTATTTTTTTCTGAAGGTGAGAATTTATTTGTAATTTGAACTTCTGAAAAATAATTTTAATTTAATTTATTTTAATTTATTATATTCCCATTAATTAAAGTTTTAACTCAATGTTAATTGTTTATTGCTGTAGCATGTTTTATTCTGTTCTACATTTATATCGATTTAAATCTAAAAAATGAATTTTCATTACTATTTAAACTCAAAAATGTTAAAATGTATTTTCAATTTAAATACATTTTTTTACTTTTCCTATACTTTGTTAAGGGAGATTCTGCAGTCGGTGGATATCTCTGCATGGCAAAATATAGGGACACATTCTACTTAAGCCATTCTGCTTTAGTATAAACCTACTAAATGATTTAAATTGAGTGTCAGTGACTCTGTGGAAAAAGATCTATCTTTGTTACAAAGTCACGGTCTTGAATGGGTTAAGAAAAATAGGTATCTCTGGGTTGTTAGTATCCAGATATGCCGTGACTGGCCAATTAGAAGAGGGCTAGTCAACACTGCTTGGCTGGGCACTACATGAACAATATGTTATGGAAGCCATTACAGGACTTAGGTACATGATCAGTGCATCTTGGAAATTAATTTAAAAAATATATATTTGGGGACAGTGTTTTTGCACTCTGACACCTAGGGTTATGTGGGAGAGTACAAAGGAACCCCCCACTCAATTGGTTGGTCACAAAATGGACACCATATGGTGGTAGCCATTACAGTACTGATGGACATTGTTCCTATTGAAAGTGCAGTGAATGCCATTTTTTGAGGGACACTAAAAGGAGCACATATAAACACATTTTAATCACAATATAAATTATTTGTTTGTGGTGTTATATTTATTTTAGAAGTCTTGTGATTTGTCAAGTGGTTTTAGGATGTACAAAATGCCAAACCTTTGGTGGAATGTGATGAGCCATGTTTGAGACCAAACTTTTTTCTCTCATGATTTTCTCACTGGGGTGATGGAAACTGTTCCAGAAGAAAAATGACAGGACATGTTCTGTAAATTCACACTATCTTCCTCAGCCATGTGAGAATAAAGTCTAATATTCTGAAGAAAACATATACTTCCAAAAGCAGCAGCCTGCCAGTAGATTCCCAAGTATTCTACTGCAGCTTTCTACAATATTCTAATGATTAGCTAGCTGGGCCAAAACTGAGATGGCATGGTTTGCAAAATAGCATGGACTGGGATGCCAGCCCCTAGTAATTATTAGTGGATGAGATTAAATCAAGCATTGAGTCCATCACTTTTTTGTATACTTTAGTATGTTGCCTTGGTTGTATTCTGGTTCACGGGGGACCAGGCCTGGCAATTTTGGCTAGACTGTTCCCAATGGAGAAAGGTCAAGGCTGATTATGGCTGGATCCAAACTCAGGTGGCATAGTGTTCAAAATAAGAATGGACATGGATGTGGCCTGAGTAATTACTAAAGGCTGTGATTAATTCAAGCATTCTATTCATCACTTTTTGTATACTTTAGTGTGTCACGCTACATGGGATGAATATGGCCAAACATACACTGTATTGCTGGAACCAAGGTATTCCTGGCTGACGAGCCCTAACTTGGGCAAAACCATTCCTAGGTTACTTATGAAGTAGTTCAGGGAGGACCTGACAGATGGGATGCTCTGTTTCCATTGGAGTAGGGTCAAGGCTGATTTGCATATGGGTAGGTCCAAACTTGGGAGGCATGGTGTTCCAAATAAAGGATAATCTGTGATGCAGCCTCTAGTAATTTATTCAAGCATTTCATCCATCAATTTATTTTGTATACTTTAGTGTGTTGCCCTAGATGGGTTGAGTGTGCCCAGACATGGTCACGTGCCAGCTGTGTTGCTGGAACCAAGCTATACCTGTCAGACACCCTAACTAGGGTGAACGTGGTCCTAGGTTGCTTGTGTTCTGGTTCATGGAGGACCTGGTCTGGCAGTTCAGGCTGGACTGTCCCCACTGGAGCAAGGTGAAAGCTGATTTGTATAAGGGTGGGTCTACATAAAGGTAGTATCAAAATAACTATGACGTGGGATACAGCCCGGAGTAATGTCCAGTGGCTGTGATAAATTTCAGCATTTCATTCATTACTGTTTTGTATTTTTTAAATAGTCACTCTAGATGGGATAGGTATTCCCTGGTCTAGTTCCTTGCACAATGCCATTAGAACCAAGTTATACTTGGCTGATAAGCCCTAATTAGGGCAAAACCAATCCTAGTTTGCTTGTGTTTTGGATCAGAGAGGGCCTGGCCTGGCAGTTCGGGCTGAACAGTTCTCTTAGGAGCAGGGTCAAGGCTGGTTTGCATATAGCTGAGTCCAAACTAAGGTGGAATAGTGTGCTAATTAACGATGTCCTGGGATGTGGCTGCAGTAATTATGAGTGGCTGAGATTAATTCAAGCATTCCATCCATCACTTTTTATACACTTTAGTGTGTCACCCAAGGTGGAATAGAAATGGCCAGACATGGGTTCCGTGCACACTGTATAACTGAAGCCAAGCTGTACTTGGCTGAAGAACCCTAAAAGGGTGGAACCATTCCCAAGTTGCTTATGTACTATTTCAGGGAGGACATGGCCTGGCAGTTTAGGCTTGATTGTTCCCTCGAGGCTGATTTGCAAGTGTCTGGGTCCGAACTAAGGTAGCAAGATGTGCAAAATAATGATGCAGCCTGAGTACTTTCCAGTGGTTGAAATTAATTCAAGCGTTCCATCAATCACTTTTTTGTACACTTTAATGTGTCACCCTATTTGGAATTTGTATGTCAAGACATGGATCCTGAGCATACTGTAACACTGGAACCAAGCTGCCCCTGGCTGATAAAGCCCTAACTAGGGTTGCTTGTGGTCTGGTTTGGGGGTGGGGGGGTTGGCCTGGCAGTTTGGGCTGGATTGCTCCCAAACTGGAGAAGTGTTGCACAATGGTTAGAGCGGCAGACCCTGATGCAGAGATCTTGCCCGGGACCAGGGTTCAATTCCCACCTTGGCGGGTCTTGGGCTCAATTCCCTTGGACCAGATAATTCTCGCCTCGGTGCCTAATCTAATTAATGGGTCCCACTCTGTAACTCTGGGCAATAGCTTGCTTAATCTCCACAACAGCCCTGACAGTGCTTGGATGCCTGGGGTTGCCCAGGAGTGGGTGCCTCACAGGGAAAAGCCAGAAGGGGTTCCACAGTGGTATGCGTACAGTGCCTTGAGGCCCTAACGGGTGAGTAGTGCGCTATACAAGTGCGAAGTTTATGTTTACGTTTCCCATTGAAGGAACAGTCAGGGCTGATTTGCATATAGCTAGGTCCAAACTCAGGTCAAATGGAGTACAAAATAAAGATTGACTAGGGATGCACTCTAAGTAATTACCAGAGTCTGTGATTATTTCAAGCATTCCATCCGTCACTTTTTTGTTTACTTTAGTGTGCTGACCTAGGTGGGATAAGTATGGCCAGATTTTGGAGCTTTCACACTGTGCCACTGGAACCAAGCTATTCCTGGTGGATGTGCCCTAACTAGGGTGAAACCAGTCCTAAGTTGCCTGTGTTCTGGTTCATGGAGAACCTGGACTAGCAGTTTGGGATGGCCCTTTAGAGTAGGGTCAAGGCTGATTTGCATATGTCTTGGTTCAAATTGAGGGTGCATCGTATGCAAAATAATGATGGACTGGCATGTAGCCCTGAGCAACTAGTAGTGGCTGAGATTACTTCAAGCATTTCATCCTCAACTACTTTGCATACAAATGAATAGCTAGAGCGCTATCATTCTGTATTTATGACAAAAAGTGTAACCTACCTAAAGCTGTCTTGAGTGAATCAAAGTTGTAAAACTTAAGAAATTTCCGACGGAAGTGAACAAAATGTGGGCTTTCTTTTTCTCATAGAAGACATGGTGAGTGGCCTAGAAAGCTAAAATGAGAACACATTTTTCATGAGCTCTCAAATATCTTCCTAATCCTTATCAGTAAAATATTCTGACATGCAGACTGAAACATGTACTTTCAGCTTTAACATCAGTCCGTCAGTTAACTCTGCCCAACTGCCTGAGTCACTCTAGGGTAAAATATAAGGAAAATGAAAACATTTGTTTAATTCGAAAATATTCAAAATATTTCTATATTAAATATTAATGCAAAATAATTGTATATATTTATTTTAGAATAAAATAAAATCTACAGTACTATCAACTTAATGTTGAAATAATTATTTAACTATTGGAAATATATGAAATTGAAATTAATTTTCTGAAGGATAAATTAAAAATTAGATTCCCACCAAAAGATTTTTTTATTATATATTAACAATTATTAAAAGTGATTACAGCATTATTTAAAATGCATTAAGATAACTTTTTAATAATTAACTATTGTTACATTAATTTTCAATAAATTGGGTATTAACATACCTAATTATTACATCATAAATATGTTTTTATATTTTTTACATTAATTTACGTGTATGCGTTTTTTAACTATTATAAATAATTCAATTGAACATTATTTCCCATAAAGGTTTATTTTAATTACCTGCCATCATTATTTCCTATATTTTCTATGGGACGGTGCTGCAGTACCAGTGGTTTACCAAATGTGCTGCTGTGATGGACTTACTTCTTTTTTTAAAGTATTTAAGTAGACTCTGATTTTGTGAATAAACCAGAAGTAATGCACTTCCTCAAAAGTGTAATTTACCTTTGTGAACCAGACTCTATGTTTAATCCATATGTGAGTATTTGTGATGCACCTTATGTTTGTAAGCTCACCTGTGGCCTCCACTGCCTTCTGCCAGCCTTGTCATCGTAAGGACTCTGCCATAAAAAGGTTAGTGGAAAGGAAAGTCTGATCAACTCAGCGCCACCGTGGCTGACCACAACTTCGACTGCTGCCAACCTGTCAGAGTCTGTGATCCTGGAGGCAGTCATCTGGAAGTCCAACCACCAGGGTTATAATCTGGTGGTCGGACCACCAGGAGTACGGAGGTCCAACCGCCACCACAAGTTTGGCGGTCCTCAGACCACAAAACTTGAGATCAGGCCCTAAGTTAGTTGCCCAGAATCACGGCTTTCCGGCTATGCCGAGACTCGGACCTGGTTCCACAGTTCGAAAGTTGGCAGCTCTGGCGGTTTTGCCACAATTTATAAAGTAACGTCTAGTTATAGGGTTGAGCTACCAACAGCACCTAGAGCCGAGATAGAGCCAGCCTTCAGATTTGAGCCTGGCTCGAGGTTTAAGTGGCTCGTTCACCTCAAGCGTCTACTCATCCCCTCCAGTGCCCAAGGCTCTGGGCGCAGCATCCCTCGGCTGCGGATGGAGAACTTCGAACGATAGACTTCCAGTAGGTCCACCTTGAAACCAGGCGCCCTGCTTCTAATGGGAGGGTCACGCCCCCATTTGCGAAGAGCGGGCCGCGAGACGAGAGGGTTTCTGACCTTTTCCTCCCATGCCTCCCCCGTCCTTGGATCTAACAGGATGACGGCGACCTCAATAACACTGTATAATGCGATTATGAAAAGGGCAAGGCGCGCCGTGGAATCCGCGTTCAGCGCAGCCTGGGGACCGAGAAGCCCTGCTCGCCTCTTCCAAGAACAGCGCCGAGGCCCAGACCCGCTCCGTGACCCCATCATTCCTTCCCCGCTTGCTCGTCCTACGGGGGCACACCGGCGCGGAGGAGCCAGGGCGCACCGACTCTTCCATATCCTAAACAGCCCACTGTAAGACTCGATATCTTTTCATTTAACGGAACCGGATGACTGGTAAAAGTGGCTGTCAAAGCACTGCATCATGCATATTCTTATTATGGATAACCCTCAATGGTTGGGAGGGGCATTTTAAAGCGCCTGTGCCCTGAGGCAGAGCTCGGCATCTGTCTCTCAGTAAGGCCCGATCAGTGATGTCCTGAATTAAAAAGGATCATCGTTTGACATTTCCTCACTCATCTCCGAACATCGAGGTTCCACTCCTGCTTTGGGAGCAAAAAGCCACCGCCAGCACCCTGCCCATATTCATCAGCCAACGCATTGTCTCTGACAGCACTGCGCACCACCAGACTTAAATTAGAGGGAGTACTGCACATCTGAGTAGACCTGTTCGAGGGACTGTGATGTGAAGTCAGCTCTTTCCCCCAGCGCCCCTTATTCATAAGTCTCCCGTTTCATTATATGTGGTGCCCAAAACGAGGCGTTTGGCGCTTCAGGTAAAACTTAACTTCGCCTCTGGAGCGCTAATGCTACTTGGGGGACAAAGGCAATTTCGTGCCTTTTGTTGAAATTTGGGGGCACCTAATCAAGGTGGCCTGAAGGCACTGCCTTAGTTCCCTTTATGGAAGCACCAAACTGACCTGATTCCCTTAATCAGAGCTCTCCATTGGTGTGTCTCAGTCAGAAAACTCTACTTTTCGGAGTTAGAACCATCTGGTGTATACAAACCCCACGCAGGGCACTGAACGGGATGGCAAACTGGTGGTGGATCCTTCGCTTTTTTGTTGTTGAAAGAGGAGCCACTCCCAATCTCCTCAGTATCGAAGGTGAGCGCTTGCATCTCAGAGTGGCGAACTGTTTTGAGGGCTGTCGATAAAAGTCAACAATATAAGTGCGAATGGACAATACTTGTTCATTTGAGGAAGCAACATTACATGACCTTTGACATCAATGCTCACACAGGAAGTACTTTATAGGAAGAACTGTGGCCAGAAATGATAATGAAACAAGAAAAACATAAAGGGTGTTTATGTATAATTAGAAGCCCTGTTGTACAGCTTATAGCATTTTGAAAAATAGAGAAACAAGTAAGACTTTTTAATAAACATAGATGCTTCCCAACTCATACTTCTTTGAAGCAGAGAGGAGTGCATTGTACTAACGGTGGGTACTTTTTAAAAGTGAGTTGTGCATCACAACTACACTCCATGAGAGTGTTAACACAAACCAAATGAGCGAGTACGTCATACTGATGCATACAGGTAGGTAAACCTGCAAGTATGCTTGCATTTGCATAAAGTACATGTGTGTGCCCCAAAATATAGGCATATTATAAGCTAATGCCCTAATTCGTTCAAAAATATTATATTGTAATTTGTAGAGGTTGGCGTAACTGGCAATTCTCTCTAGCATAATCATTTGTATTTTCCACAAAATTACTCCTAATTATGCACAATTTGTGTGAAGCGTAATCCAGCATTTAGCACTATTTTCTTAGAGCAAAATGCACTTGCATGTATAAAATGGGTCAAATGTTGCATTTTGAGGTAAGAAAATAGCACTTAATGCTATAGGATATCAACAGCAGTAGCCAGCAGCCTCTTGCTGTCTGTTAGTTGGTTGTCCCTGTGCTCAAGCAGTAGGATTTGTGCCCCAAAGCACTCTTAATTACTCAAGCTATCATAATAGCATCATTTTTGTAATTTCGCATCACAAGAATAATGTGTAATTACGAAAATTACTCAAATTACTCCCGCATAATTACAAATTCCCCAGACCTAGTCATCTGCTGCAAGCACGCTTTGTATTGCAAAATATCAGTTTTTCGTCATCATACAGTATCTCAAATTGTGAGCTTTGCGTCTATGCTTCTCTTCATTCTGCTGTCACTTGCAGACTTGCCTTCCCTATATCTACGGCGTCTGCTTAAGGAGACTCTTTCCATGTGCTACATTAGTGTTGGCGGCATTCCCACCAAATAAATATGTATCTTCAATACTAAATCTATGCTTACCTTCATGCACTTACCTTCTCAATATTTTGGTCCTCTGTATTTTGAATGCACAATGTCTTGGTAGTTGCTGTTTCGACACACAATCCTTGTTGATGCAGTCAGCCTGGCATGTTGGCAGGAGCCTGGATCACAGGCTCACCGAGAGGCAAAGCTATCTGCTACCTGCTGCTTCAGCACACAGTTGTAAGTCAAACCTTAACATCCTTTGGATGGAGCCAAACATCATAAAATACTTTATTTTTGTTGCAAAATGCATTCACAACCGGGAAGGGCATAGACAATACATCACACAATGTACATGCTCAACCAACTCTCTGGGTAGTGCTTATATTGAAAATGACATTTTATGGACCTACATAACTACTAAAGTTGGAGTTGTGAAGGACACTGTCATAAGAAGCAGAGTCAATGTCCGTCAGTCTAGGAATACTTTTTTTTTTTTTTTTTACAAATTCTGCTAAGAAAATAATAAGTAGGAAAGCTGTTCTGGTTTAGGAAACTACTCACAAAGAAACCGTATTTTTGACATGTTGAGCAGTTGATGCACCGGCTGTGGAGATCTTTGTGTACCCAGCAGGTTTTAGGGCATAATACTGAAAAGTGATGTGGTTAATGTAAATTCTGGAAAGTTGTATGAAAGTGTGTGTGTGTGTTTGTGTTAGCGCTGTTGGCTAATATTTTGTTACAGGTAATCTTGTGTAACCTCAAGGCACATGGTAAAATGGCTCATTCAGTTATACACCCTCTGAACCAGCTGCATGTGACCTGCAAGAAATACGTTTGATCCTCTGCAGGATTTAAGTCGGTCTATCAATATTGTTAAGATAAAAGTGTTCAATTGAGTTATAACAAACATTTGGTACTGCATGCCAAAAAAATCAGTTTGCATTGTGTGTTCTGTGAATGGTTATTTGTTTAACTGGCACCAGAAAACGACACGTCTGGCATTGATGTAGAGTGCACGTAGACCAAAATAAAATCATGCACGTGTAAAGAGGTGGAAAAAAAAAACTTTTCAAAATTCACTTCAGCTCTAATCTAGTTCTGAAGTACACTGGGTGCTTTCTCTTTTGAGATGAAGGGGACCGGCTACAGAGATCGAGATTCCTTTTCTGCATAGGCAAAGGAATTGCTGATTATCAGGAAATAAAGCACTTGCTCAGGCACTTCAGCCTCTGCAGGCTGTGGCTCTGCTCTTCGATCCATACACAGATGACAGTGCGAGGGGCCACAGATATTGAGTTAGGAGGCCTCAATCCAGCCCATGGGCCTTATGTTGGGCAACACTACTTGAGCGATAGATCCCCCAGTAAACGAAGTGAGTGTCCCTGAGGGGGTCTGATCTTTCTGAGCCCCCTCAAGTAACAGAGTCTGAGTCCCCTTTGAGTGAAAGCGTGGTAAGACCCTGAAATTAGATCCACTCTGGAGTGAGAGCTCTTCAGTTCGCTGAATCAGAGCCTGTGCTCTGTTGTAGATATCACTCCTCGGCAGTCCTTAATTTGTCAAGAAAAAGGTGCCGGTGCCCAATGCCCTCCTCTTAAACACGCAGCTGCTGCAGTTAAATGTGTGAACACGGAATACTGAGGCGGTGTAATCCTGAAACCATCTCTGGCCTCTTCAATCCATTTACAGCCACTCCCAGGCCCCTCAGCTCACTCTTGTAGCTTTCTACTTTCTCCCTTTGTGACGCTTTTTCGTTTTTCTCTTCCTCCTTATTTCCCCTACGTGTCTTTGGCTTGCAGCAAATGCTTGAGGCAGAGGTATGAGCCCCGGCACTCAAACATAAGGGTTGGTGCTCAGCACCGGAAACAACAAGCACAAATTAAGCACTGCTCCTCGGATCCTAGAGTCAGAGACACTTTAGAACCAGAGCTCAGAGTTCTTTTTTTGTGGTGGAGTTACAATTCCTTAAGCACTTCAGTCTGGCCTTCTTTGTGTTTTGGAGTAAGTTCTTCTTTATAGTTGAGTCTCCTCAGGTCCTATAGCTAAGACCCCATGTCTTGGAGTAGAAGCCCCCTCAGTATTTTCACCAGAACCTGCTCTGTCTTTAGGGTGAGAGCCCCTTGAGTCATAGCCATTCAGTCGCTGCAGCTAGCACCGTCAGTCCTTAGAGTCACAGATCGAGCATGCACAGTGCTTGGAGCCAGAGTGCCATCATTCTTGCAAGTCAGGGACTCCCTAAGTCAAACCTGCTCAATCTTTAGTGGGTAGACACCTCCTTGGTTCTTGCAGTCAGAGGCTCCTTTTGTCAGAATCCCAGGGTAGACCCCCCCCCCCCCTTGGTGCTAAGCCCCCTTGAGTCATATTTTCTCAATCTCTGGGGTAGACACCACCTTGGTCCTTGCAGTCTGAGCCCCCTTGAGTCAGAATCCCTCAATCTTTGGGGGGTAGAATAAGTGAAAAACGTATACCTAACTTCTCAGAATTCATGCTTCACGCACATAAGGAGGAGACGAGGAGTCATATTTACAATCTTTGGGGATGCCTTCTAATCACTTCTATTGTTTACTACCTCCAAGAACCCTTTATTCTGCTCCTGGCTGCCTCTCGTAGTAGGGCATGTTGCACAAATGCACCAGTATCTGATCTCTCAGTCGTGCTGTAGTCCAAGAACACTTATCCCAATCTAATTCACCTGCAATCACAATGAATTACCAATTATTTTATTAAGCAGTTTAACATTCAGACTTGTTTCATTGTGTTACTGGTGCACACTTTGTGAATCACTCTGAAATTATTTAATTTAACCCAGCCAGATTCTTAACTAGAGACAGGTAGTCACATATGACACACAACAGAAACAGGATAAAAAATGTGCAATAAAATTAGCAAACGCATAAACCATTTATACACAAGTGCTTTAAACTGAAAGGGACACTGTACAGAAAGGTTTTACATGATACCTAGCGTTTTGGCCCATGACTCATTTACGAAGGGTACACCACAGACGCAGAGTTGTCTCTAGGGAAATGTCAGCAGTAACAGGGGATCCGCCATCTGAAATCTGATGGTCTGGGGCACAACGTGGTCTCTAGAGAAATGCCACGAGTCTTGCAGATAGTCCACACTCCGAATGAAAGTCTAAGAAGTATAGGGGACGCTAGAGACATGTCCGGGATCTCAGCAGCCCCCTTTACTAGACATTCAAACTCCTCTGGAGCTAACACGACCTACTAAAGTCTCTAAGGAAATGGTTGACTCCTTGTCTGAAAAGGAAGAGGAAACCAGGATTTGTTAAAGTGACTCGTCCCAAACCCGACTTATCAAACTTTAGCTAGAAAGATCCTGTCCCTATATTGTCGACTGAAGCTCCTTCTTCACAGGTTGACCTGGGATAACAAACAGGCCTGGGCTTTAAAATAAAACTGACCCCATTAGCGAACCAGCAAGCTAAAAAAGTGGCCCACCGTGGGCCACTTGTAGAGAAACGCTATGTAGGCGTTTTGCAAGGTATGGGAGACTGAGTGCATTTGTACTTGCTGCAGGCATTGTTTGTAGTAGTGTCAGGAAAATCAACAATAAAAAACGGTCCACAAACTGCTAAACATGGTCCACGCATGAATCTCTCTGATCAGTCCATCAGACACTGGCTGATTGACCTGTGGGACAGTCCAACCATCCTTCTTCCTACAGGTAGAGTAGTACAGATGAACATATTCAGCAGGAGGACACAGTGACACTCTTCGGGGCAGATTTATGAAAAGTGGCGCTGCACCTAGCGCAATGATGCTAATGTGGTGTTGGAATGGCACTAGGCCCTCTTAAATCTGGCCCTTGGTATTTCCTGCAGAAATTGGAGGATTTTCAGTAAATCAGAATTTTATATTGGGCCTAAAAAGTGTCTGCGCAGGAGTGTATGTTTGTATTAGGTACATTTTGGGCTGATACAATGTTTCTTTTGCGGTTTCCATGAGAATTAGTAATGTGTGAAATTGGAGGACTTCCCTTTAGAAGCTTTGAAAATGTCATGAAATATACAGCAACCTCACCACCTCACAAGACCTGTGCAACAATTTCTTGGAATTCTTCTAGCAGAAGCTAGGTTTCCACTCTACATCTAGGAACACACTTTAGCTTTAGGGGTGATTGAACATAAACAAAGAGAACTTTCCAGCGTTCTTGACACTGTTTCTCAGGTGGAATATACATATTCCACACCCTTACAGGACTATTGTCTTTGAGGTTTTTCTGCACATATGCGAACACAACTCCATATATGCTGTATGTGATATGTTTTACATTCTGAAAGTTGTTTAGTATTTTGTCAATAGCAAAGTATATGCACTAAGGATGCGGCACCACCAGCAATAAAATAGTGTTTAACCGTTATGCTGGTTCTTCCACCCACGACGCTCCAGCAGCAACACCTGAGGGGATGTTTGCTACTGTCGCCTTATGTAAAGACGCACTTTAAAATACAAAAACATTTTCTTCTGCAAACTGCGTCACGAGAGGGAGCTCTTCTGTTCTTGTCTGATCGGAAGAAGCCCTTAGAAATGTGCCTCTCTTTGTTTATCAGTCGTGAGGCGCTCTGCTGCTCTTGTGTTACCTGAAGAGGCCTTTTAAGGAAAAAACAGCTTCTCATTTACTTGCATTAGCAGCACTATCCTAGAAGGTGTGTTCTGCTGTTATTATCTGACCTGAAAAGGGCCTCAAAGGTAAAAATACATCTAGTCATTTACTGACATTAGCAGCACTGTGCTACAAGGAGGTACTCTGTTATTAACGTCTTACTCGAGGAGCCACTGTAAGGTAAACATACATTTCATTATCAGCACGACTGTACCACGTAAGGAGTGCGTGTGTGTGGGGGGAGGGAGGGCGTAGGGGAGAGAAGGGGAGGGCGACCGCGGGATGATATTTTACGTAGGTTTCCATGTTATAAGCTTTTGTGGGACTGGGGGGGGGGGGGGGGGGGGTTATTAATGGTTCTCATCTGAGCTGCATTTCTCAATTAAGGAAACAAATTAGCGTGAAATAGAAAACATGCAATTCAAGCTATCTACTTTGATTAGTAAATAAATAGCAGAATGTGTAATGACAATTCAGACAATGTTTTATAAAGGCACATTGAAAAGAACCTTTGATTGAGGTATCAGCAAAGTGTATTTGTAGACTGCTCTGTAACCCTGTGGTATCCTGGTGCAGAGCAGGTATTTTTGCCTAAATAAACTTGGTAGTGGAGGGGAGACAACTAAGGCGGGGTGGGGCGGGGGGGGGGCGGGGGGAGAGAGGGCAGGTCTTTCACTTCTTGTGGAAGTCAAGACAAGAAGAGGAGGATCTGATGTGTAGTGAGAGGTCGTTCCAGACTTTAGATTTGATGTATGAGAAAGCAGGGCCTTTGCATCTGTTTCTGTATATGCCTAGGAGGTTTGCAAGTACAAGTCCGGCAGTGCAGAGGTGACTAAAAGGTTGGTTGAAAGAGATACGGCTGTTCAGATATTAGGATCCTATGTTGTGTAGTGCATTGACTGTGTGAGTGAAGTGTTTGAACTGAGCACTTGTGTATCGGGAATCAGGGCCAGATGTATCAAGGTTTTTTGCATTCGCAAACGGTGCGAATGCCCGGTTGCGAATGCAAAAAGCCAGTTCAGAATGTATGAAAGAAATTCTGAACGCAATTTTAAGGAATCGCAAAAATAGCGATTCCTTAAAATTGCGACCCTGTTTAGAGAGTCGCAAATTGCGACTCTCTAAATAAGAAATCGCAAATAAGGATTCCTTATTTGCGATTTCTTAGCACATGTATGAAGCCATTCCTAAATGCGATTTGGGCATTTAGGAATCGCTGTTTACCACCAGGTTGAACCTGGTGGTAACCATGTGCAAAATGTAAAAATGCATTTAAAATGCATTTTTAAAATGTACATATAAAGCACACATGCCCTTTTGGCATGTGTGCACCTCACATGTCCCCAGCATTGTTTTTGGAGTGCAGCAGATGGGGCCGTAGGCCCCCAGCACCCTGGGATTTTGCTTTTCAAAAATTGCGATTTCTGGTTAAGAAATCGCAATTTTGGAACTGCAAAAAATTCGCAGATATGGGCAAACAGGCCCATAGGTGCGAATGGGGACAGATTCTCTATTTGCGATTCGGTAATAGCATTTGCGATTTTTAAGAAATCGCTATTACCGAATCGCAAAAATTATACATACCTTTTTGCATTTCTGAAATAGCGATTTCTTAAAAATCGCTATTTGAGAATTGCAAATCGGTTGTATGATACATCTGGCCCTCAGTGTATCTCCCTATAATGTGAGGTCATGTGCGTTTTGTGTTGGAAGTTGAAGATGAGTCTGGCCGCCAAGTTCTAGATGGTTTGTAGTCTTCTGGTGAGTCGCTTCAACATTCCAGCGTAGAGGACGTTCCCATAGTCAAGCCTGCTGGTGACAAGGGTGTGAGTGAAGTTGTTTTCTGATGGTTCTTGGAAGTCATTAGAAGATCTTCCTCAGCAACTTCAGGGTGTGGAAGGAAGATGCACTGAAGCCTCTGACTGGTGTGGTCATGCCCAGTTTGCTGTCAGTGATGATCCTGAGGTTCTTGTTGTAGGTGTATGTGATGGATATTGGTCTAAGGTCCAAAGGTTCGTCAGGTACCAGGTTCTTGACATAGATCACTACTTCTGTCTTTTCCAAAGGGATAGGCACAAAAGTCAACCTTGTGGTGGTATCGTTACTGTTTGATCAAAGCAGGCCAAATTAATATCATTTATCAACTACAAAGCTGCATTTGACCAGGTTGACAGTGGCAAACTATGGACCGAACTCACAAAGTGGAACATCCCAAACCATATGGTAAGAGTGATAATTCCTCTCCACACAAATACTTGGGTAAGAATCAAATTATGGGATAGAACGCATCTTTATCAAGAAATACCAACTTCTCAGGGTTTGCGACTGGCGTGTGTGCTTGCTCCTCTTCTTTTTAATCTTTTCTTGGCAGAATTACCAACCAACCTAGAGCAAGTCGATCTCCTGAAACTGGGAAAAATTGCCTTGCCGTGCCTGATGTACGCCGAGGAAGAGGCTTCTGAATTCCCTAGCTGAGTACTCCAGTGGGAATGCCTTGATTATTAATATAAAGGAATCTAGAACAATGTCTTTCAGGGCAGCTCTGCGGCACTCGTACTAGTGATACGTGGGCAGGAGCAGAGTAGAAGCGGTGCAGGATTACAAATATTTGGGAATTCTTCTACATACCAAAGGGTCCTTCAAGCCCTATGTGGAAGTACTAAGTCAGAAGTACTTTTACCTTATGTCTGCATTCAAGCATATTAAAATCACTGCAGGTAGTTTGACTTACTTACCTGTGCTAAAAGTGATCCAGGTAACATTAGTTCCCACTATAGCATATGGCAGTGAAGCCCTGAGAGGAAGAGATGGGGAAAAAATAGTCACCAAACTTTTCAAATCTGTATTCAGTTTACTGAGTTGTATATCACCTGCACAGCTGCGACTTGAGTTTGGCCTGGTTGAGCAGTCATTAGCAAGAAGTGGAGCATACGTCAAACTGTGTTACAAACTTAAAGCGGCAAGTCCAGCCACTCTAAGCTCTCTTCTCTGGGCAGAAATAAACGGCCAGCCTAACTCCTTAGCTAGGGTTTACTTACAATCCTCAATGGAATCATTATGTCTAACAGACCAATGGAAGCACCTTAGTTTATATCACCAGGTAGTTAATTAATAAAAGTGTCAAGGTTTTCCCTTTGCTGGTGGATAAAGAGACATTTGCTAGGAGAAAGCATGCTTTGCTTACTTTGTCATCGTACATCAAACTTGCCTGCAGTCGTACTTGGGAGTAGCCATCAAACCGCTAGTCAAAGCAGCCTTTTTGAAGTACCTATTGAGATGCTTGCCTACATAAATGCACCTGCCCCATGGAAATAAGGGAGATGACAGGACTATGCCGGCCTTGCGGACTAGCCCCAGAGACACTGGTCCACCAGATTTGCTAATGCAAAGGTAGCATGGGCAGTCAGAGAACTAGTCTTCGGCCAATGTGGGTTCAGAGAGGTCTGCATAGGTGCAGGTCCACTATTATGGCCGGTTTTAATGGGGAGGGCATACAACTCAGTTGCAGGATGATGCAATATTTAGAGGGTCATGATGACTTTAAACAGGGTAGGGTCAACAGATACATTTTGAGTCCTTTCACAGATGAGTATAAGGATTTCGGAAGAGTATGGTGCTAGGCTGACAGTTTGGGTTCAAGAAGGAACACATCCAGCAGAGAGCAGCTCTTTGGATGCCAATGTTGTGAATGTGACTGATGAGGATGGGGTTTGAACCCATGTCAAATGCTGCAGAGAGGTCAAATAAGAAGAGGAATTCTAAGAGTTTCTTGCAGCAATCTTGTGAGGTAGTGATGTTGCTGAAGGCAAAGTGAGGTGAAGTCTTTAATGATGGTGAAAATTTCCTTGCTGCTTTTGGTGCTGGCATCGGTGCAGTCTGTAATTGTCATGTGCTTGATGTTCCTGATCTGTTGGTGGTAGCATTTTAGGGCTGATTTAAATATGTCTTTCAGTGTGGCATTTTAGGTCATTTTCCACTTGCACTCCTGTTTCTTGCAGTGACATTTCAACAGCCAGGGTTCCTCTGTAGACCAGCAGGGTTACTCTCAAGCTCTTGTCAAACTGTGGGTGGGTCGAGTGACACAATGGGTGAAGCTGAGGTTTCAGAGGTTTTCCTGAAGGGTAGTCAAGTTTGGGTATGTATGGTCTAAAAGGTGAAAGTTCAGTTCCAACCGGAGGATGAAGTCTGTAGTGTTGCTGGTGAAGTTGGTGTGAGGTCCTGATGGTCTGCTGTGTTGTGCAGTTTGAATGTAAGTTGTCCTGTGTAGGTGGTGGATGTGTTAGTGACATGGTGCAGCTGAGGGTGGCCTTGAATATGATGGTTACTCCACCTCTAGGCTTCCGGTCATCCCTCACGATCTTGTAGCAGGTGGGAATTGCTGTAGCGATGTCCGATACCTAGGCTGTGTTCAGCTATATTTCTATGAGGAACAGAAGGTCAGCGCTGTGGTCATGTACCAGGTCCCAGATCTTTGTGACATGTTTACTGAGAGAGCAATTGTTGAGGAGCATGTGTGAGAGTTTGGCATGCTGTGTGTGTGGTTTCTGGTTTGCATGGGTATGCAACGGGGATCTTGTGTGCTGTCAGTGTGCGAGGAGAGAGTAAACACCATGGCAGAGTGCATAAGTATTTGCAGGAGGTGCAGGACAACACTCAATTAGTGTGGTGCAGCAGCAGTGAGCGGTGGTCAAGTCTGAGAGAAAAGAGGATCAAAGCGGAGTAGATGAGAGTGGGTGTAGGATCAGGGTCCCTGGTGCTTGTCATGGTCCAGCTTGCCTTTGGGGCCCTTTTGGTAAAGTAGCGGCTGCCATCAAGTAGGTCCTTGGAGGGGAAAGGAGCACAGGGGGTGGTGGGTAGGGTTGTGAGGGGTGCTGGAGAGTGGGAAACAGGTAAGGAGTGCTGGAGGGGAAGAATTGTGAGAAAATTAATAGAGCAAGAGGCACAAAAACGCAAAAGCATAGGTCAAAACAGAGAAACTGGGCACAAAATCAAGAGCCAAGAGATACAAAAGGTAACAAAAACAAGGGTCAAAATGAAGCATAAAGCAAGGGTCAAAACAGAGAAACAAGGCACAAAACACGGGCCAGTGGGGCACAAAGTAAGGGTAAAAACAAGGCTCAAAGAAGGGTTAAAACAGACTAACACAGCACAAAACAAGGAGCTGGAAAGAGAAAAAGACACATAACAATGTTTCAGTCAGAGCAAGAAGGTACAAACAAGGTTGAATCTTGACCAAAGAGACACAGAGCAAAGGTCAAGCAGAGAGATGGCCCTGAGCGAAGTGAAGAGAAATGGATAAGATCTAAAGAATGCCAAGGCTGGTATGCTCCTGAGAGAGAGAGAGAGAGATATTGAGACGGAGAGGGAGAAAGGAAGAGAGGGAGGGAGAGAGAGACTGACCTCAGGCGAGGAGTGATCTTGGAGCTGAGAGAGCGAGAAAAACCAGGAGAGGAGTGATCTGGGAGCTTCAAGGTGCTGAAGCTGGATCCGAAAGGGTCTTGCCTGGTCAAAGAACCAGGCAGAATAAAGTCCTAGTGGATAGTAGGCAGATACCGGCCTAATCATGGCACAATTCAAAAATAGTTGCAAAGGTCCATTTAAAACATGATAATGTGATCTCACATACTAATGAATGTTTAAAATCCTTACTTCATAAACATGAAGTTGCATAATAGGACATCGTCTATCCCCGTACTGAAATCAGCCAACCTGGTAGTATTAGCATTGAAACAATACAATGGGGGGTGTATTAGAGAGGTAAGATGAACCAGTACTGACTTGAAAATTAGCCTTGAAGTGCAGTCTGTCAAGCAGGTTTGAATTCTAAAGTGGTATGCGTCATTGGAAACCATAGATTCTCCTACGCAGTTGATAGAGAAGCAGTTCTGATTTTATGAAAGACAAGAAAGCAAGCCTTTGCAGTCATTTTTCCCAATGTTCATTTTCCATATAATTTAAATCACTACATTTCCCATAATCCTGCTGCCTCAGGTAGGAAAAGGCAAGAGAGAAAAAAACAATTCATTAGTATAAATAAGGTATCTCATAAATGACTTCCTCTTTTCTTGATGCTCGCATAAAGTTTATAAGGCATGTGTGAAATGAAATAACAGAAATAACAAAAACATGCGAGCAAGACCCATTTCAATTCCTCTTGTCCTTGGGGGATTTATGTGTGAAATGTCTGCCCAGTCCCAAGGGTATAGCTTTCTCCATTCCTTTCAAACTTTGAGATATTAACTTGTCACATGGTTGGTTGCAACTGGTACTAGAAGTAATCAAAAGGCATACCTTAAACATTAAGCATCACCTACAGGGCAGGCAGTCCGCAGTCGTGGGATAATAGTCACTTCCTTGTCTTTAACAAATCAGGACACTCTGTTACCAACTGGCTAGGAGGATCTGCAATTTTATGGCAAGACAAAAGATCATCTTATGCATTTTCAAATCACATTACAAACTACCATGCTCAACAGGTTTATGATAAAATGTCTTTAAAGTTGACATCATAGATTGTTATGCATACTTACCTTCCGCTGAGCCATAGTCCCAAATGCATTAGAAGCCATTGCCACTGTGTGTCCTAAAGTGCCCTATATCTGCTCTTTCCAAAGCCATTTCCCCCTTCACTTATCTACTCATAGTAGTTGTTGTTACTTTATTGGAGAAAATGGCTTATGCAATGCTATTAGTAACTGCAAAGGAGATGTTCTCACATCTTTATTCATGAGCACATACAAATTTGGGTGTAAAAGAAATTTGGAAATTCCATGATTAGAGGTGTTCTTGTTGCTCTTGGTAATGTTAAAATGATCACCAACAGGATTTAAATGCATTGCAAAAATATCCAAGGCTCTGCTCCCTAATAAAGGGTACCAGAGACAAGAGCATTACGAACTTTGTGTATAATGACTAAAAGTAATTTCATTTTTCAAATAAGCATAAAGCCAAATTAATTTGACACTTAGTGCAGCGTTTAGGCTTGGGTGGACTCATGAACCTATTGGATCAGATAATCTGCAGATAGTTCCAAATGAGTGCAGCAGAAAGGCTGGCTCCTCCACAGCAGAGTCTCCATCGCTACCTTCACTGACTGTCTGCATATCTGAGCCACACATCTGGAGATCTTTGCAGAAAAAGATACATTTTTCCTCCAGACCAATCCTAGAGAAAGACATCTCTTACTAAAGCTTCCTGATCCGGCCTCTTACTGAAAAATGTATTTAACTGAGCCTTCAGCCTAGACGTAAATAGATATATATTGCCTCCCAAATCTTGTCTGGTGCTATGAAAACCTGCTGTTTTAAACTCCACTTGCTGTGGTCATAGAGGTTTCTCGAGTATCAGTGCGCTACTATGTAGGATGGTCCCAGTAGATAAAAAGGGGGACGTGAGCAAACAGCCTCACATCACAGCACAGTTCATCCCTTTGCATTGTGGTAAATGCAGTAGAAAGTTTGTGCTTACTTGAATATTAGCTGTAGTTTTTCACCAGAGTTGATGCAGATAGTGCTGTGCATCTCTAATCAAGTGTTTCTGGATTGAATTCTTCATCAGTAGAGATCAAAAAACAAATTTCATCAGGGGTAGTTGTGAATCCTGCTGCAGTCCTCTCAGGTCTCAGTACCTCTCACTAGCACACAGGTGCATCTCCAAAAGCTCGTCAGCCTATTGGCTCAAGTAAGCCTTTTTTTTAAAAAAAAGAGTGACAGGAGCACACTGCCTCCCTTCACAGTACAGTTTGCTCCTTTGCATTGTGGTAAATGCAGTACTGAACTTGCATTTACTTGAATATTAGCTGTAGTTTTCACCAGAGTTGGTCCCAGAAGATACTCAGCTACCATTTAAATCCCATGCTAAACACAAACCCCCCACATTGCCTTGGCTCAATCCACTTGTCTTTTGACCTTGATTCCCCTGTTTTGTTGAAATGCCTGAACACAGTCATATTGTTCATGCTTCTGGGTCAAAAGGATCCATTTGAGATTAAGTTAATCCCCTTTGTAAATGTTTTATCTTTAACCTTTAAAGCACCCTGTAAAAGCCGCCTGAATGGATGAAGAGAGGAGACCCACAAACCCTGCTAGGTGTCCGAGGGAGATCAGACGTTGAGTTAACAAGTTTCTCAACTCCCTTCTGATCACTTTTAGCTGTGAATTTGGGAGCATCAACACTCAGTTTTCTGAATCCACAAGGAATCCCAAAACCCATTCTCTTTGATGGTAACAAATCTGATCTCTCTATCTTTATTATAAACTTCAACTTAAGGATTGGATCTACTGTCTCCTGAACCTGGTTTAACAGAAGCTCCTTCTCCCAACCTAGAAATGAGACCTGGGGGCAGCTGACATGGCTTTAACAGCTTGATGAAACACCACCGAGTGAAGGTGAGGCCGAAAAAAAGAGATTTAGTGGCCCGATTTAGAACTTAAAGGACAGGTTACTCTGTCATAATAGTGACAGATATCCTATCTGCCAGAATCTAAATCCCTTTACAGCCTACGGGATTTAGATTTCAGCGGGCATAATATCCATCACTGTAGTGACAGAATAACCCATCCGCTGAGTTCTAAATCAGGCCTTGAATATGAACATTTGTCCTTGCCAAAGGAACTGGAGATAATTCCCGTTCCTGTGAAAATGGGCACTATTAAACACATATCCTTGAGATCCAGACACACCATCCAATCCCTTGGGAGTAGGATATTAATTAAGCAGATTGCTGTTTCCATCTTGAAATGACATTAAATTACAAACTGATTGAGATCCTGGGGTTTATTACTGGCCTACATTTCATATTATTCTTTTGTACCAAACAGACGTTGCTAACAAACCCACTGGAACTTCTAAGGCATAGCTCTGTTGCCCACTTTGGGATGACGTTATTGTCCTTCCACGGAGATTAACTCTGCTCAACTTCATTGGAGCTTGGAATCTGTCTTAAAATGAGGGGCATAGAATTACATTTGAATACTCTGAACAGTTTGTAGAACCCAAGGGTTATTTGGAAATAAGTTCCAGACCTTGTGCAAAAATGGGCCAACCTTTGAAAGAGGGATGAAAAAGAATCTTCCCTCATCACCTTGTTTGTCTGCCACAAAAGCTGAAATGCCCATCACTCCTCCTTTTTGGGAAGAAAATAAGTGTGGAATATCTGAATCAGCAGCTTTAATGGGGTTTGAAGAAACTTAAACAGCAGCAAAGCGACCCCTCTATCACCAACCCTGGGGAAAACCTAACCCTCATCAACGAGGAGTGAGTCTTGCCTAAGGCAGTGAACACCTGCACATAGCGATCAGTCCTTTTTATAAACTCATTAAAAAAGAGAGAACCTTAATCATCCAGGCCAAACACTTATCCTGCTAACTCCACAAATATTGGGGTTATCCGTAATAACAGACTCTTCCTCCTCTCATATCACATTTCTGTGTCCCTATTGTCCAGGAAACAAATGGCCCTCTAGATCGAGAGTCACCAAACTTTTTGCCAGCTCAGCAGAATATAGTAGCTAAAAGTATCTAACACCTTATCTTGAGAAGAAGCTCAAATTCTGTCTACTCCTTTTCTGGGGTCCTTACTCCCTCTATTTAGGAACATTACAATTTTTGTGTCCAGTACTGGAGTTATGGCTGCCTTATCTGAAATGGTTGGCCTATGGCATTCTTAACCCTAGTAGCCCAATCTACCATACTTCTTATCCTAGATTTTACATAATCATCCACAAAGGGGGGCAGAAACCATTCTTCAGAATTAGAGTGCTGCAGCAAACCTGGATCGAACATTGGGTTTCTCTCTGTGTCCAAAACCATTGTTTGTGGCTTATCCGTCTTTACTTTCTTCATTACATTTAGATTATCACCATTTTCATAATATGTATCACCATAATGAAGATCAGCCAAACATGAATAATTTATGTTTCCAAACGGTTTTGATTTTGACTAGCATTTATATTTATATTAGACTCGTACCAAATGCACTTTAGTCAGTTTCTCCTCATGGAATTGAGCTGCCATAAAGTTCATGTTCATGCATGTTTTCTGGCACCACTTTGTGCTTGCTTTTTGTTTTGTTTTTCAACCCAAAGGCATTGTCAAGGGTTAGCGATTGCCACAGAGTTAATGAAGTTGAAACCCCTTTTGCAATTGAATTAGACACAACGCGTTAAGACACTAACAGAGGTTCCTTTTACAAGATTTTCCTCTTTTTCATTATTATTAACACAGTCTTTGTACCTTTTATTATTCATAGTGTTTGTTGCCCAACATTCTGGGAGTTGAATCCCCACACATACAGGTTAAACAATAATATTTTGAAGTATTTCAGCATTCCATTTTTAAATACCTTTACACATTTGTAAGCATACACATGGAAGACAATTGGGATTTTAGTTGTGAGGGATGTGAGTCCTTCACAAATAATGGTCTTATTACTGGAAACCAAGTACCCCATTGTAACACTTCACTCTCTCAGGATAGCAAAGCAGAGCAGTCCAAGGCCTATTTACTAGCAACAATCACATGTTAAGCTTCACCATTATAATCTATGGAATGAATAACCATATTAAAATGCATTCATTATTAATATAAGTATTACAATGTTTATCTATAATCACAGTCAAAAAAAGCATTGCAATTCAATCAAAACCATGGATGTATGGCTTTCTCTTATAGTCTTCTAATCACAAAATAGAGCCATAGAGCAAACCACACGGTGTCCTCACACTCCAGAACCCAAAAGCAAAAGGATCCAACCCCATAAGTGCTTAAAGTCAAGTTACAACTCTCCTAAGGTCACGTATTCAAGGCCCTTGGAAACAGGGGGTAATTACGAGTTTGGCGGACGGAAAAGGCTGTCCGCCAAACTCCCGCGGTTAGGTTACCACCATTGCGGTCCCGTTCCCACAGGCCCCATTACGAGTTTCCCGCTCTCCCAGCAGGGAACAGCCCACAACATTGATGCCGGCTCATAACTGAGCCGGCAGCAATGCTGCGGTGCCTGGGGTGCACCCGTCGTGCTTTTCACTGTCTGGAAAGCAGACAGTGAAAAGCACGACAGGTCTGGCCATGAGGACCCCTGCACTGCCAGCCGTTGCATGGCAGGGCTAATGCCATGTAATCGCCGTGGAGAATGGACTCGTAGTAGCACTGCCCTGATGGATTAGGACTGCCAACACCTTCAGGCCGACGTTCAGTCATAATCTAGAGGTGCTGGCGGTGGTCCAACCGCCACCGTGACCTTGGCAGTGTCAAGACCACCAGGGTCGTAATGATGCCCAGTTTTTGAGGACAAAGCAAGTGGGGTCTGCTGCACCTTCTGCAGCTCCCAAATGCATTTACAAAACTTTGGTGGTGCCATTGCCCATCGAGAGGCCACCACAAGCAGAAAACTAATATGTAAATTAGCCTGTGTGCAGCATTAACTAACACTCACCCATCCAGTTTAATGTAAACAAAAATTCTGATCTGTTCTACTCTCAGTGCTAATGAGGCCTTGTGATGCGTACCTTATTGTTTTTTTTTTCTTTTTTTAATTGGGTGCATCAGACCCAACCTGCAAATCATTGGGAGCCGTGGTGGAAGCCCCAAGTCCCTTGTGGCCCCAGGCAGGTAACCAAACACCTTGCACATCAGGTGCAAGAGCCAGCAGCGTTCACTTTGGCTCCTACCAATTGAAAGCAGCCCTTCTTTCTGACTCTCCCATTGGCAGGAGCTACTCTGTTTCCCACTGTCCACGAGGAGCTTGTACATGGCAGCAGTAAGCCAGCATGGCCCTAAGGGCAACTCCTGGCTTCATAGTTTTCAGGAATGTGTTCACCTGAGACATCCTGATTGCGTCGGGCCTCTGTGTAAGGGGTCACTAGGTCTAAAGCTGGTACATGGAGGTGGGCTTGGTGCATGCTGTTTGCCACAGAAATGAAACAAATAAAGTTGCGCTGACCCCAATTCACTGGCCCTTTCTTTGGGGGGTCTAGTATGCTATAGTGGAATGCTATGCGTCTGTTTTCCTTCCCATTAATTTTTCAAAATGGGTAACTCTTCCAAATAGCATATCTCTGCGTCCTTAGGGCCAATCTTTATCATCTAGGGATTTTCTCCCAGTGGCCAGAACTAGGACCATTTTCAACAGGCCTCCTGGCCTCTGAAGGGGCACACGCTGTGGGGAGCTCTGTTTTCTGGTTCCCTGAACTAGCCTTCTCCTTTGCCCGGTTTCTAGTGTGCTTCTCCTGCTGGTGAGGGCATTTTGCTCAGCCCCTCCACTATCAGACAGCAGACTATGCTCCTGCCCACACTTCCCCCAGTTGGGCCACAGGGGGCATTAGGTGGGATAGCACCTCAAGACTGGAGAGACCCATCCTAGTTCTGGAGTTCAGGCGGAGTCAAAATCCATAATCCACCCTTGCAGGGAATCAAGTGACATGTCTTTAAAACTGGCCATTCTTCTTCTATTATCACCTCTTAGGTCCACAGTTTTTCCACCCTCTCTTTATGGTGCAGTGTTTATAAGTGGTGGTGGAAAGCTCTAGATGCTATATACCCCTGGCCAATCCTATGATGTCCTATTATTCCTCCATACTGTCCCAACCCTTCTGCATAGCATTCTGGGACAGCCAAGGTGCTGTCAAGTTTTCTCTGGAAATAGATCACCAGAGGAATAAAGCTTCACCCCTAGGTGATATCACTGTTAGATTCTTTCCCGCCAAAACTACAAAGATGAGCCCCTCCTATGTTGGCTCCAGAGGTCTGTGCATCTTCCTTTGTTCTGTTTCCCTAGCCTGACCCAGCCCAGTACCACAAGAAGTTGATTTAATGTGATGAGAACTGCAAAATCAAACTTGGTGTCCATATTTTGTCCCGGTTTGATACTTCACTGCATTGTGTAGGCCTAAGTGGAGCACAACTATGCTTTAGGACACATTTCAGTTCTATTTATAATAAAGTGAAAGCATTACAGATTTTCCTGTGAACCATATTCACCTCCCTATTAATTTCAACTAATATTATAAGGCCTACCAAGACCAGCACCAATGCTCGCAGAGTCCCTTTTGCACCAGCCTTCCTGTGTGCAATTACCGGGCTGCACATGACAGCAGTCTCATGATGCGCAACCTGCACACTTGCATACATACTTATGCATGTGTTCATGTGTAACCAGCTCAGTCCCTCTTACCCCTGCTGTGTTCTTTAAGTATAAAAATATTTTCAGCAAAATGTAATAATATTGTAAATAATAGAAAAAAATGAATTTATGCAAGTTAATCAACCAAAACGTAATAAAACATAAAAGATAGTAGTTAATGGTGGGAAACTTTGCTGTCGTGATTGCCAAGTTAGTATGCTTAATTCAAGTATTTAGGGTACTGAAATAGAGTACACCTGGAGTGTTTGTAATGAAATAGTTAAGTTAAAGATCTTGATTGAATAAACCAATAAATTAGAACATAAGTTAAAGATCTTGATTGACTAAACTAATAAATTAGAAGATAGTGCTTTGATAAAATGTATAGCTTAATACAAAAGAGTAAAGCAAGAGGAAGAAACAGGTTAGAGAAAAGAAAAATAGTCAGCAATGGAAAGCATGCTGAAGTCGTAGAAGTACATGTGACTAAAAGAGATTAGAGGTATAGTTATGTGCACTAGGCCATGAGAAAAGAAGGAAACTGTGAAGAGTAGCTTTCACCACGAAATGTTAATACATGAAAAATATTATCAAAACAGTACATGTTGTGAAGAAATAAACAATATTTACAATTGGATAAAAAATAAATGGATCATGTCTAACATCGCCCCATCCCACAACCTCAACATCATCTCATAGGCCGACGACACCCAGTTGATTCTCTCCCTCACCAAGGACTCTGCCAAGACCTGCCTCCATGAAAGAATGAAGGCCATCACCGAATGGATGAAGAGCAGCTGCCTCAAACTCAAGACGGAAGGCTTCATCTTCGGCTCAACCCCGTCCGCATGGGATGACTCCTGGTGGCCTGCCACTCTCGGAGACGCTCCGACTCCCACCGACCACACACGCAACTTAGGATTCATCTTTGACTCCTCATTATCCATGACCCAGCAAGTTAACGCCATCTCCTCCTCCTGCTTCAACACCCTCCACATGCTCCGAAAGATCTGAGAGAGTGTAGTTTAAATATTACCTATTTTAGATGTGAAATGCTTATATTTAACAATGCTGCATTAATAATATTATTAATTGAACTGTATTTTAAACATGAAGAATTATCGTACACATATAGTAATATTAATAAGAAGAAATGATTACTTGTATTCTGATTAAATTGAATATGTTAACATGTACGAAGATTGCATTTATTAGAATCCATAAGCCTTAAGTTAGCGTGAGCCGAAGAATTAGCTGTGTAGCTCTCATATTAAAGCATATTTTTCTGTTTCTCCAGAGTGCTGGCTTGCAAAAGGGCCATGACCCAGCATTTGTTCTCTTCTTCGTTTTTGCAACAATGCTAGTTTTTCTCATCCGCATGCTATCTGCTTTAGTATAAAGTTTATATACTTTGCAACAAAATATGGAAACTTTCAAGGACGTTCTACCATGGAAAAGAGAACGTTTGACCCGAAGAATGTGCCAGAAAATGAAGTGCCACCTACGAAAAACGTCAATTATGCAGACCAATCAAAATGTTAATAATTATCATGAAATGACAAGTGCATTACTTAATGTATAATTTGATAGGTTATAGATAGTGGGGTGAAATGACTAACCAATAGAAATTTGGGGGAAGATATTGCCGCAAGGGGATAAAAACCCATGACACACAAGACTCGAGAGAACTAGGTAGGGAATGATATTGATTGCATCCAGAAACCCTGTCACTCTGTTTGGTGATTTGAGACTTAATAAAACCATCCTCACCCTTAGTCGCCCCATTACACTTTCTTCCTTATGAGGGAAGTGTCCCCTGCCCTTAGAATAGATAGACTGACGGCGATTCAACTGATGTCCTGAAGACGAAGACTGATCCTGTATGCTGACTCATTCTGAGGAGGGTAATTATGACAGTTGCTCATGTAATTTGTCTATTTGCTTTTCCTTTCTAGGTACCAAATGCTGTATTTTTGATTAGATACCTTAGTTAGATGTTTTCCAAATTGATGTTCTAAATTGCTTTTGCATGAAGTCCAACATGCTGATGCTAATCAGTGGTTAGATTAGATATTCACCTTGACTGACAAAAGGACCTGACTGACATTGTACTATGCTGAACTGGGCTTATATGATGTTCTATGCATTCTGACTTGTGTATCTCTTATGTTAGTGTCTTAATGGTTCTGATCTTTACATTGTCAAAATCTTATCACAATTGCCATATCGTGATTATGCTCCTTTGCTTCTCGGTTTTGAGATTAATACATCTGCTGTTAGATTGTAATCAATAGGGAATAAAATTCACAAAACTTCAACAAAGGTGTGGTTATTCATGACTGAAATGTCATGGTTGTGCCGACAGTTTTAACCAATGTCTAAATTGAGATATATTGTGGTGATATATGTTGATAATATTATTGATATATTGCTTGACATATTGATCAGTTACCTCGTCTTACGGTGTCTCACCACTGGGTCAAAAGATTCATCGGCCTAAAACGAGTCCCATTGTGTATAAGTTGACATAGAAGGACGCGTTATCAGTTCTGGTAGCAGAGTGACGGTTTGGCCCTCGGGGGCCCTAAGACGGAGATTCATTGTTTAATTTGTTTTTCTGTAATAATGCAATCCGGAGGTATGATGGGTTTCTAAGCTCGCCATGGCTTTCCTGGGATATCGGAGCATGCCTAAATGAGTTGGGAATGTTCTCGGCGCCATAATATTTGTGGTTAGGGTCTTTTGCGCTTGCCTAAGCTTATGCAATTTGCAGGTGTTTGTGAAAATCTGTGTGAATTAGGCCAAATTAAGTGTTGTTTAGAAGGAGTAGGCGTACTCCACAGTATGAGAGTAGGGAAGTCGGCGTACTTCATGTGAATGTAGCGCTTGTTGCTCAAAATTATCCACGTGGTTGGTTGTTGTGTACGGACCTGTTGAGGTCTAAGACTCCGGAGTATGAAAATAAATGGGGTTTATGTTGTAATCTGTGCGGTTTAATAGGTCAATCGGGCGTGGTTGACAAATCGAGTTTGAGTTATAATGCATGTATGAAACCTTCGATGGAGATTTGACAAATTCTAAAGTGCACTAGAAGGAGTCATTGACAAGTCGAGAGTAGAATTTGCAGGTCGAATTCTGCTTGCGTATGCGGGAACCGATAAGGAGAGAGTAGCGGCCGAGGCTTCAAGTGAAATCTCTGTAAAGTTCTGAAGCGAATGTGTTACCCTTCCTGCAGTAAACCGACAGATTTGTGTTGTTATTTTAAGATGCTCGCAATAATTAGCATTAGTTTGCGTGAGTTGTAAGGGTCAGTGAGGAGCGGACAAGCCGCAAGACTTTGTCAGCTGCTGTGTGTGTGAGTGTGACGTCAGTGGTGCCGCGCTGAGATAGGTCGGATGTCGAGAAGGGTCGCGCACGGATTGGCTGCCGTCCGTGAGAGGCAATAGGTTGAGAAAGGGCGGGTGAAGAGTGTCCTGGGAACTAAGCCATTTCTGATCAAATATAAAATAAGAGAATCGCAAAAAATGAATTTTGTCATTCAAAAGCGCTCTAAAGGGAGATGTATATATTGTAGCAACTGATGGGGAACCTACACCACCTGAGGGTACGCCAGCTTATACGGTTATGGAAGAAAAAGGTGTTGCGCCTTGTTTATGGATGAAACAGTGGCGCAAATTAACAGAGAAAGAAGGGTGTCTAGCGTTCCCAGAACATGGGACGTTCAATCCAAAGGTACTAGAAAATCTGAGGTGGATGTTAAGTACAAAAAAAGCCACCTCCAAGACCGGCACAATATGAGGCTTTAGCGATTTGGGGCTTAATGGCTCTTAAACATAGACAAGAAAGGTTTCCTAGAAGGCTGAGAAGGGCAGAAAAATCCTACGCAGAGGCCAGGTGGGACAACGAGAGCAAAATGTGGAGAAGGGGAATTGTAGATGGGTTGAAGTTATTCCCAGCAATAACTCAAGGAGAAGAAACACAGGGAAAGAAAGCCTCTTGTAAAACTGATAAAGACTCAGGCAAATCTAAAGAAAATAAAAGATCCTGGGAAGAAGACGATGATTCAGACGATGAGGAATTTATGGATAGATTGTTACATGATCGTCCGCCACCGTATGCGGTGAGCGACAGCGCTCCAAGCACTAGCTTGGATCCTGGGAACCAGACGCAGGAAAAGGGAGTTACTGATACAGTACAGACTAGTGATACAGCTTTGACACAGAATGGTGTCAGTGTACCCACTGCACATGACATGCCGATACAGTTGCAACCGCCACCGCAGATAAAGAGAATCAATCCTGATGTTCCAGTGCTCGAGACTACCACGAATTTGATAGTGCCGCCAGACCCGATATACACAAAGCCAAAGTTAATACAGATTGAATCAACTCCGAAGTTAATGTCCCAACCCCCACAGTTGATACCAGGGTATAACCCTGTAGCGGGACCACCGTTAGTACCCGTTCCGGGTACATTGGAACAGACCTATGGTGTCGAAGCTCCAAGAAGTCTGGGTCCAGGTCAGACACCTGCCGCTATATCATTACCTATTACTGTTGGTCCCCCAGTGCCGTTGTATGCACAAGGTAAAACAGGGGTGTGTGATCAGGGAGTGATGATGCAGGAAGCAATAAGAGGAGGGCCTATGGGAACTCCACAGATAATGGCCCCTGGAGAGCAAGCAAATGAGCCACAGAGACCCTTAATGGACCTTAGTCCAGTGGGGGCACCTCTCGAAGCAATGCGTCAAGCAGGATTAGGAGTTTTAACTCCCCAAACCATGAGTATGAATACTTCGCATTCTCCAATGATACATGCAGGGAACATTTCACTGCAGGGATTTACGGTGCAGCAGTTAAACGAATGGTTAGAGAAAACCTATACTTCACAAAAGACTACAGTGACCACAGTTGAACCCGAGAAAGAGAAACAAGACGAATACCTGAACCTTGTACGACTAGGGGCAGAAGCTGCTGAGTTAGTAGAAGGGACAATGGGAGTAAATAGATTGGAATCATACACAGAGGCAGAATTGAGATATTTGTGTCCCAAAATTATGAAGGAGGTAGGCAAAGTACATCAGAGATTGGCAAACCTAGCAGACAAATACAATATCGATATCGGAAACACTAAACATTTGAAAAGGAGTTACAGATTAGATTTTGATTCAAAAGATTTTGAACACATGAGATCTGCAGGCATGAAAGCACATTTGAGAGAATTGTTGCAGAGTGCACACATTTGGGGTGCATTGGAGAAATGGGAAGGCAGATGGGCAAAGAAAAGAGATAAGGGAAAGAGTGATAGTCCAGGGTCTAATCAAGCTAGGACCTCACTTAATTTGGATTCAGTAAAAATACTGCCTATGAGAGAGACAGCTGGTGGTGTTTTAGTACATGTGCCATGGACTAGAGGAGACATTTTATCCTTTACGAATGATTATCCTAGGCTAAGAGAGAAGCCGATCGAGTGGTATCAACAAACGGATAGGTTTGTGAAACTTGCAAATTGTCTCTGGGAAGATTTGAATACTTTGTTTGAGATCATTGTTCCGCCTGATTTGTGGCTCGAGTGCAAGAGAGGGGTAGATTGGCCGACAAAGGAGCCGGCAAGAGATAAGGTGACTGGAGCACCTTCAGAAGAGGTGATGAAATATTATCATAAAGTGATTGAGTTTCTGAAACAGAAGGTGTCGCCGAAGGTGACTGATTGGCAGAAAATCGATCGGACCTCTCAAGAGGTTAAAGAGTCAATACATGCTTATTATGAGAGATTGTTGAAAGCGTTCAAGCATTACAGTGGTACTGAGACAATTGAACCGAAGGACATGAATCACCTTGTGTTTAGATTTGTCGAAGGATTAAGACCAGAAGTTAGTCAAATGATTAAGAATCATTTGATCTGTTGGCAAGCTAAACCGATTGATGAGGTATTGCAGTATGCAAAGTACTGTAGTGATGAGATCGAATTGAAGCAGAAAAAGTTGAAGGAAAAGGTGATGGTGATGCAGATAAGGGCTGCACAGGCTGGAATACAGGGAAATGGAGTTCAACAGATGATACAACAACAACCACAAATGAATGGTGTGTTTCAGGCACAACCAAGAGGCCGAGGTCGAGGGTTTGTGAACCACGGTTCGGACATGAATAATGTTGTTATTCAAAATGACATTCAAGGAGTGAAAAAGATGTCACCATGTCACGCGTGCGGGGCGTGGGGCACTGGAAACGGGAGTGTCCGAATGTGGTGCAGGATGGTGCAGTTCAGCAGAGCACTAATGTCGGTACGTTACAAAATTTACGAGGTCCAAAGATGAGACATCAAAACCTGAATTTTCAAAATAATTTGGTACAAATGCAAGGGGTACAGCCCATGCAGCAGATGCAAATGCCGCGTTTTCAGTCAATACAAATGCAACCAGTGCAACAGCAGATTCCTATGGTGCCTAGACAGAAAATGCAATTACCAATGGCTCCAATGGGACAGCAACAGGTGATGCTTCCTCAGCAGGTCACAGGTCAGGTAAAAAATCAAAATAACACTGTACAACAGTTCCCATTACGAGGTGAAAATGGCATGAATGAGGATTGGTCAGATGACAGCTCAGGCAGTGAATAGTGTAGGCTTGCAGCATCCCTAGAGGTGGATCAGAGAGGCCCATATGTAGAGGGAAAGGTGATGGTCTATAAGGTTTCATTTTTGGTCGACACAGGAGCTACACGCTCTACAGTTCGAAGTGCAGAAGTCCCAAGATTACCTCTCTCAGGGCATACTATACGAGTGGTTGGTGTAGCGAATCAGTACCTGACTAATCCGATTACTGATCCGGTGCAAGTTGAAATTGGCAACTTCCAAGGGCTGCATAGATTTGTTGTATGTGATTCAAGTCCAGTATCCTTACGAGGAAGGGACTTACTGTGTAAGACAAAATGTTTGATTACCTGTTCCAATGATGGAATTGAGGTACAGACAAACAGTGACGATGAGGGAGATGAAAGTCAATTTGTAGAGGAAGAAGCAGGAACAAATGAAGACTATCCTTTGATTACTTTGTTCCCAATGTATACTTTGATTGATTTACCTGTTGAATTACAGGGAACAGTGACGGAGAAAGTGTGGGATTTGACCGGAAAGGAAGTGGGATTAATAAAAGGAGTAGAACCAGTCAAAGTTCAGATTAAACCGAATGCAGTGTTCCCACAAGTATCACAGTATCACATGACCCAAGATGTCCTCATTGAGGTGTCACAAATAATTGTAGACAAGGAGTTCTGAAAGAAGTCTTGAGCAGTCCATGTAACTCACCCATCATGGGTTTAAAGAAGCCCTGTGGGAAAGTTCGAATTGTGCAAGACTTGCGAAAAATAAATGACATTGTGATAAAATGCTGCCCTGTGGTACCTAACCCAGCGGTAATAATGTTTCAAGTTCCCTGTGATGCTGAATGGTTTACTATAGTAGACCTATCGCAAGCTTTCTTTTCGATACCTCTTCATGAGGATAGCCAATTTTTGTTCAGTTTCAAATTCCTGGATAAAGTGTACAGTTGGTGCAGAATTCCTCAGGGGTTCTCAGAGTCACCGTCCATCTTCAATCAGATACTGAAAAAGGATTTGGAACCTCTTGTGCTGCCTTTTAATTAAACTCTTGTGCAGTACATCGACGATTTGCTAATTGCAACCAAAACCAGAGACAGTTGTAAATACGACACTATTGCATTACTGAATCATTTGGGAAAGAATGGACACAAGGCGTCGCCCAGAAAGTTACAATATTGTCAAAAGGAAGTAAAATACTTGGGACATTTGATTGAGAAAGGGTCCAGAAGAATATCAAAGGAGAGAATAACAGCAGTTTTGCAAATGAATCCTCCAACAACAAAAAGAGATGTCAGGATGTTTTTGGGAATGGTGGGCTACTGTCGCCAGTGGATACCCAACTTCTACATCTTTTCAAAGCCGTTAATAAAATTGACAGGAAAGGAAGTCAAGGATGAGCCATATACAATAACTATGTCAAAAGAGGAGCTTGAGTCATTTGTAGAATTAAAAGAATGCATGTGCAGGGCACCAGCATTGGGAATGCCAGACTACGAAAAGCCTTTTTTGTTGTTTTGTCATGAACGTGATGCTTGTTCTTTGTCTGTCTTAACACAGGTCCACGGAGATGCAAATCGCCCTGTAGCATATTTTTCAGCTACTTTGGACCCTGTCGCAGCAGCCTTACCGGGTTGTTTGCGGGCAGTCGCAGCAGTTGGTCAGAGCCTTTTACAATGTGAAGGCATAGTCATGGGATACCCTCTGACAGTAATGGTTCCACATTCAGTTGAAATTCTCTTGACACGAACTAAGAATCAACACATGACAAATGCACATCTCACTAGGTATGAGACGATCATACTGGGGTCACCGAATGTCACTCTTAAGAGATGCACTGTGCTAAACCCGGCAACCTTGCTTCCTAATGAAAACACTGAAATCAAAGATGTGGAAGAATTTGAACATGATTGTCTTGAGGTGACTGAGTTATGCACCAAGCCTCGTCCCGATATTCAGGACACTCAACTAAAAGAAAATGACTGCATCATGTTTGTTGATGGGTCCTGTCTTAGAGACTCTGCCGGAACACTGAGAGCCGGTTACGCAGTATGTACCATAACTGGCATTGTCGAAGCCTCCTGGCTCGAGAGAGTGTTCTCTGCACAAGTGGCAGAATTAATTGCCCTTACTAAAGCATGCCACGCAGCTGTAAATTTGAAAGTCACTATCTATACTGATAGCAGATACGGATTTGGAATTGTGCATGATTTCGGCCAACTTTGGTCACAGAGGGGTTTCATGACCTCCTGTGAAAAACGGTGAACAAATAAGAGATTTGTTGCATGCGATTCAGTTACCTCAAGAAATTGCTGTGGTGAAGTGCAGTGCTCACATTAGATCACAAGATTTTGGGCCTGATTCTGACCCTGGTGGTAAAAACCGCCAGGGCCGTGGTCCGCGGGAGCACCGCCAACAGGCTGGCGGTGCTCCTTTGGGCATTCTGACCGCGGCGGTACAGCCGCGGCCAGAAACGGAAAGTCGGCGGTGTACCGCCGACTTTCCGCTGCCCAGGGGAATCCTCCATGGCGGCGCAGCTTGCTGCGCCGCCATGGGGATTCTGACCCCCATACCGCCATCCTGTTCCTGGCGGTTTCGGCCGCCAGGAACAGGATGGCGGTATGGGGTGTCGTGGGGCCCCTGGGGGCCCCTGCAGTGCCCATGCCAATGGCATGGGCACTGCAGGGGCCCCCGTAAGAGAGCCCCACTTTGAATTTCAGTGTCTGCTTAGCAGACACTGAAATTCGCGACAGGTGCTACTGCACCCGTCGCACCCCTTCCACTCTGCCGGCTCCATTCGGAGCCGGCTTCCTCGTGAAAGGGTGTTTCCCGCTGGGCTGGCGGGCGGCCTTTTGGCGGTCGCCCGCCAGCCCAGCGGGAAACCCAGAATAACCGCGGCGGTCTTTTGACCGTGCAGCGGTATTCTGGCGGTCCCAGCCAGGCCGGCGGCGTCCGCCGCTGGCCGGGGTCAGAATAACCCCCTTTGTGTCTATGGGAAACGGCTATGCAGATCAAGTCGCAAGATTTTGTGCATTGAACTGTATATCGGTTAAGGAACAATGGGAATTGTTACCACAATCTGAAAACGACACACACTTAAATATGGCATTACGAGTGGTTGACACCTTAGATGAACTGAAAACATTACAAGGTCGTGCGAGCAAAGAGGAGAAACGCTCTTGGCAAAGAATGCAATGTGTACAAAGAGCTGATGACCTATGGGTTTCAGAAGAGGGAAAATTGGTCTTGCCAAATGGCCTTTTGTCACAGTTTGCCCGGCTATACCATGGGCAGGCACATCTAGGAAGGGATGCCATGATCAGGTCCTTTAAGATTGATTGGTTCAATCCAAAATTCAGACATGCTGCAGAAATCACTTGCCACAGGTGCGTCATCTGTCAACCGATGAACGCTGGAAAAGGAACTGTGGTAACTTTGAGCCACATTGGGAGAGCTGGAGGTCCATTCAACAAAATGCAAATGGATTTTATCGAGATGCCTGTTTGTGGAGGATTGAAGTACGTGTTGGTGATTGTGTGTGTGTTCAGTCATTGGATTGAGGCATATCCCACGCGTAGGAATGACAGTCTTACAGTTGCAAAACTATTACTCAGGGAACCGATACCAAGATTCGGGTTTCCGGTTTCTATAGAATCAGATAGGGGAAGACACTTTGACAATGAGGTGATTAAACTCCTGTGCGCTGTACTCAACATTGAACAAAAGCTGCATTGTAGCTACCGCCCTGAAGCATCAGGACTAGTTGAGCAGATGAATGGTACTCTGAAATCAAGAATGGCAAAAATGTGTGCAGCAACAAACATGAAATGGCCAGATGCCTTACCTCTAGTACTGATGTCTATGAGAAATATCCCAGACAAGAAAACTGGACTGTCCCCCCATGAAATCCTCATTGGCAGAGCAATGAGATTACCAGCAGTACCTGCAAATGCACTAGTGAATATTACAGATGATATGGTGTTGGATTACTGCAAAGGTTTGGCTGACGTGATTCGCTCTTTTTCTCACCAGGTGGAAGCTAACACGTTGCCACCAATTGGCGATCCAGGCCACTCTCTGCAAGCTGGAGATTGGGTGGTTGTCAAGAAGCACATGAGAAAATCGTGTCTAGAGCCACGTTGGAAAGGACCGTATCAAGTAATATTGACGACTACCACTGCTGTGAAGTATGCCGGGGTTCCCAACTGGATACATGCCAGTCACACGAAAAAGGTAACGTGTCCTGTTGAGGAGGAATTTGAAGTTTCCGGTACAGCAACTTCAGGAAGAGAAGTCTCAGAGTCAGAGATCAGTCGAGAAGGAACTGAGACTACTGGAGAGCCCACTGAGAACAGCCTTGTCCCTCAAGCTGTCAATGAGTTCGAGAGAGGTGACAAAGTGCCTATCTCAGTAGAGGCAGCAGGAGAACTAAGCCAAGGAGAGGTTCTCCCAGAAGTAGACGAATACGGGTTAGAATCTGAACCCAACACAGAACTAGAAGGAGAAAGAGAAGGAGAAACTGTAGATACAAATCAAAACGTGTCAGAATCTCCCGAACCAGTTGCAGGTCCGTCAAGAGAAAACACCATATCACAAGAGGAGGGTGCTGTCCAACGTCCTGAAGGGAAGCGTCGAGAAAATACACATAGAGGTGATAATTGGCCAGACAAATCGCATCTTAAAATAAGAGAGGTATCGAATGACACCATAATAGAAGAGAGTGATACCACACAAGCTGATGATCTGAGTGAAGGAGAACAACAAGGAGAACGATGAGTAAAGAGGAAAAGAATTGCGAACAGAAGATATACAGGTCCTAAATGGGCATATGCTACAACATCTGAATGGCAACAAGAATTCCTAGCATTCTGTTTTGATCGAGAAGTACCAGGCCAGTATTACGGTACCTGAACAAAACTCAAGGAAGACTTGGCTAAGTTTGAAAATTTTGTAAACTAAAAGAAAGAAACACTAGAAAATTACTGGAAGTGACACTAAAACCAGACTTGACTTGAAAAGAAACCTGATTATGACAAGCTGCTAACCTGAATTGACGAAAAGGGCCCTGGAGCGAGTGAAGACGCTGTAATATACGCAGAAAAAAAAAAAAAAAGTTTTTCCTCAAGTTAGTTGTTGATCTGCTATTCTGATCTATACAAACATGGCTTACAATAGAAATAGTAGCAAAGGAAGTAAAGTGTGTGGTTGGTTAGGTCTTATAATAGGTGTTGTGTGTGCAATAATGGTTGTAGGAGTGATTGTGGGAATGCCATGGAGAGAGAAAGAAACTATTAACGCAACTTCAAAACCTGAGACTACCACTAAACTAACACCATGGGAGAGATTTGAGCAAGATGCAAGACATATGCATGAGGGAACTAATGCAAAAGGGGAGCTTTCTACTAATGTCTTCTATCGCTTACTAAATGAGTATGTGGAAACAATGGATGCAAAGGATTGTTATGTGTGTACTAAAATTCCTTTGTCTGTGCAGGAGGGAGTTACCTATCATAGCCTCCCTCTTACTTATGGAATTAGTTGCAGCTTGCTACTAACAAGATTCTATAATCAAGAGCATGTGCAATACTTTTATTCAAATTTGGATGTTGTGTTTTCCTTTGTGCCTGTGATTGAATTTTTAAATAAACGAGCATGATATAAAAATAGTTAGAGGATTTTTTGAGCCAACACTTACATTTGGAACTGCTTATGCACATCGCAACAATTTGACTTGCTTACTGTTGCCTGTAGAAAAGAGCTTCCTAGATCACACAGATGATAGATGCAAAATATTAAAAGAAAGGTTAGAGAAAGGATTAGAAAAACGTACTTATGCAAATGATTATGCTTATACTGCAATCAAAACGCAAGGCAAACTAGCTATAGACGCATTGCACGTAGGTAGGCTCTGCGTATATAGGCCAAAATCTGATCAAGACAATTTGTTTGTGGGTACGAGTGAGTGCAGGCATGTGTTTTTGTTTCAGAGTAAATGGACCTTTAAGTTGAATGGACAAGATCCAGCGATTCCTGGAATCTATTACATTTGTGGGCTAAATGCTTATTACCGTCTCCCTAAGGGATGGTATGGAACATTTTATTTGGGAATAGTGTTCCCAAAGATATACCAGATTGATGACTGAAAACAAATACCTAAGACGTCTGAATTACAACATTCTAGACAAAAACGAGAATCAGTGGCGGCTGTCATTGGTGATATATTTGGAGCCATAATCCCATCAGTAGGGGTTATCTTGAATTCTATGAAAATTCAAAAGTTGTCTATTATTGTGGATAACATGCTGACAAACTTTACAGGAGCCATACTCCTGATGGATACTGAACTTGCTGCAGAAAGAGCTATGACTCTTCAAAATCGGCTTGCTTTAGACATCCTTTTAGCAAAGAGTGGAGGGGTCTGCAAAATGCTTAATGAGCGTCATTGTTGTTCATTCATTCCAGATAACAGTAAGAAAATTAGAAGTATGCTTACTAACCTTACTAGAGATAGTACAGATTTGAAGGATCTGAAAGAACTTGGTGTTTGGGAGAAATTTGGAAAAGGAATTGCCCGAGTGGGAAGCTGGCTTACCAACATTTGGAATGGGGTACTTGCAAAAATTATGATGAGTCTATTCATTGTTTTGGTTTGTCTATTAGGATTATGGGGGGCATGTAAAATCAATGACAAGGTAAAAAGAAATTGGACTAAAAGAGCCAGACGAAATGAAGAAAGTGAAAGAGAGAAAATGTTCAATGAAATATGGGAAAGTTCTCATAAAGGGCAAGACGTTGAAATGCGCATCATGCGCAAAGTGAAAAATTAGATCGAAGAAAAGATTTGTGATGACGAGCGTCATCAGAGGAGGGACTGAGAGAGTGTAGTTTAAATATTATCTATTTTAGATATGAAATGCTTATATTTAACAATGCTGCATTAATAATATTATTAATTGAAATGTATTTTAAACGTGAAGAATTATTGTACACATATACTAATATTAATAAGAAGAAATGATTACTTGTATTCTGATTAAATTGAATATGTTAACACGTACGAAGATTGCATTTATTAGAATCCATAAGCCTTAAGTTAGCGTGAGCCGAAGAATTAGCTGTGTAGCTCTCATATTAAAGCATATTTTTCTGTTTCTCCAGTGTGCTGGCTTGCAAAAGGGCCATGACCCAGCATTTGTTCTCTTCTTCGTTTTTGCAACAATGCTAGTTTTTCTCATCCGCATGCTAGCTGCTTTAGTATAAAGTTTATACACTTTGCAACAAAATATGGAAACTTTCAAGGACGTTCTACCATGGAAAAGAGAACTTTTGACCCGAAGAATGTGCCAGAAAATGAAGTAACCCCGGATGTGCCACCTACGAAAAATGTCAATTATGAAGACCAATCAAAATGTTAATAATTATCATGAAATGACAAGTGCACTACTTAATGTATAATTTGATAGGTTATAGATAGTGGGGTGAAATGACTATCCAATAGATATTTGGGGGAAGGTATTGCCGCAAGGGGATACAAACCCATGACACATAAGACTGGAGAGAACTAGGTAGGGAATGATATTGATTGCATCCAGAAACCCTGTCACTCTGTTTGGTGATTTGAGACTTAATAAAACCATCCTCACCCTTAGTCGCCCCATTACACTTTCTTCCTTATGAGGGAAGTGTCCCCTGCCCTTAGAATAGATAGACTGACGGCGATTCAACTGATGTCCTGAAGACGAAGACTGATCCTGTATGCTGACTCATTCTGAAGAGGGTAATTATGACAGTTGCTCATGTAATTTGTCTATTTGCTTTTCCTTTCTAGGTACCAACTGCTGTATTTTTGATTAGAGACCTTAGTTAGATGTTTTCCAAATCGATGTTCTAAATTGTTTTTGCATGAAGTTCAACATGCTGATGCTAATCAGTGGTTAGATTAGATATTCACCTTGACTGACAAAAGGACCTGACTGGCATTGTACTATGCTGAACTGGGCTTATATGATGTTCTATGCATTCTGACTTGTGTATCTCTTATGTTAGTGTCTTAATGGTTCTGATCTCTACATTGTCAAAATCTTATCACAATTGCCATATCGTGATTTTGCTCCTTTGCTTCTCGGTTTTGAGATTAATACATCTGCTGTTAGATTGTAATCAATAGGGAATAAAATTCACAAAACTTCAACAAAGGTGTGGTTATTCATGACTGAAAGGGCATGGTTGCGCCGACAGTTTTAACCAATGTCTAAATTGAGATATATTGTGGTGATATATGTTGATAATATTATTGATATATTGCTTGACATATTGATCAGTTACCTCGTCTTACGGTGTCTCACCACTGGGTCAAAAGATTCATCGGCCTAAAACGAGTCCCAATGTGTATAAATTGACATAGAAGGACGCGTTATCAGATCTACAAATAGATACCCACTGAAACCAGAAGAACAGTCACCCAAGCCCTCGTAAGCAGCAAACTGGACTATGGCAATGCCCTCTATGCAAGAATCACAGCCAAACTCCAGAAGAGGCTGCAGCGCATCCAGAACGCCTCCGCACGCCTCATCCTGGACATCCCCCGCCACTGCCACATCACAGACCACCTGAGAAACCTGCACTGGCTCCCAGCGAACAAAAGAATCACCTTCAAACTCCTCACTCATGCTCATAAAGCACCGCACAACACCGGACTAGAATACCTCAACATACGGCTCTCCTTCTACACCCCGACCCGGCATCTCCTCTCTGACGACCTTGCCCTCGCAACCGTCCCACGCGCCCGCAGAACTACAACAGGTAGACCATTCTTGCACCTCGCCGCCAAAACGTGGAACACTCTTCCCAACCACCTGTGCCAGACCAAAGACCTCCTTACCGTCTGAAATATTCTCAAGACCTGGCTGTTAGAGCAGTAGCAGGACCCCACCCTTACTCCCCTACAGTAACGCCCTCTACACCGGCACCACACTCAAACGCAAATTCCAGAGAATCCAGAACACAGCTGCACGCCTCGTCCTTGGCCTCCCCCGCCACAAACGAATCTCCCCACACCTCAAATCCCTTCACTGGCTCCTCATAGACAAGAGAATCACATTCAAGATCCTCATCCACGCACACAAATCCCTCCACAACACCAGCCCGACCTACCTCAATGACAGAGTGAACTTCCACACTCCCACCTGTAACCTCCGATCAGCCGACCTCGCCCTAGCCACAGTCCCCCGCATCCAACGCACCACCACAGGAGGCAGGTACTTCTCCTACCTCGCCCCCAAAACCTCAAACTCCCTCTCCACCAACCTCCGCAAAACCAAAGACCTCCTGCTCTTCAGAAAAAAACTCAAGACATGGTTGTTCGAACAGTGACCCTCCCTGCCCCCCCCTCAGCTCACCCCCCTAGCACCTTGAGACCCTCACGGGTGAGTAGCGCGCTCTATAATTTTTTGGATTGATTGATTGATTGATTGATTGATTACTCCCCCCACTCCCTCCTCAGCGCCTTGAGACCCTCACGGGTGAGTAGTGCGCTTTACAAATTCCTGATTGATTGTCCGATAGTAAATAAGCATTGTCACAAATAATGTTGTGTTTGACAAATACTTGTGAATACTGTACCAGTCACTTTAGTCTTGAGCAATGATTGAGATAATTGTTCCAAAATTTGCCCGATCGATATTAGTTTATCTCAAATGAGATAGATTGGAGTAATGAATGTACCATATGTTGTTTATTAAAACAAAAGTGCCTATTGGTTTTTATCAAATATCCTAACAGTAGGAACACAGTTGTTTCAGTCCTTGCTGCAAAAGAGTTATCATTTGTTTTTTCAAAATTATTTTAGATCAGTTATTATGCATAAAATATTGACAGCAGTAGAGGCAGAAGCAGTATTCACGAACTGCAGCAGATGGAGAAGTTGGTAAGGTGGAAGGTCCAACAGAACAATTAATTAGTGGAACTAGGATTTTTTTTTATAGTAGTATAGCAACAAAAATGCATCAAAATGTGTTTAACAATTAGATATTGTATTCTAGGTGTTGTGTATAGTAAAGGTATTCAGTATCGGGTGCAAGGAAAGCAACCACAAAGTATCCAACAAGGGAGTTCTTTGAAAACTGGTAGGGTAGAAATTGTGAATATGCCACAGATCAAGTTAAGTAGTAAAGTTGTAAATAGTAACGTTCGAGTAAAGGCCTTCTCAATCCATCAGTAAACAATGTAACTCCCTGCCGCGATTCATACCCATGTCAACCAATCTAAGTTTGACAATTAATTGTTCTCCTAATTGGTATAAAAATAAGTATAGATCACCCCCTCTTATATGTAGTTTCACAATAACCAATTCATGGATTTAATCAAAATCGGGCACTGAAAACCATGCATGTTTTTATGGTGCTTGGTCAAGGGATAATTCTTATCACAACCACATATGGCTCTGACATGTTCTTGTGCATGTTCTTTTAAGGGTTGAAAAGTACTGCCAACATAGATCTTGCCATATTGATATATCAGTATGTAGGCAACATATTTTGGTACCCTAATTTATTAAGTTGGTAATGTTGAATGTAATGCTGCTGTTATATTAGATGACCTGAGCAAAACCTATTTTACCGTTGCCATGTTTAAAAGGCCTTTTGGTGGATTTTATTGCCAAGTAAATTTGTTGGTTTTCTCAGTGGAGATGAGAAAACTGTAACCATTTTGATCACAAATTGTTTTCCTCCTGTGCTGTATTGTGCCACTGGAACCAAGCTATAGCTGACTTATGAGCCCTAACAAAGGAGAAACCAGTCCAGTGTTGCTTGAGTTCCATTTCAGGGAGGACCTGTCCTGGCAGTTCGTCTGCACTTTACCCACTGGAGCAGGGCTGATACAGACTTTCATAAAGCTGTGTTCAAACGGTGATGGCATGGTGGGTGCAAAAACAATGGATTGGAATGTGACTTAGAGCGATTGCCAGTGGCTTGGATTAATTTAAGCATTCATTCCATCATCTTTTTTGATGCAGTAGGAATTGTCAGCCAATTATTTAAAAAGTGAGTATCTTTAAACCAGTCCATGTACAAATTAGGGGAAAAATTCAGATCACCTTGCATCGTCTAACTTTTGGTGGAACTACCCTCATTGAATATAAAAGCATTATTTTCATTGGATACATCTATATAGCGATTGCACATCAGAAGTTATCAAGATCACAGGCCTTGATGTACGACCATTACAGATTACGAGTCTCAATTTGCATTTTTTTGCGAGTCGCAAATTGAGAGTCACAATCTGTAATGTACAATGATGTCTGAGACACTGTTAGCGAGTCCTAAATGGGTCACAAAGGACCTGCCTCATTAATATTCATGAGGCAGGTTGCAATTTGCAACCCATTTGGGAATGGCAGCACTCACAGGGATGGTGATCTGCTGGGGTCAGCAGACCACCATGTCAGTGACTGCTTTTTCAATAAAGCATTTTTGTCCTTAAAGGAAAACGGGTTGTATTCCAAAAATGAAAATGAAAAGTTTTCTTTTCATTTTTTCAGAGTAGGCAGTGGTTTGTGGGACCACTGCCTGCTCTGAAAAAAACATTTACGCTACCATTCACAATCGGGAAGGGGCCGCATGGGGCCTCTTTCCGTTTGTGAATGGATTAACACCAATTTGAAATTGATGTTAACTGTGATTGTTTAGGGACCACAAGGGATGCCCTTGGAAAGCCCTTTCCTAATTGCGAGTTACAATCAATTTTTTGCAAGTCAGGAACAGATACCGACTTGCAAAATAGGGATGGTACATTGTACGAGGCCGTATGTGGTTGCAAATGACGAAATTCGCCTTTTGCAACCCCAAAATAGCTTTGTGCATCAGGCCCATATTTGATGACCAATGTATATTTGAAAATTGGTTTAGTATATGTTTTTGTGTCAGAATACATGATGGTAAATTAAATACCATTGGCTGCAAAAAGTGATCTACATATCCCAAGCTCCTCTATGTCAGAGACCCACTATCAATACCTGAAACGATGATGCTACCTAGAGGAAATGGTCCAGGTTTGTGCACCTTGGGGATGATATAACTAAAATGATAAGTCTGAAATTGTCTTGAAACATCTAATATCAACATAATAAAGTTACATTTGTGTGTGAAGCATCTTATTGAATCTAAGCAACGATCCACAAATAGTTTGTCCTAGTAAAATATTCATAGTGGTTTTCTCAAACTATATGGTTTGACATAGACATAGATGATTAGATGATTCTCACACAAGTTTAACCAACGGTCACAGCTTGAGTGGACCATCTCGAGACAGCTCATACTGGAAATCACTTATGGCTGTTCCCTAATGCACATTTGTACAAAATACAAGGATGGTATAAAATTATTTCACAAATGTGATTGAGATTTATATTCAAAAGATGTAAAATAAATCCATTTTGATGTATCTATGCCACTTTCATTCGATATTGTAACAATATGAGGTGTGCAGTAGGAGATATCCATCTAGAACGGCATAAATCAATGCATGAAAAATTGTTGAAGGACGTCTGATAACAAGGTGTTACCGTTGATGGATAGTTGAGACAGCTTAGTCCCATCTGAGCTCTCTTTTTTGGTTTGGAATGTTTTTTGATAAGTTGTTCCATCCTCCGGGGTGTCATTTATTATGCTAGACAGGTCTGAATCATAGAGCAGTGTCTGTCAGCGTTTTTGGGTTTATTAATAAGTTCTATAATATCATATATTTGGAATATATAAAAATATAATATTTTTTGATGAATAGTTGGTCTTTGAAAATTGTATTCTTTTGCCTCTAGCATATTGAGATCTTAGGTTTCCGGGGGCGTATACAGAAGTGGCCTGGGGGTGAAACTGGCAGTTGAGCCTTCTTTGTGCGCCCTCAGGGCACTTTGGTATTACAGAAGAGGTCGCAAACACTTGTGCGGCTCATTCTGTAATACAGATAGGGCTGGCGCACATGTAGCACCAGCACTATCATTAGAGAGTGTTCCCTTATTTGAATGAAGGCATGCAAATGAGGGAATCTGCTTGCCTCTGCTCTCTCAACGTTTTACAAACATGGGCACAGAGGCAAGCATCCCCCTAGGCAGCACACACAAAGTGGGCCGCAAAAGGTGCCACACTTTCAGTGCACCTCCTAAAGGCAGGGCTGAAAGGGGGTTCCATGGACCCCGCTGACATCCCCTTGCAGGTGAATGCAGTCACTCACTGCACCTGCCTACACGGGGATCGCTAATCCTTATTAAAAGTGCAGAAAGATTGCCATCAGGACAGGGAAATAAGGAGCAGATTTTAAACAGTTATCCCGAATTTCTCTTGAATGCACTGCCCCGGGGCAGCATGAGTGCCCAGTTGTCCTGTTGGCAGCGTATCCAATATAACGGTTTGCTCTTTTCCTGTTTGCGTCCGGCGCATCTGCTTAAAGATGCACCATTGCGCGAACTGGAAAGTGTGACCTATCTGAAACATGACCCCCGTTCTATTTGGCTGGTTTCTATTAAGATTTTATTACACTTTCTTTTTGAATGCCTGATTAAAACATTCGTCATGACATAGAAGATTTTATGCAGAAAGTGTTGCCTTTTATAATGTAAATCTTCATCTGAGTCCCAAAAAAAGGGGGAGCAGTGTTCTAAAACATCTGGGGCCCATTTTGCACTCAATATTTATTTATTTTAAGATTGATTGCATTCCACTATTGTGAAAGTTTCTGTATCTCCAGTCTCTCCAATTTTACGTATTTTTGTTTTAGACTTTCTTTGTCATTTTTTGGAATGTCTGAAATAGAGCACTTATTACCAAATAGCCCCTCCAGGAGTTTATGTCTGTTGGCATCAAATTGTCCATGTTTTAGGAAATTCCTATGAGTTTAATGAGCAAGGGCGGAGTGCTAACACACACAAATGTATCAACTATTACAATAGTACAGTGCGAGAGACCATTACATTTCGTGCAAACGTTGTTATCAGTGCCAGTAAACAGTTATGTGGTACTCTACCATTGATCCATCCTATACCAATACATGCAACAAGACTGATAAAGAGATTTATTCACAAACCATTACTTAATAAGGGCAGCACACATGCAGTGTTTTGTGTGAAATACAGTTGATAAGATCCTCACACACCTGGTCAAACTCTTGGTGATCAGACACAATATTATGGCTTGTTAGCTGCATTTTAATGTATCTCTACCACGCGTATTACAAAGGTTTGGGTTCCCTTGGATACATTTGCTGCATCACAAGATTTGTCTTTCAATGATAGAGCTTTTTAGTTCTTGCCTACGGAGAGTTTTAGCTGTCTGTTGTTGAACACCTTTTATCATGCCTTGTTCTGAGGGCTACAATGGGTACATGGGTTACAGTGCCCTCACTGTGGTGGTTGAGGTCATTTGCCAGCAGTGCCATGGGATCACTCCTGCTATGGCGCTGCAGACTTGGCCAAGTGCAATCCTTTCCACATTTGACTTTCAGGGTAGCAATTGCAAGCAGTCAAAGGCTTTTCAGGAAGGTAGATCTCAGAACACGACAGTCAACAAACACAATAATCTATTGTTTAGCCCAGTGCTTTTGTTTTAAGTAAAATGAAGTGTAAGCGCATAGCAGAACTCAAACTGCACAGATCTATGGAAACTTAACACATGGTTGTAAGCAGTGATGTGCTACACCTCAACCTTTTATAGTGCCCTCTCTCCTATCTGGCTTCTGGATCCCATGGCTACAGTCCCAACACACTAAAGGCTTAGGCATCTATTGCAGACAATGTCGAATACTCTCACCGGTCCAATCTGCAACTCAATTCAATGTCTTTTACCCCCCTGGCAAAAGTGTACGCAGCAGACTCACCTGCACTCGCTAATCTCTTGTCCCAGTCAGAGGTTAAGCCTCACACTTATCTCCTGATTCTTTTTGCAGTTGTAGCATTGTGTGGCAGGTGTGATTCATGCTCCTATCCTCATGGGGTCATGTCCTCTCGTATGAGGGAGCCACAGCGCAGCCTCATATTGGGGACATCGTTCACGGGAAGAAATTGGTGCGGAATACTAGTTCAGCAACAGTTTTCTTCAGCAGCACAGGCCTTCCCTGCAGAAAGATGCACAGGTTCGACAGTTGTGGCCTCCAGACTGAGTAATCTGTGGTGCGTGTCTCTGACAGTTGAAGCCTCTGGTCCCGAGCTTCCAGCTCAGACATCAATAGCAGTACTTTCAACCATCCAAGTCATTGGTGGCCTTCCGAGCTACATTGGGGTATTTGTTGTTTAAAATTCGTAATGCAGCTTATACAGAAACTGTACAGAGAGACTGGCGGGAATCCTCCATGGCGTGGGTCACTCCTGATTTCTCTCTTTAGGTCAGTCTGCTTTCTGTGGGTGCTTCTCCCACTGGGAACATGCTGGTCTTTTCCTGTTCTGGCATGTGCTGCCTTTTCTGAGCAGGCAGACAGGCTTCTAAGCACTTCAGGCATACCCTCAGATACTGTAGGAGAAAGTAAGACATCAGGTGTTGTCCCCTTACCTCTACCTTTGGTTATCGGCTGCCAAGCAGACAACAGCTGTGGTTGCGCAATAGTTATTCAAGCATTCTGTGGCACACTCCCTTCAATTGTCAAAACCTAAGGACTGGAATAAAGTGGGTTAATTTGGACCCCATTTTGTACATATTTCCCAGACAGGACAAATAGATTCACTGTTTGAAGCTTTAGAACCGGTTTGTCTCTTACAACTTATTTTCAGGCTGCTCTTCAGATACAGCCTTTGTGCAAAATGAATGCTCCTCACAGAAGGTAGCAGTGGGACTGGCTCCAAGCAGAGATGTCCAAGGCTTGGGTACAATGAAGTGTGAGATCTCTGCACCTGGTTGTTTTTCAGTCTTCCTTAACCATTCATCAAAAATAGATGAAATAGTAGGCCCTGCCCAGAAACTTTCTTACCTTCAACAGCAGGAAATACCAATCACCCCATCATATATCAAATGGCAGTGCTCAGGAAGAACCAATTAGCAGCCCTTTGATAACAACACTCTCAATGAATTTCAAAGGGAAACCCTATCTTCCACCTTGTTCACTTCAGTGTATGGGTGTCCACCATCCAGCCGCAGAAATGCAGACAATGCACATCCAGTTGTTTTGGGACGCTGTCATCATCCTCCATCTTCTGACAGGCTAAACTAGAGGCATCCAAAATGGATTCCACCAGCCAAAGTGCTCTGACTCATACAACACAAAGAGTTCTACTACCATACAGGTTTTTCACACAAAGTGCTCATACACACACTTGACATGCACATAGAATGCCAATGAAAGTACTAAGTTTCACAAAACAGCATACCTTTACTTAGAGGGGTCAGAATGCCACATTCTCTCTGACACAGAAACACAGAAAAAAGGTCTGGTCATACTAAAGATTCACATAGCACAGTATGCTGCCACCATCGTTTTATGTGATGGGCATGGACAGTAACCCAATGTGCATTATGAGGTTATGCTTTGTGCTTCCCCCAGCTCACAGAACAGGTTTTGGATCAGCACTACCATGGATAAGCCTAGGCCTTTGTGGACAAGTTAGAGTCGTGGGACTCCAAGGACACATGAAGAGTTAGGATGGCAATTTCACATGAAGTTGGGCCACTCAGGGCATGGGTACACATCTGTTTACCATGCACGGGGTACTTCCATCCCCATACATGTTCTCCCTCTAATACATTAAAATATTTACATATATTGGACTTTGAGTCAGCCCTTTTACCCTTATTTGGATGGCTTTCTTGTTTATCTCATTTCCCTGCTTCTCATTCACTAGCATTTCTTCTTCTTTTTTGTTTGTCCCACCTCTGGAGTAGTTCTTTACTGTATTCTGATTGCATGACTTGTGTCTGTCCAATTATTTCTACCAGAAAACAACTTTTTACTTTTGATTTAGCACTCCATGGGGGTGCATGTGTTTTTTCGTCTCTACCTAGTGCTCTGGTTTCCAGTCCAAATCCCCCCACTCTCTTTTATTGCTCCCAACTCCCTCAACAGCAACTCCTTTGCTTTTATTTAGTTTTTAAACCCAGCTCCTTCACTGCTCCTCCACCTCCATGTTCCCCTACTGGTCTTTCCCCTTGACTGCACTGACATCCTTCTACCACTATGTCCTCCGTTACTCCCATGCCCGGCACATTACTATTTTGTTTACTTTTTATTAGGCAGGCCCTTCATCTTCAGTCTTCAGGAAGCGTGCTTCTTATATAATAGGCATTCGTACACACGTTTTATTCTTTTTCTTTTCTACTTCTCTAGGATAGATGTCTACCATCTTGGAACAGTAAATAAAAGAAAAGCAGAATGGCTGCAACATCATGTTGTATGCACCTTCATGCTTGGTGACACACACACGTATAAATGATCAAGCACAGCCAGTGCAGCTTCATGACACGTGCTCACAGGTGTCATGACGCATGCACATATCCAAATTATCACACATTTTAGCCATTGCTGTTCAGCATCAGCAAAAAGCATTAGTAAAAATCAATAGGCCAGCATGGCTTTTAAAAGGTGAGAGTGACTGGCTTTTCTAATAAGTTTTATATTTGTGGTAGCTGAATTTTAAAGCCACCAACCATCCACTGATGCAGTCAAGAGCGCTATGAGTGTGGTTCTGGGCTCTATTTAGCTGTTGGGATGCTAGGGTAACTAGTGCCTTTGAACTGTTTTGTGAAATCTGACACATCTTATTGGATTCAGTGGTCTTCTGGGAGTGTGATCTTGGTGGGCTGAGACTAGGTGCCAAGAGGGGAGTCTCTCTACTGAGAAGGTGGAGAAGGAGGCACTTGAAGGTGCCTAAGAATGTGTTGGCCTTGAGACTGTGGAAGGTCTTGCTGAGTTCTGGTATATTTCTCTGTATAGTCCTACGTGAAGTGACAAGGTGAACTGGCTTTGTGAATCAAGGCAAGCCATCATAAAATGTTTTTGAGGGATCACTCATTGATAGGCCCAGCATAAGCAAACAGAAGTGGTCCAACCACTACACAGGTGACTGTTGTTAAGTAGTATCCAGACATGCATGGCTAAATATACTTTTCAGTATTTGGCTGGTGTTGTCTTTTATGATGCTTTTCATGGTTGGTCCTAGGCTTTGCTCATGAAACAATTTTGGTTTGTTGGCACAGTGATGGATGGGTAGGTGCAACAGAAAGAAAATATATAAGTAATTAATGGTAAAACCCATACTCCACAAAATATATGCACAATTGATGCTTTATTAGACATACATCACAAATGTGATTCTTGGTTTTTAAGGTTCTAAATACACCATTCATTTAACTGTAATGTACAAAGTAGTACCAGAAGGGCTGGATCCCTGCTAGATTATCAGGATACCCACTATGTGAATTAGTTCCATTTAAAGTCATTGAATGCAAATGTGTCCTAAGAGAGATGCTGAAAAACTGCCTGTGACCCGTTCCACACGGCTTGCGTAAGTAACCCCTCATTTAGGGATCTTCCAATAGGAGGTTAGCATTACATTGTCCGAAATAATTGCTTAAAGCTATTAAGAAACTTCTTCTGAATTAGGCAGAAACATAAGAAGTATGAGTACAAGATTAACAGATCTGATCATTCATAAGAGCTGTACTATGAATGAAAGAGGACCCCTTATTTTCCAGGAAATTAAAAGACCAATGTCAGGAGTCTTGAATTGGAATGGATCTGATACAGGGCAGGTTCCTCTAAAGTGAGAGAGACTGGAAATGAACCAATGTTATTTTATGACCTTTTTAGAATTTGATGATTCATTTTCAAAGTAATTATTCCAAAGCATTCCTTGTACATCAGACAGCACAGCAGATATCTTTTTCCTTAAACTTGTCTTCATCAGGGAATGTTTCCTCTCCTGTTGCCTGAAATCACTGCTCGCTGTTGATATACCTGCTACCTGCTAATCCAGAAAGGATAATCCCTACTTGCTAAGGTCGAGGGACCCCACTGACTTTTGTTTGCTTCAGTTACTTACTGGCAATTACATTACCCTGAGTCCTACTCCCTTGTTATGTTATGTCATATCTTGTCATATTATGCTATAGTATGCTGAGCTATGAGGACTTTTAAAGTGCTGCTTATCACCTTTGAGTTTGTCATCTAGGATGATTCCTAGGATTCTTCCATGGTCTGTCGGCATTGGTGTGGGCCCTAGTTCGAATCTCAACCAGGAGGAGTCCCAAGGTGAGCTCTTACTCCCGAATATCAGTACCTCTATTTTTTTGATGCTTCAGGCAGTTTCCTCACACCCAGTCAGCCACGCAGATCATGCAGTTGTTGAAGTTGGTTTTGGCTGAGGTAGTGTAGACGATGAGCTGCGTTTGCATAAGAGATTATAGTAATTCTGTATGATCTGATGATGTTAGCGAGTAGTGTCATGTATATGTTGACTAACGTGGTGCTGAGTGATGATCACTGTGGGAATCAGCATGGGACTTTCTTGTGTTCGGAGAAGTAACAAGGAGTTACTACTGGGTTCTTCCTATGAGGAATAAGGCTATCCATTTAATAACTGGTCCCTGGACTCTGATGTCCTGTAGTCTTGTGACAACTGTGAGGTGGGAGAAAGCGTTAAAGGCCATGTGAGTGGTCGAGGAGGATAAGAGCTGCAACTTCTCCTTTGTTGAGTATGGTCCGGATGTCATCTGTGGCTGCGATGAGTGCTGTCTCTGTGCTGTGGTTGCTGCTAAAGCCGGATTTTGAGCTATCCAGAAGTTGATGGTGTTCCAAGTGGCTGGTGAGTTGTTGGTTGACTTTCACCATGACATTGGGCAAGAAGGGTAGTAGTGAGATGATTCGGCAGTTGCTGAGTACACTGGAATTGGCTGTTGGTTTCCTTAGGCAAGCATTGACTTGTTTGTGCTTCCAGCTTTCTGGATAGGTTGCAGTTTCTATTGAGTTGTTGATGATCAAGGTGAGTCTTTCACTGATTATATTTCCTCTTAAGTTGAAAAAGTGGTGGGAGTATGGGTCAGTGAGGGCCCGAGTGTATCAGGTTCATGATTGAGCTTGTGTCCTGTTTGGTGAATAGGTTTCTGTTGGTCAGGTGTATGCCTCTGGTGCAAGTGGGAATGAGTGGGTGATGAGGTCAGTCAACTGGGGGTCAAAGTTACTGTGGATCCTCCCGCTATGGAATAAGTCTAAGACATTATTGCAGAGTTCTTGCAAAGGAATGATGTTGTTGGTTGAGGCAGTGGGGTTGGAGAATTCTTTGATGATTGTGAACAGTTCCTTGCGGTTGTTGGAGCTGGTTTCAATTCTTGCTGCTAAGATTCTTTTCTTTGTTTCCCACAGTTGGTGGTGGTGTTGTTTGAATGAGGCCTTGTAGATAGTCCTGTCAGTCATTTGCTGGCTGCTCCTTTATCTCCTTTCTAGTTGTTTGCAGTGGTGTTTAGAGTTCCTCAGGTCCTCAGTGTTCCAACTGAACTGTTTATTGGTCCTTCTTTGCTCAGACTTTTGATTGGAGAGAGGGGGTGGGCACAGTCTGAAATCCCGTTGTTGAATCCTCTGATGCTGAGGTCTATGTTTTTGGTGGTCTCTGGTTGATTGGTGATGAGAGTGTTGAGCCATTCTGATTCTGTCTCTTTGTTATAGCTGTAGCTGGTGCTCTGGGAAGAAGTGGGGGTGGCTGTTGTTGCAGTGATGTTGAAGTGCACGATGAAGTGGTCAGTTCTTTTGAGCGAGGAGATGTGACTAAAGTAGACTTTGTCGTGGTGATGTTGGGGTCAAGGGTGTGGCCTGCTGAGTGTGTTAGTTGTTGGACAAGTGGTTGAATCCACTGTTGTTTAGGCTGATGAGGAGGTCTGGTGAGTTGGGGTCTGCATGGTCACCTAGGTGGAAATTGAGCTCACCGAGGAGTATGAAGTCTTTGGAGTTGATAACCAGAGGTCCGATGAGGTCGGAGATGAGGTTGCTGAAGCATGTCCATGGTCCTGGGGAGTCAGTATGGGAGGGTCCTGTTGATCATTGTTCTGTCATTGGTTTGGAATTTGAAATGCATGCTCCATGGGGAGGTTTGGTCGTCTGTGAACGTGCTGCATCTGATGGTGTCTTTTTGGAGGATGGTGAGTTCTCATTCCAGTCTGTTGAGTCAGTCGATTTTGTAGCCTGGTGCTTAAGCCTAAGTGGAACTCGTGTCATTTCTGTGGAGCTACCAAAAAACTCAGCGAGAATCAGTGTAAATCCACCAATGAGCTGAAAAATGATCTTCTTGCCATTCATACTGTCTTGTTCATGCTGGCAGCGCACTCCTCTCTGAAAATCTGCACAAACGTCACCATGTCATGGGCACAGCCATTTTGTGTTACCCTCTTCTACTTCTCTTTCTGGCCTGCTTTATTACATTTCTAAACGTACCTAATCCTCCCCATCTATTCATCCAACATATGCCCCATGTCATTTACTTATTTTATCACTGTCTATTTTTCTCTGTGTGTATTTACATTTCTGTGTTTTCAATTTTGTACTTTGGTTTTTGTTTTCTTTTCTTTCTGTCTTCCTACTTCAGTTCCTTTTCCTGCTATGGCAGAAGTGGGAAGCAGTGGCACCAGTGCCACCCGCATCCCCTTTGGGTACCGACAAGTTGAAGGGATGCAGCCCTTGTAATAATTTCTTAATATGTTGCCCCAGGGAGGTGGTGGTCCCTGGGGCATGAGGGTGGGGGTCCATAGGACCCCCCATTACTTTATTATACTTGTAGCCCTGGGAAGATGGTGGTACCCTCGTATACAGTTTGAGTATAGCCCTGGGGAGGTGGTAGTGCCCAGGGTATGGGATGGCTGCAGCCCTGCATTTATGTTTGTTCTTGCCTCACGGAGGTGGCAGTTCACAAGGCTTCAGGGGTCCGCACGGTCCCCTTGCATTTTTTGTGCATGTCTCCCCAAGGAGGCGGTGGTCCACAGGGCTTTTGAAAGCATTGGGAGAGGGCGTACACCCCCCTTATCAATATTGTAACTAAGCCTGCCCCCCGGATATGGCCCACCAAGGGACAAAATTTCAAGCAAACGTGGGAGACCATGCTTGCTTTTTTTTTTTAATTTAATGGCAAAATTCGCAAATATTCTTGAATTTCACTATCAATAAAAAAAAAATGCTTCTTTGCCCTGGTGGGGGACCCTTGGAGATCCATGCACCCAGTCTAGGACGTTAGGGTAAACGAACTCTGGCCCCTTTTCTTTTTTTCATTTTATTAAGACTCAGCTGAAGATGCAGCCCAAAATGGCTGCCAACACTTCTTGGCTGAAGCGTTGGCAGCCAATCAGGTCTCTGTACGAGATGGGGATGATCTGCCAAGTCTTTGTGTCTCTAGCTATACAAATTAGTATTTCTTTAAATATTTCAAAAACTACTCAACGTATTTACAGCAAATAACAACAAGGCTTCTTTCTAGACCAAATGCTACCGTGTGGGCAAATTTTGTGTGATGCCTGCCAGCGATTTGTGCTGTAGTCGTGTTCACATTCCCTAGGGGAATTAAAAGAGGAAATTTACTTTTTTGGCCCTTGCTCGACGGATCACCCCCAAAACTTTCCATGTACAACAAGACATAGACAAGTCAAAAAGTGCTTTTCGATGGAAACTAGGACCACCAGTAGTTAACACACACAGATATATATATATATACGTTTATATATATATATATATATATATATTTACCAAGGAGACACGAAATACTGAGGCTCAAAAAAGTGGCGGTCCGACCATGGTTTCGGGAAACACCATAAATATAACAAGACAGATTCTTGTAATAACAAGAAAGGTCAGGCCACTTCCAGTGAAATTGAAGCTTTTACTATCCACAGATTATTCCTCCCAACGCGTTTCAGCCGTAGCCTTATTCACAGATGGGGGAACTTGGCACATTAGCATACAAATACCTGAGATCAACAAAACTAAAGACAGACAAATACAACATATACATCGATTTGCTTTGACAACATAGTGGCCATATTGGGCTGGTCCCTTGGACATAATATATCTTTCGCACTTTGGTATTATTCTTTATCTTGGTGTTACTCAGCCTATATAACAAATGTCTTAATTAAATTAGTTATTTATTGCTGTCCTGGATATTTTACATAGTATTGTTATGATCTCTTATACTTAATAAGTGCCATACTCCTATTCAAATCGTGTCTTCTACACTGCATTAAATATATACACGTGCTCATAACCCCATAACCAAAAGTCAAAGAAACCCTGTGTGTGAAAAATCAATACTAATACTAACAATACATGTATACCTAAAACTGATACAAAAGAAATATTCCATTCATATTATTCAATTTTTGCCCAGAAGTAGCTAACCCAGATGACTACACATCTCCTCGCTGGAGTTCAACCCTCCAGGCGAGAGTGTCATAAACCTAATGATATATTTGGACTCCAAAGTGCGCCAAGTTTTTTGTCTATCAACACCCTCGCGGCTATTGCGTTCTAATACAATAACGCCGGGATTCCCATTAACGAGGTTATCGGACAGAGACGGGCATTTGATTGATACATGAACGTTGCATTACTGTTTCCATTACCGGGCTTTGAATTTAAGATTTGGACAACTTGGATTTGTTTGTTGTATAATATTGACAACGGTTGTAGACGGACAGGATTAACCGTTTACACTATATTTCGGCTAACAATAAGCCCTGAAGAAGTCATTTGGGATAAAAATGTTCCCATGATGAAACACGTGTTGGCTTGAAATGTATTTCCAATGGATGAAATGTTGAGATTCAATAAATCGGCTTGAAATGCATTTCCAATGGATGAAATGTTGAGAGTCAAGTTATTGGAAGATTTGATTCAATAAATCACTTTGATTGGACCAGACGTTACAGAACTTTGTTAAATCTTGACTGAATTGTTCTTCTATAGCATTACTAAACTGTGTTGACATATACCTTGATTGTAAAATTGTTGGGGGCCTCATATTGTTTGCTACAAATGATGAAGAACAGGTTGGGAGGGGAGGAAGTAGTGAGGTGATGCCCTTTGATGACCTTATGGAAGTTGGGACCTAAAGGGGGTTTGGAGGAGCCAGAACAGGTTTTGAGGCAGGAGTATGATCCTTTAAAGTTTGGAGCCATGGATATAGTTTCCACATGTAGTACAGGTGATGAGATGGTAACAAGATAGAAGAGGATATGACTGGATTCTGAAAGGAATCACAAACACTTAAGATGTGGTGGCAACCAACTGGTAGCCCAACGCTCCACTCATTCCAAAAAAAGGGGGCATGTAATGGGAAGGGGCAGAGTCTTGGGCAGGCTCAAGGGGTGACATTTGAACAGATGGAAGAATAATTATGTAGCATCCTTGACTTAAAATTGCAGCCTCTAATTGAGTGTCTCAACTCAATAGAGGCTATGATTAAACGGTTTGAGCTTATCCACGACAAAAAAGATCCCTTTACCAACTTTAGGGAGGGACGTAGTGACATGACTCAAGAGCCTGATGGAATCCCTGACACCCAGAGAGCACGCCTGAGATGGAATGGAGAGGAATTGCTGACCCATCAAGCAACAAGTAAGGAAAGAGGACCACTTGTAATTAATAAACCCACTAAGGGACTTCCTCAACGCCCATGTAGTGGACATCGTGTGGGTGAAGTGGAAGCGGTAGGTGATCCAGTTAGTGGATCAGAGGAATCTGGGACTGGGTGTTCGCATTCTGACACCCCAGATATACGCTCTAGTATTCCCCCAGATGCACCACCTACATTATCATTCTCGAGAACGTTCCACAGCTACCAAGAGGAACAAGTGAGTTGCATAACTCATTACTAAATAAAGTTGCACATTGGCTATGGATACAGTCGGGCTGGCCACAGGGCCTTTGTGAGGAAATTATTACTACTCGAAGGGTGGTAGGGTGGGTCCCATGCCAAAAGCTTCACATGGTGACTGTATAGTTGTGAACTTGAAGACACCCAGCTGTGTTCAATCCCTGTTTAATTTGATTAGTGCAAAAAGCCAAGTGAACCGGGGTATTCGAGTGTTACTTCTGTTTTTTTTTATCCCTCAGTAGTAAGGGGTATCGGGAATATTTAGTCTGACATACACCGATCACTATAAATCCCGGATATAAAACATGCCACCTATAAGGTACAAATTCTGAACAGCTATTACCCACTATCCACACTAGATCAGCTAGACTGACTAGGTCTATCGGGGCAACAGATGGACAGGAGAATTTCTACACCCCCCGGACCAGCTGTCAATGAATCAACTCCAGAGGCTCCCTTAGGAGGGCTTCCAGTAAACCGGTGGGTAATATTATTCAAAGCAATACAAGACAACTTTATCACTAATCTCTTGGAATGTGGCAGGGGTGAACCTTAAGGTGGCTGATAAGGAGTGGAGCTCCGTTATAGGAAAATATGATGTTTGTGTGTTCCAAGAAAGCTGGGCTTTTAACAAGGTCTTCATTAGTGGATCTTCCACTTATAGCATGGAAGCCCTGCCACCAAGGAAACAGGGCCGGGCAATTGGGGGACTTATGATTTTGGTCAGAAATGACATAGCCTGCAGACATGAATTACTGAGGATAGACTCCCTCGAATTAACGGGCATTAGTTTACGATTCCCAAGGGGATTAACTTCAGTGATATTAAATGTGTTTGCACGTTCATTGGAAGCAAACAGGGAGTCCTCGGTTCTGGTCAAACCTTAGTGGAAACTGATAAAGGTAAGTCTAGATTTATAGTGGCTGGTGCTTTTAATACCTTATTTGAACCGTGTCTTGCTCTCAACATGGTAATCAGGGAGGAGGATAAGAAATGGGGTGTTCCACAGTTGGCTGGCAAGCCAATATGTCATCTTTCCCATATGGCCCTACAGATAGTGGGAATGGTACCGGCTCATGGGTTACATGCCTGTAATGGAAGAGCTAGCTCGGACCAAGCTCAAGTGCCCATATTTAGAAAGGGGCACCATAGGAGTATTATCGACTATATCCTGATGGATATGCGGCTATGGCTGGATTTGGTGGATATGGAGGTACTGAGCACCACTGAGAGTGTCCATTGCCCACTAGCTGTATTGCTTAATGGAGGGAATTTTTTTAGGTCTTCCAGCTGGAGATTTTCAGCCCTGCCAGAACCTAGTGTCTCTAATAACCAGCGACGAGTAACGTGGATTAGAGTCTTGGCCGACCAAGAAGTGCATGCCGAGATCTATCAATGGTTTGTGCAGCTTCTAGATGAATTCAAAGATCTGCATGTAGATCCTAAGCTTTGTCTGCAACCTCATAGTTTGCAGTTTGATAAACTTAAATTGACTTTCTCTTGAGAATTCTGAGGCAGCCAAGGGTCGGGAGCAAAATATCCACATTGGTTTAATCGGGACGTAGGATGGCTAAGGGGGTGCAGGTAATTGCCAAAAGGGAGTGTAACCGAACAGTCATTAAGTGTGCATGAGCAAAGTATAAAAAGGCTCAAAGGCTGGCAAGGAAAGATAGAGATGAAGAAAACTGGCAAAAGCTACTCAAGGCATTGACGTTAAGAAACAATCATGCCTTCTGGGCTATAATATCTGATGGAACTGGTGAATTGTGTACTCCGAGGTGCTGCAATATTGCACCAGATAAACGGGAGGAACACTTTGGTGCTCTATATTCAGTGAGCTTAAACGATAAAGGGGAGGATCCTTGTGATCCTCCACATCAATACACTGTGAGCCCCTTAGTAGACCCTAAATTCAGCTTTAGGGGTGGAGAACCCATGCATAGCTCTGAGTGAGGCTGGTGAGGCAGCTAGTCTCCTAGCCTTTTTTTCAATGGAAGACAAGCTGGCAGCTGTAGATAGCCTGAAACCTCTTAAAGCTCCTGGTTTGGATGGAATACCTGAAGAGATCTGTACAGGTCTGAACCTAGAGTGTGGGCTGGGTACATAAACCTTCTTTCTAATGTAATAGCAATTGGGGCAGAATGCCGGATACCTGCAAAGGGGCTGAAATTATTCTTGTGTTTAAAAAAGCCGACGCAAGCTACCCTGCTAACTATCGTCCTATTAGCCTGCTGGATAATCTCCAAAAATTATTTGCTAGGCAGGTACTTGACAAACTGTTGAGTTGGGCGGCTAGCAAAGAGGTATTCTTGCCACTGCAGGCAGGATTTTGGCCCAAGACAAATACCATTGATCAGGTATTTAGGTTTTCTGTATTGTACTGGAAGCAGGTCTTCCTCCAACGTCAGAGGTTATACGTGGCGTTTGTTGATCTTCAAGCTGCTTTTGATTTAATTCCACGTGATTATTTGTGGCAAAAATGGGAGCCCTGCGTAGTCTAGTGGACAGCTTGATCAGACTACATAGTGGGAACTATGCCCAGGTCTTCTGTGATGGGCAAGGAGAAGTGACATCCAGAATTCCAATAAGTTGGGGGGTTTGGCAAGGATGTGTTTTGGCCCCCACACTTTCTTCTTTATACATGATTGACAACACCAAATATCTTGGTCAGTGTATAAATGATTTTCCCACCATTAATGTTGGGAGAATCCCTATCCTTCTGTTTGCAGATGACTCATTGCTAATTTCCAAGTCCCCAATGGGACTGCAAAGTCTGATGTTAAAATGTGGTCTTTCTGCAGAGAAAGTGGAAAGGGGGTTGGAGATAAATTGCTCTAAGATCAAGTATATGATCTTTGAAAATTCTACAGTAAGAACGAGGAGCATAAAAGTGGGTGATTCCAACCTTGAAAGGCTGTCAGAATTTGATAATCTGGGCATTTACCTTGTCTCTAAACTAAAATGGGACTCACAAGTAGTAAAAAGCTCCCTAACACTAGCACATAGATCTAACACCATTCTTTGTTTCTTTAGAGCCTCAAGCACTTGTTCTATTTCACCCACCCTTAAGGCTTATCAAACTATGGCCCTTAATGCAGCAACCTATGGTGTAGAAATTTGGGGGTAGACTAACACATAGAGGATAGAGGAAGCCGAAAAAAAATGTATTAGGGCGTTAGCGGCCGTACCAACTAGTACCCCGCTCATCCCCCTGAGATATGATATGGGTATTAATTGGGTGACTGATCAAATACAGTTAAAACCCCTACTCTACTGGGTACGGGTTTGGTCTACCCCCGAGTTGGCCACCTATAGTGCATGCCTAAGACACTTGGTAACTCTTAACTTAGCTCGGAATGTCCCACATCTGTGCTATGTTTATGCTTGGTTTAAAAAGCTGAAGCTTGAGGCAATTTTGGGAACAGTTGTAGAAAAAATAAACAGGTAGTTAAGGTGGCTTACTGGCAGTATATTAGGGAACACCAACAGTATATGGCCAACCTGGGTCATCTTATAGAAACATATTTGGAGTTTAAAGTTGTGCCCAAATTTGAAGATTTCCTGGACTATATTACTCCACCAAGGGTAAAAATTTTGTATCTGCGATTTAGATACGGCTGCCCGTGAACGCTTTCTGTAGTTTGTGGCGAGGAGATGGGCCACCTGCCTTATGCCCCTTGTGTAAATCAATGGTCGAAATGGTCAATCATAATGATATTGTCTGCCCTGGGCACCGAGCCTCCAGGCGGCGGTGGCCTAGGCCAGTTTGCCTATTCCTGGGGATTGGGGATTACCGAGTGGCGCTGCACCTGTTTAGGACAAGTACAGACAAGACTTTAGTCTACCCAATGAGCCATTTCCTCCTGGGTGTGTGGACTGGAAGAGATCGGGCTTTGGCTCGAGAGGGACTGGGGGAGATATTTTACAGCAGGTTCAAGGATTCAAGAAAAGTAAAGACCATGATAGGCTCGATGTTTGCACTGACGCTTTATGAGGATCGAGAGTTGGTTAGCTTCTATCACTTACATAGAAGCCATGTTCTGAACGAACATTGGTTCAGTGTGGGTGGGGTATAAATGTTTTAACTGGTGTTTTTATTTTATTGCTGAAAAGGTTTTAGGGATTTGAAAGCTGATCATATGGCGTGAACAAGACCCTCATAGAGAAGGGTTAAGTAATATACAGTGATAAGTAATACAGGGCAACCAAGAAACGGAGCACATTGTAGATTAGGGATTGATTGGTCTCTGTTGTCTATTATGATAACCTCCCTTTTACTGATTTTAAGTTAATATTATATATGTCTATATTTATTATTTTAATATTTTATATAAAGTATTATATGCACGCATTTATGGCAAACCGCCAAAATAAAGTATTTTCAACTGATATATATATGTGTGTATATATATATATGAATGTGTAATGGCAGAATTTCCAATGTCACAATGAATCATGTATGGGCAAAACTTGTGTCTGCATCAATCCTGCTTTGGCGGGAGTGAAAGCGGATTGTTGTAGCGTAAAAAAATAAATTATATATATATATCTATATATATATATATATATATATATACCCACACACACACATATATATATATGTGTATATATTATTTTTTTTCACTGAAAAAACAAAGGCTATAGAGATGGTATAGTTAGGAAATATAATTAAGAAAACCTTAGCAATCCACTTAAAAAAAATAAAGGTTTAAGAGACGTTATAGCTAGCTTCTGATTTTACTCGCACAAAACCAGAGAATTCCAGCAGTTATAGTTATTTCAAGTAACTATAGATATGAAATAGAATTGAAAAAACAGAGAAATTCACTCAAAAACCAAATAATACAGGGACGTTATAGTTAGGTTCTGAGTGTACTCGTACAAACCTTAGAAATTCACCAGTTATAGTTCAAGTAACTGTAGCTAGTACCCTTAGATAACTATAACTTGTGCCCCCACCATGCACAGTTTTTTTATGAATAACTTTACAACAAATGTTACAGTGATATTATCAATGATGTTGTAGAAGATGCCATGAGAGCTCTAATATATGGGGTAGTTAGCAGTGTATGGTGAGGCTGAGAGTTATAGTTACCAAAGGGCACAAGGGTGTGAGAATAGTTGTGAAAAGGTGTCTCTGCATTTGAGAGTGTCTGTCTGGGTGTGTGAAAGTCGGAGTAGTTCTGTGAGTGGATGTGTGGTGGTCCAAGTGGGTCTGTGAGTGGGTGTGTCAGTGTCTGAGTGGGTCTGTGAGGGTCCGAGTGGGTCTGTGAGCGGGTCCATGAGTGTCTGAGTGGGCCTGTGAGTGGGTATGTGACGGTTTAAGTAGTTATGTGAGTGGCTGCAGGAGTGTGTGATTGGGTGAGTGAGGGTCTGAGTGGGTCTGTGAATGGATGTGTGGTGGTCTGAATGGACCTGTGAGTGAATACATCAGTATTTGAGTGGGTGTGTGACTGGTTGCATCAGTGTCTGAGTGCGTCTGTGAGTGGGTGCATCAGAGTCTGAGTGGATCTGTGAGTGGGTGCGTCAGTGTTTGAGTGGGTCTTTGAGTTGGTGCGAAAGGGTCTGGGTGAGAGTGAGTGGGAGGTGGACTCTGAGGCTAAAGGGGGGCTGTGTGCATTCATTTTAGTTTAAAGCCCGGAAAGATGGTGGCCGCCCCTTAATTATGTTTGAAGCCCCAGAGAGATGGCTGTCCCCAGGAATGCAGGTGGGCCACCTGTCCCCCGGCATTCATTTTAGTTTAAAGACCCAGGGAGGTGGCGGACTCCAGGGCTGTGGTTGGGGGTGGTCCACACAGCTCTCCATTAACTATGTTTGAAGCACCAGGAGGTGGTGGTCCCCAGCACTGGGGGGGGCCACATGACCCCACACTCATTTTACTTTAAAGTTCCATTGAGGTGGCGGTCCCTGGGACTGCAGGGGAGGCCATAAGGCCTCCCCCATATGAAAGTATTCTTTTGCCCCGGGGAGGTGGTGGTCTCCGGTGCATGGGGTGACACGCATTTCCCAGCACTTTTCAATCTGGTAGCCCCAGGGAGGTGGCCGTCCCTGGGGCTAATAGAAGCCCTGTGCGGGGGCCAGTACACCCCCCACCTTTATTAAAGCCCTCAGTACCCCCTAGACCTGGCCCACCCAGAGGATACTTAAAAGGAAAGGGTCCGGAAACCGTCCTTTTTAAAAAAAAACAAGTTGGAAAAATCAGCTGATCCAGATCTGCATATGTGTCCAATGTTTAAAGTAAAAATAATTATCCCTCTTGGACCCCAGCACCAGGGCTAGGGGGTCAGGGGGCCTCTATCCTGGTCCTTTTTCTTTTACAACTTTGTTTCTGGAACTCGGCTCAAGCCGAGTCCCAAGATGGCTGCCAACACTTTCTGGTAGAAATGTTGGCAGCCAATCAGATAGCAGCATGTAGACAGTTGGATCCACAGAGGATCCTCCTCCCTCTATATCTATATTATTTTAACTCTAATTTCTCCAAAACTACATGAAGGGATTTACACCAAATCACAAAAAGCATGCTTTCTGGACCAAGAGCTAGCTTTCTGCCAAATTTGGTTTCATTCCATTCAGCGGTTCGGGCTGTAGTCATGTTCAAAAATGTGAAAAATCCCATTGACGTAAAATGGGGGAAAGTGTTTTGGGACCCCTCTTTTTTCGGCTCTCGCTTGACGGATCACCCGGAAACTTTCAACACAGAGCTGAACCAACCAAAGTATACGTTTACAAAATTTCTTGAAGATTAGCCAAGTGGGGCCAAAGTTATTGGCAAAACAAAAAAATTTCCTAACTATAACTACCAACTGGCAAATATATATAGAATATATATATCTTTGCAACTATTATTGTGAGTACATGTGCAAAAAGAAAAAAAAAATTATGAGTGTTGTACCATGCTGAGCAATTTGCAAGTGGGATTTTAATGTTAATGTGTGCCACTTATCTAAATGAAAGTGCTTGCAGTAGTGTGTGTCCACTGTCTTTCTTCCGAAATAAAGGGGCATGTAATGTAGTAATATGCCAGGGTTCATCATCTATACACATTGCTGAGTTCATTGGGAACAGGGTTATTAACATTTATTTCATGTAGTTCAGGGTAGCAAGACAACTTGATGAACTGTTTCAAAGGGAGAGGGCATGACCGTAACATATTTATTAATTAACAAGATATGTTGCATACCTGCTATTTCACTACACTTTTGCAATCAAGTGCTGCCTGCCAAGACAAGCACCATTTCATCATATTGCAAGGGTGCCACATACATTACACAGCACCCTGCATTGCTTGTGCAGGAAGGGGACCACTTCTTGCACAAAAACAATCCTTATAGGGGAGGCCAACACAAACATCTAACCCTTGATACATCTGGATCCTAGGCTAGTAGTAGTGGTGAATGGTGTCAGGCTGACAGGGAGGGAATTGCACCATAGGAGTGGAGTGAAAGTCAAATGAATGATACTCTTGTGGGCCTGCTAGGTGCTTGGTGCTTGCTAGGGCTGATTTAAGAGGTGATGCAGACATGTGTCCTCTCACTATTAAGATAGTAGTATATCAGGGTGTTAGTGTTCTTCTCAGTGCTTTTATGGAGCTCATACAGTCCCAATCTCCCTTATATGTATTATGCACTGCAAATGGAAACTGACTTGGCAGAAAAGCAAAAGATTATTTGTTGAAATGAATGAGTAGTTAAAAATTTAATTTTATGTTTAGGAAACTAGGAAAAAGGCTGTCTGAACTGCAAAGGGCAATGCTGCTGTGCCTGGCAACATATTTGTTTAGAGAGTACCATTAATCAAATATTTTTTTTATCTTCTTAGATCAGTATCCCAGAGGACATCAAAGGATGAGGAGCTGCCACCACTTTCTACTTGTTTTTTCAACTCCGCTATCCAATGTTTGTTATCCCCACATGATCCTGTTTTTCTCTGTTTCCTGTTTCTGCAGCTGACTTTCTCCTGTCTTTAGCTTTCTTCTGCCCTCCTTTTTTTACTAAGCTTTCCCTTGCCCCTCTGCCATATGTTCTGTGGTACTGTAAGACTATAAGAACAGATATTTGGTTCTGTGAAGAAGATTGCAGGTCCAAATAAACTATTATTCACTAAACATATTGGTTGAGAAGGCTTTCTTGAGCAAAAGTCCAAAAAAGATACAGTAGCCATGGTCATGCCCCCCCAACGTTGTCTTACCTACACAGTATACCAGCAGTTTCTATGACATTGCAACATGGCAGGAAAGGAATGAGATCCCATTACCAACCAATACCATATGTCCTTCATTGACCATTCTTTTCTGCCCCTTCATTGTGCTTTTCTCTCATCCTTTTGTAGCCTTGTCCCCCCATTAGGAGACAAAGATTTTTGGTTAACTTGACTACTTGACTTTTTTAACGTGTTGTCAACCCACAAGCCTCCCAAAGTGATAATTTTGATAGAAGATACTGCTAACCAAACTGTAGTGAGGTATTGCTGTTGTACTTGCTGTTGTGCAAAATAATTACTGTTGGTGAATCTGTTATCTAAAATGGATAATTTATGTATGTTTTTCTAACTGCACAGATCACCAGTAGCGCAGCCAGCACCAGCGGCAAGGAAGGTTCTGGGAAAAAGGAGACCTAGGTGGTTGGAGAGGGAGAAATCCATGCCGGTGCAGGGGCTGGTGGTTAGTTACTTTGCTTGTTTATTGACAATACTCTATTTATTAATCAAGGCAGCTATCCCAACCCATCACCTCTCTGCCCATGGTGTTTGACTACCTAGCTGTGCAGTGTGTGTCTACTTCAGTTGACAGTGCAGCACTGCAAAGTTTGCAATGCATTACAAACTAAAAACAAGGTGTGTTTCCCAGTGCCCGCTCAGTTACCCACTACTAGTATTTCACTTTACCATTCTTTCTTTCTGTCACAGTCTACCAAAAAACCTGTAAATTCCATTCTTGGCATGTGCCAGATTTTTCTGCCCAAGTGGCTTATATTTCGTAGATTTCATGATGCCTGTTCCAAGTTTTTTCCTTCTGTCAACCAAAATGACAGACTAAGCAAAAGCATGGCACATGATTGGGGGCATCCCAGTAGTCTATAGGTAAACCTCTGCCAACTTAATCCCTCTAACGTACCTTTCAGTAGAGTAACATTCCCTACTGTCAAGTGGAGGTATTTGTTGAAAATAATTTGTGGTGGAGGCCAGGATATAATGTGGGACTAAGGGGCTCATTTAAAAACCCCTAGCGCCACCAGAGCTACACTTTCAGTGATGCTCCGGTAGTGCTGTCCCCTTTTCCATATATGCAAGGCAGCGCCAAGCCACTTTGCATGGCTTAAGACTGAGGAGTGATGTGCTATGGGTGTTGCTGTGGGCGTTTCCGCGTAACCCCCATTGCTTTTGACACTTCCCCAGATTTACGAGGCAGCACCAAAACCTAGCGTCACCCTAGGGGTGGCGTTAGAGTGGCACAACGAGGAGAAATACTTTTTTTTCTCCTCGCCTTTGCTTTTTCTATGTCTGCTGCGTTCTGCATCACACATAGAATGAGCAAAACACCATTAATGATTGTTTCTGTGAAGGAAGGTGTCCTTTCCTACACATAAGCAATCAGTATATAATGATTATTTGCTACTTCTACGTGTGCTGCAGAATGCTGCACAAAAAAGAAGTAACAAATCACTATTATTAATTGTTTACGTGCTGGAAGGGGCACCTTCCTACACATAAACAATCATTCCCTGCAAAGTAGGCTCCCTTCCACTATGGTGCAAGGGTACCTGTGTTGGTGCTAGGCAGCTAATTTTAGCACCAGCGATAGAGAAAACACAGGGGTGTGCCATATTGTAGTAAATACAAATGTGTCAATAAATAAACCACAATGTGCTAAGAAAGCAGTGCATAGACAAAAGACAGATTGCACATTTTGCAGATGTACTGCACCACTTCAGTGTGAATGAGGCCCTATGTGCCTGATTTAGAGTTTCTCTGTACTGCAGTGCATTATTTATAATCTGTGCACTCTCTACTTACGGTGAAGTCCATTATAAGTCACATGTGTGAAAGAATATTCAATCTGCTTCTTTTAAGTTTCAGGTCAGGGTGGAGTTGAAGAGGCAATCAAAAAAGAGCTGGGAAACTGGAATTAATTATAATAAGTTCATAAATTATCCCTTACAGCTGCCCCAAAAACATGCTGAAGAGTAGCAGACTTGCTACCATGCCTCCATTAATGTTGCACATATACTATCAAGAATACTATTAATTTTGCAGCATATACACCTTACTCATTAATGAGAGATAATTTACACACAAGGGCCCATAATTATACTTTCTTAGCGCCGCATTTGCGTCATTTTTTGATGCAAAACCGGCGCACTCCTACAAAATACAATATTTTGTAAGTTTGCGCCGATTTTGCCTCAGAAAATGACGCAAATGCGATGCTAAGAAAGTATAAATATGGGCCAAAGTGTCTATTAAGTTTCACTATGAAAGCCTCTAAATAAAAATAAAAAAACTAGTTTTGATTATGGTGGTAGTCTGGCTTATTTCCATGCAATCAATGCTATTTTTATGTGTGGGGAAAACTTGGTCATGTGACTAATCACATCAAAAATTCCAAAGGCCCTATGGGACGAGCAATTTTCTGTTACTGTGACACTATAAACAAGCATTTACACTGAACATTACAATTTGTGTTTTTTAATTTCTTTTTTTCTTGACATAGCTACTCCTGGAGGTCATCCATCCCAGCAGGAGATAGCTGCCTAGCAGCAGTGTCAAAGGATGGAGGCTATCATGGCCTTGGAGGAGGAGAGGCACATGCCTCCAGTTCCTCCCAGTTCCTCTCACCAGCATGGCCCACCTCCCTTCCAGTCACACCAATGCCAGCACCACTGGCAGCCTGTGTCCCTCTGCTGCTGCCCAATGGACACAACCCCCAACCTCATTGTAGATGTTCCCTACCTGAAGTCCTTTGCCATGTATTTTTTTGTTAGGTTAATTTACTTCCATCCTCTTTCTGCAGTCCAGTATAATCAATACACTACTATCAGAGTGGGAAAAACCAGACTAGGTCTGTTTGACTTACTGCTTGATGAGGGTTTGCCACTTTGTAGTACCCAGCCACTTATCAAAGTGTATACCAGTTAGTTAATAATGCCAGTTCCTACTACCTTCTGTAACTATTGACCACTGGGGGGTATGCCTATGCCTACAACATACACAAAATCTATTCTTATTTATCTATCACTGATTGCTAAAATACAACTTCAGTATAGGTTCCTAACTAGTTTATTTCTTATTTCTCTTACCTGAATAGATAAAGCAATGTTTACTACTTCTCTCAATCTTACAAAACTTTATTGCAGGGTTTCGAAAAGGGCCTTCTTAATGGTAGTGGTAGTAGTGGGCAAGCTCTAACAGGGAAGACATCAGACGGGAGGTCTTACTCCCACCTATTCCAAATGAGGTGAACTCAAGCTGTAGGATTATTCTGAAAGAATATCCATCACAGGTAACTAGACCGAAAGAAAACACTGAGTTAGAGGGATTATTATAATAATTCATTAAAGACTCAGACTAGACCACCACCATGACAAAATACCTGTATTACCAAAACTAGTAGTAGTGCCTTCTAAGCAATCTCGGGAGCTAGTATTTAAAGTATTAAAACAATCTAAAATTAAACAAAAAAATTCTCTAGTCATGACTCAGAAGTCAGCAGTCAGGTGTCAGAACTTAGGAGAAGGTTAAGAACGTTAAGCAACACAAGGCCTGAAAGGTAAGGAATGTTATACTTTTGGTGTTTGCTTACTTTTCCAGTCAAAGGTGTGACAAAGACAAACACAACAACAGCATTCATCAGGTCGATAAGCAGCACATCATCATCAAATCTGTTGTGGGAGGAATAATGATAGTCTTGAAAATTAAAGATCTTTACTGGAGAAGCACAGAAAAAAAGAAGGGTCTTTCAAATAGTCTTTCATTATCCTCTGAATGTTTATTGATGCAGCTACTTGCTCGACTTCTGTTGCTTTTGCCTCTGTACTTGATTTAAGCCCTTCCACTTGAAAAGAAGACATTGCAGAGGCTGGGTCTGATTCTTCTCTTGCTGGTCTCTTTGCTGGTGTTGGTTCTGTGAGACAACAGGACTGCCCTCTCTGGAGGATCAAGGTTGCACACCAGAACTTTTGCCTGAGCCTGTAACTTCCAGCTGTTCTTCAAAGTTTCTCGCTTGGTTAATAGTCCAAGTCTTGTATTGTGAAACATTCCCTTCTGAAAAAGTAATGAAAGTGGCCAGTATTTCTTTGAACCGTGGATCAAGTATTGTGGCACAGATATATTCTTTGGAGGACAGGAGCTCTCTTTGCAGCCTTGTATTAACAGCCAAGCAAATGATTAAGCTCTGAACCAACTCATATGCTCCTTCGTTCAGACTGGCGAACCTTTGCAATACCTATTTTAACAGGTCATGTAGCAAATGCCAAAAAGGGATGGCTTGGTTCATAGAACTGTCCTCCTTGCTGATTTCCCTTGTGAAAACCACAAACAAAGTAGCATTTCTGTCAGGCAGTTGACTCGCCTCCATTTGTCTTGGGCATGCCTATCCCAGTTGCATCCCCTCCTCTTTGAAGGACCTAGTCAGTGAGTGGTCTGTACTGCTCAAACAGATGTTTCAATATGTAGTAGATCGAGTTCCAATTTGTTGGTACCTCCTGTGTGAGGGCTTTAACTGGTGCCATAAAAGCACGATGAAAGGTCCTCAACTGCTTCTGGCATTTAAAAGGATGACTGAAATCGGTGCAGATGTTTCTGCAGGTGGGCAGTGTGAGGCTGATTATGACTTATTTTTCTAGAAAGTCCTGAACAATCAGGTTGATGAAATGCACCACACACAGGACCTGAAATATCCACCAGATGCCATGGCCTTGTCTATATCACTGTCACTTTCAATAATTCTAAGGTTCTCAGGAACTGCCCTTTTCCCATGTCTCTCGTGGCAGGTCTCAGTCTCAGCCAAAGTCCAATCAATGTCCAAATCATCATAAGGGGGGCTTGGAGAAGACGGTGAAGTAACGTTTCATTTTTCTTGCTGGAGATCGCGAAGTCAATGGCTCAAGAGATACATTTCGCTCAGAAGGAAGCTCTAGCTTCTGTTCTGCACCTAATTCAGGAAGAATTGTTTCTGGCTGAACCTCCTCCTGCTGTCCTCTTTGCTCAGTTTCCTGCAATGACTGGGTAATTTCCTACTGAGACAAATCCAATTCAGACTTACTGCTCATCACCATGACTGCAGAAGCTGCCGTGCTGAGAGACATGGGCTTGGGCTTAATTTAGGGTGGTGCTGTTGATGTGGGAGTGGTACTCCCAGCTTTTGCTGCCCGGAGGACAGTGTGGCAGGCACACCATATTTCGTGAAAAAAAGGTGAAGGTGGCACTATCCATCTTCTTCTTCCTGTCACTGGCTGCCTTTCATTGGGACATCTTCAAGCTCTGTCAGTTGGCACTTACTTGCACAAGTAGAAGCAGAAGAGGACTCATGAGGTGCTGTGTCATTTTGTGCCGGCCTTCTGTTTGGCAGTAATGTGGGTGGTGTCACTTGTGCACCTAAGGCAAACAAACAAGAACAGCATTCAGTAAAAAGTGAAATTTTTACAGTTTGGATTATTATTACAGACATTATTTAGTAAGATTATCCTAAATAATTAACAATAGTGTGTCCATTCCCATCCAAACAATAACATAATATTTCAATAACAACATAAAGATTTAAATGTTTACTTTAAATGTCTCTAAGGCCCAGGATACACCAATGGCAGACACGGGGTGCTGGGGGAAATGTATTAATTATTTAAAAAATGAATGCTGATTTGCGACTATGGCAGGCAGGGGATGAAGGGGATAATGGAATAATCTTTGAAAAAATGACTGCTGATATGTACTTACGGCAGTAGGGGGTGCAGGAGATAATGGGATAATTCTGAAAAAAATGAATTTGCTATGTGCCTATGGCAGGTAGCGGGTTCAGGGTGTAATGGAATAATCCTTAAAAAATGAATACTGGTGTGCTCCTATGGCAGGCAAGGGGTGCAGAGGAAAAATAAATAATCGTTAAAAATTAATGCTGGTTTTTACCTATGGCCTAAGAGACCTATGGCAGGCCGGGGGTGCAGGGAAAATGGATTAATCATTAAAAATTAAATGCTGCTGTGTGCCTATGGTCTGAGACTGTTGCACCGATTTCTGTCCCAGCAGTACGTCTGGATTTTTTACTTTTTCTGATTATCTGGTTTTTGGACTTTTTATTATGGGTGAGCCTTACTAGTGGTGTCTCACCTAGGATAATCTCATATAAGTGGACTGCGCATGTTTACCGCCAGTGTCAGCCTTTTAAGATAAGGCCGCTGCAACGCAGCAAGTGTAAAGGACACTTGACTGTTACACATGAACATGGGTGTACACATGTGCACGTGTGCAGGCTGCATATCGGAGACTACTGTTGTGCACAGCCCAGTAACAGTGCACAGGTAGCTTGGCACAATGGGGACTCTGCAAGGATAGATATTCACCTCGGATAGGCCTCATGAGGATAGTGTACACTATTGAGGAAGTCAGTGTGCTTTACTGTTTTAACTATAGTGACACTACTTTATACACATAGGGAGGGAACTGGAGTGTGTTCCCCTTCTCTTTGGCCTACAGACACCATTGATGTCTTGGCTTAGAGTGTAACCTGTGCATGCAGCTTCCAAAATGATAACTGTACATCTTGTGCAATTTTCAGAGTTTTCATATTTTCCTGGCTCAGCTCATGATCAGATCCCAGGGCTGTTGTCACCCAGTTGTGTCCAGAAATTACATTTTCTCCAGCAGCAGGAACAAAGGCCGCTCCCACACAAAAGAAGACATTAGCACTACTTCTCCTGAGAAGGAAAGGGGTTGGGGTTGAATCCTCTGTATCAATCACCCAGCTGTCACACTGCATCAGAGTTAGGCCTGCCCAAGCCCACTCTACAAAGGAGAGTGCCCAAACCACTGAAGGGAAACCACCAGTGGGCCACTTTTAAAATTCTAGTCTGCAAGTCCCTGACAGTGATGACAGCGAGCAGTGGAGCTGAGACCTTGGAGATTATGGCCCATATTTATTTATGTTTTTTCAGTGCCGCATTTGCGTAATTTTTTGATGCAAAATCGGCGCAAACTTACAAAATACGATTGTATTTGTATGTTTGCACTGCTTTTGCGTCAAAAAGCGGCACAAATGTGGAGCTAAGAAGGTATAAATATGGGTCTACGTGACCAGTGTGTCCTTCATAACGCCATTTTGGATTGTCCCAGCATGCTGTTCAGGAGGGTTGAGATGGGGTGGAGAAATGATGTGGCACCCCAGGATTGGTTAGAGGTACCTGTCTTCTGGAACCTACCTCTCTCCTTTATAAACTCTTGCACAAGGGGAATACTCTCTCTTGCGTGTGAACTTTCTATCTACTGCATGCTGGATCCTGGGAGTGCCATGGAGAACAGGTAGGAGGAACCCACTGACCCCCCACTCAGGAGCCAGGACTCTCTCCAGTTGACTAGTGGGTCTCCCCAAGGTCCAGTGAGGCTGGCCCCCTTATTCCCTCTGAGGACCAGTTGTGGGAATCCCAGGACTTTTCTGCTCCCACAAACAACGTTATGAAGGAGAGCTGGCGCAGGCAACCAGGAAGACAAGATTTTGGAGGATTTCACCAGTTTATAGGTGAGGAGGGTTGTTGCAAGGCTACTCTACAAAAACAACACAACTTTCCATCTCACCCACAACTACCATGTCTACCACCAATGCATGCAGGCCCAACAAAATGCCTTCTGAGCCTGCTGGATGAGGAACATTATATAGAGAGACACCAGTATTGTGACCCTCATACAGTTAATATCAACACCAATGACACACCTGCCACAAGTTCAAAATATATTGATAACTCCTCTACAAAACAAAATCACAACACCACCATTGCATAATCTGCCTACTCATAAATGTTCCACCACTCTCTAAAGACAAGTACCACATCTGCAGCCTACTCACTGACACAGAACCTGACTTACTCTACATAACTGAATCATGTTTGGGAGATGAAAAGGCCCCAGTGTTGAAGGAAGTCGTTCCTCCAAGCTATCAAAATATCACGCAACACTGTATAGGCAAAAAAGAAGGCCGGCTAGCTGTTATATTCAAACACTCAATAAATCACAGCAAAACAAATGGCATCTCCACTTTTTGTTTGAATCGGTTTTATTGATTTAACATTTATGACTGAGTATACAGTAAAAGAATGTTCACAATGGAATCCTCTGGTCAATAACTTTGCAACAATATGCACTCATTTTAGTGATCAACATTATGGGCAACCCTGTGTTAAAAATGTATTGTCCCGCTCTGGTTTCAGAGCCACACTTGACGTGCGCAGCTGTATTCAGTGTCTCTGTCTCATTCAATCAATTGCCATGTGCATCCTTATTGAACAGATCAATCTTATATAGCATAACATGAGAACAAGCAAACATAACTCAATTAGCCAGTTCTAATGACAAAAACTATCTGCCAGTCATGAGTGTGTGTGATGTCATTGATCATTTGACAACGGAGTCTCCGAGCTTCTCCCAGGATGGCCGAGAGGGGGGCTCCTGAGTTCTGTTTCCGCTAGTTCAGGATATGTACTAACACGTAGAGAGGGACGATGTTCATTCATTCTACCCATTGCCAGTCTTTGCCCCCTTTCTATCTTGTTATGTGGGCGTGGGTGAGAGCCCTCTCTGTGCTGATGAGTCATTTGATGGATTATCTGAGCCTCCTACTGTGATGTGTGTAAGAGGCATATGCAGGTCTGCTAGGATTGTGTCCCATTTGTTTGCTGTAGGGTATTTGCGGAGGCCTAGAGTGATTTTTCTGTGGAGTATTAGGCATCTCAGCCTGTGCCCATACTGTCATAGACTGTGACCAGGCCTCAAAACAAGGCGCCTCAGGTTTCGTCCACCTCCTGGTAATTAATAGTTTGGCTGAAATAAGTCCTAAATCTAGAAACCTGGATGTGGTACGATTGCTTTCGATTCTGTGGTAGAGCCCCAGTATACATGTTTCCCATGTGCTAGGAAGTGTGCAGTTCGTACAGTGTTTCAACTGGTTCAGCACTGCCTTCCAGTAATTCCACAGAGAGGAACATGACCATAACATGTGTAAAATATCTGAATCTAATAGGTGGCATCTGGGACAATCTGTATCTGTCCTGCGAAAGAAACAATTAATTTGGTGTGGTGTCAGGTGAGCTCTGTGGACAATATAGTATTGAATGAGGCGAAATCTGGGATTTCGAGGTGCACGTAGTGGGCTCTCTATTACTTGGGACCATTGTTTGTCTGTGTACGGTGCACTTCTATGGGCCTCCCAGTGGCCCTGTAGTCACATGAGTAGAGGGGAATTGTGGTGTCATAGGGATTCCGCCAACCAATGCACAAGATGCATTCACGCACCAAGTACATGCAGATACTGCATCGTCAGATGTGTGGGCAGCTCATCTGTTATGTTCCCCCAAGTCTGTTGCAGTGCTCTAATAAGTGAGTGATGCAGAAGGAAGCCTCCTGAGGATAGACTAGTGCTCTCTCATAGAGCCTCAAATGTAGGAAGAACGTGGTTATCGTATAGGTCTCCAAGCATGTGGATTCCGGCTGTAGTCCAAGCAGTGAGTTCCATTGTGGATGTAATGTGTGTTCCCCGTGGTGTTCCCACCAGTGCCACTGCCGGCGCATAAGGGGTGACTTCCCTAGTAAGGTTGAGACTCCGGCAATAACAGCGATGCGACATCCGTAATAGTGGAGCCTCAGGTTTGGGGTGTTTTGTACATGGGTGGAATAAATGGAGTATGTTGGTAAGCTTCAATGCCAGGGCTAGGGTCGTCATGTCCGTCTCCAGCCAGCGAGCCAATGCAACACTCACTGGAGTTGGGCCGTATAATAGTAGAGCTCAAAATTGGGAAACACCAATCCAACTTGCTCAGTGGCTCTGTAAAGCTAAGCAAGGGCCACCCGGCATCGGGAGCCATACCACAGGAATTCTCAGAGTATACATTCTATTGCACGGAAGAGTGATGCAGGGATCAATATTGGGAAATTTGTGAAGTAATATAATACGTGGGGTAAGGCAACCATTTTTATCAATGCAATCCTGCCGATCACAGAGAGTGGGAGGGTTTTCCAAAAGGCCATCTGTGTCTACTCCAGTGCAGGTAAGGCCCATTCTGAGGATTCCAATGGTGAAGGGATCAACACATCAGGTTCGATTAATCAGGAATGCAGGGGTCAGTGGTCAGGGGATAACAGCCCCAACATGCCACACAGTCGCAGTTCAGCCCTCAGGCTTCCAGGCATTCAATGCAGCGTGGCAGCGAGGCACTTCCTCAACCTTTTCCACCTCTCTAAGCCAACGTTTATGCTGTCCACCACATGCCCCTGCTAGGGCTCCTCCATACGCATGAGTCTCTCCCCTTCGGCTCGTCGAATTCTTCTCCTGTGCGCACCCTGTCTCAGGCGACCTCCCGTCACGTACCTCCGCTCCGCCGGAACTCCACCGCCCGCTGGTATCCTCCTCTCAGCTCCAGCTCACCTCAGGCCAGTGTGCTTGCTTCTCTCCCATTCTCTGGCAGGTGGGGTAACTCCTGCCGCTACGGGTCTCACCAGCCGTGGTTGCTCCCACGATTCCCCTTGGGCTTTTTCTGCCCAGGAAGCGTAAACGGCACCCCTGCCGGGAAGCCCTCAGCAAGGTTTGGGTGTGTCTTCTTCGCGACTTCGCTCTAGCCCCTTGTAGGCCACTATCCGTTGCTGCCGGTGGGTGCAAACCTTACGGTCATTTCGATCGTCTAGTAATGTCCAGCTGTCTCAGGGCTGCAGAGGATCTCGTTTTCCCCTGTCGGGCTGCTTCCATGTCACATAATTTTGTCAGATAATGGGGTGACGAAACAGAGCTGTTTTACTTAGCATCAGCCATGTTGCATCGCTGGCCATGCCCCCCAACAAATGGCATCTCCATACAAGGTTATGAGATCCACTTCACCAGATGCAACGCTCCTGTAACTCTCTCCTCCTTTACAGACCACCATCTAGCTATTCTACATTCCCAGACACATTTCTAGACACAGGTTCGAAATTTCTAACACTGTATTTCAACTTTTGCATTCTTGGAGACAGGCTGGCGGTGCTTCCAGGGCCGTTCTGACTGCGGCCCATGCCACTGGCATGGGCAGTGCAGGGGCCCCCTCACAGGGCCCCATAATGATTTTCAGTGTCTGCAAAGCAGACACTGAAAATCGCGACGGGTGCCACTGCACCTGTCGCACACCAGCAACTCCGCCGGCTCCATTCGGAGCCGGCTTCATTGTTGCTGGGGCTTTCCCGCTGGGCCGGCGGGCGGCCTTTTGGCGGTCGCCCGCCGGCCCAGCGGGAAAGCCAGAATGGCCGCCGCGGTCTTTTGACCGCGGTGCGGTCATTCGGCGGTAACCGCATGGCGGGCGGCTACCGCCGCGGTTGGAATGACCGCCATAATCATTTGACTTGACAAACCCAACATGCCTCATCCAAAACCTATCACCACTGGCCTAGTCACATTGAACCTACATCAGATTGCACAAAATCCCAAACATATCGCTGGACACATCCTTGATGTCATTTTTGCAAACCCAGAACTAGTTACCGTTCACAGCATCACACCAATCACATGGTCAGACCACCATTTGGTTACTTTCCAACATAAAACACCACACATCAACACACCCAAGGCCACCTTACATACATCCACCTATTGACCATTGAAAAAACTCAATTTTGAACACTTAGAAGCACAACTAACAGCCACCACGGATCTAGAAACAGTACATTATGTTCAAAAACTTTACAAGTGGCTACAGGAAAATATCAATATCCTCTTTTTCTGGCTTAGCTGAAAATCAACCTAAGGATGCAGATAAAATTCCTGATATCCTGGAATGGCCCTGCTTAGATTGCCCGTAATGGTGTTCCAGAGCCCGTGAATCTGAACTGCTGAAATTAAAATCATATTAATTTCTCCCCATGAAAAAAATGATCTAAAATCTTGGACAAGGTAAACAAATCCTGTTCCCATTCACTTGTTGATATGTAATTTCCCAGCCATGTTGTCTGTTCTGGCCATAGCTAGCTTTCCATCCAGCAAGGGAGAAAGCCAGCAGAACCAAACAGATAGCCTTTAGCCATTTCTATTTTGACGAATCTGATACAATGAAATAAAGACAAAAGACCCTGAACCTGCTGAAACTCTAACCATGTGCAAACCCTGTTAGGGTGGCATTTGCTGTTATGATAAATGGAGGGCCAGGAGACAGGGGCAACCTTTAATATATTACAAGAGGCCAAGCACCAAGTCATATCCTGTCATACTGATTACAACATCGCAATCAGAAGCAAAAGATCCTGAAACTCTAGATACCAACAGCTTATGATACATCTCATGATCCTGTGGGGATGAAATCTGGCCAAAGGGACCTCAAATATTGTCACTGCCAGATATCCCTGCATCTGTAACTGTAGTGCATCAATGGAAACAGAATAGGAGAGAAGACTGTAGATGTGAGACTGCATCTTCACAGTTTGTTCTCTGGAAACTGTTACAAAACCATATCTGTTCCAAATCCTGCACCTATAAAGCATCTGTCTTGAGACAGAGGAAAATGTTACTTCTCCAAGTTTATCAAAGACTCATGATCTTTTAGGACTGTCCACTCTCCATCTGTTGCTTTATTTGAATTCTCAATTATGAGTGGATCAGCCAATCATCCAAGTACAGGTGAAGGAATGACGAAGCAATGCCAGTAAGGATGCTAACACTTCTGAGATGACTCTTGACACAGATTTTAGTTCAAAAGGCAGGGCCCTGATCTGAAAATGGAGGTTGCCCATTGAAAATCTCAAACACATTTGATGCTTCTTGTGGCTCGGGATGTGCAAGTAAGCATGTTGAAGATCTTTGTTAGTAAAATGCTCTTTACTAAGCACCATACAAATGATGCTCTGTAGTGCCACCACCTTGAAGTGAATCATCGCTATCCAAGAATTCACTCTCTTAAATCCAATATCAGTCTGAAAATCCCTGAATAGTGTTACAGAAAAAACAGGATTGAATAAACACCTAGTCATATCTCATTTTGAGGCACTGAGATAATAGCAATTTTGCTCCTTAAAGTATGAATCTCCTCCCAAAGGCCATTTCTCTTGCCTGGGTCTCTTGGACAAAGCGTAAGATTGGGCCCCAAGTCTGGAGAATATTCCAAGGAGTCTAAAGGATAAAATCTCTTGCTAGTGCTTAGGACCCATTGATCAGAGGAATCTTCTTGCCAAGCCTGAAAATACCCCTGAACCCTTCTGCCCAGCAAACCCAGTTTGAAAGGCAGAGAGTAATTTTCATGACTTCCATGTGCAACTCCAAGGCTGGTTCATTGACTCTGTTTTCCCAAAAAGTTAGAATGAAATGTTTTCTGTCAAGGTGAATAAGCCTTTGCATTCTTCTTGAGAGAACGATAAAAATATTAACTCTAATGTTTATAAGAACCAGAAGATTTCCCCTTGTAGCATAAGGCATGTTTTCTGTCTTTAAAGGGTGTAGCAATCATAGCATCCACATAGTCCCCAAGCAATTTTTTCCCATAAAAAGGACTCGTCAATTGATCTAACCTCTTTGAAGTCTTTGCTTTCTATTCTCTCATCCAGAGATTCCTTCTAGCCAATAATATAACCCTGTGACCACACATTACATGTAGCATTTTATATTCATAAACATATCTGTCCAGAGGGCGGCCTATGCATCCCACAAAGCAGGTCAGAACACTGGAGAGCCTTGCTACTCCCTTAGTAACTGAGTTCCAATATTCATGCAGAATCTGCTTCTCCCAATCCAGTCGAAGACCTAACACCTTAAAGCCAGTCAGAGGATGTACTGACCCACTTTGCTGAGCGACACGCTGCTGGACGTGGCCCAAAAAGGCAGAAAAGTAGTGTTTGTATGGCAGAGTCAGCCTACCCCACAGTGCCCACCTCTCTCTGTCACCAGTAAAAAGATAATTCCAAACTGAGATTCAAACCAGCCACAGCTCCACACATCACTGATTTGGTAAGTCTGTGCAGACAAAACAAAAACAGGTTGAGTAGCTCTGAGGAGGCCCTGAGGCCAGCTAACTAGAACTCAGCCAGTGCTCTGACACTCAAAAGTGTATGATAAAAGGAGGGCTGAGCCTATCCCCAATATTAAGGGGCGCCACCACGAAAGCTGCTGGTTGGCCTGCTCCGCAGAGTACCCTTTTGGAGTTGTTGCCATAACCAATAACAGCTCACTAGGCGACAACACCTTACCTGCACTCACCCCCGCACCTACCTCTAGCACTGCTGTACATCCTGCTCCTGCCACAGGTGCTGGGGCAGACGGCGGCCCATTGAATGCACCCACCCCTAATGGCGCAGCTGCACCCAACATCCATATATGCTGGGGACTCCTTCCAGCACTGGTGGGACCCTACCAACCACTTCCTGCTTCCCTTCAGGGCTGCTGGTGCTGCTGGGGCTACTCCCCTCACTCTGGCAAGCTGCCTCTATGATGGGTCTTGTTTCCCCTAGATCCCAGCCTGCAGTGGCCAACCAGAGGTAAATAAATGCCCTCATGCTGCTTTTAGGCCCATCGTGGATTAGCTTTTTCCCTGACCACCTGCATCTCCACATGGAACCTCCTTGCACCAGAAGAATGGTATCTTGGCCACTATTTAATATTCTGAATTTCTCCTGAGGAATGTATTTGGTGCCCCAGCGGCCACAATTTTGGAATCAGGCTGATGCCCTTGGAATCTTGCACTTTTACATACTTTTATGCTTTCCCATAGCACAAAGCCTTATTAACTGTGGGCAAGCCCTGGAGGCTGTTGAGCTGGGTGTTTGCCCCTGGAGCACCCACAATTTCAGCTTGCCCATGGCTGGGCCATACATACGTTCCAAAGGCCACCATTTTGGAATCAAGTGACTGCACAGAGTATGACTACTACTGTCTGCCCTGATGCACCTGGGACGACACCTGTTCTTAAGAACCACCGTTTCCAGGCTGAAGGCCCTTATCCTTCTTTACGGTAATCCCTTTCAGAGACCCATCAGGTGGCGGCTGGAATGGGGGGAACAAATTGCCAGCATCCTAAGTTTGAACTAGGCCCACACTCTTGCCTTGCATCACCCACCTCTTCAACACAGTAAGTTCACACCCAGCACCTAGTTGATGGCAAGAGCTCTATACCACCCCACAACTACTACTCTCCTATCGAATGTCCAAGACAAAGAACATCTGCCAACTGTAGTTCTCTGAGGCTGCTAGGGGTCCTGCCCACAAATCAACTATTGTCACCCTTCCACTGTAATTGAGTCCTCTACCTTTGATGCTCTAAGAAAGGAATTCATGGAGCTCAAGCTTACCTTAGATTACCACCCTGGAATGACACCTCTGACTGGGGGTCTGAAACTGAGACTCTCTTTTGGAAAATAACAGATTTAGAGATCCACAGTAGACAAAATAATAATCCGCATTTATGAAATACCTGAATCTGAAGGTGGAGAAAAACATTTGCAGTTTTTGGAATCCTCCTTCTTTCTCCTACTGGGTCTCTCATTTAGTCCTCAACTATAAGTTCAAATGTCTCACAGGCTGAAACATGATTCACACACCTGGACTTTGCAATCACGTCCAATCATAGTGAGTCTTCTATGCTACATCCATGTTCATCATATCTTGCAGGCAGCCAAGACCCATGACTTATACATCATCCAGGATGTCAGGGTAGCTTTCTCAGCTAACTTTTCTCTTGATAATAGCATAATCATGAAGAAATCCTCATACTCCAACCAGCACTCATACGGAAGGGGTTAGATATGATCTGCTCCTCCTGGCAGTCTTCATCCTGATGGTCAATGGGAACACCAGAGATTTTCATGACCCTGAAGAGGCAGATGACTATTTGGACTCATTCGTCACCTGTGGCAGGGAGAAAACTTCGATTTTGCCTACTATGGCAGTGGAAGCTTGCTCCTCAACCCCAACTAAAACTGATGCAGGCAGAACTCCAGATCAATCAGTGAGATCATGACAGCCTTTGAGGCACATAGAGAACTGAGGTCTCCCTCCACGGACAGGGATAAATCTTGATCACCTTTAAAACCATAAACTGCACAGCCTATCAGGACTCCAGTTATAACAGTGTCTATGACATGTTCAGCCTTACTAGGAACCTCTTATGTCTTTGTGGGGTGGCCTGCTCCATAATCCTCCCTAGGAATTCTATTTCAACCCAAAATATACACACAGCTAGTTAGCTGGGCTTATAAGGCCAGTCAATAGCCTAACACTTTCTAGTGGAGACGAAATTATAACTGAATGGTCTCTCACCAGGCCCCTGATGGTCTGGTTGTGAAGGTTAATGGCATGACCAGCTTTGTATGCTGGAAAAAAGTTTTATCCTACTTAAAGACCAAAGAATCAGACAGTGCCCTCATCTAAAAGACATACCTCTCTCCAGAGGAATCTACCAAGCTATGGAGGAACTGGGTGGCACAAATGCTTTCAGCCTCTGGAGCTTCTCGTGAGCAGGGTTCCCAAGACACTGGCTCCCCGCCCCATGGGAAGTTCAGGGTGACAACCCTTATCCATAAAACCTTCCTGGATCAAGTGCTTCACTCATGGTCCACTCTTTCTAGTCACTATTTCTTTGCTACGCTCTCAATTCACAATCACCTCCTTACTGTGGGCTCTGTTTATGCCTCCAACTAGACCAAAAAATCCTTCTTTGCCTGCTTACACAGAGTATTGTAGACATCCAAGCCCCCAGCACATTTATGGGCAGAGACTGGAGCCTCACTATCAACCTGATTTTAGACTGCTTGTACTCTTGCAATCTCCACCACATACAAAACTGACACCTCTACCAGGACTTTCTACCAGACTATTCATTGGTTGATCCATGCAACTAGCAGAGCCTACACATTTCTCTCTTGTCCTCACGGCATGGAGACCTGAACTGATTATTTTTTGGCACACAAAAATACTTCATAGAACAATAGGCAAACATACAATTTCAGATTACAGAATTTCAATCTTGCAAGATCTATGAATCCACTTCGCCGTAGCTAAATCCTGGAGGCTAAATATCCATTCTGCAACCAGAGAAACAGCGAGAGCTCTAAACCTTACTTCAAGATTATCTTAATCTCAACCTCAGGTCAGTCTCCTCACATCAGACCTTATGGGCAGCAGGTAAAGCGTATATCTGGAGAGTAATGATAAGAAAACAGGCTGAACAATGCCAAAGAACCAGTAGTGACCAAAAACGTTTTGAGGAGGTACAAGATGCACATGAATGTTACATTCAGACTCCATCAGCCTCCTATCTACAGATTCTGACACAGAAAAAATATGATCTTAACATTCTCTTCTCTCAGTAGCCAGCAGAAGCCTTATGCCGTTTCCTACAACGGCATCATGAACATGGCGATAAGGCCAACTGACTCCTTGCTTTGTAACTTACATAGATCCAAACAGAGATGACCATCCCAGGGATTTTGGATGACAAAGAATCTACTCTTAAATACCTGCCAAATATTAGCACAGCATTCCATTCATATTACACACATCTCTGTAACTGAGAAGCCCTGCCATAGAGGCAGATGACCAATTAATGGACTGCCTAACCTTACTGGTCCTGACAGCTGACATGAGAAATATGTTTGAAGGGGACATAACAAATACTGAAATAGTAGAAGCAATTAAGGACATTCCTTTGGGGAAAGTCAGAAGGGTGAATGGCTTCCCGGTTGAATTTTATAAAATGACAACCAACCACTCGATCCCTCTACCGGGAAAGCTCTTCAAGGAAGAGAAATCTGTAAACGGCTTACAGCATGAGTTCTTGCAGCTCTTTATAACTGTTCTTCCGAAACCATAAAAGGCCTGCAATGTGCAAGCTATCATTCTATCTTCCTGCTTAACAGAGATGTCAAAATCTTCTCCAAAGTGCTGGCCAACTGGCTGAAGAGATCGTTCTCTCTTCTGATACACAAAATGCAAGTGAGCTTTGTCCTCAGTCATTCTTCTTGGAACCACCTACACACACTGAAACACCTCCCACGGTTCCAGGAATATGCCAGACGAGAGAATGGCCCTCTCCTTCGACACAGAAAAAATATTTTGATTGGGTGGAATGGGGCTACCTGTTTCAAACCATGGCTTGTATGTACATTGGTCACACCTTCATCAACATGACCTCTTGACTGCACACTAATCCAATGGTTACCCTCACTAGCAATGGCATTCATTCATGCACCATTTCCATCAACCGATCAACTGGTTCACCAGGGTGGGTTGCCTTCTATCTCTCTTGCTTTTCCACGTAGCATGAGAGTATATAGCAACTGCAGTCCAGTCTTCTATCGCAATACACAACATCCCCACCCAAATGGAGCAGTTAAATTCTTCTTTTGTGTGACGAACCATATCAGTCATTGGCTACCTTCTGCTCTGGCCAGAGCGAAATTGTGCATCCTGCACCAATAGAAGTCACTCACACTACCGACCATTGAGGCACTGATGGCTTCACAGGAATGCCCCCTCATAACTTTGCTAGCACACCCGGTCCTTAATAAGTAAACTTACAAGGGGACGCTTATAGATCGATTAACCTTTTGATTCTCCTGGAGTATCCTAGCCATGTAGGAACCGACGTCCATCAAGAATCAATTTACAATATAATAATCAACAAGCAGGATACTAATCAATAGTTAATACATCAATATTCATGAATAACCACCACTCAATATACATTTTAGCAATTTTATTTCCCTATTGGTTACAATACTAATTCATGGGATTAATTCAAACTTTATTCAAATCAACTCAATGATTAATTCATCAATGACCACCAGTAACATAATCTAATCAGAATTTGAGAAAACATGCATTCTAATGCTTCATCATAAGGCAACAACGATGAATATGTCAACATGAGAAGTTCAGCAAACCAGTCCGTCAACCATTCGTCACTGTATATGTCAACATCTCCGAATAGGAACCCTACTTCACCCAGATTAGCATTAGCATGTGGGGCTTCATGCGAAAACAGTTTAGAACATGAATTTGGAAAAACATCTAGCTAAGATAAAACAGCGCAGTTGGTAACTAGAAAGGAAAGGCACAAAAATGTATTCAGTCACATTGTCATAGCTACCTATCCACGATATGGATCAGCAACTAAGTCAGGCTTCGTCTTCAGGTCATCAATCGATCAGCATCTCAACAGGCTCTCAAGAGCATGAACCCAATGACAGAATCTCGCCTTGACATCTCTCTATATGCCCCATCACCATCTGTTCTGAAGTTTTCTCCCTTTGTCACAACATTATATCAAAGTCGCCCAGACTATCTCCCCAATTCTTAATTGGTCAGCTAATCACCAGTTATTACTCTATCCAAAAGTCTTAGTTTTTCAAATCTATGAATTCTAATATTACACAGTTCTCAAGGTGTTGATTAGTTCACTGTACGATGTCCTCATCATCCTGTTCAACAGGTATCAAAAACGTTGCATCTTCTTCTCCAGTCAGTGTCTCCATTGTTCGAGTCCTGGGAAAGTACATCCCGTCTGCTTTGCACAGTCCTTGTGGCAAAATGTATACCCTCATCTCCTGTTCGTCGGTTCATTGCAGAGAATTTTAACTAAGCAGTGTTATTAAACAACGAGCGGTTCATGGTCAGTTCAGCACATTAGCTTCTCTACATTGCGTTAATAATTCAGCTTCTGCATGAAGCCTGGCAAAACTAGGCCACAACTTCGGCTAAATTAAGCTCTACAATATAATGCAAAACATACATTATATATGTCTTAATATGACATACTACTACATTATTCAATACGTTTTTTTATTTTTCATACAGATTATTCATTTTATTAGTACATTTGTGAATCTTGGTGATCTCTGTCCCAGGGCACATTTTCAAACGAGCACATTATTTTTCTACATTAATTACTCAAACTACTTAAACATTCATTAATATTTTCTAATTAACATATCTGCTTTAGCAATCCCTCCTCTGATGACTAAATATGTCATCACACTACTTTTACCTTTAACAGTTTCACAGCTCTATTTCTTCAGCATTTTGCCTTCTCCTCAAATCTTCTCTATAAATTCTTTCCCTGTTTTATTCTTCCCTCCTCTGATTATTTTAAAACTTTTCAATTTAATCTTTTGACACAATTCACATGAACCCCATAATCCTAATATGCAAGCAATCACAATTAATATTCCCTGTATGATTTTTAATAATACCCCATTCCAAATGTCACTAAGCCAATTCTGTACTGAAGCAAATCCCTTTCAAACATTTTCCCAAACACATGGTTCCTTCAATTCCTTTAAATCCTTACTTGAGTTAGTCAGGTTAGTAAGTAAATCTCTTTTCTCTTTACTATTGTTAGGGATGTATGAGCAGCAATGCCTAGAGTTATTCATTTTACAGACTACACTGTCCTTCACTAGAAGGATGTCTAAAGCAATGCGATTTTGAAGCGTCATAACTCTGTCTGCAGCTAATTCAGTATCTATCAGGAGTTTTGCCCCTGTAAAATTTGTCAACATGTTATCCACAATAGTAGACAACTTCTGTATCTTGATCGAATTCAGGATGACCCCCAGTGAAGGAATCACTGCACCAAATATATCTTCCACAACTGCAGAAGAGGATTCCCTCCTCTGTCGCTTATGATGTAATTCAGTCAATTTCAGAAACTTTTTCAAGTCATCTATTTGATAAATCTTTGGGGAAAACTATTCCCAAATAACATGTCACATGCCATCCTCTTGGAAGATGGTAATAAGCATTAAGTCCACAAATATAATAGGTACCAGGAATCACAGGGTCCTGACCATTCAACATTAAGGTCCATTCACTCTGAAACAAAAACACATGCCTACATTCACTTGTTCCCACAAATAAAGCTTCAATGCGTGATTTGGCCTATATATACAAAGCTCTCCTATATGTAATGCATCTAAAGCTAATTTCCCTTGTGTTTTAATTGCAGTGTAAGCATAATCATTCTTGTAAGTCCTTTTCTCTTAGCCTTTTTCTAATTTCTGCTTTAGTGCCCTTATCCTTTCATCAGTATGCTCTATAAAGCTCTTCTCTAAATCTGTAAGCAAGCATGTGAGGTTATTTCTATGTGTGTAAGCAGTTCTAAATGTTAGTGTAGGCTCAAAGAATCCTCTAACTAATACTATTTCATGATCCTTAGCTACTCTACTCAAATATCTTCTAATAGGAACAAACGAAAACACCAAATCGTAGTCAGAAGTACTGTATATACTCTTGATTATAGAAACTTGGTAGCAGACTACAGCTTATTCCGTAGGTTAGCGGAAGACTGTGGTACGTAACTCCTTCCTCTACTGACAAAGGAATTTGGGTACACACAAGACAATCTCTTGCATCCATCGTCTCAACATATTCACTCAACATGCGATAGAAGATATTAGAAGAAAGCTCTCCTTGAGCATTAGTATAGTCATGCAAATACTTATCGTCTAACTTAAACTTCTCTAAAGCTGTTCGTGTAGTAGTCTCAGAAGCAGAAGTACGATTGGCTCCTTTCACATCAAGGACAGACATTCCCACAATCGCCACCATAAACAAAATTCCACACATAATTGCCAATCCAGTGCTCATATATTTACAGCGCCTAGCATTTCTAACTTGACTATTCAACTCAGCTATGATCTGTAAAGAATCAGAAAGTAGAAATAACTCTTATATAAAGTGCAATGAAAATAAGGAAAAAATTCTTCTCTGACAGTTCAGTCTCACATACAGGAACCCTTTTTCCCTTGTCAAAATCGATTAGCAACTTGTCACATCCAGGTTTTAAATGTCAAATCAAGTTATCAATGTCTCTTCCGGTTTCTTTTCAACAGTCTCTTTAAGGTTTAAGGTGATTCAGATTGGTTCAACAATTCAGCTCCTTGTTCACCTTCAGTTTACATCAAAATACTGACTTGAAACCTCTCTATCAAAACAAAAGGACATAAACTTGTGTTGCCGTTCATTAGTAGTTGCATACGCCCATTCAGGACCTGCGTAATGCAGATTTGGTATTCTCTTTCTTTTCAACTTTCGATCACCACCTAGTTCTCTTTCACTCAATTCTTCCTTTCTTGTGGTATCTACTTCCTCCTCTATTGTTTCGTTTATGACCACTTCCTTTCTTTTCTCTACTTGCGATTCAGGCTAACTATCTCCTTTTCTCAATCCTTCTGTTAATACTCTTTTCAGGATTGGACTCTTCTCCTTCTCTTTCTCTATGGTGTTTTCTCTTGATGGACCTGCAACGGGCTCAGGAGGAGTCGGATCACCTTGACTTTGATCCATCTCAACTCTTTCCCCTTTTTGTTCTGGCACTTGCTCTGTTTGTTTTTTAGCACCGTCTGCTTCTGGGAGAACCCCTACTGAGCTAGGCTCTCCTGCTCTCTCTGTTGTGATTGATTCTTCATCACCCTCCTGTAATTCTTCACTTTCATCTCTTACAGGGGTAATAGAACCATCTTCCACAAGCTCTTGTTCAATTTCAGGTTCTCTTGGTCCTTTTTCAGGTTCAGGTGCGGCAACCTGTTTCACTGTTGTTGGTGCTTTCAACAGCGCTTCTTTATGATCCAGTGGACATACCACTTTCTTCGTATGACTCACGTGAATCCAGTTCGGGAGTCCTGCACATTTCACAGTTGTCGTAGTCGTTAGGACCACCTGGTAAGGCACTCTCCAGCGTGGCTCCAAACGCGTCTTGCGAACATTATTTTCGGACAACGACCCTGTCACCAGCTCTCAGATTGTGCCCTGGATCGTGGATGGGTGGCAGGGTAGTGGCCTCCACCTGCTGAGAGAAACCACATCAGCCAGACCTTTGCAGTAGTCCAACACATATCATCTGTAATATTCACAAGTGCATTGGCTGGAACTGCTGGTAATCTTATTGCTCTGCCCATGAGGATCTCGTGAGGCAACAGCCCTGTCTTCCTGTCAGGTGTATTTCTCATCGACATCAACACCAAAGGCAATGCTTCTGGCCATTTCAGATTCGTATCTGCACACATCTTAGCAATTCTTGATTTCAAGGTACCATTCATCTGTTCCACTAGTCCTGATGCTTCAGGGTGATAACTACAATGCAACTTCAGCTCAATGTTTAGTGCTGCACACAAGAGTTCAATCACCTTGTTATTGAAGTGAGTTCCCATATCTGATTCTAAAGAGATCGGAAACCCGAAACGTGGTATCAATTTCCTAAGCAACAACTTTGCTACTGTGAGACCGCCATTCCTTCTTGTAGAGTATGCTTCAATCCAGTGACAAAAAATGCACACTATCACCAACACGTACTTCAACCCTCCACATGCAGGCATCTCAATGAAATCCAACTGCATTCTGCTGACTGGACATCCTGCTCTTCCTATGTGGCTCAAATTCACCACTGTTCCTTTTCGCACATTTAGCTGCTGACAGATTAGACAGCAATGACATACTACCGTCCGCCTAAACTTGGGATTGAACCAATCAATCTTAAACAACCGAACCATGGCATCCCTCCCAATGTGTGCCTGACCATGGTAATACCTGGCCATTGGTGACAATAAACTATTTGGCAGGACCATCTGACCTTCCTCAGAAAACCATATCTCATCAGGCCTTTGAAAACATTTTAATTTGGACCAAAGTCGTTTCTGTTCCTTGTCAACATTACTCTGCAGTGTTTTTAATTCTTCTAAAGTATTGATCACTTTCAATGCAAAACTTGTACATGCATTATCTTCTTCTGACATACGTTCCCACTTATCCTTGAACCATAACCAGCTAAATGTGCAAAACCTTTCGACTTGATCCGCATATCCATTTCCCAGTGACATGTAATCCTGTGTTTTTAGATGTGCACTGCATTTCACCACGGCAATGTCTGCAGGCAACTGTATTGCATACAGCAGCTCCTTTATTCTGTCACCATTTCTATCTTGTGTGCCAGTAGCGGTCAGGAAACCTCTTTGCGACCACAATTGCCCAAAATCATGAACAATTACAAATCCAAATTGGCTATCTGTATAGATAGTTACTCTCAGTCTAGCAGATACATGGCACGCTCTAGTAAGAGCTACCAATTCTCCTACTTGTGCAGAATATACACATCAAAGCCACAAAGCTTCTAATGGACCTGTAATTGTGCACACAGCATATCCTGCTCTCAATGTCCCTGTACCGTCATCAACAAAGACAATTGGATAATTTTCTTCCAATCGTGAATCTCTGATATCAGGTCTGGGTTTTGTGCACAACTCAGTTATCTCAAGACAATGATGCTCAATGTCCTCTTCCTTTTCAATTTCAACAGTATGACTTGGAAGAAATGTTGCTGGGTTCGGCACTGTAAATATTTTCAATTTTACATTTGGAGCACATAGAATGCTCATCTCATACCATGTCAGTCTGCCACCAGTCAAATACTGTGTTTTTGTCCTTGTCAGTATGATCTCAACAGAGTGAGGTACCTTTATCGTCAGGGGGTATCCCATCACTACTCCCTCACATTGTGAAAGGCTTTGACCAACTGCGGCAATTGCACGCAAACAACCTGGTAAGGCTGCTGCAATTGGGTCCAAGGTAGCTGAAAAATAGGCTATTGGGTGACAAGCACCTCCATGGACCTGTGTCAAGACAGACAGAGAACAAGCATCACGTTCATGGCAAAATAATGTGAATGGCTTCGTGTAATCAGACATTCCCAACGCTGGAACTCTGCACAAACTCTCTCTCACCTCAGTGAACGCTTTCATTTGGTCCTGATCCAATGTAATGGGATCTGTAACATCTTTATGTGTCAGCTGCTGCATTGGCTTGGCAATCTCAGCAAAATTTGGTATCCACTGATGACAATAACCTACCATTCCCAGAAACATTCTGACATCTCTCTGTGAAGTCGGGGGACTTCTCGGCAATATCATTGTGATCCTCTCTCTGGAAATTCTCCTTGACCCTTTCTCAATTTGGTGTCCCAAATATTTCACTGACTTCTGACGATACTACAATTTCAAAGGTGACACTTTATGTCCAAATTTTCCCAAATGATTCAACAGGGCAATCGAGTCGTACTTACACTCCTCCCTCATTTTGGATGCAATCAATAAGTCATCGATGTATTGCACCAGAGTCGATTGGTACGGTAGCTCCAATGACTCCAAATTATTTTTCAAGATCTGATTCAACAGAGACGGTGACTCTGTGTACCCTTGAGGAAGCCTGCACCAGCTGTATACTCTGTCTAGAAATTTGAAACTAAAAAGAAACTGACTATCCTCATGAAGAGGAACGGAAAAGAAAGCTTGTGACAAACCACTGTGAACCATTCTGCATCACATGGAATCTGAAACAATATTACCGCTGGGTTTGGCACCACAGGACAACACTTGACCACCATGTCGTTCACTTTTTGCAAGTGTTGCACAATTCGTACTTTCCCACAAGGCTACTTCAAGCCCATTATCGGTGAATTACATGGACTGCTCATGACGTCTTTCAAAACCCTTTGTTTCAGAAAATCTCCAATTATCTGCTTCACTTTCATCAGAACATCTTATGCCATGTTATACTGTGGAAGCTGCGGGAATACTACATTTGGCTTGAAAGTGACCTTAATCGGCTCCACTCCCTTGATCAAACCCACTTCTTTACCTGTCAAGTCCCACACATTCTCCTGTACTGTTCCCTGCAAGTCTGCATGCAATTCTTTCACAGTAAACATCGGGAAAAACTTGATCAACGGATACTCTTCATTAGTGGTTTCATTCTCAGTTTCAGGTGTTTGTTCTTCCTCATCATCACTATTCATCTGAACCTCTATTCCAGCAGTTGAACAATTGATCGAACATCTGTTCTTGCACAATATGTCACTTCCCAGTAGGGATACTGGACTTGAATCACAGACTAAAAACTTATGCAGTCCCTGGAAGTTGCCAATTTCAACCTGTACTGGATCTGTGATCAGATGTATCAACTGTCTATTTGCTACCTCTACAACCTGAACTGTTCTGCCTGAAAAAGGTAAGTTCAGAACTTCTGCACTTCTCACTGTAGAACGTGCAGCTCCTGTGTCCACTAGAAATGAGACCCTATGGCCCATCACATTTCCTCTCACAAAAGGTCCTCGTTGATCTACTTCTAATGAAGCTGCAAGCATACATGGCTCTTCATCCAAACTATCACACATCCATTCGCCGTTTATTTCATTCTCACTATGTAATGGGAATTGGTGCACTGTGTCACTGTTTCTGTCCTGTCTCTGACCTGTGACCTGCTGAGTAAGCACCATATGTTGCTGTTCCATCTGGGCTTGGGGTATCTGCATTTGTTGTCTAGGTACCATAGGAACCTGCTGCTGCATTTGTTGCAACTGTGTCATTTGTGCACATCGCATTTGCACCTGCTGCATGGGTTGAAAATTCTGCACTTTATTCATATTTTTCTGACAATTCGGATTAAGTCCTCTCATCCTAGGGACTTTTACAGTTTGAAATGTATTGACATCACCACTTTGTTGAACAACACCATCCTGAACCTTCATCAGACACTCCCACTTCCAGTGTCCCACATTTCTGCAAAGTTAACACAGCAACATCTTTTCCATCCCTTGCACATCATTCTGAACCACTACAGTACTCAAATCCGCTCTTTGATTCATATTGACTCCGCGTCCTCTACCTCTCACCTGGGGTTGGAATATAATAGCTCCCTGCTGCTATGGTATCTGCTGCACTAAAGCTCCCTGCACTCCTGTTTGAGCTGCCTTAATCTGCATTAACAGTGTTTCTTTCAACTTCTTCTGCTTCCACTCAATCTCATCAATACGTTATTTCGCATACTGCAACACCTCATCAATCGACTTCGCTTGCCAAAAAATCAAATGACTCTTAATCATCTGACCTATTTCAGGTCTCAATCCTTCCACGAACCTGAACACAAAGTGTAACATGTCTTTCGGCTCAATCGCTTCCTTGCCACTGTACTCCTTGAACGCTTTCAACAACCTCTCATAGTACGCATGTATTGACTCCTTTACTTCCTGTACTGTCCTGTCAATTCTCTGCCAGTCAATATTCATCAGCGATTTTCTCGTTTTCAGGAACTCGATCACCTTATAATAATGTTTCATCACTTCGGGTTATGGTGCACCTGGAACTCTATCTCTTTCGGTTGACTTGTCGGACAATTTACTGCTCTTTTGCATTCAACCCACAAATCAGCTGGTACTATTATCTCCAATAGGGTATTCAGGTCTTCCCACAGACATTTCGAAAGCTTCACAAATCTATCTGTCTGCTGGTACCATTCAACTGGTTTCTTCCTCAACTTTGGGTAATCATTTGTGAATGACAGAATATCACTTCTGTGCCACAGAACGTGAACAAATTGCCTTCCTGGAATTTCCCTCATTGGTAAATTTTTAGACCCTTCTTGTGAATCTCGTTTCTGTTTATCCTTCTTCTTTGCACATCTGCCTTCCCACTTGTCTAATGCTTCTCAAATCTGAGCACTCTGCAATAATTATTTGAGATGCACTTTCATCCCTGCTGATCTCATGTGTCGAAAATCTTTTGCCTCAAAATCTAATTTGTAACTCCTTTTCAAATGCTTTGTTTTCTCCATTTCTATGTCATACTTTTCTGCCAAATATGCCAGTTTCTGATATCTTGCCCCCTTCTCTCGTAATTTTCGGACACAACTATCTCAGTTCTTAGGGATATAGGATTCTAACTTATTCACTCCCATTGATCCCTCAACTAGTTCAGTAATTTCTGTAGCTCACCTTACGCAATGAATATGCTCTTCACCCTTGGAAGTGTTTCGTGGAGTGCTGTGCTGTCAATTCTTGTAATGAAACATTACTTGCGTCTGGCAATGGCACCTGTTGAATCACTGCACCTGGAGTTTGCAGTGTCAAAAGCTTCAAGCTCTGACTTAAACTCAGGCCATTTATGGCATCAGGAAGCGCAACAAGTAGACTAAGGCCCATTAGTAGCCTAGATCTATCAAAGGCCTGACACATAGATGAAAACACCTGCACATGCTCTCTCATCCCCCTCCTCACGAGGCTCTGTGACATTTTGTCCTGCTCTTCTGCAATCGGCTTCTTCTGCGCAAATAATGGTACCACCGGACCAACAGTAATTGGCAGCGATATTGCATCTGGTGCCACTCTGGCACCCGCATTTTGTGGAAGGGCTACTCCCATACTCCGATTCATTACTGGTTTCACTTCAAACTGTGTCCCTGTCATTGGTGTGGACTTTGGCAAACCCTGTAGCTGTGCCTGATGCATCAACAGTGGAGTTGGCTCAGTCTGAGCTAACATCAGCCTCAGAATCACTTGCTCTGTAGGTCCCACTAGGTTCGAAGTTGTCTCAAGAATTGGTATTTCTGGATATATTCTCTGTATCAGTGGTGGATGCATATGCCCTTGGAGCACCAAAGCAGATAATGCATTAGGAGTAACCTGTACTACCCCTTGTACCTGTCCATTATCTGTTTGCACTGGTCTCGCTGTCCCCGACACTTGGGCTGGGGCGATTGGAGCAGAACTAGTACTTGGGCCCCCTTCATGTACTGCATGTGGTGGAGGTCGGTACCTCAGCACCTGAGTAATAAGATCGTCAACATCTGAATCTTCCTCTTCCAGGTCTTTTTCGTCTTTTTACTTCCTGACGAACTCTTATCACTTTTGCTAGTCTCCTCTTCCCCTTATGACTCATTTTCCTCAGTAATAGCAGGAAACAACTAAACATCCTGCAATGTCGCTGTTCTCCACCTCTTCTGTTCCCAATCCCATCTTGCCTCTGCTAGAGACTTCTCTACCTTCCTTATTCTTCTCTGGAATTTGATTTCATGCTGCTGTCTAGCTATGAGCTCCCAAACCGCTAATGCCCCAAACTGTGCTGGTCTCTGAAGAGGCTTTGTCTCATATAATGTAATTCGCAACTGATCTAAAATTCTCAAATTAAATGTTCCATGTTCTGGAAACGCTAAAACTCCCAGTTTCTGTCAATTTGCACCATTGCTTTAACCACAGACATGGCGTGACACCTCACTCCTCCATCACAATATAAGACGGAGAATTTTGTGGCTGGGTAGGCTCCCCCACTGTCGCCTTAATGTATGTATCACCCTTCGTGGCACTCTTAAACGCTTTGAAAAACTTCATCTTTCTCTGTTGTATTTATTTGATTCAATAAGGCAATGACTTTTACTCCCAAGATTCCCTTCACCTGCTTTCTCAACCATTTGTCTCTCACGGACGGCTGCCAATCCGCTCGCACCTCTTCTAACTAACCAGCCTATCCCAGCGCGGCTCACTCTGACGTCACACTCAGACACTGCAGCTGACAAAGTCTTGCGGCACGTCCTCCTAATCTTCAACTCACACAAAACTAATGCAAAAAATTGCGAGCACTAACCAAAAATCAATAACCAAAACAAATCAGCTGGTTTACTACAGGAAGGTACACAATCACTTCAGAGACCTTACGGATTTTTACTGATGGCCCTTTCGCTCATGCAGCTATTCCTCTTTCTCAGTCTCCCACATTCGCAAGCAAAATTTGACCTGCAGATTTCACTCTCAACTGATCAATGGGTCTGTCCTGGTGCACATAGGACTCGGCAAATCTCAGTCGAAAATTTCTCTTACTCTCTTAACTCACACACTGACTTGTTGACCACTCCCAATCAACCTACTGAACCAGGCAGATTACAACATGTAACCAAGTGTCTCCTACACTTGTCATTATACTCCAGAGTCTTAGACCACTCAGGGCCCGTACATCACCAACAACCACGTGGACAGTTTTTGAGCACAAAGTGCCACACTCATGTGAAGTTCAACGACTTCCCTACTCCCATACTGCGGAGTACGCACACTCCTACTAAACCTCAACTGGGGTACTCAGACTCCCTACTTCCCTCACACACGTCACAATTCACCTGCGATTTGCATAAGCCTTTGCAAGCCCAACCTACCACTTTCACACTATCACTAGGATGCCAAGAACATACCCAACCTTACTAGCAGGATCCAGGATCTGGGAAAGTCATTTCTGGGCTTAAGGGGACATCATTCTTGCTATAATTGCCATTACAAAAAACAAAATCACAATAATAATGAACAACTAACCCTAACTCAAAACTACCACCAAAACCATCGGTCAGCACATAAGTAGTTCTCCAAGGAAACTAACCATCAAGCTGCTACCAAAAACTGCTAGCGCGCCCCGGTCCTTAATAAGTAAACTTACAAGGGGATGCATATAGGTCGATGAACCTTTCGATTTGCATGGAGTATCCTAGCCATGTAGTAACTGATATCCATCAACAATCAATATAGAATATAATAGTCAACAAGCAGAATATTAATCAATAGTTAATACATCAATATTCATGAATAACCACCACTCAATATTTTATTGTTTCAGCAATTTTATTTCCCTATTGGTTACTATACTAATACATGGGATTAATTCAAACTTTATACAAATCAACTCAATGATTAATTCATTAATGACCACCAGTAACATAATCTAATCAGAATTTGAGAAAACATGCATTCTAATTCTTCATCATAAGCCAACAACGATGAATATGTCAACATGAGTAGTTCAGCAAACCAGTCCATCAATCATTCGTCACCGTATATGTCAACGTCTCAGAATAGGAAACCTACCTAACCCAGATTAGCATTAGCATGTTGGGCTTCATGCGAAAACAGTTTCGAACATGAATTTGGGAAAACATCTAGCTAAGAGAAAACTTATAAAAACAGCGCAGTTGGTACCTAGAAAGGAAAGGCACAAACATGTATTTAGTCACATTGTCATAGCTACCTATCCACGATATGGATCAGCAACAAAGTCAGTCTTCGTCTTCAGGTCATCAATTGATCAGCATCTCATCAGGCTTTCAAGAGCATGAGCCCAATGACAGAATCTCTAATCGCCTTGACATCTCTCTCTATCCGCCTCATCACCATCTGTTCTGAAGTTTTCCCCCTTTGTCACGACATTACATCAAAGTCGCCCAGACTATCCCCCAATTCTTAATTGGTCAGCTAATCACCAGTTATGACTCTATCCAATAGTCTTAGTTTTTCAAATCTATGAATTCTAATATTACACAGTTCTCATGGTGTCGATTGGTTCACTGTACAATGTCCTCATCATCCGGGTCATCAGGTATCGAAAATGTTGCATCTTCTTCTCCAGTCAGTGTCTCCATTGTTCGAGTCCTAGGAAAGTACATCCCGTCTGCTTTACACAGTCCTTGTTACAAAAATGATTCCCTCTTCTCCTGTTCGTTGGTTCATTGCAGGGAATTTTAACTAAGCAGTTTCATTAAACAACGAGCGGTTCATGGTCAGTTCAGCACATTAGCTTCTCTACATTGCGTTAATAATTCAGCTTCTGCATGAGGCCTGGCAAAACTGGGCCACAACTTCGGCTAAGTTAAGCTCTACAATATAATGCAAAACATACGTTATATCTCTTAATATGACATACTACTACATTATTCAATACAGTTTTCTATATTTCATACAGATTATTCATTTTATTACTACATTTGTGAATCTTGGTGATCGCTCTCCGAGGGCACATTTTCAAACGTGCACATTATTTTTCTACGTTAATTACTTAAACTACTTAAAAAATCATTAATATTTTCTAATTAACATATCTGCTTTAGAAACTTGAACTAACAGTTACATATTTTCAAGGCCACCTGCGGCCCATATGTGGTTTGAACTGGACGTAACAGTGGATTATTATTTTCTGGTCGCTGCATCCTCTTTTGTAGGTGGGTGTGGGCATGGATATTGCCAGGTAAGGAACTCAAGGTCTGTTCACACCTAAAGTTCGACCCTGTGAGTAGACGTTTATTTCCCTGTTTTTCATATCCTGAACAGTGACAGCAGGTTCTATTACATATCACTGCATTCCTTACATGTTCACACAGATGAGTATTATGCAGACTATAATCCTTCACTTCAGTTTCATCCTTTTGGCTGCGTAGATTTTTTTACAAGGTACTCCTTTATGGATTGTACCTGGTTCACATGCCTGTGGGGTTATTACATGTTGTATCATTGTTTCTAATGAAAAGATATACATTTTTCAAAAAGTGTATGTTTAATTGTCCAATACTCAATTTGCATAATTGAACTTACTTATAAGTCCTTAGTACATGGTACCAGTGGTACCCAGTGCCTGTTAGTCAAGGATTCCCTCATGAGCTGCAGGACTCTCAGTGAGACAAAGTAAAACCCAGCTCCCATCCCACAATTTCGGACTTGTAGAGCAGTTTTAAACTGCTAACTCGACTTTGCCATTTAAACTGACAACAAACAGACCTCTATTTTTAATATATGCAAGCAACCTTTAAGGTGGGCTTACTGAGGCCTAAGGCAGGGTGCTGTATATTTTTTTTTAAAGTACATATATTTTCACATTGCTGGCCACAAGCTATCCTTCTCCCCTCTTTGGGAGAGGTGTGAATTACTCCCAGGAAAGGAAACAACGGAGGCCCGCCTTTGCAAGAGGTATTACCTCTCCTGGGCAGGAAGCTACACCCGGAGTGTGAGCCCAAAAGACCAACTTCAAAAGGAAGTGCTGCTCTTTTGCTTTGGTAGATAGGTTGGTGTTGGGGACAGAGAGGGAGAGACAGTTGTCGAATTGGTTTTCTCATAGGTGTGTAGCACTCTGTTAGACACACCTCAAGGGTGGGCTACCAAGCTCCACACACCAAGGGAAGGATTCTGCCTTCTTGGGAGAGGGCAGAATGTTACACTCGATGAAAGGTGTGGTGCACACATTGCAGGAAGTCATCATCAGGCGGGAGGAGACCTGGTTATCCTAATGGCTAGTAGTCATCACAACTCTTAAGAATAAGTTGTGGGTATAAAAGCAGTTGCGACTGGTAATTTTAGGAGGGGGGGTGGGCGGGAAGCACACTCACACTCACACTTATTCTTTCACACATGCACGCACGCACATCCATTCACAACACTCATCAACATTCAAACATATACACATGCACCAAACATTCATTTAAAAAATGCACACACACACTTACCTTCAGCTCGGAGGTCCCAGGAGGGTTGGAATTGCTGCCTTCCCTCTTTGGCTGACCTTAGGTCAGCCAATGAGGGAAGACAGCAGTCCCAACTTCGTCACAGAGTGGGATGGGGTCAGTGGGACTTCTGACCCCTCCCCACTCTGTGATGAGGTGTCACTGATTGAGACTCGCCCTGGGCTCTTCAGGGCTTAAACCTGAAGCACCCAGGTCGAAGTCAATCGGTAACTCTTCCTCTCGTCACCGAGGGGAAGGGCCTCGAGTCATCTTTGCTGAACTGAGGAGGTCACGCCCATAGGAGCTGTGACCTCTTCATCCCAGCAAAGTTCAGCTCAGGCAGCCAGGAGTTTGCACAAATCGCGCATGTCTCACTCCTGGCTACCTGATCTGAACATGAAGAGTGTCTGTCAGGCTGATCTTTGCTCAGCGTGACAGACAGTCTTCATGAGGGGAAAAAAGGCGGGGCGTGGCCTCTCCGCCCTAAAGGACGGGCCGCGGCTGCATAAAAGGTCTGGCACCAAGACCATGGAAAGACTGTCCTTCTGTTTCCTAAATGTGGCAAGGAGGAGCTGAACCAAAGACTGAACTGCTCCTGCTGACCTCTAGGCTAACAAAGAGAGGACTGTGCTTGTGGTACCTTGCTTGAGTAAAGTCATCCCCAAGCCTCAGTCAGAAGAGGTGAACTCCAAGAGTCAGTTGGCTGACTGCCTGTTACGGATCCAAGGCCACAAATGCTGAAGAAGAAGCCGTGGACAAGTTGGTAGCCACTCTTGCTTGTTCACTGCTGAAGCACAACTTGGGAGGGTGAACCCTGACACTCAAATTTGCACTTGAGTCTGCTGGAAATGGGAGAGTCATGGAAGTGCAGTTTGGTCACCCAAGATGGACACTAGTCCTAGAGAAAGAGAACAACTGGTTTTGCAGTGACTGGAGACCAGTAAACCAAGGGCACTTGGTTTCTGCCTGGACTTTGAGGAACATCGGTCTCTGTGGCCAAAGTCACCCCACTATGTTTGTGGACAGAGGGGTGGTCCCAAGAAGACCCCCATCTGCGAAATCAGCATCTTCAGCTTCCTTCAGCATCTTCAGCATCCTGTATTCCTTGCAACATGATAACTCCATAGAAGCATATAGGAGTTTGTCCAAAGGGTCTGGAACTGGACTGGAGACTGCTTTGACTTCATGTTATCTGTCCTGCTAAGCCTCTAACAAGCTCCCTGCAGGATGTTGTCACACAAGTGGGCAGGAGTAACCAAACGTAACTTTATAAAATTATTTCAAAGGTTTTCAGAGTAACCACTAACTACTGTAGTTGACAATGCCTGTTTGCCTTTTGAGTGAAAAGCTGTGATTTACGATTTACTTAATAATTTATATCTTCGGAACGCCCTGGTGGATTGTTTTCATTTTGGTGTCTAAAAATTCATAAAAATAGGATCTATTTTTATAAATTGATGTTGGATTTCCTTTGTGTCGCATTTAATTCTTATTCCATTGCTTTTGTAGTTCTAAATGTTTTGCATTTATACTTTTGTTAAAGCCTGACTACTTGAAGTCCCAGCTACCCAGGATTCAGCTAAGGTTTTACAAATGAGCCTGACTGGGGTCAAGACAGGGTTGTGAGTTTATTACATGATGAGGTCTCACACCTTATAATAAACCTTATTTCCTCACAACTTGCATCTGTGAAGGTAGGAATGCCTCAAAAAGTAATGAATGTAAGCGAACACCCCATATTTAATGAGTGGAAGGAATGGGTCTGAACCACAGGGAAAATATTCTCTCTTTTGTGCCCACCACATTTTGACATAATTCATTTGTGTAGTTTCCACTAATTGGAAAAGCCAAATCAGTATAATTTGTGAAGTATGAGTATTCTTGGAAATTCTCACTGTGAACCCCACAAGTTAGAAGAAACCTACAGGAGCAGATTATTTTTGATCAATGCTTTGCTGTGAAGTGCTCTATCGTTTTCCCTCAGTTTGTACGTTTTCTGTCCCAACAGCCCTTAGATGTTCTTGATATTTGAATACTTCTGCTATTAAAATTCTCAGTTCGATTCCAGCTCCTTGTTTCTGTGAAAGGGTTTTCTCCTCCCGAAAACCCATTTTCATGAAACCTCCATCCTGAACATCAGCACTCGCTCCCTTTCTCCAGTAATAACACTGGTTTTAGCTCCCAGTCTTGCACAAGAGGATGGGATATCAGCCATGCTTTGACAGAGTATCCTGTCCACCAAACTCTACGTAGTTCCCACAGTTTTCTGACATCAGGGAGCTATTTATAATGACTTTTGGATAGGCTGTTTCTAGACAGATTATCCCAAACAGCCAGTCTCCCTTGTCCATTTACGTTTATAGCGATCCACGACATCGCCTAGGCTTAGCATCGCTTAATCAGTCCTAATGTTGGTAGATATAGGAATCAGGACACAGGGATAATATTTTGCATGCCCAGGATCACCCAATGTGTTTTTATGCGGAATACAGGATTACACCTGGAGATCATGGTTTCAACAATCAACAATTTAAAACACACGAGCCCATGTTGATCCTTGCATCGTCTTAGCATAGCTTTTTTCAAATATCTTCAGTTTTCTGCGAAATACTTCGTTTTCCCGTTGGAAAATATGGGTGCCCCCCTCTCTGTCCACTCGCCTTCGCATTGACCTTGCGTCCCCGCGTTCAGCTTCACAAAAGTGAGGTCTGATTCCCACTAAAGTGCCCAGAATCTGCCTTGGACGCACCCCCGAGGATTCGACCATATTTTCTCTCTGGATGAGAGCAGACAACCTCTTCTCAATACTGAATGTTACATCCCTAGGGCACCCGGGCAGCCCCTCATAAACTCGCATCACATATTGTAGCCGAGGTTATGAAGAGGATAGAGAAACGTTCTAAGAAGCCTGACCTTTCTCTCACTTGGTATTTACCCTTTTACTTCCCACTGTCTTTTCGGCTGCAGTTTGGACTCTGTCGCAGTCTTGTGGCCCAAAAAAAAGTCATTAATAAGTATATTTAAACCTAGAACGTGGCACTTAGAGAACGCATATTCTGTTGGTCACCCCAAACACTTCTGCAGCTTTCAGTCTTTGTTTATAAGCACAATCGGTACCGACCAGTAACGTCAGCATTAAAGGACACTGAAGCAGGAAGGAACTGAGGGCCAGATTTACTAAGGGTCTTTGGCCCATATTTATACTTTTTGACGCAAAACTGCGCCAACGCAGTTTTGCGTAAAAAAAGTTAGCGCCGGCTAACGCCATTCCGAAGCACCATGCGGGCGCCGTATTTATTGAATGACGTTAGCCGCCGGCGCTGTCTGGTGTGCGTTAAAAAAAACGACGTACACCAGGCAGCGCCGGCGTAGGGGGAAAATGGCGTATGGGCGTCCAGAAATGGTGCAAGTCAGGCTGAGGCAAAAAAATCGCCACAACCCGATTTGCGCCATTTTTTTACGACGCCCATCCCCCATTGAAATGACTCCTGTCTTAGCAAAGACAGGAGTCATGCCCCCTTGCCCAATGGCCATGCCCAGGGGACTCCTGTCCCCTGGGCATGGTCATTGGGCATAGTGGCATGTAGGGGGGCACAAATCAGGCCCCCCTATGCCACAAAAAAAAAAAAAAAAAAACTTACCTGGACTTACCTTAATGTCCCTGGGGTGGGTCCCTCCATCCTTGGGTGTCCTCCTTGGGTGGGCAAGGGTGGCAGGGGGTGTCCCTGGGGGCAGGGGAGGGCACCTCTGGGCTCATTCTGAGCCCACAGGTCCCTTAACGCCTGCCCTGACCCAGGCGCTAAAATCCGGCGCAAATGCGGGTTTTTTAGTCCCGCCCACTCCCGGGCGTCATTTTTGCCCGGGAGTATAAATACGACGCATATGCATCGCAGTCATTTTTTAAGACGGGAACGCCTACCTTGCATATCATTATCGCAAGGAAGGTGTTCACGCAAAAAAATGACGCTAACTCCATGAACTTTGGTGCTAGACGCGTCTAACGCCAAAGTATAAATATGGAGTTAGTTTTGCGTCTAATTTGCGTCGAAAAAAACGACGCAAATTCGGCGCAAACGGAGTATAAATATGCCCCTTTGTATTTACTTTCCAGTGCAGAATGTACTTTGTGCTTGAAAGGTGCCCTTTATACCTCAAATTGCGCAAGGGGTATTACTTGGGAGTAAATTGTGTGATTCAGGGCAAGCATCCACAGGGGCATATTTCCAACCCCTTAGCGCCACTGAAGCAGCGCTTTTTGTGACACTCTGGTGGCGCTGTGCACTGCGTCATATTTACGAGGCAGCATTAAGCCACTTTTCGTGGCTTAACACCACCTTGTAAATATGGCCCCTTCACATGCAGCACTTTGCGTGGAATGAGTGTGCAATGGATGTTGCTGTGGGTGTTCCACAGCAACACCCATTGCATTTTGATACTGAAACAGATTTATGAGATTTTGTAAACCTTAGGCAGCGCCAAAATCTAACGTCACCCCAGGTGTGGCATTAGCACGGCGCAATGAGGAAAAATGATTTAATTTCTCCTAGTTTTTTGCTCTTTCAGTACTCTGTGACTGATTTGCAAGTTGCTATTCTCTTGTACATCTGGCTTCTGTTTTTATAGCTATGCTTTCTGTACAAATTCAATGATAGACAGCATTCACACACCTGTGCACCATGGCACAATTTGTGTGTGGTGCTAGGCACCAGAGAGGGGTAGTGAGCAGCAGCAGGCCATTTTTTAAAATAAATTGGGCTCTGTACTCCTCCTTCCCCTGCCCCCTTGCACAATGCATCTCAGCAACTTGGTTGCTTGGTGTATTGTACTATCAAATAATACATCTACTCCAAGCTGTTTTACATATTGCACAAACTGTGGGTAGCATATCTCTAGGCATTTGGGCCTCAATGGATAAAAAATAAAGGGAACTGTTTGCACCTAAAGCAAAGGTGGTTGGTGGAACTAAGGGATGCTCATAGATTGTGAAAGCTGCAAACTATGCAACCTCACAAGAACCTATCACAGACCCAGTAGGGTTTGGGGCCAGATTTATTGAGGTTTTATGTCACCCTTGCGCCACACAATGGAAAGCCACTTTATGTGGACCTGTATGACTTGTGTAAGAAATGGGGTATTTGGTTGGCAGTCAGGTTACCCCCTGTCCAAGCAAGGACCCTCACTCTAGTCAGGGCAAAGAAGAAACACACCTGGTTAATCCCCACTCACTCCCTTGGTAGCTTGGCATGAGCAGGCAGACTTAACTCAGAAGCAATGTGTGAAGTATTTGTACCAACACACACGGTAATACAGTGAAAACACTACAGAATGGACACCACACCAGTTTAGGAAAATAGGTACTATTAATCTAAATCAAACAAGATCAAAATGACAAAAATCCAACATACACAAGTTAAAATATGAATTTTCAAAAGAAAAAGGGTCTTACTCCATAGAAAACAATGGAAACGATGATTTTGCACAAAGTACCTGGTTAGCTTCAAAAATAAAGCCGTACGGGTGAGCGTGCATCGGAAAAGGCAGTGATGCATCGATTCCTTCCTCACAAATGAGGTCGCGTGTCGTTTCTTCTCCGGTCGGGTCAGTGATGCGTCATTTTTCTCCCTCACAAGAGAGCAATGCGCAGATTTCCGGACAGGTCACCTCGGATCGACGCAGAGTTGGGTTGACTCCCAGGGATAATGCGTGGAAAATCCTGTCGAACAGTGTTAGAAAAACACGCTGCGTGGGGTTTTCTTTGTTATCAGCAGTCTCAAGCGGGTGTTGCGCGTCACTTCTCCAGCTGCATTGCATTGATTTCCCAGTCGCAATGCAGGTGGAGCATTGATTTTAGCCACAAAGCCAGCGGTGCGTCGTTTATCAGTCCCGTTGCTGATGGTGAGTGGAAAGATTCCCTGCACTGCAATCTGTGCATGGATTTCCAGCTCTTGTTCTGCCAGCTTCACCTTTCAAGGACCAAAGGACTGGATAGGGCATCACTTGGCAGGGCAGGAGTCTCAGCAGAGAGTCCAGGTGCTGGCAGAGGAAGTCTTTGATGGCCCTGAGACTTCAAAACTGGAGGCAAGCTCAGTTCAAGCACTTGGAGATTCTTCACAAGCAGAAATATACCACAAAATCCAGTCTTTGTCCCCTTTCACAGGCAGAAGCAGCAATGGCAGGATAGCCCATCAAAGCACAGTCAAAGGCAGGGGCAGCGCTTCTCCTCAGCTCTTCAACTCTTCTCCTTGGCAGAGGTTCCTCTTGGTTCCAGAAGTGATCTACTTTTCAGGCTTTTTGGGTCCAATACTTATACCCCTTTCTGCCTTTGAACTAGGCCTGCTTCAAAGGAAAGTCTCTGTGGTTCACAAGACACTGCCTTGCCCAAGCCAGGCCCCAGACACACACCAGGGGTTGGAGACTGCATTGTGAGAGGGCAGGCACAGCCCATTCAGGTGTAAGTGACCACTCCTCCTTCCACTCGAGCACAGATGGCTCATCAGAATATGCAGGCTACACCCTAGCTCCCTTTGCCTCACTGTCTGGAGGGGATTCACAAACAGCGCAACTGTCAAACTGACTCAGACATGGAACCCTCAAACAGGCAGAGTCACAGAATGGTTTAGGCATGAAAATGACTACTTTCTAAAAGTGGCATTTTTAAATTAATCTAAAAACCAACTTCAATAAAAGATGTATTTTAAAATTTTGAGTTCAGAGACCCCAAACTCCAAATTTCTATCTGCTCTCAAAGGGAATCTGTACTTTAAAGTTATTGAAAGGCAGCCGCCTTGTTAACCTATGAGAGAGATAGGCCTTGCACCAGTGAAGACTGAATTTAGCAGTATTTCACTGTTAGGACATGTAACACACACCAGTACATGTCCCACCTTTAACATACACTGCTCCCTGCCCAAGGGGCTACATTGGGCCTACCTTAAGGGTGCCTTGCATGTATGAAAAGGGAAAGTTTAGGCCTGGCAAGTGGGTACACTTGCGAAGTCGAATTGGCAGTTTAAAACTGCACACACAGACACTGCAGTGGCAGGTCTGAGCCATGTTTACAGGGCTACTCATGTGGGTGGCACAACCAGTGCTGCAGGCCTACTAGTAGCATTTGATTTACAGGCCCTAGGACCTCTAGTGACCTTCACTAGGGACTTACTAGTAACTCAAATATGCCAATCATGGATAAGCAAATTGCACATACATTTTACATAGGAGCACTTGCACATTAGCACTGGTCAGCAGTGGTAAAGTGCCCAGAGTATCAAAAACAGCAAAAACAGAGTCCAGCACACATCAACAACCTGGGAAGCAGAGGCAAAAAGTTAGGGGAGACCACGTCAAGGATGCCAAGTCAAACAGTTTGATTAATCTGGAGTATTACAAGACAGAGCAAATCCCTTCCTGTATTACTTTGCCCCAGGGAGGTGTTACATCAGTGCAGTGTGGGTGTTTCCATGCATCCACCCTTGTATTTTGGCACATTCCCTGGTTTTCCATTTATGGAATATGTAGGAATGGTGGAACATTTGATAACAGCACTTTTTCTACTGTTCTGAAGCATTTCCTAGCTAATTAACCATTAATTTAATTAACCACTAATTAACCATTCTGCAGCACACGTCGAAAGAGGGAAATGCCTCTCAGGATTTTTTTGTGCAGGAAGGTGTGCCATCCTTCAAAAAAACAATTCTGCTTACAACACAGGTACCTTAGCACCATGACGCAAGGATGCCTGTGTTGGCGCTAGGCAGACAAAAATGCACCAATGCTAGCAAATGACAGGAGTGCATGGTGCATTCCTGCCCTTTCTGTTTCACACAGCGCAGCAAAGGGGCTCTCTGTGTTGCGCTCCATGAAAACATGATAAATATGGGCCTTGCTGTTTACTGAGTGTGCAACTTGCCATTCATTCTGCTTTGTACACATCAGATTTTGGCTTTACATGCTGATATTGCCTGTTATAATGTATTATAAGGTTAACAAGCAGCACATTTGTTTAATTTCCCCATACGTTTTGCTCCCAGTTTGACCTGGCAAAAGAAATTGGCTTGATATAACCCTTGTTACTGTAATCTGTGCCTAATCTTTTAACACTTGAAAAAAACTTCTGCCCTTGTACCCTGGTCTCCTCACTCACGCTAATTAGGCCACCAGTTCCATGGGTGGTAAGGATCACCAAATTACTGGTGGACCCTGCCCTGGTCATATGAGCAGGCAAATTGATGAGCAATTTCAAAATATTGGGGGCAACAATGACTCCACTTAGCTGCACATCTCTCCAATTTTATCAGATCGTTTATACACTTTCAATGTGCTCTAACACTGTAACACATCTGTTGCCATGATGTGTAGGCTGGAATCGGAAAAACCTAGACCAGTTAGTATCAAAACGAAATAATAGTGGTGCACACTAAAAATCAATTACTAAGGTTCAGGTTGTTAGACTGGTATTTATTATAACCATAAAAATAATCCAATTAAGTACACAGATTTCACAGAGAAATGAGTAAACAATATATCAGTTCTTAGACATCAAGGTGTAGATCATTGTGTTCCTTTTGTTTACTACATCAGTTAGAAAAAATACTCTTTACAAATGTTCATGCTCGTATTTTTTGTAATCTCGTACATTTCCATAATTTCAAACATTTGGAGCAAGCTAACAGCTTGTACAAAATTTTATTTTTATAAGCAATGATTGGAGATTTCAAGCTGTTTAGCCTTTATAAATTTTCAGGCAATGATTGAAGAGTTCAGCTGACACGTGTTTCGTCCCACTACAGGACTTCCTCAAGGCTTATTCTTGATATTAAGTACATTTTAGCCAAAAAACAGCCACTTGTACTTTATTTAGAATGATTCAGCGCAATTCAAATTATGCGCAATGAGTATTTCCATATTTCAGTGCTCCTGTGTCGAGGACGCAACCATTACATCCTCGGCACTGAGCTCAGAGGGAGAGCTAGCGCTCCCTCTGTGGGCTTCCCTCCCACCCCCCCAAGGCAGGGATGGAAAGGGAAGCCCTTCCCCTTCCACCCCGCCCTCCCCAGTGACGTCTGATGACATCAGCGCACATTTGTATGCTGACCTCTTCAGAGGCCATTTCCCCATCGCGCTGGAAGCTCTGCTTCCAGCACGATCGCTGAGAGGCTTCAGAGGGAAGGAAAGGAATTTCCTTCCCTTTGAAGTCTCTCAGAGCATTTCATAAAGCGATCCGGATTCTGAAATGCCCACTAGACACCAGAGATTTGTTTTGAAAAAGAAATTGGTATGAGGGAAAGCGGCCCCTTGGGCAAGGGTCGCTCCCCAGGGGGCAATTTTCTTAAAGGCCTTTTCTGCCCCCCGGGGGCAGATCAGCCTATTGTTATTAGGCCGATCTGCCTCCAGGGGGGCAGAAACCACTAGGCGCCAGGGATCTTTTTTTTTAGACTTGGGGAGCGACCCAATATGCAAAGGTCGGGTCGCTCCCCTACTGGGCACATTATATTTAGGCCATTTCTATCCCCCTTGGGGACAGATCGGCCTACTTTTATGAGGCCAGTCTGCCCCCAAGGGGGGCAGAAACCACTAGACACCAGGGAGGTTTTTTTTATGGTGAATTCACGAAAGGGGAGCGACCCCCTAGGCAAGGGTCGCTCCGTGGGGGGGGGGCACATTTATTTTAGGCCATTTCTATCCCCCCCGGGGGCAGAAACCTCTAGGTGCCCGGGATCATTTTTTTAGTTTAAAAAAAAAAAAATTATTTGGGTTTTTTAGAGGCAAGGGTCGCTCCCCTGGAGGGCAAGTTGTATTTAGACCATTTCTGCCCCCCTTTTTTTGCACCAATTTCACACAAGGCGAGTGACCCCTTAGGCAAGGGTTGCTCCACAGGGGGGCACATTTATTTTAGGCTATTTCTGCCCCCCCGGGGGCAGATCAGCCTATTGTTATTCAGCCGATCTGTCCCCGGGGGCAGAAACCTCTAGGCGCCAGTGATAATTTTTTTCCTGTTTTTTAGAGGTGGGGAGCGACCCCTTAGGCAAGGGATGCTCCCCAGGGGGGCAAGTTGTATTCAGACCATTTCTTCCCCCCTTGGGGGCAGATCGGTCTATTTTTGTTAGGTCAATCTGCCACCGAGGGGGGCAGAAACCAGTAGGCACTGGGGATTTTTTTTTTGTGCCAATTTCACGCAAGGGGGCTGACCCCTTAGGCAAGGGTCGCTCACCGGGAGTGGGGTCAAATGTATTTTAGGCCATTTCTGCCCCACCTGGGGGCAGATCGGCATATTTCTATTAGGCCGATATGCCCCCGGGGGAAGAAACCACTTAGGCTGCAGTTTTCTTTAGGGGGGCAGCCCCTTGGGTAAGGGTTGCTCCCCACTGTTGGCCATATCTGCCTATTTTTGGAAGGCCCATCTGCCCCCAAGGGGGGGGCAGAGAGCCCACCAGAGAACAGGGAAGTTTTTATTACTAAATAATACCCCCCCCAAATAAAGGGGGCAAAAGTTGTTCTGCCCATCAGTGGGCAGATGGGGCAATTACCCCTGATCCACACCTAGGGGGGCAGAAAGTCTACTAGTTGTCAGGGAATTAAAAAAAGAAAAAAAACAGTGGTGTGGTGCCTCCCAACCAGTATGGGCCTGGTTATGCCCCCACCCCAACTGAAGGGGGTAACATTCTTTCAGCTCTTTCTCACACTCTAAAACATCTTATCCCACAGCAAGCAAGAAGTCATTTGATTATTCTGGGTTTTGGTTTTACATTTGGGCCATGAGAGCTTGGCTAACTCTCAAAAGCGTCCCACTTGGAATGGTGAGGGCTGCTCTTTATGGACTTTGGGACACTGCCATGTAGAAAAAAACCACAAGACCTAGACACATCTGAAAACTAAACAACTGGGTGATTCCAGGGTGGTGTGTTTCACATGCACCCCGCACCATTTTCTTACCCACAATGCCCTGCAAACCTCCTACTTTGCTGGAAATCACACATTTTTCCCACGTTTTTGTGATGGAACCTTCCGGAATCTGAAGGAATCCACAAAATTCCTACCACCCAGCATCGTCTCATCTATACCGATAAAAATTCTGCTGCACTTGTCAGCCTACAAATGTTTTTTTTCAAACTGCCCTTTTGGACCCGCTTTGGTTCCCCCTCAATTTTGACATGTTTTTGGCTCCCCCCTGTCACAAGCACTTGGCACAACTACACAAATGAGGTATCATTTTTACCAGGAGACTGAGGGGAACGTTGGGTGGTATGAAATTCGTCCCGATGCGGTGATCCCACACAGAAATGAGGGAAACATTAGATTTTTTAGCTAAATTTCAGGTTTTCTGAGGATTCTGGGTAAGAAAACATTGGGGGATCTATGCAAGTCACACCTCCCTGGAATCCCTCGGGTGTCTAGTTTTCATAACTGTCTGCGTTTGGTAGGTTTCCCTAGATGGCTGTTGAGCCCAGGACCAAAAACGCAGGTGCCCCGGCAAAAACAGGTAGTTTTGTATTTGATAGTTTTGCTGTGTCCAGATTGTGTTTTGGGGCATTTCCTTTAGCGGGCAGTAGTTCTACCCACAAAAGTGAGGTTCCATTTTTATTGGGAGACTTGGGGGAACGCTAGGTGAAAGGAAATTTGGGGCTCCTCTCTGATTCCAAAACTTTCTGTCACCGAAATGAGAGGAAAAAGTGTTTTTTTGGCCGAATTCTGAGGTTTGCAAAGGATTCTGGGTAACAGAACCTGGTCAAAGCACCACAAATCACCCAATCTTGGATTCCCCTAGGTGTCTAGTGTTCCAAACTGCACAGGTTTGCTAGGTTTTCTTGGGTGCGGGCTGAGCTAGAGGCCAAAATCCACAGCTAGGCACTTTGCAAAAAACTGCTCTTTTTTCTTTGTGAAAATGTGATGTGTCCATGTTGAGTTTTGGGGCATTTCCTGTTGCGGGCGCTAGGCCTACCCAAGCAAGTGAGGTACCATTTTTATCGCAAGACCTGGGGGATCACAGAATAGCAAAACAAGTTTTATTGTTCCTTTTCATTCTCTACATTTTTTCCTTCCAAATGTAAGACAGTGTGTAAAAAAGACGTTTATTTGAGAAATGCCCTGTAATTCACATGCTAGTATGGGCACCCTGGAATTCAGAAATGTGCAAATAACCACTGATTCTCAACACCTTATCTTGTGGGCGTTTTGGAAATACAAAGGTTTTCTTGATACCTATTTTTCACTTTTTATATTTTAGCAAATGAATTGCTGTATACCTGTATAGAATGAAAACCCATTGGAAGGTGCAGCTCATTTATTGGCTCTGGGTACCTAGGGTTCTTGATGAACATACAAGCCCTATATATCCCCGCAATCAGAAGAGTCTAGCTGACGTAACGGTATATTGCTTTAAAAACTTTGACATCACGGAAAAAAGTTACAGAGTAAAAGGTGGAGAAAAATTGCAGTTTTTTTCACCTCAATTTCAATATTCTTTTATTTCAGCTGGTATTTTCTGTAGGAAACACTTGTAGGGTCTACACAAATGACCCCTTGATGAATTCAGAATTCTGTCTACTTTTTAGAAATTGTTATCTTTCTGGGATCCAGCATTGGTTTCTTTCCCATTTCTGTCACTAACTGGAAGAGGCTGAAAGCACAAAAAATAGTAAAAATGGGGTATGTCCCAGTAAAATGTCAAAATTGTGTTAAAAAAGGGGTTTTGTAATTCAAGTCTGCCTGTTCCTGAAAGCTGGGAAGATGGTGATTTGACCACCGCAAACCCTTTGTTGATGCCATTTTCAGGGAAAAAACCACAAGCCTTCTTCTGCAGCCCTTTTTCCCCATTTTTTGAAAAAAATGAACTTTTCGCTGTATTTTGGCCAATGTCTTGGTCTCCTTCAGGGGAACCCACAAAGTCTGGGTACCTCTAGAATCCCTAGGATTTTGGAAAAGAAGGTTCGCAAATTTGGTGTGGGTTGCCTATGTGGAGAAAAAGTTATGAAGGCCTAAGCGCAAACTGCCCCAAATAGCCAAAAAAAGGCTCGGCAGAGGAGGGGAAAAGCCCTGGCAGCAAAGGGGTTAATAACAGTCTACAGTTTAGATGCTCAAAGGTATGTACCTGTATTTCCGTCGCTCTACGTGAGGCCCAAAGTGGCACCTCCGGCTGCAGTGGGGACTTTTTTTGGAAACTGAAATGATGGCGAATTTAGTACAGCAAATCATTCACTGATGCCTTTTAAAGAAAAAAGTCACTTTTATCTGGAGCACGTTTTGCTCATTTTTCCCAAAAAACTCAGGATTTAGCTATAGTTTGCCTATTTTGTCGGTCTCCTCCGGGAAAATGCACAAACCCAGAGTACCTTTAGAATTAGAATCTCCACGATGTTAGGTAAAAAGGACACTCATTTGGCATGGATACTTTCTGTGGAAAAAAGTTATTGAGCCTTGAGAGGGAACTACCCCAGAAAGCTAAAAAAAAGGGCTCAGCACTGGGAGGGAAAACGTCCCAGCAGTTAAGAAGTTAACTCCACACCCACATACCTTCACAATACAAATACTGATAAAGAAAAACCTTAGTAAACCTTTATTTATTTATTTCCACTTACCCCAACAATATTTTAGTGCTGAATAAATAGGGCCCACATTACTTTGTAGTCAATATTCTGGTGGAATGATGGTATGCAGGGGTGAATTAGATGAAATGGGTTATCCTCCTCTAAGTGCATGGTAAGAGACCAAGGCAATAATGAAACCATCCCTTCTTAAACATGTGAATGTGTGCAGTGGTTAAACTCTGCATGTTGGTTCAGAGTAAGGGTCTGGGTCTTAAGGCCCTACACCTGAACATTGTCAGCTATGACAGTGTTATTGACCAATGGATCTTGCATACTTCTAAAAAATGAAGTATGTGGTTGCCTAGCAGAGTCTTTTGAAATGTTTGTTGATCCTGTGTTTCTCATTTCAGGTGTTCTTCATCTGGACTGTAGTGGAATCATGCTGCCGTGGATTTGTGTTTCCTTGTCTCCTTGTAGTTGGGATCAGCCTCAGCAACCAGAAGTGTTTCTGTTAGTCTTGAAGACAATGTCCTCTGCTGTTGTTTCTGATAGTTGCTATCCCAGTGCCGCTTACGATGAGAGTATGTCTGTTCTCACATTTCCCGTGCACCCATGTATCCTTGTTCCCTTGTTTTACAAGTTGTATTTGAGTTACCATTCCCCAAGGTCCCCTGTGCTCTGACTCCGAGCCCCCCAGGGGTTCTTGATGCTCTGTATCCCAGAATTCTTAGGACAGGTGAATTGATGTTGAAAGTCAGAAAAAGACAGGGGGAGCAATGTGGCAACACAAACAGGTACACACCTAGCCAGGGACAGAGCAGGAGAGCAAATCATTGATCTACTATCTTTAACAAATTAGGAGTAGCTCTGCTGCTATGCTGTCTATGACATGCTCCTGAGGAATGTTCCACTGAATGAGAAAAAGGCTGATTTAGCAGGGTACAAATTCATGAATTACACATATTTCAAGGCAAGCACTCATACACCAGGCAGCGGTTTTGTGTTTACTGTTGGATGCATTTATATTTGTGATTCAGAGACATTTTCAAGGCATGGGCAAAGAGGACAATTGTCCAAGGTTTCAAGCCATCCAGGGGCCACTTGGAAAGTGGTGTTTCTCTCTCTCTTTCTCATATTCATCAGTTTCTGTAGCTCAGCTTACCTCCCTAACTCAACCTCTGACTCTCTCCACCCAGAGGCATCTTACGGATTTGGGGGTGAGACACATTTCATCATTTCTTAGCAACATCATTCAAAGTTGTTCAGAACAGGAGCCCCCAAATGGCCTGCCTGGGGTGTAAACAAACCTTAAGATAACACTGATATGATCTATCTCTATGTTTATGTCAAACTATGACCCTACCATGCATAAGCAAGCAATCAATCAGAATTTGCAAACAGCGGCTACTAACCTGTGAGAGTCTCAAGGTGGTGGGGGGAGGGGCCTCATCCAAAGAGGCACGTCTTGAGGTTCTTCCTGAAGATGGTGAGCGACGGGCTTTGTCTGAGGTGCAGGGGAAGGTTGTTCCAGCACTTCACTACAGCATAGGTTAAAGATCGTCCTCTGGTGGTGGTTTTGCGGATGTGAGTGATGGTGGCCAGAGCCATCTGGGTGGAGTGGAGGGATCTGGCGTGGGTGTGGAAGGAGACGGGTGGTTCAGGTAGGCTGGTCCTGCGTTGTGTAGGGCCTTGTACGTGTGGGTGAGAAGCTTGAAGTTGATTTGCTTCTCGACCGGTAGCCAGTAGAGGGTCCTCAGGTGTTGGGAGATGTGTTCTCACAGTCTCCCCATGCTCCGAAGAATCTTCAAATGGCTCCCCATAAGCATGTGAAAAACAGTCATGCAAGCGATCATCACAAGCCGGCTGTACTACGGCAATGCACTATATGCAGGAACCACCATCGAACTCATGAGAAGGCCCAAGGCAATACAGAAGTCAGCGGCCAGACTGATCCTCAACCTTTCCAAACAGACCCACATCACCCAATACCTGAGGAAACTCCACTGGCCCTCCGTCCAGAAAAGATGCCTATTCAAGTTACTGACACACGCCTACAAAGGCCTCCATTACAAAGGACCAGCATACATGAAGAACAACTTGAACTTCCACCAACCATCAAGAAACCTACACTTCGTCTCCCTCACCCTGGCACGGACACGCACATCTGTTGCAGACAACTCTGAGGCCATTCCTTCTCTCACCTCACTGCCAAGTCCTAGAACGCCCTCCATCTCCACCTCCAAACATCACCCATGCTGATGAACTTCAGGAAGAGTCTCAAGACCTGGCTTTTTGACTAAGTCCAACAACGCAGCACCTGGATACCCTCACGGGTGACAAACAACACTCCACAAATATTGATTGATTGATTCACATGAAAAATAAAATGGTATTGAATTTATTACCATTTTATTTTTCATCAACCTGTCCCGAACCGACTGTCAGGGCAGGGCAGGGCCTGCTGGATGGCAGCAGCAGAGAGGAGTGATGGGCTACCTGTGCACTTAAGTTTAAAGTGTGCATGTCCCTTTGGCTGACTGTCTTGCGAAGGCCAGCCAGACATGCACACTTTAAACCTCTTTAAGCCAGCTGTCGTACAACAGAGCAAGCAGAGGCCTCCAGTGCCCTCTGGAGCGCTGAGAGAGACCACTCTCTCCAATCATGGTGCTTCTTTCATGTTGGTTAACAGCATGGGACCAGTGTCAGTGTTGGTTAAGGGAGTTGGCTGGGGTCTGAGCTGAACACTGGACTGTAGCAAGGAGGTGGACGTGTCATGCACGCAGTATGTAAGGTAAGTGAACTTTTTTTTTTTTGGTCCACTCGATAGTGCATGCATCCACCCACCACCCATTTGCCTACCCCACCACTCTCCATAGATGTCAGTCGCCACTAGGCACGTCACCGTATGAAGGTGAAAAACCCCTCTGGCACTTATTGAATTTAAATCAGTGTTAATTAATAATCAGCTAGTGGTGTGCTTCACACCTGGCATGGCCACTCAGTGTACGAAGAGATCTACATGTTGCTGATAATGGGCCCAGTCACCAGCCTGAACTTATTTGACATCATCTGAAAGAACAGTCCTCCGTCATGGTTCTTTTCAAGGAAGCTTGTATTGACATTAGGAGGCTTCATAGCTTTATTTGGCAGCTGAGAGTTTTGGCTGCCCACAGTTTCTTAATATCATTCTGATGTGACAGCGTTCGGGTCTGTCTGACTCTATTCTCTTGGCGCAGGCAGGCTAAGAAGCTAACAAAGAGCTTTGCTCCTATTTGCGGCGCCAATCACTTCCCCTTCGCAGGCTTGGCTATTACAGATGCGCTTCTCCCTCACTGCACATGGCTGCCCTTGTGAGATTAAAGCGGCTGTACTTAAAGACTCTGAAGTCAACAGAGGTCTGACGTGGGCTCTCGTCTGCGTGAAGAAAAGAGCTCAGGTGCAGCCCGGCGCATCGTTATTCAGCACGCAGGAAGAATTATGCATGTATTTATGTTGATACAGAGTTGGTGGCAGCTCTTGAGGACAAAAACATAAAGTTTAGTTCCTTGGTTTAGTCATAACAGGAAGAGAAAGGCACAATGTCATACATGTGTGTGGGATGTCGTGGTCCAGGGTAGAGTCTTATGTACACTGCATGTTTGGGGTGCTATAACCTGACACCCAGTCCAGTGCAGGGCCAGAATGGTAATTCTGATTACTTAGGCATTTTTTTGGGAGGCCTCAGGCTAGTTAGCGAGCAGCTTTCAAAGTAAACTGGGCCGCCAAGATCCCACCTTGATTACATTCTAGTTCCAGTCTCACTGCGTGTGAAGTTGGTTAGAAAATGCTTCACATGGCCAGTTGTTTCCAGTCCAGCCCTAGTCCAATGTCCAATGTACACAACATGGGTTTGGCATAGTGGCCTCAGACGGTGTCTCATTTACACTATGAGTTCCTATGTTTAGCCCCAGATAAAGTATACTATAAAAATTGAATGTTATAGATGAGAGAGCATAACGTGGCTTCGCCATTACGTACATAACAGAAGGAGAGAATTGGATGTATTCAATATCATATATAATGGGTGCTTAATGGTATTCAAGTAAACAAACAGAATCACAATAATGCACTGAAATGCATTTATGAATAAGGAATGATTATATGCAAATCATATGTGTGCAATATTATTCCTTGAACGAGTATTGTATTTTTTAGTAAATCGATATTTTCATAGTTGTTCCTCATTTATACTGTTTTAAGTGAAATGCGCGTATAACCATGTATTTGAATGTGCATTAAGAATCAAGCCAACGTAACCTGGGAAAGAGGCCTGAAAATGTTTCTTTGTGTTTAATCTTCAATGTGAAAGTTTGTTTTTGATGTGGATTTCATTATTTGTAGGTGCATCAGCAAGCCTTCTTTTAATGAAAAACGTATTGTTAGTTATATATAAGGGGCATGTGGAGATGGATTGCCAACGAAGGGAGTATTAATGAGGAGCTGTGTAGGAGAGCTCCCTCCGGATTCCTGAAGGCGAGAACAAATCCAAGGTCAATGATGGCTGAACCAAGAGATGAAACACTAATTAAAGGATACCATTCACAACTGTGCCCAGACTATGGAAAGTTACTGGTGGTGACGTCAGCTATTTGAAGTGTGAAGGGATAATAGTGTTTTAGTTAGTTAGAGATTCAGACCCTCTTTGCCCCTTGACTTGAGTGGACCTCTAGAAACTTAGAGAAGTTCAGATCTCTGTTTCTTAATTGATTGGCTGATGTGTCTTTATGCTACACACATCTCTCTTGCTGAAACTTCTACTAAGGTTTCTGTGGTGCTCACACCTTGCTTTATTTCCAAGATTACAAATTTAGGTCATTTTAGGGTTCCCAGTGGTTCATTAGAGTAGTTGGGTAGTTGTAGGGTCAATGGTAAGCAGTAGAACCAATGCTTGATCTCAGAGCACCAAGTGGTCTTTATTATTTTCTGCACTGATGCTACTGAAGTCTTGTTTTGTTTAATGTTGGTGTGTTTCAACTTTGTTCAATTATTTAATTGAACTCATATATATGTTTGGCTTTGAATGTGTAATACATTTTTTAAACTTTCAGTTTGCCTCCAAGAATCTATGTGTGACCAAATGGGTTACACTGTAATTTTGTGTTGAATGGTTTAATTTGTTTCTCTTCACCCCTCGGAACTTAGAAAAGATTCATCAGGCCCAGAAAATTAGAAATAGTGCTAGATGTCAGAGCATAGCATTAGACTGAGTGTTATGAACATCTGAAGTTCGAGTGTTATTGTTTCAAATGAAGTCAAATGGACAGTAAGAAGTTTGGGTGTCATATCCTGTGGTACACTATCAGGCTGTGTGTTTTTTTTTGTCATAGATAGAATCTTATGGTGTGCCATGAGGTTTGGGTGTCATAACAGAAGAGACTAATTACACTGTCCTATTTTTGTGTACTTATGGTCACAAATGAAGACTTCTGCACTATTAGGTTTTGGTGTTCCAGCTTGGGACAGAGTCCCACGTGCACAAGAAGGCTTGTTGTCATGATAGCCTCACACAGAGATGGGTACACTATGAGGCCTGGGTGTTAGAGTCTCAGATAGAGTCTGATGTTTGCTAGGATCTTGGGGGTTATAGCCTCTGACAGTCGCTTACACATTATAGGCTTGTTACTTTAGCCTCAGGGGTATTCTTTTTTATCTATGTGGTTTAGGGGTTAGGTGGTATAGCCCCAGAATTAGCATAATGTACAGTGTGAGGTTTTGGTGGTGCTACCTCAGAGTCTCATGTATTCCGTGAAGCTTGGCTGCTATAGCCTCAGACGGGGTATCATCTATACCCTGAGGTTTCTGTGTTATCGTATCTTCAGAGAGAGTCATGAACAATGTGAGTTTTAGGTGGTATAGCTCCAGAAGGAGTCCCCTGCACCCACCAAGATTGTGGTGTCATAGCCTCAGAGCCTCATATTATATGAGTTTTGAGTGAAAAGACTCCGTTGGAGTCTATTGTACACCATGAGATTTAGGTGCTATGGCCTGAGATGGGTTTTTATGTGTACTGAGAGGTGTGGATGTTACAGCCTCCGATGTAATCTCATGTACACGTAGATCCTCAAGTACACCCTGAGGTGTGTGTGTTATAGACTGATGTGTAGCCTCATGCACGCATGGAGTCTCAAGTAAACTATGAGGGTTTGGTGGTATATGCTCGAAGTTGTCCCATATCCTCCATAAAATGTTGATCAGATGGCTTCGCGCGCACTCCAGTCTGCAGTTTTGGGTGTTCCTGAAGAGTTGTCTGTAGAATTGTGAGTTTGTGTTATTTTTGTTATTTGAAGAATAAATGCTTTGCACTTATGAAAGAACAGACGCTAGCTAACATAGCAACTGTAGACCTCGTACTCTATTTTATTTGTGACATTTGCTATTAATGTTTTGTATCACATGGACAAATTTGTAGTTGCATACCTCTGTAAATTAATGTATGAATGTATTTTCACAGGTAAGACAGCAATCTTCATGAGGATAATAAATTCCTGGTCAAGGACAATTGTACATGTTTAAGGTTTCAGCTAGCTGTTTTAACAGAATCTCAGAAAATGTTGCAATATTTGTTCTGGTAAAGATAGAGTTTATGAGAGGCTCCATATTGTGGGATTATGAGAGACACTTGTAATGTATTTTCTTGCAGCTGTTTCACTCTAAATACGTCTGATTGGTTGATTCTTTGGGAACTGTGTACAGAATGTATGAAATCCACTATTCAGAACTTTATAAAAGTATGCTCTTTTTCGATGTGTGAGGAGACATTTCTTACATACCTTAGGATGGGAATTCATGCTGGATTGCTCTCCCATTTGTATACTCTGTATTTTGAAGACATGAACTTTACTGAGTTCTTTAATTGAATCTGTACTCTAACAGAGTTTTCCACTCTGATTTATTGAATAATTGAGTTTTGCTATATTACTTGATTTCAGTATAGAGTATAATATGAAAATAAACCTTTAAGGTTTAAACATTCCCTTGGGACCCGTTCCCCTTTGGAAATGGGTTAGCAACAATTTGAAATTGGTGCTAACTGCGATTGTTTTGCAACCGCATTCACGGTCTCAAAACAATCATACATACCATTCAGATTCGGTATTAGGAAGGGAAACCCTGAACACGCCCCTTTCTAATACCGAATCGTAAAACCCAAATTGGGATTCAGTAACAAGTTACTGAATCGCAGATTGGGCCTTGTACATCCCAAAAAGCATTTCTCTGGTCGTAAACGTGGCGATTCTGCGAATCGGCCCGTTTGAGACTAGAAAAATGCTTTGTACATGTGGCACCAAATCCTAAATATTGTGCTTTAAAACTATTGTAGCAAGAAAATTGATAACAAAATATTGTGAAGTTAAGGCCCATATTTATACTTTTTGACGCAAAACTGCACTGATGCAGTTTTGCGTCAAACATATTAACGCCGGCTAACGGCATTTATTTGCGCTGTGCGGGCGTGAAATTTATACTTTGACGCACGGCGGCGCAAACCACTGGTGTGAGTAATTTTATTTACTCAAACCACTGCATCACGTCGTAAAGGAGAACAACGTTAACGCAGCAAAAATGACTGTGAGCCGGTTTACGACGCCGCAAACCGGATACGCGCCGTTTTGTGACGCAATTGCTTCAAAAAGTGCCGTAAACACTGCAAAATGTGCATAGGAGAGCCAGAATGGATCCCAGATGCTTGCACAGACCCCAGGAAGGTGACAACAGACAAGGAATCAGCCATGAGGACCCACACAAGACCCAGGACAGGGAGAAGAAGAAAAGAAAGTGTTGTTTCAGTGCAGAGGAGCAGGAAATTCTGGTTAAAGAGGTGACGGAACACCAGCACCAACTGTTTGTCACCTTAGAGTTGCCAATCAGTAGGAGAGAGGCAATATGACAACAAATTGTTGACAAGATCAACAGTGTGGCAGAAGTACGGAGAACAGTCATTGAGTGCAAGAAACCCTGGCATGACTGCAAGCGCAGGACCAAGGAAAAGATGTCCAGGAACAGGAAGGCAGCACTGCAGACTGGAGGTGGGAGTCCAGCACATCAGGAGGCCCTGGACCACATGGAGGAGATGGTCGCAGCCATCATCCCTGAGGAGATCGTCACAGGGATTCAAGGACAGGACCGCGCAGACTACCAGGAGACAACGCACATGCAGGGTAAGTCATATGGGGAATTAAAATGCACAAATGTTAACTGTAAGCGGGGGGTGGACATACCTACTATAAAATGCATGTAAGTCATGATATTCAGGGAGTGGAATGGGTAAAGGGGCACGGCAGGGGGGCATTGCCCGTTCTGAGGAAACCTGGGGCACACTACTACACAACACTAACAACCTTTGCATGAGGGTATGCTGCCATGCCAAGGATGTTGCAAAGGTAAAGCCAGGCCATGACGGCAGGGCACAACGTAAAACTGGCAGCACATCACACGTCAGACAGTATTCTCCCTACAGTAACTATGGCCCAGGTAACAACCTCTGGCCATACCTGCAAGTGGAATGTAACATTGACAACAGTTTCCACTACCACCTCTGCTGTGTGTGCAGATCAAGTAGCTAATGGCAGTAACGTCCCCATGGATCAAACACACCCAAATTAGAGGGTTCAGGATGACAATGTTATCAATCCACTGAAATCTAGTCAAATGTTCCATTCCTGTCAAATGTGATTGCCCAAAGATGCTACAAACATCAGCCATTGTCATTAACATTAGGAGGTACACAGCACTAATGTCATACCCATGCTGCATATGTCAGGGTCCACCCTGTGCCTGGGTCACCATAGCTCCAATGACACCATGCAACATCCCAAATGTCATACTGCTCAGACAACAGCATTGAGGGTGAGGACACATTTAACTGTTTACAGAAATACACCTGCACAGTCAGAGGCGGAAATAGAACACTTCTAGGACCATCAGTGCAATCCAGTGTACCACACATTCCCCAACATCAGCAGTCCACTTTACCAATGCTGACATCCATATTGTGTCATAACAAAGCTAGGCATAGTATATGCTATATCTCAACTACATATAGGTGGATGTGAATGATCAGAGACTGGGGCAGGTCCAGATTGTTAAGTGTGGTGCTTGTGCCATCAGAGCACCCACAGCCAGTGAAAGGTCTCACCATGAGAAAGGAAGTAGACGGAGGGTTGAGTAGGACAAGAAGGTGGCAATTTCCAATCTAACCAGAACCAACACCTAGAGGATGTGATGCAGACAAGTCAACAAACTGACCACAATACATGTGACATGCAGGTGGGGCATAGGCCTGGGAGAATGCTAATATGAAAGACAGGAACAATGAACAGGAACCAAAAACACAATGTTAAAGTAATCAGAAGGCAGGCATGTCACATTACAAAGCCCACAACACAGACACACTAATTGTACCGTATCTCATTGCAGAGGATGATGGCTCTCCTGCGGATATGCCTGTCCTGGACTTCCCTGATGACATAGATGACGAGCTGACAAACATCGGCCAGCAGACCCTCCAAGATGTCCTTGAAACCCTCCAGAGCCCACCTTCAGTCACAAGGAGGAGCACAGATACAGCAGCCATCACAGAAGACCCACCCACCATCCCAATTGTACAATCTGCCAGCTCCAACACACTCTGACGACCCTGACACCAGCTTTGAGCGAACTGTATTTGGAGTACAGCGGGAGCTGGCCAAGGAGATGCAGGTGGGGATGCAAAATATGGCAGCCAGCCTAGAGGGGGTGCGTTCATGCATGACGTCAACTGAACAACAGGCAGCAGCTATGCAAGGGCAAACAACAATCATGCAGGAAGTTGAAAAAGGGTTGAAGGAAATCAACACAGCTGTAATAGAGTTGACCCAACACCTACAACAACAATCCTGTCAACGCGTGCACAAATGCAATATTGATCCCCTCAGGGCCGACCTGGCTGCCTACCACCGTGATGTGGCTGCTATTCCTAAGAACCAGCAGCTCCTCCTTGCTGCAGTACTGCCTTAAGACCCCACAGTTAGCAACTACCGGGATGTCTGACTCCACATCTTCAGACACTGAGGTGTGTGTTGCCCCTTCACAACCACCACCACCAATGGCAGAGGGGACAACACACATCAGAAGATGAAGACGTGGAGCAGATCATCTTCACCCGTAAGAGCACCCCGTAGCACTAGGCCCTGCCACATGGCCACCTATTACCAAGGTCCTGTGCTTTGTAACATGCCAGTCTTGCAACAACTGTACTCAAGCACTGTTCTTCAACCCACTGTTTATCTTGTCAGCCTGTCCTGTGAATGTCTCTCACTAACTGATTGGCAAATCCTGTCCCTCTGCACTGTCTGACACTTCACCCCAGCATGTCCAATGACATGTCCTTTTGCACTTGTGTAGCATCACAATGGAAGATGTCACACTAATGGACTCACAATCATGGACAATGTACAGATAGCACTACAGCACTTTTAAATAAATAGCACTTACACAACAACTTTGTCTCTGTGTAATGTGTCACGTCAACCGTGATGTCCATCAGTGATGTTAACCTGAGGTCAATGAGCATTGATTGTCTAGACACCTGACCGGAACGATTATTGGCTGATAACTATGCACAGTGGCCTGGATTGTACCATCATCTGCCCTCCCTGAGGGTTATTTCAGAGCAAAATATAAACTATGCACCAAAATGCTGTGTTGTACAGAATAACGCCTCCTCAAGGGATGTCTAAGCCAGAAAAAAGTACCTTCCATTGTTACTTAAAGTCAAAACATACGCATGTGACATATTTGCCAAATTTGACCTAACACACACCAAACAGCATGAAGGGATGTGTATGAGTTTCCAAACAAATAAGTAACTGTGCTGAACAATGTAACAAATGATAGGTGTGAGTTATGTATACCATACTACATGAGAGCATACTACCACTCACCTCATAAGGATTTGCTGGGACATCAGGCTGCAGGCAGACTTTACACAGTGTCCCCAATACCAAATGTGGTAGCAAAGTTTGCGACATTGAAAACATCCAGAACAAAATAACCACACTTTGGGATCCATAGTAACCGTGAGTGGTGGGTGCAATGGATGGCCGAATCTTAGCTAAGAAGCTTTGGTGTAGCTGCCAATGTAACAGCTCAGTTGGGATATGGTTGCAGCATGGTACACAAAAGCAAATACCAAAGAGACACTGTTCACTCGTGGCAAGGCCCTGATCTACAAGCATGTGACAAATACTGTAAAGGGTTACCTAGATATTTATTAAACAGTAAAAACAGAAGCTAAAACATACTATCTTATACTAAACAAAGATTTTTTTTTGTATATTGATATATATATCTATATTTTTATATATATTTTTATAATTTTTTCATTTTTTAAAACATCAAAGCGCCAACATTGCTCCCCCCACCCACCCACCCACACACATAATAAAAAACAGTTGAAAAAGGTATGAAACCTCCACCCCCCACCCACTACTACTAACTAAACTAACAGCCTATACTAACCTAACACTAAGTCCCCTAAACCCCCTGCGTTAAAGAACTAGGAAAGAGGAGGGAGGGGAGGGAATCTTATCGGAGTAGAAGCCTACAAGTTGGCCCTCCTCAGGGTCTTTTTAATGGCATGCACCCTCTGGTTAACTTGTGCCACCTCCTGCTGCAGTCTGGTCATTTTCCGCAGGACACGGTCCAAGTTCCTTTGTATCTGGGCAAAAGCTGCAGGGTCTATGGCTGCAGCAGGGGTGGCCTGGGTGCCAGTCGATGAAGTATGGGCCCTTGTTGGTGCCATGTCCATCGGCTGAGGTGCAAGTGATGCTGTGACTGGTCCTGGAGCTGTTGCTGTATATGGTCCAGCAAAGGTCCCAGCTGCTGTTGGTGCCACCTGGGTGGTAGTGGTGGTGCTGGTGACTGTGGTGGACACGGAAAGGCCCCCTTGTGCAAATGCCCTCCACACTCCGGAGGCTCTCTCATGGTGATATCGGATTGCCATGTTGCGGTCCCCAGACTCCACATCCAGAATGTGGCGGTAACGCATTGCCCTGCGTTGGAACTCTCGAAGCTGGATGGGAGTCATATTGGCTGCTGTTAAGACAAATAGAAAACCAAACGTTAGGTACTGCATTGTGTGAAATGGCTCAAGAAGTAAATCAGACAATGCATCTAATGTACCTGTAACAGCCCATATCATCATACAGATCACTGATAATCCCTGAGTAAGTACGTGGCAAGCCAGCCTACAAATGTCCTATCATCAAATAGCACATCCAAACCCTACAAGATGGGTAACAACTGGAATGACTTTGGAATCATAATTCTGGCAGTTGTCAGGTAAAAATCATGCTGCATATCCTCCACCTACAGGCCTAAAAAATTCTATATTCTGGATGGCATCCTAGGGCCACAAGATCTGCGAGTTTTAAATGGACTTGCCATTATGGAATGCATGTGCTAATCATGAGTGGGTATCCTAGGTTTGGACAAGTGATTTACTGATTTACATGTCTGTGTACCAAACTTGGATCATCAGTGTTAGATACACTATTCACAACCCTACGCCTGTGTCGGGGGGGTGGACAAGCAACTAATAATTTCTAACAACAAGGACACCCAGGAAGCTTTGGAAAGCTGTACAAGGGTTTGGCCAACACACCACAGGTAAGGAGGAACTTCAAATAGGATACACCTAAACCTTGGACAATCCTATCAACACTTTGGAAATGCAGACCATTTTCTACATCATTTCCTACCAGTAAGCCATGACTTACAACAAACAGATAGATGCAAGCACACTTTTGGCCATGAGCTGCATGCACACCTAGGCCATTGTACTCAAGTACCTCATACTCGTAGCACAACATGTGGAGCTACATGCTGCTAGGAAGTTAAACATACAGTCCAACATGTTCATTAGTGAATATGGAAACTGAAGTCTGTGAGTAAGACTTTGGCATCTCTATTCTGTGAAAATCAGGGTCTGACTTGCTGACTAATTAACTAATATGGTCCACTGCTACATTTTCTGATTTCAAGTTTTATCCACATAACTCATCCCTATTCACATTGCCGTGCCTACAGGACTGACCTACAATCCCAAAATATGACAATAGGATAAGGATTGGCCAACTCAAAGATGGTGATAAAATGACACTCCTCTCAAGGAACAAAACAGATGATTGACCTGAGCATCACACCTTGCTGTGTGTCCAACACACAGGAGTCAATCACACATCATCAACAAACACAACACAGAACGGAAATATCAACACTTACTGGAGATGTATGGGTCCGCAAATCGAGCCACCTCTCCAATAGTGTAGGGTGCAGGTCCACCTTAAGGCATGGAAGGGAGAAATGTGCTCAATGTCTGTGCACTGTACAACACTTAAAAATACAAATACTATGTGTAATATTAACTCAGAAAGTAAAGCATCTCAGACAACGGGGCCACCAATTACAATCCCCAGGTGGTCCAGCAGATCTTGCTCCCTGTCAGCAAAGTCAGCCCAGCAGTGCTTAGGCTGGTGGTCATTTTGTGGTGTGTTGTATATTCTCTGCAGATGGTACAACACCTTTGCCCACAGGAGCCTCTTTTCCTCTGTGTGATAGCCTTGGATCACACGACCACCTGCCTTTATCACCAAGGGTAGGAAATGGCACACCAGCCAAATAAACCTACCCAGCTCCTCCTCTCCCATCCTGCCAAGATGAGGCCTACCCAACATTATTGTACCAAAAATAAAGAGGGGAACAAAGGAGAATAGAGGGAAAGTATGACAGGAAAATGCAAAAAAAACTACAAACACAGCCCAACTATACCCAAACTATCACTACCCACAACAGACTCCCAACACAACAAAGACAAATGTTGACAACAAAACTGACCACAAAAACACTCAGACAGGATACCACAGACAGTTATTATACACAAAAAGACAATTTAAAGACCACACTGGAGACAAAATGCACAAAGAGACAAGTCTATACACAGCCACACAGTCAGGAAATATCACAGACTGCAAAGTGAAAGTGAAAGTACACCCACTGTACCAATTCTGAAAACAGGATATCCTATTACATCACTTCCTGCCTCAAATGCAGTGCGTTTTTCTTGTTATGCGTCAAAACATAATGACGCTTACAGTCTGTGCGTCAGTTTCTTTTACGCTCATGATAAGAAATAACCCGGCATCCATATTGTCAAATATGTGTAATACTTAACCAATTTTCAGGGGGACAGTGTGGGAATTACCACTCAGGGCCAATGGATGTTTCAGGGCGTTCTGCATCATATTTCGACACATATGCGTCATTTTTAGACGCATGTGCGTCTTTTTTCATGCATATAAGTCAACATTTCTGTCATTAACAGGGTATGGGTCATTTCTCATTTTGAATGGGATATGACAGTTGTGAAAATACAGAGATAGGCTGATTGTACCCACATTGGGCATTACGGTGTATGGGTACATGTGACAGATCATACTACTGCGGACCATGATCCTCTACTTGGTGTACCAGATTTTCACGTATCACTGACGCAATAGATGGCCTAACGTGTGGGATACAATTATGTATTACCCAGTTTGGGCATGTTTTGCGTCAAGAGAGGATAGCAAGGCGACGCAACTCACTACAATAACTCAAAGCCTATATGTCAATGTGTGTGATTTGGCTACTACTATTGTTGTTGACCCACTGTGTGAACATCACAAGATGCATTTTAGCTAATCTGCTGGTATGCATGTGGAGTCAATGTGTCCAACCCTCAGATGCAAGTCAGTCTGGAACTGAGAGAGGACATGTGTTAGTCATACACATAGCAAGAACTGCTGTGTGCACTTCCTAGGTTTTTTGGAACATAAACACCACCAATGACAAAGCATGCACTGGATAGATAGTAAACGTTTGTTCATGTCAATGTTCCAAAACTTAGCCATCACATGTCCTGGAATGTTGGACACTACTTCCTAGGCACTTGTTTGTTAACCCACCATGAGTCAGGCATGGGATCATACTATATGGGTACCGTGTTTGTGACATGGAGTCCCAAATATAATACACAATTGTAATGTTACTCCACAGTTGGAGTCATATAAATGAGCCATGTCTCTCCTGTGGCAGTGGAGGACTAGCAGACCAAGCAGCACTAGATCACATATTTCCAGTGGTAAAATGCACAGAGGTGTCTGGTTCATGTGTGTGGGACAATGTTTAGCCTGTATAATTATGGGGTTTGAGTTGTCACAGTTACGTGCAGGTCTAGTCATGAGTCTGTGGAGCTATAACCTGTATCTACAAAGTATGCTTCACAGATCAATAGAAGGAAAGCCAATGGGGATTTGAGAACACACATGGGGATGGTCCAACCCTGTCACTGCAGACGTGTTATGAGACTGTCAACAGGGCAACCTTGGTGTGCTGGCAAAGTTAATGTCTCAGGAATCTTATACCGGCAGGTTTCCTGAAAACATTTGTACACAGGTTGGCCTTTAAAATTCCCACAGCATCTTGGAACATCAGTACCTCCGTGCTGATTACTCTCACAGCTACTCACCACACAAGCCCCATCAATATGCTGGGAGCAATGTGAATCAGCGTGTGGACTGTCAGGGTCCTAACATGTGTAGACATTTCATGCACAATATCTGACGTTGTTTGTTGTGCTGGAGGCACCATATCCAATTCATGCATACAGCCATGGTACACTGTCACAAATTGTCACTCATGCATCCATGAGACCCAGACAAGGGGCAGGCAATGATTCGGCTATTTGGAGACAAGTCCCCCCCCCCATGGTGCAACAAATGAACTGATTATGCCACACAATGTATTTGAGTATGCATTGTAGACCCACCTGACACAATACCCAGGAGGAATATGAGGGTTGGGAAAGCAACTATGATACAAATGTAGGCCCAAGGAACCTTTAGGGTAACGTTAAGTCAGGCTCACAGGATGCAGGCTCAATCAGGTTCCAAACATTTCACAAGGTAAATACACAGTGGTCAGACTGAGAGTGGTCAAAGGAGAAACAAGACAGTGGAAACGGAAAAGTGTGTTTGTCCTGTGTGTTGGAACGTAACACATTAATCCAAGGGCTGTGTAACACAGCTGATTTATACAGGAAGGCATAACAGTGTTATGGATATGCTGTTCCAAGCAGCTGCAAGGGCAGTGCATGTTCAAATGGCTGGTGTCCATGGAGGTGCTCACAGGTGTGTGCAGCATCAGTCTCTCACAAGTCCTGTAGGTGAGATTCAAGTTCAAATGGCCAACAGTACCTTTCACATGGGAAGCAATGTACAGGTGATAACAGGGCTTAGAGACTACAAGCCAGTGCATTCTTTAACCTGACGTCCATGCAGACAGAAGTACAATGACTATGACATACCATACTAAAGAGGGTACCACAGTGGATTTACATTGTGAGTCTGGTAGTGTGTAGAGGATCCAGGGACCTCTGAAGAAGGGTGGGGTGAGACCGGAAACATGGGTGTGTCTGGACTTAGGACATGGGCTGCCATGTGCAGGGGATGTCATGTGAGCAATGCTAGTCATACCTGGGGCACTTGTGCTATGACTTTGCTGCTTATATGGAAATCTAGTTACACATAGTCCTTGCAAAGATAGGTGATGTAACACTTACTGCTGTCAAGGGTCTGGTCATACATTCCTGTTACTAATGCAATAGCACATCCACTGCCTCATGTATGAGGCATTTTTTTCCATTATTGAATGATGGTGTCTTCATTGTGTGCCATATGCTGCGATGAACCATGTTGCCAACATGTATGTGTGAAATAGGTGTGGTCCTCTGCTATTGCCCTTCAAATGTGACATGTACAGGATATATGTCATTTACAGACTGAGTGAATGTGGCTGTACATTCATACGCATCTAACTAGATTAGGAATGTTCTCTGTCCTAATCGGTATTTCAGCAATGCTCCATGAGGCTACACTCTGATTCTGATAGTTAGAGATAATGTTATGCAAAAATGATTATCCAGACCATGATATGGTGATTAGTATAGATGTTTACTTACATATGGTAAGACAGTGGTGATGGGTGAGTACAGTTAAAAGAAATGTTGGGCAATATTTTGTCTCCGACGCAATCGTGCAGCTGTGTTTGGATGGTCCCCCTCATGTTGATGGACAGCATCCTCCTCTTCCTCCTCTTCAGGCATTTGTGGGTCGGGTTCATATAGGGGAATGTTCCTTCTTACACATATGTTGTGCAGGATGGCACAGGTCAAAATTATTTTGCACACCATTTCAGGTGAGTATAGGAGGCTGCCTCTGGTGATGTAGAGGCACCTGAATCTTGACTTTAGGATGCCAAAGGTCCACTCGACTATTGTGCGTGTCCTCCTATGTTCCTCATTATAGGCACACTCTGCTGCAGTGCTTGCGTTTGCAAATGGGGTCATAATCCATGGCTGGATCCCATACACCTGATCAGCTGAAAGAGAAAATGAGTGAGAACATGTTGATGTAGCTTGCCCCATAAATATCACTTTGCATGGCAGTAGTTCTCTTGTGTTGTCTGTGACTCATTGGTGTTTGTGTTATTGTGTGGATTCCTAGGCTTCTAAGATGTGCCATCAGCATTGGGCTGTTTCCTTATCTGAACGGGTGTTTGGTTAGAGTATAAATATGCCCCTAAGTGTGTAATGGTAAGTATAGGTTTACTATTCTTAACTTCACATCTATATATCTCATATATATCTCATATACATATCATCAAGGTAAGTAATGTATCAAACCAGACCTTATACCAGTAATGCCAAAGTCTGAAAGTGCCTCATGGTTTAGTCCCTCTGTCACAGGAGTTGGGTTTTATCACAGGTCCGCCAGTTCACGGTAGAATAGTGAAATGCAGAGCCTTTATCTGGAATTGCTGACATTTGTGTTTGGATTTTGGAACAACTTTAGCTGTTTCACCAAATGAGTGTTCCAAAATATGAATCATACATAGCATACATATGCAGAGGGGCTTTAAGTCAGCAAGCTTCATCCAGTGGTCTGCTAAACTGTCACTCACATTTTGCTTTCACTCATCACATCATTCAACTTGGTCAATGGGTAAGCCTACATTACACAGTCTTCGTTCACTTCGAGTGACTGCACAAAGTCTGTGCATATTGTTCATGTCTGCCTAAAAACAGTTCTTTTAATTTCAGTTGCAAAGCTAACTCAAAGTGTGCTTTTTGGTGTATTCATTTTTTCCATTAACTTTAAATGTCAACTATTTGTTTTTCCTGCAACTCAAGTGCCCAGTTTGATAGTGGTTTATTTTCAGTCTCGTTTTTAAAGTGCTGTTATAAAGTGTTGAAGTGACATTGTAGCTGGCTTCATTTTGACTACTTGGTTAGGTGGTGTAGGAGGCTGGACTGGCTTGTAGTGAGTACCAAGGGGTACTTGCACCTTGCACCAGGCCCAGTTATCCCTTATTAGTGTATAGGGTGTCTAGCAGCTTAGGCTGATAGATAATGGTAGCTTAGCAGAGCAGCTTAGGCTGAACTAGGAGACGTGTGAAGCTACTACAGTACCACTTAGTATCATATGCACAATATCATAAGAAAACACAATACACAGTTATACTAAAAATAAAGGTACTTTATTTTTATGACAATATACCAAAGTATCTTAGAGTGTACCCTCAGTGAGAGGATAGGAAATATACACAAGATATATATACACAATAGCAAAAATATGCAGTATAGTCTTAGAAAACAGTGCAAACAATGTATAGTTACAATAGGATGCAATGGGGAAACATAGAGATAGGGGCAACACAAACCATATACTCCAAAAGTGGAATGCGAACCACGAATGGACCCCAAACCTATGTGACCTTGTAGAGGGTCGCTGGGACTATTAGAAAATAGTGAGAGTTAGAAAAATAACCCTCCCCAAGACCCTGAAAAGTGAGTGCAAAGTGCACTAAAGTTCCCCTAAGGACAAAGAAGTCGTGTTAGAGGAATAATGCAGGAAAGACACAAACCAGCAATGCAACAACTGTGGATTTCCAATCTAGGGTACCTGTGGAACAAGGGGACCAAGTCCAAAAGTCACAAGCAAGTCGGAGATGGGCAAATGCCCAGGAAATGCCAGCTGCGGGTGCAAAGAAGCTTCTACTGGACAGAAGAAGCTGAGGTTTCTGCAGGAACGAAAAGGGCTAGAGACTTTCCCTTTGGTGGATGGATCCCTCTCGCCATGGAGAGTCGTGCAGAAGTGTTTTCCTGCCGAAAGAACGCCAACAAGCCTTGCTAGCTGCAAATCGTGCGGTTAGCATTTTTGGATGCTGCTGAGGCCCAGGAGGGACCAGGAGGTCGCAAATTGGACCAGCAGAGAGAAGGGACATCGAGCAAGACAAGGAGCCCTCTCTGAAGCAGGTAGCACCCGGAGAAGTGCCAGAAACAGGCACTACAAGGATGTGTGAAACGGTGATCGCCGAAGTTGCACAAAGGAGTCCCACGTCGCCGGAGACCAACTTAGAAAGTCGTGCAATGCAGGTTAGAGTGCCGTGGACCCAGGCTTGGCTGTGCACAAGGGATTTCCGCCGGAAGTGCACAGGGGCCGGATTAGCTGCAAAGTCGCGGTTCCCAGCAATGAGGCCCAGCGAGGTGAGGCAAGGACTTACCTCCACCAAACTTGGACTGAAGAGTCACTGGACTGTGGGGGCCACTTGGACAGAGTCGCTGGATTCGAGGGACCTCGCTCGTCGTGTTGAGAGGAGACCCAAGGGACCGGTAATGCAGCTTTTTGGTGCCTGCGGTTGCAGGGGGAAGATTCCGTCGACCCACGGGAGATTTCTTCGGAGCTTCTGGTGCAGAGAGGAGGCAGACTACCCCCACAGCATGCACAAGCAGGAAAACAGTTGAGAAGGCGGCAGGATCAGCGTTACAGAGTTGCAGTAGTCGTCTTTGCTACTATGTTGCAGGTTTGCAGGCTTCCAGCGCGGTCAGCAGTTGATTCCTTATCAGAAGGTGAAGAGAGAGATGCAGAGGAACTCGGCTGAGCTCATGCATTCGTTATCTGAAGTTTCCCCAGAGACAGAGACCCTAAATAGCCAGAAAAGAGGGTTTGGCTACTTAGGAGAGAGGATAGGCTACTAACACCTGAAGGAGCCTATCAGAAGGAGTCTCTGACGTCACCTGGTGGCACTGGCCACTCAGAGCAGTCCAGTGTGCCAGCAGCACCTCTGTTTTCAAGATGGCAGAGGTCTGGAGCACACTGGAGGAGCTCTGGACACCTCCCAGGGGAGGTGCAGGTCAGGGGAGTGGTCACTCCCCTTTCCTTTGTCCAGTTTCGTGCCAGAGCAGGGCTAAGGGGTCCCCTGAACCGGTGTAGACTGGCTTATGCAGAATTGGGCACATCTGTGCCCAACAAAGCATTTCCAGAGGCTGGGGGAGGCTACTCCTCCCCTGCCTTTACACCATTTTCCAAAGGGAGAGGGTGTAACACCCTCTCTCAGAGGAAGTTCTTTGTTCTGCCATCCTGGGCCAGGCCTGGCTGGACCCCAGGAGGGCAGATGCCTGTCTGAGGGGTTGGCAGCAGCAGCAGCTGCAGTGAAACCCCAGGAAGGGCAGTTTGGCAGTACCAGGGTCTGTGCTACAGACCACTGGGATCATGGGATTGTGCCAACTATGCCAGGATGGCATAGAGGGGGCAATTCCATGATCATAGACATGTTACATGGCCATATTCGGAGTTACCATTGTGAAGCTACATATAGGTAGTGGCCTATATGTAGTGCACGCGTGTAATGGTGTCCCCGCACTCACAAAGTTCAGGGAATTGGCTCTGAACAATGTGGGGGCACCTTGGCTAGTGCCAGGGTGCCCTCACACTAAGTAACTTTGCACCTAACCTTTACCAGGTAAGGGTTAGACATATAGGTGACTTATAAGTTACTTAAGTGCAGTGTAAAATGGCTGTGAAATAACGTGGACGTTATTTCACTCAGGCTGCAGTGGCAGGCCTGTGTAAGAATTGTCAGAGCTCCCTATGGGTGGCAAAAGAAATGCTGCAGCCCATAGGGATCTCCTGGAACCCCAATACCCTGGGTACCTCAGTACCATATACTAGGGAATTATAAGGGTGTTCCAGTAAGCCAATGTAAATTGGTAAAAGTGGTCACTAGCCTGTTAGTGACAATTTGGAAAGAAATGAGAGAGCATAACCACTGAGGTTCTGATTAGCAGAGCCTCAGTGAGACAGTTAGTCACTACACAGGTAACACATTCAGGCACACTTATGAGCACTGGGGCCCTGGGTTACCAGGGTCCCAGTGACACATACAACTAAAACAACATATATACAGTGAAAAATGGGGGTAACATGCCAGGCAAGATGGTACTTTCCTACAGGTGGTGCTTGTTCTTGTCTCCTTTTCAAATAATAATAATATAATAATGAATTTATGTTACAGCTAAGTGCGTAGTGGAACAGTTGCTTCACTGAATATTTTTAAATGTATCATTTTTAATGCAATCATAGGGAGGCCACGTTTAGGTGGTAGAATATTTTCTTTTGTTTTCTTTTTTGTGACGTACTTGAAATAAAAAATAAAAATATTGTACTAGATTGCCACGGGCATGCCTATTGGCTTTGCAATGCTTATTTACCCTGAGCGTGAGCTACTTTCTATGCTTCTAGATGATTGAAATGTTGGTGTATACATTTTGTAGGTCGATGGCACGAATTTATTCCTGTATTTCAGTGGCCACTAAATCTAGGGAAGTGCTACTGCCCTGAAGCTTTCTTTTTCACCTACCTGTATGCTATTTGCAAGTCCAAATGGGTGTGTGTTCTTCCACGATGTGGGCCATTTTGCCCACTGGATTATACCATGCCATGCATAGACTCATTTGTTCGTTTAAGGCTGAGCACCTGATCGATTACCTATTTTTACTGCAAAAGACAAGCTTTATGTGTCAGCTGCTTACGAGGTTATTTTTTGGACATTTTGGGATAGTTTTTGGGAAAGATGTTTGGAAACTTTTGTGGCAATCCATTTGTTTTTCTTCTTCAATGCTCATCTACTCGTGTTGGGGAAACTGAGGCCCATATTTATACTTTTTTAGTGCCGCATTTGCGTCACTTTTTGTCGCAAAAACGGCGCAAACTTACAAAATACAATTGGGGCATATTTATACTCCGTTTGCACCGAATTTGCGTTGTTTATTTCGACGCAAATTAGACGCAAAACTAACTACATATTTATACTTTGGCGTTAGACGCGTCTAGCGCCAAAGTTCATGGAGTTAGCGTCATTTTTTTGCGTGAACACCTTCCTTGCGTTAATGATATGCAAGGTAGGCGTTCCCGTCTTAAAAAATGACTGCGATGCATATGCGTCGTATTTATACTCCCGGGCAAAAATGACGCCCGGGAGTGGGCGGGACTAAAAAACCCGCATTTGCGCCGGATTTTAGCGCCTGGGTCAGGGCAGGCGTTAAGGGACCTGTGGGCTCAGAATGAGCCCAGAGGTGCCCTCCCAAGCCCCCAGGGACACCCCCTGCCACCCTTGCCCACCCCAGGAGGACACCCAAGGATGGAGGGACCCATCCCAGGGAAGAAAAGGTAAGTTGTGGTAAGTATTTTTATTTAAAAAAAATTGGGCATAGGGGGGCCTGATTTGTGCCCCCCTACATGCCACTATGCCCAATGACCATGCCCAGGGGACAGAAGTCCCCTGGGCATGGCCATTGGGCAAGGGGGCATGACTCTTGTCTTTGCTAAGACAGGAGTCATGTTAATGGCGTCTGGGCGCCCAAAACAAATGGTGCAAATCGGGTTAAGACGATTTTTTTGCCTCAGCCTGACTTGCCCCATTTTTGGATGCCCAAACGCCATTTTTCCCTACGCCGGCGCTGCCTGGTGTACGTGGTTTTTTTTCACGCACATCAGGCAGCGCCGGTCGGCTAACGCCGGCTAACGCCATTCAATAAATACGGCGCCCGCATGGTGCTTCAGAATGGCGTTAGCCGGCGCTAATTTTTTTGGCGCAAAACTGCGTTAGCGCAGTTTGCGTCAAAAAGTATAAATATGGGCCAATTGTATTTTGTAAGTTTGTGCCGTTTTTGCGTTAAAAAGTGGTGCAAATGCGGCGCTAAAAAGGTATAAATATGGCCCTGAGAGTAAGATGAGCTTTCTTTTCTTACAGCACTGGGCTTCCTTTCAAAGGCTGATTGTTGATGGTTATTTTATTCTCAATGTCCTCCTCTGGTAGAATTGTGATTTTAGGTTTCACCTAGACAGGGCATGTGTTCTCTCTCTGAGACATGTTGTCTACACACAGTGGGTTTACAGCCCACCCATAGTTTACCATTTGGTAGCTTCAGCGTTGCTTTTATTTCTTTCTCTTCATTTGTGATAGCTTGCAAGTGTTTACGTCTTCTTCTTGTGTTTTGCCCTCCCCTGAAGCAAGCACCAAGTACTTGTGTCCATTCACTGCTCCCATTTTGAAGCTACTTTTTCTTTGTGTTCAAGTTCTTCACGGGAGTGCTTGTGTTTTCAGTCCGATCCCCTATCCAAACTCATATTGCTTCTTTTCCCTCCCACTGCCTTACCCTTTACTTTACACCACTGAACTCTACTCTGCACCACTCTACTGCACAAAACTGCACTCTAATCTGCACCACTCTATTATGCACCACTGCACTCTACTCTATGCCAATGCACTCTACGCCATTGCACTCTATTCTATATCATTGCACTACACCTCACTGCTTTCTATTCTGCGCCACTCTATGCTACTGCACTCTTCTCTGCACCCCTATATGCCACTGCACTTTCTGCCGCTCTATGCCACTGCACTTTTTGTCACTCTGCTCTTCTTTACACCACTCTATGCCACTGCACTCCACACTACTCTACATCATTCTACACCACTGCACTCTATGCCACTGCACTACATGCCACTGAACTCTACTCTGCAAAACTCTATGCATTGTAATCTATGCCTCTGCACTATATGCAACTGAGCTGTACTCTGCACCACTCTATGTCACTGTACAATATGCCACTCTATTCTAATCTACTGCACTCTATACCACTCTTCTATTCTCTTACACCACTTGATACCACTGCACCACTGCACTCCACCCCACTCTGCTCTACTCTACACTACTGCATTCTATACAACTGCATTCTACACCACTGTACTCTACCGCACCACTCTATGCCACTACACCACTCTACACCACTGCACCCCTCTGTTCTGCACCACTCTATTGTGCATCACTGCAATTTATGCCACTTAACTCTAAACCACTCTACTCTATGCCACACTAATCTATGCCACTGCTCTCTACACCATTGATGTCTACGACTTTCTACTCTATGCCACTCTGCTCTGTGGCACTGCACTCTACGCCACTCTGCTCTTCTCTGCCCCACTCTTCACTGCTGCTCTCGATTCCAATGCACTCTAGTCTGTCACTACACTAAACTCTACTCTGCACCACTCTATGCCACTGAACTTTATGCCACTTTTCTCTATGCCAGTCTATGCCACTTCATTTTACTCTATGCAACTGCACTCTACACCACTTTACTCAGACCACTCTGCTCTTCCCTGCACTACTACACTACATGCCACTCTACTCTGTACCACTCTATGCCACTGCACTCTACTCTGACCCACTGCATTCTACACCATTCTACTCTGTACCACTGTACTCCTTTGCATTTTACTCTGCATCACTTCATTCTCTGGCACTCTAATTTACTATGCACCACTGCACTGTACACCACTCTAATCTACTCTGCACTACTCTACATGACTGCCTCTATGCCACTCTACTCTAGTTTGCACCACTTTAATCTAGGCCATAGCACTCTAGGCCACCGCACTCTAGGCCACACCACTCTTCTCTACACCACTCTGCTCTTCATCTCTCTTCTCTATTTTACTCTGCTCCACTCGACCATACATCACTGCACTCTAGGCCACTGCACTCTACATTGCTCCTCTCTATGTCACTGTACTATACACCGTTGTACTCTACGACACTGCACACTTTCCCACACTAATCTACTCTGCACCACTCTACACTATGCCACTGATCCATCTAGCACCAAGGCCCTAATTTATATTTTTTTTGCGCCTTCTTAACTTCATTTTTTGATGCAAAAGTGGCACAAACTTACAAAATATTGGCCCTTATTTTTACTTTTTGTTGCAAAACTGCACTAACACAGTTTTGCACCAAAAAGTTTAGCACCGCCTTGCACCATTTCTGTGCACCAGCCGGGCACCATATTTATGGAATGGTGCAAGCCGGTGCAAAGAGTAGGCTAGAGTGAAAAAAAAAGACTTTAGTCGGTGGGGCTGGCAGTATAGAAGAAGAGTGTTTAGCACCAAAAAAATACTTTAGGCAGGTTAGAGTAAAAAAAATGACTCTAACCAGATTAGCATCATTTTATGGTGTTAAACCCACCATACCACATGACTCCTGCCTTAGAAAAGGCAGGAGTCATGCCCACCACCCCAATGGCCAGCACAGAGGACAAGGGTCCCCTGGGCATGGCCATTGCACCCTGTGCCATGTATGGGGGCCCATTTCAGGGCCCCCCATGGCAGTTTCAAAAAGAAAATGCAATCTTACCTGTACTTACCTGGGATGGGGTCCCCCATCCTCTGCAGTCCCTCTGGTGTGGGTGGGGGTGCCCCCGGGGCCTGGGGAGGGCACCTGTGTGCTTATTCCATGGTGTTCCACCATGGAAATAGGCCCACAGGTCCCCTAACGCCTGCCCTGACCCAGGCCTTAAAAAATGGGGCAAAGGAAGCTTTGCCCCACTTTTTGACCCCTCCTCCCTCCCTTGCACCATTTTTGCATGGGAGTATAAATATGGAATTAAGGCCATAGAGTCATTTTTTGCATGGAAACGCCTACCTTGCATCTCATTAAGGCAAGGTAGGTTTCCACTTCCAAAAAATGACTTTAACTCCATAAATTTGGCACTAGACGGGTCTAGCACCAAGTATAAATATGGAGCTAGTTTTGCCCCGAATTAGAGAAAAATAAAATGACGCTAATTCAGTGCAAACAGAGTATAAATATGCCCCTTAGCATCAAAAATTGACGCTAATCTGGTTAGAGTCATTTATTTTGACTCTAACCCGCCTAACGTCATTTTTTTTTTACGCTAGCCTACCCTTTGCACCAGCTTGCACCATTCCATAAATATGGTGCCCAGCTGCTGTCAAAAAAGTGTGCAAGCTGGTGCAAGACTTTTTGGTGCAAAACTGCGTTGGTGCAGTTTTGCACCAAAAAGTATAAATAAGGCCCTTACTTTTCTAATTCTTTTGTAATCTAAAATCAGCAGAAAATTGGCTCAATTCTGCACACTGATGTTGGGCAGGTCACTCCTCCCAAGTACCTAGGTGTGCCCTCCTCTAAGAGCCAGTTTTGGATAGTTTCTTTCCCAATGGATGGGGAGTTACGTGCTTCAATGGAACCTTGTGCTGAATAGGTTACTTCCCTATATCTGCCATTAGAGTCCCATCTGTGAAGTCTGTTTTTTTCGTTATTCTTGATGTTATGGAAAAGTCTCCTATAGAAGCTGGTGCTGAGAGCGTTCTTTCCTCGTGGGGTGCTAGGATGAACACTTCGATGACGGCTGACACTGATTGTGTTCTACCCTTATAGCTACTAGTGCTTAATTTGTGCTTGTTGTTTCCGGTGCTGAGCACCAGCACTTATTTTTGAGGGCCGGGGCTTATTCTTCGCCCCAAAGCATTTGCTACGAGCAAAAGACTCATATGGGAAAGACGGAGGAAGAGAAAAAACGAAAAAGTGTCACAATGGAAGAAAGAAGAAAGATGCAAAAGTGATCTGAAGGGACAGGGAGTAGTTTTAAGTGGATTGAAGTGGCCAAAGATGGCTTCAGGATTACGCAGCCTCAATATTCCGTGTTCCCACATTTAATTGCAGCAGCCGCATTTTTAAGAGGAGAGCTTTGAGCACCGGCACCCTGTTATTTTCAAATTAAGCACTGATAGCTGCGATGATAAACACGTATGGAGGCGGGCACTGAATTTGTTCTTCTTCTGCGGATGCCGCCTAAAGGAAGTCCTGGAAACTGGCACTGTGTTCTTCTCCTACAGATGCTTTGATAAACACTTTTGTGGAAGCTACAACTGATTCCTTTCTTCCCCTATAGATGCCATGGAAACTGCCTCTGTGGAAACTGTTGTTTGCACCGGCAGCTGATTTACTGGCTCGAAATGTCCTTACTGACTATGGGTTGAGTTACAAAAGTATGTTCTTTTTAATGCTTAGCATAACCTTTCCTCTCGGAAGACCCTAAATCCAGTATGGGGATAGATGAGTTGAGCACATTTCTCCCTGTAGGAGTCCCTGCAAGCCTCAGTGAGCGAGGTCAGCGGGGCTTATGTGGAAATGAGGAAATGTAGCAAGGCTTCTTCTGTGGGGGCTGCAGGGGGGATGTGGGAGTCAGTCAGTTGTGAGGTTCTCTTTGGCATGTGTGACTGACTGTCTTGAGCGCAGCGCTGCAGGCGTCACCCAATTTCCCATACCTCAGCTCCTCTCTGAACGCACCACTATGATCTTCACACTGTGCAGAATGTTATTATTCTGTTAAGAACTAATACAGCAGTTTACTGCTGCTCTCCATAAATTATTAGCTGCTTAATCTCTCGGTTGAATCAGCCTTACCTGTAATTATGCAGAAAAGGTATTAAAATGCAAAATACCCGATCACATTAGCTGTGTTAAAAATCCCATTTCCGCCGTATCTCATCGGTTCTGCTACAAAGATTTCTTTTCTGTCTTATTTTTTTGTCCATCACAAGTTTAATAAGAAGGAGCCTCAGGAAAGGGAGACACGCCTACTGCTTGTACAAAAAAACACCCCGAGCAGGCTTTCGGGGGGGCAATAGGGCCTGAGGCTTTGCCTCTCTCCTGTTGCTCCTCCATCGTCGAGCTGTCATTTGGGCCTTATTATCCTGTAGTTTAATAATTCCGATGTAGGTTGATGTAAAACTCGGGGGCAGTAATTGCAGGCTCACTTATTTGCCAAATGAACTACTAATGGGCAGGCGAAAGAGCGCCAACGCTCACTGTTAATTGCGCGGTGTCACTGAGGGGTCACTGGGGGCGTGGTTGGTGTGATTCACCTCTGCGGGATGTCTCTTCCAGGCCCGGTTGCGTCTAATGATGCCACTGTCTTGAGACTAAGTTACATTCGCTGTTCTTCCCCTGACTTTAGTGGATATTAGCATACTTTAGAAACTGATGCAGAATGTAAAATATGGGATATAAAAAAAACAACGGGAAAATATAATTTGGTTTTCCTGCTGGACCAGAAAAGTAAGGCTTGTAAGTAACTTGTGTCTGGGGAGCAGCAGGTAGATGAGTCTGGTACGCCCCCTCCAACCCTTGCAGCATTAAATCTGGAGCCACTGTCTCGTGCAGGGAAGGAAAGAGCTAATGGTGTTAGTCTCCCATACCAAACTCATGAGTTGGGCAGGCTTAAAAAAGGTACCCATGGTTCCTCCAAGGGCCTCAGCTCTTTACTATTCGAAAACACACACCTTCCTATGCAGAGGAGGGCCAATGGCAACAGATGCACTGAGTCACAGTCAAGGGCAGAGTGGTTTTTGTCAGGGAGATTTTCTGACACCCAGGGAATAAAAGCGCGATGGTGATGCATGCCAAGGTTTTTGTTTAGTTAGCATTTCTTTTGATCCACTCACCACAGTAAGAATTTTTAATATTTTAAACGTTTGAAAGGGCAGAGCAAAGAAATCCTTGGCTGGAGCTGATCTTTTACCACAAAGTGAGACCCAAGGAGCTGGATACCCAGACATGCACAAAAGACGTAAGTGGTCAGAGTTTCTAAGGAAAATATATCTGCGCACATTTACAACAAGTTTATGATGTGTTCTTCAGGAATGTCTTGCCTAGTAGTTCAACCAAACACGTCCATGCCAGGAAGGAGGTCTTGTTGGTAACCACTCAGAACATACATTGGGGATCATGGACAGAGTGTGCCCACAACTGTGATCCTTGTGGAGATGATTGACCCACTGCGTCAAATGGAGTTATGGTAGTATGTGGTCCTTTGTCCCTTTCCTTCACAGCTCAGTAGATCCTAGGTAGCTGAGCTGTCTCTACTCTCTACAGCAAGTAGGCTTTATTAGTGATGGTTGGTATGGTCTCTGCTTCCAACAGAAATTGGTTTGATCTTAACCTTCTGGGGAGCTGGTCAACAAAGATCCCAGCCCCAGTCTATTTATCAGGCACATTGGTATGTATCTCCAGGTCATATTCAAGAGAGTTTCCTGCAAACTGAGTAGGGTATCTGCTCAGTATTTATTATCCATTTCGCGAATCATTTATTTGCAATGGTGAGATTTTGGGGTCAATGGTATCTTATAGATGTGAATGTGATTTCCCAAAGCTCTTTTCTAAGAACTGATTTGTGCTCGTTGCTGGGTTTATCTGTATTGCGCTCAAACAGGTCCAACTGCAGTCTTTTTCCTCTAAATGCAGGAGGAAGATAGAAGAGGTCTGAGTGTCCTAATAGACCCCAGAAACCTATGGTTCCGACAAGAGGAAAGGACACCGCTTCCAGCAACACCTAAAATGTGACTACTGAGCAACTCCTGGGGAGATCAACAGTGCATAATTTGCACTGGTAGTTGCAGATGGGGTTCACTGGCATGAATTTTTGTGGTCCAACACTACTTTTTCTCATCGAATTATTACCCAGAGAAAATTGGGAGAAAAACAAACAAGAGGAAATGAAGTAGGAAGTGAAAGACTGAGAAATCATGCTGAGGGGAAAAACAGGAACCTTAAAGAGTGAGAAAAACAGGAGAGGGTGTGCTAGGGCCCAGGGGGTGGAGTAAAAAGCCATGTGGTTGAATCAGGACTATTCAGCCACAGTAGTTGGCACACTGACTTTCACTAGTGCCAGCTGCAGGCTTCTGAGCAAAACTTTGGGCCCTTACACTTATTCTTTTACAAGGTAAGTAATGGTGATGCACAATCCACCAGCAAATAGAGGCCAGCTACTTTAACTACTCCATCATCAGAATCCTGCTGCTCGGGTAATACAAAGGGCTATCAAAGCTTTCCCAATCCTCCATTTTAAGTAGTTCTTCCCACATAGTAATGGATTCCTCAAAATGAATTCCTGTGCCCATTTGTAAAGGCAGACAGATAGACATGCTACCTGCATCATACATGCACTGTGTACACGCACTCACCATCCCATTTGAACTATGTGATAGACCTGGTTCCGTGAGAGCAGTAGACTTTATAACAGAAGAAATCAGTAGACATCAATCCCCTGACAGCTGCAGGCAAAAGGTGCCTGTCCTTTTCACAAGCATTAATGCTGCCACCACTGCCAATCTCATTCAGCCCTTTGAGAAGGCAGCAATCACTTCCCTTAGGAGGCGGAGATTTGAGTGAACCTCCAGACACTAGAGATGTGTGCTCAAGGTCCTTTTCCATTTCCACTGGAGGCTGCCAATGAACTTGTACGATTGTTTGCTTGTAATTTTTCTTTTTTATTACACTTAGTTGTCAGTCTGATAGTGGCCTGACTTAGGGTGTGCCAAGAGCAACCAGAGATGAGGAGTTTGTCCACAATATAAACAGGGGAGGGTGCTTGTCATGAAGGATGTGGAAATGAGACTGCTGTTTTGAAGATGGTACAAGCTGGCATAGACAGTTAATAGAGTTGCATTAGGTATGGGGTGATATTGTCATATCTTGTTTGACCCCCAGATGAGATGTGCTGCAGCATGTAAGATGCTCTTAACAGGTTGCAAGCAATCAATCAACCAGGATTTACAGAGCTTGGCTAATTCCCCACAAGGGTATCCAGGCACTGAGAACGTAGCTGCTATTGGGTTCAGTTGAACAGCCAGGTCTTGAGTCCTTTCTGAATTCCAGAAAAGAGGATGAGGTTCCTAGGTGATAAGGGAGGTTGTTCCAGGATTTCGCTGCAAGGTAGGCGAAGGAGCATCCTACACTATTTTTTCAGGGTGTGCAGGGGGTCTGTGAGGGAAGCAGAGCGCAGGTGTCTGAAGGCTTGGTGGAAGTTCAGGCAGTGGATTGATGTATGCTGCTCCTTGATTGTGAAGGGTCTTGTAAGTGTGAATCCACATCTTAAATTGACTTCTGTTCTGAATGGGGGGGCCGGTGGAGCTTCTTGAGGTGGGGGTCCATTTGGGGAGGTCGATAAGTCTAGCTGCTGAATTCTGTGTGCTCTGTAGCCTCTTCAAGAGGTGCGTGGTGATTCCTACGTAGAGTGTGTTGCCATAGCCCTGATGGCTGGTGACTAGGGTGTGAGTGACGGTTCGTCTGGTGTTAAGGGGGAGCCATTCTAAGATATTACAGAGGACGCAAATAGTGAGGAAGCAGGCAGAATAGATTGCATTGATTTGGTTGCTGCATGGTGAGCTTGCTGTCCAAGCTGATACCAAGGTTGCAAACTTGGTCTGTCGTAGGGGGTGCTGGTCCTAGTTCGGAAAGCCACTAGGAGTCGTTCTACAGTGAGGTGTTGTTCTCGAAGATCAGCACGTTGGCCAAGGCGGTCATGTAGCTGTTGAACAGTGTAGGGCTGAGAGACAAGCCTTGAGGAATGCCGCAGATGATGCTCTTGGGTCCTGAGGTGAAAGGTGGTTTCTCGGGGTTCTGCTGGTGAGGAAGGATGCGATCCATTTGAGGGCGTCTCCCTGGATTCTGATGTGATGAAGCCTCTTGATAAGGGTGTGGTGGTATAAAGTATTGAATGCTGCTGAGAGGTCGAGAAGAATCAGGGCAGCCATTTCTCCCTGGTCGAGGGGGGTTCTGATGTCATCAGTGGTAGCGATCAGAGCAGTTTCTGTGCTATGGTTAGTGTAGAATCCAGAATCGGAGGAGTTCAGAAGATTGCTGATCTCAAAGTGTTCCGTGAGTTGGGGGTTGATGGCCTTTTTGAGGACTTTGGCATGAACAGTGAGTAGAGAGATGGGACTGTAGCTCTTGAGTTCGCTGGTGTTGGTGGAAGGTTTCTTGAGAAGATATTTGACTTCTGGTGTTTCCGTACTTAGGGGAAGGTGGCTGTGGTTATGGATGAGTTGAAGATGGCAGTGACCTTGCTGCTGATCATCTTGCTCCTGAGGTTGAAAATGTGGTGGGAACAGGGGTCCATAGGTGTTCCTAAGTGGCTGTGGTGTTTTGTCTGGTGAGCTAGTCCCAGGCCATGAGCAGGTAGTCAGAGATAGCATCAGTGTTTCCATCCGCAAGAACGAGGAGGCTGAGGGTGGTGACGACAGTGGGTTAGGGTTCAAAGTTTTTGTAGATGGTGGAGATCTTGTCAAAGAAGAAGTCTGCCAGGGTTTGGAGAGTTCCTGAGAAGGAGTAATGATGTTTTTGGTGGCTGAGGGGTTGGACAACTCTATGACGATGTTGAAGAATTCTTTGCTGTGGTTAGAACTGGCTTTGATGCAGTCGGCCAGGGTGCTCCTCTTTGTCCCTTTCAGTAGTTGGTGGAACTGGTTGAGGATGACTTGAAGGCGGCTCGGTCTCTTGGCTCCTTGCTGGTGTGCCATTTCTTTTCTAGTCGCTTGCAGTTGCGTTTTTACAGTATTCAGTTCCATAGTGTGTCAACTGGCCTGTTTGGTGGGTCTCTTGAGTTTGGAGGGCTTGACAAGGGAGATTCTGTTGGTGCAATTGTTGATTCAAGTGGAGAAGTTCTTGACTGCCTGTTCTAGGTTGGTTGCAGTGTCAGGGTGAGAGGTGCTGAGGGCGTCGCTTCACTGGTTTGCTGATACTTTGTTCCATGTGCGTTGTGAGCAGCTGGGAAGCTTTGTCACTGTGCCAGGGGGATCCTGTGATGGTGAAGTGGTTGATGATGTGGTCCGTACAGGTGAACTCAGTGACATGACTGTACTTGACTCTGTCACTGGCTTTGAAGATGGGGTCGAGCATTTGTCCTGCAAAGTGTGTAGGGTCCTTGACCAGTTGGATGAGGCCGATTTTGTTCATTCTTTCAAGGAGGTTGGCGGTGATGGCATTATTGATTTCATCGAGGTGAAAATTGTGGTCTCCGAGGAATATGTAGTGCTTCGAGTCGATGGCGAGCGGAGGAATGAGTTCGGGGATGAGGGGTCACACAAACTGGGGCATAGACCTGGAGGTCTTTAGGTGAGAGTGCCTTTGATGGTGGTTTTGCCACTGATTTGGAGTTGGAAATTGAGGTGTTCCATGACAGGAGTGGTGTCGTCTGCAGTGCTGGTGCAATGGATGTTTTCTTTTTGGGTGATGGGAATTCCACCTCCACGTTTGTTTATGCAGTCCTTGTGTGCTATCTTATAACCATCTGGAGTTGCTGAGGCAATGACACGAGTGGATCAGGGTTGAGCCAGGTCTCCCAGGCAGTGAGCAGGTGGTCAGAGATAGCATCGGGGTTTACATCCCTTGGAACGAGGAGGCTGAGGATGACGGCAATGGTGGGTTGGGGTTTGAAGTTTTTGTGGGTGGTGAAGATCTTTTCATGGAAGTAATCTGCCAGGGTGCTGCAGAGTTTTTGAGAAAGGGTAATTATGTTTTTGGTGGCTAAGGGGTTGGAAAACTCCCTGAGGATGTTGAAGAATTAATTGCTGTGCTTAGAGGTGACTTTGATGTGGTCTGCCAGGGTGCTTCTCTTTGTATCTTTCAGTAACTGGTGGCATTGGTTGAGGGATGAATTAAAGGTGGATCGGGCTGTGGGTTCCTTGCTGGTGCATCATTTCCTTTTTAGTTGTTTGCTGTTGTGTTTCACAGTACTCAGTTCTGTGGTGTACCAACAGCCTCTTTGGTGGGTCTCTTGAGTTTAGTGTGCTTGACGAGGGCAACTCTGTTGGGGCAATTGTTGATCCAGGTGGAGAAGTTATTGACTGCTTGTTTTAGGTTGGTTGCAGTGTCAGGGTGAGAGGTGTTGAGGGCGTTGGTACACTGAGCTGCTGGGAGGCTTTCTGGCTGTGCCGGGGGATCCTGTGATGGTGAAGTGGATAATGGTGTTGTCTGTCCAGGTGAACTCAGTGACATGACTGTACTTGGCACTGTCACTGGCCATGAAATGGGGTCAAGCGTGTGTCCTGCATAGTGTGTAGGGTCGTTGACTAGTTGGGTAAGGCCGATATTGTTTATTCTTTCGAGGAGGTTAGCGGTGTTGGCATTGTTGAGTTCATTGAGGTGTAAATTGAGGTCTCTGGGGAAGATGTAGTGCTTGAAGTTGATGGTGAGCAGTGTGAAGGATTTGGGGATGGTGTTGCACAAACTGGGGTGTGATCCTGGAGGTCTGTAGGCGATGGTAGTGCAGTGGATGGTTTCTTTGTGGATCATGGTGATTCCACCTCCGTGTTTGTTTATGTGGTCCTCATGTGTTAATTTATAGTCATCTGGAGTTGCTGAAGCAATGCTGGGAGAGGGTGAGGATTGAAGCAGGTGAGGAAGGTGATGGTGTCCCAGATCTCTGTGGCATGCTTGCAGAGCAATTGTGCAATGAACAGGAGGCAGTGGAGTTGTTCTGAAGCAGTAGTGGTAGGAATGGTGGTAGTCGTTCTGTGTGCAGGTGCTCCAGTGTTGCAGGAGACAAGAGAGTGAAGAGGCAGTGAAGAGACAGTGTTTGCAGGAAAAAGGTCCTAACATTCCAGACGGTTCCAGTGTGTAGTCAGGGAAACTACAGAGCTGGGTGTTACCACCATGCAGATGCAAGAGCAAGAACGCTTGAACAGTGTTCTTTAGTTATTTTCTGGAAGAAATCTTTTCATTTTCTTTAGAAGAGAGAGCTGATACCAGTCTTTATAATGTGTTCCTTACGGGTGACATTGGTGTCCAAAGTGAATCCAAATGACTTGCCATTCAGTGCAAGTTGGCTGTTAAAGCTGTGAATGTTCATGTGATTAAGTCTGTTTTTACTATTTGTTACATTATAGAATTCAGTACTCAGACGTCAACCTAGAAGCATAGTTTTATCAGGGAGGAATGGCTAACTTTGATAGGCTTGATGGAAAAGGCATGTCTTAAAAGTTTTTCAAAATAATTTAAAATCAGATTCATGGTGCATATTGGCAAGCAGAGAGTTCCAGATTGCAGGAGCCAATGCTGCAAAACTACATCCGCAAGATTTGCTCTTAAGAAACTTTGGAACAATGAGACAGTTGGCAGGTATAGGTTTCAGATTGTGTGATGGAGTGTATTTTGACACTTTCCTAGTCAGAAACAGGAGTGCTTATACCCTTAAGCTTTTAAAAACAACATGTTTCAAATTAATGCATTACTTCACTAGCATCCAATGATGCTTTTGAATAGTAGAATGGCGTGAACGCATCCGGGGAGTTGAAATATTAGTTGTGCATCCTTATATTGCTTCACTTGTAGTCTTTGAAGGCTGTTATGAGGCAGAACTGCGTAAATAGAATTTGTTTATTTCTTGCTTGGCATATAACAGGAAATATATGTTTGTTGGGTTGAACTTAAGTTCAGGTAGAGTTTGGGAATTCATGTCTGGATCAGGCTCAAGCAGTGTTAGAGGCTTTAGATGCCTGGAGCTGAAGAGCTTGTCAGATAGAGTTTTGTATAGTTGGCATATTCTTGAATTTTGTTACTGATTTCTGTGTGTAGAACCACAACAACCGTCATGTAGAGACTGAAGATGACAGGAGACTGTATAGAACTTTGGAAGACTGGTGGTGATTGAAAAGGTAGGAGAAGAACTAGTGAGGACACTGCCATTGAATCTCAGTTGAAGCTTGAGGGTGTGGAGTAGGGTTGGATAGTCAAGTGTGTCGAAGGCAGCTGAGAGGTTCGGCAATACTAGGAGGCTGATGTAATTTTCATCTGTGGTCAGGAGGGATTGCCTATGATGTGTAAGGTATTAGTCCCCATGGTGCAGTGTGATCTGAAGCCAGATTGGCAGTCAGGCAGGAGATGGTGAGCACTTATGTGATCTTGGAGTTGAGCTGAAACTGCTTTTTCAGTGATCTTGCTGAAGTGAAGGTTTCTTTAGGAGTGGGAGAACCTGACCTCTCTTGAGAAATTCTTTGAAATTACCTTGAGTGACGGAGTCATTGATAATGATAAGTAGCGCTGAGTGAGCTCTGCAGAGAGAGAGCTTTGATGAAGGACAAGGGGAAGTCGTCATCTTCACAGGAAGTGACTTTGAAGGAGTTGAGTAAGAAAGTGAGATCTGTGAGAAACCGGGCTCAGAAGGATGAACATTGTTAGATTCTATGTGAAAGGGTTTGAGTAAGATAAGATGGTGGCTTGATGTTATCAATGTGCTTCTATCCCTTGAATAAGGTGCGGTATCCTCTGATAGCCTAAACGGTAAAGAAGATTCATATACTAAACCCATAGAGTACCTTCTGACTTTCACATTCATCCTACCAAGAAGGCGCTGTGGTTTCCGTTCAATACACTAAGGGCCAGATGTAGGTATGTGGCAAATTGCTAGTTGCAATTTGCGAGTCCTTCCGACTCGCAAATTGCAACTCACAATTTGCTATGCAGAACGGTGTCTCAGACACCGTCTGCGAGTCGCTATGGGGTTGCATAGACCCACCTCATTAATATTAATGAGGTGGGTCGCAATTTGCGACCCCATAGCGATTCAGGGCACTCACGGGGATGGAGGCCTGCTGTAGTCAGCAGACCTCCATGTCCGTGACTGCTTTTAAATAAAGCAGTTTTTTTTTTCAAAGTGCAACCCGTTTTCCTTAAAGGAAAACGAGCTGCACTTTGAAAATTAAACCGAAACCTTTAGTTTCGGTATTTTTCAGGGCAGGTAGTGGTCCATTGGACCACTGCCTGCTCTGAAAAATTATTTCTAATGCCAGACACAAAGGGGAAGGGGTCCCATGGGGACCCCTTCCTGTTTGCGACTGGGTTACCATCCACTTCAAGTGGATGGTAACTGCGAGTCCATTTGCGACCGCATTCGCGGTCGCAAATGGAATTACATCGCATTGCGAGTCGAAAATAGGAAGGGAACACCCCTTCCTATTTGTGAGTCGGAAATGCATTTTGCGAGTCGGTTCCGACTGGCAAAATGCATTTCTACATAGCAAAGTGGCTTTAGCGACTCGCAAACGGCGTTTTTCGCCGTTTGCGAGTCACTAAACCTTTGCTACATCTGGCCCTTAGCTTCACCTTTTGGACTTGGTGGACAGAGGCTTCTGCGGAATGGCTGCAGGTGACCCACAGAGGCTGACCCTTTGCCATGTGTGATTTTTCTTAACCTCATGCAAGGACTACAGTTGACCCTTGTGTGATCCATTCCCTTTTCGGACACTAGGCCGTGGCACACTGGTGGTGTAGAGCTTTGATTGGAACAAGTTGGGAAACACTGGGGGGTAGGGAGTTTATGGATCCCTGCACATTCCTGTAGTTTACATCACAGAATTGCAAAGAAAATGTGTGTTTTAATTAAATGTTTCACGTTTACAGCATATTCTGTGTATGAAAACACTGGGGTATACATGCAACCAACATCTCCCTGGACTCTGCTGGGTGACTAGTTTTCAAAAATGTCTGGGTTTGATAGGTTTCCCTACATGGTTGCCAACCCCACGACTAGTGAGTACACCTACCATAGTTAATATTATCACCACAATACGTTTTGGTTCCTTTCGTGTCGTGGCCACTTGGCCCACCCACACAAGTAAGGTAGCATTTTTATTGAGATACCTGGAGGAATGCTGGATGGGAGGAAATTTGTGCCAGCCCAGTGATTCCACAATTTCCCCCCACAGAAATGCAAGGAAAATGAGTTTTTTTGTCAAAGTTTGAGATTTGCAAGGGATGCTGGGTAAAAAAAACATGGTGAGAGCTGCACACGCCAGGTATCTAGTTTTCAAACATTTACACGTATGCTAGGTTTCCCTAGGTGCCCGCTGTGCTGGGGCTCATGTGATGTGTCCATGTTGCGTTTTGGGAAGTTTCCTGTTGCGTAGGTAGACCTACCTACACAATTGAGGTACCATTTTTATTGGGAGACTTGAGGGAATGCTGGGTGGAAGAAAGGTTGTGGCTCCCCTCAAATTCCAAACTTTCCATCACAGAAATGTGAGGAAAATGTGTTTTCTTAGACAAATTTCAATGGTTGCAAAGAACTCTGGGTAACAGAACATGGTGAGAGCCACACAAGTCACCCCATCCTGGATATCCTTAGGTGTATAGTTTTAAAAAATGTACAGTTTGGCTAGGTTTCCCTAGGTGCCAGCTGTGCTGGGCTTCAAAATGCAAAGCTACGCAAATTGCAAAAAACAAGTCAGTTTTCAGTGGAAAAATGTGATCTGTCCATGTTGCGTTCAGTTTTCAATGGAAAAATTGGATCTGTCCATATTGCATTTTGGGCCATTTCCTGTTGCGGGCACTAGGCCTAGCCACACAAGTGAGGTACTATTTTTATTGGGAAACTTAGGCAAATGCTGAGTGAAAGGAAGTTTGTTGCTCCCCTCAGATTCCAGAACTTTCCATCACAGAAATATGAGGAAAATGTGTTTTTAAACATATTTTAGGGTTTGCAAGGGATTCTGTGTAACAGAACTTGGTGAGAGCCACACAAATCATCCCATCCTGGATTTCTCTAGGTGTCCATTTTTCAAAAGTGGCCAGGTTTGCTAGGTTTCTCTAGGTTGCAGCTATGTTATGGCCCGCAAATCCATAGCTAGGCATATTGCAAAAAACGAAACAGTTTTCAATGGAAAAATGTGATGTGTCCACGTTGTGTTTTAGGCCATTTCCTGTCGCAGACACCATGCCTACCCACACAAGTGAGGTACTATTCTTATCTGGAGACTTCGGGAACAGTGAATAGCAGAACAGGTCTCATTACCAATTGTCTTTCGATGCATTTGTACCTTCCACATGTAAGACATTGTGTAAGAAAGAAGTCATTTTGAGAAATTCCATTTAATTCACATGCTAGTATGGGTACCCCCAGATTAAGAGATGTGGAAATAAGCAATGTTTCTAAACTCCATATCTTGTGTCCATTTTATTTTAGAAATACACAGGTTTTCTTGGTACCTATTTTTCTCTCTTGAAATTTTACCAAATGAATTGCTGCATACCTGGTACACTATGAAAACTACAGCAAGGTGCAGCTCAGTTATTGTTTCTGGGCAGCTTACTTGATAGGAGCACCTATAAGCCCTATATATCTCTGCAACCAGAAGGGTCAAGCGGAGATATGAGTATATTGCTTTCAAAAATCTGCCTTACTTAACAAAAGTTACAGATGAAAACGTAGACACAAATGGCTGTTATTTTAAACTCAATTTCCATTTTTTTTAATTTCAAGTGATACTTTCTACACAAACGACCTCTTCCTGAATTCAGAACTTTGGCTACTTTTCAGAAAATTATAGCTTCCTCGAATCCATCATTGGTTTCACATCCATTTCTGTCACTAACTGGAAGGAGGTTGAAAGCACAAAACATGGGAAAAATGGGGCATGTCCCGGTAAAATGCTAAAACTGTGTTTAAAATTTTGGATTTCTGATTCTAGTCTGCCTGTTCCTGAAAGCTGGGAAGATGGTGATTTTAGCACTGCAAACCCTTCATTGATGCCATTTGCAGGGGAAAAACTAATGCTTTCTTTTGAAGCACTTTTTTTCTCATTTTTCCCCCAAAAAACCTAAAATGTAGCTGTATTTTGCTAATATCTCTGTCTCCTTCAGGGGAGACCACAAACCCTGGGTATCTTTACAATCCCCAGGATGTTTGAAAAAAAGGATGCACATTTAGCGGGGATAGGTGATGTGAACAATAGGTTATGGGGGCCTATGCGCGAACTACCCCAAGTAGCCAAAAAAAAGCTTAGCACGGAGGGAAGGCTTAGCAGCGAAGGGGTTAAACAGAGGCCACTGTGCAATTTTAGTCACCTGCAGAATGCTGGGCAGGACTGCCTGTTTGTTTTCATGCAGTTCTTTTTGCCTCAAAGCAGACTCACTGACCAGAAGGAGAAGAGACCATTGGATTGGCAGCAAAAGTCCTACTCTGTTGTCATTGACAAACACACATATATGCTGAGCACACAAATCTACATATGGCAAGGCAGGAGATATTGCATACTGTTAAGCCATGGATCACTCTCTCATGCACTAATACATAGGTGGGGCATGTCAGGTTCTCTATCACACAGTTTGAGAATTATTCCTTCTTTCACCACTGCCGCCTCGAGGAATGTGGCCTGAGAACACCTAACCTTTCAGCAACAGAATGAAATGAAAGACAGAGGTAAAGCAGATTCAAATGTAGGTCTTTCCAGGTTCTTAACTTCGCCTGACATATCAACCAAGAACTTTGGGCGAGATATACAAATCATTTTTACAGTTACAAATTGCCCGATTCGCAGAATCAGGCAGTTTCCGACTGCAAAAATGAATTTTGGTATGTATTAATCCTAAATTGCAATTCAGTAGCATGTTACCGAATTGCAATTTGGAATTGCGAATGCATACCGATTCGGTATGTGGAAGGAGCATGTTTAGGGCGTCCCTTCCAAAGACCAAATCATAATGGGATGTATGAATAATTTATGACCAAATGCAGTCATGAAACATTCACACGTTATCACCAACTTAAAGTTGGTGGTGAACCATTCACAAATGGGAAGGGGTCCCCTTGGAGCCCCTTCACTTTAAAGAATGTTTGAAAATATATTTTTTAAGAGCAGGCAGTGGCCCAGGGACTCTATTTTCAAATGTATCCCCTTTTCCTTGAAGGAAAACGGGCCACATTTAAAAAATATATATATTTATTTAAAAGTAATCAGAGACATGGTGTCTCCTAGTGAGTTCCAAATTGAGACCTACCTCATTAATATTCATGAGGTGCGTCTATATGCAACCCACTATGATTCGCTAATGGATCAGATATTACTTTTGTACACTGGTAATAGCGTTCACCAAATAGCGATTTGCAAAAAATCATTATTTGGTAATTGCTATTACTTATTACTTATCTTTGTACATCTAGCCCTTAGTGAAGCCTAATGTTTTTTTGAGGGAGAATGGAGAAGTAGGGTCAATGGAGAGGAGGTGTCACAACTCACCTACAAAGGAAGAGAGATGACATCACTAAAAAACAATGGTGAAGAGATGGCATCAGTTATAGCCAAATGAAGGGAGGTGCTATCATGCAAGGTGCAATCACTCGTATACAAGGGAGAGATGTCTTTTCACTAGTAGACAAAAGCAGGGGTGCCATCACGCGTGGATGAAGAAAGGATGTGTCTTCACTCAAGGACAAAGGAGGGTGGTATGAGCCCACACGTATAAATTTAGGAGGTGACATCACTTGTAAACATGTAGAGGAGGTCCCATCACTCATACACCAAAGAAGCAGAATTGCCATTGCCATCACTCAAGGGCAATGAATAAGACATGACAATATTTGAAGAACAATGGAGAGGGAGGACCTCCCTCATACGCAAGACAGGAGGCTGAATTTCTCTCAGACACTACTTGGAAGGTACACTGCCATCCTGCATAGACAAAGGAGGTGATGGCATCATTCATGAACAATGAAAAGGAGATGCAATTTCTTACAGACAATGAGGGTACAATGATTTGTAGATAGTGAAGTCGAGCTCCCATCACCCAAGTTGCCCTTCTCCATTGACAATAAAGAGTACGACACCTCGGTTTACATTGAGGTGGAAGGTCATGGTTCACAGATACGTTGAAGGGGAGGTGCCAGCAGTCATAGGCCATGGAAACGAGGGATGCAGGCACCCTTGGGCAGTGGTTGGTCGATGTCAGGATTTTCTAACTGGGTAACAAACAACTGGATGGAAGAAATGTTGATAAATATAAGCGACAGTCGATTGTCTATTTCAACCTTATTCGGTTTGTAAATAATTGCACATGAAGTGCTATTTTCCCCACCATTGACACAACGACACGGAGGTGTAAGGAAACAACACAGGCCCGCCCTGCGACCCTCCTTTAACGAGGCAGAGTTGGGTATCGACGCTGCCGGCCCACCCTCCGGTGGTGTGTATTCTCCTCTCCGCCCACTCTCACTGCACCGTAGAGCCCGCGATTAAAAAGCGCTGACAGCGGAGACAGCCTCAGAAATTAAAGTGATACATTTTAGGCTGGGGAAGCAATGGGGGTCACATTTTTCATGCACATTAAGGATGGCATTTCTGATCTTTAATTAAGCGCGGCGGCTGTGCCTGGCCTGGAACCACACACGGCTCCCCTCTTAACAATGTCTCTTAATACGTTTCTGCGGCTTCTCAAGAGGCCTGTGGCGGTCTGCCTGCTCCTGTTCGCATCAGTTTAAAAATGCGCCGAGGGGATGCGCCGCGCGACCTCACGAACTTCATCCAAGAAACCAAGCGGCAGCACCACATTTTTGTAGTGGATGTTTAATGCTTCTGTATCGTTTTGAGTAAATCTAAGCTGCAGGCCATTGACCTCTGCAAGAAATCATTCTGCACCGAGTCATAAAAATAAACAAAGTAAATATACGTACGAAATACCAACACATATACATGCTAATTATTCGTATTTCTGAGGTGCGTGAACAGTATCTGCAAAGATCGAGAAGCTGTTCTACTGCGACCTGAGCCCACGTGCCAGATCTTATATCCAGTGCTTTATATGGAAATGTAGAACTGCATGTACTCTCTATTTAGAGTACCGTTTTGCTCCTGAAAAGTGCCGATACTCATCCATTGTAATGTATTGCAACAGTGCTGAAAAGTGCAGGTACTCTCCCTTTCAAATTAAAGAAGTGCAGGTACTCAGTACCTGCCTATTTAAAACAATACTTTTATCTCATGTCAGTACAGTGGTGTTTTTTTTTCTGTGACCTGTATGTATTTAGGTAGCTTAGAACTTTGTGGAAGAAAGACAAATAAAGCATGGTAATTCAAGTCCCCGTTCAAGGTGGGAGAGGTCTATTTTCACGCATTTGAAATAGTATCAAAGGCTGCCCATAGAAGAAGCAATTACAAGAGTCACAGAATTAAGACTGCATGGAGCAGACCAAATCACTTATTAGTGAAATATAGCTCAGTCAGGTGGACGCAGCCTCGACGCTGCCACTCCTGGTTGGGTGGTGTTGCAGCATAAATGTGAGTAGTCTCTCTCAAGCTCAGTTTAGCAGACCAATGCTGTTGAAATTACCTTGTAGCTACTATCCAGCCAGGGGCGAGGAATACCTGCGGGAAAGATTTAAAACAGTTTGTCTAAGGTCAAGGATCCAATCAAGAATACAGTTTTGTTTTTAGGAGCCAACACATCCTATTGGTAGGATGAGCTTGTAGGCAAAGAGTGTGGGGTTGCATGAAGCTGGCCTGGTGTGTGGTGGGTGCCTAAGGTAATTAGACTTTATACCAGGTCCAGGCGTCCCCTCTTAGTGAAGTGTAGGCAGTGTCTAGATGCCAGGCTCTCTAGAGGTAGTTGTAGATAAGCAGCAAAGGCTTCTCTAGGAGACATGCAAACCTCGTGCAAAACCACTGTAGTCACAAAGCACTTACACACATAAAAAAACATTCAGTTGTACAAAATTAAAGGTATGTTATTTTTGGTCACACAATACCACAAAATACTAGAAGGGCAACCCTCCAATAGGAGGTAAGTAATACACTAAATATATACACTAGTAAACAGTAATAGGCATAGAAAAGGTTGAAAAAACAGTGCAAATGTAAATAACCAATAGTGACCCTTGGGGGAGCCCAAACCATATACTAATACTAAAAAAATGGAATGCGAACACAGGACACCCACCTAGGTAAGTGGGATGTGTAGAGGGGAGCTAGAAGTACTAAAAAAAACACAGCGGTAAGTAACACAGTACCCCCCAGCGACCAGGAAAGGAGGAGTAAATCACTGGAATTTCCCCAAAACACCCAATAGGAAGGAAAAGAAGAAAATAAGACACCCAGACAAGACTGCAGGAAACCAGAAGTGGATCCCTGGAGAGGAAGACGTGTGAAGAGAGGGGACCAAGTCCAAAAGTGTCAGTGCAGTCCAAGAGGAGTAGGAGCTACTACCCACCGAGCTGTACTTGCAGGAGTTGGTCGACCGTGAAGAAGAACAGGTCAGCATTGCAACCCTGGAGGCGGAGAAGAGTTCCTGAGGAATGCAGAAGATGTTCCTCGCTGGAAAGAAGATCGCAGATGGGTGCCCCTGGAGGAATTCCATCGACAAGCCTTGGCAAAGGCAAGTTCGTGGTTAGTGGAAAAGTGGTGCTGCGGGGACCAGCAAGGCCCAGGAGGACTCAACCCAGGAGGGGAAGTCACAGGGGACCATCAGCGACATAGAGGGCCCACAGGAGCAGAGGCAGCACCCACATGAGTCCCAAAGGACAGGGACACAGGAGTTGCAGAAGGAGCCCACGCAGCACTACAGGAAGGGATCCCATGCCACAGGAGAACACACAGAGGGCTGTGCGTCACAGAAAGGAGTACTAGGGGATGGAGCTGCAAGAAGCCTGGAGTTCCTTTGGAGGAGATGTAAACAAGCCTTGGCAGCTGCAAGAGATGCAGTGCATGTGGGTACTGTCCTGCGTGGGAAGGCAAGGACTTACCAACACCAAGGTTGGACAGATGACAGAGAGGACGAAGAAGACTACTCCAGACTACCACCTGTGATGCAGGATCCATGCAACTCAGGATGAGAAGGGATCCACTCAGCCAGTTGTTGTTGCAGTAGGTACCTGCGGATGTAGGCGAGTGACTCCTTCACACCAATGAAGGGTTCCTTCTTCCTTCTCATGCAGGCTGAACACTTGCCACCCCCAGAGGATGCACACCTGGGGAAATGTTGCAGAAGCTGTAAGGAGCTGTGGAAACAATGTTGTCAGAAAAGTATTCTTTGTGAATGCAGATTGTGGGCTCCTGGAGGGTCCAGTCATGGTTCCAGTGGCTAGAAGTCAAAGTAAGGTTGCAGAGGAGTCCTGCTGGAGTCTTGCAAGCCAAATCCAAGGACCCACCCAAGAGAGAGACCCTAATAGCCAGGTGACCACCTATCAGGAGGGGGCTCTGACATCACCTGCCTGGCCACACGGATGCTCCCAGAGGTCCGTGCCAAACTTAGAAGCAAGATGGCAGAACTCAGGAACCCTCTGTAGAAGCTCTGAGCACCACTCCTCGGGTGGTGATGGACAGGGGAGTGGTCACTCCCCTTTCCATCGTCCAGTTTCACGCCAGAGGAGGGACTGGAGGTCCCTGAACCTAGGTAAACTGGTTTATGCATAGAGAGCACCAAATGTGCCCTTCAAAGCATACCAGTGGCTGAGGGAGGCTACCGCTCCCAAGCCATGTAACACCTATTTCCAAAGGGAGAGGGTGTTACCCCCCCTCCCAAAGGAAATCCTTTGCTTTGCCTTCCTGGGCTTACGTTGTTCAAGCAGAAGGAGGGCAGAAACCTGTCTGAGGGGTGGCAGCTACTTGGGCTGCCTGGAAAACCCTGGAAGACTAGTAGGAGCAATGTTGGGGGTCCTCTAAGGAGCCCCCAGAGTGCATGGAATCATACTTCCAATACTGGCAACAGTATTGGGGTATGATTCTGACATATTTGATACCAAACATGCCTAGGTTTGGAGTTACCATTATGTAGCTGAACATAGGTAGTGACCTATGTCCAGTACACGCATAAAATGGCATCCCCAGACCCACAAAGTCCATGAAAATGGCACTGGAGTTTGTGGGGGCACCTCTACTAGTGCAAGAGTACCCTCACACAGGTAATCACACCCTGCCCTCTGGGCTAGGAGGTCCTGCCATAGGGGTGACTTACAGTGACCTGATGCAGTGACCTATTGTGAAAAAGGGTGCATGCACCCTTTCACGCAGGCTGCAATGGCAGGCTGCAGAACATGTTCCCTGGGCTCCCCACGGGTGGCATAATACATGCTGCATCCCATGGAGATCCCCTCGTACCCCAATGCCCTGGATTCCTGTGTACTATATACTAGGGACTTGCATGGGGGCACCAGTATGCCAAAATGTGGGGTGAAAATGGTACAAGTTACCAGGTTAGAAGGGAGAGAGCATAATCACTGGGGTCCTGGTTAGAAGGATCCCAGTGAACACAATCAAACACACTGACAACAGACAGAAAATGGGGATAACCATGCTAAGAAAGAGGGTACTTTCCTACACAACCCATTGCTCCCCAAACAAAGGACAAGAAGGCTAACCTTGCCCAGATGAGTCTTCATTGTCTAAGTGGAAATATCTGGAGAGTCCATCTGTATTGAAGTGGTTACTCCCAGGTTTATGTTCCACTGCAAAATCCATTCTCTATAGGGATATGGACTACCTCAACAGTTTGGGATTTTCTCCTTTCGTCTGTTTTATGGATCAAATCTGTTTATTGGTATTTAACATACATAAACCAAATACAAAGCTCTGTACCTACATCCAACTCAGTCGGCTATCAAAATATCACAGTATCCATTGCCACGCATGTCTGAGGGCGGCCCATCAGTGAGTCTTAGTTGACATAAGTAGACGTACTTCCTCCACCCACCGGCCCTCCCCTAGGGACTATAGCCGTGGCATAGATGATATGACAGTCCGGTCCAAGGCAGAGCTGAAAACAACAAACAGACAAAACACAAATGCATAACTGTGCTTTCCCGCACCAGCACCCTCAGTACCACCCCCTGTCCCCCACCCCTCCCCCCTTCAAAACCTCTGCCCCGGCCCTCTCCAACCTCCACTGGCCAAACCACTTCATCAGATGTCTCTAATCAGCCCCAACACCTTTAAATATGCCGGGGAAGTCAGCTTGTTAAATTCCGTGGTCAAAATCTGAATGAACGGCCTCCATAGAGTACAAATGTCACCCGGCCTCTGCCTGGATGCCAGTGTTAATTTCTCCATTGCCAGGATGAACCACAGCTTGTGCAGCCAAGAGGTATAAGTCGTCAACCTGTCCGAGCCCCAAAGAGCTATGATCACCTGCAGTGCAGCATTAAGGGCCAGGGCCATCTGCCACCCTCTCTGCGAGCGAAGAGGGAAAGTGAGAGGGTTGAGTAAGCCCAAAATAACATATGACGTCAATTTAGGAATCTCTGTCTGGAATACTTTATCGAAGTCATCCAGGATACCCTTCCAATATCTTTGTAACTTGGGGCAGTGCCAGAGAAGGTGTACAAGTGTACCGTGTTGCCGCACCCCCTCCAGCAAAGACCTGACTCAGAGGGGTCCCATGCATTCACCCTTGCCTGGGTATAGTACCAATAGGAGACCAACTTATATGCCGTCTCTGTCCCTGACGTGTTGTAAGCAGTGTGATGCGCTCTATAATGGATACTTTCCCATTCTTCCTCTGTCAGCTCCCTCCCCAGCTCTACCTCCCATCTCCTCTGCCCCTTGGATTTAGGCGGCCGCTCCACCCCCTGCAGAAGTCTATACAACTCCGATATCACCGCTTGTCATCTTTCTTTGCCAGAAGCCATTTCTCAAACGGTGTAAGTGGTCTGTCTATCAAGGGCCTATTCACCGGCAGAAGGGCCCAATGCCGAACCTGATAATACATCAGCCTATCTACCTCCGTCAGCTCATACGTCTCCCCCATCTGGTCAAAAGAGATTACTCCGTCCGCATCAAATAAACTCCCTACCCTCTTCCAGCCCCCTCATACCAACGGCAAAAATTCTCAACTTGTAGACCTGGTACAAAGTCGGGATTCGCACAGATCGGCGACATAGGAGATGGGGATTGTCGTCAGACCGTGCTTCTTTGCCACCACATCCCACAACCGAAGCGTCGCGCCCGTAATCGGAGAAGAATAAAGCCCCGGAGCTCTCTGCCTACGCCAAAGCCAGGGCTCCTTCCAAATGTGAGACCCAGCGACTGCCTAGTCCATAAAGCACCAGTGCTTTTCAGTGAGCGGACGGCTCCTCTCCAGCAGAAAGCGCAGTTGAGCAGCTTGGAAATACCTCAAAAGGCAAGGGACCGCCAGTCCTCCCTCCCCTTTGCAACAGTACAAGGCGCTCCGCGGAATCTGCGTTGGTTTCCCATCCCACATAAATTTCAGGAACGCTGACTGGAGTGTCGCTATCGTGTGTGGCAGTGGAGTCAAAGGAAGTGCTTGAAACACATAAAGTATGCACGGCAATACTGTCATCTTCACTACGGAGTCTCTGCCGAACCAAGAGAGCTTCTGTTTCCCCCATTTTCCTAGGTCCCGTAAAATCTCCAGAGAGAGGAAAGAATAGTTTAGGCTAGACGTCCTTGCAACCGAAGTTGCCAATTCAATACCCAGGTAAGGTACATGCGACGCTGACCAAATAAAGGGATAGCGAGCCCTTAGACTCTCCTCATGTTCCTGGAGGGTTGACAAACTTAACACTTGCGACTTCTGCATGTTCACTTTAAACCCAGAGACCCTGCTAAACGCGCTAAGGGCTTCCATGAGGGCGGCAACGAGACCATGGGCTCCTCCAAAGTGAGAATCACATCATCCGCATACAAACTAATGAGGTGATAGTCTCCCCGAAATTTGATACCAGAGATGTGAGGACTATCGCGAAGGCGGTGAGCGAGAGGCTCCATGAAAAGCGCAAACAACAGAGGGGAGAGCGGACACCCCTGTTGTGTTTCCCGACCTATCAGAAACGGCAATGACAGGGTCCCATTTACTCGGACAGCAACCTTAGGTGCACAATAGATGCACTGAATCCAGGACCTAAACACCTGACCCATCCCAAAGCGCTCTAGTACCTGGAAAAGATAAGGCCAGTGAAACGTATCGAACGCTTTCTCCGCGTCAATGGAAAGGAGGAGCGCCTCTCTATGAGATCTGTTAGTTTTATCAATTAAATGTAATAGCCATTCCGTATTGTCTCCACACTGTCGGTGGGGTATAAAGTCCGTCTGATCCGGGTCCATGAGTCCAAGCATGAAGGGATTAAGGCGCTGCGCCAGGATTCTGGTAAACAACTTGGGGGCATATTTATACTCTGTTTGCGCCGAATGTGCGTCAAAACATTTGACGCACATTCGGTGCAAACCTTGCCCCATATTTAAACACTGACGCCGGACCCTGCAGACCTCAAAATTCCACTGTGTGCGTAATTTTTTTGGAGCGGGAAACTGCCTTGCGTTAATGATATGCAAGGTAGGCGTTCCTGACCCAAAAATGACTTTAAGGCCTGTGCGCCTTATTTATACCCCAGCGTCATTTTGATGCACAGGAGGGGGTGGGCCTTAAAAAACGGCGCACAGCCTGTTGTGCGCCGTTTTTTAACGCCTGGGTCAGGGCAGGCGTTAAGGGATCTGTGGGCTCGGAAGGAGTCCAGAGGTGCCCTCCCCTGCCCCCAGGGACACCCCCTGCCACCCTCGCCCACCCCTGGAGGACACCAATGGATGGGGGGACCCATCCCTGGTAAGTAAAGGTAAGTTCAGGTAAGTATTTTTTAAAGTTTTTTTAAAGTGGCATGGGGGGGCCTAATTTGGATCCCCCTACATGCCACTATGCCCAATGACCATGCCCAGGGGACAGAAGTCCCCTGGGCATGGCCAAAGGGCAAGGGGGCATGACTCCTATCTTTGCTAAGACAGGAGTCATGTCAATGGGGATTGTGCGTAAAAAAAAAAATGGCGCAAGTCCGGTTTGAGGACTGATTTTTGCCTCAGACCTGACTTGCACCATTTTTGGACGCTCAACCTCATTTTCCCCCACGCCGGCGCTGCCTGGTGTGCGTAATTTTTTTTTACTCAGACCAGTCCGCAGCGCCGGCTAACGTAATTCCTTAAATAAGGCGCCCGCATGGCGCGTTGGAATGGCGTTAGCCGGCGGTAAACTTTTTGATGCACAACTGCGTCGGCGCCGTTGTGCGTCAAAAAGTATAAATATGGCCCTGGGCGTCTATATTTAGAAGCGAAATGGGCCGGTATGAGCCACATTCTTCCGGGTCCTTCCCCGGCTTTTGAATGACCGTGATGGTGGCCTCCAACATGCTGGGTGTGAGGGTTCCGGTCACCAGGAAGGAGATAAAGAGCTGCGCCAGGAGCGGAGCCAGCTCTGGGCAGAAAGTTTTATAGAAATGCGCAGTGAAGCCGTCCGGACCAGGCGACTTCCCAACCTTCAGACAGGAAATCGCCGAAATCACCTCCTCCAACCTTATGGGCTGATCCAGGGCGGACGCATCTCGCACATGGAGCGGGACAATACGACATTCCTCGAGAAAGGCAGCAGGGTCCGCTTCATTCCCCGTATCTGCAGTATACAACTCTCTATAAAATCAGCAAACACCTCAGCCATTTGTCCGTCCATTCGTACCTCACCCTGAGAAGGGGAGCGCACCATCTGTATAGCCGTGGATGAGCGCTGCGCCCTCAGCTGGTGGGGAAGGAGTTTCCCACAGAAGTTACTCCCTATATAATATTTATGTTTAAATCGAACTACTGCATACTCTGCCCTGTCCCAGTCCAGCTGTTTCAACTGATGACGTGCCCTCTCCAACTCCCTCCACACTCCAGTAGCGCCAGTATGCTTGTGGGAGCACTCTAGAGCCGCTACTTTTTGTTCTAACACCGCCCTCTGCTCTCTCCTAGCTGTAGGAGGCTGGCCTGGTTTGTAGTGGTACCAAGGGGTACTTACACTCTGTACCAGGTCCAGTTATCCCTTATTAGTGTAGAAGAGATGTCTAGCAGCTTAGGCTGATAGAAAAGGTAGCTTAGCAGAGCAGCTTAGGCTGAACTAGGAGACGTGTAAAGCTCCTACTATACCACTGGTGTCATATGCACAATATCATAAGAAAACACAATACACAGATATACTAAAAATAAAGGTACTTTATTTTTATGACAATATGCCAAAAGTATCTCAGTGAGTACCCTCAGTATGAGGATAGCAAATATACACAAGATATATGTACAAAATACCAAAATTATGCAGTAATAGCAATAGAAAGCAATGCAAGCAATGTACAGTCACAATAGGTTGCAATGAGAGCACATAGGTATAGGGGCAACACAAACCATATACTCTAGAAGTGGAATGCGAACCACAAATGGACCCCAAACCTATGTGAGCTTGTAGAGGGTCGCTGGGACTGTAAGAAAACAGTGAGGGTTAGAAAAATAGCCCACCCAAGACCCTGAAAAGTGGGTGCAAAGTGCACCTAAGTTCCCCAGAGAGCACAGAAGTCGTGATAGGGGAATTCTGCAAGGAAGACCAACACCAGCAATGCAACAACGATGGATTTCTGGACGAGAGTACCTGTGGAACAAGGGGACCAAGTCCAAGAGTCACGATCAAGTCGGGAGTGGGCAGATGCCCAGGAAATACCAGCTGTGGATGCAAAGAAGCTGCCACTGGATGGTAGAAGCTGTGGATTCTGCAAGAATAAAGAGGACTAGGAACTTCCCCTTTGGAGGATAGATGTCCCAGGTCATGAAGAAGCTTGCAGAGGTGTTTCCGTGCAGAAAGACCGCAAACAAGCCTTGCAAGCTGCAAGGGTTGTAGTTAGGGTTTTTGGATGCTGCTGTGGCCCAGGAGGGACCAGGATGTCGCCAATTGCGGGAGGAGACAGAGGGGGCGTCCAGCAAGACAAAGAGCCCACTCAGAAGCAAGCAGCACCCGCAGAAGTGCCAGAACAGGCACTACAAAGAGGAGTGAAGCGGAGCTCACCCGAAGTCACAAAGGAAGGTCCCACGATGCCGGAGGACAACTCAGGAGGTCGTGCACTGCAGGTTAGAGTGTCGGGGACCCAGGCTTGGCTGTGCACAAAGGAAATCCTGGAAGAGTGCACAGGAGCCGGAGCAGCTGCAAATCACTTGGTACCCAGCAATGCAGTCTAGCGTGGGGAGGCAAGGACTTACCTCCACCAAACTTGGACTGAAGAGTCATTGGACTGTGGGAGTCACTTGGACAGAGTTGCTGAGTTCCAGGGTCCACGCTCGTCGTGCTGAGAGGGGACCCAGAGGACCGGTGATGCAGTCTTTTGGTGCCTGCGGTTGCAGGGGGAAGATTCCGTCGACCCACGGGAGATTTCTTCGGAGCTTCTAGTGCAGAGAGGAGGCAGACTACCCCCACAGCATGCACCACCAGGAAAGCAGTCGAGAAGGCGGCTGGATCAGCGATACGAGGTTGCAGTAGTCGTCTTTGCTACTTTGTTGCGGTTTTGCAGGTGTCCAGAGCAGTCAGGGGTCGATTCCTTGGCAGAAGGTGAAGAGAGAGATGCAGAGGAACTCTGATGAGCTCTTGCATTCGTTATCTAAAGAATTCCCCAAAGCAGAGACCCTAAATAGCCAGAAAAGGAGGTTTGGCTACTTAGGAAGGAGGATAGGCTAGCAACACAGGTAAGAGCCTATCAGAAGGAGTCTCTGACGTCACCTGCTGGCACTGGCCACTCAGAGCAGTCCAGTGTGCCAGCAGCACCTCTGTTTCCAAGATGGCAGAGGTCTGGAGCACACTGGAGGAGCTCTGGGCACCTCCCAGTGGAGGTGCAGGTCAGGGGAGTGGTCACTCCCCTTTCCTTTGTCCAGTTTCGCGCCAGAGCAGGGCTGGGGGATCCCTGAACCGGTGCAGACTGGCTTATGCAGAGATGGGCACCATCTGTGCCCATCAAAGCATTTCCAGAGGCTGGGGGAGGCTACTCCTCCCCAGCCCTGACACCTTTTTCCAAAGGGAGAGGGTGTAACACCCTCTCTCTGAGGAAGTCCTTTGTTCTGCCTTCCTGGGCCAAGCCTGGCTGGACCCCAGGAGGGCAGAAACCTTTCTGAGGGGTTGGCAGCAGCAGCAGCTGCAGTGAAACCCCAGGAAAGGTAGTTTGGCAGTACCCGGGTCTGTGCTAGAGACTCGGGGGATCATGGAATTGTCTCCCCAATGCCAGAATGGCATTGGGGTGACAATTCCATGATCTTAGACATGTTACATGGCCATGTTCGGATTTACCATTGTGACGCTATACATATGTAGTGACATATGTATAGTGCACGCGTGTAATGGTGTCCCCGCACTCACAAAGTCCGGGGAATTTGCCCTGAACAATGTGGGGCACCTTGGCTAGTGCCAGGGTGCCCACACACTAAGTAACTTAGCACCCAACCTTTACCAGGTAAAGGTTAGACATATAGGTGACTTATAAGTTACTTAAGTGCAGTGGTAAATGGCTGTGAAATAACGTGGACGTTATTTCACTCAGGCTGCAATGGCAGGCCTGTGTAAGAATTGTCAGAGCTCCCTATGGTGGCACAAGAAATGCTGCAGCCCATAGGGATCTCCTGGAACCCCAATACCTCAGTACCATATACTAGGGAATTATAAGGGTGTTCCAGTATGCCAATGTGAATTGGTGAAATTGGTCACTAGCCTGTTAGTGACAATTTGTACAGAGAGAGCATAACCACTGAGGTTCTGGTTAGCAGAGCCTCAGTGAGACAGTTAGGCATCACACAGGGAACACATACATATAGGTCACAAACTTATGAGCACTGGGGTCCTGGCTAGCAGGGTCCCAGTGACACATAACAACATACTGAAAACATAGGGTTTTCACTATGAGCACTGGGCCCTGGCTAGCAGGATCCCAGTGAGACAGTGAAAACACCCTGACATACACTCACAAACAGGCCCAAAGTGGGGGTAACAAGGCTAGAAAGAGGCTACTTTCTCACACTAGCTTTATTTTCTTTGGCCGAAAGCGATATCACCTCTCCACGGACTACTACTTTCAATGCCTCCCAAAGTGTCTCCAGGCTAGTTCTCCCATTGTCATTGTGTCTGAGGTAGTCCATGATCGTGAGTCGCAGTGACTCCTCCGCCACCCGGCTTTGCAGTATAGTATCCCTAAAGCGCCAGCCCGGTGTCCCTACTCGCCCCCCATAAAGACGGACCACCAAGGTAATAGGAGCATGATCTGTCAGCGCTCAAGGCTCAATTGCAGTCTCCCTGATTCGGGAAGTAAACTCTGAGGAAGCCAAGATGAAGTCTATACGCGTATATGTCTTGGAGGAGGCCGAATAGAATGTGTAGTCCCGGAGCATCGGGTGCGCCCTCCTCCAGACGTCCTCTAGGTCACAATCATCCAAACACTGTCGCCCTGCCGGAGTCAGTGCCCCCGTCTGCCCTTATCGATGCCCAGAACAATCCAACTCATTGTCCAGGACCAAATTGAAGTCCCCCCCTACTAAAATAGCCCTGTCCGGTGTAGTAAGCATTGGGGATATGGCCTACCTCATGAAAATTGCTTGCTGCGCATTAGGGGCATATAATGTGGCAATAGTGAAGAGGAATGACACAACACGCACCCTAATATCTAGGAACCTACCCTTCATCTCATGTATCTTGGCGACTACCTCTCCAGGAAAGGTCCTCGATATTAGTATCGCCACCCCAACATGCTTCATAGGAGCAGAGGGCCAAAACTGCCGGGTAAACCACCTCGAGCGCATACGGTATGGATCCTTTGGCAATACGTGCATCTCCTGAAGGAGGCAGGTATGACCCTCAGACCTCTCGAGGGCAGAAAGGATCGCCAACCTCTTTGCTGCACTATTAAGCCCCCGGACATTTAGGCTTAGACATTTAAGGGACATGCGATACTAAGCAGGTCGTATGATCTAGGCGGGGACCCCCACCCAGGAACAGGAGACAAGGACGGCCCAGGGGTGGCACGCACACATAGTGACAGTTATCGAGATCAGAGCACTTAGACATTTCGGGGGAAGCACGACAACACAAAACAACGCCGCACAACAGGTGCATATTTAAACACACAAGTCCTCTATCACATGTCCCAAAAGAGGCAAAAATCCTGACACGGGACGGCATCACCTCACAAGGTCGTCACTTGGTAACCAGCGACCCCACCACCCGTGCCAGTCTACAGAGGCTTCACTGCTTATTCTGAAAATGACCCCAGACCATTGTAGCGAGACTCGGGTGCTATCTGCTTTTAGGCACTGGACCCAGCTGCAAGACTGCTCAGTACAGATTGTCTCTCTAGCGCTTGTTCAGTTGAGGATGGCCTTGGTTGCTTCCTCTTCTTCTCCTTCCGTCGCCAACGCGGGCGGCCCTCGGCAGCGGCTTGAGTTAGAAACCCTGGAATATCTGAAGCATGTGCCCTTTGAACTGGACCTGAGGTAGGTTTCGCGTTCTCTGAAGAATGCTTTCTTTAGTCATGTAATTATGCACACACGCTACGATATCAGGAGGGGGCTCTCTGGTTCCTCCCATCCGGCCCACCCTTTGAACCCGATCCAGGGTGATCTCTTGCATATCTTCTGGGCCCAGATGGAGTGGAACAGTGCTGTAACGAACCCTCTAATATCCTCTCCTTCCGCCCTGGCCAGAGCTCCCCTGATGCGTATGTTATGCCACCTAGAGCAGTTTTCTAAGTCCTCTGTCGCGATTTGTAGGAGTTCCTGTTGCTCACGAAGACATATGACCTCCTGTTGCAGTTGTTCCACTTCTTCCCCCGTGAGATCTCAGTGTCCTCGACATTCGCCACCCTTTCTCCTAGCGACGTAATGTCCGTGCGTAGCTCCCTCATCTCCTGGGAGATATCTCTCCAAAGCTCTTGCAGGTCCCTCCTAAGCGAGTCAAACAAGGAGGTGAGAAAGCCTTTCGTGACTGGGGCCCCACCATCATCCTCTGCCTCACCCCAGTCTTCAGGCCCCTTTGCCATAACGGGCCCCTCAGCTGGCTTGCCCTGCACCAGGTGAGATCTTGTCAACATCTCCCTCACTGACTGGTCCCTCTTAGGCTTAGAGGACGCCATCAGAATTCAGCTCACCAGCCGGCTCAGAAACCAGCCCAGCACCAATCACTGTCCACACTGCTGCTCCGCAATCCAGTTCTCACAGAATCAGCACCTCTCACTGGGGCAGCCCACTCTCGCCGTCTACACACGCTCTGGCACGAGGAGATTGTCTGTTCCCTTTCCTCTCCCCCTCAATGGCCGCAGTAGTCGAGCACTTTCTGTTATATGGCTCTACCAAGGCCCAGCTCCGTCGAACAGTGTGCACCTAGGCCAGCCCCGGCCCAGCCTCACCTCGGTCCGATTGTCCCGCAGATCCGAGGGCCTACACTCATCCCCGCACTCCGCGGGGCCCTCGCGCCTCAGAGACCGGGGGTGCAGGAGAACCCCGTCACCGCCTCCACAGTTCTCTGGGGGTCACACTCTCGCCCCTTGGACGTCAGACGGCCTCCTCTGGCCCCGGGAGGCCAAGGCCATGTGTCGCCCACCTGGATCGCGCCCCCACCCCAGCTCTGTACCTCCGCGGCCAACAGCCGCTGCTGGCACCCGCTCAGCGTTGCGCAGTGCCGAGCACTAGCGGGCTCCTCGTTCTGCGTCCGTCCGCAAGGCCGCTCCGTGCGGGAGGAGCCCACGGCCACCGTGCCCGCCGACCATGAGCGCGGCCCGGGACCAGAGAGGCTCCCACCCGGCATCCCTCCCGGACCTCCCAACGCCTGTCCGGTCACTCTTTCTGGCACCTGCGTCTTCCTGGCGCTCCCCAATTCTCGGGGGCGCCCTCGCTGGTGTTGGCCCGGGGCCGCTGAGCTGCTGCAGAGGCCCGGGCGGCGGAGCTCGCGGACATGCGTCTGCTCACACCGCCATCTTGGCCACGCCCCCTTTTGTCTGTTTTAACCAAAAAAGGAGCTTGTGGTCTGTTTGAACAATGAAGTGAGTGCTAAAGAGGTAGGGCCTCAGCTTCTTCAAGGCCCAGACAACGCCTCCCTTTCTATGGCTGACTAACTACTTTCCCTGGGGGGGTGAACCTTATGCTTATAAAAGCTGCAGGTTGTTCCTGGCCCTCGGTGTTGAGATAGAACTGCCCCACCCCTACCTCAGAAGCTTCTGTTTGTACTGTGAACGTCTTGGAGTAGTCAGGGCTTTTTAACACAGGTGCAGAGCACATGTCCTGTTTGAGGTCTTCAAAAAGTTTTTGACAGCTAGCTGTCCACATAACTTTCCTAGGCATTCTCTTTGAGGTGAGGTCATTAAGAGGGGCTACAGTGGAGTCATAGTTCTTAATGAACTTCCTGTAGTACCCGGTGAGACCCAAGAAGGCTCTCACTTGGGTTTGTGTAGTAGGGGGAGCACAATCTAAAATAGTTTGGATCTTCCTCTGTAGTGGTTGAATCTGGCCTCCACCTACAAGGTGGCCCAGATACAGAACCTTCTCCTGCCCTATCAGGCACTTAGAGGCCTTGATAGTGAGGCCTGCTTTTTGCAGACCCTCCAAAACATTCCAGAGGTGGACCAGGTGGTAATCCCATGTGGAGTTAAAGACAGATATATAATCTAGAGACGCTGCACTATAGGCTTCCAATCATTGGAGGACTATATTCACCAGCCTCTGAAAAATGGCAAGTGCATTTTTCAAACCAAATGGCATCACCGTAACATGATAATGCCCTCCAATGGTTGAAAATGCAGTCTTTGCTTTAGCATCATCTGATAGCTTGATCTGCCAATAGCCTGCAGTCAAATCAAATGTGCTGAGATACTTGGCAGATGCCAGTGTATCTATGAGCACATCTGCCCTAGGGATAGAATGAGCATCAGTTTTTGTGACAGTGTAATCAACACAGAACCCCATCTCTCTTTTCCCAATTTGAGAGTGAAGTTTTGGGACCAGCACCACTGGGCTAGCCCAGGTGTTGTCGTAGTGCTCAATGACTCCTAGGTCCAGCATCTTTTGCACTTCTGCTTTGATGCTGTCTCTAACATTGTCAGGTTGCCTGTAAATTTTACTTTTGATAAGCAAACCGTACCCTGTATCAATGGTGTGTTCACACAATGTTGTCTGACCAGGTGTCAGAAAAAACAGTTCTGAGAACTGCCCTAGGAGGTTCCTGCAGTCTTCTGTCTGGGATTCAGAAAGACAGTCTGCTAGGACAACCCCATCCACTGAGCCATCAGATGCAGTTTTGGAGAAGAGGTCAGGGAGAGGGTCACTCTCTTCTTCCTGTACCTCATCAGTGGCCATTAGCAGGGTCATGTCAGCCCTGTCATAGTAGGGCTTAAGGCAGTTCACATGAAGCACCATGAGGGGGCTTCTTGGAGTACCCAGGTCTACCAAGTAGGTGAACTCACCCCTTTTCTCCAGTATAGTGTGGGGACCACTCCACTTGTCTTGCAGTGCCCTGGAACCATAGGCTCCAGGGCCCACACTTTTTGCCCAGGTAGGTAAACAGTTAGGACAGCCGTCTGGTCATGCCACTGCTTCTACAGTTCCTGACTGGCCTGAAGGTTTTTAGTAGCCTTTTTCATGTACTCAGCCATTCTGGATCTGATACCAAATACATAATCCACAATGTCTTGTTTAGGGGGCTTGAGGGGTAGCTCCTAGCCCTCCCTTATAAGAGCAAGTGGACCCCTAGCAGGGTGTCCAAACAGAAGTTTAAAGGGGCTGTAGCCAACTCCCTTCTGAAGAACCCCCCTGTAGGCAAAAAGGAGGCATGGCAGTAGGATATCCCATCTCCTTCTGAGTTTTTCAGAGAGTCCCATGATCATGTCCTTGAGAGTTTTATTAAACCTCTCTACCAAACCATTGGTTTGGGGGTGGTAAAGGGGGGTGAACTTGTAAGTTACACCACATTCCTTCCACATGGCCTTAAGGTATGCAGACATAAAGTTTGTACCTCTGTCTGATACAACCTCTTTTGGGAAGCCCACTGTGGAGAAAATTCCCAGGAGGGCTTTTGCCACTGCAGGAGCTGTAGTGGTCCTCAGAGGTAAAGCCCCTAGATACCCGGTGGCATGGTCCATCACCACCAGTATTAATCTGTTTCCAGAGGTAGTGGGCGGGTGTAGGGGGCCAACAATATCTATCCCAACCCTCTCAAAGGGAACCTCCAACCATTGATAGTGGAATTAAGGGGGCCTTTGGGGGTGCCACATGTCTTGCCACTGGCTTGACAGGTGACACAGGAGCGACAAAACTCCTCTGTATCTTCAGACATATGGGGTCAGTGAAAGTGTGGGACAAGCCTATCCCAAGTTTTGGTTTGCCCCAAGTGATCTGCCAGGGGTATGTCATGGGCAAGGGTCAACAAAAATTCTCTATGCTGCAGAGATACTACCAGTCTCCTGGTGGCATGAGGTTTGGGTTCCCTTGGCTCTGAGTATAAGAGGTTTTCTTCCCAATACACCTTGTGGGTGCCACAGATATCCCCAGCTTCCCGAAAGACAGTTTGCTGTCTTAACCCTTCCAGTGTGGGACAGGTTTTCTGAGCCATATTGAATTCCTCCCTGGCAGGACCTCCTGCACCTAAGAGCTCAGCAGTGTCAGCTTTCAACTCTTGGGGTGTAGGTTCTGCCAAGGGAGTGGATTCCTCCCCCTCAAGGGGTGAATCCTCATTGGAGGGTGTGGTAGGGGCAAGTTTTTGCCCATTCTACCATCGGCTTTAGGCACTTCTTGGGCCATTTTTTCAGGCTCCAAGTTTCCATTTTTCTTCTTGCTTTTTGGCCTGTGCCCTAGGTAAAGCAAAAATATGCCCTGGGAGGCCCAGCATTGCTGCATCGGCCTCCAACTCTTTCTCAGCCCAAGCTGGTCTCCAAGTCATTCCCTATTATACACTCTACAGGTAGGTCTGTGGACCAGTGACCCCCCCCCCAAACTGAAATCAACAACTGCCACGGGGTGGCACACAGTATTGTTGTGGGTGTCAGATACTTGGTATTGGTGACCAAGTAGGTGTTGCTAAGGGGACACCAGTTTTTCAGTCACCATAGAGACACTGGCACCTGTGTCCCTGTAGGCCTCTGCCTGAGCACCATTTATCATGGACAGCTGCCTGTACTTATCCATATTAAGGGGACAGGCAGCAAGGGTGGCAACATTAATGCCCTTATCTGAGACTAAAACAGCCTCAGTAGTCTCTCTGACTAAACCAGCCACACTACACTTCCTGAAGTGAGCTCTGCTACATCCTTGGGCTGGCTATTGCTACCAGACCCACCAATACTGCTAATAATAGGGACACTAGTGGTAGGGGGGGGTTGTAGTGGTGGGTGGCTTAGTGCTTTTCTTAGGACAGGAGCTGTCTCCTGGCTTATGGCATTTGTTTTTGCAAACATAGCAGCAAGGCTTTTTGTTGTGGAAAGAAGAGGAAGAGGTTTTAGACCCACACCCAGATGAATTTTGTGGGCGTGATGAAGACTCTTTAGGTTTGTTTTGTACCCACCCTTGTCCACAGACCTACCTGCTTCCTTTATCTTGTTTTTGCCATCCCATGTGTGAGCTTTGCTGCTCAACCTTGTTCTGACCCATCTGTCTGCCTCCTTTTGCAATTCTTGGGGACAGGTCAGAGCTGAGTCAACTAAGTACTGGTGCAACAAATCAGACACACAATTATTAAGTATATACTCTCTCACAATAAGATTGTATAATCCATCATGGTCACTGACTTTGCTACCATGTAACCAGCCTTCCAAAGCCTTTGCAGAGCAATACACAAAATCAACCCAATCCTGGGAGGCCTCTTTTCTGGTCTCCCTGAACTTTATTCTGCATTGTTCAGTTGTAAGACCAAAACCATCTAAAAGAGCAGACTTCAAAACTGTGTAATTATCAGCATTTCCCTACCTCACAGTGAAGAATCTATCCCTCCGCTTGCCAGAGAAGTAGAGCCAAAGGATAGCAGCTCATTGCCTCTGGGAGACCCTATGTACTTTACAGGCCCTCTCCATAGCAGAGAACCACTTGTGACTGTTGTCCCCCACCTTTTATGGGGAACAACATTCCTGAGGTTTCTGGAATCAAAAGAGTCCTCCCTGACCCTAGGCTCCCTGAAACCAACGTTGCTGCTGCCACCATGGGGTGCTAACCCCAACCCATGCATCTTTCTCTCCACTGCCAGGCCTCCTTGTCTAGGGCTAGCTGTTGCTGCTCCAGCCTCAGCTTGGCCTCCTCCAGTCTCAGTTGCCTGAGTTCCCTATTTAGAGAACCCCCTGGAGTTGTGCAGTGGCTCTCCCCAGATGCTGAGGAGATGTGAAAGTGAGCAGAGGAGTATCTATTCCTATCTTGGTACACCCTGTGAACCAGCCCTCTAGGGGCAAAGGTAGATCTGCTGTTACGGCACCCTTTTACACTGCTGACAGTGCTCCTAGCAGGACTGTGGGTGCACCTAGGTTTTCCCTGATGCTCCCTGGGCGCATCCTGACCCACTGCAGTAGCTGCATTTTCTTTTTCTAGCACTGGGGGGTCAGAGTCTACTTCATCCTCCTCCTCTTCCTGGCAACCATGATGTTCCTGGTCATCATAGAGGAGCAGGCCTAGAAGCAGAGTCTTGTTGGAATTTCTCCCAGTCTTCAGCTTTCTTTCTGCACTCAACTTCCTAAGCTCTTGGAGGCTCATTTTCACATACGAGACTCCATAACCTGAGTTGTGTGCTCTGCTGAAGACATGCCAGCTATCTAGAGTGGTGTAGGATCCCTAACTACTCTAACTAAGTCCCCAAAAAGAAGTTTTGGAGTAAGGGATATGCCGCCCTAAACCATTCTCTTATCCAAACTCAAGAGACTGTTTCCCTGTTAATAGGTAGTAAGTGGTCTTTCCTGTGGAATGTACCAAGGAGCATATTTATAGTGCACTAGCGCCACCTTGTGCCACATTAACGTAATTTTTTACGTTAATGTGGCCCAAGGAGGCTGAAATCCCCGCGCCATATTTACGGAGTAGTGCAATGCATGTATTGTGCCACTCTGTACCCCTTTGCACTACATTATGCCTGTGCCAGGCATAATGTATACAAAAGGGGCGTTCTCCCGGTAGAGGAGTCGGAAAAAAGGCATAATGAAATCTATGAGATTTCTTTGTGACATTTTTTACTGCACTTTTAATGCCTGCTCAAGAGCAGGCCCCCTGGCTCGCATGGTTTTGTTGGGGTTGGCCTGGGGACACTGGTCCCCTGTGGTGGACATTGTGATTTAGGTAATGTGTCCCGTCCATACGTGGACAGACATCATTTTTTGGCCGCTTGTGTGACCAAAAATGACACTAGTCTGACTAGCAGCAGATATTATGCCGCTAATCAGTCTAATGTCATTTTAGACCCACTAGCGCCATTCTTCTTAACGCCTTCCAGCACCTGCTAGCGTCATTTTCCATGTAGCTACCCATTCCTTAGCGCCATTGTGCATCTTTTTTTAAATATGGCTCAAGGATGACATTAAGGAATGGCGTTAGCTCGCATTAATATTTTTGATGCACAACTCTGCTAGTGCAGTTGTTCGTCATTTTCCTTAAATATGGGCCTATATTTACAATTGCCACGAAAAACCAATCAACACTAGGACAGTGATGGATTGTGAGGGTAGATAAAGGAGCGTTCCCAATCTAAAATAACATTATAGAAAATATTTGTGTCGGGGGCTCAGGGGTGGATCAAATATACTATTCCCACTCCAAACCAATCAACATTAAAGGAACAGAAATGAAAGTGTATTTAAATAAATAAAAAAAAATATATCAAAGAAACATCAAGAAAATATCAGTAATTTATTAAATAATAATTTCACAAGAATAGCAAAATAAAATAAATTAAAAAATAAAACCTTTAAAAGTAATGTTAATATAAATAATTTAAAAAAAATATCTAACTTAAAAGCATATTGAAGCATCAGTTTAATTCTCAGAATTTACTTTTAAATTTATACAGTTAAAATTAACTATTTTAATCAAAACAAAAAATGAAACACTTTTTAAAATAATTTGAAAGTTATTTCTGAAAAAAACAATCTGTTAAAAATAAACCATATATTAAAAACATTTTAACAAAAACATGACACAAAAAAATATGTGAAAGAAAATAATAAAATATATACATTTTAAAACACTTCCAGCCCAAAACCCTCTAAAGCTCATCTCAATAAATAAATAAAAGAAAACTTATAAGACATTGTAATAATTTGAGTACAATATTAACAAGCATTTGCAATGCAATAGGTCTTGAATTCACAAGAGCTGTTGGACTTGTAAATTATAATGACAACCTCGCATTTGGAAACTTATAAATATTTAGCCATGCCACACATTAAACCTTTATCAGAAATAAACTTTGTGCATTCCTTCATACTCTTGGCATTAGACTGTAACGGTCTGGACAACCCCTACAGAGCACCACAGTAAAAATAGCATTTTGAAAAACATGGTCATGTAACCATATTTTCTGCCCCTAGAGAGCATAATCACATAAAAAGAATAATAAAGAACATTGCAGTGTAACCATATAATCAGCCCCTACAGGGCGTAGTGTATTACATATTTTCAGGCCTAGCAGGCCTTTTAAATATCATTTAACTGTGGAGCCACAGGGTGCAGTGCCACAGCCATTACTAGATCTCACCGTAGAGTTAATAGCAGAAGGTGCAGTACCACTGGTCATGGCGAGAAGTCCCTTTAGAGTCAACAGCAGAAGATGCAGTACCACTAGCTATGGTTAGATGTCCCTGTGGAGCCAAACGCACACAGAGTACAGTTTAAAGAACACTGCCAGAACATCTTTTGATGTCAAAAGTTCAGAAGGTCCCCCTAACCTGGAAACAGTTAGAGAAGTACGAGGTCTTCAGTGAAATGGCTGAAATATTTAGCCATGCCGTACATTAAACCTTTATCAGAAATAAACTGTGTTTATGTATTAGCAGAACGTGCAATACCACTGGTCATGGCTCGATGTCCCTGTGGAGCCTACTGAGATTGTAGTGCCTTGGGACAATTATCATCCTTCAGCTATTGGACAGCATAGTGCATTACACATTTGCAGGCCAAGCAAGATTATCAGAATATTACTATCAACAAGGCTTTTAGAACACAAACTCCACTCAGCTGTGAAAAAAAGAGAAAAGAAAAAATAAAAGCTCAGCCATAAGAGAAAAATTTAAATATACATTAAATGGTGGAATAGGTTATGAGTTTAGGCCCTCTCCAACCTAGTGTGAGCCCCAATACATGGACAGGAAGAGCACATTGTTCTGAATGTTTTTGTGGTGGTCCCATTGCCAGAGGATCACCACAGGCTGAGTTATTGCCAAAAATATGTTGTAAAAGGAAGGCCTGCAAAGCATTATGGGGTGAGTTTCCCCGAGTGCAGTGAATATTGTAGTATCAGCTATCCCACTCTGTGGGGAGTGCCGCTGTTGAGGAATAATTTCTGGGTTAATTTCATGCTATATAAAGCCACAAAAACATCTTGTATTTACAGATTATGTAAAGTAATGACCAAGTGAAGGGCAAACACGGAAAACAAACCACACACCTGAACACGAGTGCTTACAAACAAGGAACCTATAAAAGAAACCCCTCTCAGCTGAAAAAAAAACATAAGTTCTAGCTACAACAGAGAAGAGAAGTTTAAATATGCATTGAATGGTGGAAGAGGTTATGATTTGTGGGCCTCCTCTAATCCAGTGTGACCCACAAGATTGCTTGGACATAAAGGTCATGTCGTTCTGAGGCCCATATTTATACTTTTTTAGCGCTGTATTTGCGTCATTTTTTGACACAAAAATAGTGCGTCATTTTTTGACACAAAAATAGTGCAAACTTACAAAATACAATTGTATTTTGTAAGTTTGTGCCGATTTTGCTTAAAAAAATGATGCAAATGTGGCGCTAAAAAGTATAAATATGGGCCTGAATGTTTTGGTGGTGGTCCCATTGCCCTAGGACCACCGCAGGCTGCGTTATGGCCACAAATGTGTTGTAAAATGAATGCCTTAAAAGCATTAAGGGGTAAGTTTCCCTGAGTGCAGTGAATATTGTAGTATCGGCTCTCCCGCTGTGCGGGGAGAGCCGCTGTTGAGGATTCATTCCTGGGTCAATTTCATGCTATATATAGCCACTGAAAAAATGTACAAAATACATGCACAACTACTTGTATTTACTCATTTTATAATGTAATAGCCAAGTGTAGAGCAAACGCGGAAAACAAGCCGCCCTTGAAAGTGTTCACAAACAAAGCCCTTATAACATAAACTCCTCTAAGCTGTTCAAACAAAAGTTCCATCTGTAAGAAAAAAGTTTAAATATGCATTGAATGATAGAAGAGGTTATGATTTGTGGGCCTTCTCTAACCTAGTGTGACCCACAAGATGGCCTGGACAGAAAGAGAACATCGTTCTGAATGTTTTGGTGGCGGCCATATTGCCTTAGGACTACCACAGGCTCAGTTATGGCCAAAAATGTGTTGTACAAGGAATGGCTGCTAAGCATTATGCAGTGAGTTTCCCAGAGTGCAGTAAATATTGTGGCATCAGCTCGCCCACTGTGCAGGGAGTGCTGCTGTTGAGGAATCATTCCCAGGTCAATTTCATGCTATATAAAACCAGAAAGCAACTTGTATTTACTGATTATGCAAAATAAAGACCAAGTGAAGAACAGACACTGAAAATAAACCTCACAAGTGCTTGGAAACAAGGCCTTTATAACAGAAACTCCTCCAGCTATAAGAGAACAGTTTAATTATGCATTGAATGGTGGAAGATGTTATGATTTGTGGGGACACGCTAACCCAGTGTGACCAACAAGATGGTCTGGACAGAAAGAGCACATGGCTCTGAATGTTTTGGTGATGGTCCCATTTCCTTAGGACCACCACAGGCTGAGTTATGGCAACAATTGTGCTGTAAAAGGGATGAATGCAAAGCATTATTGGGTGAGCTTCCCAGAGTGCAGTGCATATTGTAGTATCAGCTCTCCCACTGTGAGGGGATAGCCACTGCTGAGGATTAATTTCTGGGTCGATTTCATGCTATATAAAGCCACTGAAAAACAGTACAAAACACATGCACGACTACTTGTATTTACTGGTGATATAAAGTAAGGACCAAGCGTAGAACAAACACAGAAAACAAACCGTGCTTCAAAGTGCTTATAAACAAAGCCCTTAAAACACAAACTCCTCTCAGCTGTAAAAACTAAAGTTCTAGCTATAAGAAAACAGTTTGAATATGCCTTGAATGGCGGAGGAGGTTATGATTGGTGGGCCCTCGCTGACCCAGTGTGACCCACAAGATGGGCCGGATATAAAGAGCACATTGTTCTGAATTGTTGAGGAATCATTCTTGAGTCAAGTTCATGCAACGTAAAGCTACAAAACTACTTGTATTTGCTGATTATGTAAAGTAAGGACCAAGTGAAGGACAAACACAGAAAACAAACCACACATCTGAACATAAGTGCTTATAAACAAGGCCCTCATAACAGAAACTCCTCTGAACTATGAAAACAAAAGTTCCAGAAATAAGAGAGATGTTTAGATGTGCATTTAATGGTGGAAGAGGTTATGATTTGTGGCCCCCTCTAACTCAGTGTGACATACATGATGGCATAGACATAAAGAGCACATTGTTCTGAATGTTTTGCTGGTGATCCCACTGCCCTGGGGCCACAACAGGAGTTATGGCCAAAATTGTATTGTAAAAAGAATGCCTGCAAAGCATTATGGGATGAGTTTCCCCGAGTGCAGTGAATATTGTAGTATCAGCTCTGCAGTGCGGGAAGTGCCACTGTTGATGATTCGTTCCTGGGTCAATTTCATGCCACCAAAAGAGGTTTACAAAACACACGCATCTACTTGTATCTACTTATTATGTAAAGGAAGAACTAAGTGAAGGGCAAATGCAGAAAATGAACCTTGCGTGTGAACACAAGTGCTTGCTGACAAACACAAGAGGCAGGAAACAAAAAAAAATAGCCTGTCCAAGCACCAGACAAATATTCCAGGTGTAATTAAACTGTACTAGGCAGGTGCGCCTCAGCCAAGTACAGGAAGTGACGTATCAGCTGCCAAAACAGTTAGGAGGCAGCAAACAAGAGCGACACTGCCTACAACCAATGGTAAGCAGCAGGCAGCGGCAGGCGGGAGAAACGTCCAATACTCCTTCCAACAGGTCTTGCAGACTGCGCATGCATGCTGTGTAGGTGTGACCTAAAAATGATAAAAAAAGTTTTAATGAATAAAAAGATATTGTAACCACCGAAAACCTCTGAAAACCCCAAAACTCAAAGATTAGTATACACATTATATTTAAAAAAAAATAATAGTTAAAACAATTAAAGAACACCCAAATAAGTGAAAATTTAAAAAGTCAAAGAACTTCTAGACAAAACAAAAAATTACAATAATCAAATAAATGAAACAAAATTAACATAAAAACCTAAAACAGACCTTTAACTTCACTATTATTGCTGCAAAAAGAAAAACAATATACGTTCAATCAATCTTCAAAGCTTGGATGTAATGGTACACACCGTATTATGTCTTTGATATTAAGTACCATCAATATTTTCACCATCAATGCTAAGGTTCCACACCAGTCGTCTCGTGATAGAGCTTTACTGTCATCTGCATGTCAGGTTAAAGCCTAGCATTTAACTGACCCTGCCAGGTTTCTACCTTCATCTGATATATACCCTTGCCACAAATGTCCCAAATTTTCACCTAAGACAGTTCCCTTCTGAATTGAACACACAGACAACAATAGTTTAAAAGGGTTGTATTATGTCTTAGTGTCAGAAAGATTATTTGGAAATGGAGGGAATGAAGCCAAAGTCACAGTGTCAAAAACATCTGTGATGGCAAGTGGATCTTTGGAAATGGCAGTGTAGACCTGGACTGCCCCCTAAATCTCATGCCTCTAAAATAACCTTTCATGAAACAAGCACCTCAAGCAAGTATGATTTTTTGTTGCTTCTCAGTGATCCCGTATAGCACTCTCTAATACTTTAATTGTGCCAAATCTGCTGATCCTTGTTGCTCCTAAGTAGAGTTCCATATTGTGCTTCCTTGGTAGCTCGACTGTGCCTCCAGTGAGATGGGGTTCTGTCATCCCTGAGTGAAATCAATAAAGTGTATATGGTTGGTGGGATCCCTGATGCACATTAATGTTAGTCTTTCAATGACATAATCTACTGAAGATGATAAGTACTTTCAAGATCAACTGCCTTTTTTCTCACACTGTTCAAAACCTCAAGCATATGCTACAACATTTACCTTCCTCACTGTACCAAATATGGCCCACATAGGCCGAACTAATCAAATCAAATCAACAACACAAGCTTTATTCAATTAATTGTTACAAACAATAAAAGCAAACAACCTAATATTATTCCAAATATCCAAAGTTAAAATATATACATAACGTCTTTAAAAATACTGATAGTAAAATTACAAGATAAAACAGGCGCTACTGATCTAAAGCGAACATTAGCAACAACAAATAAAGATAAATCAATCAACTCATATGTATTCCTCACACTCAAGGCAGCTTTTAAAATACACCCCACAAAGAAAATAATATCGTCAAATAGCAACTGCAGAAACAAGGGAGCAGGTCATACTTGGGAGAAATTCATTCTTTTCAATAACAGAATAAGGAACGCCTTCCTAGGACCATTGTAGAATTTGCAAAACATTGTAAAATGCAGGGTGTTCTGTGGGGACAAATTATCACAGCCGCAAGACTCAAGACTTGTGGCTGTGATAATAAAGACTCTAGGGGGAGGCCCTAATGCCTCCCCCTAGGAAAAGTTAACAAGATGTCAATCAAGGCCTGCTCTAATCTACTGAAGTATAAAGTAAACAGAAATGAGGCCAAGATGCAGCCCTGGTGATTCCCCTTTTTTATGGCGCTTCTACCTGAGCACTTGAGGTCACTGGAGTAACGCACTGCGGCTGTGGTATTCATATGACGATCTCTTAGGCAAAGGACAATATCGCTGTCCACCCCCATCGACAACATGAGCTGCCAAAGCTTCTCCTGTTAACACAATCAAACACTGAGGAGAGAGTCATAAACCCTAATTGTATTGACCCCAGGCAGGCAATGGTTTACTTACTTAAAACCATATAGCGGTTCAAGCATTGGTCCACTGTTGACCCCTAGAACAGAAGCCATGCTGCACTTCTGAGAGGACAGCATTATCGTCCACCCATTTCCCCAATCTGTCCAGGAGCATACACCCTAAAACCTTCATGACAGAGTTGAGAGGGGAGATGGGCCTATTTCACAATGGGATTTTCCCAGTCCCATTTTTGGAAGACTCGGACAATAATGGAAGACGTCTGTGTTTGCAGTGGTCCCTTCTTTACCGCCACATTCACGATCGAGGTCAGGACAGGAGTCCATACCTCATTATCACTGATGTGCATATTAGCATGATACCATTGGGTCCTGGGAACTTGCTCCTGGTTAGACCTGCTATACCCTTCCTGACTTCTTCAAGAGAAAAACCCAAACTAGGGGTGCCCAATAACATCTCCTCACCACCCTCACCATTAGGGGACACTATTTTATAAGAATCCTTAAAAAAGCAACCCAACAATTCTCTGTGATGTGGGCACTCACAGATACTGCCACATCTGCAGCCAAAAATGGGCTATTAATAGACCCCAAAATTTGGAGCTGCATTTTAATCTATTAGCTATGAGCAGATCCTACCAAACCACTGACCTTAGATGATTTTTGTGCCTTCTCAACCCTTTTTAATTCTGCATATGACAGGTCTTGACTACAGCAGAATCCCTAGGCTTGGTGTTCAAGGCACACATAAATTGTACACGTGCCAGAGTACAACTCTTATCAAACCATCTTGGTTTTGCCGCCGGTCCCCGGGGTGCTGGGGTCTCCCGAAAACTGGAGATACACCTGGAGATTAATTTGAACGCCCCCAAAACTTCATGTGGCAGGCTACCTACGCTAATTCCCACACTGCGAATATAATGTGGTAAACAAAGCCTCTGGCTCTATGTGTGACCATCTCAGTCTCCTACCTTGGGACATGGGTCTACAGACCCCCCGATCCCAACTGAGGTCTTATGACTAAAGAGTGCCCAGGACAATGACACACACTCCATGTTGTGCTCACTAAATGGGCTTATAGGTATCTGTGACTTAACAATGCAAGAGAGAAGGGGTGCTGTGATATGAACAAAATCAACATCCTCTCCTAATACAAGTGGAATTAAGGTCACTTGCAACTGATGAAAACCTTTCCTAGGAAAAGTTTAAATTAAACTCACTCATCAGAGTATTCAAAAAGGATCCTTGGGGCGAGTGATCCAAATAGAGGCCCGGCATTAACATACATCCAGAATCATGCCCTCTCCTCCCTAGGTGCCCCACACAGGTGAACAGTAAGGTCTCCTAACACTATAAGGTTAGCTGAGGATGAGACAGAAATTGGAAGCTACCATAAACATGTAGCAAAGACCTGGATGTTGCTTTCATCCTGTGAGTGGGGCCTAGCATTGTAAATATTCAATACAATCAGCTTAGTATGTCCCACACAGGTAAAAGAGAAGCCCTGTAATGTGGTGACCCTTGTAGATAACACCTGCATCCTTCCTTTAACCACCAATGAAACAAAGATAACCAAGCCCACATCGGATCTACCATTCCGAGATTCCAATGCAGGGTTAAACATGGTTTTATATCCCTCTTAAAAAAGCGGATTAGAAGTTGCTCACGTTTCCTGGAGGCAAATAATTCCAAAACTCTTAATAAAGTCTTGCCACTTGAAATCATTAAACTTACCCGCAAGGCCCACAATATTCCAACTAATGAATTTGAGCGCTCTAGCTTAATTAACTATTAAGTCATCCCTGTGAGGGTTTAGCAAATCTATCCTAGACCCTCCATTACTTGCATTCCCTTCATCTCAACCACAGCCATCCAGGTTAACCAAAGGGGCAAATCTGTTAGCACAGACCAGCTCATAGGGGGCTACTACCCAATTACCCTGAACTAAAGTATGGAATCCTAAAGTATGCTGGTGCCTTGGCTCAACCCCCCACCCCCCCACCACAGACAGGCCTATAAAAAGGCCCAAAGGAAGAGCCACTATATGAGATGGGACAATATCTAAAATAGGTTGTCTAATGGTGGTGATGATCCTGTCGGCGATGAAGGGCTTATGAAAACTGATGATCACACATTCACCCTCCATACCTTTACATCTTTTTCCGATCCAGTTAACTGTCTGAAGTATGGTATTCCATCTACCAATCTGGGTCTCCATGGGCTAATTTGAATCTCACCAGTGCAGAACCTTGGTTTTCAACTGATGAAAACTTTTCCTAGTGCCCGGCTTCAAAGGGGGCACTTTGCCCAAGATAACAACATAGGGGGTAAATATAGAGTAGCGGCAATTGTATATCAAGTCAACGACTCCCCCCCCCAAATGTATTAACTAAACCCTTCACCTAGGGCTTGTGCCAAATCCTGAGAGTTAGCAGCTCCCCCTTTACACCCAGCAGCCCTCTCAAAATCCTTGGGAGCTAACCTCTCTCTTATTGGCCAGCCCTCCACCACAACCTGCCCACTAGCAGGTGCAGATGAAACAGATGTGGTAAATGGAGTTGTGCCCTGGTACCTACACCCCTCCGAAAATTCATCATGGGTCATGGTAGGAAAAGGCCCTTCTAATAATCATGACCGATGGGGAGGATGAGGCCAAGGCGGGGAAATGGTCATCCATGGATTGCGCTCAGTCAATCTGCTTATTTAACAAAATCTCAATATCAGACAACTGCTTTCGAATCGGGCCCAGCTGGGAATCCAAAGCAAAAATCAGGGTAGCACAAAGAGAATCCAACAATATTTCCATTCTATCCTTAACCTTGGGTGACTGAAAACTGGTGGCCCTAGGTTGTTTAGGTTTACTCCCAACCTCTGGTCTCTTTCTTTTCCCTACTGCACCCGGACCCTTGGAAGGAATTATCACAACTTCTGGCTACAGAGGCATGTTAGTGGTACTAGACGCCAGGGCTAACGATGCTGTCACAGAAAATGAATTCAAAGACTGAACCCCTTGTGTGTCTTCTGACAAAGACAAACTTGCCACCCGGATGTCTCTAATTGGCTGCCAGTCAAGCATGCGTCAGAAGGCCCAGGGAGAAAAGAAGTGGGTGATTACAGTGGAAGACGATGTTTTGCCAATAGAATCTCCTTATCTTTGATATCCACAACACACGCCAAAAACACATCCATTGTGAAATTAGTTTGGGATTTAGAGACAGATAAAACAGTTTTGGGGCATATTTATACTCCGTTTGCGCCGGAATTGCATCGTTTTTTTGACGCAATTTCGACGCAAAACTAACTCCATATTTATACTTTGGCGTTAGACGCATCTAGCGCCAAAGTCCATGGAGTTAGCGTCATTTTTTAGCGTGGACACCTACTTTGCGTTAATTATATGCAAGGTAGGCGTTCCCGTCTAAAAAATCGACTCCGAGGCATGTGCGTCGGATTTATACTCCCGGGCAAAAATCACGCCCGGGAGTGGGCGGGTAAAAAAAAATGACGTACGGCCGCTTTTGCGCCGTTTTTTAGCGCCTGCGAAAAGCAGGCGTTAAGGGACCTGTGGGCTCTGAAGGAGCCCAGAGGTGCCCCCCCATGCCCACAGGGACACCCCCTGTCACCCATGCCCACCCCAGGAGGACACCCAAGGCTGGAGGGACCCATCCCAGGGACATTAAGGTAAGTTCAGGTAAGTGTTTTAAAAAAAAAAAAATTGTGGCATAGGGGGGCCTGATTTGTGCCCCCCTACATGCCACTATGCACTATACACTGCTCTTCGGTTTCCTTTGAAATTTCCTAGCCATGTCCCTAGGAATATGTATTTGAATTTCTGAGCTTCCTTGGAGCTGTCACTGTTTATGCATAGATTGTTATATACCATATCATTTTGTTTGTTCTACATTCATGCAATGTGATGATCTGTCACGGCTAATCCGACACGCATGTATATGCTTATTTGCAGCCTTGAAAAAGTCACTGGTGTGACGAAACACGTGTTGGCTGTTGCTTTTTTACTTTGGAAAAAATTGTTCCCTGCTCAATGGAATTTCACTTCATTCGGAATAAATGAACTTTTCTTTGGAGACAAGATTTGAATACTGATGTGCTCGTTTCTCTTTCATTTCTACTTGACAATGACTATGATGATTTGACTCGAGTTTGTCTTACATTGCGTACTGTGTGCTGTGATCTCTGTTTGCATAATACTATGTGTGTTTCTATATTGCACATTACGGTTGCCTAAGGGTAGTAGGGCACATGATCACGTGCACCATTTCTTGCTTATCAGACTTTTATGTACTAATCCTTTTGAGTGCGGCCAACTCTCACCCTTACTACCCGCTACATGCCCAATGACCATGCCCAGGGGACAGAAGTCCCCTGGGCATGGCCATTGGGCAAGGGGGCATGACTCCTGTCTTTGCTAAGACAGGAGTCATTTCTATGGGGGTTGGGAGTGAAAAAAAATGGCGCAAATCGGGTTGAGGCGAAAAAATTGCCTCAACCTGACTTGCCCCATTTCTTGACGCCCAAGCCCCATATCCCCCTACGCCGGCGCTGCCTGGTGTACGTCGTTTTTTTTAACGCACACCAGACGGTGCCGGCGGCTAACGCCGGCTAACGTCATTCAATAAATACGGCGCCCGCATGGTGCTTCAGAATGGCGTTAGCCGGCGGTAATTTTTTTGACGCAAAACTGCGTTGGCGCAGTTTTGCGTCAAAAAGTATAAATATGGGCCTTTATATTTCCCCATCAGGCTCTAAGGGGCATATCTAAACTCTGTTTGCACCGAATTAGTGTCATTTTTTTTTACTCTAATTTGGTGCAAAACCAACTCCATATTTATACTTTGGTGCTAGAGCCCTCTAGCACCAAATTTATGGAGTTAAAGTCATTTTTTGAAAGTGGAGACCTACTTTGCCTTAATGAGATGCAAGGTAGGCGTTCCCGTGCAAAAAATGACTCTATGGCCTTAACGCCATATTTAGGGGCATATTTATACTCTGCTGCATATTTATGCTCTGTTTGCACCGAATTAGTGTCATTTTTTTTTACTCTAATTCGGTGCAAAACTAACTCCATATTTATACTTTGGTGCTAGACCCATCTAGCACCAAGGCCCTGATTTAAACTTTTTTTGCACCGCATTAACATCATTTTATGACGCAAAAGTGGCGCAAACGAACAAAATATTGGCCCTTATTCATACTTTTTGCTGCAAAACTGCACTAACTCAGTTTTGCACCAAAAAGTTTAGCACCGGCTTGCACCATTTCTGTGCACCAGCCGGGCACCATATTTATGGAATGGTGCAAGCCGGTGCAAAGGGTAGGCTAGAGATAAAAAAAATGACTTTAGTCGGGTGGGGCTGGCAGTATAGAAGAAGAGGGTTTAGCACCAAAAAATGGCTTTAGGCAGGTTAGAGTTAAAAAAAATGACTCTAACCAGATTAGCGTCATTTTATGGTGCTAAGCCTACCATGCCACATGACTCCAGCCTTAGAAAAGGCAGGATTCATGCCCACCACCCCTGTGGCCAGTACAGAGGACAGGGGTCCCCTGGGCATGGCCATTGCACCATGTGCCATGTATGGGGGCCCATTTCAGGGCCCCCTATGGCACTTTCAAAAATAAAATGCACTTACCTGTACTTACCTGGGATGGGGTCCCCCATCCTCGCAGTCCCTCTAGTGTGGGTGGGGATGCCCCAAGGGCCTAGGGAGGGCACCTCTGGGCTTATTCCATGGTGTTCCACCATGGAAATAGTGCCACAGGTCCCCTAACGCCTGCCCTGACCCTGGTCTTAAAAAATGGGTCAAAGCAAGCTTTGCCCCATTTTTGGACCCCGCCTCCCTCCCTTGCACCATTTTTACATGGGAGTATAAATATGGTGTTAAGGCCATAGAGTCATTTTTTTGCACGGGAACGCCTACCTTGCATCTCATTAAGGCAAGGTAGGTTTACACTTCCAAAAAATGACTTTAACTCCATAAATTTGGTGCTAGACGGGTCTAGCACCAAAGTATAAATATGGAGTTGGTTTTGCACTGAATTAGAGTTAAAAAAATTACGCTAATTCAGTACAAACAGAGTATAAATATGCCCCTTAGCGTCAAAAAATGATGCTAATCTGGTCAGAATCATTTATTTTGACTCAAAACTGCCTAACGTCATTTTTTTTTAAGCTAGCCTACCCTTTGCACCATTCCATAAATATGGTGCCCAGCTGGTGCTAAAAAATGGTGCAAGCCGGTGCAAAACATTTTGGGGCAAAACTGCCTTAGTGCAGTTTTGCACCAAAAAGTATAAATAAGGCCCTAAGTGTCAAATAATTGAACGCAGGTTGAACAAATTAAGCAAATTAACACTAGAACCACTACCACTCATATGTATGCCCACACCCATAAAATAATTAGTGAACCCCACCGTCTCTGTCTTGGAGAAGAGAGGCTTGCAAAAACCCCAATGGAGGCACAACACAGAACTGATAAACAATCAAGAGGAAAATATTCACCACCCTGCCTGGGATTATAGCCCCGAAGGTCTTCTCAGGCATGAACCCCCCCCCCCCAGGTACCGATGAAGAACCAAAATACTATAAGATTTTTCTCCAAACTGGCTAACTGCCAGCTGAAATCTTAATCTGAGTACCCCTTTAGTACAGACCAGTGCCAAGCTGCTCCCTGGAATCGTGAGTCCCACTAGGGAGTAAGTTCACTGCACAGTATGCTGCGGGGAGGAAAATTGTGCTACACGCACTACAGCTGACTCCGCCCCCTGCCGCAGCTGAATCACAACAAGGCTAAGGTGCTCCCTGGGACCGCGACTCCCACCAGAGAGTAAGTTCACAGCACAGCATGGCCAAATTACAAGGAACATACTTTCAACTATTGGCACCCAAGAAGCAGGAGCAATCTACGCACCATGCGACCATGACAGGGGCAAGGAGCACTATATAACTTATAATAATTGAAGTAGGTATCTGATCTATGACCAAGAAAGTACTCTCTGATTTGCAGAGGGTATAACAGCACCATACATACAGCAATATAATGTAATGCCACAGTCTGCCACTCTGCTGTTTATGTCTAGCTAAGGTCCTTGGCCATTGGCCGCTTTTCAGGATCTCTTTAAGAACGTGGCACCAAGTGACTCCTATGAACTACCTGAATAAGTTACCTTTGCAATCTTGAAAACTAGCAACCACAAATCTGCATCAACAAAAGTGGTGAGCACTACTGTAGTTAAAATTAGTTCAGGGTTTCTATAAGAAGAGCATATTCTTTCACTATTAACTTTGGTACCATTTAACAAATCTTCACAAAACTTTCTAGAAAAAACAAGTTAATTCACCTCAGCTCTAGAAAAACAAGCTCATCCATGTCAGCTCCTTCCTGGAATGCTCTGGGCTCTGTCAAGCTGAGGTAAAAAAAAGAAGGGGGCAAAAATAATGATTAGTCATGTTAATTCCCATAGGAAATTTCTACCGCAGCTACAGAAAAAACTGCTGAACAGAATTGCACCAAATTTGTCAAAAAGTTTGAGCTTTGCTCAAAAAGCATGCTTTCTTTTGATTTGGTATAAATTCATTTAGCTGTTTTCAAGAATTAGCATTTAAAGAGGGGCACGGATTGTGCATGAAAACTTTATAAAGGAAGGTATATCTGGTCTGTTGGTGTCTAGATATGCTCTGATAAGCCACTTTACAGGGGTCTTGTCAATCCTGATTGTCTAGGCACCACGTGAACAGTGTGCTGTGAGAGTCAATAGAGAACTCGGGCTTTGGTCCGTGAATCCTGACAATGAATTTTAAAATGTATTAGGAGCAGGATGAGCATATCCTGAACCCGAGTGGCTTGTGGGGTGGAGGGGGTCTCATGGAGACCACCCCTCAATTGGCTGGCTGTGAACCATGGAGGCATCATTCAAATTTATGTAGAGAAAGCCTATTTTTGAGGGTCAAACAAAGAGCAACTCAAAGGGTAATAACATATTTTCATCACAATATAAATATTTTGTTGGTGGTACCATACCAATTTCAGGAATTATGGTGTGTTCTAAGATGATTTTTACCATGTGAAGAATGAATATCCTCTGCTGGGATTTGATGAACCATGTTTGAAAGAAAACTATTTCTCTCATGCTTTTCTCAGAGGTTATGGAAGGTGCACCAGAAGCAAAAATGGGAGAACATTTTCTGTAAGTCCACACTATCTTTCTCAGTCATGTAAGAATAAAGTCTCATATTTTAAGTAAAACATGAACTTACAACAGTAGCAACAGCCTGTCGGTTGATTCCTGCAGCTTCTCCAAAGTGCTCTAAAGGACAACTAGAGAACTACCATTCTGTATTAATGACAGAAGTATAGCACACTTGAAGCCATAAGGTTGGAATCAAAGTTGTAAAACCTGAAGAATTTCCTTTAGCGATGAACAAAATAATCAGGTTAATTTTATCCTAATGAACAATTGTCATCATGAACAAGAAAACTAAAATGATAACACATTTTCTGTGAGTTCTCAAATATCTCCCTCAACCATTCCAGTAAAACATTCTGACAGGCAGACTCAAACATGTACTTCCAACACCAGCAGCAGTTTGTGAGTTAACTCCATAGTAATCAACTGTAGCGTCACCCAGATTTCTAATAAACAAATAGAGCGCAAACATTTTATATTTTGTGTTCAAGACAAGAGTGTGGCACTCCCCAATGCAATTTTGTTAGAATATGAGTTGTAGAGTTTAAAGCCTTTCCTAAGGAGTAGGCTGAAGTAAATAAGCATTGAGGCATGAAATTAGAGGATTAAATATGTGAGGGGCAGTTTGAGTTTTTAGTAATTTGAGGCATAATATAGTTTTAATGGGGCTAAAATATTTAGAGGTGTCTGCATAACTTACACCATTTCCTTTCCACCTCTTTGTACTCAGTCTACCCATCTTCTCAGTCACTCACCAGCACACTTATTTTAAAATGGCATCATTTTGGTAGACAAATAAATATATATGTTTCTCTTTCTTGGAATGTGGCTTTTAAGATTAATGGAAATAACAAATAGGATATATTTTTTGGCTATATGAACTGAGAATAATTGGTGTATCTGGTGTTGTAGGATTATTCCGTGAAATGAGATCTAACATGCATTCTATTGTTCAAAGCATTTTATCATTATATGAGCTGAGATCTAATATGCACCTTAGAATTTATAGTACTTTAGTACAGGCACTTTTTGACTATGATAAACCATAGAAGTGGAAGGATGTATTTAGAAAATGGTGATCTCCCTGTATCCAAAAACATGTCTTGACTTGGTATTTTAGAATGTTTATTTTAATTGCGGTTAAATATGTAAATCAGCACTTAAGGCACTTTTAGCAGCATATAAGCTGAGTCCCAATATGCAATGTAGTGCCTTACGTGCTTTAATATATATTGTTTTCCATAAAAGTGCATGGAAAAAGGCAAAGGACTTGCACCAGCACTTTATTATACTTATTTGAAAGTACCATACTTAATTTAATTTCAAGAGGTCCTCAATAATAAACTTTGAATGAGGTTTACTGAGTGATTGCAGATAATCCTGTTAATTCTAAGTATTTAGAGGGCATATTCCAAGTGAAAGAAAGTTTTGTTTGTGTTACATAAATTAGATGGTTTACCTGTATGTAATCGGAAAAAAGAAGAAATAAAAGAGCAAAAGGAAGAGAATACAAATGATTGATAACATAAGACTGTCTGCCTGTGAAAATACATTTTGTGCACTGTGTCACTTTAAAGAGAATGTTTGTATCAATGGACTCTATTGCCCAGTTAAAGGAGGAATGCTGAAATGCTTCGGATGCCTGAGGCACGTTTTGCACTTGTGGTGAAGATCCCTAAAAATGAAATAAAATAGAGAAAAGTTGTGGCTCATGTGCATTACCTAGAGATGGTGCCTCTAGGTAGTTATAGTTACATTCGCTTTTCCATAGGAAAAGGTTTTTTTGTGTTGCTAATAACCTTGGCGCTGTTTGAAGAATCCCTGCAAAACTTTCCAAAATGTGTGATTTTTTTTTACTAGTTTGTGCATGAAAGGTTTTGGGGTAATCCGTCAAGTGGGGTTTGAGAAAAAAGGGGGTGTAAGACATGACAGCTTTAGGGTGGTCATCCCACAACTTTTTTCCTGACTCCCTCCATTTTTCTGACCTGTTTTTGCTAGATTTAGGACTCTGTGCACTTTACCACTGCTGACCAGTGCTAAAGTGCATGTGCTCTCTCCCCTAAACATGGTAACATTGGTTTCTACCCAACTGGCATATTTAATGTACTTGTAAGACCCTAGTTAGGTGACTACAGGTGTCCAGGACCTGTAAATTAAATGCTACTAGTGGGCCTGCAGCACTGGTTGTGCCACTCACATAAGTAGCCCCTTAACCATGTCTCAGGCCTGTCATGGCAAGGCCTGGGTGTGCAGTTTCACTGCCACTTCAACTTGGCATTTAAAACTTCTTGCCAAGCCTTAAACTTCCCTTTTTCTATTTATAAGTCGCCCTAGAGAAGGCCCTAGGTAAACCATAGGACAGGGTGCTATGTAAGTTAGAGGCAGGACATCTACTTATGTGTTTTACATCTCCTGGTAGGGGAAAGCTCATAGATGTGTTTCCCACTACTGTGAGGCCTGTTCCTCTCATAGGCCAGCATTACAACTGCCCTTATATACTTTTAAGTGGTAGAATCTGATCTGAAAGTAGTAGCCCTGTCATATTTAGTATGGGCAGAATGGTAAGAGAAAATCCTGCTTACTGGTGAAGCTGGATTTAATAGTACTATTTTAGAAATGCCACTTTTAGAAAGTAGGCATTTCTCTGCACTTACCGCCATCTGTGTCTTATAGCCTGTCTCCAATCCATATCTGGTATGTGCTGGTTGACAGCTCCCCGTGTGCATTCCACCCAGACAGCCATAAACACAGGAAACTCAGTCACATCTGCATTCATCTGCATACTGAATGGGTCTCCCTGGGCAGGAAGGGTGGAGGGGCTCCCTCTTACACTTCAATGGCCAAAGGCTGGCTCTCACACAAAGGACTGATAACCTCCATAGGGATCCTGACAAACAGCACTGGGCTGAAAGGGGAACTTGTGTACTTCAAAACCACTCTTTGAAGTTTCCCCCAAGTTAAAGGAAATTTTGGGTCCATATACACTGTGTCTCTGACCCCACCGAATCAGACACTTCTGAATCTACACCTGAACTCTGTCAGAGGGACTGCCTGGCTGCCCAGAGGACTCATCTGGACTGCTTCACTGAGAAGGACTGCTGCCCTGTTTGCTACCCTTCTTGCCTCTCACTCTGCTGGAAGGACTCTGCCTTCCCCAAAAGTGCTCTCCAAGGGTTTGGATTGAGCGTGCCTCCTGTTCTGAAGTCCCAGGGCCACAAAGACTTCACCCCAGAGAAGAAAATCCCAGTGCGTTGGAAAATCGACACAACGCCTGCAGAAATTGACGCAGCGTCTGCTCGTTCTTACCAGCATGTCAAGGATTTTCAATGCATCCTCACTGGCATCAAAACATCCCTGCATCGCAGTGGGGAACCAAGGCTGCACTCTTGAAAATCGACACATCACCTTGCAGTGTAGAAAGAAACAATGCATTGTCTGTGCCGCGCTGAAAAATTTGACGCAGTGCCTTATTTTTCAACGCATCTCCTCCTCTTCGGCCCCCTTGCATAGTTATTTTTGACACATCCCAGGGACAACCACTGATTCTTAAGGACAGAGACTCCTTTAAACCTTTAAAAACTGATATCTTGACTTGTGCATATTGGATTTTTGTCATTTTGATCTTATGTTGTTTAGATAAATGTTATCTATTTTCCTAAACTGCCGTGGAGTAGTTTTTGTCGTGTTTTCACTGTGTTACTGTATAGTTATTGCACAAATACTTCCCACATTGCCTTCTAAGTTAAGCCTGCCTGCTATGTGCCACGAGAGGGTGAGCACAGGATAATTTGAATTGTGTTGTGACTTACCCTGGGCACAACACAATTCCACTAGGTTTGTGGTCCCTACTTGGACAAGGGTATATACCTCTGCCAACTAGAGACCCAGGTTCTAACAATGGGGATCCCAAAATGCAAAACCCCAATGTGTTTTCTATAAACTTCTTTAATGTGGGCTACAGCAAACATTGCTGAACAAAATTAAACCAAATTTAACAGGAAGCCAGATCTTGGTCCGCAGATTGTGCTTTTTGTGATTTGGTGCAACTCTGTTCTGTAGTTTTGAGAAATTAAGGGTCAAAAATAATTTTACATCTGGATGATTGGGTCTGTGAAAGTCTCGCGATACGCCCACAGGAGCACCAGTTTAAAAATAGAGCAGTCTGGTTGGCCCAATGGAGCTTTTTTAACCCTTGGGCCATCTTGCTCCATGGAAGTCAGACTCCTGCAAGAGGTAGCATTCTGATTGGCTGCCAGAAACATGAGAAAAGTGTTGCAGGCAGTCATTATGGAACCTGGTGACTTAGGCCCTCATTCTGACCTTGGCGGGCGGCGGAGGCCGCCCGCCAAAGTCCCGCCGTCAGGTTACCGTTCCGCGGTCGAAAGACCGCGGCGGTAATTCTGACTTTCCCGCTGGGCTGGCGGGCGGTCGCCTTCAGACCGCCAGCCAGCCCAGCGGGAAAGAGGCTTCCACGATAAAGCCGGCTCGGAATCGAGCCGGCGGAGTGGAAGCTGTGCGACGGGTGCAGTTGCACCCGTCGCGTATTTCACTGTCTGCGCAGCAGACAGTGAAATACATGTAGGGGCCCTCTTACGGGGGCCCATGCAATGCCCATGCCAGTGGCATGGGCACTGCAGGGGCCCCCAGGGGCCCCGCGACCCCCCCTACCGCCATCCGGATCTCGGCGGTCCGACCGCCGGGATCTGGATGGCGGTAGGGGGGGTCGGAATCCCCGCGGCGGTGCAGCAAGCTGCGCCGCCGCGGAGGATTCAATGGGGCGGCGGTACACTGGCGGGACCCCGCCAGTGGTGCCGGTCCGACCGAGGCTTTACCGCCACGGTCGGAATCCCCATTGGAGCACCGCCGGCCTGTCGGCGGTGCTCCCGCGGTCCTCCGCCAGGGTCAGAATGACCACCTTAGTCTTCTGCCCTGAAGTTCGAAAAAAAAAAACATTCAAGAGAACAGGGTAGGGATACCGTGATCCCTAGGCCCCAAGTGGGAGGAACTAGAGAAACACCCCCACCCAGAGCCAAAAAGAAATAAAAATCAGTAATAAATGGTGCAATCCAGCAAGAATCTTGAGGGATAAAAAAAAATAAAAAAATTATGGTGTCTGGGACCCATTTAATAACTATAAGCCCAGGGGGCCCACCCCTGGGGCCATATACATAAAGGGGATGGGGCTGAATGTCCCCTCTACCTAAGCCTCCAGAGGCCCCTAGGAGTCCACCCCCTGGACCGAAAACTTTGTTTATAGGGAGGAGGGATGTGCAGCCCCCCTCCCGAGCTACAAGAGCCCCAGCAGAGCCCAGCCCAGTCCTGAACATGTTGTGTACGTGGTGCAGAGATGCGAGCCACCCTTCCCGAGCCATCAGAGGTCCCGGAGAGCCCATCTCATTGCTGAACATATTGTGTATGGGGATTGGGGATGCAATGCCCCCTCCAAGCCATCAGAAGCTCCGGGGGGCCCACCCCGGAGGCTGAAATCATTAAACAAGGTGAGGGAGGACATGCAGCACTCTTTTAGAGCCATTACAGGCACCAAGGTACCCACCCAGGGACCGAAATTTTGCAAAATTGAGAGGAGGGCTATACAGCCCCTAGCCCTGAACCCCTAAATGCCCAGGGGATCCCACACCTGGGGCTGATTACTTTGAACAAGTGGGATCATGGAGTCCCTCTTCTTGAGCCATTAATGGCCCCAATGATCCCATCCTCTCAGGCCGGCACAGGTGCTATGTCCTGGGTACACCCACCCAATGGACGTAGCGATTTCAGGCAGGAAAACCTATGTTTGCTCTTAATTGACTGGAGCATTTTCAAAACTCCCACCACATGGGAGCAAACACTGTGTCTGCTTCTGGTGGGCTGGAGCTTTGAAAATGCTCCCATCCACTGGAAGCAGACGTTTGATCTGTTTCTCTGCCCAGACAGAAGCGGACAGGGAAACAGATTAAAATATTGCTCAAGCTGCTCCCTGTGGCTGGAAACAATGTCAGCTCCCGCTGTGCAAGGAGATGGCACGAGCTGTGAGGGCCTTGGGGCTTCCCCCGCAATCTCCAACAAAAGTATGGAGGGTGCCCTTGGTGGGCACAAGAGCACTCACCTTTAATAGGACAGGGCCCAAGAGGATGGGGTCGCTCTGGCTAAAATTGACCCAGGGAGGTGGGCTACATCCTGTCCCCCTAAAAATCACATTGGCCACTGGGGGATGGGGTCCCTGGGGCTAAAATCAGCAAGAGGAGGGAACTGGGTGTCCACCTCCCTCTGTAAATTTCACTGGACCCTGTGGGTTGGGGTCCCCTGGGCTGAAATCAGCCTGGGTAGGGGGGGCCACATGCACCACCTCCCCTTTATTTATTAGAGCACCCTGAGGATGGGGTCCCCAGGGCATAAAGAGGCTCGAGGAGGGAGGCCATGCAGCTCCTTTTCCCTTTATGTAAATAAGTGGCCCCTTGGGGTGGGGTCCCTGAGGCTCATAACAGTTCGGGGAGGGGGGCAGTGTGGTCAGGTCCCCAGGGCATAACAAGTCTTGGGGAGGAAGCCACGCAGACCCCTCCCCTTTAATTAAAAAACAAATGGGCCTGGGGATAAGGTTACCGGGCCTTACAAGATTTTGGGAGGGGTGACTTGTAGCCTTCCTCCTCTTTTAACATATATGTATGGCCCTGGGCAATGGAATGCCCGGGGACCTAAAGAGTCTCAGGGAGAAGGGCCCCTCTCCCCTTTTAACTTATAACTATGGCCCTGGGGAATTGGGTCCCCAGGACCTAAAGAAGCTCGGGGGACCGCATAGCCGAATGCCATGTGTAGAATTGGCTGCCTCTGGGTGGGGGGCTGGCCACATGGCCTTGCTGAAGGTTGGCTGTACACGGGGGTTGGCCACAGGGCATGCATGACTGATGGCCCTGTGCAGTGTGGGGTTTTTGAGTTTACGGGGGTTGGCCAAAGAGCCCTTCCACAGGGTGGGGGTTAGCTGTAGGGCCTGGCCATGCACGGTGGGGGGTTGCATTTACATATGATGATTAAATATCAATTTACGTTAAAACAAAACTTAGAAATTCACTTAAAATAACAAATAATTAATGTTATAGTTAGATATGATAAAAAGATCAAGGCCCATATTTATACTCGGTTTGCGCTGAATTAGCGTAATTTCATTTTACGCTAATTCAGAGCAAACCTAACTCCATATTTATACTTTGGCGCCAGAAACGTCTAGCACCAAAGTAATGGAGTTTACGCTGTTTTCTGGACGGGAAAACCTACCTGGCGTCAATGAGATGCAAGGTAGGCATTCCCGTCCAGAAAAGGACGCTATGGCCTTTGCGCCATATTTATCCCCCTGTGCTACAATACAGCACGGGGATGGGGGCCTTAAATAATAGCCCTAAGCTTGCTTAGCGCCATTATTTAACGCCTGCATCTGGGCAGGCGTAAGGGGGCCTGTAGGCAGAATTACATGGTCAGAGACCAGGGAAATTGCCCACAGGTGCCCTTCCCTGGTCCCACGGACACCCCCACCCACCCCCACCCACACTAGCAGGACACCTAAGGATGGGGGACCCATCTCAGGTAAGTCCGGGTGAGTTTATATTTTTTTTGCCAACAGCGATCGGGGACCTGACTTGGGGCCCCTTGCATGGTGCTGGCCCCAATGGCCGTGGCATTTCCATTGGGGTGGTGGGCATGACTCCTGTCTTCATTAAGACAGGAACCATGTCCATGGGGATTGTGTGGCAGAAAATGGTGCTACACTGCTTAGAGGCAATTTTTTTGCCTCTGAACTTCATAGCACCATAATTTGGCGCACAAAGCCCAGTTCCCGCTGCGCCTCCCCGGCCCTGTTAGCGTCCTTTCCAGCACCATTCCATAAATATGGCGCCTGGCCAGCATCATGGAATGGCGCTAGCTGCCGGCATACTTTTTGATGCAAACCTACGCTAACGCAGGTTTGCGTAAAAAATTAGAACTACGCCCCCTAGTTTTTAAAAAAAGCTTTGAAATTCACTGAACAATACTAAAGGTTAAAGTAATGTTGAAGTTAGGTGCATTTGTCAGAGACAACCCTAACATTTTGAAATTAAAAAGACACAGAAGTTAACCAGTTATAGTTAGCAGAGGTCAATTGAGCTGGAGCCCCTGCTATGCACTGCTTATGACATTACTCATTACGTGTTCTATGACATAATTTATGACATCACTGATGACATCTCAAATTACATCATTGATGACATTACTTTTGACATCACTGATGATCTCATCAAGCTTCTTTTGTACACAATGCTCTTTAAACAGGTATACCATTAGAGCTATGAAAGTAAGTCTAAATAGATCAGGATAATATGAAGCATTTTTACTGCTGTCATATGTACAACCCCTATAGGTAAAGCAAGCTTCTCTTATTGACCCTATACCATATGCTTCATCGGTAGCTGTGTTCAAGTTGACTATGAACCACAATGAACCACAATCAAAGGTGTTAGAAATTGGGTCTCTAGTTGTCAGAGATATGCACCCCGTCCAAGTGGGGACCACAATTCTAATCAGAGTATGTCAAATACACAGCCTGAACTCACCTGTGCTCACCTTCTGGTAGCTTTGCACAGAGCTGTCAGGCTTAACTTAAGAGCCAATGTGTAAATTACTTGTGCAACCCTTGATTACAACAACACAGTGAAAGACACCACAAAAATACTCTACACCAGTTTAGGAAAATAGAACATATTTATCTGAGTAAAACAAGACCAAAATGACAAAAATCTAATCAGTAGAATTTGATGAATTAATTTTTAAAGAATAACCTAAAAGTAGTGATTAGAAGTCACTAATGGTCAAAAGGTTTCTTGAGGTCATGAGGGACCGGTGCAAATCCAAAGTTCGGGCCGACCGCGATGGAGGGTAAGCCGACTACAGAACCCATGCTGGACCCAGGGTCCGCTGAACAAGTACCTTGTATGGAGCAAGCGTTGATGTCAAGTAGCAAATGCGAAGATAACGCAGTGATATTTTCCATGCAGTCGGATCACTGCGTTTGTCGAGCCTCGCAGTCATGTCCTGTGTTGGAGTCAAACTCTGTAGGGATAAATTCAATGTGTCACCATTGATCCGTGCAGACCATCATCATCGAGTCGTGCAGGCTGTATATCTGCTGCCGCCGAGCAGATTTTTCCTCAGTTTCCAATACTTAGACCCAGTTGAGCCTTTGAAGTGGGGAAGACTGCAAAGAGAGGCCTTTGAAGTGTACAAGGTTCCTTCCCTTTCTTCCCTGGCTCCATATACTATACATCGGGTTATGTATCCCTTTGTGTGGGGATAGGCACAGCCCTTTCCAGGTTTAAATGTCAGCTCCTTCCTCCCATCTAGCCCAGGAATACTCATCAGCCTGGTGATGGGCCATCAGGATGCAAATGTCATACCCAAGCTCCCTTTGTGTTTGTGACTGTCTAGAGGGAATACACAAAGCCCAGCTGTCATCCACCCCAGACATGTTTTCAGAGACAGGCGAAGGCACAAAACTTTTAAAGTAAGAAAATGGCAGCATTCTAAAAGTGGCATTTTCAAACTTACAATTTATAATCCGACTTCACCGTAAGCTGTGATTTTAAATTGTGAGTCCAGACACACCAAAATCAAAATTTCTATCTTTTCCCAATTGGAAAGTTACACTTTCAGGCTGCTTCTGGTAACTACAATGTTAACCTATGAGAAAGATAGGCCCTGCAATAGTGAAAAACAGATGTAGTGGGTTTTTACTACTAGGACATGTTAAACTTAAAAGTACATGCCCAATGTTTTAAATACACTGCACTCTGCCCTTGGGGCTAAATAGGGCCTACCTTAGAGGCGACATAAGTGATAAAAAGGTAGGTTTCGGCCTGGCAAGTGGGTGCACTTGGCAGGTCAAAATGGCAGTTTAATTCTGCACACACAACCACAGGACTGAGACATGTTTAAAAGGCTATTGTAGTAGATGACACAATCAGTGCTGCAGGCCCATTAGTACTATTTAATTTACAGGCCCCGGGCCCATATGGTGCACTTTACAAGGGACTTACAAGTAAATTAAATATGATAATTGTGGATAAGCCAATATCAACATGTTTTTGAGTACAGAGCACCTGCACTTTAGCACTGGTCAGCAGTGGTAAAGGGCCTAGAGTCCTGAAGCCAACAAAAACAAATTCAGCAAAAAATGGAGGAGGAAGACAAATTTCTGGGGGTGACCCTACTAAAGTTAACCTATCCTGCATATGGTGCTCAATCTGTATACAACTGTTCAGGGAAAACCAAGTTCCCCAAGATACTCTAGCCCTGCGCAATAACTGATGCCCTATTATCGACACTCTTTACCTGAGTCAAACCCCTGACAGTCACTGAACCAACAATGATCAATTAAGTGGATATGAGTAGAAAAGTGGGTAATGTTAACAATGTTTGCTCTATGGATCGAGTTTACTCTGTACCACACTGTTTACAGACAGTGATTCTCTCATGAGGCATACACCACAGAGTATTAAAAGGTATCCATTAATCACAGTGTAGACTCTATGTAAAACTCGTCTAAAGAGTGACTTAAAATAGCCAAGGCCTGAAGTTGCTAAAGATTATACTACCTGCAGCCTTCATACTTTGGTGAAAGCTTTACAGATAGCCCAGCTTCTGAAGCAAAACACTCATGTTTGCATAGGTCAGTACCTAATGCACACAGTCATCAATTGTAGGAGAAACTGTCATGCTGAGACGATTCAGTCTAATAACTCAAGACTGTTTAAACTACTTTGAATGTAGGATGTAGAATCAGCCCTCCTGGAAACTATTTCTCAATACCCAAAAACTTGTGTTGAACATCATGAACACAAGTCAACTGTTACCTGCACACAGAGTTACACTTCAATACAAAGAATTGTAACGTGTTCAATACCTCTACATAACCATGGTGCTTTAGGAGCACATGCATTTTGTACCCACTACTATGTAAACTATAAAACAAACTAATACACTCACTGAATGATGCCATCATTGATGTTATCAGTGATGTAATGAATGCTGTCATTTGAGATTTCTTCATTGATGTCATAAATGCTAGTTCAGGCTGAACAGTTCAAATGGTGAGCAGGGTCAAGACTGATTTCATATGGCTGGGGCCAAACTGGGGTGGCATGGTGAGCACAAAGGCAATGGATTTAACTTAGTTATTGACTGGGTTGAGTGTGTGAAACGTTTCAGCACTCCGTCCATCATCCTTTTATGCTGCTAAAGTTTCCCTAAGGGGCCAGAGAATGCTCAGACGTGTGCCCCTTGCTTACTCTGCCACTTGATTCAAACTAGCCTGGCTGATGAGGGGTGATACGCCAAAACTGGTCCCAGTAAGCTTGTTTCCAGTCCAGTTAGGACCTGGCTTGGCAATGTGGACTGGACAGTTCCTAGGGAGAGCAAGGTCACGACTGATTTGCAAATGGCTTGGTCCAAAGTGGGGTGGCATGATGAGCAAAAGAACAAGGAATTTAACTCAGATCTGTGACTTGGGGTGTTTGAAAAGTTTCTGCACTCCGTCCATCATCTTTTTGTGTCATAAATTATGTCATAGAACACATCATGAATGATGTCATATGTGAGGACATAAGCAGTGCATGGCAGAGACACCAGTTATAGTTAACTCTGCTACATATAACTGGTGAATTTCTTTGGGTTTTTTTCAGTTCAAAAGTTTAATGTTGTCACTGACCTAGTCACATAACTATAGCATTCTTTAAACCTTTCATTTATCAGTGAATACATATCACCTAAACACCCGTGAAATTCACCTGTTTACTAAGCTAACTATAACTTGAACCCCCTCATGCATTACTTTTTACATCACATATTACATCACTCATGACAACTCAATTGACATAATTGATGACATCAGTGATAACATTATAAACATAGCATTGAATTCCTGAGTGTACAGATGTGGTTTGCTGTAATGGAAATACCTCAAGCCCTAGAGGAAGTGTAATTGTGCATTTTAAAAGTTATATGCTGCACCATTCACAAATCACAAAAGTTTGTGGTCAAAGAAATACTCCACATTAAACAAGGCAAGGGCTAAACACAACTGATTTGGATTGCAGTGGTATATTTGAAAGTAGACTGTTGTTTAAAGCCAAAGCCTGTTCTAAAAAATCTATAAGAAAGGCGAAAGCTACTGTTAAAAATACTATTGATATGAAGGTTTGTGTCCATGCCAAATAGTTTTCATTCAGCGGTATAGACAAATTTTATAAACTGTGCATTTTTTAACCCTACTATAGCGAATAGCAAATTGAGGGGGCCTGGCCAAGATGGTAGCCTCATCAAAAGCTTCTTGTTGAGTTCTGTGTGAGGTCCTAAGATATCTGTAGTAAAGTACCTCGCTTCTGACAATCTCCCACCTCCTTGTGTTTGCAAGGCTGCCTGCACCAGACTGGAGGGCCTGGGAGAAGTGCACAAGCCCAATTAACTGGCCACTGGAGACTGAGAGGTGAGAACGGTTCCCTTGGCGGGTGTGTCTGGGCAGGCTTGATGGGAGTGCAGTGCACTCAGCACTCGAGGCTGGGTGACTGGAGCATCACTACCATATCACAAAGCAGGGCCAAAGAAGTCTGTGACACCAATGTGGCAGGTGAAGAAATTATCTGGACTGGTGCTGGCCAGAGGAGTGCACTCTACCGAGGGAGGAGCAAGGCCTGCTTTGTGGGTGCGACGCCTGAATAGACCATGGCGAGGAGTCCTAAGGAGGCTGTCAGCTGGGCTGCGCAGCACACTGGGTGCAATACATTAGCAGAGTTGAAGGGGCTCAGAGATGACAGTGTGGAGAATCCAATAACATAGAAGAGAATGTCACAACGAGCTCCGCTTGACCTCGCCCCCTCAGTGATGCCTGAGGAATCCTGTTCTTTTGCTGTGGTACAAGGGAGGTGAGCCTTGGAGGAGCATCCAACCCTTCGACATGGATGTTTGGTGTTGGACCTGACCCACCTCATGCCCGCATAGTCACTACTGAGGTTAACATCCTCAGGTCCAAGCACAAAAAACTCATAGAACGAATTGACACAAATAAATCATCGTCCACGTCCATGTGCCCCACAAAGAAAGAAATGCAGGCACAAATGCAAAGGGTCATAGTGAAAGTAGAACACCTGAAAGTGAAAGCTGAGGCTTTAGAAGGGTGCTCAGAAGGAACAATGGGGGTCATTACAACATTGGCGGTAAAAGCCGCTTACCGCCGTGCAGAAGACCGCCAATACACCGCCGCTGCCGCGGTAGACCGCCACAGCTATTATATTACTACACCCACACAACACTGCCACACCAAAGGTCAGTGATAAACTGGCGGAAACAAATCCTCCACCTCCACGCCAACAGAAACACGCCCATGCTACCACGAATCCACGCGGCGGTCTTTCAACTGCGGTATTCCATTGGCGGTACACACCGCCGCGCTCAAAATACACACACATCTACAAAACACCGCCACATTGGACAATTCCAAATACGCACACCTGATACACATACACACACCACTCCCACACACCCAATACTGTACAATATAAAACACACACCCACATCACCCACAAACCCCTACGACCAGAAATTCTGAAAGAAGGCAAGAGAGAGAGCACAGATTAGACAACCCCATCACACAGAGGCACACAACACCATCACCCACACAACATCCACGCACAAAACACCACACACCACTACACTCACCACACTCATCACCACATACACCACACCACACCTCACCCACACCACCCCATGGCACGCCAAAGACACCCCCGCTTCTCCGAGGAGGAGATCAGGGTCATGGTGGAGGAAATCGTCTGGGTAGAGCCACAGCTATTTGGCTCACAGGTACAGCACACATCAATAGCCAGGAAGATGGAGTTATGGCGCAGAATAGTCGACAGGGTGAACGCCGTGGGACAGCACCCAAGAAATAGGGAGGACATCAGGAAGAGGTGGAACGACCTACGGGGGAAGGTGCGTTCAACGGTCTCCAGGCACAACATCGTGGTGCAGCGGACTGGCGGCGGACCCCCACCTCCTCCCCCACAACTAACAACATGGGAGGAGCAAGTCTTGACCATCTTGCATCCTGAGGGCCTCGGAGGAGTCGGTGGAGGATGGGACACTGGTAAGTCAAATCTTAAATATCAGATCCCCCACCCTACCTGCATGCTCTCACACACCCCCTCCCTCACAGCCTACCCTATCACTACAACTCCTCACTAATGTACCCATGACACCAACCACCCATCCCAACACCAAGCCCTGCATGACACAACTAAGCATGGACACCCAGCACTAAAGCATGCCCACTGCATATACCCAGAACACCCCCCCAACCATCATCACACAAACCCACACACAGGAATGCTTGCACTGGGGTACACAAACACCCACCCATTGCACACCATTACACACACACATGCAATAATCATGCTCTTATGCCCCTGCAGGAACCCGAAGGATCGTCACCACACCAGAGGGTCCAGACAACACCACTCCACCCCCAGAAGAGGCCCACAGTGACGAGAGCAGCTCTGCCCTACTGGATCTTGATGACCAGCCCGGACCATCGTGGGCCTCAGGACAGTCGGTTCCCCTTGCACAGGCACAGCCCAACACTGACCTTCCACCCTCTGGTAACACCAGCACAGCACCCTCCCAGCGGGCCCAAACCTCCCTACCCAGGACAGGTCAATCAGCGGTGTGTCCACCACTACAGGGCACCCAGGGTAACCCACCACCCCAACAACAACAGGGACCTGGGGGCAGTGGTAGTGGGCACACGGTCCAGGGGACAGAGGCACAGGAACACAGGGGAACTGGGAGGGCTGCTGTGCGACAGGGGGCGGACAAGCCAAGGGAACCCACTCTCCACGAGGCCCTATCCTCCATTATGGGAGCATACCACCACTCCCAGGAGACAATGGCCACGGTCCTGGACAAGTTGCAGGAGACCCTGCGCCTGCAGGAGGAGCAGTATTTGGGGTTCAGGGAGGAGCTCAGGACCATAAGCTCTGCCCTGGGCACCATCGTAGGGGTGCTGAAGGACATACAGCAGACCTTGAGGGACACCGTGGCACTCCAAGGGGCCCCTGACACTAGCCACGACGATGAACTGCCCACCACCTCCGCCGGCGCTAGTGGATAGGACGCCCCGCCACAGGACCACCACACCAGCACCCCACCCCCTGCAGACGGACAACCACCACGCAAGCGGTCCCTGAGATCCAGGAACAGGACAGAGCAAGATGGCAAGACCCCTGCCAGGAAATGAGACCACCCTGATTGTCCTCCCACTGTCCCACTTTGTTAGCCTGTCCAGATTCTAACTGCCCCAGCTCCACTTCCTATGCCCACATGGGCAGTGCACCTGTGAGACTAATAGCTGGACTCTGCCATGGACATTCCTCCACCATCCCCCATCACCATTTTACAACCCCCTTCATTTTCTGAGCACTTAAATAAACACTCTTGAAACACAAAACAATCTGGAGTCAGTCTATGATTTGGTAATTTGTATTATCAATGACAGTGTCATAATGGCTGCACCATTGTAAGGCTAACATACCTATGTCACACATCACAAGCCCTTGAAGGATGCAAGCAGTTGACACGTAGGTTACCACACCTGTGAAACCGTAATGGAAGGGTACAACTCAGTTAACAAATAGTGATTGAAATCGAGAAACAGGATAGAGGTAGACGTGTGAAAGTTAATGTAATGTTAAACATGAAAATGTTCTCACCTGTGTGTCACTGGAAATATTGCTGTATGACTGACTCCCTGTTGTCGTTGTCTTCTTCCTCAGCTTCATCCTCATCACTGTCCACAGGCTCCACAGACTCCACAACTGCTACAACACCGTCATCTGGATCATCCTCCTGCAGAAAAGGCACCTGGCGTCGCAAAGCCAAATTATGGAGCATGGAGCAGGCGATGATGATGTCGCACACCTTCTTTGGTGAGTAGAATAGGGATCCTCCTGTCATATGGAGGCACCTGAACCTGGCCTTCAGGAGGCCGAAGGTGCGTTCGATCACCCTCCTAGTCCGCCCAATAGCATCATTGTACCGTTCCTCTGCCCTGGTCCTGGGATTCCTCACTGGGGTCAATAGCCAGGACAGGTTGGGGTAACCAGAGTCCCCCAATAGCCATACACGGTGCCTCTGGAGTTGACCCATCATATCAGGGATGCTGCTATTTCGCAGGATGTAGGCGTCATGCACAGAGCCAGGGAACATAGCATTTACCTGCGAGATGTACTGGTCTGCCAAACAGACCATCTGGACATTCATGGAATGATAACTCTTCCTGTTCCTGTACACCTGTTCACTCCTGTAGGGGGGGGACCAGAGCTACATGGGTCCCATCAATGGCACCTATGACATTGGGGATATGTCTAAGGGCATAGCAGTCACCTTTCACTGTAGGCAAATCCTTCACCTGAGGGAAAATGATGCATCTCCTTACGTGTTTCAGCAGGGCAGCCAACACTCTGGACAACACGTTGGAAAACATAGGCTGGGACATCCCTGATGCCATGGCCACAGTAGTCTGAAATGACCCACTTGCAAGGAAATGGAGCACTGACAGCACCTGCACGTCAGGGGGGATTCCAGTCGGATGGCGGATCGGTGACATCAGGTCTGGCTCCAACTGGCTACATAGTTCCTGGATAGTGGCACGGTCTAACCGGTAGGTGACGATGACATGTCTTTCTTCCATTGTCAACAGGTCCACCAGCGGTCGGTACACCGGAGGATTCCACCATTTTTTCATATGTCCCAGCTGACCGTGTCTACGAAGGACAACAGCGAAGAACCAGTCATTATTCCTCCAGGTATGTACCCACAGTTACACACAAGACTACACCAGACACAAAACCCTTCCTGTATGTGTGTTGAGTGTAGGCCTAGCTATGTGTGACGCAGTAGTAAATGAAGCCATGTGGGCCCCTGAAATGGCGGCTGCCTGACCTCTAAACTGGGACAATGGGATTGTGGGGTAACTGCGCTGGCGTTGCACACGTCACGGTAGGCGGTCGTAGACCGTGGCGCAATGCTGCATTGGTTGACATTGGACCCTATGGGTCCCAGGAGCCAATGAACAGGTGCGCCGGCGGTGATGATTCGCACCGCCGCGGACGTCACCGCCGCAGACGTCACCGCCATTTTCTATCTGTTCAATCACTAGATACCTGTCCTTTGACAGGAGAGGACCTACACTGCTAGTGCTGCTGTGACCTTGGTCTGGAAGCGACGATGGCTGCTGCGTCTGGGGAAAGGGCCCCTGCCTTCACTGCACAGGAGTTGGAGAAACTTGTGGATGGGGTCCTCCCCCAGTACACACTACTCTACGGTCCTCCAGACCAACAGGTTAGTACACAGTGAGCACGTTGTATGGGCTAGGCCTGGGTGGAAGAGGGAAGGGGGCAGAGTTCATAGAACATTAATGCATGGGAATGAATGGGCCACATGGCCAGAGTAGGGAGGGGGCCACTCACATTGACTTTGCAGTTGGTAATGACTGTTCCTCTTCCCTTGTGCATGTCATGTAGGTCAGCGCCCACCAGAAGAGGGACATCTGGCGTGCCATCGCCAAGGAGGTCCGGACCCTGGGGGCCCACCAGAGATGGGGCACCCACTGCCGGAAGAGATGGGAGGACATTCGCCGCTGCAGCAAGAAGACGGCGGAGGCTCAGCTGGGGATGGCCTCCCAACGTGGGAGGGGTGCCCGTCGCACCATGACCCCCCTGATGTTCCGGATCCTGGCGGTGGCCTACCCGGAGTTGGATGGGCGCTTGAGGACATCACAGCAGACACAAGGGGGTGAGTACAACTTAATTCTGCGCACTTTGCATGCAGTGGAGGGGTCTGGGTGGGGGAGGTGGGCTGTGGGTGTCCCTAGGCCAGGGTGAGTTAGGTAGGCAAGGCCCCTCCGTAATGTAGGCCATGTGGCACTCAACCCCACCTCAGCAGAGTGCCAAGTCGAGGTATAGTTGCCCCTGTGGCATCCATGTGTGCAGATGTCCACCATTGCCATGTAGGCCATAACCCAGAAATTGCGTGTGCATAGTGCAGGAGCACGGCGTAATGCAGGGGGCTGCTGCGTCTGTCTTGTCCGCCAACGGTAGCGGAATGCCATGCACTAAAACTCTCTTTCTTCTGTCTCCCCCCCACTTTTCCTGCTCTCCCTGTCCTTTTGTACATCAGCATCAACAGGCGGAGGTACAGTGGCACTGGAGCACGAGGGAGCTGCATCCCACATGGCCATGGAGGGCCACACCATGGACTCTGAATGCACCAGTGGGACGGAGGGGGAGGGGAGCTTCACGTCGGCCACCGGATCACCAACCAGTGACGCCGATGGGAGCTCCCCTGTGGTGGCGGCACCATCTGTGCCCACCACTTCAACAGGTACAGCCGCCACCTCCCCTACCAGCACTGCCCTCCCAGCAGCCCCTCAGCGTTCGCCCCGTGCCCGCTCACCCAGGAGGGTGGGCATCACCTTCGCCCCAGGCACCTCTGGCCCTGCCCCAGTCACCCCTGCTGCCCTCAGTGAGGAGGCCATTGACCTCCTCAGGTCACTCACTGTTGGGCAGTCTACCATTGTGAATGCCATCCAGGGAGTAGAACGAGAGGTGCAACACGGTAATGCATTCCTGGAGGGCATTCATTCTGGTCAGGCTGTCCTTCAGCGAACCCTGCAATCTCTGGCCCCAGCACTGATGGCAGCCACTGTCCCTGTGTCTAGCCTCCCCCCTCCATCTTCCCCCACCCAGACCCAATCCCCTGTACCCCAGCCCATCCCAAGCACACCTACAGACCAGCATGCACACAAGTCAACACACAAAAGTAGCTCAAGCAAACATAGGCACCACACATCCCACAGGCACTCACACAAGCATCACACCCATACAGACACAGCAATATCCACTGTCTCCACTGTGTCCCCCTCCCCCTCTTCTCCCTCCTCCCTCCCAGTCTCGTCTACACACACACCTGCATGCACCACATCTACAGGCACCATGAATCGCACCAGGACACCCAGCACCACAAGCCGCTCACCTGCACTCACCACCTCCACTGCCATTTACACGTCCCCTGTGTCCTCTCCCAATGTGTCTTTGACGCCCCCTCCCAAAGTACACAAACGCCGGCAATCACTCACCCAACATCCATCCACCTCACGACAGCCTCCAGTACCTGCACCTGCACCCAAAACAGCTAAAATGGCACCTCCGACGACCACCTCCTCTTCCTCCACTCCCAGACCCCCTCCAGCTACCCATCCCAGTGTTCGCCAGAAACTGTCCCTGTGTAAAATTGACCTTTTTGCCCCCACCCCCCCTCCAATTCATCAGTCCCGTCGTAGCGCCTCAGCCAAAATGCCTCCAATACCAGTGATGCGTGTTCAAGGCTTGTGGAGTGCACCGGCCACTAGGGCAGGCAGTAGGACCCGGAGCCTAGGCACTGGCAGCCCACCCCCTGTAAAGGCTCTAAAATTGGAGAGTGGACGACGGGACCGTGTTAAGACTCCTGGTGGGACAACAACTGACATGGGTTCGAAGAGGATTGGTGAGTCAGCTGTGACACCACCAAAGGTGGGGAAGGTCCAGTGGAAGTCTGCCCAGCCTGTTGTGAGTGTCACGGCGGAGAAGTGCGCCATCATTTCCGGCGGTCCAGACACAACCGCCAGCACCGTTGTCACTGGTCCAGAGACCACCGCCGGAGTCACAGCCCAGGAGGGCACAAGTATCGTCACTGGTCCAGAGACCACTGCCGGAGTCACAGCCCAGGAGGGCACAAGTATCGTCTCTGGTCCAGAGACCACCGCCGGAGTCACAGCCCAGGAGGGCACAAGTATCGTCACTGGTCCAGAGACCACCGCCGGAGTCACAGCCCAGGAGGGCCCCGGCTGCCACAGCCCCGCTGGGCAGTGATGGAACGTCATGCCACACACCAATGCCCAGTGTGAAGAACGTCATGCCACACACCAATGTCCGTATCAGAACCGCCATGTCAAAGCACCGCTGAACAGTCCTGAACCGCCATGTCAAAGCACTGATGAACAGGGCAAAGACCGCCATGGCAAAGCACCGCTGAACAGGGCAAAGACCGCCATGGCAAAGCACCGCTGAACAGTCCAGACCGCCAGGTCAAAGCACCGCTGAACAGTCCTGAACCGGCATGGTGAAGACCGCTGAACAGTCCAGAACTGCCATGTCAAAGCCCCGCTGAACAGGGCAAAGACCGCCATGGCAAAGCACCGCTGAACAGGGCAAAGACCGCAATGGCAAAGCACCGCTGAACAGGGCAAAGACTGCCATGGCAAAGCACTGCTGAACAGGGCAAAGACCACCATGGCAAAGCACCGCTGAACAGTCCAGAACTGCCATGTCAAAGCACCGCTGAACAGAGCAAAGACCGCCATTGCAAAGCACAGCTGAACAGGGCAAAGACCGCCATGGCAAAGCACCGCTGAACAGTCCAGAACCGCCATGTCAAAGCACCGCTGAACAGGGCAAAGACCGCCATGGCAAAGCACCGCTGAACAGGGCAAAGACCGCCATGTCAAAGCACCGCTGAACAAGGCAAAGACCGCCATGGCAAAGCACCGCTGAACAGGGCAAGCACTGTGTAGGAATGAATAGCCCGCCACATCAGGCATCCTTATCCCATGTGCAGCTGGGACAGTGACAGGACAGGAACATTCACAGGGAGACTCATCCAGTCCGGGCACCAGTCCCACCCAGTACCAGTAGAGAACTGCATCTACTTGAGAGACTGTGGCTTTGCACTCCCCAGGATGGCACAGTGGGCAAACCAGCCACTGTAGAGACTTGTGAGACTGTGGCTTTGCACTCCCCAGGATGGCACAGTGGGCAACCCACCCACTGTAGAGACTTGAGAGACTGTGGCTTTGCACTCCCCAGGATGGCACAGTGGGCAAACCACCCACTGTAGAGACTTGTGAGACTGTGGCTTTGCACTCCCCAGGATGGCACCGTGGGCAACCCACCCACTGTAGTGACTTGAGAGACTGTGGCTTTGCACTCCCCAGGATGGCACAGTGGGCATACCACCCACTGTAGTGACTTGAGAGACTGTGGCTTTGCACTTCCCAGGATACATCAATGGGCATGGAGCCCCGTCGTGGATCTGGCTTTGCATTCATCCGGCTGAGGTGCCCCCCCCTTCCCTTCCCCCTGAGGTGCCTGTAGTATTTCTATCTGATGCCCCGGCAGTGTTCTCTCCGATAGTGGTCAGGTATCGTTTGTGGGCCTTGCCCATGCATTTTTGGACTGTTGGTGCACGGACATTGTTGTGTACATATCTGCACTACTTCTCGTATTGTATATATAATTATGACTGATTTTCAAATATATATATGTATATTTTTGTATGACATGTATATTGGCACATTATAATGTTTGACCGAATTTCGCATTGTTTTTTCATTCTTCCGGGGGGATTGTGGGTTGTTCTTGTGATTTTTGTGAATGCATTGGTGTGTATGTTGTAATATGCGAGGGTGGGGGTGGGGGTGTTTGGTGGGTGTCCCCCTAACTTTTGCCTCCCCCCTCCCCTGTGTCGTAGGTGCAGTACTCACCGGTGTCTTCGGCGCCTACGTAGCCGTTAGTCGTAGAGGAGCAGAAAGACAAGGGAGTATTTGTAATTCCGGCTCCATGGTGGCCTCCTTCCTCGTGGGATGTGTTCAGGTGAGCTTTTTCCCATTGCAAAAGCTGTTTCCACCGTGTTTTTATCCACTGTGAATCCACCCCGGAAAAGGTGGCAGATTGGCGGGTTGTAATACTGTGGGCGGTACATTGTCTCCCGCCTGCCTGTTGTCGGTAACCGCCGCGCTGCTTGTCTGTACCGCCGTGGTGTGTTAAAGTGGCTGTCTATGTTGGCGGTTTCCGCCAGGGTCATAATTCCCTTTTTTTTGTCCGCCGGCCTGTTTGTGGTATTTCCGCAGCTTTAACACCGTCCGCCAGGGTTGTAATGACCACCAATGTGTGATTTGTGTGAATCCCTAAATGTGTGGAAGAACAGAGATTGGATCTATTTCAGTAGGAATGGTTGTTGGAAATAGTCTTGGAAGGCAGTGCTCCAAAGTTGTTCTCCCTTGAGAGGTCCCACCATGTACCATGCAGCTCCCATTGTTGGGGATGCTCCCCATCCAATGGTCACACAATTGTTGAATTACATAGACAGGATGCTCATTTTGTAGCTCTTCCCTTCTATGGGGACCATGGAAATACAATGGTAATGTTTTCAGTGCATATCCAGATTTCACCCTGGATGTTCAAAAACAGCTCAGATCCTTCATCATGATTTAGCAACAACTGAGAAAATTAGGTTTAAAATATGCTCTGCTCTTTCCAGCGAAATTGGAATACCCCTTTTAATAGAGAACAAGGAGTCATGCAGACACCCATAGGAGGAACAGGCAGCCAGAGAAAGAGCACAAGTGGTAGCGGATGTTTGAAGTCAATGACCCCATGTGCCCTGCACTGACGCTCAGGGCATCAGACAGCATTGTATAAACCTGGTGATATGCATGAGCTTGCTCTGCTTCCCCCTGCTTCGGGAAACGCCTGGGCACGGCACATGAAAACACCATGCACAAGTTTACTTACCATATAAATGTGCCAGTGGTGATTGGTTGTTGACTTCCTGAGGGCCTTGATACAAAAGAGCTATAGTTCTCGTAGCCCACCCCAACCCACAAAGGCAAAGTTCATGTAAAAAATATCTGCATGTAAATGTTCTGGCCCAGATTTAAGAAGGCCTAGTGCCTCCTTGCAACACATTAGCTTTATTTTTTATGATGCTAATGTGGCTCAACAAGGCCAAATTTGCCGCGTCAGATTTATAAAGTGGCACAATGCATGCATTCCGTCATTTTTTACACCTTGTGCCACATTATACTTGGGCCAGGCATAATGTATGTGCAAAGGGGGCGTTCCCCCGTAGGGAGACCACAAAAATGGCATAGTGGAATCTATTTTCTAGCGGCTATTATTAACGCCTGCACAGAGCAGGCATTTAAAGGGGGCACACCATTATTCTTAATGGGCCCCTATGTAACTTGCAGGGTTAGCACCAAAATTGGTACTGCTAATCCAGCAATGTACTACAATAACATCAAAAATTATGAGGCTAGTGTAGCTAACTTGCGCAATGGTGCTCTGTATTTTAAATATGGTGCACACATGGTGGCATTAGGGGGGCGCTAAGGGGCACAAGAAAAGTGGCGCTGCATATAGTGCAGCTCCACTTTTCTTGCATTTGGGCCTCTGTGTTTTACAAGTATAATGGCACAGCGTGAGAATTTCTTTTTGCCTGGGGAGAGAAGTTGGGATGTTACAGTCACAGTTTTGTTTACTGTTACAGAAGTGGACATTGGAACGCAGTGTTACTGTGAAGAACGGGGCAGTTTGAGGGCTCGTGACTGGCAGGGGCATTACCAGATGCACTTTGCTGGGGTGAGAATAGAAAGCTTTGAGATGCACACATAGCAGAAGCAGTAGTAGTGAATCAAACCCAATACAATTTCTTTGCATTTAACATACAGGGGATGGCCACACCACATAATCATCATCAAATATATACATATCTCAGATGGCGAAATGTACAGATATCTTGCATGCACGAAAAACACCTAACACATACAGAGGTACAGAAAGGGGCTAGGCAATGGTAGGGTCAGGTATACATGACTATACACTCTTCTTTTGACAGTGCAGTGTTGAAATAGGTGGCACTGACTACGCCGTTTAGTGTATCACAGGCTACAATAGATCATGAGGGCAGGTATGTTCTCCTACAGGGAGCCTTAAACGGTGACTAGTTGAATGTGATGTGCTTTAGGTTTCTAATTCTTACCTGTTGGCCTTTCTCAACAGTTTAACACTGAGATTACTATGTGACCCGGGGATTCCATGCCTTTGCTGGGGGCGATAGCTGTGCAGCAGATGTGGAAATGAATAAGTCAGCATCCCCCTTCCTGAGGGCACCAAGTAGGCTGGCCACACAACACTTTCAGAAATGGGTGGCACATATTCACTTACATGATATCTGAAGGCTCAAAACCCCACAAAGTTAAGTTTGATATGGGGACGGAAGCCAACTGTAATTCCCCCCTGAGGCTGAGAACTGAAGCAATACTCAGTAACCCATATCAGACCGCAATAGGTGAACATAATAGACAGTTCATCAAGGAAATTGAGGGATCGATGTCCAACACATTGAGAAGGAATGCCTTTTAAAGTGGTGATTAGGGGACAACATGGGGACTATGTAAGACACTAGATAGTCAGATAATATCAATTAAAGATGATTTGAGAATGGCTGAAAAGTGAGACAGGATTGGTAACACTGAATATAAAGAGTATGTAACAAGACAACATGGGGAGGGAGACAAGGTGGGCTGAATGCTTGGTTATTAAGGACAAGTAACCAGCGGACACCCATGGGACTCGTGAGAACCACGCAGGGGGAGAGGGTCAACACACAATAGATGATAAACACTAGCTTTGCAGAATAACATAGGGACTTATACATGGCACCTGAACAGAACACAACTTCATGAGTACAAATCAAGCTCTAAGCAGTGAATATACCTGCGATTGACTCCCTGCATCACCAAGAACTAGAGGAGCCTCTGAGTGTAGAGGAGATCCATTGCGCAATGGCAGGTATGGCACAGAGTAAAACTCCAGGAATGGGTAGTCTACTCTTTAGAATTCTTCCCCACTTATAAAGGGCTAACAGCAAATAAACTACTAGAAGGGTTCATGTGGCTAGGGACATGGGCTCCTTACCAGAATCTATGAAGGAAACACAGTTAGTGGTCCTGCACAAATAGGGCTGTGTTCTTATGAATGTATGATCATATAGACCGCTGTAGCTACTGAAGTTAAATTATAAGATCCTGTGTAAGATATTAGTGACCAGACTGCTTCCCACCCTGACACAAATAGAAACAATGACCAAAACAGGTTCATCCTGGATAGGAACACATTTTTAAATATATGTCAACTTTTAAATTTGATGGATACGGCAGAGAGGATAGGCCATATTTTATGGTAGAATTAGAAAGAATAGGGCTTGGACCAGCCTTCATTGGCTGGTGAGCTTATTGTATACTGGTCCAATGGCCAGAGTGTGCATGGGCAGACTATTTCTGATACATTTACTATGAGTAGGGGCACCAGAGAAGGGTGTCCTCTATCTCTGATCACCTTTGCAATAGCTATGAAGCCCCTAGCATGTTTACTAGGGATGTGAACCTCAGAATGCAGTATTATGGTGGGATGCAGGTGGCATAGTATATCCTTATATGATGATGCACTCATTTACTTGTGTGACTAAGTACTTCTATGGACAGTCTGTTGCCCTTACTGTCCACCTTTGGTGAACTCTCAGGGTTAAAAATTGACTGCCCCAAATTCTGTCTCTTCTCCCTGTGCTGGATAGAGGAGCCCAGGTCAGGCAACACATGGATTGAATGGCTGGAATGAAAAGGGGATACCTTCAAATATTTGGGAGTACAGATGCATCACAGAAGGAAGACTTGATTGGTGGGAATCTTGGATGGGCAGTTGCCCTGAAAGGGGTTGCTGCTGTTGTCAATGGGATGTGTAGCCATAGAGAAAACATGTGTCCTCCCTGTGTGATTAGGCAAGTCCTTTTTTACTGAACAACATCATATTCTGCTGGATTTGATCTAGAGCACTGGAAAAAAGAGGGTTGCATTGGCTCCGGCTCAGCGCCCAGTGACCAAGGACTGGAACACTCAATTATGAATTATACTACGCAGCAGGGCAATTGCAGTGACCGATGCAATGGCTGGGCAGGCCTCTAGTAGTGTGAAAGAGGATCTTCTCCTGAAATTGAGTGAGACACTGATTGAAGGCTACATTTAAGGAGGGGTAGTAGGACGCCCACCCACAATAGATTAGCCACAGTAGCAAATTACTGTTGGGATAAATACGTCATTGGTAAGGGCAGGGGCGCCATACGGATCGCAAATACCACTGTGGGCACTGCTGGAGATAGAAGAACTAGCAGGAGCGCACAATAAGAAACTATGAATTGATAGTGGAGTGACTCATGTAAGTGATTTATATAAAGATAATATGTTGTACACGTTCCCAGAGCTGTGTTACACATGTGGGATTTTGGTAGGATAATTTCTCATCTACAATATTGTCAAACACCAGTTTTATGCCACATTGTTGGCACAGCAGACAGTTGTGAGAGTGAGAAGGAAGGTTAAATGGGACCGGGGTATGGGTGTGAATATACCGGACAAAAAATGGAGCGGGTCTTAAGAATATGTAAAAGCAATGTCCCACAACCCCAGGTTTAGATTTACCCAATTTAATTATTTAAATAAAAAATATCTCACATCATGGCGCTTGCATCACAGTTACGGGGGGTGTCCATGCCTTGCCTTAGCTCTCACCTAAAAGATGCTGGATTTTAGGTGTGGTGGGAATGTCCAGCACTGCGGACCACATGAGAGGGGGGACTGTGCAACCTATATCCAAAATTACTGAGCAAATTCTCGCACTGACACCAGAATTTTGCGTATTGGGGTGGATGACACGTAACAAAAGGGACAAGTACTTATGTAAGTTCTTTGATCTGGCAATTATATCATTGAAGCACAGAACAGCCATATAGTGAAAGGCAGTGAAGGCCCGAATGCCTGTTTTTTTACTGGTAATTTTCATTACTCTGAGTCCATGTCTTCCTTATCACAGTCCTGAGTCTTCCCCCAATCCCCCCCACCTCTCCCTCTAGTTCTACTGATTTCTGTCTGGCTTTATTATTTCAGGAAGTACTTCCCAGGAAGTAATGCATTTGTACTCATGGGCATGGGGGCCATCTTGGAGTGAGAATGAAAAGTCAAGTTTGGTGATAAGGTTCTGGAGGGATGAGATAGACTCATATGTAAGGACAGTGAGAGGAAGGCGGATAAATAGGTAATGTTAGGATTTGGTTTACAGACCAGGCGTTAAAAAAAATGGGAGTCATGGCGCTCATTAGGAAAAGAAAAGGAGGGACCATGTCAGGCCTGATATAGGATGTGTATGTATTATGAGTGGAAACCAAAAATGATGAGCGACTACCGTAATGGAGGCTAGGGAACTAGTGGTAAAAGGCTGAGAAGCCACTATTAGACTTCAGTAAGAAAATGAGTGTCTACAAGTGCTTCTGGGTCATAACACAAGTATGAGCTGGCAAAGGCGTTCCTTTATTGCAACCGTTGGACTTTTTCCCTTTTGCAGAGTCATCTCCAATCTTTTTGCCTTCTTCCGCCTATTTCTTTTCTGACCTGTTGTTGTTGGCTTTAGGACTCTGGGCACTTTATCACTGCTAACCAGCGCTAAAGTGCATATGCTCTCTGTGTAAGTTGTATTGAGGATTGGTTTATCCATGATCGGCATATTTGATTTACTAGTAAGTCCCTAGTAAAGTGCAGTAAAGGTGCTCAGGACCCGTAAATCAAATGCTCCTAGTGGGCCTGTAGCACCGGTTGTGCCACATACATTAGTAGCCCTGTAATCATGTCTCAGACCTGCCACGGCAGTGTCTGTGTGTGCCGTTTTACACTGCCAGTTCAACCTGCAAGTGTTCCCAATTATCAGGCCTAAACCTTCCCTTTTCTTACATGTAAGACACCCCTAAGCTAGGCCCTAGGTAGCCCCATGGGCAGGGTGTAGTGGATGTTTAAGGTAGGACATGTACTAATGTATTTCATATGTCCTGACAGTGAAATACTGCCAAATTAAGTTTTCATTGTGCAAGGCCTTTCTCTCTCATAGGTTAACATTGGGGCTGACTTTAAATATTATTAAAGTGCAGATTCCCTTTGGGAGCAGATACAAATTTGGAGTTTAGGGTCTCTGAACTTACAATTTAAAATACATCTTTTTCTTTTCTTGCTTTAATCATTCTGTGACTCTGACTGCTTGTGGATTGCCAATCTGGGTCAGTTTGACAGTTGGGCTGTTTGCACCTCTTGCCAGACAGTGACACAAAGGGAGCTGGGTTGTAGCCTGCATATCCTGATGAGCCATCTGTGCTGGGGGGGAGGGGAGGAGTGGTCACTCACACCTGAAAGGGCTGTTCCTGCCCTCACACAATGCACTCTCCAACCACCTGGTGTGTGTCTGGGGCCAGCCTGAGCAAGGCAGGATCTTACAAACAAGAGAGACTTTTCTTTGAAGTAGGCCTACTTCAAAGGCAGAAGGGGGTATACGAAGAGCACTGAAAAACCCTGGAAATTAGATCACTTCTGGAATCAAGAGGAAACTCTTTCAAGGAGAAGAGCTGAACAGCTGAGGAGAAGTGCTGCACCTGCCTGTGACTGTGCTTTGTGGGCTATCTGGCAGTTGCTGCTTCTGCCTGTGAAAGTGGACAAAGACTGGACTTTGTTGTGCATTCCTGCTTGAGAAGAATCTCCAAGGACTTGAACTGAGCGTGCTCCCTGTTGTTGAAGTCTCAGGGCTATCAAAGACTTCCTCTGTCAGCACCTGGACTCTCTGCTGAGACTCCTGCCCTGCCACGTGTTGCCCTATCCAGTTCCTGGGCCCTTGAAAGGTGAAGTTGGCAGACAAGAACTGAAAATCCACGCACAGACTGCCGTGCGGGGACATTTTCGACTTACCCTTCGTGACGCGGCTGATAAACGTCACGCCACCGGCTCAACGGCTGAAATCAACATTCCACCTGCATCGTGGCTGGAAGATCGACAAAACGTGGCTGGAAGACATGACGCGCAACAACCACTAACGGAGGCTGATAACAACACAGACCCCACGAAGTGCGGTTTTGTGATACCGTGTGACCGGATTTTCAACGCAACATCGCTGGGCGCAGACAATCAAGGCAAAGCCTGCCCGGACCTAAGGTGCCCATCCAGATCGAGGCATCGCTCTCTTGTGGGAGAGAAGAAACAACACACGCCGACCCGACTGGAGGAGGAACGACGCATGGTCTCGCTTGCGAGTGAGAAATCAATGCATCGCTGGCCTTTTTGACGCACACTTGTCTGTGCGGCTTTATTTTGACGCTACCCAGGTACTTTTGTGTGCTAACACCCTTCTCACTGTTTTATAAAGGATTTAAGACTCTTTTTCTTTTTAAATTCATATCTTGACTTTTGGTCTTGTTTTGTTTAGATAATTATTACCTATTTTTCCAAACTTGTGTTGTGTCATTTTGTAGTGGTTTCACTGAGTTACTGTGTGTGTTGGTACAAACACTTTACACATTACTTCTGCCTGCCTGCTTATGTCAAGCTACCAAGGGAGGAACAGATGAAACTATCTTTAATTTTCCCATATAGTATACTTAGTCCAGAGATTTAAAAGATGTGTCGCAAAAATTGGCCGCTGCTTTTAGCAGACAACACTTTGAACAAAGGAATTACAAACAAACTACGTATTATACACAGCACGGGCGCACGATCCGTAACCGGATTTGTCATAGTTTCATACCGCCCTCTCCAACGAATACAACTTGCCTCTCGAATTTGCCTAAGGGTTTCTATAAATGTGGGCGGTGTAGTATTTGTTGCTATGTCAAAGATAAAACAACCACTTTTTGTTACCATACGAGCAGAACCTATACGATTTCGAAGGTTATGAATTGTAACACCAGATATATTATGTACTGCATGATCTGTGTGTGTAACCGTGTCTATGTAGGCAGCACAATCAGACCTTTTAAAGAGAGGATACAGGAACATATTAGAGCTATAAGACATAACAATATTGATTATCCTTTTGCACAACATTACAATTCGGCACATGTGCACAGAGAGGTTTTGGGTATTTCCATGCATGGCATTGACACCGTTGGTACCTGTCCTAGAGGTGGTGACAAGACATTGGTGTTGAGACATTTAGAGAGTAAATGGATAATTAAGTTTAGAGCAGTAGAAGAAGGACTAAATATGGATAAAGATATACATGTTTTTCTATGAATATGCTTTTCTCATAACTCAGTACTCCAATGATTATTGGTGTTAGCATACTATGTTTATTTAGTTTCTTAATTAATCTTCACTCTTGCATCTGTATGCTTCCTATTTTGTCTTACATATATAAAAACTTTTTACTTGGTTATCATTCTTTGATAGATATGTATGTATAATTGTTTCTTTGTGGCAACACTGTACATAACACATTGTTTATAACCTCATGTATTTGCTTTAATACTTGATGTACTATTGTTTTTCCTTTTCATATGCTCTCTCTGATCTCAGGTGTTCCTTTTGGAAAACTGCCTCACACCACATTTCATATATTTTCAAAAAAAAAAAAAAAATTCTCATACCATGATGATTCTGTTTTCATGTGCTCATATTTTGTATACTTCAGCTTTAATATTTTTAGCACTTGTTCTTATTTTCTTTTCCATTACATTGTGCCACTTTGGGCTTCACAATTGAAATATACACTTGTTTTGTGTCAGTTTAATATAGAGTATGACAACTTCAATGGTGACTGGAGGTGTAGGTATTTGTCTTTTGAATTTTATCTTCTGGTGTAGTCCGTTTTCTGTTTCCATGCTCATGTTCCTTTATTGGAGCACGCTTTAAAATGGCTGGTAACGTTGCAATGTCTTCAGTTTACAAAAAAAAATTTGCACAAGCTACTCTAATCGGACATTCACAGTGTGTCTTGACTTTTTATATAGCTGTGGGGTACCACTCCTCACACTAATTCTATGTGCGGTAAGATTTTTTCATTCTTGTAGCATTACACCAATACTTTCTAGTCCTATATTTACCATCGCACTTTCCCACGCGGCGTCTGTTTTCGGCCTATATTTTGTAATAGCTCACCCGCACATGCGATTCTCACGACGCAGGGTGCATCTATCTTGCTGCCATGAATCACGATCCATTGGGGCAGAGTTCTAGTTTACAATGGTCCGCAAATGACACACTTCTTTGTTGTTATTCGTTACAGTTGGACATACATAATACGATAACAGGTATTTTGTATTCGGGACAATCCTTGAGTAGTAGTAATGAGTTGTTGGACTGACACCTCTATACCATTGCTTGGGCATATGTTTTTTCTTTATTTTAACACAGGTGTATTTTTGTATATCACGGTTGGTGTATTATCTCTCTTACATTTTGCTTTTATTTAATTTTGACTTATTAGACTTTGGCATTTCCAGACGCTTGCATGTTTATTTATACTTAGCTTTTATGGTGACACAGACTTTGCTCTCTCTATTCTTTTCTAGACTTATCATGGTCGGCATTTTTCACAGCATACTATATTATTGGTACCTGTTTTACTTCTGACATTATATCTTATTCTGGAAGATAGGAAACTTATACAGGACATATTTTGCCGGGGTCAGAAAATTGACTACTTGGGTATGTTGTTTATATGCCTTTTTTTTGGTTGGTGTTGTATATAATTTCTCTTTTCTTCTTTCCTGATACACTAATCCGCTCACCCATTTTTATGAGGCTGTTGGTCAACGTTAGCGGCGGAGCACCATAGGCGGGCTCTTGAGTTACTCACAAGAATCTATGTACGGTCACACTGTTTGTTGTATTATATCACCTGTGGTTTTATTTTCCCACTTAGGTTCTTTTACTTAGCTTTTTCTTTCCTTTTTTCTTAAGATCCACCGCACGGGAGACCCCTTTGTATTTTCATGTCTGTTTCATATAAAACAAAATCTCTTTCACAATCTTGGATTTTGAAGGTTTTTTTGTTTAGATGACACTTTTTTGGACTATGCAATACCTGGGATGGTATGATTACATATATTTTTTTTGTGTATGTATTCTGTTACAGCCTTGAGGAAGTCTCATGGACGAAACACGTGTCGGCTGTAATTTCTGTTGAATGGTGTTCTTATCGGAGACATACGAAAACAAACCATATTAAATCTTCTTGATGGACCACATTACGGTGTTTGGTGATTCTGTTTGAATACACAAAGGACTGAACCTGACAGACTTTTTGGAGTGCCATGGTACATTGGTGTTATGGACTACCAAGGGAGGGTGCAGGGGTTAACTGAGGGTGATTCTCCTTTACCCTGACTAGAGTGAGGGTCCTTGATTGGACTGACAATCAAAGACCCTATTTCTAACAGCAACCATTACCTGCCACATATATGTGGTACAAATAGGGTCTTGTTGTTCATTACAGTGCACTTGCTCACACTGAATTGACTCTCAAGATAATGTAGTACCTCACTCTTCTTTTACAATGGGCACATCCTTACTCCTTTTAGTCACAATGCTGTTGCATCATTCACCGCTGGTCTTTTACTGATGATTGTTCTTTATTCTTTTTTTGTTTAATGTTTCGTTTCACTTTGTTTGCTTGACCCAGTGCCTCTCGGATCACCTGATCCCAACACATGGACAGGGTGATATACTTTTCGTATACTGATTCTCTACATAAATGCATCATTTTGCTATTGAATGGAAAGCCTTTCCATGTCACAATGCTTTTAACATTCACTCAGGACATAGTTGTGAAAATCAATAAAAATCTATTTCACAATAATAATGAAAAAGGTGAATAGAAAATTGTAGGTGTAGAGTGTGTTGAAATGGTTCAAGTCTAGAAGCCCTATAGGACTGTCACAATGAATGTATTTGTTTGTTTGTGATGCCCCAGTACTGCAGTACTACTATCAGGGGCGCAACTAGACTCAAACTTCAGGGAGGGCTAACACTTTGAACAATGGGGCAAGGGACCTGAGTCAAAATGTCTTGTAGGGGCCCTCTTCACTGTTGCTGTATGCTGAATAATATGGGGAGCATTTTTCTGGACAATATACAGCCACGGGTGCATTTGAAAGCATACTTTGCCAAAGACATTGGTCTCAACTTAGTATCCTTCAGTGGAATCTCCATAAAGGTATTTTAGCAAAATGAACAGTAAAAGCTACATTTAAATGCTCATTTGTCCAGTAGACCAAGAGGGATGTGCAATTTCTGGAAACATAAACATCAAAAAGGGATTTAAAATGCACTGAGTCAGTTTAAGTGGTCTTAACCTACTGGGATTTTAAAAAATACAAGTTATTTAGGCATATTTCACAAAGAAGACTTTTACAAATTTGCAGCAAACGGTACAGTTTAAACACATTTGTTTTGTCATTGTTCTGTTTGTAGTGAGGTTCTCAGCACACAATAGGTTTATGTTAGAATACAAGCCTATTAGGAGCAACAACTCTTTTGCTGTCCCTTAGAAAGATGCTTGAATGCACAGGCACTGTAACTTACGACTAGTGAATCTATATTCAGTTGTAGTGCATGATCTTGAGTTCAACCTCACATCAAGTATTCATTTTTTGATACACTGGCTAGTGCTGTTACCTGAAATGCATCTTTCATCTGGAAAGAATTTGCTGTTAACAGCACATGGGGTACAGAAACTGAGCATTAAGTGTGATTATCAATGGTGCCTCTAATCATAGAAATTAGACTTAACCATCTAATCAACAGATAAGCCTTGTTAGGCCCTTTGATAACATGAAACTGTCCTGCCAGGTGCTAGTTTTGGAGTTCATCAATACAGTGACAAGATCAGAAATTAACCCTAGTTCAAACATTCTGTGGTTCACATTCCTTTTCTTCCAGCCAGAGGAGTCAATAGGAGTGGGTGAAGGTATCAACCATGAACAGCCATTTGTGGTGAACCTGTTTGATGTCACTTCCACTTTGGTATTTTAGTCATTTGAAATCCATACCAGGACAGACCCAATACCCAAGCATGTATCACATACATGAATATCAATATCAGGAGAGGTTTTAATAATAATAATACTTGATAGAAATATGCTGTTACAGTCCATTGTGAAACATCCTACACAGTACAATCTTATGTCTGTGGAAGTTAACTTAATGTTTTAACATAGCATGGTGTATATATTTAATTAGAATCCTTATGTGGGGCAAAAGAATCATTAAATATGACATCGTGGGGTAATGTTTGGTAGAAATATAAAAATATATTTAAAGAACAATGGTAGACTGGCATCTAACAGCAGTGATGTGTGAAAATTCAAAAGATTGAAGAAAACGTTTTTGAATAAAATGACTAATAATCACTGCTCCTCCACTTAACCTAATCCATTCGCCCACACGCCGTAAACAATTGTATAATGACATATTACCTAACCTTGATGCCTTCTCTGACCTTTTAGGACCTCAGCTATTCCTCCAAAACTTGTATTTGTTATTTGTAAATGGCACAACACATTCCCAGAGGGATATCCCAGTGCTAGACTGAGTCAACTAATGGTTCTGATTCAGACCTAAAGTTAATACAGCCATGTCTTCAATTTTTTCCTGCCAACAAGTCCCACATGATGCGTGGATCCTGAGGAAGCTTTTTTCTGTTGAGTGGAAACTTAGAAGGTAAAAGATGGTCTACCTATCTGGAATTTCTTAATTCTTTTTACAAGATATCAAGGCCTTACTGGCTGATTTGAGATTCCAGGTAGGTTTGTATAAGTTGTCTTTGTCCAGTGAAAGCATATGACCGTCCCTATAGAGTGCTCTGGGATTGTGGCACATTAACTGATAGATGGCTTGTTTGCAGACAGGTAGCCAGTGAAGCTGTTCAAGGTAGGCAGATGCTGAGCTCCATTTATCTTTGTTACAATACGTTTAGCAGCTGTATTTTGAACAGTGTGAATCCTTGAGAAGAAATAACCAGTCATGCCAACATAAAATGCATTTCCATAGTCAATGCCATACAAACGTACTCCATCTTCATCAGTGGGCACACAGTGAAATATTACTATTAGGAATAGGCACATGAGAGGTCAGCCTTTAGGTACTGCAGAGCAGCTGAGCAGTTTCATGCCTCAATCGGACACTTTCTGTTCTACCTTAGCATCACTAATTGAACACCAAGATTTACAAAGCACAGTCACTACAGTAGTTGCGCGCCTGACTACCATAACAGGGAGCCATCTGGGACCACAGGAGCCTCAAGGCCCCCGTGGTCCCATTGCACACTGGGTGCCCTGTGGGGGCACCCAGGAGACATGGCCAGGCCGTAGGGAATGGAGTCCCTGGGGTAAAAAGCGGCCCTGTGGAGGGGTGGAGGGTGCTGCCCCCTCCTCCATTTGTTTATGGCCAGGCTCCGGGGTTGGGGCCGCTATTGTTTTCTTCCCCTCTCCTGATGAAAGCAGAGTCCATGGTTCTCCCATCAAATTGTTAAATTGCTACAAACATGCAAATGTACAAATCACCTGGAAGCAGTGCCCGTTTGCCCCTGCACCATCCACCTAAGTAGTAAGGAAAGGTCTTCCTGCATTTTGCCAGAATGATGGACAGCTTACCAAAGGATCCCTAAGTGCATTTACTGCTGATTTTGGTGGCATGTTATTGATGCTGAGCAATATGATAACATCTCCACAAAACAAAGAAGCACTTACGTCATATAGATAAGAAGAAGGACCTTGGTTTGGTGGTGAGTTGCGTCTTTGTGGTCTCATTGGCATCGCTATAAGAGGATTCATGCTATCACATATTGCTATATAAAAAAGCACCAGGCACAATCATATTGCTAAAATGCACATAAGGTCAAAGGTAACATTTCCTTGTGCTCCATTACACAGCTGTAGTGTAGAACTGACACTGGACATTTAGCCAGAGGGGCAGAAAGAACTCCAATTGCGTTGATATTTCGTGCAAAACTGTGGACTTTTGTTGGCTAAAAGAGCAAGTGAGGTTACTTTGCTGCTGAGCCACTCACACAGCTACTGACACACTCACGCACCCACTCACAGACCCACACAGACACTCACGCATCCACTCACAGACCCACTCAGGGACTCACACACTCACTCACTCACAGACCCACTTAGACTCTCATGCGCCCACTCACAGACTCACTTAGACATCCATGCACTTACTCACAGACCCACACAAACACCCAGGCATCCACTCACAGAGACACTCTCACACCCACTGTCACACCCAGATTCTCCCTCTCACACCTAGACACTTTTACACCCACTCTCATACCAGCATAGACCCTTTCACACCCCCTCACACCCAGAAAGACACTATCACACCCACTCTAACACCCAGAAACACCATCTCACACCTAATTTCACATCCAGAGAGACAGGCCCTGTGGACAATCCCCACTGTGCATGGCTAAAGGTCGTGCGTTGCGTAAGGTGGGGTGGATATGTGATTGGCTGCACTATGCACAGCCAAAGGCCATGTTCAGCAGTGGTCAGATTAACTTATAGTAATTAAAATTACTTTACATTAACAAACAAAACATAGAAATTTACGGAAAAAACAAAGGTTACAGGGATGTTATAGTTAGGAAATTAAATTTGTAAACAAATATATAAATTCAAATAAAAAATCAAAGGTTACAGGGACGTTATAGTTAGGTTCTGATTCACTTGCACAAAACCATAGAAATTCAGCAGTTAGAATTATTTCAATTAACTATAACTTGCGCCCTGAGATGACAATAACTCATGCCCTTACCCTCCTAATTACCCCAGACATTACAGCATTCATGACAACTTTTATAACATCAATAAAAATAAAAAATAAACATTAGCAGTCAAATTATTCAAGAAGAATCTGTGCATGGTGGCAGCGACCGCTGCAGCCCTGGGAAATGCTACTTCCCTGGAGCACAATTTTTCAACAAATACAGGGGGCTGCCTGCCCCTCTCCCACAGCCCCAAGGACTGCCACCTTCCCAGGGCACAATTTTTAAACAAAAGCGGGGGCATCCACCAGGCCCCCACAGCCCCAGGGACCACCACCTCCCTGGGGCACAATTTTTTAAGAAATGCAGAGTGCTGACCACCCCCTGCCCCTGTAGCCGAGGAACCACCACCTCTCAGGGGCACAATTTTTAATGTGGGGGACTTCTTGCCCCCTCAAGCAGCCCCACGGACTGATACCTCCCCGGGGCACAAATTGTCAACAAATGAAGGGGGGCTGCCCGACCTCCCTGCCGCCTGAGGACCACACCCTCCCTGGGGCTCAAATCAAATACAGTGCGGGGGCAATGTGGGGCCCCTGCATACCTGGGGCCCACCACCTGCACGGGGGTGTTTAAGGTGGAGGTGGGCCGTGCAGCCAACCTCGTGGAGCCAATGATGGCCCTGCGGGACCGCCACCCCCAGGGATAGCTCCTGCTATGTCCCGGAATGCCCACCCCTGGGGCATAGCTGTTTGCTTTGACTTGGCGGGAGCTTTCACAACTCCCACCAAGTCAGAGGAAACACTTCGCCATCTGCAAGTGAGAGCTGTCACATAGCTCTCACTTGCAGAAAGCAAAGTTTTCATCTGTTGAAAACATTGCTCCCGCAAGCAGGGAGCTGCTATTTCAAACAGCTCCCTGCTTGTGGGAACAATGCTGGCTCCTGCAGGATGTGGGAAGCCGACTTGGACCCCTGGGATTCATAAAGGGATGGAAAAGAGAGAGAGTTAGATGTTATTTATTATTGCCAGAAAATTTTAACCAGTTAAGTGCAACAGCAGAGCATTTGTACTTCAATTTAAAAATCATTCTGAGATGGCACCCGTATTTTCAAATGGCGAGCCAGAATCTGATGGAACTGTCCTTTTTGAAGTCCTATGGATTGATTTATGGAACTTAATGGTGAGCAGTTGTGTAAACTAACCTGTGAACAAGGGGTCTGTCCCCAAAACGTGTTGGGTTGTGCTGTGCCTGAATAAAACTGGAAGCACTATGGTACGCTGGCTGTCTTGCGTCCTTTGTTTTAATTGGGAGCGTGTGTTGGTGATAAATATATATATATATATATATATATATATATATATATAATTATAATATATATATTTTTTTCACTATGAAAACCAAACGTTGTAGTTAGTTTCACATTTTATACGTACAAAACCATAGAAATTCTGCTATTACAGGTAGAGTTATTTCAAGTAACTATAACTTGTGCCCTAAGGTAACTATAACTCGTGCCCCTGCCGTATAGTTATCTCATCCATAATTTTACTGCAAATGTTACAGTAACATTATTAGTGATGTTCTAAAAGATGTCATGAGTGCTGTAATATCTGGGGTAATTAGCAGTGCATGGTGAGGGCACAAGTTATAGTTACTTGAAATAACTCTAACTATAATATGTATATAGATAGCTAGATAGATAGCTAGATGGATGGATAGATAGATAGATAGATAGATAGATAGATAGATAGATAGATAGATAGATAGATAGATAGATAGATAGATAGATAGATAGATAGATAGATAGATAGATAGATAGATAGATTGATTTTGGGACCCAACCTTTTACTTGGCCCACGCTTGACGGATAACCCCTGAAACTTTCCAGACAGCAGCTGACATGAGCATCAGCTGTTTTTGGAAAATGTTGTGAAGATTCGCCAACTGGCGCCAAAGATTTAGAGAAGTAAAAAAACGCTTTTTCTATAGAAATTAGGGAGCTTATCTGCAAGCCCCTATGGCGCAGGGCAGCGCAGCAAGTGTTTTGCTGTGCCTCCCTGTGCCACCAAGAAAGGGCAGTAATGCACGTTATCTACAAGACACAGCGCATTTATGTCCTCTCTCCCTGCCCTGGAGCTATAATTAGCTGTCTAACGCCAATGCAGGCACCCTTGCACCAGAGTGCAAAGGTGCCTGTGTTGCAGGGAATGATTGCTTATGTGCAGGAAGGTGTCCCTTCCTGCACTTAAACAATCATTAATGGGTTTTGCATAATGCAGTACACATAGAAAAAGCAACAAGCATTTGCAATGCCATGGGTCTTGCATTGCTAAAGTTAGAGCTACTAGCATTGTAAATTCTTAACTGGACTTTTCTTGCCACATAAATTGAAAATAAAAAGTAAAATAGTTGACATAAGCAAGACGATTCAAAGCGCCACAGCCGCCATGAGCATGAAGGAGAGACACGAAGGGAAAAAGAAGTTTGCTCGCAGACAAATGTATCGACAAATGTGCAATTATCCATGTAACAGGGTTGGTGTCTAAGACAGTAACAAATCTGCCCTAAGGAGGGGCAAACTTAAAGCATTTACCTATGATAACAAAGGTTTTTTTAAAGGCAAGTCCATAAATGGGTAATAGTGGAGGGCGTGTGGTGGGTGCGATTAAAAGCCCACAGATAGATTACAATAGGTCAAAGTGCTTTCGCGTTCGACCTAAAAATTAGGAGAAATAAAAGTATTTCTTCTTGTTGGACCACTCTAATGCCATAAGTGTGTGAGTGGATGTGTGACTGGTTGTGTGGGTGTGTAAGTGGGTGTGTGAGTGGGTCTGTTAGTGGCTGTGTGGATCTGTGACTGGGTGTGGTAGTGGTTTTGTGGATCTATGAGCTGATGTGTGAGTGTGTGAGTGAGTGAGTGAGTGTATGGGTGACTGTGTCGCTCTATGAGTGGGTGTGCAAGAGGTTTTATAGGTCTGTGAGTGGTTGTTGGAGTGGTTGTGTGAGTCTGTGACTGGGTATGATAGTGCTTTTGTGGGTTCGTGAGGTGGGTGTGTGAGTGGGTAAGTGAATGGGTGTATGAGTAGCTCTGTGGGTCTGTGAGTGGGTGTGCAAATGGTTTTGTGGGCCTGTGAGTGGGTGTGAGAATGGTTATGTGGGTGTGTACGTAGGTATGTGAGTGGTTGTGTGGGTGTGTAAGTGGGCATGTGTGAGTAGGTCAGTGAGTGTGTGAGTGGGTGCGTGAGTGGATGTTGGGGTCTGTGCCAGGGTGTGGTAGTGGCTCTGTGGGTCTGTGAGTGGGGGGGAGTGTGTGAATGGGTGTGTGAGGGAGGTTGTATGGGTCTGTGAGTGGGTGTATGCTTTTTTAACAGGGTTCTGGATGTGCAGATCCATCACAGATTCACACGGGGGGTGTGCTGAGTGCTGTGGAGGATCCGCAGATCCGTGGATCCTCGGGCTCCCCAAACATTTACATTTTTGGGCAGCTTCATGGCCATGAGGAGTCACGTACAGACCCTTTCATCAGTCCCTTGGGGTGAGCGTACCTCTACCCTGACCCCATCTTTAACTCTTAAGTTTTATTTCCCCCAACAGGACAGAGTGCAGATACACAAATGGCGGCTGCAATTTTTCTGTCAGGTTGCATTTCACATCACTAATGACATCTTCTATGACATGATTCATAATATAACTGCAACATTTGCAATAAAATTAGTACTGAGAAAACCGTGCATGGCAGAGGCGCAAGTTATAGTTACCTTGGATCACAAGTATAGTTCCTTGAAATAACTCTATAACAGCTGAATTTCTACGGTTCTGTGCGTGTAACTTTAGAACCTAACTATAACGTCCCTGTAACCTTTTGTTTTTTCAGTGAATATATATATATCTGCACACATAATTTCTTCTTTAACCGACCTAATCCTGAACTAATATTGGAATCACATATTAATTAGTCACAGACTGTCTGAGCTGCTTTGGCGCATCTGGAAGTGTTGACACTCGCAGGTGTGTTTCAGTGGGAGATGCGCAGTCATAGACTACTATTGCAGATAAAGACATACGGTTTTATTTATAGCAGACTCTATACTGTGCAAACACTGGCCCCAAAGGTATTAGTGTGACATACAGGTATTAACAAGAAAGACAACTTATACAAGGATTTCACATTTTAAAAAAACATCCCTTTCATTTCAACCCTGTGGAAATCAACATTGTGTAAACACAATAAATCTGCCAGTCTCGTCTCGTCCACCCACCTCAAGTTCCTCATAAGTAGGCGAGTAGGCTTTACTTAATAAAATACATAGCAGCAGGCACATCTTGCACATGGAATTTTGTAATTTGTTTAGCGTTCCCACACTACAGGTGAATCTACTTTCATTTTGCATAAAGAGATAGCTGCCGGCATCCCATTAAATTCTAATTGTATTGCTAGGAATTTATGGTTAAATTTGCGGTGTGATTAGAGAAGAGAAAGTGGTTGTTAGTGACAGAGGCTGGGAGGTCCCAATGGAGTCGCCGGTTAAGGGATAAACCAGAGCACGGTACCACTGTGACATAGACTGCTGTCTTCACACCTTATTAACGATGGACATCTGTAATAATCAATGTAGTTATTCTTATCTTGGTGGACAGGCAACAGGTTAAGTGAGTGTATTAAAAGTTTAAGCCAGGCAGATGGTGAGACACATGGTTAATTAACTGAAAGGTGCTTTTCTCTGTATACGAAAGCAAACACTCCTGATAGCTTAGAAAGGTCAAACACGTTTTGTGTAAAACACCATATCAATGGACCAGAGCTTTACACCCTGATCAGTTGGAGCATATAATACTAACAGCCGTACATTACGGTGCTGTATTTATGCACTTTTTCTAAATGCAATTTTTGCAAATCTTGCTTTTTTGTATGGTCACCCCATATTTTTCTACTTTTTTCTGGGCGCTATTTTTGTAATCCCAGCAAAACAGAAGTAGGGTAACTGTGCTCCCCTTTAAATATGGTTACATTTGCTTACTGCAGTACCTACTGTGCCCTCTACAGAGTGACCTTTAAAACATGGCTTCAGGCCTACCATGTGTAACCTAACTGCAGCAACCTCCCAAAATAACCTTTTTTAACAGGAGGAAAACCCTGCTTTTAAACATTATTGTCACCCCTAAATACCGACTTACTGACAAGGTAGGGTTTGATATTTAAAAGTGGAACATGTGCAATATTATGTCTGCAAGTTCTTTCAGTGATTAACCACTGACATATTTTTTTCACTAGCAGGGCTGTGTCTGGATCGTAGAAAATGTCAAAGTATAGATTTTAGGGGCCTCATATACAAAGAATTTGCACCGACTTTTACTGAGTAATATTTGATTTTGCGAACTGATCAATGTACTAATAGGTCCATTCACAAAATACAGAAACGAAGTGGGTCACAATTCGGCCTACCTCCTCAATATATTAATGAAGTAGGTTGCAAATTGCAACACACTACAATTGGCCACAAACAACAGAGAGATGGTGGCTTGCTAGAGTCAGCAGACCACCATTTCTGTGATTGCTTGAAATTAAAGCAATCTTAATGCAGTCCATTTTTCTTAGAGGGAAGTGAGATGCATTTAAAAAAAAAAAGAAAAGTTACACAAACCTTTTTAGAATTAGGCAGTGGTCCCATGGATCACTGCAGTTCCTGACTATCTTTTGGTCAACATTCACAAAGTGGAAGGGGCCCTTTTCCCATTTGTAAATGGGTTGCACCCTCTTTTGAGTTGATGGTAACATTTTGTTTGGCTACTCAGTTTCTGTCACAAAACATGAATATATACCATAAGGAACCTGAATTTGGAAGTGACACCCCAAACATACCCCTTCCAATCTTTGATTCCTTACCGTTTCCTGGACCCATTTAAAGATTTGAGAAACGTTTTCTGAATAGTTAGTTGGGTTTAGAACATTTCAAAAATTGTTTTTGCAGTTTCAAACCTTCAAATGTACCAAATCTGAGGGCTTGACACCTTAACAACATTTTGTACATGAGACCCTTACATCTTTGTCTGTATTTGTTAACACAAATTGGCTAAAATAGCCATTTGTAGAACGATTTTTCATATTTATCAAAAGCCCAATTCAATTTTTAATATATATTTTGAAAAGGTAGCTTTTAGAAAGCTACCTTTTCTCTCCACAAGCTCCTAGGCCTGTTTTGCATTGTCCTACTAGCAGCTGCCCAGCCAGTGATTTACCTAAATGATGTGTGAAAACTCCTTTCAGAGCAGAATAATGGCTTAGACTTGGTTACAGAGTGGACCGGGTGTGAGGCATTAGATCCCTATTAGCCCAGGAAGGACAGTTGGGGTGGACCCAGAATCTTCCTTAACTTGAAAGGGACAGAGCTGTGACTTGGTCAATCATAGTTTAGTGTAAGGAGAGATGCGAAAACAGGAAAGCCTTTGTACCAAGAACCCACACTAACCAGGCTTGCTCTGAACCCAATCGGAGAGAAACTGCCCCTAGAACTGGTTTGGAGTGACACACGGTAGGGTACTGCTCATTTCCCTGGTCATATCTCTGGGTGGAAACAAGAGCACTGCACAATGGAGGAAGGGTTTCCCCATCTAGAAATTTAGGAGTGAGTGGCATTGTGAGATTGTTTGCATTAGTCCAAACAGGAACTTTTGAAAAAGTGTGTAGGGTTGCCCCAGAAACCTTTTCTCCATTGGTAAGAGACTATCCAGTACTCACCCCCACCCACTAATTCCCACTAATTACCTCCCTCCAAGCGTAAATGTGCCACCCCAAGGAACCCTCCTCAAAACATTTAGTGAACCTGCAGAACATCAGAAAAGAACTGGAACTGTTATCTGTGACTTCACAAGAGCCCTGGAGGACTGAACCTCCTCCCACCTTTTCCTAGGCAAAGAAGTGGACTCTAAGGGCCAGTTCGATGACCATCCGTGTGGCTACAGGGATTCACTGAGTTGCAAAAGGTCTTTTTCCTGAAGTGACTAGTTGGCCATTACCAACTAGACATGAGCTGGACCTTGGTGATGGCCTCTGCTGAAGGGAGCTCTGCCCCCTAAGTTCTGTCCCTGAGGTCCTGAGAGACTTAGAAGTGGCCCAGAGAAGCTTCTCCAGAAACCCCGAAAAGTTGTGACTTAAAAATATTTTGGACTTTTTAGACCTCAAGAGCTGTCAGTGGGAATTTGCAGCAGAAGTAATTCACCTACCATGGATACAGCTTCTGGCTTCCCCAGTGGAAGATTTTTGAGCTCCATTAAAAAGACTAAGCCATGAATTATAGCTCAGCAAACTGGTTACTTTGTCACAGAAGTGACAAATACATAGGCCCTCATTACAACCCTGGCGGTCGGTGTTAAAGCGGCAGTAAGACCGCCAACAGGCCGGCGGTAAAAAAAATGGAATCACGACCATGGCGGAAACCGCAGACATAGACAGCCGCTTTAACACTCCGACCGTCACAGCGGTACAAACAAACAGCATGGCGGTCACCGCCAACAGACAGGCGGAAGAAAATGTACCGCCCACACTATTATGACAGGCCAATCCGCCTCCTTTTCAATGCAAATAAAAACACAGTGGAAACAGGACTTGGAAGGGAAAACACTCACCACTACACAACCCACGAGGAACCAGGACGCCATGGAGCCTGAACTCCAAATACTCCCTGCAATAGTATTCCTGCTCCTCTACCAGGAGCACGAAAGACAGCGGCGACGACCACGGTGAGTACTGCACCTACAACACAGGGGAGGGGGGAGGGAAAAGAGAGTGACACACACACACGCAACACCCCCAACAGCCTCACCCACAACAACATACACACCAATACAAGCTGCAACATTACATTTACACCCCCCAACCCCCTGGAAGAACGCAAGGACAAAATGAAATGAGTTGTACGATTGTAATCAATAAAAATCCATTAGTCAAAACTTTATATACAGTATAAACAATTATGTACACCAACCAATGAAGTCCGGGTAGTGCACCATTCATAGTCCGTGGACCACTGGGCCCAAAATGCATGGGCGAGGACCACACTAGATTCCAGACTCGAAATGGAGAGAACACTGCTGGGGCATTAGATCGAAATGAAACAGGCACCTCAGGGGGAAGAGAAGGGGGGCACCTCAGCCGGATGAGTGCACAACGCCAGCTCCACGAGGGGGCTCCATGCCCATTGATGTATCCTGGGGAGTGCAAAGCCACAGTCTCTCAAGTCACTCCAGTGGGTGGGTTGCCCACTGCTTTATCCTGGGGAGTGCAAAGCCACAGCATCACAAGTGGATGCCTTTCTCCACTGGTTCTGGAGGGGGCTATGTGCCCAGAGTGCTTCATCCTGCCAAGGACTGAGGTAGTGGATGCCTTTCTCCACTGGTTCTGGAGGGGGCTTTGTGCCCAGAGTGCTTCATCCTGCCAAGGACTGAGGTAGTGGATATGATACTCCACTGGTTCTGGAGGGGGCTTTGTGCTCAGAGTGCTTCATCCTGCCAAGGACTCAGGTAGTGGATGTGATTCTCCACTGGTTCTGGAGGGGGCTTTGTGCCCAGAGTGCTTCATCCTGCCAAGGACTGAGGTAGTGGATGCCTTTCTCCACTGGTTCTGGAGGGGGCTTTGTGCCCAGAGTGCTTCATCCTGCCAAGGACTGAGGTAGTAGATGCCTTTCTCCACTGGTTCTGGAGGGGGCTTTTTGCCCAGAATGCTTCATCCTGCCAAGGACTCAGGTAGTGGATGTGACACTCCACTGACAGTGGTGCAACATGCAAGCTGCCCATGCTCCTGGAACTGACCACCAGCCTCGTACGACTGACCACTGGGGATGTCAGCCATGTTTGCAGTGGTGCCACTGGCTCAGGATGTTGCGGGGCTGCTGGCGGCGGTGTCAGTATCGGAGGTGCTGGTGGCGGGCTCACTGACAGCAGTGCTGGTGAAGGGCTCAGTGTCTGGTGTGCTGGCGGCAGTGTCAGTAGGGGTAGTGCTGGTGGCGGGCTCACTGACGGCGGTGCTGGTGAAGGGCTCAGTGTCTGGGGTGCTGGCGGCGGTGTCAGTAGCGGCAGTGCAGGTGGCGGGCTCACTGACGGCGGAGCTGGTGAAGGGCTCAGTGTCTGGGGTTCTGGTGGCGGTGTCAGTAGCGGCGGTGCTGGTGGCGGTGCCGGTGGCAGTCTTGTCTGCCATGCAGGTTGGCGTCGACGTGGACCTGCCTTTGATTTTCAGGCCCTTCCCCACCTTGGATGGTGACGCAGCTGTCTTGCCACTTTCAATTTTTGTCTTGACTGAGCCCTTGATAGCAGGTGTTTTGGCCTTCTCCCTCCGGGATGTGGGCAACGTTTTCTGTTTTGGAGGTGGCAGAATGTCCTTGCCCTCGCTCCTTGGGACACGGGCAGCCCTCCAAAATCCTGTTATTTCTGGGTATTTCTGTGCCCGGTGATGTAGTGGCTGAGGTGCTGGGTTGGGACCTGGAAAGGAGGGCCATAGGGGACAGACGGGTGGAGGTGGAGGGAAGAGGTCAACATTTGATAGGAAAAAGTTTTTTGCACACACTGGGATGGGTAGATGAGGGGGTATGGGAGTGGAGGAAGAGGTAGTGGTTGTAGGAGGTGTTCGTTTGGTGACTTTGGGTGAAAATGCATGGGCTATTATCTGTTGTGAGGTGGATGGCTGTTGGGTGGGTGCGTGACTGCGTTTGTGTACTTTGGGAGGAGGGCTCACAGACACACTGCGAGAGGACACAGGGGATGTGTGAATGGTAGTGGGGGTGGTGAGTGCACGTGAGCGGTGTGTGGTGATGCGCGTGCTGGTGATGGAGGTAGTGGCTGAGGATGTAGTGCATGCAGGTGTGAGTGGAGATGAGACTGGGAGGGAGACATGGAGGAGGGGGACACAGTGGAGGCAGTGGATGTTGGTATGTGTGCATGGGTATGATGCTTGTGTGAGTGCCTGTGGGATGTGTGGTGCTTATGTTTGCCAGAGCCACCCTTGTGTGTTGAGGTGTGTGCATGCTGGTCTGATGGTGTGCTTGGGATAGGCTGAGGTACAGGGGATTGGGTCTGGGTGGAGGAAGTTGGAGGGGGAGGCTGGACACAGAGACAATGGCTGCCATCAGTGCTGAGGCCAGAGCCTGAAATGCTCTATGTTGGGCTGCCTGGCAAGAATGAATGCCCTCTAGGTATGCATTTGTTTGCTGCAACTGCTTCTCTACCCCCTGGATGGCATTCAGAATGGTAGACTGCCCAACAGTGAGGGATCTCAGGAGGTCAATGGCCTCCTCACTGAGGGCAGCAGTGCTGACTGAGGCAGGGCCTGAGGTGCCTGGGGCGAAAGAGATGCTCACCCTCCCGGGTAAGTGGCCACGGGACACACACTGAGGGGCTGCTGGGAGGGCGGTGCTGGTAGGGGGGTGGCAGCTGTACCTGTTGATGCGGTGGGCACAGAGGGGCATGCCACCGCAAGGGAGCTCCCATCAGAGGAGTAATCGGTGTTGCTGGTCTCTGCTCATGTCCCCGCCGTGGAGGTCCCCTCACCCTCCGTCCCACTGGTGATTTCAGAATCCGTTGTCTTGCCCTCCAGGGCCATGTGGGATGCAGCTCCCTCCTGCTCCGGTGGCACTTCTCCTCCGCCTGATGATGCTAATGCACACAAGAACAGGGAGACCAGAAAAAGGGGGGGGGGAGGAAGAAAGACATGTTCAGTGCATGCAATACCGCTACCGTTGGCGGACACTACAGACACAGCAGCCCTCTGCACTACGCCATGCACTTAGAGTTCCCTAATTAATCACAGGGACATGGGGTACAGGCCTATGCCCGACTGCTGCACACATGGAGGTCACAGGAGCCTGACTAGGTGTAGATGGCTCTTACCACTGGTGGGGTTGGGCTGCCACATAGCCTGCCTCACAAAGGGTCCTTGCCTACAAAGCTCGCCCTGGCCTAGGGGATCCCACAGCCCTCCTCCTGCACCCAGACACCTCGTAATGCGCGCAGAGTCAGCTGAATGAGAGTGTACTCACTCCCTTGTGGCTGCTGTGATGCCCTCAAGCGTCCATCCAACTCCGGATACGCCACCGCCACGATCCGGAGCATCAGGGGGGTCATGGTGCGACGGGCACCCCTCCCACATTGGGAGGCCATCCCCAGCCGGCCCTCCGCCATCTTCTTGCTCCAGCGGCGAATGTCCTCCCATCTTTTCCGGCAGTGTGTGCTCCGTCTGTGGTGGACCCCCAAGGTCCGGACGTCCTTGGCGATGGCACGCCAAATATCCTTCTTCTGGTGGGCGCTGGCCTAGAGGAATAGTACAGTGGAAAAGGAAAAACATCAACCGTCCGGACCGTCACAGTCATTGGCCCACGTTCCCACCCTTGTCCTGATGCACATACACTCACCGTCCGCTCATGCAGGCCTCAGCCCCCCCCATCCACACCACTCCAAACAGGCATTGCCCATACAGCATGCTCACAGTGTACTCACCTGTTTGTCTGGAGGACCGTAGAGTTGCGTGTACTGGGTGAGGACCCCATCCACTAACTTGTCCAACTACTCCGAAGTGAAGGCAGGTGCCCTTTCCCCAGACACGTGAGCCATTGTCGCTTCTAGACTGAGGCCACAGCAGCACTTGCAGTGTAGGTCCTCTCCTGTCGAAGGTCAGGTATCAAGTGAGTGAACAGAGTGAAAATGGCGGTCATGTCCGCGGCGGTGCATACCGTCACTGTCGCCGTACATCGTCATTGGCTCCTGGGACCCATGGGGCCCAATGTTAACCAATGCAGGATTGCGCTGTGGTCTTCGACCGCCTACCGCGACGGTATAAAACGCCAGGGCGGTTACCTCATATCTCCTTGTCCCACATCACAGGTCAGGCAGCCGCCATTTCAGGGGGCCACCTGGCATTATTTTTTAATGCGTCACACATATCTAGGCCTTGCATACACACAGAGACAGGCACATAGCGGATTGACAAATGTGTGCAAAAAATTATTTTTTTACTACCTCAGTGTTTGCTGACTCTGTGCTCGCTGTTCTCGTCGATAGGGCACGTCCGCTGGGGCAGGTGAGGAGATGGAGGCATCCTCCGGTGTACAGACCGCTGGTGGACCTGTCGGCAATGGAAGAGAGACATGTAATAGTCACCTACAGAATTGATCGTGCAACAATACATGAACTGTGTGCCCAGTTGGAGCCAGACCTGATTTCAGCTATCCGCCATCCCAAAGGAATCCCCCCTCTAGTGCAGGTCCTGTCAGTACTACATTTCCTGGCAAGTGAGTCTTTTCAGACTACAGTGGCCATAGCATCAGGGATGTCCCTGCCTATGTTCTCAAACGTGTTGTCCAGAGTGTTGTCTTCCCTGCTTAAACACATGTGCAGCTACATCGTTTTCCTTCAGGTGGAGGATTTGCCTACAGTGAAAGATGACTTCTATGCCCTGGGACATATCCCCAACATCATAGGTGTCATTGATGGGACACATGTGGCCTTGGTACCCCCCGCGGAGTGAACAGGTATACAGAAACCGGAAGAGCTATCATTCAATGAATGTGCAGATGGTGTGTTTGGCCGACCAGTACATCTCCCATGTGAATGCCAAGTTTCCTGGCTCAGTGCATGACGCTTACATTCTGAGGAATAGCAGCATCCCTTATGTGATGGGACACCTCCAGAGGCACCGTGTGTGGCTAATAGGTGAGGACAAGGACCCTATACCCTGTGAATAGTTGTCTGGGTCTGGGGTTGTCCCTAAGGGTTAGTGTGTGTCTAAAAGTTGTCCCTCGACATTTGCAGGTGACTCTGGGTCACCTAGACCACAACGTAGGTCGTTCCACTTCTTCCTGATGTAATTCCGTGTTCTTGGATGCTGTCCCACTGCTTTGACCCTGTCTACGATTCTGCGCCATAGCTCCATCTTCCTTGCTATGGAGGTGTGCTGCATCTGTGATCCGAATAGCTGTGGCTCTACCCGGATGATTTCCTCCACCATGACCCTGAGCTCCTCCTCAGAGAACCTGGGGTGTCTTTGCTGTGCCATGGGGTGGTGTGGGTGATGTGTGAGGTGGTGTGTGTTGTGATGTGTGTGGGGATGTGTTTGTGTGTGTTGTGTGAGGTGCTTGGATGTTTTGTGAGTGATGGTGTTGTGTGTATGTGGATGCTAGTTTGTTGATGTTGGTGTCTCTCTCTGGCCTTCTTTAGCAATTCTGGTCGTAAGGGTTTGTGGGTGATGTGGGTGTGTGTTTTATATTGTATTGGGTGTGTGGCAGTGGTGTGTGTATGTGTATCAGGTGTGTGTATTTGGAAATTGCCCAATGTGGTTGTGTTTTGTAAATGTGTGTGTATTTTGAGTGCGGCGGTGTGTACCGCCAATGGAATACCGCGGTTGAAAGACCGCCACGTGGATTCGTGGGTCGTGATAGTGTGGGCGTATTCCTGTTGGCGTGACGGTGGAGGTTTTGTTAGCACCAGTTTATCACTGACCTTTGGTGTGGCGGACTTGTGTGGGTGTCTAGATTTTGGCGGATTCTGAGCTGTGGGTCTTAATAGCTGTAGCGGAATTCCACCGCTTCAGCGGTGTGTTGGCAGTCTTCTGCGCGGAGGTAAGCGGCATTTACCGCCAATGTTGTAATGAGGGTCATAGTCTGCTGTATTACAAGTTAATTATATCCATTGTCTCTTGTATATGGCAAAAGGGATATTTTTCATGCTTGTGATGGAGTAACCCGTTCACTGAACTTTAAATCTAGTCTGAAGTCAGAAAGTGAAATCTGTGACTGCAATGAACCTGCTTAATGTTTCTGACACACTCTTCATCACAGCCAGCCTGAAATAGCAACCTGTCCCGGTGTACCGCTTCTATGGACTATAATTGGCACTTAGTGCTTTTTGGTGGTATTTTAAACTTTATAAATTCATATCTCCTGGTCCCTTTTTTGAATTTTTTTCATTTTGCCATTTTGTTTAATAAAATGTATTGTATTTTTCTAATTTGTTTTGGCATTTTTATTGCTTGGTGCTTTGTTTTATTACTGTTTTGGTACTGCATATATAATTTGCACATTGCCCTAAATTAAACCAGTTTACTCTGTGCCATATCTGCAAGGTAGTTGAGCTCAGGGTAATTTTTTTTAAACTCTTTTTATTAAAGTACTCAAATGCTCAGTATACAAAGCATATCATCATCATTTTGTGGATATCAATGTACTTTTAGAGGAAAAGGGTACAATAATTCAATCTGACATATTAGCAAAATAGCGCCTCTACTGTTCAACTTTCAAACTAATATTATCCTGGATCATCAGAAACCAGTTTGCCAACCAAGGCTCCAATGTAGTCTATGACTTTGCCCCATGTCGTGTGTTAGTTCATAGATCTCTGTCATTGTGCCAATGGGGCCATATTTTATCGTATTTCTTAAGGTTGTCCCTACCTTTATAAATCTCTTGTTCGGCTGATTGACACCACTGTATGTTATGTTTCCAGTCACAAATCGACAAGAATCCACTTGCTCCTTATACTTTGGCTATATCTCTTTTGGCCACCCTGCCGCCAATCTCAACCATATTTGGTGGTGTCTGGGCCAGTTTTCCTCCCATGTCATATTTAGGATAAGCCAACTGGCGTCTAGTGGCACCGCTAGGACCGTAGCTCTGCTCATCACCATTACTACTTGGGACCAGAAACTTTGAATGATTGGGCAACTCCACGAAATGTGAAAGAAAGTCCCCACTAGGCCACAGCCCCTGCTGCACCAATTAGAGTCACTACAGCCCATACGGTGTAAAAAGAATCTGGAGTAGTATGACCTAGGCAAAAGTACAAGTTGTATAAGGCGGAACCGGGCTCCTATTGTCACCTCCCAAGAGCTCTGCAGGGCTTCCTGCCAGTCATCGTCTTTTATGGGGCCTATGTCTCCTTCCCAGGCCTCCCATAGCGTGCATCAGGGATCTTGGGTATTACTCAATATCTTTTTATAGATCACTGACAATGACTTGCCTGGAGTGGCTTCAATAGCAATCTGTCCTCTAAAGAGGACCCATCGAGGAGTAACTCCCCCTCCTTTATGTGTCATCTGATTGCATGTTATAACTGAATATATCTATATCTCTCTGAGTCTGCCATGTAGAACTCAGTATGCAGCTCTTCAAAGAAGATAAAACTCCCATTCCGCCATACATTTCCCAGCCTTTCTATACCAATGAATCCCCATCTTTTAAAAACCACCAGTTTACTTAACTCGCTCCATTGGTCGCTAGTCCAGAGTGGGGTTGTGTTCGTCAGTGTGTCCTCCCATCCTAATAATTTTGGTGCCTCTCTCCATGCTTGGACTGTGGCTAATGTGTGTGTGTGTGGGGGGGGGACCAGCCTCCTTTTTCCTAGTATGTAGGATTGCAGGGTATCCAATTTTTCCCATTTCGGCTCTATCTATTCTGTACGCCAGTTCTTCACTGTCCTCAAATACCCATTCCCCCACAGTGGCCAACTGGGACGTCCAATAGTATGCCCGGACATCTGGGATTGCTAATCCCCCTTTGAAGACTCCTCTCTGAAGCTTGTTAGCTACCCTCATACCACAGGAGGATACGTAGTTCAGTGTTGATTTTGTTAAAGAAATCTTTGGGCACTTGATATAGAGTATTTTGGAGGACATACAATAGTCGAGGGAGGTTCATCATTTTAAATAGGGCCGGGCAACCCATTAGAGATATCGGAAGTGCCTGCCAGTGTGATACATTGTCCCGAAGATGATCTAACTGTGGGTAGAGGTTTTCTTTAGGGAAAGCTTCCGGGCTCCTCGTGATATAAATTCCCAGATATGTAAACCCGTTTGTGGTCAAGGGAATCTCACAGCGGGTCGGTACAATGTGTTCACCTTCTGTTAACGAGAAGATCCGGGACTTGTCCCAGTTTATTTGGCATCCCGAATAGTTTCCAAAGGTGAGAAGGATGTGCAATATTCTATCTATTGAGCGACTTGGCTTTGTGACATACAAAAGGATATAATCCGTATATAGGGATATCCGCGTTTCCCAGTTGTTCCCTTCTCTGACTCCCCAAATGAGGGGGTCCTGTAGTATCCAGGTGGCCAATGGTTCTTTCACTAAGGTAAATAAGAGTGGAGACAATGGGAAGCCTTGCCTCATGCCTATGTAAAGTGCAAAAGAGCGCAAGACCACACCATTTACTCTACCCCTGGCCCTTGCTTCTCAATATAGCAACTGGACCCATGCGCAAAACTTGGGGCCAAATCCCAATCTAGTGAGTACTGCAAAGAGGAATGGCCATTCTATACTTTCAATGGCCATTTTCGCGTCTTACGACAATACCATAGCTGCATCTGTGTCAAGTGCCTTTGTCGTATGGAGAATCCCATATAGTCTCCTGAGATTAAGTTTAGTGCTCCTGTTCGGCATAAAACCCAACTGGTCAGGGTGTACCAAGCTAGTTATTGATAACTGGAGTCTTTTACTCAGGATTTTCACCAGTACTTTAGCTTCCAAATTAATTAGTGATATAGGCCGGCAGGAGCTACAAGCTGTTTGAGGTTTGCCCTTTTTGTGTATTATCACAACCGTCACCTCTCTCTAATCCGGTGTAAGGGATCCCACCCTCCTGGCCTCCTGAAACATGGCCAGCATGTGCGGGCCACTATGTTGGCAACACATTTGTACAGCTCTACTATTAGGCCGTTAGGGTCCGTCGCCTTGCCCGATTGTAATCCCCAAATGGCCCCATGTACCTCCTCAACAGTCAAGTCTTGATCCAGTGCTGCTCTATCATCCTCCGAGAGAACCTGGAGAAGAAGGTCTCCCATGAGCTCTGCACAGTACGCCTCTGTGTGGGCAGTACTGGAGGCGAATATCTGTTCATAATAGGAGGCAAATGCCTCTGCTATTTCTTGTCAAGAGGTAAATGTTGCCCACCTCATCTAGAATTTCTGCCACCCAATTGTTACCCTTATCTCTTTTCTTTAAACATACTATCAATTTGCCTGCCTTATCTCCCATGTCATAGAGTCATCTTTGCACTAACACTACCTGTTTCCTAGCTGCATTTTCTGCCAAGTCTTTGAGCTCTCCGGTTTGAGCTGGAGCCAGTGAAACTGGTCTGGGGTCAGTTCTGTGCTGGTAGTTGTTGTCTCCCAGTCCGAGATCTCTCTCTCCAGTCTCTTATATTTTGTTTGTCTCTCTTTGTTTACCCCCCAATTACTGCTTGTCTGAGGCCTCGCAGTACATCCTTAAAGGCTTACTAAAGGATGACAGCCAAGTCTACTGACCCTATGTTTTCCCAGAAATTTTTTCTGCCCACTCTCTAATTTTCTCTTGCAGTTTACTATCTTTGAGATGCCATGTAGCTATCTTAGGAGGAATAGATGTGACTTTCATGGATCCTGTTAGTGTGACTACCACTGGGGAGTGATGCGAGACGCCACACGCTAAGTGCCTCGCCTTGTGGTATCTTCCTCCATCCGCCATGTGTGTAAATAGATAATCCAGTCGAGAAAAGCTGCTGTGTGATGTTGATAAATATGTAAACTGTTGGACCAGGGGGATGTGGTCCCTTCATAGGTCTATCGGTCCCAAGAGGTCTGAGAATGATCTTAAGGGACTTGTGGAATTAAAGGTCTTAGCACTAGTCAGTCTGTCTCGTTCTGGGTCTATGGTGTTGTTCATGTCTCCCCCCAGTAGTAAAATGCCAGGTGGCATTTCCCACAGCACTGTTCCCAGATCAGGGAGAGTATTGTCATGGAACTTAGTTGGCACATATACCGAGCAAATATTTATTGTCTGACCATTCCAGGTGCCAGTCTGCGCAACAAAGTGACCCAGGGAGACAGCCCAGATGTATTGATGTTTTAAGTAGGATCCATACGCCCCTTAAGCTAGAGGTAAAACCTGCATATGCCAGTAAGGTGTATCCCATTCGGTTTAGTGCCCTATGGTTATTACCTTTCAAGTGGGTTTCCTGCAGTAGGTCGATATCTGGGGAATGACGTTTGAGAAATTGCAGGACTAAGGTACATTTAATGTTATTGCCGACGCCATTGACATTCCATGTTATGGCCTTCAGCTGTGCTTGGTTAGGTGGCTCCATAGCGTGACTGTCTGTGTGATGATCCCCGCAAGCTGATATAACAATGGAGCACGGTCTTTCTCTCACTCACTCCCTTAGTTCCCTCCCCTCCATATAGCAAAGTAGATCTGAGCAAACAACTGTAAAAGACTTCAACCATAAACATTTCCTAGTTCAACTCCCCCACCCTGCGTAGTAGGCTTAGAACTGCTCACCCCCACAACTTGCAGAGCGCCTGTCACACATTTTCTAACACTAAGGCCCTCATTCGGACCTTGGCGGGCGGCGGAGGCCGCCCGCCAAAGTCCCGCCGTCAGGTTACCGTTCCGCGGTCGAAAGACCGCAGCGGTAATTCTGACTTTCCCGCTGGGCTGGCGGGCGGCCGCCTTCAGGCCGCCCGCCAGCCCAGCAGGAAAGAGGCTTCCACGATGAAGCCGGCTCGGAATCGAGCCGGCGGAGTGGAAGCTGTGCGACGGGTGCAGTTGCACCCGTCGCGTATTTCACTGTCTGCGCAGCAGACAGTGAAATACATTTAGGGGCCCTCTTACGGGGGCCCCTGCAGTGCCCATGCCAGTGGCATGGGCACTGCAGGGGCCCCCAGGGGCCCCGCGACCCCCCCTACCGCCATCCGGTTCCCGGCGGGAGAACCGCCGGGAACTGGATGGCGGTAGGGGGGGTCGGAATCCCCTCGGCGGCGCAGCTAGCTGCGCCGCCTTGGAGGATTCCAATGGGCGGCGGTACACTGGCGGGAGACCGCCAGTGTTGCCGGTCCGACCGCGGCTTTACCGCCGCGGTCGGAATGCCCATTGGAGCACCGCCGGCCTGTCGGCGGTGCTCCCGCGGTCCTCCAACCCGGCGGTCATGGACCGCCAGGGTTGGAATGACCACCTAAGTGTGCTAAGGGTTGTCTAGCTCCGCCTATAGTATCCCAAAGGTAGTTACTATGTAATGAACCCCTTTGATGTGACAGTTTATTGGCATCTGTTAGGTATCTCCTGCATGGGAGCTTAATAACAGCACTGTATCTGGTAGGAACTACAAACCTCCTGTTTTGTGTGGGCATCGTTCCAGGTGGTCCATACCGAGTCCCTCTATTTCCCCCATTCACATCATGGCTTAATGTTACGCAATCCTCTGGGGTAGCTCTCAACTTCTTTCTGCCTCCACATCATCGGTGCACTCCACTGACTGTGTAGAGGAATCATCAAACCCAAGGATGTCCTGGTCGTTTCTCATTGTCTCTCCACATGAGGGTTGTCTGGTTTTCCGCCAGCCTTCCATCCAGTCTCACACCTCCTCAGGCAAGGTGAGGAACCAGGATTTGACCCCTGTTATTACCCACACCTTCACCAAAATGAGCATCATGTTTTTAATTTCTTTTTTACGCAAGAGTTTTTCAACTTCATCAAAGCTGCGCCTCAGTTTGTGAACCTGATACGTGAAGTATGGAAAAAATCTAATCTGGGCATTTTTGTAGAGTAGGTCCCCATGAGTACAGGCTGCCTGAAGAATGAGGTCCTGGTCTCTGTAATTGAGAGTCCGGGCTATAATTGTGCTCGGGGGAGCCCCCAGTTTCGGTAGCGGGATAGGTGAGCCCTCTCCACCGAGAGAAAGTTGAATAGGTGCTTCAGTCGGAGTTTTTGAGAATGAGATCTTCCAGGAAGAGATCCACACTGGAGCCCTCTGCCTCTCCGGTACCCCAACCACTCTGATGTTATACCTTCTTGCCTTTCCTTCCTGGTCTTCAAGTCTGGCTTCCATGGCGCTCTGTTGCTTAGTAAGTAGCTTAACATGATCCTCTAGTCACTTGGACGTAGACTATAGGGGCTGAATATGCGTTTCAGCCCTGGTGACTTTCTCTGTCATTTTTTGGAAGTCGGCCCTTAAGAGGGCAATGTCTATTGTCACTGCGTCTAGCTTAGGCTCCAAAGTCTGTTTCAAGTCAGAGATGGCAGCCATGATTGTTCTTAAGGAGGGTTCAGGTTCTCCATTGGTGTCTGAGGCCTCGATCCCCGGTGGGGCCGTCACTTATGTAGCGCATATTTGTCCATGTTATTGAGTTTGCTTGGGCCTGACCCTCGGGTTTAACCATTTCCATGGGAAGGCTCCTGGACCCCACGGGGTAGACATGGGGTCCCCACCCACCTCAAAGGTCTTCCACCGTCTCCCCCAGTGCCAAGACAAGGGGAGGGAGGCACAGTTCTTCAAGTCCAGACAGAGCACCAAAGGCAGTCTGAAGAGATCCCTCAGTCGCACCCAGGCAGCTGTCACCCTGGCCCTCATATATATTGCTCATCAAGCTCGTCCAGCAGAGTTTAGCCAGCTGGGGGGAAAGATCACCTAAGTTCCCAGACAGTGTCCCTCTGGAAAATCCGGCATTCGTCTTCTCCTAGGATGTACGCTCACCTCAGACACTCGAAGAAGGCCATATCGGCGTCCATTTTGAAGTCTCCTTCTTGGGCCCATATAATTCCTTCAGCTGCTGGTCTATGCCCCGTTCTCCTCTGGGCCAATTGGGGTGCAGGGGGCCCAATCACAGTGCTCAACTGCAGCCCTATTCTGACTGTGCTGACCGAGGCTGAATCCGCAGGCCCCACCACCAGTACAGTCGTCTCGCCACTGTCTTGTCTCTTTTAACATCAGGAGGGAGATTTACGAGCGGCTCACCTCCCGGCGACATCCGGCATCCAATGGGCAGACCCTCTAATGGTGGCACCCCTTTGCTCCAGTCTCTATCCGGCCGCGCACCGTCGCCCCGGGCTCATCTGAGGCCGCAGCGGAGCACTCCGCAGCTCGCTTGGTCTGGATCTCAGCGTAGGCTGGGTGACCGTCCCCCTTTCTCACCCTTGCAGTTCTTCCAGGTGTTGACACCAAAAATATTAATACTGATGCCTTCAGATTAATGCCAGATGGTGGGGTTTAGGATTTAAGTTTGCCGAGCTTTGTTAATGTGCTGTGCTGTATTTTCAGACGTCCATTCTGATCATGGGCACCCCCATAGAACATCATCAGGCACGTGTGTGTGCAGATCTTGCATGAAGTTTGATAATATTTTTCAAGTAACAGCAGGTATGGGTTGTTCTCATTCACAGATGCGTAGCTCTATTCAAGGACACATGTAGTACAGTTTAACTTTATCATAATTCTCCATTGCACAGCAATAAAGTATGCAGAGACGAGCACTGGTGGGCGTCTTAGGGAGGTGCAGGACACTTGTACTGGGCGGAGTGCACCCAAGTCGACAGTTCACAACACTTCACAGCTGTGTTTGTGATGAGCAGCACCAATGACTGACATCGCAAATGGGCTGCAAGGCAGACTTCCTTTGATGGGCCCAGACATAAATACTTTCATAGGTCTGGAGGGTGTAAGGTTGCTTCAACCTGAGAACGCACAATCTATAGTGCATCTAGAGGCAGCAAGTACATTTTCTTGACTATTAGAAGACCGCATCGTTATTTAGTTGAAGGACAAAAGTAGCAAATGAGGCATGTAGTTTTGAAGATAACATCATAGGGTGTCTCAAAACTATATCATCGGGGATCTGTATGGGTCTTTGGATGGGAATAGCCCTGATTAAAGTGAAGGACCACAGAACTAGAGGCAAAGTAGCAGACCACCTCAATTTGGTTTTACAAAAGATTTTTGCTACATTATTTCTAATTTACAATTATTCCTTTTTACTTTTCCCTGGTGACTTTGAGAGGCACAATGGAAATGTTTAATTTCTAATGTTTTGCAACTCTCGTGCAATACTTATGAAATTAAGTGTATTTCTCAATCACTTGAAAGGCAACTTGGGATCCCAAAACAAAGATCATTAAGTAAGCGCTTAGCTACAGTGATGGCATCTGCTCTTGCACAGGGATAAGCTTCAATCCACCCTGAAAATGTTGCCCCACTCATGTCCACCATGGCTGACCCAGAAGATCGGGACATGCTGCCTCCTTGCGGTGCAAATGGTAACAGTAAGGAGGCAGCGCCATCCTTCCACCCTGCAGATTTGCCTCATGCCTGGTCTGTCGGCTCGCATCTGGCAGGGGACATTCTGGGCCATGGGAGGACCAGGCAGTTCCTGTTGGGCCATCTTAACGGACAGTCTTCTTCCTAGAACCCCTCTTTTGGGATTCTGGAGAACTGTGTATCAGCCCAATCCAAGATGGCAGACACCTTCCATTTTTATCCCTCCTTCGGGGTCCTTTTGGAGAGCACTTTTCTGTTGGGTGCTCACAAGTATAGGCGGCAGCATGGCTACCAGAAGGGACCATTCTTTGCTCTGGAATACCAAGACTTCAACGATCAGAAATCAAAACCACATGGAGGATCTTACCAAACACCATAGCTGTGACAGAAAACATACAGTCACAGGCACATAAGAATAAGAGGCACATTTGGGCATCTGGATGAAGTCCACTTGGAGGTGAACAAGGGGGGCTCTAAATAGGAGGAGGAGCTGCAGGGTTGGTCTTAATCCCTTTCCCAGGAAAATGGAAGTGGGTGGTGACACAGGAATGACAATAGTTGTGGGCAACAGAAGCAAATTAGGATACATTTCCCATGGGTCGCAGTGGCACGGATCATGCCATAGCTACAAACATGGATATCTACATAATACAACTGTACAAGGTTAAGGGGGTGAAAAATGTTGGTGTGAACACACACCTTCAGCTGTCTCTTCAGATTCCTTTAAGGTCACTTGTACAATTCTGTTTGGCCCAGTACTGTTTTCACTTTCATAAGCTTGCCACTGCAAAAGAGCTGGATCTCTTATGAAAGATATAGGAAATAAATCGGTTTGCACAGCGTACATAGTAGCATTACTGGTTTACGACAAGACAGCTTCTCTAACAAATAAATTGCCTAGGAGATCATGGCACTTCATCATGTGGATGTTGATGGCATCCCATGTACCACCTTGTATTGCCTAGGGCAGCAACACATTTTGCACATAAAAGCCATTCTGTATGGGGGTACCCACATAAGTAAAGAATCCCCTCTGGATCCAGAGAAGTCCAAAATCCTGTGTGACTCCAAATGCCTACTTTGAGTCTCGGAATACAGTTATATTTGTTTCTCAACTAGAAAGCTAATTCAAGTGAGTGGCATGGGCTCAGCAACCAGAGCAGACCTCTCTGGGTAAATGGCATTTTTTTACTATTTTATGGAATGTAATCTGAAACCAGCTCCTCTTTGCCATTTCTATATCACCAGTCATCTACAAAATACAGTAATTCACAGTTTGGTATGGTTTGGGTGAACTGTAAGGCGGATCTTGTTACATGTTCAGCTACCACAACACAATCATGAGGTTCTCCCTCCTCGTAGATGGCCATCAGGGATGCGGATTTATTTGTTTGTGTCCTCATTAGTGAGCCCCACTCATACTTTAAGAAAATGTAACTTGACTTTAGTATACTGTTGTCAGTGGGATGGAGTTGCTTTGGGTGGAGGTTCGCTATATTTAGATTTTTCTGCCCTATCACTACTCAATTCATTCACCGTAAACAAGGAAGTGTCTGTCAGCCATATGACTAGAGTTGGTCCTGGAGAGGGGTGTGGGAAGGAAATTGAAAATAGCATAAGGGTTCCCTCAGATATTTTTCTTACTGATCTTGGGGGGAGGAGGAAAGATATCATACACTCACATTCAGAGATCCCCTTGCATTTGGCCAACTGATTTATTTTTGTAACTGATCTTGTGAGAGAAGAAAAGGGATCATACACTTACACCCAGAGATGCCGTTACATTTTGGCTGACGTTAATTTTTGCGCCCAGAGCAACTAGCAAAGGGGCTAGGGTGGCTGGATGAGATGGCCTCTTTCTCACACACATTCATCCTTTATGGGTCTGTATTTCGGTTCCTGGCACTTCTGCTAATCTTCGCCATTCTGGCACAATTTCAAGAGTCATGGATTTCACGCACACCCTATTTGATGTAGAACTACTCCCATTTCTACCTACCCAACCAGTGCATTTTCCTGTTTCCTTCACCCAGACAACACTTTGTGCTTCAATTCAGTAAAAAAAAAACGTATGAAACAATAAATGAAAAGTAACCAAAGTGCACGGCTAGACCTCAACACGATTTAGGTGAATGTATTTCCAATGTTCGTTGAATCACCAGATCCAGTACTGGGCCATATTTCACTCCAGTACCACTGGAGATATCTCTCTCTTACCTCTGGCTCCGGGGTCATTATGCAGAGTCTGGCTCAGAGGCCTACCTTTGTTCCCCTTGCAAACACATTTGGCAGAGCACAGTGCATCAGATCTCATAAAAGAAAACAGACAACAGGGATTGCTCATAGAAGTCTAACACATGTTTAATCCAAAATTTGCCAAAAGCATCAAATATAAGTGAATGGCAAAACACCATATAAACGGGCCAGAGCTTCACCCCATTGTCAGTTGGAGCACGAAATGCTAAAATGCATCTATTTTAGTGCTAAATGTATATACTGTTTCTCAATGCAAACAAATTGAAGAACATATGATAAATTGAAACTACAGTTGGGCGCTTCTGAGTCAGTGCCAGGATATTTTAGAGCAATGCTTCCCATACTTTGTTTTGGGACCCACTGGTGGGCAGTGAGCCATCTTTGGTGGGTTGTGAAACTCTAAACAATAAATAAGAACGCTCTTGAATTATGTATTTTTCTTGTCACATTTTCTTTGCTTCAAAGACAGGGGTTAAATATCAGGCTATGTCTTCTGGCAAATTGATGCAAATATGTTTTAACATGGGGATTGATGTTTACAAAGTCCTCTCACTTTGCAGTCAGAGAAAGACAAGGAAAGTGAATTATGCGACAATCTTGCTGGGGTATAGACTGTTGGAAAGAAAAGGCTGTAGGACCTTATTTTTTGTGAAACACAACAACATGTGAATACCTGTAAATGAACTGTACACATCCACCAGTTAAGAAAGTAAAAATGAAGAACACTTTCATAATTATGAGGTGTGATGGAATGAACATTTTTATGGGATCAAAACAAAAAAGACACAAGACTTGGTGATGCACAAATGATAAATATTCACTGAACCTTCATTTCCACAATTTCTCACTTGTGTTCAATATAGTTTTGTCAGTAAAATAGTGTATGCCGTTGCATATTTTGTGGACATTTAAGAGTAAAATGTGCTGCTTGTAACTGACAGTGAGCTACCACACCATGCTTTAGTTACATTCAAAAGTCAAAGTCACCCACTTCATGTCCATTGAAGCTAGGTGGGTTGTGAAAGTTTGCCGTTCCAAAATCGGGGTTATGGTTCTAAAATGATTGGGAAGCTCTGTTCTGTTGGGAAGAATGTGAGAAGAGACTTCCAAGACTAAGCTAGGGTAAAACAGCTGTAGTTCTCGCTATATGATATCAACTTCAAAATGAGGCTACACCAACTATCACAGTTTAAGTGAAATGTGCAATGCACAACATTGAATTACAACAGGGCAGTGCATTTAAAATACATGTAAATATACAGTAATCATGAGGCTATAGTGTGCTTTAAGCAAGTACCAAACATAATCACAAGTATTAGTTTAGAGTGGTGTCTACAATTTGACATCCTTCTACTAGTGGGGAAATTATAAATCATCCATTGGCTGAGATTCTTTATACGAGGATAAGGATAGTATCATTATAAGGTCCTCTCTCATTTCCCAGAGGACATTACATACTTCAGTTATTTAAAAAAATCTTTATTGTACGGCTATGTAGACTTCAATAAAATTTAATACAGAATATCATTTATTATAGTTCATTATCAGATAACAAACAAAATCCTATCAGCTGCTAATGCCATTCATTAAATATCCTCTTTTATATTAACCCATTAAATATGTCATGCACTATATTAAATTATATAAGTACACTTTATCTCAGTAAAACAGTTTCCGTGTATTACAGTATTTGAAAGTGGCAAGTACTGTTGCTCTTATCTCATTATTTTAATTTCAAGAAGAGCTCTCAGGGATTCCACTGGCAGTACTCATTCTCTCAAGCCCTATTAGGGAAACATTTTAGGTCTGGAGTTATATACTATACACAGTGGCGGCCACTGCAAATCTCAAGGAGAGGGGTGGGGGGGACAGGGACAGAAGGGGAAAATAAAAAAAAATAAACTTACCTCCGAACGCCGTCTCCCGCTGTCTCCTGCTGCCTTGCTCCGGTTCCCTCGATGTGGTGTTCCAGCATTCACTGGGACACCAGCACAGGCTCCCCAGCAATCCAGGCACTGCTTTAATGCTAAACCTAGCATGAAAGCAGCATCAGGATTGGTCTGAGCAGCTTTAACTGATGCTGAGACACAGCTCGAGGGTCTGTGCAGTTTCTCCAGCCCGACTGTTAAACACAGTCAGGCTGGAGAAACCCAAGTGTGCATGTGTGTTTGGACTGTCTGAGACTGCCGGCCAAACATACATGCGCACTTAGGTGCACTCTCCCCTTCTCCCTCCCTCCCAACTCCTGTGGCAAAGTCCCGCCCCTCCCTGCACTGCTGGTTGAGCCAGGGGGCGAAACTCCTTTGCGATTGCAAAGGAGCCTCCCCTGACTATACATACATACAAACAAGGGCTTTCAGTCAGCACTTATCATCTCTTGTTTTCCAGAAGCATAGTTCATGTTTTGCTTATGCTGGTCATGGCATATACAGTGTGGAGCACAGGGTCAGTCCACTTCAGTCAGTAGCTTACCTGCTCTTGCACAATATAGACATCAGCACCCTAAGTAGTCTCTTTCAATGCCAGGCCCCACTAGAACAATATGTGATTTCGCATTAAGAAAAATTATTTTCAGTTTTAGACAAGGACAGTGCCCAGAAGCTCTCTCAATACCGAATAACTCGTGTCATATGACTTCATGCAAAAACCAGTCACAATCAAAACAAGCATTGGCAAAGCCGGAAAGTTGGCAACCAAATGCTAGACCTATTGGCTTTTCCAATGCATGTTTCAATATTGCAGAGGAGCTGGCATGCGATATCATGTGCTGTATGGTGTTTGCCTTGGCACTATTAAGGCAGCACACCCTATTTTAAAATGTAATAGTCATCCGAGATCCACTAAGCTCCAAAATTGTAACATTCTCCCTTTCTTAGTTCAATTAGTTGAGAGGTTAAAATCGCGTCTTCTCCCATGAGTATACCCTGCTTACTATTAATCAAGTAATATAGCAATGATATTCTCTTAATTTCTATATATATGTTCACATCTCAGTTAAGCATTGCGTCTGTAGACCTTAATTCTTGATTAACCTGTACTTTTTACATCGAAACTATCTCTGCTCAGTAATGAATATAATTGGTACTATATTTTGGCACAAACTGCACCTCACGGGGGCACATTTCGTGTTAAATAATGGAAAAAACACAAGCGGCACAAACAGCTGCCATTCCCATTCCCTGTGCTGATTTAAAATCCGTGCTGGGCATGGCCTGTAATTACATGTTGTAGTATAATAGAGTAATTTCGGGAATGTTGCGCGACAAATGTAAACTGAAATCATTGAAATTACTTAAAACTAGTTTGATCTTTAATTTCCCTTACTAAGTGTTTGCCAGAGACTTAGCCGAAAGCTGTTCAGCTGCCAATATTTCAGCAACATGTCAGGTGATGGACCCTGGTGGGCTCAAGCCCACACGACCGAATTTTAAATTAATGTACTTTTTTGGAAGAAACCTCCACTTCCATCAGAGCTCACATCTAGAAAAAGCCTTCATCTTGTTCATTTATTCAGAATCTGCTTTGCCTTTCCTCGGCAGGCTTTATAAAGATATTGGCACCCCGTTGGTGAACAGAATCTATCCAGTGGCAAAGTTCTACCATATTCTCTTAAGCTGGCAGTCATGGCTCTCCTTCATTAAAATAATAAGGCAAGTCCAGACCCTGTAAACAGCAATCCCCATCTAGTAAAAAACGTTATTGTTTTTTTTACAAACAAATGTTAACAAAACTGTCTTACTAGGATGAATAAGTAATGGTTAGTACACAGTATCCTATTAATACGCGCCACGGCTTTAAGTTGGCCTGGTCCTCCTTGGGTATCAGACTTTGAGATAATTAAAAACGGACGAGACGGGTCCCAACAGGCCTTATATTCATGCCCTTAACTTTAGTAGCAAAATCATTGACCGATTGCTGAACAAAGTAAAAACATTAAAACAATCCATGTCAGCGATGTAATTGCTGTTTATATTTCATGTTTTACTTACTCTTGCATTCCCTACGAGTGTTGGCTATTTCCAGGATTTATGTTTCTGTATTTTGTTGTGTAGCATATTACTCTTGTATAATTCATACTTTACACTTTCAGGTGTTTATAGCAACCTATGACTGAGACCTCTGGAGTTGAGCTTGAAGACGATGCAGGTTTCTCACAGTGCCGGTCAGTGGGTCAAAATGGTGTTCAGAATACCAGCTCATCCAATTCTTGGCTTGTCTGCAGAGCGCACAGAGTAATGGTACCTATTCCAGTTGCAACTGTCATTCTGTGTAAATGTGTGTGAAAGAGGCACACAGTTGTCAAAGTATTGACAAGGCAAAAGTAAAAGAAAATGGAGTGCTTACAGGTGAGTGAGTGCTTTGTGTGTGTGGGGTGGTAAAGTGAAGGAGCTGTGAGGAAGTGCAGCCAGGAGCGAGTGAAAAGAGAATGCTAAAGAGGAAAGAGATGAGGTTTGAGATATGCAGATGGAAGGTATGTGAAGAGAAAAAGGGTGTACATGTCTAACATAGAGTGAATATAACAAGAGTGGCTCAGACATGCTGAAGACCATTACACTTCAACAGATGTCAGTAATGTTTAATTCACAGTCTCACAATTTGAGAATTAAACCACACCCTTCATTACATAGGCCACACCTCTTTTTAGCAAGAACACCTATGGGAATATTTAAGAAAAGTGGCCTTGCACCCCGTAGGGCCCCCCGTCGCCACCATGTGTGCGCCATATTTAAAATACAGCACACCATGGCGGTAGTTAGGGGACTAGCATAAGAACTTTTGACGCCAGTCTGAAGCTTTGCAGGATTAGCATAAAAAATGTTGTCGCTAATCCTTCAAAGCTCATTGAGGCCTATTGTAATCAATGGTGTGCCTCCTTTTAACGTCTGCTCTGAGCAGGCGTTAAAAGTGCCAAAAAAAGACACACAAAAATCTGTTCGATTTCTTTGATCCATTTTCTTGCCCCCCTCCCTAATGGGGGAACACTCCCTTTGTATACATTATGCCAGGCACAGGCATAATGTAGCACAAATGGTTACAAATGCATGCATTGCACCACTTTGTAAATATGGTGCAGGGATTTTGGCCTCATTGACCCCACATTAGCATTAAAAAAATGACACTAATGTGGCGCAAGGAGGCGCCAGGGGCTCTTAAATATGCCCCCTAATGTTTTCATCTCACTTAAAGCCCTGGTACGAGTTATCCAATGTATGACCAGGGGGGCAAGGACAGAATTTCAGGCTGTCTATGTTAGTTACACTTACATGCTATGAATTTGAATAGAAATGAATAGGCCGTGATTGTTCAGAAAACTGGGCATGGTTCTAGGACTCCTGAAAGTATGCTAGACATGCCTGTTTCAAATCATTGCAAATGGCTACTTTTTACTGAGCACTTACCATCCCACTCTACAACTTCAGCCTCTCAATTTGCATTACACCAGAGCTTTATCAATAGTGACACCCTATGGGTTGCATTCAGATTTTTCAGAATACTGATCGATCCACTTTATCAAAAGCTCCACAAGACAACTGAACAAGTGCCCGCTCTCCGTGCGTATAGATCGTCCACCTAAATAATTAAACACAAACTACGGTAATGTGATGCTCTGTGTTACTGAGTAGAGCTGAGTTTCCATTTTACCAACTCATCTTCTCCACCCCTGTTCAGGATCTCTTGGCCGAATCGTGGGTAAAACATAAATTGGATTGTATAATCAGTGTGTGTGTGTGTGGGAAGCGGGGGTGAGGGTGGATTTCGCTAGCACCTCATGTTCTCGGCAATTATGCATATTTTTTCATCTCTGCGGTGACATCTTCGGAGAAGGAATATTTTGGGGGCCCCTTTTGGAAGAACTTTGAATTTTATCATCCAGTTTTTGCTAATTCAAACCCTAAGCTGCCCAACAATACTGAATTATACATTAAATGTTAAAATGGAGAAATGCACAGAAGCGAGCTAGGCAGAAAGTTCACGTTCCCTTGGGCCTCTTGGTAGGTGAGGCCTTGGGCAATGGGTCGCTGTGCCCGCGCCTTAAAACATATCTGTGTCTCAGTTATGCCTTGCCTTGATTTAAATTCCGTGCCCATTGATGTCTGGCAGGATTAGAGCACTGTATTTGCAGAATTCTCTCATTGTCATATCAATAGGGCGCCAAGGCAGTCTTCACTTGCCTACGGGTTTCTTTCGCTCGTGTGGAGGTGAAAGCGACGGTGTTGTTTCTTTCAAAAGAATGGATCAGAGAGATTCAGTTGTCTCCTTTCGTCCGTGAAGTACTCTGTGGTTTAGGTTTAATTTCTAACACTGTTGTCTTTGTGGAGGGCTTCACTGGTGTTCTTTCCCTGTGACACGCTCATTGAATGTCAACAAGACGGGGCTTTGGTGTCCCGGTCTGACGAGTGTACAGCACTCTGGAGTGTCTGGAGTGGTGAAGTGCCTTCAGCGCCTCCTGTTAATCTTAAAACAACCCCATTGACTTTTGACTTTAGCGGATTGCTGCTGTGAATTTCTGTGTTCAGAAACAAATTGACAGACTTCTAGATGTAAGCGAATTTCCTTGCAACCATTGGGGGCGAGCCACAGATTTATTATTAGAGCTCTAGTGGTGCAACGGTACTCAGGATTTGAAAATAAATCAGCACGTGCGCGCGCGCTCTCTCTCGCTGCACAAGCGCACATCCATACAGACACACTGACACTGCACACAGATCGCATACGTCCATAACCCCGTGCACCTATAGACGCATAACTACACATCTACAAAGTGACTTGTGTAGTGTACAACGTATACAATATTCATATACCAATACTTATATATTATAGGTAGGTCGACACACAGGTACGTTCACAGGAAACAGAGGTATATCTGTATAGAGATACACACTGATAGGCACAGCGCACCCAGACATGCAAGTATCTCCACACCAGCACAAGCACACATACATGCTCACCCATACATGTGCATGCACTTACACCCATACATGCATTTGCCAATGCACACGCAGTCATGCACACACAAACACTTGCATTGTTTCCCAGAGGCACACACTGCGTAAAACACACAATTAAAATAGGATGTTTGGTGTGAAAGGGTGGAAATGTTAACTCAAGGCTATTAAGAGGGCTCAGAAATTTAGGGGGATATTTACAAGAAACTGGTGCTTCAGCACTGAAACGCCAGTTTTCTTGTGTCACCCATGCCCCACCTAACAACACCATGGGTACGCTGTATTTACAATATAGCGCACCATGGAGGTCATTAGGCCAATAGCGTCAACATTTTTGACGTTATTGGGGTGCTTTGCTGCACTAGCATCAAAAATGTTGACGCTAGCGTAGCAAAGTGTAGGGAGGCCCATTCATTTTAAGGGTGCGTCATTTTAATGCCTGCTCTGAGCAGGTGTTAAAAATGACAGAAAAAATGGCGCAGTGAAATCTCGTAGAGTTCACTGCACCATTTTTTCGGGCCTCCCAGTGCCGGAATGCCCCCTTGCATGCATTATGCCTGGTGCAAGCACAATATGGCGCAAGGAGTTGCAAAGTGGCGCAATGTATGCATTGCGCCACTTTGTAAATATAGTGCAACGAAAATGCCTCCTTAACGGCACTTTAGTGTAAAAAAAAAATGACGCTCATGTGGTGCAAGGGGCTTGTAAATATGCACCTAAATGAGATTCTCCTGGAGAAGCACTGACAAAGCTAATGAGTTGTGCTTTTGTGACCCATTGGATTTGTCAATGCAGTTAGCTGACGCTGCACAGCATGGGCAAAACACATAAAAAAATAAAACATGAAAGAAGAAAAAGTCCCAATGACATAATCCTTTTTGCCAGTTGCATCATTCTATAGGTGCACACGTGGGTCACTAAGCTTGTGCACGCCTACAGAATGGCACAGGCACTGTTTCCCTTTTTCTTTTAATCCAGATACAAGATGGTGGATGCCACTTCGATCAGTAAATGAGAATTTTTTTGCACAAAATAAAAATATGTAAAGACGGTGAGAATGGGAGCAATGAAGGATTAGGTGGAGAAGGGGGTAGCACTACAAATGGGAGACAGCAATACTTGGCATTGGAAGAAGCACACTATGGAGAGAACAACACGTACCACATGGATGGAGAGTATGGTGGAGGAGTTTGGAGAATGAGAAAAACCTGAGAGAGAATGTGCAGCACACAGGAGAAAGAGCAACACTGGTTGCAGGACAAAAGATTATGAATGAGAGAGCAACAAGGAGTGCAGGGGGAAGGGAAATGTGATGAGAAAGAACAAGCAGCTCATGAGAGAAGGAGAGAGCAACAGTGATCTCCAGAGGTGCGTAAATGGCAGGGGGAAAGCACATGAGGGAGAGAGATTAATGAAAAAGAAATGGAAAAGGAAAGAGTAGTTTCCTAAAAATGAGCAGAGGAGAGATGCAAGTCAGCCAATGAAAAGAATGGTAAAGAGGTTGTTTTCTAAAGGAGAGACAAGCACAAGAAAAGAAAGGCAACCCATTAAAAAGAAGCAAGCACATCAGAATGACACCAAAGCCAACCAATAGAAAGCAATGGATAGACTGTTAGCCCACTGTAAGGTCAAAATACATTTTTTGCATCCAGCTTGTGCTGTCTTATAGGAGAGCCCTAAAATGATGTAATTTTGGGGTACCTACTTCACCTACCTGTGTCTCATGGTATACCCTTGTTTAATTCAAATATCTGACAACAAACTCTATTGTTCGCTGTGTCAATTCCTCTTACTTGTTTCCCAACTCCTTCCTCTTCATGCCTTAGTAACTAATGTTTGCCCTCAGGTCCAGACAGTTTTATGTATTCCACCTTGTGTTGCATATGCTACAAAATAGGTATGGTGTTCTCGAATACGTCCCATTGGTCCTTGAAGGTGGTAGTGCCTTTCTATACTGAATACTGAAAAAAACATGACAGGGTTTTCAACCCTGATAAACATAGGTTGCCATTTTTGAACCACATTGATGACAGGTTGTTGTATTTTTTTTTTATTGCATTGCCAATTCCCTTAACAAGCCCCTGCTTAATTGGCTTAGAACGTAGGAGTGTCAACAGTGTTGTTTCCTTTAATGTAAGGCCTCTCACAGGGATCAAACCATTCAATTATTTTACATTAACATTTCCCTGTAGGCCTATAAATCCATTTTGACAAAAAATGAGTTTTAGTAGTGTCCCAAGATAAAGCAGTTGTGCTGCTCTGCAATTAACTTTCACAGTTTTTTTTCGATGGAGAAGTGAACGACCGGTATGTTCCCTGCCTCAGTTTTGGAAAAAGCCAAAACAAAAGATGGGTGATCATTATTCTACCACGGGACACTACTAAAACTCATTTTTTTACAGTACTGTCTAGTAAGGGAATTTGCCCTTGTCCTCCTTTGGGTGTTCAAAAATTCTGAACTGATACATTGAATTTGACATGCCTATGTGTCATTTGTTTCATTTTGTATATTACATTTTTATTGTTTCAATGTGTTGATGTTCATTGGATGTCTGATTTGTAGCATATGTTTTTGTATTCACGACAAAAAGGTAATGTCCCTCTGATATTGACAGTTGCATGTAAATCATATAATGATGTGCTTTTGACCCTGAAGAATTAAAAAGGTGATCACGATAATTAAGTTGTGTGATCAGCATAGAATTATTGCATTGGTCAAACAGAGTCAGCACTGGTGTTGGTTTGTTTTTTGATGTAGTAGAGTCCTAGCCTTGCTGACGTTTAGACAGGCCCAACCCCGTTAGGTTATTGGATTTGTAGTAAGGCAGGCAGGATATCCATCACGTTGGTGACAGAGTGCCCTATCTCCCTAACTCTACATCAGGCATTTCGTCACTTGGATAGACAATATCTACCATCTCCAGGGTAGTACTGTTGCCCAGGACTGTAGCAGCATTGCATTTTTCATGGTATGAGGGTAAGTGGCAGGTAGAGGAAATATACATTACTATGATGTCCTTTAAAAGCATCCCCCCAATCACCTTCCTCCAAGCCATTTGTCATTCTGGGAGTGATGAAGTTGGCTCAGGCAGGATAGGGTTTGGGTGCTGTTTCCAGAAGCGCCTACCACAGATTCACCTAGTGTGGACTACCTGCCTTGGATTGTACGACAGAGCCCTACTACAGTGGATGGTAGACCAAAAAGAAGTAGCAAGAAACTGTGAAATAGAAAGGGGAGTTTGAATGAAGGGACCGACTGTCAACCAATGGTTGAGGATATGAAGATACCACCAACTGCTCTGAAACTAATGTTTGATTGTACCAGGCCATGGCCCTCAAGACAGCATGGCATGTTTAGAAAATGGTTGAAATCAGTGTGCATATAATCAAGTGAACCCCTTATTTACATCCACAAAATATAAATAAATTAAAAAAGAAAAAAAACATTTTCAGCCAGCACGCTAAAAAATAACATGGTTGTTAATACCTGTTAAGTTTGGTGCATTGTCTGCTGTTTGTAAAATGTTTGTACTATGATTTTTCTGTCGAATATACAAATACTGCTAGACCTTTGCCAGACAAATCTTACTCTTGGTTTTGGCATATTTTTCTATTTGGTTTCTAATCAGTCTTTCAAATAATTTAATTGGCAATGTTAGTGTATTCTCAAACAAGTGTGCTGCTTTTGAAGCATGTTCATAGACCAAAGCTGATTTGAGAGCCCTGTCGTGGTGTGGCAACAGCGTAGTGTGGATCTATTATCATCCTGGGGAACGAGTGTGGCCAGAATGTCAACTATAAAAATATTTTTAAGTTCAGCATATATAAGTAAGCAATGTTTTACCACTCTTAACTCCCCTTTGCACATCCATTGACTCACACAGTCTCAGACACCTAGAAATATGCCACCGTCATGCCCCTGCTTAAGAAATCATCCGTTGATCCAGCCACGCTTTCCAATTATAGACCCATCTCCCACCTACATACCTGGCAAAGGTCTTAGAGAAACTAATCAACTCATGCCTCACCAACTACCTCAAGCAACCAACAGTTCCTCAACAGCTTTCCGTCCAGATTAAAGCCCAACCACAGTACAGAAACAGCACTTATCACTGCCAAGACAACATCCGTATGATCCTGACAAGGTCAGCCAATGAGAGAAGGCAGCAGACCAAGCCTCGTCACAGAGTGGGATGGGGTCAGTGAGACTGCTGTCCCCACCCCACTCTGTGACGAAGTGTCACTGATTGACCCTCACCCTGGGCACTTCAGTGCTTAAACTGAAGCGCCCAGGGAGGGTGGCAATTGGTGACGCTTTCCTCATCACCCAGGGGAGGGCCTCGAGGCACCTTTGCTGGGCTGAGGAGGTCACGCCCATAGGAGCTGTGATCTCCTCAGCCCAGCAAAGTTCAGCTCAGGCAGCCAGGAGTCTGCGCAAATCTCACATGTCTGCTCCTGGCTGCCTGACCTGAAAATGAAGAGTGTCTGTCAGGCTGACCTTTGTTCAGCCTGCCAGACACTCTTCATGGGGGGGCAAAAGGCGGGGAGCGTGGCCCCTCCGCCCTAAAGGACGGGCCGCCACTGGTACCACACCCCATCCTCATCAGGTGCCTGCACGAGATCAGCATCCAAGGACCTACTCTCCACTGGAGCAGCTCATTCTTAAAGGATAGAACACAAGCCGCCAGCCTGGCACCTTACTTCTTGGAAGCCTGAAAACTCATCTGCAGAGGCCTCACAGTTCATTGCTCAGCCCCACTCTTTTTAACCCATAAATGATCCCTATGGCCAACATTGCACAAATTAACATCCTCTCCTATGTTGACAACACACAACTCATAATTTCCCTCGCAGTTAAGACACCCAACACAAGAGACATGTTCACTGCCTGCATGATGAACTCTCTAACTGGATGAAAGCCAACTGTCTCAAGGTCAACACTAACAAGAAAGAAGAAATGATCTTCAGCAAGAGCACTTCACCATGGGCCTTCAACTGGTGACTAGCTGAACTTGGACCTACACCCACCTCCTATGCCAGGAAACTCGAAATAATCATCAACAACAAACTGGACATTACTGCATAAGTCAATGAAGTCATTGCATCCTGCCAACACCATGAAAATGCTGAGGAAGATCTTCAAATAGCTCCCCATCAACTATAGAAAAACTGGCACTCACAGCTTAGTCACCGGCAAATTGGACAATGGGAAAACCGTCTATGCTGGCATCACCAAGCAACTCATTAGAAGACTAAAAAACATTCAGAAATCAACAGCCAGACCCATCCTAAAACACCCACACAGAACACACATCACACCACTTCTCAGGGAACTACACTGGCTCCCAATACACAAATGTGCTCAACTGAAACTCCTCACACACACAGTCAAGGCTCTACACAACTTACACCCCACCTACCTGAACAGTCATAATTCTTTCCTCCAACCACCTAGACACCTCTACTCTGCAGAACTCCTACTTGCACTCACCCAGCACATGCACAGAACCACATCAGGAGAACAGGCATTCTCTTATGTTGCTCCTAAAGTGTGGAGTAACCTCCTAGTCCTCATCAGATCTTCTTCTTCTCTTCTTAAATTTCACAAGCAGCTGAAGATTTGGCATTTTAATTACCTACGATAGGCTGGCCTCAGCACACACCTGATCAGCACCAGGATGCACTCGCAGGTGTCAGTGTGCTTTACAAATACACATAACATCACATAACATGACAGAGATTGATATGCTTATTATTTGTGACCACATGGAAGGTGCTGCTCTCGTATTTAGAGTACTATTGCCAACATTCATTAACTTGAAATACTTATTCATACATGCATACATTCTGAAAGCATCTGTCCTCTCTTTCATTTCTCTGGATGACAGAGTACATTGGTTGACTTATACACACCTAACACTGCTCTGGTTGACTTTACAGAACTTGGTTGAAGTATGCAGAATTTTCTGTTGGGCTGTGCATTGGTCAACATACTCTTATATGACTTACATAGGAGAAAGATACTCCTTAAGACTTCTGTTTAGATCACTTTTCTCTCCTTGACTTCTATATAATATAGCACATTTGCTGATTTATACAGAGCTCACATGGCCCTTGTTGATTTGTTTGGGTGATTTAGCGCTGGCATTGTCCTCTGCGGGGATCACAGTCCTCCTGCTGGCTTGTGAGGTGATACTGCACTTTTGTTGACCTCTGGGGTACTCAAAGCATGCTTGTTGACTTGTATAGATGATAGAGCACTCTTTTTGGCTTATTTAGATCTGAGTGTGCTCTCATTGATTTGTAAAGACCACAGAGGGCCCCTACAACGGGTTTTGCAGACCCCCTTAGCGTACAGCTATTATTTCTGACCTTATTGACCAAAAGCAGCCTAATTAGGGAGGATGTGAATCTGATTGCCACCATTTACTTCTCATTAGCGTAATGCTCTCTTTATAAGTTTTAATGAGTGTGTGTTTCCAATGAATTGTAATGAGCATGGAGTTCCTGCATTGACTTGTAATTATAATAGTGACCTCATTGACCTGAGAAGCTATTAATTTGTAACAAAATCTTTATTTGTTACATGGATTCAGCACCACCTTTGAGTAGTGACGCACATGGGGAGACACTGACCATTTGCCCGATGAACAGCTCCAATTGTACATTTTCTAAATGAGTCAGCGTGAATTGTTTTCCGGCTGACAAAAGGAGCTTGACTGAGCTGGAAATTGCAATTAATGCCCTTCATTTGAGCATATACGTCTCAAGGGCTAGACTGGCAGTAGTAAGTTTCTGCACAACACATTATGGATGAGTTAGTCTTTTTGTAAACTACTGCTGGTGGTTCAAAGTAGAGTAGGGAGTCCTTCCTCAGTCTTTGCTCTATTTTTTTTCAGAATGCTGGCAGAAGGGGGAAATTTAGGGGCATATTTACAATGGCAACACAAAAGGATGATGGATGGAGTGCCGAGCAATGCAAACACTCACCCCCAGTCACAGATCTGGGTTTAATCCATCATTCTTTTGCTCACCAGGCCACCCCAGTTTTCACCCAGCCATATGCAAATCAGTCTTGACTCTGTTCCTCATGGGAACACTCTAGCACAAACTGCTAGGCCGGGTCCTCCCTGGACCGGAAACAAGCATCCTGGGACCGCTTGTAGGGTATCACCCTTCATCAGCCAGGCTAGCTTGAATCCAGTGGCACAGTGAGCAAGGGACCCACGTCTGGGCATACCCTTTCCACTTAGGGCAATTTTAGCAACACAAAAGGATGATGGACTGAGTGCTGAGCAATGCAAACACTCACCCCCAGTCACAGATCTGGGTTTAATCCATTGTTCTTTTGCTCACCATGCCACCCCAGTTTGGGCCTAGCCATATGCAAATCAGTCTTGGCCATGTTCCAAATGGGAACAATCCATCCTGAACTGCAAGGCCAGGTCCTCCCTGTACTGGAAACAAGCATCTTAGGATCAATTTTAGGGTATCACCCTTCATCAGCCAGGCTAGCTTGAATCCAGTGGCACAGTGAGCAAAGGACCCATGTCTGGGCATACCCTTCCCCCTTAGGACAACTTTAGCAACACAAAAGTTATTTTGCTCACCATGCTAAGCAAACCCATGGACCCAGCCATATGCAAATCAGTCCTGACCCTGTTCCTCATGGGAACAGTCCAGACCAAACTGCTAGGCCAAGTCCTCCCTGGACCAGAAACACGCATCCTGGGACCAGTTGCAGGGTACCACCCTTCATCAGCCAGGTTAGCTTGAATCCAGGTGCACAGTGAGCAAGGGACCCACATCTAGGCATACCCTTCCCACTTAGGGTAACTTTGGCAACACAAAAGAATGATGGATGGAGTGCTGAGCAATGCAAACACTCACCGAAAGTCACAGATCTGGGTTTAATCCATTGTTCTTTTGCTCACCATGCCACCCCAGTTTCGACCCAGCCATATGCAAATCAGTCTTGACCCTGTTCCTCATGGAAACAGTCCAGCCCGAACTTCTAGGCCGGGTCCTCCCTGGACCAGAAACAAGCAACCTGGGACCGGTTTCAGGGTATCACCCTTGATCAGCCAGGCTAGCTTGAATCCAGTGGTACAGTAAGCAAGGGACCCACGTCTGGGCATACCCTTCCCACTTAGGGCAACTTTAGCAACACAAAAGGATGATGGACAGAATGATGCATATTTACAATGAACTGGTACAGTGCAGTGTTGCACCAAAATTGGCAGTGCCATGCTGCATCAGTTCTGAAGCGCAGTGATGCGCGGTATTTATCAAAATACGTCGCATCCCTGTGTTTCCCCCATCGGTGGCACTAAATTTAGCTGCCAGCGCAAATGCAGGCATCCTTGTGCCTTAGTGCATAGATGTCTGCGTTGAAGGGAAGGATAGTTTATGTGCAGGAAGGTGATCCTTCCTGCACATAAACAATCTACAATGGCGATCTGGCACTTCTATGTGTGATCGGTGGTGCTGCCACAGATTTATAGATTCTCAGAAGCATTGGTTGTTGCACGCCACTCTGTCGCAGAAAACTGCATACGGGGTGCATATTTACAAGGTGGCGTTAAGCCACAAAAAGTGGCTTAGCGCCACCTTGTAACTATGCGTAATGCATATGGCCCCCAGAGCGTCACAAAAAGTGATGCTCCTTTGGTGCTATGGGGCTTGTAAATATGCCCTTTGTGTCAACGAAGCTATGAGTGGGCTGGTGCGCTGAAGGCAAAAGGTTCAGGGCACAACTTTCCAGTGAGAGGATGGCGAAACGTATTGTTATTAAAGGAGGACATGTAGAATTTCTCAAAATCCTGCGCATTTATTTTTATAGAAAATATGTCCAAGAGGGAGAATTAGGCTGCAATGGCCTGGATTAAGCAATAACTTCTTACCGCATACACAATCAGCTCCCACAGTTTGTGCACCTGCACAAACATGGAGACACCCAGATTTCATCCATTTCACATCAAAAAGCAATCAATCAGATAGTCCATGGATTCTGCAGAATCTCCGTGGGAAATTGCAGAGCATTTAGTAGAACGTACAAGTATTAATTGGCGTTTGCAGAGCAGTTGATGATATTTTCCGAAAAGACAGTGGAATTGAAGTAATATTCTGTGGAATCAATCGATCTCAGTCGTATTTTTGATCCACACTATCACTGAAATCTAGGATGGGTCATTGTGAAGGGAGAGGGTGTATATACTGGGACACGCCCCAGAACATTTCAAAAGCATCTTAAGAGACATCTTTGCATCAGCAGCTCTGGCACATCTCGACGGTACTGTCTGGCGAGCACAGCAAAAGCAGAGATATAATCTTAGGAAATTAGAGGAAATGTCTAGGGCTATATCCCACCCAACTTCCTCCTTCACAAACATGCAGTACTGGTAATATACACTGGAGTAGCTACAGAAAACAAGAAGAAAATGTGCAATACACGAGGACACAGACTGACTCTGTCACAACCCTACGGGACATTGAGAGTCCCTGGTATGTGACTGACTCCGCTCCAGCTCCGATGGACTTTCAGTGGTAAAGGCCAATATGGAAATAAACCAAATGAACGTCAAATCAAGTCAGTCTTTTCTCCTTCTCCGACTGGTTAGCACACACCTCCCTCCGGGGAAATAGCGCGATTGATGTACGTTTTGTAAATTACATACTTTAATTGTTTCATACAGATCTGGCGTCATTTCTCAGTAGGTGGAATACGCTCATCCTTCAACCGGGCTGAGGAATCCGTTCCAGTCACCAGGGACCTGCTGTCACTCGGAGAATCATGGAGCTGGAAATTAAAACCAGGAGCTGCTGGGGGGTGGTGGGAGTAGAGAAGCTGAGACCCCTTGTCTTTTGTTAGAAAATCCCACGACGTGACTCTAATTGAAAGCAGGTGGTCCAGCTGTTAGGCGTTTGAGGTCAGAAGGTCACAGGTGGGTCTCAATGGCTAACTCAAAATGAGGGGGGCCCTAAGCAGAATCTGCTAGGGGCCTGCGAGTTTCCTATATCTCACAAATATTCATTGGCTTTGAGCAGAATGGGATACCCCTGAAGGGTTGGGGCCCCATAAAGGGTTAAGGTCCCCTTTGCCCCACAGGGTCTGCAGAGCCCTTTCTAATGCCCCTAGTGAGTGCCACAAACAAGCCGCAATCAGCAGGTGTTTAATGTCAGATAGAGGTTCACAGATGTTGGCGTCACAGACACAGGGTGGATTGTAGCAATGGGGCTGAGCTTAAAAGGCCCCTAGTGATAATTACACAGACAACTGTGGTCAGCATTTGTTGCTGGGTTGAGAGGTTTACTTGTGGATCACTGGTCAGCCATGAAGTAGACAGACGTTTGGTGCTTTAGATCAGAAGGTTACTGTTGAGGGGTGCACAGATTTACAGTGGACACGCGTTTGGCATCTGAAGTGAGACAGTCATGGTGATGGGTTGCTCACACACAGTGAATAGAGGTTGATGTTTGCGGTCAGAAGGTCTGTTGAGTCTATCTCAGACAACCAGTGAAGTTACGTAGCCATCACTGGAGAGAAACAGAGGCTTCAATGATTTCATCTACAGGCTCCAAAGAGGCACAATGGATATCTCTCCTTCCTCATCGCTCTCTTCTGCTATTTTTCAGCTCCCTCTTTGTTTCTTTAGCGCAGACTATGTCTCTCCTCACCCGCTCTATCGCTCTCCTGCTCTACCTTTCTCACCTTCCTTTTTCAATCTTTTCACACACTTTCTCTCTGTTCCCGCTCTATCTCCTTTCTCTCTCTTCCTTTCCTCGGTTCTTCTTATGATTCCCCTGTTATTTGTCTCCGATGTAGTGGACATTTTCCCTTTATCTGTTCCTCAATACCAGATTATATACGTGGTGGAGAGGCACTGTAACACTAAAATCCATCTGACCGTCCAAGCTAAATAGAGCGGGTAGTCAGATTACTTACCTCTGATGGCAACTACTTTGTCGGGCTGTTGGAGAACGATTTACACAGATTAAGTAAATTTTATTCCATTGGCATAAAACATGTGGTTGCAGCACTGGACCCAGCCACACAACTGGTGCAGCACTTTGATCAGCACAAGTGGAGCAATGCTGGGTGGTAGGAATTTTGTGGATTCTGGCAGATTTCAGAAGTTTACATCACAGAAATGTAAGGAAAATTTGTGATTTCAGACAAAGTTTGAGGTTTCCAGGGCATTGTGGGTGAAAAAACCTCATGGGATCCATGCAAGTCACCCAAACTAGATTCCCCTAGGTGTCTAATTTTCAAAATATACTGGTTTGCTAGGTTTCCGTAGGTGCCAGATGAGGTAGGGCCCAAAAACCACAGCTACTCACTATGCAAAAAATGGGTCAGTTTTGCCTGGAAAAAATTGATGTATCCATACCACATTTTGGGCCATTTCCTATTCGCAGGCACTAGGCTTACCCACACACGTTTGGTACCATTTTTATTGGGAGACTTAGGAGCAGATGATCAAATAGTAGAACAAGTGTTATTACCAATTGCATTTCGCTACATTTGCACCTTCCAAATGTAAGACAATGTGTAAGAAAGAAGTCATTTTGAGAAATACTCTCTAATTCACATGCGAGCATGGGTACTCACATAATCAGAGATGTGCAAATAACCCCTTTTTCTAAACTCCATATTTTGTGCCCATTTTTGAAATACATAGGTTTCCTTGATATCTACTTTTCACAATTTATATTTTTACCTTAGGAATTGCTCCATACCCGGTACACAATGAAAAACTGTTGCAAAGTGAGCCTCAGTTATTGGCTCTGGGCACCTCGAGTTCTTGGAAAACCCACAAATCCTATATTTTCCCACAACCAGCAGGGTCTAGCAGAAGTAATGGTGTATAGCTTTTGTTAATTGGCGATCAAGATGATAAATTACATATGGAAAGGTTGTCAGAAATTCCCATTTTTTAACTCATTTTCAATATTTTGTATTTTAAAATCTAGGGAAACAGGTTGCCAAGGACTGGAGTGTTAATAAGGAGCTATGCAGAACTCCCCTCTGGATTGCAACATTTTTTTAATGCCTGCTCAGGGCAGGCATTAAAGTGACACAGTGCTTTGTTCTATTTTTGAAGCTAGTCCAGCAAAGCGCCAGAACTGCATCAGAAATTTTGACACAGCTGTGCTAACAAGCACCATGGTGCGCTGTGTTGTAAATTCAGCCCTATCATGGTGTCGTTAGGGGGCACAGGGTGGCGTAAGCAAACTGTCACATCGTGAGCGTTGCACTCCTTTGTAGTAAATGAGGACCTAAGAGAGGTACAGACCTCTATTTTTTATTGGTTCGCTGATGTGACTTTATACTACACAGATCACTCTTGCTTAAACTTCTGAGGTTTTTACAGTGCTGACACCTTGCTTTAGTCCCAATATTATAACTTAAATCATTTTAGGGCTCCCTGTAGCTTATTAGAGTAGTAGGGCAGATGTAGGTTCAATGGTGAGACAGGAGAATCAAAGCTTGAACTCCGAGCACCAAGTGTTATTCCTTATTTTCTGTATTGTTGCTACTGAAGTCTTGGTTTGTTTGATGTTGGTGGTTTTAATTTTGTTTGATGCTTTATTCACATTTGGTAACCTTTTACTTGTAAAGCATGTGTTTGAGACTCACTTATATGTCTGGCTTTGAATTTGTAATAAATCTATTGAACTTTCAACTTGTCTCGGAGATTCAATGTGTGACCAAATGGGTTCTATTGTAATTTTATGTTGATTGGTTTAATGTGTTTCTCTTCACTTCTCAGAACTTACAGGAGATTTATCGGGCCCAAGAAATCAGTAATAGTGCCAGACGTCATATCGCTCCTTTTCTGCTTTCTCCCAAGGGGGTAACTACTGATGAAGCAGAAAAAGAAAGACTAACAAATATTCATATATCATGTATCAAAATTGTATAAGGTAGTGTGATTTTAGCAAAGAAAAATAATGTACGTGGGAAAATGTGCCCACGAGGTAGTTCGCCATTATTATAAACGAGCTTAATTAATCATGAAGAAGTGACAATGTAGTAATCCGTCATAATTGCAAATGTATTCTATGATTTTCCTGTTGAAACTGTTATATGCTTAGCTTAAATTTAGTAGAGGCTTTGGCCTAGTTTGCCTGGTCTCAAATTTAACTGCGTGGTTTTCACTTGTATTAACAAAAACGTATTTTTTACTTTAAGGTTGTATTTATCCAGTAGAAATGACTAATACACTTATCTCAAGGTTTCGTGCTAGGCTAGTTTCATCCCCTTTGAAGCAAGGTCAGTTTCTGCAGGTGCAGACAATAAAGACACTGATACAGAAATAATTGGCAAACTTTGTTGCTACTTGTGTTCCAAGGCTCCAAGGACACCTTATGCATAAATGAGTGCTAAGAGAAAGACACTATTCATTGGTCAAAAAGAAGCCACCCTGCGAACCCTCCAATGGAAGACCCTGAAGAATTTGGAAAGTTTCTTACTTAAACCCACCAGACAAAGAGAAGTCAGCTATTTTCTTCGATGCCATTTTGAAGCCAGATTCAAGACGCCATTTTAAATGATACTTTGATGCATTTTCTCTGTTGCAGAGAGAGACTTTAAGAATTCTCACCCTAGAGACTTTAACTTTAATTTTGCCCCGTCTTGTCCATGCAGTAAAATTTGCCCCATTCTCCTTGCTGCCACAAGGAAACTTGCCTTAACTTTCCCCTTTGAAATCTGCCCCATGCTGATCGAACCGGTACCTGAAGGACGAAGACTTTTCCTTGAATGCTGATTGTATTTGGTAATTATGAAAAGATAATTGTATTATACATTGTGTTTTCCTTCTTAGGTACCAACTGCTTATTTTGACAGGGCCCAAGCTAGAAGTTTTCAAAATTTATGTTGACTAAATTTGTTTTGCATGAAGCCCCACATGCCAATGCTAATTAGAGGTTAGTTGAGGTATTCATTCGATGCACCATGCTAAATTGAAATCTTGTTATGCTGACCGATGTATGCAATTAGTCAAATTCAGTTACTTATATTAGTGATTTGTGTTGCTATAACCGAGTGCATTATAATCCAAATTTTGCGTAGATTGCGTTTCTTCCGTCGCTATGGACAGCTAGTAATGTTCGTATATGTATATCATTTGATTTTGAGACTTACTTATATTGTGCTAGCTTTGTTAATATAGGGAATTAAACTCATTAACCTTTAATAAACAGGTGTGGTTATTCACGACTGAAAGGTCATGGTGTGTCTAATTACTGATTTTCTGTTTAACTAATTTGTTGTTTGATTATTAATTGACTATTGGGTATTGATTATAAATGGTTATTGATGATTGATTTGAGTGATCTGACTATTCTTGGATGAGGAGAACCCAACTCGGTCAAAAGGTTCCCCGACCTCCGGCATGTCCAAGTACAAGTAACTTATAAAGACTGGACACGCTAACAGTAGAAGGTAGCAGAGATTGATGGTTTCGCCCTTTGGGACCCCAACCAAACAATAGACGGATTCAAGTTAGAATTTTCTTTGATAAAACAAGTTGGAGAGATGATGATGCCCTAAATCCCCAATGACTTTCCCGGAATCTCGGAGCTTGCGAATGGAGGAAATGGAGGTGTGAGGATGTTTTCGGCGTTTCTAGTGACGGTATGAGTGAAGTTAGGGTTTTGCGCTTGCATAGCTTATGCCGCAGATGAATTGTGAAGTTTGTGAGGATTTAAGGGGGTTACGAACTCCAATCAAAATTTTAGAGGAGTGATACTCCAAAGTGTGAGAGTAGGGAAGTCGTCGAACTTCACATGTGTGTAGCGCTTTGTTCAGGAAAAATTGTCCACGTGGTTGTTGATGCTAAGACGGGCCCTGCGAGGTCAAGAGACTCCGGAGTATGTTGAAAAGTGCATGAGACACTTGGTTGATGTTGTAATTTGTTCGGTTTAGTAGGTTGATCGGGCGTGGTCAACAAGTCAGTACAAATGTTGAGTAATAAAAGAACATTTTCGACTTTGAGATTTGACGAATTCTAAGGCGCGCTAGAATAGTTCATTGATCAGTTGAGAGTAAAGTTTGCGGGTCAAATTTTGCTTGCGAAAGTGGGAAACCGAGAAAGATGGAATAACTGCCGAGGCTAGTGAAAAATCCCTAAGGTTTCTGAAGCGATTGTATTACCCTTCCTGTAGTAAACCGACAGATTTGTTTTCTTCTTTTTGGTTAGTGCTCGCGATATATTGCAGAAATTAGTTTTGAGTGAAGCTGAATGATGAGGACAAGCCACAAGACTTTGTCAGCCGCAGTGTGTGGGTGTAACGTCACTAGGAGCCGCGCTGGGATAGGTTGGTTGGTGAGCAAGTTCGCGCACGGATTGGACACAGTCCGTGAAGCGCAATTGGTGGGGAAAGGCAGGCGAAGAGTATTCCGGGAATTAAAGTCACTTATTGATTACATTTTTTTAAAGAAAATAAAAGACGGAAAGATGACATTTTTCAAAGCACTTAAGAGTGCCTTGAGGGGAGACGTATATATTAAAGCAAATGTAGGAGAAGAAACACCGCCTGAGGGTACACCAGCTTATATCGTGATTGAAGAAAAGGGTGTCGCACCATGTCTTTGGTTAAAGCAATGGTGTAAATTAACAGAAAAGCATGGAAGTGTAGCGTTCCCTATCCATTGGTCGTTTAATCTAAAAGTTTTGGAGAATCTAAGATTCACGCTATACGACATGAAAGTAACTTCAAGACCAGCACAGTTTGAAGCATTAGCAATATGGGAGCAAATGGCTAGGAGACAGCTACAAAAGAAATTTGAGACAAGAGTGAGAAAAGTAGAAAAGACACTAGAGGATGCTAGATGGGATAGTACTTAAAAGGTTTGGAGATCAGACATATTGCAGGGAATTAAATTGTTTCCAGCAATTACTGACGAAGCAGAGACGGAAGGAAGGAAAGCTACCTATAAAACAAACAGGAGTCAGTCCAGAGATAGAGAAAACAATAGAAATTTGAAAAGGTCAGACGAATCAGACGATGAGGAGTTCATTCTGCAATTGCTAAATGACCGTCCACCACCATATGTGGAAAACGAAAATGGCCCAAGCACTAGTACTGCCCCTCCAGAACCAATACGGGGTACTGTAACACCGAAGTTGAGAATATCACAGAGGCAAAGTAGTCCCGATATGCCTTTTACACCAGAAATACCACAAGTTCAGAGAATATATCCTGACGTGGCTAAACTGAAACTTGTCAGTGATTATCAGCCGCAGGTTCAAAGGCGCTATTGTGATGAGCATAATTTGGAAATTACTTCTAATTTAATGGCGCAGGGAGGACAGAATTACCAAAGACCGACATTGATTCAAGCAGAATCAACACAAATCTTGATGCCTCAAAAGCAGATGCAAGAAGTGCTGACATACATTCAAATAGCAGAAAACCAGTTAGACATGCCAGCAATGATGAACCGTAATGTGGGAATTAACATGCCACAGGATTCGGGGAACAGACAGAATCCGGATGCAATATCTTTGCCTATCACTGTAGGTCCGCCAGTGCCATTGTATATACAGGCAAAGCCGAATGTATGCGACCAAGGGGTAATGACACAAAATGAGACAGGAAGGAGATGCATAGAAAATACTCCAGAAACGACTCCGGTAGGTACACTGCTAAATAGATCTGGGTCCTTGTTGGAATTCAGTCCAACTCCAGCTTGTGCTCCATCAACTGTGGTAAGGTCAGGTCCACCACTAATAGTACCGCTAACTTCAAAAACAGAAATGTTACAGAAACCATCAGTAGCAGTAGACGTAAGTGCCACATTAATGGAACTGAACGCACAACAGTTAACACAATGGTTGAACAGCCTGAACTCTCCACAGAGTACACCCAGCGGGAAAGGAGAAGAATATTTGAATAGAATAAGGTTGGGCATGGAAGCAGATGAACTAGAAGAGGGAATGATGGGTTTGAACAGGTTAGAATCATACACAGAAGAAGAGCTGAGATACATGTGCCCTAGAATTACAAGAGAAGTAAGCAGCATACATAGGAAGTTACAAGAAATTGCAGACAGAAACAAAGTCGACATAGGTAAAACCAAACACTTGAGCAGAAGTTACAGGTTAGACTGTGAGACAAAAGATTTTGAACACATGAGATCTGAAGGAATGAAAACACACCTTAAAGAGATACTGCAAAGCGCGCAGGTTTGGAGATGTTTAGACAAATGGGAAAGCAGGTGGGTTAAGAAAAAGGATAAGAAGAAAGAAAGTACCCCAGATCGGAATGAGAAAGCACAACAGAATGATGATCTTATAACGATGCTACCAATGAGAGAAACAGCAGGGGGAAAGCTTGTCCATGTACCATGGCACAGGTGTGATATTCAATCCTTTACGGATGACTTCCCTAAATTAAGAGAGAAACCGATCGAATGGTATCAACAAACAGATAGATTTGTGAAACTCGCAAAATGTATTTGGGAAGACCTGAATACTTTATTCGAAATTGTAGTTCCGGCAGATTTGTGGGAAGATTGTAAAAGGGCTGTAGTTTGGCCAACAAGTGAACCAGAAAGAGATAGGGACACAGGTGCACCATCGCCCACGGTAATGAGTTTATACCATAAGGTGATTGAGCATTTAAAAACAAAAGTTGCGTTGAAAAATGTAGATTGGCAGAGAATTGACAGAACAGCACAAGAAGTTAAAGAGGCGATACATGCATACTATGAGAGATTATTGAAAGCGTTTACAAATTACAGTGGTACGGAAACGATTGAGGCAAAGGACATGCTCCATTTTGTGTTTAGATTTGTGGAAGGATTGAGACCCGAAATCAGTCAGATGATTAAAATGCATTTGATTTGTTGGCAGTCAAAATCGATCGATGAAGTGTTGAACGATGCAAAATACTGCAGTGATGAGATTGAGACAAAACAGAAAAGGTTGAAGGAAAAAGTGATGGTGATGCAGATTAAAGCAGCTCAGACAGGTTTGCAAGGTTTGCAAGGTTTCCAACAACAGTTGCGGCAGCAGCAACAGCAGGGAAATGCTATGTTTCAGCCACAGATGAGAGGCAGAGGCCGAGGAGGTTTTGTGAATAATGGTCCTGATTTAAATTAAATGTTGTGATTCCAAATGGTATACAGGCAATGAAGAAGGTGATGCCATGTCACACGTGCGGAATCGTCGGGCATTGGAAACGGGAGTGCCCAATGTTGGTGCAGGAAGGTGTAGGTCAGCAAAACAATGATGTCAATACATTTCAGAATATGAGAGGACCGAAATTGAGAGGTCCAAATCCAAATTTTCTAAATAATGTGAATCAGATGCAGGGTCTACAACCTATTCAACAACAGCAGGTGCAAATGCCCCGTGTACAAATGGCACAGTTGCAGCCAATGCAACAGCAGTTTCCTATGGTACCTAATCAGCAAATGCAAATACCCTTAGCACCAATGAATCAGCAACAAGTAATGCTTTCTCAACAGGTCACGGGTCAAGGAATTAATCAAAATGATGCAGTACACCAATTCCCGTTACACAGTGAGAATGGAATAAACAATGAATGGGTGAGTGAAAGTTCAGATTAGGAGGGGAATTGTATGCTTGCAGCATCTTTGGAAGTTGATCAAAAGGGACCATATGTGGAAGGAAGAGTTATGGGTCACAGCGTTTCATTCTTGGTTGACACAGGAGCTACACGCTCTACAGTCAGAAGTATTGAAGTACCAAATTTGCCACTTTCAGGGAGAACAGTTCAAGTAGTGGGAGTAGCAAACAGGTATCTGACAAACCCAATCACAGATCCAGTGCAAGTCAGAATTGGTAACTTTCAAGGGTCACATACATTTGTGGTGTGTGACTCAAGCCCGAAATCCCTATTAGGGAGAGATTTATTGTGTAAATTGGGATGCTCGATTATGTGTTCAAATGATGGAATTAAAATTCAGACAAACAGTGATGAGGAAGAAGAGGACAGTTTAGGAGGGGACGAAGTGGAAACTGTCGATGAAGAGTATCCCCTGATTACTCTTTATCCAATGCTCACTGAAGCAGATATTCCTGCTGAGTTACAGGAAACAGTTGAAAAAGAAGTGTGGGATATGACAGGGAAAGAAGTAGGATTGGTCAAAGGAGCAGAACCAGTGAAAGTGACTGTAAAACCCAATGTAAACTTTCCCCAGACACCACAATACCACATGTCACAAGACACTCTCATGAAAGACGCCCAACTTATTGACGAATTTGTGAAACAGGGAGTACTGAAAGAAGTACTAAGTAGTCCATGTAATTCACCAATCATGGGACTAATGAAACCAAGTGGAAAGGTCCGAATTGTTCAAGATTTGAGAAAAATAAATGACATAATAGTCAAATGTTGTCCCGTGGTACCAAATCCAGCTGTGATAATGTTTCAAATTCCCTGTGATGCAGAGTGGTTCCTAGTCATCGACTTGTCACAAGCATTCTTTTCTGTGCCTCTTCATGAGGACAGCCAATTTCTCTTTTGCTTCAAATTCCTGGATAGAGTCTACAGTTGGTGTCGAATTCCTCAAGGGTTTTCGGAGTCACCATCAATTTTCAATCAGATTTTAAAGAAAGATTTGGAATCATTGGAATTACCATTTGAATCAACCTTAGTACAGTATATTGACGACTTACTGATTGCATCCAAGACAGAAAATGACTGTACGGTTGACACTATTGCCCTATTGAACCATTTGGGAAGGAATGGACACAAAGTGTCTCCTTCAAAATTACAATTCTGCCAGAAGAAAGTGAAATATTTGGGTCATCAGATAGAGAAAGGGTCGAGAAGAATCATGAAAGAAAGGATAACAAGTGTACTTCAAATGAGTCCACCCAAGACGAGAAAAGAGGTGAGAAAGTTTTTGGGAATGGTGAGCTATTGTCGCCAATGGATTCCCAATTTCTCAACTCTAGCAAAACCTTTACTGAAACTGACCCAGAAAGATGCGCTGGATGAAATAGTGTTGAAAAGAGATGAAATGGATGCTTTTATTGAATTAAAGGAACGCATGTGCAGAGCTCCAGCTTTAGGTATGCCTGATTACACAAAGCCGTTCACATTGTTTTGTCATGAACGTGATGCATGTTCCTTGTCTGTCTTGACTCAAGCCCATGGTGGCGTAAACAGACCAGTAGCATATTTTTCAGCTACTTTGGATCCAGTCGCAGCAGCCTTACCAGGGTGCTTGCGTGCTGTAGCAGCAGTTGGTATAAGCCTAAATCAGAGTGAAGGAATAGTGATGGGACATCCTTTAACAGTTATGGTCCCTCACTCAGTCGAAATACTTTTGACACGTTCCCGAACACTGCACATGACCGGTGCTAGGCTTACAAGGTACGAGACAATAATTTTGGGATCACCCAATGTGCAGCTGAAAAGGTGCACTACGTTGAACCCAGCAACTTTGTTCCCCAGTGAAAATGTCGAGATTGAGAACGCTGAAGACATCGAGCACAACTGTCTTCAGGTGACTGAATTTTGTACTAAGCCAAGACCTGTTATCAAAGACACCCGATTGGAAGAAAATGATCAAATTATTTTTGTTGATGGTTCATGTTTAAGAGATGCACTAGGAATATTAAAAGCAGGATATGCTGTATGTACAATAACAGGTGTTCTGGAAGCATCTTGGCTTCAGGGAGTTTACTCCGCAAAGGTAGCGGAACTAGTAGCCCTTACTGGAGCTTGCCAACTTTCCGCATTAATGAAGGTCACCATTTACACTGACAGTCAGTACGGATTTGGAATAGTGCATGATTTTGGACAATTGTGTCACAGAGAGGCTTCATGACCTCTTCAGGATCACCAGTGAAAAATGGTGAAAGAATAAGAGAATTGTTACATGCCATCCAGTTGCCAGGAGAAGTAGCAGTGGTAAAATGCAGTGCACACTCGAAATCACAAGACTTTGTTTCTTTGGGAAACGGGAATGCAGACCAAGTCGCAAGGTTTTGCGCATTGAACTGTATATTGCTCAGAGACTAATGGAACTTGATAAATTAGCCAGAACTTGAACCAAGTGAAGCCTTTGCTCTAAAAGTTGTAGATACAATTGAAGAATTGAAATTCCTACAAAATAATGTCAGTAAGGATGAGAAACTCTCATGGAGCAAATTACAATGCGTAAAAAAACCAGATGATTTGTGGGTTTCAAGTGAAGGGAGATTGGTTCTGCCAGACAGTCTTTTGATGCAATTAGCCAGGTTGTATCATGGACAAGCCCACCTTGGAAGGGATGCCATGATTAGACTATTCAAAATTGATTGGTTTAATCCCAAATTCCATCAAGTTGCTGAAGCAGTTTGCCATCGATGCGTCATTTGCCAACAAATGAATGCAGGGAAGGGGACAGTAGTAAATTTGAGCCACATTGGAAGAGCATGTGGGCCATTCAGCAGGATGCAAATGGATTTCATTGAGATGCCTATGCATGCAGGCTTGAAGTATGTGTTGGTGATTGTGTGTATTTTTAGTCACTGGATTGAAGCATACCCTACACGCAGAAATGACAGTCTCACAGTCGCAAAACTACTCTTGAGGGAACTAATCCACTTTTCGGATTCCCGATCTCTTTAGAATCAGATAGGGGAAGTCACTTCAATAACGAAGTAATCAAATTATTGTGTGCAGCACTGAACATTGAACAAAAATTGCATTGTAGCTACCGCCCTGAAGCATCAGGACTAGTGGAGCAAATGAATGACACATTGAAATCGAGGATGGCGAAAATATGCACATCCACAAACTTGAAATGGCCTGACGCATTGCCCTTGTTGTTAATGTCAGTGAGAAACACACCTGATAGAAAAACTGGACTATCGCCGCATGAAATCCTCATGGGCAGAGCCATGATACTTCCAGCAGTTCCTGCAAATGCTCTTGTAAATATTACAGATGATATGGTATTGGACTACTGCAAAGGTCTGGCTGATGTGGTCCGCTCTTTTTCCCACCAGGTGGAGGCAACCACCTTACCACCGATCCAAGGTCCAGGACACACCCTGAAAGCAGGTGACTGGGTCGTGATAAAGAAGCACGTGAGGAAGTCGTGTCTGGAACCCTGTTGGAAAGGACCTTTTCAAGTGATTCTGACAACTACCACTGCTGTGAACTGTGTGGGAGTTCCCAACTGGATTCATGCCAGTCACACGAAAAGGGTGACGTGTCCCACAGAAGAGGAAATTGAAGCGCTGAAATTACCAGCAACCGACAGGAAAGTACCAGGCACTGAGACAGAACAAAGAGAGCCTGAAAGTGAACGACAAGAAATCGAGACAGAAGAAATATTTTCTGAGGAAGACGCAATCGATCCTTTTGAGGACAACAGAGAAGAAGCCTCAGGAAGCGACAAAGATCTTGAAGGTGACAAAGATCCTGTCACAGGTGAAGAAGCAGGAGAGCCTAATAAGAGGAGGGCTTTCCCAGAAGCAGATGATACAGGAAAAGAAAGAGAAAACCTGATTGACATCCTAGGGGAAGGAGACAAGACAGAACAGAGTGAAATCGTTCAAATTCTTCCAGAACCGGTTGCAGGTCCATCAGGTGAAAGCAGCGCGAAACGGAGACAAAACATATCACCAGAGAAGTCAAAGACTAAAGAATCATTAAAAGAAAATGAAGGGCCAAAGTTGAAGGAGAAAAGAAAAGAAGTGTCTATCGCAATAACAACATCGAATGAAGAAAAAGACACAGCCAAAGAACAGGACATAAGCGAAAGAGAATCAAAAGGAGATGCAAAATTGAAAAGGAAAAGAATCCCGAGCAGAAGATATTCCGGTCCAGAGTGGGCATACACAGCCACTAATGATTGATCAGACGAATTTCTATCTCTCAGTCTTGAAAACGAAGAAGCAGAACGACACTTTGGTACTTGAAAAGTGAAATTCCATGAACATTACTGAATAAGACATTGACAACCTGATTGACTTTTGAACCGCATAAGACATTGATAACTTGATTGACTTTGAAACCAATTTTGAGACAAAAGCTGCTAATCCGATAAGAGACTAAGCTGCTAAAGAAAACCGTGTGAACATTGAACTTGTTCAGCTTTATATATATCTGCAAATCTGATTTGATAAAGTGTCTTCAACTTTCTGATTCTATATAGATCATGCCAGGCAGTACTACAAAGGGACATAAAATGAAATGTTGTAAATATATGTGTATAGGTCTAATAACTGCATGTGTACTAATAATTATAGCAATAGTTCTTGGAATGCATGGAGAGAATGAGAGAGACGCGAATGATGCTTCTACTTCTAAAATTACTACTGAATTAACTCCTTTGCAGAAACTCGAACAGGACGAGAAATATTTACACAACAAGAAAGAACTCTCTTCCAACGTCTTCTATCGCTTGCTGAATGAGTATGTTGAGACAATGGATGCGAAAGATTGTTATGTGTGCACACAAATACCTACCTCAGTAATAGAAGGAGTGACATATCAAAACATGCCTCTTACGTATGGAATTTCATGTAGTTTGTTACTAACCAGATTCTATAACCAGGAGTATATTCAATTCTTCTATTCCAATCAGGACGTCGTATTTTCATTTGTCCCCATAATTGAATATTTGAGTAAAACAGCAAGAGATTATTATATAAAATTAGTTAGAGGTTTCTTTGAACCAATATTGCCTTTTGTTACAGTCTATGCTCATAGAGACAACCTTACATGCTTGCTTTCACCTGTAGAGAAAAGCTTTTTAGATCACACTGAAGATAGAAGAAAGGTGGTAAAGGAGAAATTAGAAAAAGAATTACACAAAAGAACGTCTGTAGATAACTATGCTTTTGCCGCAATAAAAACACAAGGGAAACTAGCTATAGATGCATTACATATAGGGAAACTTTGTGTATATAGACCTAATTCATATTATGACACAGTCTTTGTAGGAACGAGTGAATGCAAACATGTGTTTTTGTTTCAGGCTAAATGGACGTTCATGTTAAATGGCCTAGACCCAGCTATTCCAGGGGTATATTATATTTGTGGACTTAACACCTATTATCGTCTTCCTAAAGGATGGTATGGGATATGTTATTTGGGAATAGTTTTTCCAAAAATTTATCAACTGGAGAAATTTCCAAAGCTGTCCAAATTACATCGAATTCAGAAAAGGGAGACAGCTTCTGGTGTGGTAGGAGACATATTTGGAGCAATAATCCCTTCTGTAGGAGTCATATTGAATTCAATAAAAATACGAAAGTTGTCTACTATTGTGGACAACATGCTGACAAAATTCTCAGGAGCCATGATCCTGATTGATGCTGAACTTGCTGCAGAAAGAGCTATGACTCTTCAAAACCGGCTTGCTTTAGACATTCTTTTAGCAAAGAATGGAGGCGTTTGCAAAATGCTTAGTGCACGTCACTGTTGTTCTTATATACCGGACAACAGTGGGCAAATTAGGAAAATGCTTACAAATTTATCTAACGAGAGTGCAGATTTGAAAGAATTGAAAGAACCAGGAGTTTGGGAAAAGGTTAAAAAAGGATTTGCTTCCGTGGGAAATTGGCTCAGCAACATTTGGAACGGAATATTACTGAAAATAGTAAAAGGAATATTAATAATACTAATTTGCTTATTAGGTATTTCGGGAATATGGAAAGCTATTAAAATATTGAAATCAAGAAGCAAAAGGAGAAGAGAAGAGAAAGAACAAAATAAAATAGAAGAAATATACAGGGAAAAATCAAAGGGAACAAAAAGAAAGAGGGAATTGACTGAAGTGTCAAATTACTAAAACAGAATTTTAATGAAATAAAATTTGTGATGGAAGATTTAATGTGATGACATAATTAGTCATCAGAGGAAGAATTGATGAAGCAGAAAAAGAAAGACCAACAACTATTCATATATCATGTATCACAATTGTATAAGGTAGTGTGATTTTAGCAAAGAAAAATAATGTACGTGGGAAAATGTGCCCACGAGGTAGTTTGCCATTTTTATAAACAAGCTTAATTAAACATGAAGAAGTGACAATGTAGTAATCCGTCATAATTGCAAATGTATTCTATGATTTTCCTGTTGAAACTGTTATATGCTTAGCTTAAATTTAGTAGAGGCTTTGGCCTAGTTTGCCTGGTCTCAAATTTAACTGCATGGTTTTCACTTGTATTAACAAAAACTTATTTTTTACTTTAAGGTTGTATTTTTCCAGTAGAAATGACTAATACACTTATCTCAAGGTTTCGTGCTAGGCCAGTTTCATCCCCTTTGAAGCAAGGTCAGTTTCTGCAGGTGCAGACAATAAAGAAACTGATACAGAAACAATTGGCAAACTTTGTTGCTGCTTGTGTTCCAAGGCTCCAAGGACACCTTATGCATAAATGAGTGCTAAGAGAAAGACACTATTCATTGGTAAAAAAAAAGCCACCCTATGAACCCTCCAATGGAAGACCCTGAAGAATTTGTAAAGTTTCTTACTTAAACCCACCGGACAAAGAGAAGTCAGCCATTTTCTTCGATGCCATTTTGAAGCCAGATTCAAGACGCCATTTTAAATGACACTTTGATGCCTTTTCTCTGTTGCAGAAAGAGACTTTAAGAATTCTCACTCTAGAGACTTTAACTTTAATTTTGCCCCGTCTTGTCCATGCAGTAAAATTTGCCTCATTCTCCTTGCTGCCGCAAGGAAACTTGCCTTAACTTTGCCCCTTTGAAATCTGCCCCATGCTGATCGAACCGGTAGCTGAAGGACGAAGACTTTTCCTTGAATGCTGATTGTATTTGGTAATTATGAAAAGATAATTGTATTATGCATTGTGTTTTTCTTCTTAGGTACCAACTGCTTATTTTGACAGGGCCCAAGCTAGACGTTTTCTAAATTTGTGTTGACTAAATTTGTTTTGCATGAAGCCCCACATGCCAATGCTAATTAGAGGTTAGTTGAGGTATTCATTCGATGCACCATGCTAAATTGAAATCTTGTTATGCTGACCGATGTATGCAATTAGTCAAATTCAGTTACTTACATTAGTGATTTGTATTGCTATAACCGAGTGCATTATAATCCAGATTTTGCATAGATTGCGTTTCTTCCGTCGCTATGGACAGCTAATAATGTTCGTATATGTATACCATTTGATTTTGAGACTTACTTATATTGTGCTAGCTTTGTTAATATAGGGAATTAAACTCATTAACCTTCAATAAACAGGTGTGGTTATTCATGACTGAAAGGTCATGGTGTGTCTAATTACTGATTTTCTGTTTAACTAATTTGTTGTTTGATTATTAATTGACTATTGGGTATTGATTATAAATGGTGATTGATGATTGATTTGAGTGATCGACTATTCTTGGATGAGGAGAACCCAACTCGGTCAAAAGGTTCACCGACCTCCGGCGTGTCCAAGTACAAGTAACTTATAAAGACTGGACGCTCTAACACTACCAATAGCACAGCAGGCTCACTGAGGGATGAGGGTACCCATCCTGCTCTGCACCAGCTATAGTTAATTATAAAAGACAACAGGCTCTGACTTTTATGTTCCAGTCTCCACGAAAAGGAAAGTGAAGGACAAAAGTCCCAGGCAGCGACTGTGGAAATGAAGACCCTGTCTTCCACAGGAGCTGACTCTGGCTTGTCAAGGGCCAAATTGTTTATAATAGGAGTACTGCACTGTTATGCATCCAATTAAAAACCAGCTCTGGTGTAGTAAGCATGAAACCGAAGTACCAACAGGAGGAAGCGGGCCAATCTGTCTGCTGTCATGTGGGTCTGCAGAGCTTGGTGTAGAATTTAGAGTTTGGCCAGCATGGGCTGTTGAGTGCAAATCAGGGCCACCCTGTAAGTGGGATGAGTCCTGGCAGTGCTCTGCACTGGTAGTAATTAAAACATTGACTTTGAACTGGGTCACTGTTGTGTTTCATATGCTTGTCCCCAAATATACCGGCAGATCGATTTTACAACAATCAGTGTAAAATACCTCATGGTAATCCATATGACTGATGTGACCGGTGTTTAAATCCATGCTTAGTTCATCTCGCTTTCCCCATGATTATCTTCTGTTTTCAAATACAGGATATTATAGCTGAGTCTTTCATTCAACATATGACGTTTAGTGAACTGATAACTGAGTTGCCGCTAGGTGTCTGGGCAAGTTCTGGTGGTGGTAGCTAGGTATGATAGAGAACAACTGAGAATAGTGTTGAGGCTGAAGGCAGTGTGAGATTCTCATAGTGCTTGTCAGAAGCTATTTAGAAAATGCTCATCCAATCCTTACCCGCTCTTCAGGCCACCCAGGAAAAGTGAGTAAAAGAAGGAATGCACAGCTGTTGGAAAATTAACAATGTCAAATGAAAAGAAAATGCTGTGTTTACAGGCGGGAGCAAGAGAAAGAGCGAGAGAGAGAGTGTCTCTGTGTGTGAGATAGAAAGAGACAGAGTGGGTGCTGATGAAGGGGAGGTATCTTAAGAAAGTACATGAAGGGAGACTGTGGGAAAACACAGTGATGAAGACGGGGATAACGTCTGAGAAATTCTGTTTCAATTATTTTAGAAAGAGAAATATGGAATGAAAAAACAGTAAGGGCCAGATGTAGCAAAGTTGGGAATTGCGACTTGCAATTTGCGAGTCGGAGCAACTCGCAAATTGCAAGTCGCAATTTCCAATGCAGAACGGTGTCTCAGACACCGTCTGCGACTCGCTATGGGGTCGCAATGACCCACCTCATTAATATTCATGAGGTGGGTCGCAAATTACGGCCCCATAGCGAGTCTAGGCACTCGCAAACATGGAGGCCTGCTGTCGTCAGCAGACCTCCATGTTCGTGACTGCTTTATCAATAAAGCAGTTTTTTTTTTTTAAGTGTAGCCCGTGTTCCTTAAAGGAAAACGAGCTGCACTTAAAAAAAAAAATGAAACCTTTAGTTTCGGTATTTTTTCTGGGCAGGTAGTGGTCCTTTGGACCACTACCTGCCCTGAAAAAATTGTTTTGGGTCCATTCGCAAAGAGGAAGGGGTCCCATGGGGACCCCTTCCAATTTGCGAGTGGGTTACCATCCACTTGAAGTGGATGGTAACTGCGATACCATTTGCGAACGCATATGCGGTCGCAAATGGTATTGCATGCCACTCCGAATCGCAAATAGGAAGGGAACACCCCTTCCTATTTGCGATTCTGAAATGCATATTGCGAGTCGGTCCCGACTCGCAATATGCATTTCTGCATAGCAAAGAGGCATTTGCGCCTCGCAAATGGCGATTTTCGCCGTTTGCGACGCGCAAATCCTTTGCTACATCTGGCCCTAAGTGACTTACAGAGAGTGAGACATTGCAGAGAAAGTATGAGTGAAACCCTCAGAAGACCACTCCACCTCCCTTCCACCAACTTTAATTCATGGTGTCATATACTCCGAATTGAAACATCCTTAATTCTAATCGTTCAATACAATATCCTTTTTGCTAGTCATTCATCTGATATTGAATAAAGATAATTTCCAAGCATTGACACAGAAATAGGTCTAGTTTGTTTTAGGTGCATGATTTTGTTTTTGCACGATAGGTGTGGGTGAACTAACACACAACTTACAAAGAAGTCCTTACTCCTGGTCAGGTGGCACACTTTGTCAAGCACAGGACTCTCGCTCACAGGTGACAGGTCATTCTCCTGATTCCATAGGTCAAGAATTTTATAAAGGATTGCTAGTTACACTTCTCAGCATGTACCTTTGGAAACACCCGCCACATATTTTCATCCCTCATAAAGCACTAGAGAAGTGGGTTGAAGCACTGGCACATTAAGCTATTCAGTTGTTAGCTCTCTCTCATTTACTGTTATTTTTCAAATATTTTATATTGTTTTCTGTTTTAATTGAACACAAACTGCGTTCCATCTCCAATAAAAAAATCCGATAACAAAATGAGCCTATATTATTTAATATAGTATTTTAACACTCTGGGGACTATATAAGCAGAGAGAAGTCAAGATGTGCGAACTTTAACCAATGAGGTAACTTAGTAGGATGAGCGCCTACTGAGGATCTATGTATCGACAGGTTTGTATCTAGAAGGGATGAACTTTGTGATAAATCGAGCCCAATGAATTTGGCCAAATCACAACACATGGTACTCAAACAGCAAAAATCATTTTAGATTGGTGGGTGCACTTTACAAATGGAAACTATAATTGCTTTGAAAAGCTTCTATCTGCTCTATACAGAAGCCAGACAGAATTATCTCCATGCGAGTCTCGGGGGATCGACAAATACAAAACGATCCATGTGCCAAAACCTGTTTCCACGGGGATCTCAATTACAAGGGGTTTGGTTAGCTTCAAATCACTTGTAACTGAAATTGCAAATATAAGTGGTGCACTGTTTATCGCACCCGGTAATTACTCGGTTTGATAAATCGTGCATCTTTGAATTTTTCCACGCTAAATTTGAACAGGTCAGATCTGCAAAGTGCCTGGACTATTGCAGAATTTCCAGGTTTTTGAGCCTAAAAAGACAAAACTTGCATGTTCTAACCCATTTTGAGGGGTCAAAGTGTATTTGATGCTACCCACTGCACAGTTAAATTCCAAACCCCAGATTATTGGTTTAGATACGATAAATAACACACTGCTCTGTGGGACATTTTAAACCGGTGCCCAAATTGCACTTTCTAATTAGACCAATTGCCATTAGTTCACACCTACCTAAAAACAATCAAATTATCGTAACAATATGAGAAGTATTAAAACCGTTGTTTCTGTAGTTGAAGTTGCAATCAATTCAGATTTTGCTGAGATCTTCCAAGTGATGAAACCTCTTACTATTTTAGCCTGACTTTGCATTTACATGTGTTATACAGCTATGGTGTTTCCAACATCAGTCCAGGAGGGCTGGAGTCGGGTCAGATTTTCTATAAATACTGTCTCAGTCAAACAGTCTTATGTAAATCTATTGCGCATACGTTGTGTGTGTGGGTATCCTCTGAATCTGTTACAGAACTGGCCCTACTGGGCCAATGCAGGGCACTCTTACGAAAGAACAAACACCACGGCTCCACACATTTCAAGCGCGAGTGGTTACTGATCACCCAAAATGAAAACTCTATCACTTCATCCAACCACTCCAGAGGCTGTAGGGATGCTGAATTCAAGGAGCTGTTCAAGAGTAGGATAGCTGAAGTGAAAATACAATATTCTCTTGCTGGTCCATATCTTTGGTAATTCACCCAGACATGGTTTTCATTTGCTTTATGGTACTGTTACATTTGTTTTCCTCACTGTAAACGCACTAGTACACATGCAAGTAAAATAAACACAATACGAAAGTAGTGGATGAGCTACTCGGTAGACGGACATGTTGAATGATCTACTACTCTGTGCTCGGTGGAGAGGAGATGTAAGCTGGAAGGGCCGGAAGGGCTGAGTAGACCATGTTGGGCTATTTCATTCTCACGTTCCACTGTTTCGCACCACTGAAGCTTCTTAGACCAATGAAAGAGAAATCCTCATTTTGCTGTTTCTCAGTAGCTGTCTGGTTGTTTATTTGTTTGGTGGTGATAAAGAAAAAGAGAAAGGAAAAGCAGTGGAAGCTAAAAGTGATAACGGAAGAGAAAGCAAGAGAGGGGAGAGAGGCAAGAAAGGGATGGGGAGAGACAAAGGAATGGAAATAAAGATGTGTAAAGTAAAAGGTGGATGTACTGAAAGATGGAGAAGTTAAAGGGGACAGTGCTATAGTGGAAACATAGACAGAGAGAGAAGGTGAAGGGAAAGGAAATGCAAGTAAATGTGGGAGAAGGGTACAGTAGTAAACAGAATAAAACCTGGATTTGTGTTTTGTATTGCACCAACCTGTCACCTTTCAGCCACATAGCAAAACACAAAGAGATGATTGACAGACTGCTGAAACTTTTCAAACATCCCGTCACAATCTGTGTTAAATCCATTGTTCTTTTGGTCATCATGCCACCCCAGTTTGGACCCAGCCACATGCAAGTCAGTCTTGACCCTGTTCCCTCAGTAGTACAGTCCAACCCGATCTGCCAGGCCACGTCCTCCCTGGACCGAAAGCAAGCATCCTGGACTGGTTTTGGGTTATCACCCCTCATCAGTCAGGCTAGCTTGAATCTAGTGGTGCAGTGAGCAAGTGACCTCGGTCTGCTCACTTAGGGGGAACATAGCAACACACAAAGAGATGATGAACGGAGTGCTGAAACTTTTCAAAAACTCACCCCCAGTCACAGATCCGTGTTTAATCAATTGTTCTTTTGCTCTCCACGCCACCCCAGTTTAGTTCCAGCTATATGCAAATCAGTGTTGACCCTGGTCCACATGGGTGTTGCTAAAGTCGACCTAACTGACCAGGGTATGCCCAAATGTGGGTACCTTGCTCACTGTGCCACTGGATTCAAGCTAACCTGGATGATGAGGGGGTAATACCCTGAAACCTGTCCCAAGATGCTAGTTTCCAGTCCATGGAGTACCTTGCCTGACAGAGTTGGACCATTGCCAAGGTGCACATGGTCAAGACTGATTTACATATGGGTGGGTCCAAACTTTGGTGGCATGGTGAGTAAAAGAACAATGGATTTAAACCAGATCTATGCCTGGGGGTGAGTGTTTGAAAAGTTTCAGCACTCTGTCCATCATTCTTTGATGTACCTTTAAGCCACAAACAGCACTTAAAGATGGCAATGTTGCTGCATATAAAAACAAAACCGCAATTCAGAACCTAAGCCAACCACTAGCAGATGGAGCACTGCACCTCTGCTGGGAGGGAGTGAGTGTGATTAGTGCTGCAGTGCACAGTGTGCTCTTGGTCACTCCTGCTTTGCGCCACCTACGGTCTGTTCTCCTAAGAAACCCTCTTTTTATTCTCCAGTTTCACCAGGCTGTCAGGGTACAGAGCTATCAGTTGTGCTGCAAGTTCAGTAGCACATTGTTGTGGGGCTATTAGGGGTTCACTCATCCCCAACTATGACTTTCTTTAATAAAAAAGGACTGGGGTGGAGGGATTTTTGCTTGAATTTGGGTCCAATGGACCCTTGCAATGCCACTGTTTTCCCTCCTCTTCTCTCCCTTAGCTCATCCCACTCCCTCTTTCTCCCCTCTTTTCCTCTCTGTCTATATTTATACCTCTGTGCCTCTATTTCTGTTTATCTCCTCTGCCTTGTTTCCCTGTCACTGTAAGTGCTTTTATCTCTCCATCCCCTCTGTACTTGCTCTCTTTCTCTTTCCTTCTCTCACAAACGTCCACTCAGACTCCGATTTCCCTATCTCACTCTTGTTAACTTTTTTCCATTTTTAGGGTCAAGCCCGTGAGTACATGTGCTAGCTCATGCATCTCACTTGCGAGATTCTGTTGTGTACAGTGAAGGGCTTGAAGCGTGCCTGTCACTCATCATCTGTTGGTTTGCGTGGCACACTTTTTACAGCCTAGGAATTCATCAAGGCAGACCTGGTATCTTTTCAGTTCTTCTGTATGGAGCAGGGACCAAACACTGATTGATTCTACTTAATTAGTGCCCTATGCTGCTTCCGACAAGATCAAGGTACTATTTTGTGTTTTTTTAACTTCTAGTGCAGTGCAAACAGACTGGCAAAAATGTGCCCAGCAGAACAAACAAAATTGCATAGTTATATTTTTTAAAGCAAACTTTCTTTTATTTGCCAAGTTGTCTTTTCTCACTTTCAACTTATGTTTGCTTTAGTTTTTGTTTGTGGGTGCTCTTCTCAAAAGCTGACTATTAACTTATTCAAAATATTGAAAAGCAATATTTTTTCTTTATTATGTGTAATTTCTGAAATGATGCTTTAGAACATAATCGTTCAGTACACCCCAATCAAGTCCCCTACAATCCACTCCAAATCATCCCACTTTACCCCACACCAATCCACCCCACTACAATCGAAACCACTGACCCCACTGCAATCCACTCCAACCTACCCAACACCAATCTTCCCAACCCACCCATTCTAATCTGCTCCACTCCTATTCACCCCACTGTAATAAAAACAATCTGCCACACCCAAAAAATATGCTCCTCTCCAATCCAAAACAATCTGCCCCATTCCAATCAAGAACAATGAGCCCCACTCCCATCTACTCCACTCCAATCTGCCCCAATCCAATCCAAAACAACCTGCCCTACTGCAATCTGCTTCACTCCAATCCAAAATACTCCGCCCCACTCCAGTCTGCCCCACTTTAATCCAAAACAATGTGTCCCACTTCAAACCGCCCCATTCCCATCTGCCCCACTTCAATCCAAAACAATCTGTGCCACTTGATTTAGCTTCACACCAATCTGCCCCACTCCAGTCTGCCGCAAACCAATCCAAAACAATCTGCCCCGCCCCAGTCTGCCTCACACTAATTCAAAACAACCTGTCCCACTGCAATCTGCCCCACTCCAATCTGCCACATTTCAATCCAAAACAATCAGCCCCACTCTAATCCAAACAATCTGCCCACTCTACTCTGCCCCACTACAACCCAAAACAATTTACTCCTCTCTACCCCACTCCATTTCAAAACAATCTTCCCCACTCCAATCTGCTCCACTTTAATCCAAAACAACCTGTCCCACTCCAACCTACCCCATTTTAATCCCAAACAACCCACTCCAATCAAAAACAGTCTGCCTCACTCCAATCCAATCCACCTCACCTCACCCCAGTTCAATCCACCCCACTCCATCCCAAATCACTCCAATCCACCACAGTCCATCCCACTACAATCAAGTCCACCCCACTCAAGTCCCATCCACCCCACACACTTCCAATCCAGCTCAGTCCAATCCACTCCACTCCAATCCAGTACACTTCACCTCACCCCAATCCAATCCACCCCACCCGCCCCAATCCACTCCATCCCATTCCAATCGACCCCACTCCAGCCCAACTCACCATGCTCCAGTCCAATCCACTCAACTCCAATCCAACCCACCCTACTCAAGTCCAATCCACCCACTCCAATCCGACCTCCCCTACCCCACTCCAATCAAATCCACCCCACACCAAACATGTCCACAGCTACCCAATCCACCTCACTCCAATCGAATCCACCCCACTCCAATCAACCCACTCCAGTCTGCATTAATCCACCCTACTCCAATACAATCCACTCCGCTCCAACGAACCTTAATCTACCCTACTTCAAACCAGTACACCCCTCTCTAGTCAATCCGCTCCACACCAATCCACCCCACTTCAATCCAATCCACCCCAATCCAATCCAGTCCACCACAATCCAGTACACTCCAATCCACCCCACCCACTCCAATCCACCCCAACCCAATTCAATCCATACATCACACCTCTGTATAGTCCACCCCAATTCATCCCACGCAACTCTGCCCCATCCCAATGTGATACATCCCATTTCAGATCAACCCCACTCCATTCCACCCTACTCCAGTCCAATTCACCTCACACCAATCCAATCCACCTCACCTCAATGAAATCCACCCAGTCCAATCAACCCCACTGCAATCCAACCCACCCCACCCCAATCCAATCCACCCCTCTAGTCCATGCCACCCCACCCCATTTCAATACAACCCACCTCACTCCACTTCAATCCATACCACTCCAATCCACCCCATCCCATCCCAGTTCAGTTCACTGCACTCCAATCCATCCAGCTCACCGAACTCCCAACCACCCCACTCCAATCCACTCCACTCTAACCCACCAATTACAGTCCACCCCACCGAAATCCAATCCACCCCACCCTAGTTCAGTCCACCTCACTCCAACACAATCCATCCACCTCAAAACATTCCAACCAACTCACTTAAATGCAATCCACCCTAATTCAATCCACCTGAATCCAATCCAATCCACCCTACCTCATCCACCACGATCCATCCCACCTCACTCAAATCCAAACCAACCCACGGGAGCCCACCACACCCCTATCCAATCCACCCCACCACATTTCAATCCACTGTGCTCCAATCCAAGCCACTCCAATCCACCCCATCCCACTCCAAACCACGTGACTCTCTCCAATCCACCACACTCTACTCCAATCCACTCACTCTATCCCAATCCAGTCCACTGCACCCCATCCTAGTTCAGTCTACCCCACTCCAATCCAAGTCATCCAGCTCACCCCACTCTAATTAATCCAGCCTGCTTCACTTCACTCCAATCCATCCACCCCACTCCAATCCACCCCATCCCACCCCACTCTAGTCCAATCTAATCAACCCCACTTCAATCCAATCCACGCTTCCCAATCCAATCCACCCCACCCCATCCCATCCCTATCACTCTAATCCAAACCACCCCCAATCCAATCTAATCCATCCCACTCGAATCAACCCCAATCCCATCCACTCTACCTCAATCCTACCCAGCCCACTCTACTCCAATCCTTTCCACTATCTCCATCCACTCCAACCCACTCCACCCTATTCCATTCCACTCTATGGCACTCTCTGCCACTGAATCACTGAACTCTACTCCCCTCAATTCTATGACACCCTACTCCTCTTACTCCACAGCATTCCAAGAAATCCACTCTACGGCACTCTACTTCCCAACCGCACTTTAACACTCCATGCCACTTTTAGCAATGCTGAACAGCAGCCACACTGGTGTACAACACAGCAAAACACATTGCCAAAGCTAATAGGTCTTGTATATGCAAGACTTATTGGCATTGCCAGTGCTTGTTCCCATTCTCTCTCTGTCAGCCTTGCATAATAACTTCTCCTGATTTCATTCCATCTCGTTTCCTTCTTCTCATCTATCCAACTGTACAGCTCTCCATATCTTCTCTCTCCTGTTAAGTACATTCTGTGTTCTGCTTATTCCACTTTTGCTTTCTAGAATCCATTTTGCCTATCTTCTCTCGTTTTTATTTCAGCTTCCCCTTTTAAATCTCCTTCCTGTATCCCTTTATTCTCCCTCCTTGTTTCTCCCTGACAGCCCGCATACAAACACGCACTCCATTTCTCCTGGCTACTACATCAACTCATCTTTTTCAGCTTTCGCTCCTCTAGCTGTGCATTTTCTAACTTTCCCTCTCTTCTCTTTCTCACTGGGCCCCATCAATGCCACCCGAGGGGCCGCTGCCCATGTCGTGTTTTGTGTTGTGAACCTTAGGGCTGGGATGTCAGCGCGCGCCCTCCCGCTGTCGCTCCTCGCCCCTGTACTGATATTGATCGAGTCGAGCAGCCTTTCCTTCTGCTGCATGTTTAATGCAGGTCTCTCAGGAGGCGCTGCGCTGGTATCACGTCGTGGCGGAGCCTACCCATGTTCTACTGTCCCTGCTGCCTTCACTAATCACCATCCTCAGCCCGGCGTGTTCTTCTGACAGGCGAGCAGTGTGTGTACACGAACAGCCTGCCTCCGCCGAGAGTAGCAGTAATTGAGCGCCTACCCGTTAGCTCGAGTAACCGCAGCCTCCCACGTCAGCCCAAGTGGTCACAGCGGGAAGACATGAGCCATTGTCACTGATGTACGGCGAGGACCACCACGGCATTAGTGAGCCTCAAAAACAACCCCTCTGGGCTGTCATCGCGGAGAAGGCGGGGAGCCAGTTGTAGTGTTGGGGACCCGGCCTCTTTTATTCGCAGGGTCACCTGACCGGTGACACCTGTGATGGATGGGCGTGGGGTGAATGTGGAAACCAGCCCTGAAGGAGTGGCTGGTGAAAACACGTCCTTACCAAACACTAGCTTGAGTTCAGCCAGACTCTACACCAATCATGACACTGTTGTCTAAAAAGCAGGGCACAAGCCTCAATGCAAATATTGGGAGAACAAAATCAAATACAAATCACAATGATGTCACAAGAAGTAAAACAGGCTGCATTTAAAAAAGATTGCTTTATTTAAAAGCAGTCACAGACATGACCCCAGTAGGTTACCATCCCTGTGATTTCCCAATGGGTCGCAAAGCAAGACCTTCTTCATTAATAGTCATGAGGTAGGTCTATTTGCAGCCCTCTGATCTGGAAATGCAAAATGTGTCAAAGACACATTTGTACATCAGTGTTTGTAATTACCAAATAGCGAATCACTAAGATTCATTATTTGGTAATCACAAAGATTACCTTCATTCATGTGGCCCTGAGCTCAGAAATGAGTGAAAGAGGCAAAGGGGGTTATTCCAACTTTGGAGGAGGTGGTAATCCGTCCTAAATGTGACGGATTTACCACCAGCCGTATTACAAGTTCCATAGGATATAATGGACTCGTAATACGGCTGGTGGTATATTCGTCACTTTACCGTCACTTTTGGGACGGATTACCACTTCCTCCAAAGTTGGAATAACCCCCAATATTTTTAAACAGACATGAAATGTTTAGAGTGCTTAAAAAAATGTGCTGGGTGTATTTTCTAAATATTCAGGGGCTTATTTACATGCCCCTTGCACCACCGTCGGTTAAGTTTTCTTGACAATGCTGTGGCGCTAAGCAGTCCCTACAGTGTGTCACATTTGCAAACTGGCATAATGGGACCACAGCGCCAGTTTGTAAAGCCTTGCACTACATTACACCTGCGCCAGTTATAGTGTATGGAAGGTAGGCTTTGCCCTGTCAAAGCCCACTCAGAAGTGGCGCAGTGAAATCTACAAGATTCCTCTGCGTCATTCTGTGCCTTCACTGCATCAAAAATTTAACACCTGCTCCGAGCAGGTGTTCACTGGCGCAAGGCTTCTTAACATGGCAACCTTCAATGGATTGCTGGAGTAGCATCACTTTTTTGACGCTAGTCCAGCAATGTATGGCTTTAGCACCATAGACGAGTTAGAATTTAAGACGCATCTGTGGAAATGTGCGTCATGGAGCTCTGTATAGTAAATACAGCGCTACCATGGTGTTAGGGGGCGCAGGACAGTGCAAGAAATCTGATGCATTAGATCCAATGTATCAGATTTTTGTAAATGAGGCCCTCAATTTGCTAGCTTCTTCTGGCGCTCTTTATCCACCTCGAAAGCACAAAATTTCTTCGCATTTGCAGTTTGTTAGGCAATAGGAGGATTCATTTTGTGAAGTTTTGTGTTCCTCAGATGATAGATTAAAAGGATCATACTTGCAAATAAAGGGGATTCTGCCAGTAGCATGGATGTTTAGAAACATCCTGAGGCCAGCTGACATGCATCCCATGTATGCAAACAGCTGCAGAGCCTGGGCACAACGTGACACCTCTTAGCCTTGTGTTAAGGGGACAGGAATCCCTTTCTAAATAGAATTGGGGGACTCTGTAAACTCATGCCTGCCCTCTACTTGCGCCCTGTCTTAAGGGCTAGGTTAAGATAGTGCGATGGTCTTCTCCATGCCAAATACAGAAAAAAACAGTTGCTGAGCTTACCTTCCGGTGTCCAACAGAAAGCAGAGTACATTAAAGGCAGTGCTGACATCACATGCAACAGCATAAAAGCCAGCTTTAGTAGAAGCCAAGCCACACGGTGTGGATCATGAATTAGGACATTGGTGCGTTGAGAGGTATGCACTCTTCTCAGAGAGTATTTATTCTGACTTGAGTGCATTCCTCTGTATGTGAATTTCATAGCTTGGCCTGGATATTTGTCAACCATCCTGGATTGCTTCAAATCCAAGTGAGCTGACTCAGAATAGAACCAGCCCTACTGCCAGGAACACAGTAGACATTGCCCAGAGAGGATGGGTGTGGCTGCAATTACTCCACTTATGTCAAATTCTCCAAGTGTGACAGCCTCAGAAATAATTATGTTGCAAATTTATTTGAACCTCTAAAAGGTGATCATCACATATTTAAAAAGGAGTTGTTTCTTAATAGTTTGGACCCTCTGCCCCTATACTACAATTGTAGATTCTCTAAAGAATGTAAAACATTTTTATTCCTCTGCGTCTCTGAAGCAACAGCAGGGAAGGTTTTGGACTTTGGAGGGGTCTAATTTACGATTTCCATTCCAATTTGAGCAACAATATGGAAAGTGTTGGACCTTGCCTGGGTCAGATTTATTATTCCTAAACCAGCATAACCAACAACAGGGGCATTTTAAACTTTCCAAATGGTTAGAGTGATGCAATAGTCTGTAATAATATAAAAACTAATACATAAAAAAACAGAGACATTCGCCAGTTATTCTTAACCAACCTGAATATAATTTGTGCCCCACCATGCTCTGCATATTACCTCACATATTACATTATTCATTATTTATGGCATGTTAAATTACATCACTGATGACATACCAAATTACATAATTGACGATTTCAACATAAAATATGTTTCCATAAACATAACAAAGTTATTAATATATTATTTACATAAATTAAAACTAAAAACACATTAATATTGTACAACATATATCGTACATAAAAGAAATTAAATAATTATAAGAATTAAAAAAGCACTTCTTGCTATAGTATTCTAATTCTCCCGAAACCACAAAAGCAAATGAATTGGTAACAGAAAGATGCACATTGTTTTGAAAATTAATAACACTATAAAACTTAACATATTATAAATAATAAATAACCCATGATTAATAAATTAAAATATTAATATGATTAATCATTCAATTAACCAATTAACAAGAATAGCATGTATTAAAAATATATTTTAAATAACTAAAATAAATATATTACATAATCATTGTTTTTACTACTTAAAATGATTATTGTACAAATTTTAAAATTCATTACAATGTACCATCTGTAAAACAAGCACAAAGAGGAGAAAACAATAAGATGAAAAATAATTACACAATTACTGATTATCGTTCATAAGAATCATACTTAGTGAAGATTAATTGATGTACTAACATTTTATGATGCATAAAATTTAAGCTGTGACATTTGCCTACTCATTAGTTATGCTATCTATTGCTTTTAGTCTATCAAATGTTATGTCCAGAAATCGTATCAATTTCCTGATAAAGCAGTTTGATTGTAAGTGGGAGTAAGCTGTGATGGCTTCTTTCAAACAGTGCAGGGATAACACCCTGAAGGAAGGTAACAAATATTTTCTACTGATATACCTCGGCCTGAGACAAAGACAGGCAATGTGATCTCAAGATTCATTTCAATATTTCATTTTAATAAATACAAAGTCCACAGACTTTAAAATTCCAGGAAACTTCAAACTCTTTCAGTTGTCAAACTAACAAATTAAAATGTATAAAAATACATTTTTAATGAATGAAAAAATAAGCATTTTTAAAAAAATCGACCCTTTTCTCTACAAATCCAACAACCCATCAAACAATAGACATTAAATAAAAGCCCTCTTAAAATATATTGTAAAAAACACTACAAATATTCAAATATAATTAACATTAAATTAATGACAACTAATAATATTAAAATTAATAAAATTATTATGTCTCACAGTTTTTTGGCAAACATATTTTGTTAGAATACCATTAGTCTAAGGTCGTAGTAATGTTATTTCTTTATAGCATGAATTAGCATTGCTTCTCTGAAGCTGGCAATGACATTGTTTTTCTGTAACTTTGATTACAACTATTGTTTCTGTGAAGCTTGGAAATCTATTATTGCTTATTATTGTTTATTTAAGCTCAGAATATCATTCTCTGTAGCTCCGACTGGCACTGTTTTCTTCCAAAACTCGGACTGCCCTTGTTGTTTCTCTGAAGTATTTACTACCAATATTGTTCCTCCAAAGCTCATACTGCTATTCTGCTGTTTCGTTGAAGCTTGGTCAGTCATTGTCATTCATTTGATACTTAAGTGCTGATTACTAGTCTGGCAGTCACAAGTCTGCCAGACTCGCGGTGGAGGTCAGACTGCTCTGGCTGTCCGAATGCCACATTAGCAGTTTGCAGGCAGACCCGCCATCCTACTGCCACCCCTGCCAGGATCCAAGATCCAGACGTGCTGTTGTCAGTCCTGCTTGTAATCAGCCATGGAGGTGCTGAAATTCGCGCCATCCTGACGATTACAACCTTGTTGTCCGCCAGCCGTTTCCTGGCAGTTTCACCACCATGAAAATGGTGGCGAAGAACAAGTGCAGGGGGCCACAGGGGGACCCATGCACTGCCCATGCTGATGTCATGAGCAGTGCAAGTCTCCCCCTACCCAGCACCCTTGAAATGCGCACTGTCTGCTGTGCAGACAGTGCGCATTTCAAGGGTGCTGATGCACCCAGCGTGCAGCCGCATTGCTGCCGGCTCAATTATGAGCCGGGAATAATGCTGTCACACCTTTCCCACTGGGCTGAGCTTTCCGCCAGGCAGCCCATTGGGGAAGTTGTATTGGGGCCGGTGGAGAGACCACCAGCACTGCGGCAGTCTCCTCATCAGGAGTTTTGTGAACAGATGTTTCCGTCCACCAAACTCCCAATAACCCCCTTAGACTACACTCATTGTTCTCATTTACCATGAGCTACCATAGTCCATCCTTTATCTCCCAATGCTATTGTTGTTCCTGTAAATCTTCACCATGGATTCACCAAATATTGTTCTGCAGAAGATCTGATATCTTTTATCACTCCTCTGAAGGACAAGAAACTATCACTGTCCTTTTGAAGTTCAGGATCTGACTCCTTCTAGAGCGTGTGCATCTACAGTTTTTTATCTCTGACCTACTGCTGTTGTTTCCTTAAAACACCGAATCTTAGGGTTATATTGTTGCTCCTCTCCACCTTAGATTGCCATCATTGTTCATCTGAAAAAAGAACTACTCCTGTTACTTCAAACTTCTGACTACCAGCAGTGTTCTTGTGAAAGTCACGCTGCTATCTTTGCTCACTTAAGGCCCATTCAAATTTGTATTCCTTTCAGACAAGCACAATTATAATTATTTCTTTGAATACCGACTTCCATTATTATTTGTGTCAAGTTCTGAGCCACTATCTTATTTAGAAGTTGCAGTTACCGTTGACTTTCCTTTTAATAACTGAGTACTCAGTCGCTTCTGTGAACATCCACAGAGTTTTGTCTCCTAGACTAGGTCTGCCTTCATCGCCAACCCTGAAGCCCTGATCACTAGGGATATTCATTTGATGAGCATACCGCAATCCTGGGTCCAGTGTTCTCTGACTGTCTGCCTTCCATTGTTGTATTTGTGAAGCTCAGACTACTGTTGGTATTCCTTTGAAGTATGAATGACATTAGCTGTTTTTACTTTCTGCGAAGCTCGGACTACCATTTGCACCATAGCGAAGCTCACACTACCTCTGTAGCCCCAGTGAATCTCAATGTGCCCTTGTCATGCGTTTGTAGTTCTGAGTATTCTACTGCACCTTCGAAGCTCCAGCTGCTTCTTTCTCTTAAGGAAGAGGAAGACTCGGAGTTGCTATGAAACTGGATATGCTGTTTCTGTTCCTCCTGCAGCCCAACTTCCTTTCCTTGTATATCTAAACCTTGTGCTGTGGTTGTTCAAGCTACCTTTAATATTTTCCTAATCTTGAACTATCGCAGTCTTCGTTTGAAGCTCGGGCAACAATGGTTGTTCCTCCGAAGATTTGACTACTATGTTTTTCAAGTACTATTGCTTTTCCTCTGAAACCTAAACTAGTAGAATTGTTCCCCAGAGGCGTATACTACTCCCAAAGTACCTTTAGAGCACTGAATACAACTATCTATGCTCTTCTAAAGCTCCAACTAGTATCATTGTTGTGTTCAGGCTCAAAATACTATCAGTGCTCCTTTGATAGTTAGACTGTTATTCTGCGTCCCTTTAAAGCTTGGGCTAATATGGCTGTTACAGCTACTCTTGTTTTCAAGCTCAGACTACTCTCATTGGTCCACTGATGTTAAGGCTACTGTTAGAAATGGGGTATTTGGTTGGCAGTCAGGTTACCCCCTTTCCAAGCAAGGACCCTCACTATAGTCAGGGTAAGTCACACACAATACAAATTATCCTGTGCCCACCCTCTGGTAGCTTGGCAGTGAGCAGTCAGGCTTAACTTAGAAGGCAATGTGTAAAGTATTTGTGCAATAAATCATACAATAACACAATATAGCACCACAAAAATATACCACACAGTGTTTAGAAAAATATATAATATTTATCTGGATATTTGCAGGTCAAAACGATAAAAGATGCAATAAGAGATTGTAAAGATATCACTGGAAAGTGATATAAAGTGTCTTAAGTCTTTAAAAAGCAAACAAAGTCTCTTTCAAGCACAAAGTACCTGGTTTGGAGTGAAAAATCTCAGCAAAGGGCTGCAGAGGAGGAGATGCGTGGAAAATGGTGTGCGCGTTGGTTTCGCCCCTTCACACACGGACTTGCGTCGTTATTTTTCATGCGGGGAAGACGTTGCATTGATTTTCGGTGCACGGACAGGTCTCCTCTGTGGGTTGCGGGGTTTTCAGACGCCCCGGGGTCTGTGCGTGGCTTGTTGACCTGCTGTGCGTCGTTCCGGTGGGCTGTGTGTGGAATTTTCTCCCTCATGGCAGGCGCTGCGTCGATTTCCCCTCTGGAAGTCGGGTGGCGTTGTCCAGGCGGGCCTTGCGTCGAAGTTCTGGTCGCACCACAGGCGCTGCATCGATCTTTTCCTTGCGAAGTCGAGCACCGTCTTTCCGGTTCGGCGTGCGGTGAAGTTTTCACAGCGGAGCAAGCTGTGCGTCTAATTTTTCGCCGCACAAGGAGTCCAGTTGCAAGAGAAAAGCCTTTTTGGTCCTGAGACTTCAGGGAACAGGAGGCCAGCTCTATCCAAGCCCTTGGAGAGCACTTCTGCAGCAAAGCAAGGGAGAAGCAAGACAGCAGGGCAACAGCAAGGCAGCAGTCCTTTGTAGAAAGCAGTCCGGTGAGTCCTTTAGGCAGCCAGGCAGTTCTTCTTGTTAGGGTGCAGGTCTGGTTCAAGTTTCTTCTCCAGGAAGTGTCTGAGGTGGTAGGGCAGAGGCCCTGTTTTATATCCAAATGTGCCTTTGAAGTGGGGGAGACTTCAAAGAGTGGCTTAGAAGTGCACCAGGTCCCCTTTCAGTTCAATCCTGTCTGCCAGGGTCCCAGTAGGGGGTGTGGCAGTCCTTTGTGTGAGAGCAGGCCCTCCACCCTTCCAGCTCAGGAAGACCCGTTAAAATGCAGATGTATGCAAGTGAGGCTGAGTACCCTGTGTTTGGGGTGTGTCTGAGTGAATGCACAAGGAGCTGTCAACTAAACCCAGCCAAACGTGGATTGTAAGGCACAGAAAGATTTAAGTGCAGAGGAATGCCCACTTGCTAAAAGTGGCATTTCTAAAATAGTAATATTAAATCCAACTTCACCAGTCAGCAGGATTTTGTATTACCATTCTGGCCATACTAAATATGACCTTCCTACTCCTTTCAGATCAGCAGCTACCACTTCAACAATGTATGAGGGAGGCCCCAATGTTAGCCTATGAAGAGAGCAGGCCTCACAGTAGTGTAAAAACGAATTTAGGAGTTTTACACTACCAGGACATGTAAACTACACAGGTACACATCCTGCCTTTTACCCACACAGCACCCTGCTCTAGGGGTTACATAGGGCACACATTAGAGGTCACTTATAAGTAGAAAAGGGGAGTTTTAGGCTTGGCAAGTACTTTTAAGCGCCAAGTCGAAGTGACAGTGAAGCTGCACACACAGGCCTTGCAATGGCAGGCCTAAGACAAGGTAAAGGGGCTACTAGAGTGGGTGGCACAACCAGTGCTGCAGGCCCACTGGTAGCATTTAATCTACGGGCCCTGGGCACATACCCTACCTTACTAGGGACTTATAGGTAAATTAAGTAGTTCAATTGGGTATGATCCAATGTTACCATGTTTAAAAGGAGAGAGCATATGCACTTTAGCACTGGTTAGCAGTGGTAAAGTGCGCAGAGTCTAAAAACCAGCAAAAATGAGGTCAGAAAAAGAGAAGGAGGAAGGCAAAAAGTCTAGGGATAACCCTGCAGAAGGGCCATTTCCAACAGCTACAAAGCTCTGAAGCGCTGACTACTACGTTTTTGCAAGTACTATTGCTTTTCCTCAAAAACTCGGCTAGTGTCTTTGTTCCTCTGAAGATTAATGCCATTGCTGCTCTAAGCCTCGGACTACAGTTATTGTTCCACTAAAGTTATGCTATCATAGTTCCTCTCAAGTACAACTTGCTATCATTGTTACTTTGAGGTTTTGACTATCAACTATGCGTATTCCTGTGCATCTTGGACTACTATCCACACTTCTCTGTCGCTCAGTCTACTATTACTGCTGGTTTAAGACTTGGACCAATATTATTTATCCTTTGAAACTTGGACGTCTGTCGTTGCTCCTCTGAAACTCAGCCTGGTACCATTGTTCTTCTACTGGTTGAACTACTCCCGTTGTTTCTCTGAAGCTCTGACTTCTGTCACTGTTCCTCTGCAGACTGCAGTTCAGATGACTAGTATTGTTCTTCTGGAGCTCAGACTGTTATCATTGCTCCATTAATGCCTAGAGTACTATTATGGTTTTTTTAAAGGGTGGACAACTTTCATTGTTCCTCTGAAGTACGTCTCCTGTCACAAGTCCTTTGAAGCTTGATCTACCAGTACTTTTCTCGGATGCATGGGCTGCTATAATTGTTCCCTTAAAGCTTTGACTCACTAGCATTGATCATATGAAGTTTGGACTGCGATCCCTGTTCCTTTGAAGCTCAGACTGCTGACGCCATTTTGTTTGCCCACGTTGCACATGGCTTGCACTGCTTTCTCGACTCTGACATATATCCCCTTACTCTCATGCCTAGGCTGCTAAGCAAGGATTCACTAACGACTAACTCAACGTCTGGAAGTTTACATTCCATGTAACTTTTTCAGGGCCCGCTATCATTCTTCTCATGAAAGAGATGGACACCTCCAGCCAGAGTTTCATTTTCTGTCACACAAATTCTTACTTAAAACATGCATTAAGAAAAAGTACAAAAATCGAGGATCGGTTAGCATTAGATGCTCACAGTGAACGGAGAGGAGATAACCCCGCTTTCAATTTCGATATCAGGCTCTGCTTGGTTTGCTGAATAAATGTGAGCCGACTTCATGAAGGCAAACGAATAGTTCTTCGTATATTTGACATTCCACAAGGCTTGGACTAATACCACTGTTTCTCTGAAGTGCGGCAGTCATGGCTCATGCTACTCCCAGTTTTCTGGGTTTCCAACGACTATCATGTTTTCCTATCAAGCTCCGACAACTGTCACTTCTCTGAAAGCTAGGCGACAACCATTGCTCCTCTGAAACTGACACTTAAAACATGTTTCCTCTAAACTCTTAATACCACAATCAATCCTCTGAATCTCGTACTATTGTCGCTAATCTTGGCTGTGTCCTGGGGCAGAGAGAAGCTGAGAGCACTGCTTTCATTTCCCAAGCCATGATGCATTCACATTACGGTGGCCCTGCATGCTGACAAAGCATTTGATAACCTGGAAGTGGCAAGGCGTGAGCTGTGGAACAACAGCCGGAAATCGAAATAGCAATTGGGTGCCTCCGGCTCCGCTCTCACCTTGGCATCCGATTAACCCTTTCATCCTCTCTGCCCCATTAAAGGTGTGTTCAAAGCCTAGAGCTTAATAGACCACTTCAGAGTAGGAAGTGAAGAAAGGCCCACCTGAGCAGTAGGGGTGCTTATGACTGGAAGTGGGACAAGAGCTGTCAGCAATCGATGCATTTGAACTGTTCTTATATAAGCGAATCAATGACGCCTGTGACATTTGTCGACCTTTCACATACATACCTAGAGACGATTGGCTTATAGACAGTCACAAGAACTGTGAGCTGTCCAGTTCTCTGAAATGTCAAGCGAGGCTGGTGAATTTAGTCACATTTCAGACATCTCACATTCGGCTGGCTCTTCTCTCTGCCTAGCTGCCTTTCAGAGCACGAGCCTGCTGGCAAATAGGGTGGCCATCGGTCCGTAAATTTCACGGACTCTCCGTTAATTATGCCTCAAGTCCTGCCTTTCGTCTGGAATTTTAGATAATGGTTGAGAGCAGTGGCACGTCTGGGGCCAGGTACACCTTTCACTAGCCGCGCACTGCCCACTGCTCAGACTAGGAAAAGAACGGGGCGAGGGCAACCCATAGCTGCCTCCCTGCAAGATGTCTCGGAGCTCTGCAGTACACACTAAGGGGCATATTTATAGTCGCCTAATGCCACCTTGCGCCACATTAACATAATTTATTCTGAAGTTACTGTGGCCCAGCGAGGCCAAAATCCCTGCGCTGTATTTACAGGGTGGCGCATTGCATACATTGTGCCACTCTGAAACTCTTTGCGCTACATTATGCCTGCGCCAGGTCTAATGTATGCAAAGAGGGGGTTCCCCTATTAGGGGAGCCGGAAAAATGGGGTAAGGAAATCTATGAGATTTCCTTATGTCATTTTTTATGGCACTTTTAACACCTGCTTACGCCTGGGGTCCTGTGTACTCTGCAGGAGTAGCGCCAATATTTTGGCACTAGTCCTGCAGAGTACACCAATAGCGCCATGTAGGAAGACGCTATTGCCCCTTACCCTGCTCCATGGTGTGCCGTATTTTAAATATGATGCACACATGGTGGCGGTAGGGGGGTGCTAAGGGGCGCAGGGAAAGTGGCACTGCACTCGGTGCAGCACCATTTTCCATAAATCTGCCCCCTTAGGGCCTTATTTATGAAATGGTAGTGCCGCATTTACGTCTTTTTTGACGTAAAAGCGGCGGAAACTTGCAATATTTTATCAGTTTTTTGTGTATGTAACGGAGGGTCACTGATTTAAAACCTCTTTGGAGAGATAGTGCCAACCTCCTGTGCCTCTCTCACTATCTGTGTATATAGCTATCCATTTACATAGTAACATAGATATTTATTTATATTTCTCCCTTCTCTTTTCTTACTATTATTTCACCCTCTCTTTCACAGTCTTTGTCCTCTCTGTCCTCTCTTCTTTCATTCTCTTTCTCTATCCTGTTTCACCCCCTCCCCCCGTTTCTGTGTCTTTTCAGCACATTTATTAGCTGTCTCTCCGTCCTAGGACGCTCTTCAACCTCACTATCAGATGGCAGGAGTAGCAGGGACTGCTAATTGTAATACTACATTTCTATGTAAAGTGCCAAAGTGCCTTAATACTTGTCTTGTGACATGGTGCTGTGTAAAAACATCAAAGAAATGAAAAACTTAAGTGCTACTAGGACCCTCTTCTCCATCGGCCCCTAACCTCTTACTGTCCTCTGCGCACACCTGATTTTGGATATACCCACATGCTGACTGGAAAAACAAGGTGGGCTTTGCAGTGAATACTGAATTTCAGCTTTGTGCCCGAGAAGGCTCTGCCAAATTCTGTGACTGTATCTGTGCTGGCGAAATGGCCAGGGGTTTAAGTCTCGCAGCATATTCACATGTATACAATTAAACCTGCGCTCTCACACTCAAAGTGCTTTTGTAGTGGTGGAGAGAGACAATCTGGGTGTAAGAGATGTACATGTTGCATCGTTGCACACCCAACACTGTAACACCCAGCGCTCTCTCACTAGGAATGCTCTTACAACAAAAGCATTTTTGGACAGCCAACACTTTTGCCAAACCATCGATCTACAACATGTACACTTTCTCGCATTCCACACGCTCACAACACTATCTGATGGCAAACACTTGCACAATATACCAAACAAAATATCCAGAAGGGATCAATATATACCCAGCTATCTAAGTGAAAAACTCAATTATTCACTGAAAAATTATTTCTTTTATTGCCAATTAAGCCAATTTAATCATAGTGGCCACAAGTTACCTGTGCACCCAAAAAGAATCTAATATACAAAACTAATGAAAATTAATTATATATACACTTATTATACATAAAAAGTACATGGCAGTGAAAATGAGATACATGAATAATTATCACTTTCAACAAGTCACTTTTAAGAGCTGCGATTCATGGATACCACGCGACCGGCTCTTTGCCTTAATAATAGAGCATTAGTTCCTTTGCGATAATTATTCATGTATCACATTATCACTGCCATGCAGGCACTGTTTCCATTGTCCTGAAGAGGCTGGATTTGTTAAGGCCGAAACGCGTCAACTGTATCTCTTAATGAGTGACTGTTGGAATATTTGAACTGTGTAATTTAAGAATTTGTGGACTGTATCGGACTTCTTTTCAGTGATTACTACCTCTCACTGAGGCATGATATGGTCTTTGGACAACTGTCACTTCCTTCTGCTGTGACTGCTGGCCATTGGTTGGTTAAGCAGATCACATTTGATGTACTACGGTGCTCTAATGGAACTGTTGATTGAGGATTTATATTTTTTATGTACTTTTTATGTATAATAAGTGTATATATAATTAATTTTCACTAGTTTTGTATATTAAATTCTTTTTGGGTGCACAGGTAACTTGTGGGCACTATGATTAAATTGGCTTAATTGGCAATAAAATAAATTATTTTTCAGTGAATAATTGAGTTTTTCACTTAGATAGCTGGGTATATATTGATCCCTTCTGGATATTTTGTTTGGTATATTGCTTTTGTCCCTGATCCAGTGGGGTTATAGGGAGTCCCCTCCTGCTGTTTGTTACGGCAAACACTTTCACAGCACCATTGCTCTCCACATTGACCACGCTCACATCACCTGAACTCTCTGGCACTCAACTTCTCCTGGGAGCAAATGTTTTAGTAATTCTGCCAATTATGATAGAAAGTACACATTCATAAAGAAAATTAAAGCTATCAATACTACTGTATGTGAACACTAAGCCACGTCCAGCAACAGTGTGCTGCTTCTGGCACAATCATTTATGGTGCGGTAGTGAAATTGTGACAACTGCCCATGATGTCAACTTCGAAATTCTGCTCGGAGTGTATATGTTTGCCATTTTTTCATGTTTAAATAAGTCCCTCTATGTGGAAATGTCGGCTCAATACTCATATTTGTTTCACAAACCGAAGGACATAAACCCATTTTGATTTGTACCTCACATCGACCGTCAAATTTAAATTTGCGCAACCTTCTAAAATGTATCTGTAAAATTCATTTTTTGTCCTGAATTTTGACCCTTGGTCCTGAATTTTGAAAGTCACTGCCCTGAATTTGCCTTCGTGTCTGGTGGTCACCCTACTGGGAAATGCTCACATTTCCAAAGACAAGAAGCTATTTTGGCAGTTGAACAACTTGCCTGTGCACATTAGTCTTTTACCTCCATCAGACCTTCTCTAATTCTACTTCCAGAACTCCGAAGTGAAAAAAACGTCTTTTACTTTTTCCCGTCAATAAATGTATGTTGTTTGTGACCCTCCCAAATTATCTATAAAAATGGATATATACATATAATTTATATGCGTAATGGATCTGAAAGTTACCTTTGTGTTTTTGATGTGTAGGTGATTACTACACATGATAGAGGATGCAGTCTCTCAAGTTATGCAGGAACACCCTGTTGCCTTTGCCCTTTAGGTGAACTCCATCATTTCCATATATCCCCTTCATATCAAATTGTAAGTTGTTGTGGTACATAGAGCCCATGTTATGGTCCTTGAGGAATGCAGAAACAGTTTTATTAACATGTTTCTTGGATTTGTCTATTTCTGGGCAGAATTGAGTTAACCAGTTCCACTTCTGCCTTTGGCAAATGTTTGAAAAAAATGAAGGCAGAGTGCAGGAAAAGTTTCATTGATTTTCCAAAGGCATCCTTAATTAGGATTTCCAAACTAACTCATGTGACTGCACTCAGGTCATTGCCACCACAGTGTACAATCATAAAGTCTGGATGTTGACAATCCTTAACGGTTTCAACCAAAGGGAGTAATTGATGCCACTGTAACACTCTATGGCCAATCCAAGTAATATCCACATTAGACAAACCTAGGTCCCTGTCAATACCACGTCTTTTTGCACCTCTCTGGCCCAAAATACAAAGCTGTGTCCCACGATCCACACTCTAAGCATCTTGAAGGTCATTTGGAGAAGCACACAGGAGATGGCTGCAGATGAATGAGGCTGGTTTGAAATGAAATTTAGTTAAGATGCAGGGCAGATGTAGATGAAGTCTCAAAGACTTCTCTTGTTTGATTCAGTGGTGGTTCTAAGAAGAACCATTTTTCTTTCATTTGTTTGGAATACGTTTTTATTTTTTTTTCTGAAAATGTGTTGGAAACTTGGGAGAAACTTAAATGTAAAACATTTGCATTATCAAAGGACAACAGTGTGCAATAATAGTTTCTCTAAAGAAAATAATCTAAAAAAATAAAAAGCAGCATTGCTTTTGCACCTGCAAAAAGAAGTCATTGACATCTTTAACCTTTGCAACCACAAGATTATGGCAGATGGTGCGGGATGTTACCATTTGACCCAATTCAATGCAAGTGGCTGGAATACTGATGTTTTGAGCAGTAGAATTGGCAGATGATGATGTACCAGGCTCAGCATCCAAATGTGCTATTTCTTTTTCCCTCATCATACGTCAGTATGCCTGTCCTGGATTGTGCGCACATGCTTCCACATACTTAATGTCCTGTGGCTGTATTTTTTTTATGTACCATGAGACAGTTCTTTTCCACAGAGGTTGCATTTAACAATTTTTCATCTTCTTCAGCAATACCTTGAAGCTGAGCAGATGGTGGGGGAGCACTCCCTTCTGCCATTCTGGAAATCTCTGTAAGTATAAGTAAAAGATTTTAATTACCAAAGGTTACAGGGACATTATAGTTAGGAAATAGAACTAAAAAAAACTTTAGAAATTCTGTGGAAAAAAACAAAGGTTACAGGGATGTTGTAGTTAGGTTCTGAATTTACTCATACAAAACCTTAGAAATTCAGCAGTCATAGTTACCTGAGCTAACTATAACTTGCGCTTCCGTAATACACTGCCTATGACCTCACATATTACATCACTTATGACATGGCCAGTGACATCACTGATGACATCTCAAATGATATCACTGATGACATCATCCACACAACCAGACATGCACTCAATCATCACCCCATTCAAACTCTCGTCCATCCACACACATAACAACTAACATACATCCTAAAATCCTAGAATCCTAAAACTAATGACACACATTCACTGATTCACTCACACAGCAACTGACACAACTAGTCACCCACCCAGACAGCATTAACTCAGCTATTCACACACTCATACAGCTACTCAAACACCCACTCACACAGCCACTGATACATCCAGTCATACACCCATGCAACAACACACATACCCACTAATAGAATCATGGAGATACTCACAAACCCACTTCTTCACCCATATAACCACTGACACCCACACACTCAGCCATGCAGTTTCTGTCACACCGACTCAGTCATTGATATATTCACTTACACAACCATTCACCTACCAATACAAGGACTAACACAGTTACTCACTCCACTGTACAGGACTCCCACACCTACTCACTCATTCATGCATGCACTCACACACTAAGTCACTCACTGAAATACCTAGTCAGACATTCACTCACTGTCCTATAGAGTCACTCATATAGCCACTTACCTATACATACAGCACTTATACGCCCACTCACTCACTCATGTATGTAGTCACTATCTCACCAACTCACTTAACAATACAGGGAGAACAATTCACTCACCCATGTAAGCAATTACACACCTATTCACTCACCCATACAACCACTCAGGCACCCATTCACTGAACCAAATGCAGCCACTAACATAGTCACTTCCACACGCATACAGCTAGGTACATATCCTCTCACTCTCCCACAGAGCAAATGACTCAACCACTCACTCACCCATTGAGCCAGTCATACACCTACTCATACATCAATACAACTACTTACAGTGACTGGATGATGTCATCAGTGATGCCATGGGGGGGCGTGGCCCAGATGGCGACCGGAGCGGCAGCATAATTTGCAGCTCCGCTCCCGGCTGACTTAATTCTGTCATTGGCGATCCCCGAACCTTCCAAGGGGATCACCTGTCTCCCAGCTGTCCCGGGCCCCCACTACGATGCTCAGATCGTGGCCCGACGCTCGAGGGACGGTGGAGGAGGCGTGCTGAAATGAGGGGCCCACCCTGAGGTCAGAGTCGGTGAGGCCTGTGGCCTAAACGTGTGCCAACAGTGGTGGGAGGGCTAAACGCCGCCAGAGAAGCACAAGCGGCGTGGAGCCAACTCGCGCCACTCAACTGCAGGCAGGCGGCACGGAGGACCGAGCTTCGACCCGGACAGGACTGGATGACGGCGTAGACGGCAGCACGCAAGAGCGGACCTTTGGGAGGCGCTATGCCGGCGGCATATGTCGAGCCGCGTTACGTGGATGAAAATAGACCCGTGACCCAGGCCGGGTCATTTTCTCTGTCCCCCTTCCACACGGACCGGACAGACAGACGGAAGCGGTGAGTGGGAAGGCCGGAGGTCCGCAGTGCGATTGAAGCAAATTAAGGGGCGCTGGCGTTGTGGATTGATGAAAGACTGAGTGGGCCCTAATGCGGAGATGTGTGGCTCCATATTCCTGATCTGCTTAACCCGTTGGGAAGGAAGCAGCAATTCTCTTTGGACTGAACACAGGTGGGCTTGTCTCCCTACCTGCGACACGAAACGAGTGAATCACCCGGCCACGTCTGCATGAACCCATAACAAAGGTTGGACAACACACCCTCCCTGGGTTTATGTTAGACTCCATCCAGATAAGGGCCCAGGGAAAGACAGTACACGCAGTGAAAAGATGGGTCATCAGTAACACGGTGGGGATGTACTGATTTGCGAGCAGGAGAACCTTTTCCATGCTTCATCCCACCGGGTGTCCACACTTGTGAAGGGCCCAGGCAGGCGGTACATGACCAGTGCTTCTTTCCATAATAGCAGGGGACAAATGGGCAAGCCTAAAACACAGAGAGTGCCCATGGGAACCATGGATGCACCTGCTGCCCTGTCTGGGTAGCAGGGCGCGACCTACCAGGCGCTTCAGGAGATGGAAATCACTCTGCACAACCACGCATCGCAGTTTGAAAAAAGTATTACAGGCCATCATTGACACCAAAACCACCTTTGAATTGAAAATTGGTGCAGTGGTGGCGGACGTCAGTTTACTCTGAGCTGGCAGAACGAGTCACAGAGCTGGAAAGGGACATGGCTGAGTTACACTACAAGAGAAGGTGCTGCATTTATCAACAGAAGTGTAGGGCCTAAAGCATAGAGCGGAAGACGCGGAAGGCAGATCGAGGTGAAACAATATCCGCCTGGTGGGGTTACCGGAATGGGCCAAAGGCCCTAGTGCTGAACTATTTGTGGAGAAATGGCTCACAAAACTGTCCTACGTGACAAGATCTCGAAGTTTTTCTCAGTCAAACGTGCCCACAGAGTACCGGGAAGGCCTCCACCACCAGGGGCGCATCCACACCCCATGATGGCTAGGTTGCTTAATTACTGGGACAGGGACCTAATACTGCAGTTATTTCACAAACTGAGCCCTCTGCAATACGAAAATGCAACGATCACAGCCTACCCAGATTTCACCACGGAGGTCCAGAGGAAACGCGGTTCCTTTTATCAGGTGAAAGAGCGCCTCCGAAAACACAATATTAAATATGCGCTCTTGTTCCCGGCCAAGCTTCGTGTACAGGATGAGTCCCAGGTACATATCTTTACCTCACCAGAAGATGGCTGGACCTGGTTCCACGCCAAGGGCCTGGCTCGTTCTGCAAGCACAGAGATCACAGAGGAGGGTTGGTCTTCCTCAAAGGTGAAGCGCAAACGCCAGACGCGACTGGGAACTAAGCCAACACTAGAACAGGTAGTAGAGGAGCGCTCCCTGTACATTTCCGTGATCATGCAGGAACAAATACACATCCCAAGGTATAATGTGCTTACATGGAATGTGAGGGGGGTGGCGACACTGCTTAGGTGGCAGCGCATACATGCATATCTCAAACGGCACCAGGTGCATTTTGCCATGCTCCAGGAAACTCACCTATCGAAAGCCACACTAGACAAAACACGTGGAGCCTGGAAGGGGCAACTGATTGGCACTGTATCTTCATCGTTTGCCTGCGGAGCAGCGATTTGGATCGCCCCAGGAGTGTCCTATACGGTCGATCATAGACAAATTGATCATGACGGTAGATATGTGGTGTCAGAGGGCAGTCTAGATGGCTCACCATTGTCATTGGTAGCACTGGACACCCTCAATACCAACCAGCACAGCCTCTAACATACATTATCTGCAGGGATGCTGCGTGATCCAACGGTAGACAGTATATGGGGTGGGGATTAAAACTGTGTTCTAGACACTCATATGGATCGGTCCTTTCCGCCACTTCCGACCGCCCCGAGTAATCGGGTCTCGCGTAAACTGGCAGAGTGGACATCGAAAAATGGTTTATGTGATGCTTGGAGAGCAGGGCACCCGACACAACGCGAGTACTCCTTCTACTCACCTGTCCACTGGTTACACACTAGAATAGACATGCTCCTTGCACCGCCGGCGGTGGTCCATAAGATATATGCATTGGATTATTTGGCTTATACCATATTGGACCATAGCCCGCTATGTGCGGTAATGGGCTGGGACCGTCTGTGCACAAAGATTCCCACATGGTGCCTACAGATAGAGGCACTCACAGACCCTCCCTTCTGTGCTGAGCTTACCGAGTGATTATCCAATTATTTTTCCCTGAATGACAATACAACGTCTAGCCGTGCAATCGAATAGGAGGCCCACAAGGTAGTGGTAGGGGGCCATTATCTGGCTGCCTCGGTAGTGATCAGGAAGGTACTGCTTAAAGAGACATGGGAGGCAGTCCTCAGATTGCGCGAGGCGGAGATAGCAGTAGCTAGAAACGAAATGCCAGTGGAGGAATTGAACTCCCTAAGGGCTAGTCATAGGGAAGCAGACACCAGACTGAGTAAACATGACTACAGACACTACATGACACGTCAATATGCAGAGGGGGACAGGGAGGGCCGTCTACTGGCCTGGCTGGTTTGCCAGCCATCTCAGCCCTCACCCATCGGAGCAATCTGTTTGCTATCTGGGAATATAGTTAATTCCCGAATTGGATGAAATGATGCCTTCTACACATATTACAGGTCCTTGTACTCGCCCCCCCCTCTTGCACCGGTAGACCAAATGACTGATTTTCTGCTGTCCACCCCCCAGAGACACCTGCTGATCGAGCAGGCAGATGCAGTGGATGGCCCAATTAGTATAGAGGAGGTTCGCCTGGCATTGTCACAGATGGCCTACCAGTGGAATACTTGACATCCCAGCTGCTCACCTCCTGCGGCCATTACTACAGGTGTATAACGAAGCATCCAACCGGATGCAATTGCCAGATTCAATGTGTGAAGCTATAATAGTTGTACTCCAGAAACCTGGCCGCAACTGTCTTGATGTTCGATCATATCGTCCCCTCTCCTTACTCAACTCAGACTGTAAATTATTGGGGAAAATCTTAGCCAACAAACTTCTCCCCTTTTTATCATGTCTGATCCACGAAGACCAATCAGGGTTCATACCCAGTAGAAGCACCTTCTTAAACATTAGGAGACTACTCCATATAATACACAATAACAACCCTGAGGAAGCAGTAGCCCTGTCACTAGACATAGAAAAGGCGTTTGATACGCTGAGCTGGGATTTTCTAGTAGTCACACTAGAAGCAATGGGATTTGGTGCAGGATACATCAAATGGATCAGAACGCTATATGCTAAACCCACTGCCCGAGTTAGAACAGGGCAGGTCATCTCTGAGTCATTCCCAATAGGCAGGGGCACCAGACAAGGTTGCCCGCTGTCTCCCTTATTATTCGCAATAGCCATGGAACCACTGGCCGTCAAATTACGCATGCGGGCACAACTATGGGGTATCCCGGAACTCAACATGCATCACATTATTTCCTTGTATGCGGACGACACCCTGATACATCTACGGGATCATTCTGCCTCCATGGCTGGGGTAATGGCTCCACTTAACACCTTTGCAACCATCTCTGGCCTCAGGGTCAACTGTTCCAAATCTTGCATTTTTCCTCTCTCCCCTATACCACTAGAGCTTCGCTCGGCTTTACCAGACTACCACCTACCTTGGTGCCACTCCACCTTTAAGTATTTGGGCATATAGCACTCCGTGGACGATCTTAGGGTAGGCAATATAGACAGGGTGCTTTGTTCTGTCCGCAGCTCCTTATCATTTTGGGTGGCTCTTCGCCTATGGGATGTGTAGCCATTGCAAAAATGTTCATCCTCCCAAGATTCTTATATTATTTTACGGCACTCCGGATATCCTTGCCACGTTCATTCTTCAAGACCCTGCAGTCAATAATGACTGACTTATTATGGGGGAAAGACAGACGTAGAGTAGTGCTGTCCATAACACAGTACCCACAAAAAGAGGGAGGATTGGACATGCCGAATCTCGAACTGTATTACGCGGCTGCCTAGCAGCAGTGGCCGGCTTTATGGCTCAGTGAGGCCCCCTCGGCAGAACGAACAGTGATAATGGAATCATTAGCGCCGTTTACGATATTGGCTTGGCTATTAGACAGATCATTCCGCCCACAGCACTGATCCATCTTGCTCGACGCTGCCAGATCGTGCTGGCAGAGATACGTCCATGGACGAAGCTCCTGGGTGCCGTACTCTCCTCTGCTTCCACTAACACAACTGCCTGGTACCCAAGTACTTACAGAGCATCATGACACACACTGCATAGGGCTGACGAACACAGGGGAATATTATCTGGGATCTACGCAGAGATCCTTTGATGAACTTATGGAAACTATGGGGATTCGCGCTGGTGCCTTCTTAACATACTGCGCAATTAAACACCAGCTAGATGTCACGTGGAAACAAGGCAACGCTGAACCACAAGAATCACTACTACTTACTTTGATCCTTTCAATTGGTAACACAAGAGGCACCATATCAAGGCTATACTCAACACTATTGGCTGGGGTCTGCTCCGAACTGCTGTGCGCTAAAGCCCATTGGGATGAAGCACTCCCTTCCCCCTATCCCAAAACGCCTGGTCAGCGGCACTTTCAGCAGTCAAAAATGTCTCTTGTAACACTAGACTTCGCTACACCCAGTTTATCTACGTTCACCACTCCTATTTATCCCCATCCCGCATAAAACGGATATACCCGGGATCTGACCCGGTGTGCCCCAGATGCACGGCGCCAGCAGTGGATTTTTATCATATGGTGTAGAACTGCCCCCCACTGATCATGGCCTGCCAGCGTATCACCGACACCATAGCCAACATCACTGATCATGCCTTGCACATGGAACCTGAATCTTCTCTGTTGGGCCTGCGCCGTCATGCCAAAGAGGGCAAACAATTATATAAATTTATAGATTTGGCCTTGATAGTGTTTAAGCACTTGACATCAACGGGTGCTTACCTCCAAAGTGACAAAGCGCTCAAGGAAGTGTAATCTGTTCTGGAGTACCGAAGATGCTTAACCTGTTCGCTGCCAGGCCTTTTCCCCTCAGGTGCCAGGCCTTTTTTTGGCTATTTGGGGCAGTTCGTGCTTAGGCCATCTTAACTTTTTGTCCACATAAGCTACCCACGCCAAATTTGCGTCCTTTTTTCCAACATCCTCTGGATTCTAGTGGTACCCAGACTTTGTGGGTTCCCCTGGAGACCAAGAAATTAGCCAAAATATAATGACAATTTCATTTAAAAAAAAAAAAAAACAGATTGGAAAAAAGGGCAGATTTTTTAATTCCCTGGCATGTAGTGGACTTTCTGCCCCCCTGGGGTGTGGCAGAATAACTTTGGCCCCATTTATTTGGGTGGGGGAATGGCCAGACCCCACCCTCTTATTTTGGAAAAAAAATCTTCCCTGGTCTCTGGTGGGCTTTCTGCCCCCCTTGGGGGCAGATGAACCTTCCAAAAATACGCCGATCTGCCCCCCACGGGGGGGAAGATATGGACAACAGTAATGTACCCCCATGGGGAGCGACCCTTGGCAAGGGGCTGCCCCCCCAAACAAACCACACACGTAAACACGCCAACCCCTGGTGCCTAAGTGGTTTCGGCCCCCCAGGGCCAGATCGGCCTAATAGAAATAGGCTGACCTGCCCCCAAGGGGAGCAGAATGGTCGAAAAATAAATTTGCCCTCCCCCGGGGAGCGACACTTGCCTGAGGGGTCGCTCTCCTTGCGTGAAATTGGCACAAAAAAAAATCCCTGGTGCCTAGTGGTTTGGCCTAATAAAAATAGGCCGATCTGCCCCCAAGAGGGGAAGATATGGCATAAAATAAATTCCCCCCCCCCCCCCACCCCCCGGGGAACGACCCTTGCCTAAGGGATCGCTTTCCTTGCTTGAAATTGACGCAAAAAAAAAAAAATCCCTGGTGTCTAGTGGTTTCTGCCCCCTTTGGGGTCAGATTGGCCTAACAAAAATAGGCAGATCGGGGCAGAAATGGCCTAAAGACAATTTGCCCCCCAGGGGAGCGACCCTTGCCTAAAGGGCCACACCCCACATATAAAAAATTAAAAACAAAAAAAATCCCTGGTGTCTAGGCTTTTCTGCCCCCCTGGGTGCAGATCAGCCTAATTCCAAAAGGCTGATTTGCTCCTAAGCTGGGCAGATATGGCCTACAGGGAATTTTCCGCCCCAGGGGAGCGATCCTTGCCTAAGGGGTCGCTCCCCTTATGTGAAACTGAAGAAAAAATAAATCCCTGGTGTCTAGTGGCTTCTGCCTCCCTTGGGGACAGATTGGGCTAATAAAAATAGGCCAATCTTCCCCCAAGGGGGGGCAGAAATGGCCTAAATACAATTTGCCCCAAGAGGAGCGGCCCTTGCCTAAGTGGTCGCTCCCCATATATAAAAAAAAAGTAAACATAAAAAAAAATATTTACCTGGTGTCTAGGGGTTCCTGCCCCCCAGTGGGGGCAGAAGTTCTCTAAAAATATTTTGCCCCCCTGAGGAGTGGCCCTTGCCCAAGGGGCCGCTCCCCTCATGTATAAACATATATGAAAAACAAAATTCCCTGGTGTCTAGTGGTTTCTGCCCCCCTTGGGCCAGATTGGCCTAAGAAAAATAGGCCAATCTATCGCCAAGGGGGGCAGAAATGGCCTTAAAGTAAATTTGCCCCCAAGGGAGCGATCCTTGCCTAAGGGGCCGCTCCCCACATACATAAAAAAAAAGAGAAAAAATTATCCCTGGTGTCTAGCGGTTTTTGCCCCCCGGAGGGCAGATCGGCCTAATTATAATAGGCCGATCTGCCCTCAGTGGGAGCAGAAATGGCCTAAAAATAAATTGCCCCCCTGGGGAGCGGCCCTTGCCCAAGGAGCCACACCTTTTATTCAATAACAAACAAAGAAAACATTCCCTGGTGGTGGGCATTTCTGCTGCCTGATCACATCACGATCGTGCAGCGGAAATGCAGAGAGAGACATGAAAGGAGAGGAAAGTCATTTCCTCTCGTTTCATGCCTCTCTCACCCCCGCCACGTGATTGGAGGAGAAATGCTTTTCCATTTCTCCTCCGATCTGCACTGGAAGCTGAGCTTCCAGCGCGGAAGGGCAGGTCTCTGATGAGGTCAGCGCACGATCGCGTACTGATATTAGCAGACGCCATGGAGGGGGTCAAGAGGGGTGGGGGTGGAAGGGGACGCGATTCCCCTTCCATCCAGGGTAGAGGGGTGCCAGGCCCCCGGGGGGAGCACTAGCGCTTTCACCGTGGGCCCCTATCTGGACGCAACGGTTATGTCCTGGGCACCCGAGCGGTGCTGCCCAGGATGTAACCCTTACATCCAGGGCACCCAAGGGGTTAAAAAGCATGCAGTGGTAGAAAGTTAAGATGGACTGACGTGACGGACGCTGTTTCGTGAGCACCATCTTGAAGTCAGTCAAATTTCCACATCATCGCAGTAGTCTAAAACTGCATTAATCGAAGTGTGTTGTGGGGAAAATAAAACATAAAAACTCCAAGCATGCATCGTGACGAGTGTCAGCACTAGGTCCTGTAATATATCTGAGGTGCCACAAGGCATTGTCAAGTAAAAATTAACAGTACTGCTAACTCTGTTTACAAAAAGGCACAGTAAATGCCATCAGTACATCTAAGAACCAGAGATAACAATTTTGCCAACAGAATAAATGGAGAAAGTGAAGGACATACAGAATTGAGTGCCACAAATGGGGACAAAGAAAAAACATAATCTGGAGTAGAGTATCTCAAGACTGAAATTTAAAAAACAAATACAAAAAGGTGGAATGGAATGGAAACAGTGAATAGCAAATAATATAAAAATAAATTAAAATATCCAAAGTGGTGAAAAAGAGCAAGAGAAACAAAGAGGGTGAGAAGCATAGAGGTAATACAAGTAGTATAAATAAAAATAATTTATATGATCATCACCATGTTGATAGAAAATGTCAAACAACAAAACAAAGTTGATAAAAAAAAACACTGGGGGCCATAGTAAGGCCCTATAGCAAACCTAGTCATATTAAAGACGTAAACGAAGTAAGCAACGTCATGAAAAAGTAAATTGGTACACACTAATATCGTACAACTGACAATGAAATGAGAAAACTTAATTTAACTACTCTACTGACAACCACACATATTTCCAAATGCAGGTAAGTGATAGTTTGAGAGGACTTATTCATCAAAAAAGACATAAGATTCATGGTCTGTATTGAGTACCAGATCGACTGCCCTTAGTTTTGTGATCCAGTTAGTTTCCATTTTCCTCAGTGTCCGGATTCGGTTCCTGACTACTTGTGCAAAATCAGTGATCTTGTGTTTGGCGTTAAAGTGAATGGCGAGAGGATAATTTTCATTGTGATTCCGTATGGCTCATATATGTTCCTGGATTCTTTCTTTGAGTGGTCTAACGGTGCTTCCCACACATATATGTCGACACACACAGATAATACAGTACACAGCAAATCTTGTGTTACAATTGGCAAATTTGTTATTCACATGTTTGGAGAAGGTATTATAATGGAAACATTTGAGCTACTTTCTTGTGTGGACCGAAGAAACAAGGCCATAATAGTTACGTAAGGTTCGTCCTCAGCATTATTTAACAGAACATTTGTCGGGAATGAATTTCTTATGTACAGAATTCATATGTAAAATGTGCAAATGTTTGTTCAAAATCTTGCAGAGCAAATGACTGGAGTTATTGTAAAAGGTGATCATAGACACATCACTGTGTAATGATTTTTCTTTTTCTTTTTAGCATTATCTTAGAGTAGAGTCTGGTGCCTGGTTCGTAAAATACGTTGTTTTACTTTGTCTAACACAGTCCCAGAACACCCCCTACTGGTAAATCTTTTAACCGGTGTTACAATTTCTAAGTTAAAATTGTATTCTTCACTACAATTGCGTTTAATTCTGGTCATCTCTCCAAATGGAATGGGATCAATTTGTGATCTTCGATGTGAACTGGTAGCATGCAAAATGGAATTGCAAACAGTTGGTTTCCTAAAAATTGTAAATTGAATCACAGAGTCTTTCACATACAATAGCAGATCTAAAAAGGCAAGGTGTGTTTGGCTATATTGAAATGTAAAAGTGATATTAAAGTTGTTCTCATTCAGAAATGAGATAAAATCCTGTAAAAGTGCTTCACTGACTGTCCAAATCATAAGAATGTCATCAATGTATCTGCCCCAGTATACAACAAGGGTAGAGCATGCCGGTGGACACTTGGACCAAATGTAAAACTTCTCCAACTATTCCATATACAAATTTGCAAAGGAGGGAGAGAATGTGGAACCCATTGCCACACTCTAGCAATGTCTGTACCAAGAGTCATTGTGTAGAAAGACATTGTTATCCAAAACCAAAGAGATCATATCTAGTAGCATGTGTGTATGCTCAAGAAAGGTTGCATCTATTCAAGAGAGACAGTACTTGATTGCTTGTAAGCCCAAATCTCTGGAAATTGACATATACAAAAAGAAAATGCCTAAAGTGACAAACCAACAATCTGTATCCCAAACAAAATCCACAAGGTGACTCAACAGATGCCTGGTGTCTCACACATAAGAATGGAGATTAAGAACAAATGGTTGAAGAAAAATGTCTATGGGGATTATTCCAACTTTGGAGGAGGTGGTAATCCGTCCCAAAAGTGACGGATTTACCACCAGCCGTATTACGAGTTCCATAGGATATAATGGACTCGTAATACGGCTCGTGGTATATCCGTCACTTTACCGTCACTTTTGGGACGGATTACCACTTCCTCCAAAGTTGGAATAACCCCCTATGTATTCAGAAATGCGTTCAGTGGGTGAACCGATCCCTGAAATGATTGGTCTCCCCGGTGGGAAACTGCCTGGTTTGTGTATCTTGGGCAAGACATAAATACAAGGAGTCGTGGGCTGGGGACTGAATAAATATCTATAGTCTAAGTCTGAAATCAACTTCTTTCTCTCCTCAAGAGATGCAACCTTTCTGAAAAAAACAAAGGCTACAGGAATGTGATAGTTAGGCTCAGATTTCAAACGTACAAACCATAGAAATTCACCTGTTATAGTTGGAGTTATCTTAAGTAACTATAATTCGTGCCCTAAAGTAGCTATAAATTGCACTCTCGCCATGCACCTCTAATTGCCCCATAAATTACGGCACTTATGACATCTTTGATAGCATCACTTGTAATATCAATGTAATATTTGCAGTAAAAAAATTATGAACAAACTGTGCATGGCGGGGACGCGAGTTATAGTTTCTTTAGGGCACTAGTTATAGTTATTTGCAATAACTCTAACTATTACAGGTGTGTTTTTATGGTTTTGTATGTTTAAAACATGATCCTAACAATAACATCCCTGTAACCTTTGTTTTTTTGAGTGAATTTCTATTTTTTTAGTTCTATTTCCTAACTATAACATCTCTGAAACCTTTGTTTTTTCAGTGAATTTCTATGTTTTTTTAGAGTATAGTAATTTTCATTACTATCTGTTAAGCTAGTCTTATTCTTTGAAGTCATTGTATGGAGAGACCATTGCAATGCCAATCTCTCTCTCTCTCTCTCTCTCTCTCTCTCTCTCTCTTCCATCTCAAAATGGGAGGGAAGAGAGAGGGCAATGTTTTCCTCTGTTTCCCTGCACGCATATTTGCGAGCAGGGAAACAGACGAAAACTCCGCTTTCTGACAGCAACAGCTATTTGACAGCTCTTGCTGTGAGAGAGCAGACTTTGGCAGCTCTCACAAAGCAAATGCTAACAGCTAGGTCCCAGGGGGTGCACACCCCGAGACATAGGAGGAGCCGGCCCTCGGGGTGGCAGTTTCTGGGGGCACCAATGGCTCCTCGAGGGGGTCCGCACCGCCCCCCCCAACAAGCATTGCCGCAGGGAGGTGGAAGTCCCCAGAGTTCTGAAATGGACCCCTGTCACTCTTTTATTGTAGGCGCAGGGAGGTGATGGTACCCAGGGCTATAGGAGAGGTGTGCAGCTCCCCCGCACTGTATTTAATGAAAGCCCCGGGGAGGTAGTGGTCTCTGGGGCTGCTGGCAGGGCAGAGGGGCCCCACACACTGTATGGTCCGAAACGGACTCCCCTCATTAATTCATTTTAGCCCCTGGGAGGTGGTGGCCCCTTGGGCTGCGGGGAGGCACATGGCCCCCCACATACAATTAGCATTTTAGCACCAGGGAGATGTTGGTCCCTGGGGCAAATATAAGCCCTGGAAGAGTGTCCCGTGTGCCCCTCTCCTTATATTATCCATGCCTCTGTGACGTGGCCCACACAGGGGCTTAAAAAAAAAGTGCGGGAGACGGCGCTTGCTTTTTAAAAAAATTATGAAAGTGAATTTGAGATGACATAGTGAATTCGCTGTAACATTTGTTTTTTAAAAATCCCTCTGAACCACAGCACAAAAGCTAAGGGGTCAGGGTGTCTCTACCCTGGCCTCTTTTCCTTTTTTTGCGTTTTTTGTTGGGACTCGGCTGAAGTTGAGTCCCAAGATAGCTGCCAACACTACCTGGTTAAAGTGTTGGCAGCCAATCAGAGCTCTGCCTTTGCCTGCACAAGCTCATCATTATTGGCGAAGTCATTGCTGCCAGAGATATACAAATGTATTTTCCCTTTAATTTCTCAAAACTACTGAACAGATTTACACCAAATAGGCAAAAGCACAATCTGCATACCGAAAGCTAGGTTTCTGCCAAATGTGGTGTAATGCCGTCAAGTGATTCGGCCTGTAGTTGTGTTCAAATGTCCTATAGGAATTGCAATTGGAAACACAACTATTTTGACACCTGGTCCCCTTTTTCTCTGACCCCTCTTGATGGATCACCTCGAAACTTTCTGTGAGCAACAAGAAATACTGGGGCACTTTTTTGGAAAATGTTGTGAAGATTCGTCAAACGGTACCAAAGATAGAGGCCAGTGAAAAAAACGCAGCATAAGGTAACTATAACTCACCCCCTCACCGCTTTTTCTTCAATAATTTGACTTCAATGTTCCATTGATATTTTTATTGATGTTATAAAAGTTGTCATGAGTGCTGTAAGATCTGGAGTAATCAGCACTGCGTGGCGAGAGCACAAGTTATAGTTCCATTAGGCTGTGAGTTATAGTTACTTGAAATAACTCTATCTATAGCTGCTGAACTTCTCTGGTTTTGTGCGAGTAATTTCAGAACCTGACTAAAACGTTCCCGCAAACTTTGTATTTTTAATGAATATATATGTTCACTGAAAAAAACAAAGGTTACATGGATGTTATAGTCAGGTTCTGAATTTACTCGTACAAAACCATAGAAATACAGCAGTTATAGTTATAGTTCTTTGAAGTAACTATAACTCGCGCCCTAAGGTAACTATAGCTCACACCCTAGCCACGCACAGTTTTCTTATCAATAAATTTATTGCAAATGTTGCAGTAATAATATCAAAGATGGTATACAAGATCTCATCAATTATATAATATGTGGAGTAATTATCTGTGCATGGCGAAGGCGCGAGTTATAGTTACCTTAGGGCGCAAGTGCTTTTTTTTTGTTTTGGTGTAATTCCGTTCAGTAGCTTTTGAGAAATTATGGGGAAAGCAAATTTGTATACCTAGGGACTCGAAGGATTCACAACCCATCCCGATCTCTTGCTGAGATCAGATTGGCTGATAACACTTCAACAACAGAAGCTGTTGAAGTTTTGTCAGCCATTTTGGGACTCAGCTTCAGCCAAGTCGCAAAATAAAATTTAAAAAAACAACAGGGGCCAGGATACGAACAACCTGACCCCTTAGCTCTGGTGATGGGGTCCCAAAGGGACCCCCCAGGGCTAAAAAGCATTTTTTAAAATTTTATGAGCAGAGACGCAGTGGACCTGCGTGTCCACTTGTAAAATTAAGGAAAGAAAATGAAGCGCAGTCTCCCGCGCGTCATTAGTTTAGTGCCCACAGGTGGGCTAAGTCCCATGGATATGCCCCGAAGTCCGCCACCTCCCTGGGGCTTGTTTTTCGATGCAGGGGGACTGTGGCCCCCCACTGCCCTGGGGACCACCTCATCCCAAGGGCTGTAATGTAAACTGTGGGGGGTCTCCTGCTGCCCTGGGTATTCCCACCCCACCGTGCAAATGTTTAAAAATATAGAGTGGGTCCCCCACCCCTAGGGAAAAATTGAATTTATTTGCGGGGGCCACGCACCTCCCTGTGCCCGGGGGACCACCCCCTCCTCGGGCTACACTGGATTTCTGCCCAAGGGATCACCAACCCCTGGGGCCAATATTTTAAAATAGAAAGGGAGTTCCTATGGGACCCCCCATTAGCTCTAGAGACCACCACCCCCGGGGAATTCTTCACATTGGAGGGGAGGGGCACGGCCACCCTCATGGAGCCAAACATGGCCCTGGGGACCACCACCCCCCAGGGCCAGCTCCTGCTATGTCCCGGAGTGACCACCCCTGGGGCACAGCTGTTTGCTGTGGCTTGGCTGCTGCAGCTCTGCAACTGCAACCAACTCATGCGTGCAGGGGACAGAGATGAAATGCTTCAGCAACCATGGAGCTGCTGTCAAAGCGCTCCACGCTTGCTGAAGCATTGGCAGGGGAAGCCTTAAGGCTTCCCCTGCATTGTCAGGTAGTCCTTAAAGGGTGTTTTATTTTTTAAAATTATATATATATATATATATATATAGGGACCATAAGGGAGCCATTTGCAGTCCCAGATAGCTCGTAAGGACATTTTATCAATTTATTTATTTATTTTATAGATAAATAAGTAAAAAGGGACCATGGGAGAGCCCTTAAGAGTTCCCTCGCTGTCCCAGATAGCCCATAGAGGTCTAGAAAACAATGGAAATAATATTTTATTTTAATGTAGCTCATTGTGAAGGTTGCATACCTTCACACTGAGTTACAGGGGTTCGGGTCCAGCTAGAGTCATTACCATTTTGAAAAGAAATATATTATTTTTGTTTAAAAAAACCAATACATTTTTTATTTTTCATTTGATACAAATATCTCATTTTAAGTATACCAGACATCAAAGCCTAATAAACTATGGCCCTCATTCCTACTTTGGCGGGCGGCGGTCGCCGCCCGCCAAGTGGGAACCGCCAGAAGACCGTACCGCGGTCAAAAGACCGTACCGCGGTCAAAAGACCGCGGCGGTCATTCTGACTTTCCCGCTGGGCTGGCGGGCGACCGCCAAAAGGCCGCCCGCCCGCCCAGTGGGAAAGCACCAGCAACGAGGATGCCGGCTCCGAATGGAGCCGGCGGAGTTGCTGGTGTGCGACGGGTGCAGTTGCACCCGTCGCGATTTTCAGTGTCTGCCAAGCAGACACAGAAAATCAATGTGGGGCCCTGTTAGGGGGCCCCACGACACCCGTTCCCGCCAGCCTGGTTCTGGCGGTGAAAACCGCCAGAACCAGGCTGGCGGGAAGGGGGTCGGAATCCCCATGGCGGCGCTGCTTGCAGCGCCGCCGTGGAGGATTCACAGGGGCAGCGGGAAACCGGCGGGAAACCGCCGGCTTCCCTTTTCTGACCGCGGCTTTACCGCCGCGGTCAGAATAGCCCCAGAAGCACCGCCAGCCTGTTGGCGGTGCTTCCTCCGTCCCCTACCCTGGCGGTCTCAGACCGCCAGTGTAGGAATGACCCCCTATATCTCTCTCCCTCTCACTTTCTTTCTCTCTCTCTCTTTTAATCAATTCTCCCACTCACACACCCATTCAGACACTTACAAACCCACTCACAGTCCCACTCAGACACTCACGCATCCACTCACAGACCCGCTCAGACCCTCATGCACTCACTCGCAGCCCCAGTCAGACCCTCACGCACCCACTCAGACCCACTCGGACTGTTATGCGCCCAATCACACTGCCACTCAGACCGTCACACACCCACTCATAGACCAACTGACACCCTGAGGCACCCACTCACAGACCCACGCACACACCCAGTAAAACACAGATGTATGCATTTTCATACCCATTTAGACACTTACAAACCCACTCACAGTCCCACTCAGACACTCACGCATCCACTCACAGACCCGCTCAGACCCTCATGCACTCACTTGCAGCCCCAGTCAGACCCTCACACACCCACCCAGACCCACTCGGACTGTTATGCACCCAATCACACTGCCACTCAGACCGCCACACACCCACTCGTAGACCTACTGACACCCTGAGGCACCCACTCACAGACCCACGCACACACTGACACACCCAGTAAAACACAGATGTATGCATTTCCATATCTGGACAGACAATCTGACAGCCTCCCTCATCCCCAGATACACCTTCTCACAACTATTCTCACACCCAGAGAAGCTTCAGCCAACTCCTGCCGTGCAAGGCCAAAGCACTGTGCACATCGTGGTTTTGGGTTAGGAGGTGTTGGCCACAGGGTCTGGGTGCATGCCAGTTCTTGCAGGCAATCTCTCCGGCGCACGGGTGAAGGAAGTGCATGGTGCAAGGTTAGGTGCTTTTAGGGGGTTGGCCTCTGGGTCTTGCCACTGACCAGGTCCTGTGGTGAACCGCCGAGTGCACAGCCAAAGGCAGTGCGCATTGGTGGTTGGTTTAACATATAGCAATTAAATGACTATTTGTTAAAAAAATATTGAAATTCACTGAAAAAAACAAAGGTTACAGGGATGCTATAGTTACAAAATAAAATTTAAAAAAGAACTCGTGCCCTGAGGTAACTATAACTCGCGCCCTCATCATGCACTGCAATTTACCCCACAAATTACGGCAATCATGCCATCTTTCACTGATAATATTAATGTAAGATTTGCAGTAAATTGTTTGATCTTCTGTATGTAACTTAGGGTCTAAGGCCCACTATTTGGGAGATATCTTAATCACTCCTCAGTATTTTCCAGTGATTTTTGAAGATATTTACAATCTCTTTACTCTCCTTACTGTAGGTAAGTATTATACGTGGGCTTTCCTTTTCATCCTTTGGAGTGATCAGTGTCTAATCAACTAAGGTTTGTTGACGAGTTCTAGATCTAGCCTTTGTAGCTCCTTATTCAATATGGACTCTAAGATATCCTCTGTGAATGAATCTCTGGCCCACATTATAAACTGGGCTTCAATTTCTCCATCGTCTGAGCAGTTCCTTCTAGCACATAAGAATTCCCCAAAAGGATTACTCTTGAGTAAAGGTTTAGGATGAAAGCTTGTCCCATGTAAGATGCTATTTGTAGCAGCTTCTTGTCTATACCTGGTTGTATGTAATTGATTATTCTCCACATAGACTCGAATGTCCAGAAAGTTTATCTGTGTCACATTGATATTATCAGTGAACTGAAGTCCACAATTATTTTGATTCAGCATTTGAAAGTATGTAACAAATTCCTCATCTGTGCCATTCCATATTACAAAAAGATAATCTATGTAGCGCAGCCATAGGACAATCTTGTTGAGATGTTCATGGTAATTATCATGTCAGGACACGTCTCTCTTCCACCAGCCCATAATAAGGTTTGCATATCTTGGAGATAGAGAAATACGCATGTCAGTTCAGCGCACTTGTTTGTAAGCTTGATGGTGGAATAGAAAAATATTATTTTGGAGACACATTTCAAACATTTCCAGAAGCATAATTGAATGTCTTGTTTTTTTTATATTTCTGTCTGAGAAAGTATCCTAGGGCTTGAATGCCTATCTCATGTTGAACTAATGTGTCGAGTGGTACCACATCTATGGTGACTAGAAGATAGCTAGGTTGCCATGTTATGTCAGCAACGGCTCTCAAAAAAATCCCTGGAATCTTTGATATAGGAGCTTAGAGAAGCTACCATGGGGGCAAGGTAAAATTTCACATATTTTGAAATATTTTCAAATACAGATCCACACCCTGAGACAATTGGTCTCTCTGGGGGGGTTCTAAAGTGTTGTATGAATTTTAGGGTGGAAATATAGTTGGCATGATAGGATAGTCCTGTTTGAGAAAGTTAAACTCCTCATCATTGATTAACAATTCTTGTTGCCAATCTTTAAGCTTGGTTTTGACAATGTGTAGTATCTCATTTATGGGATTATTGTCCAATTTTTGATAACTCTCTGTGGGCCAGATGTATGAAGCGTTTTTGCATTAGCAAACGGTGCGAATGTCCTTTTGCGAATGCAAAAATGCATTTTCCAATGTATGAAAGGCATTTGCAGTGCGAAAATAGGAAATCGCAAAAATAGCAAATTTTTGTGAATGAGACATGAATTAGTGTGTCGCAATCTGAGTATAGCAAATAGCTATATGATTTACTGAATCGCAATTTGCAAAATGCTAATTGTGATACAGATTAGCGAATCGCAGATAGCGATCTGCTAAATTGTGACGCTATTTGTGATACGCAAAAACGGATTCGCTATGCGATGCATCAAAAAATCACAATTTGCGATTATTTGCAGAATAGCCATTAGCACATGCAATTTACCACAAACTGAAACCAGGTGGTAACCAGGTGCAACCTATATAAAGAGGCCCAGAATGCCTCAGCTCCTCTTCCACAATGGCTGCACTCTACGTCATGGGGAGGAGAATGAGGATCTTGGCAGGTTTGAGGAGAGAGAGGAGGAGACAGGAGCGCATTTTCAGAGTGCGCATAACCCTTTTTGACCAGACTGAGGACGAAATTTATGAGAAATACAGGTTAAGCTCAGCCATGATACTTGACTTGATAGCTGAGCTACAACCAATGCTGCAGCGCACAACACACAGGACCAATAGCATACCCACCCATGTGCAGGTTTTATGCTCCCTACACATACTAACCTTAGGGAGCTATCAAGAGGTCATAGCAGCAGCTGGAGGGGTATCACAGAGTGCCCTCTCAAGATTTTTCAACGCATTTCTCAATGGCATGCTGAGCAGAATACAACTGTACATAAGATTCCCCAACACCCCACAGGCATTACAACATACTAAAGTTAATTTCTACCAGATAGCACAGTTCCCACATGTCCTAGGTGCCATCGATGGGACACATGTAGAAATCTGTCCACCATCAGCCAGCGAGTATGTGTATTGCTAACGTAAAAACCATCATTCAATGAACAGACAGGTGATAAGCAATGCCTCCTACATCATTACCGATCTCGTGGCCAGATACAGAGGGAGCACACATGACTCCTACATCTTTCGCCACAGCGGGATACACACAAGACTGCTAGATGGGGAGTTTGGTGAAGGATACCTACTAGGTAATTTGATAGTTCTGAATAATGCATTGATGTAAGCGTGAAGTCAGACAGCACATATACTCATTTTACTCTCTGTGCATCCAGGAGACAGTGCCTACGCTGTGCGCACCTATATGCTAACACCCTACCTGAGCCCTGCAACTCCAGCAGAGAGGAGGTACAATGCTGCACGTAGGGCAACCCGCCATATGGTGGAGCGCACTTTTGGGCTGCTGAAGAGCCGCTTCAGGTGTATCCATAAGAGTGGAGGTGCACTACAGTACAGCCCAGAGATGACTTGCAAAATTGTGGCCACATGTGCAATCTTGCACAACATAGCAACGACCAGGGGCATACCAGTGGAACTCACGGAGCCAGACTCATATGAGGATGATGATCACTTACCACCCCTTCTACCAGCAGACAGGACCAGTGCAGCAGAGGGCAGGCAAAGATGTGCTGACATCACGTGCAACCATTTTTTATGTAAGTAATGACAAATCCACTTAAATGAAATGTATTTCTGTAGTTAGCATCTTTATTACCTTGACTTCAGGTAAACAATGTGTCATTAGGACATAGTAAGTCACAATGGGCACACATGAACAATTCACAGTGTCATACTATTAGCATCATAACATGACTGTATTTTTACATGTTTAGGTGGTCCTCTATAGCCCTCAACATCACTTCTCACGTCCACACATTCCACTTGAGTGCTCTGTGCCCTTGCTGGCACCTCTAGTAGCCGGTTCACATGCAGTACTGTGTCTGGCTTCTGATGCCTCAGATCAATCACAGGACTGTCAGACTGCTGAGGCTAGAGGACTCCTCAACACCCAGTTCACTGGTTGTGGCACTGCATGCTGTTTGCATGGCATGCAGTACGTTGGTAATTTGCACCAATTCCTGTGCAATGTCCCGAATGCAATGTGCCATCTCCACCTGTGTGGCAACGGCATGCCGTGATATCAGGGCTGTAGAACTTGCGAGCCGATTGACGGATCTACAGAAGCTATCAAACCTTCCCAAATATTGGTGATGGTGCCTGCGCTGGCTGAAGCGCTCCTGCCGTATCTCAGTGCAGAGTTCCCCAAAGGCCTGTGTCAACTCCTTGGTGTTTTCAGCAGCTGTTTGCTGTCCCTCAATCAGAGTCTCCAACTGCTTGTGTAGTAACCCCATATTGCTATTGGGAGACACAAAGGGCCTTATTTATACTTTTTGGTGCAAAACTGCACTAAGGCAGTTTTGCCCCAAAAAGTTTTGCACCGGCTTGCACCATTTTTTTAGCACCAGCTGGGCACCATATTTATGGAATGGTGCAAGCCGGTGCAAAGGGTAGGCTAGCTTAAAAAAAAATGACGTTAGGCAGTTTTGAGTCAAAATAAATGATTCTGACCAGATTAGCATCATATTTTGACGCTAAGGGGCATACTTATACTCTGTTTGCACTGAATTAGCGTAATTGTGTTTTACTCTAATTCAGTGCAAAACTAACTCCATATTTATACTTTGGTGCTAGACCCGTCTAGCACCAAATTTATGGAGTTAAAGTCATTTTTTGGAAGTGGAAACCTACCTTGCCTTAATGAGATGCAACGTAGGCGTTCCCGTGCAAAAAAATTACTCTATGGCCTTAACACCATATTTATACTCCCATGTAAAAATGGTGCAAGGGAGGGAGGAGGGGTCAAAAAATGGGGCAAAGCTTGCTTTGCCCCATTTTTTAAGACCTGGGTCAGGGCAGGCGTTAGGGGACCTGTGGCCCTATTTCAATGGTGGAACACCTTGGAATAAGCCCAGAGGTGCCCTCCCTAGGCCCTAGGGGCACCCCCAGCCACACTAGAGGGACTGCGAGGATGGGGGACCCCATCCCAGGTAAGTACAGGTAAGTGCATTTTATTTTTTAAAGTGCCATGGGGGCCCTGAAATGGGCCCCCATACATGGCACAGGGTGCAATGGCCATGCCCAGGGGACCCCTGTCCTCTGTGCTGGCCACTGAGGTGGTGGGCATGACTCCTGCCTTTTCTTAGGCAGGAGTCATGTGGCATGGTAGGTTTAGCACCATAAAATGACGCTAATCTGGTTAGAGTCATTTTTTTTTACTCTAACCTGCCTAAACCTACTCTTCTTCTATACTGCCAGCCCCACCCGACTAAAGTCACTTTTTAAAACTCTAGCCTACCCTTTGCACCGGCTTGCACCATTCCATAAATATGGTGCCCGGCTGGTGCACAGAAATGGTGCAAGCCGGTGCTAAACTTTTTGGTGCAAAACTGAGTTAGTGCAGTTTTGCAGCAAAAAGTATAAATAAGGGCCAATATTTTGTACGTTTGCGCCACTTTTGCATCATAAAATGACGTTAATGCGGTGCAAAAAAAGTTTAAATCAGGGCCTTGGTGCTAGATGGGTCTAGCACCAAAGTATAAATATGGAGTCAGTTTTGCACCGAATTAGAGTTAAAAGAAAATGACACTAATTCGGTGCAAACAGAGTATAAATATGCCGCAGAGTATAAATATGCCCCTAAATATGGCGTTAAGGCCATAGAGTCATTTTTTGCACGGGAACGCCTACCTTGCATCTCATTAAGGCAAAGTAGGTCTCCACTTTCAAAAAATGACTTTAACTCCATAAATTTGGTGCTAGAGTTGTCTAGCACCAAAGTATAAATATGGAGTTAGTTTTGCACCGAATTAGAGTAAAAAAAAATGACACTAATTCGGTGCAAACAGAGTATAAATATGCCCCAAACTGTCTGTGCAGTGACTTCAATTGTTTGCATTGCAGGAGCTGCACCTTCAGCATGGAAGCTTCAAGGCTGCCAAAGATTGATGAGCCCACTCCTTCTACTGTGCACTGTCTGCTTGCATCGTGGCGCCTCCTGAGGGGAGTTGACTGGTGCAGGGACTGCTGTCTTCCTGTGGGACTCGCCCCTGGTGGTGGTGTGGGTTCGTGTTCTGGCATCTCATCTGAGTCCAGGTTTTACTCTGGCAGTGGTAACACCCTTGCCCTGCATCTAGTCGGAACAATACTGTAGGACTCACTGGTTTTAGAGTCAGACTGTGACTGTGATTCTACTTCCCCCACTTTTTAAGATCCTGCAGCAGCAGGGACTGAGTCATCTGCAAGGACAATGTGCAGTATGTCAGTTCTAGCTTTTTTCACAGATTTCCACAGTGTTGCTTTAAATGTACAATTAAATTGTTTCACCCTGAGTCGTTTGTGGTGTTTCTCTATGTGGCTGACCACTATATTGCTATTTATGTTGTGTAATTCACCTTAGGGTTGTGTACTACCACTCCCATTAGGCACTGTTGTGTTGTATATAAGATGTGTCATGGACTACTTTTCACTGTGCATCAAGCTATGTTCTATCTCCTAAAGGGCATTTGTACATGCACATGTGGGGATACACATAATTACTAGCCTTACCTTTGCTGGTGCTGGGTGTCCCTGAGGTGTCAATGTCAGTTACACCACTGACAGCTTCTGGCAGCAATGTGGACTCCACCAGGTCTTCCATAGGTGTGGACGGTGTCTGGGTGGATGGTCAGCCTCTGGTTCTCCTTGCCTCCATAAGCCTGCTTGCCACCCTCTCCTTGGCATGGGACTGCAAGTCGTACCACCGCTGCGTATCTCCTCCACAGAGTGCTGCGCAACACCCACTGTGCATATTTCTGTCTGTATGTCAGACCAGAGTTTCAGCTTCTCACTCTCAGGTACTTGGAGTGAGATTTTTCCAAATAGTCTATCATGGTTCCCAGCAACCTCCTCAATGAGCACCTTCAATTCTGCCTCACAAAATTTTAGCTTCCTCTTCCTGTCTCCCTTCTCCTTCCCATTTTCAGCATTGGCCATGTTGCAGTTTGGTCCTGGCTTACTCACAATGCTGACTCCCTGGTGCTGGGGTGTGTCTCTCCCTGCTCCTGTGGGTGTGGCTCCTGGAAACAGCATGGGATAACTCACTTCCTGGTTGTGATGTCATCAGGCTGTTCCGGTTTGCCATTCTCGCAAATTGCAATTTTCAATTACCGAATCGCAATTTTTTTTTGCGATTCGGTATTTGCAACTCACAAATTGCATTTGAAAATTTTAAGAAATCTCTATTAGCAATTTGCAAATTTGATACATCGCTTTTTGCATTTCTTAAATTGCGATTTCTTAAAAATCGCAATTTGAGAATCACTAACTGGAATCTTGATACATCTGGCCCTCTGTCACTTAGTTGTCTCATTGCCTCTTTAACATAATCTTTGTGGTTTTGAAAGACCACATTGCCGCCTTTGTCTGCGGGGTTGATAATGATCGTATCATTCACAATTAACTGATTTAATGCCTTTATCTCCTCCAAAGTTAGATTTTATTTCCCCTGTGGCTGCTTTTTATACTTCAGGGTTTCTAAGTCAGCTGTGAAGGCATCATAAAATAGATCAACTTTAATGCCTGGATTTAAGACAGTACAAAACTTTTACATTCTGTACTATCTTAAATACGTGTGGGCATTGGTTGAGATTCCCAATTGGTCCATTACTTGTGTCGAAGGGACTTCAACATTAAGTCATAGCATACCTTTACGTCATGTATTTGCTCAATAAGAAGTCCAGCGTCAGAATGTGAAGCCGATTCTTCTGTTTTTTCTTTAAACAATATTTGGCAAAATGTTTAGCTAATTTGATCCTTCTTATAAACTTGTAAGTGTCAATTTTGGTCTCAAACTTTGTTGAAGTGATACTCCGGGCAAAAAGATAGATATTTATACAGGTTCTCTTCCTCTGTTAATGTGTGGTCAGATAGATTAATCTGTGGTCTGATAGATTAATCACCAAGTCCTCCTCAATGTTTTTACTATCATTAATTTCTTTTGTCCGCTGCACAGAGGGTAACTTCTTTTTCCCACTTCCTCTTCTGATCTTTCTGTGTTTTGTTGTGGAGTTTTTGATCCTTAGCTGAATTTCGTTTTTGCTGGCTTTAGGACTCTGGGCACTTTGCCACTGCTGACCAGTACCATTGCTAAAGTGCAAGTGTTGTCTGTCTAACTTGTATTGGTGATTGGTTTATCCATGATAGGCATATTCGATTTACTTCTGTGAATATAATATATATATATTCACTGAAATAAATCAAATATGCCTGTCATGGATAAACCAATCCATTATAATATATAAATTCACTGAAGTAAATCAAACATGCCTATCATGGATAAACCAATCACCAACACAAGTTGGAAAGAGAGCACTTGCACTTTAGCACTGGTCCGCAGTGGCAAAGTGCCCAGAGTCCTAAAGCCAGCAAAAACGAAATTCACTGAAATAAATCAAATATGCCTATTATGGAAAAACCAATCACCAATACAAGTACAGACATATATACATTTGTGTGTGTTTGTGTTAGGCAGCCCTAGGGAATATCTATATATTTTAAATACCAAACAATCACTTTGAGAAAGAGTTCTGTGAAGCAGAAACACGTCAGCACTGAGCACAAATAATGGGTGGAACCACCTACATTGGTGTGCTGCATTTCTTGTTCATCTGGATTTGACTGGGACTACTGTGGTGTGTTCTTATTTACAAACCATAGAACATATGCAAAAAAATACAAGTATCTAAATATATACACTTAATCAAATTATAAATGGTTACATACACAACTACCTGCTGTACATTAGTGTTTGAGTATGGGGGTTATGCAGGGAAGAGCTAACTCTTGAGTAGTCTTTTGAAGATAAGATAGTTATCAGAGGATCCTATCCTTGGGGTAATGAATTGCATAGTTTGGCTTCTTGAAGAGAGAAAGACGTACCACTTATGTTTTTTTTCTTGAATGATGGGTTTTGAGGTGAGGTGCCAAAATGGAACAGAAGTTCCTTTGTTGAATGTCTGGTGATTTTATCCCTAATGAAAAACGGTACTGTTCCATGTGTTGCTTTGTGGATGATACAAAGTAGCTTGTAAGTGGATCTTCTGGCAACCAATAATCAGTGTAGGGCTCTCAAGGCAGGTGAGATTGGGTTTGTGATTTTACATGTACGAGTAGTCTGGCAGCAAAGATCTGAATTCACTGTAGTCTTTTAATGGTTGATAAAGATGACCCTTGGTAGAGGCCATTGACGTAATCAAGTTTAGACAGTAGCCTGAACCTTGTGTGGAAATTCCTTGTGAGGGAAGATGTGTTGCAGTGTTTTCATTGTAAAGAAGCTTGATCTTTCTAATTTGTCCACTTGGGCATTCATTGATAATGTGGAGTCCATAATAATTCCAAGATTTCTTACTTCTTTAGATACCTTCAGAGGTGGTCCCAGATCATAAGGCCAGGCACAGTGGGTCATCATTTTCCCAGACACCACGGGTGAGTTTTTCCATTTTTGTAGCATTCAGTTTGAGATGGCTCCATATCATCCACTGATCAACAACTCTGAGGTAACAAAAGAGTTTTGAGTTTCCAATATCCTTGGGGCTTTACATTTTAAGAAGTGTTTGTGTGTCATCTTGATGGTTTTAGCATGTGAGCTGAAATTCATTGATCATTGCCGATAATGATTTCATGTAGATGTTGAAAAGCATGGGTGAGATGTCTTGAGGGACCCTGGATTTTGTGAAGTAGGGTTTGGATGAGAAAGGGGAAGAATGGATGACATTTGTTCTGTTTTGACGGTAGGATGTGATCCAGTCAAGAGCAGTACCTCTTTGCTGGCTTCTTAGAGTATTGGAGTGTCTTGGTAAACTGTGTCGAAGGCAGCTGAGAGGTCCAAGAGAAGTAGTGCAGTAACCCTGTTCCACTGACTGTGTTTTTAAGGTTGTCACAGATGGCAATGAGGGCAGACTCTGTGCATCTTCCTGGGTGGAATCCTGTTTGAAAGTCGGAAAGTATGGAGTTATCTTTAGTAAATTGTGACATCTAAGCAAATGCTGCTCTTTCTTTCACTTCTCCAAGGAAAGGTCCATTTGTAATTGGTCTGTTGTATTTGGGGTCATGCAGGTCCAGGTTTGCTTTCTTTAATAATGGGCATATGTATGCCTTTTTTAGGTCTTCTGGGAAGATTCCTGTAGTTAAATAATTATTGATGATTCTTTTTACAGGTGGGGTAGCAGAGATAGTTAAAAGAATGTTTTTGAAGATTTGTGGTGGACAAGGGTCAAAAGGGCAGCCGGCTGGCCTCCTTGCTTGGATATGATCCATAAATTTACTTTCTGATAATTGTTTGAAGGAATACAGAGGCTGGGTTAGCCTACTCTTGGAGGAGATTTTTGGAAATGGGTTAGTGCTGGTGGGTTTCCTTTGTTTTAAATAGGAGCACAACGTATCTGCTTTGGTTGTGTAATGATTTGACAGTTTGTCAGTTATTTCTTAAGTAATATATTGAGTTATCTCTGTGCATTTAGGTTTATGAAATTCTTTGACAATTTTATACAATTCTTTATTTGTACATTTAGCATTTTGAATTCTGTTTTAATAGTACCTTTTATTAGCTTTTTTGAATGTTGACTTGTGAATTCTGTTAAGTTTGTGTAGATGAAGTTTGTCTTGATTGCTGCTTGTTTTGAGCTAGGTGCATTGCAGCTTTGTAATGTGTTGTTTTATTTATTTTAGCTATGTGTTTCTTCAAGGTGCTTATTTTCTTTTGTCCTAATTTTCTGTTCTTAGTGGTGTTAGGATATCAAAAGCTTCCTGCAGCCACTCATAACATTTTTTCACTGATTTTATTATGTCTAGATCTGTGCTGGATGTTAGTTGTGTTTCTAAGTATTCAAGACTGGGTTTGTTTCACAGTCGATAGGTGAATGCATGTAAGGTGTCCTTAGGTTTGTTGATTTGAGGTGTTTTGTGTTGGTAATCTACCAAATGGTGGTTCGACCATGTGACTGGAGTCATCCTTCGAAAGGTAACTAGTTCTGGATTTACAAAAATGACATCTTGAATGTATCCGCCAACGTATATGGGTTTCTGTAAGATCTGATCTAGGTTCAGTGTGACTAGGCCAGTGGTAGTAGTTTTTGAATGGGACAAATTGGATTTGTCAAACCAAATGTTTAGGTGACCAAGAATGTGTAGGTTGAAGTGTAGTGTTATAAGGTTTGAAATTGTTTTAGGAAATGTGTCTGGGAATGTCGCATTACCTGGTGGTGTTCTGTAAAGGAAGAAGAAGTTACAGGAAGAAGTTGGTGTAGGGTTGCATCTGGTGGTGAGGGTCTCGCAAACTTGTAGGTAATAGTTGTCAGCTTTGGTGATATTTATTGTTTGCTTGAATATACCAACTACTCCATCTCCTCTTTTGCCTCTACAATATTGTGTGGCAGTTTGATAGCCTGGAGCAGTGGTTCCCAACCTTTTGACATCTGTGGAACCCCACTTTATCAGTACTGGAACCCGGGGACCCCCGCTGAACCATTATTGGAATCCAGGGACCCCCCTAATGAGTCATTACTGAAAACTGGGTACCTAATTTGTTAATAATATTAAATTCTCTAAACAGTTGCAGACCCCCTGAGGAGGCTCCCCGGACCACAGATTGGGAACCACTGGCCTGGAGGAACAGCTTCATTCAACACTGGAGCCATGTCATCTCCCAACCATGTTTCCATATTGACCAGTAAGTCAAGTTGGTTATCAGTGAGTAGGTCATAGATGTGGTACTTGTTTTTAGAGAGTGAGCCAACATTCATTGGTAGGCAGTTTAGAGATTATGGGGGTGATTCTCACCCTGGCGGGCGGCGGAGGCCGCCCGCCAGAGTTCCCCACTCCAAAATACCGCTCCGCGGTCGAAAGACCGCTGAGGGTATTTTGGGTTTTGCACTGGGCTGGCGGGCGACCGCCAAAAGGCCGCCCGCCAGCCCAGTGCAAAACACCTTCCCACGAGGACGCCGGCTCAGAATTGAGCCGGCGGAGTGGGAAGGTGCGACGGGTGCAGTGGCACCCGTCGCGTATTTCAGTGTCTGCAAAGCAGACACTGAAATACAAAGTGGGGCCCTCTTATGGGGGCCCCTGCAGTGCCCATGCCATTGGCATGGGCACTGCAGGGGCCCCCAGGGGCCCCACGACAACCCATACCGCCATCCTGTTCCTGGCGGGCGAACCGCCAGGAACAGGATGGCGGTATGGGCTCAGAATGACCCCCTATGTTTTGGTGGTGGTGTGACTGTTTTATAGAAGAGTGATCAGTTTTCTTAGAACTTGTAGCAGGTGTGTCATTAGTACTTGTATTACTTGAATGAGTATATCAACAGTGTTGTTTTTTTATATCATATTCCTGATCCAGTATGCTTAGAAAGCATAGTGTTGGGTCTGCGCGAGTAGGTGGTGGAGATGGTGGTTGAGAGAAAATGTGTGAACTGTGTTGTTTTTGTAGCGTAGCCTTGTTGTGTAATAGACATGGAGATGCAAACTTGTAAAGAGTGGCATGTGGATTATTTTGTTAGTGTCTGTTTAGGGTGTAATCTGTGGGTTCAAAGCCAAAATGAATAACATGGAGCTTGGCACTAACAATACCTGCTTTAACTCAACTCACCTCACCATAACAAATGTTTAATGTGATGTTCAAATGTTTCCTATTTTCTCTGTTTTGAGGCAGTTACTGTAAACTACAGTATAACAAAGGACTAAGAGACTTGCCCACCTTTACAGGGGAGGTCAATTTATATCACCCGACTCCTCAGACAAGTTGATTAAAGTCAGGGGCAAGAACATTTGATGTCTATTCTGTCTGATGGAAAACTAGGCATTAAATCACAGAAAACGGACAGAGATGTGGAACTTTAGTGCACTCCGGCAATCAGGATGCTTTTATTTTGCACTTGCCATGCTGCTCCTTTGTGTTAGGAGGTTCGTTGCCCACTAACGAGCCTTTATTGCCTTTTTCTTAGCCCAACTCGCTGGTCCTTTAATTAATCCCATTAGGGGACTAATTTTCTTCCACTGTGGAACATTAATGAAGCAGGACTTGCCGGTTTAGAGTTATTTACACTACTGACCAGCCTAAGTGTGTTTACGAGGTGACTGGGAGGGAACCACTGGAAGCCAGAAAATGTTATCAACAAAACTCTTTTGCAAGCACATTTTGGGGGTTATTCTAACTTTGGAGGAGTGTTAATCCATCCCAAAAGTGACGGTAAAGTGACGGATATACCACCAGCCGTATTACGAGTTCCATAGGATATAATGGACTCGTAATACGGCTGGTGGTAAATCCGTCACTTTTCCGTCACTTTTGGGACGGATTAACACCTCCTCCAAAGTTAGAATAACCCCCTTTGTCTTCTTTAGCAAGCTGATAATATCAATGTACAAAAGGAGGGCCATAACCAGCAGGACGTGGGGCCTGTAATGAAACTGACTTTGTATCATGTTAATACTCAGTTCGGACATCAGAGTAGAAATATACTGTAAATGCATGTCAACATATCACCTTAAAATGTTGCTTTTTGCTGCTCGATTCTGATTATATAGCTGTTTAAACCGGTCTAAGCTTCCATTTGTCAATCTTTCCGTGAAAAAAAGATTGTGCAGAAAGGAGGTGATGGGTTCCGTAAGATTTGACATTTTTGTCTATCAGAGATCAAAGTTGGCCAACCTCAGCCCTCTGGGGAGTGATGTGGACAACCCTGCACTCGAGCACCCAGTGTCACATAGGGGGTGATTCTAAGCTTGGCGGGTGGCGGTAGCCGCCCGCCAAGCGGGAACCGCCAGAAGACCGTACCGCGGTCAAAAGACCGCGGCGGTCATTCTGGGTTTCCCACTGGGCTGGCGGGCGACCGCCGAAAGTCCGCCCGCCAGCCCAGCGGGAAACACCCTTCCCACGAGGACGCCGGCTCAGAATGGAGCCGGTGGAGTGGGAAGGTGCGACGGGTGCAGTTGCACCCGTCGCGAATTTCAGTGTCTGCAAAGCAGACACTGAAATTCTTTGTGGGGCCCTCTTACGGGGGCCCCTGCAGTGCCCATGCCATTGGCATGGGCACTGCGTGGGCCCCCAGGGGCCCCACGGCACCCCATCCCGCCATCCTGTTCCTGGCGGGCGAACCGCCAGGAACAGGATGGCGGTATGCGGTGTCAGAATCCCCATGGCGGCGCAGCAAGCTGCGCCGCCATGGCGGATTCCCATGGGCAGCGGAAAGTCGGCGGTACACCGCCGGCTTTCCGCTTCTGGCCGCGGCTGTACCGCCGCGGTCAGAATGCCCGGCGGTGCACAGCCAGCCTGTTGGCGGTGCTACCGCCAACCTCCGCCCTGGCGGTATTTACCGCCAGGGTCAGAATGACCCCCATAGTGTTCACAAACGTGAAAAGTCCAGTCTTTGGCTATCACAATTAGCTACAGCTTTCGTTTCTAGCAGGCCATTTGATTAGATGCATGGACATTGACAGGTGATAGTGTGTTGGTCTCAAAGTTAGTATTTGCCAAAACTATATTGAAACACAGCTGATCCTGTGTTACAAAAAGCTAGGTACCTCTCCATGGTGCCAACAGTTGTACCTAGAAATATTTTTGTTCCTGCACTTTGGTCTGTGTATCTCCCAAAGCTATCAGTCCTGTGCTTTTTGTTTAAGGCTCTACTCCATGGCAAGACAGCAGTGACTCATGAACATTACCCAGATTAAAGGAAATAAATTATAATATCAGAGCTGGAAATGCAACTCAGAGACCCAAGCCTCCAGTTATATCAATCATCTCCAACTACTCTAAGCTAGGCAGGCATGACAATGTGTAAAACATTGCTATTATAAAGAACAGAAGGCTTTAAACAGCCCAGCTAGCAGGGGTGTCCATCAAAGGCCCAGAACAGTCACATTCATACCCAGTTTTCATGATCATCACATAAAATAAACGTACATGCGACTAAGCTCATTGTGTCTCATTTGCATAGTCAGTGGTTAGCCTGAATATCATGTTTCCTGAGCTGTCATTATGAACATTCCTGCCACAACTCTCTATGAACCACTATCCTTCTGCAAGCTCCTTAGATGGCAGTTTCCTTATCATATGTTTGCAGAATGGCCCCTGCTTAGGTTGGCAAATGTGTGGCTTCTTTCGTGCCTTTTTGGTCATCTCTTGATTTCTTGTCAGGATTCTGCCACTCCTCTAGTTATCCCCAAGTTAGGAGCATGTTATACAGCTCTTTCAGAGTCAGACAATCACTACCTTTTAGGCTCTGCATGGTGCACTCATGTTGCTATTTCTCAATCTGAATGATCTACAACTCTTTCTGTTTAAAATCTCTTCAGGAACTGGCAATGGCAGACTGTAATGCATTGAGTAGACAGGGTAAGATGTTCCCCACAACACTAATCACCTTGAAAAAGAGATGGGCAGCGGTATTTATGAGGCAGCTTTTTTTATCTACATGCTATATGGGAGGGAGGAATGTCATCACATGGGAACAGTGTGTACGTCTCAACACAGTGTGACTTTGCAAAGTGAAGTGGGTGTATCTCTTGTGCTGTGAGTCTCCCTCTGTACCTACAGGGATTCGTTTTTTGTCTACCGGAGAACTTTATGCGCTTATGCAGGCAGGTGTTTGTTCGTCTGTGCATGGAGTGCGTATAGGTATGGTGTGAATGCACAGTGAATCTACATTGTGTGTATCTGTGCAGGAGGAGATGTGTATCTGTGCAGGAACTATTGTGGATGTGTCTGTAGAAGGGCTGTGTGTGTGTGTCTGTACTGGAGCTTTATGCAGTGTGTGCCCCTATGACAGAGCAGAGAAATGTGTTTGTCTGTGCAGTGGGTTGTGTTTTTGCGCAGTTGGTAAGACAATAACAGAAGACTCAGTTAAGAAGAAAGAAGGAATGAAGAAGTTTGAAATCTGAGCTAGGAAGACATCAGAAAGAAGACCATTTCTGCATACAGTTGGACAGACTACTGGTGAAGGGGGAAACTAAAGTCAGTGCAGGAAACAAAAATAATTGTAGACATAAAAGGCCTATTTGCAGATTCAAAATCAAAGCAGTCTGTTTTATGAAGACCATCCATCAGGTAAGTGAAGTTGCTGCATTGTAGATCAAATTGGTTTCAATGCTCCCAATACACCTTCTTTAAAAAAAATACTCTGGTCCTGCTTCTCCAGTTGTTGCATGGTATGTAGACAGGCACAGGGTGATAAATAAAAAGAATCTGATGACTGCCTTTATCAGGTAGCGAATGACTTGGGTGAAGAAAAATAAATGTTTGGAGTCATAGTTGTTTCCCATGCCAAATTCACATGTGCTTCAGTTAACACACTGCTCAGAACGATCATCGTGTCAAATTAGTTTCATATTTGGTCCTGTTCAAAGACACATTACCATGCCAAATATTTCTATGCCCTAAAAAACTGATGTTTATGTGTGCATGTGTACCACTATATTACACCGCTGGTAACCACACTCCTCATCATTTTGGCCAATTTATAAATTTCAGCACATGTGAATATGACATGCCAGTGTATTTTTGAACAAGGGGAAGCATGAAAATAAAGCACTACATGATGGTCATTGGAAACTAAGGCAAGCATGGTAATTTAAAATATCTGGGTAGAGCTCCTGGTGTGAAATTGAAGCAGTGTCTCTGACAGGATGATACGCTGAGGCTTGAATAATGTGCAACATCTTGATACCAGCGTATGTCCTCCACTATACGAGCAATGCTGCAGGTATCTGACGACAAACAGCGCATCTCCAGCTGGACCGACTTTCTGATCTTTTCAGTCTTCAATGCAAAATGGACGGAAATGCAGAAAGGATTAAACTTTCTTTGTGGATGTCCAAATAGCACTACCAGAAGCCAATTGTTCAAGACCATTTCAAGCAGTCTTCCAGTAGGTTCTGTTTGAATAAGTGTAATACCACTTTTCTCAGTACTAAAAATTAGTTTTGCTTAAAGCATTTTTGCAAAGCATTGCTATAGATGGCCAGTTTTAAAAAATAAAAAGGTATTATTTTTCCCTGTCAGTCAATATAACAGAAGTAGGGACAAGGGGAACCTTTTATAGGACATGTAGATGTACGTTACATTTTGTCCTTTGGACCAGTAGATTAATTTAAAAATTCCACATCCTTTCACTAGTAAAGCATGAAGGCCTCTTGTGCTGTGTGAAAGGAGCTTAAGAAATGCTCTTACAATAAATTATCAAGCTGAGCACAGAGTACAAAGATCCCATTGTACCTAGTTCTTACAGGATCAAATTCTGCTAAGGGAGCTCTGTGGATTGAGCTCACGCTTGGGACCGGTGTGAACCCTGCAGGCCACGTTTTCTTTTTTGCATCAATTATGTCTTACACATGGTATTTGGCCTACAGTACAATTAAACCATCCAGTAAATACCATTCTATTGCACAGAGTATAAGCAACTTTTCAGTCAGTTAGTCGAAACAGGTATGCGGCTATGGTATGTGAGTAGGAGTTTCTTCCGGTTTGACTGGGGGGCTGGGAGAGGAGTTGGTAGGGGCTATTCAACATTCTAATTTTCTGTCCCAGGATGTAGAATATACATAACAATTGATTTCTAAGCACCTTAAAGAGTTTGGAGAAATCAAAGACATGGTATGTGAGGTCTTACGTTTTCAGGTAGGTAATCAGAAAATATGGGACAGGAACTAATGTATTGTGCTGATTATTACCCAACACCATGATCCTTAGATTTCTGGATGCTCAGAATCTAATGAACAATGTACTCTTTTTGCCTGTACTTCACTGCGAGGATAAACAGCTGGCAGTGAAAGACAGAAAAAAAAACAATAATGAACCAACACCCTGGTAGAAAACTCCCAGGTTTTGGGGGGTAATTAACTTTTTGTTTTTCAAAAACAAAGTCCCACATTGGTAGTTTGTTTTTGAAATGCAAATACATGTAAACGTTGAGTGGATGGCCATCAAAACTAATGGCAGGTGTCTACAAGACCTTTCTGGTCACGTCTAAATTTAAGGGCTGGTAGTCCATCAAGATGACAGAAGTAATGTCCTCAGCCACCCTGATAGAGGGAGTGCCATTTGCCAAACTTAAAATCAGACCCTTAGTTTCCATTCTGGGTATAATGTATTATTTTGAGTTGGCATGTGAGGTACCAACACCATGTATGCATGAAGTTTGTCTAGTCTGTCTTGTATTTGGTACAATTCTTGTTTACAAGGGTCTATCTGATGGGATTCTGTGAGCCATTCTGACAGGGTGGGAAGTGTCTGCACTCTCAATGGTGTAGGATACAAAGTTTTGCCTTGATTAGTATTGTAGGTAGTTCTGTGTGTTCATAGTTTGTTAGGCCTGTCTAGCCACTCATGTCTTGAAGTATGCCTAAATGTGTCAATACTTGTATAGGGGAGGGTAGGTTGTCTATAATTTCTTCTCATAGTTTGGTCCAGTATCGACCGGGCCTGATTTAGAGTTTGGTGGATGGGTTACACTGTCACAAACGTGAAGGATATCCTGTCTGTTGCATTACGATGTCCATAAGTTATAATGGATTCGTAATAATGCAGACGGAATATCTGTCACGCTTGTGATGGAGTAACCCCATCCGCCAAACTCTTAATCAGGCCCTCAGGCTTGGGCAATGTCACAAACATGGAATATGTTACACCTAGGGCATTAACAACATTGAGAGCGATACTCAAACTTATGAATATAGCTACTGCACCCCCAATCATGTTAAAGGAATCGTTGGGCCCCCCTGAATGAAAAAATATTTTCTTAAAATTAATCTAGAGCTCTGTACATATTTAACAAGTCACACATTGAAGTTATGTTCAAATACATGATTTTCAACATTCTTTTTGGCAGCCAGTTGCATCTGAAATATCCACAGTGTGATCCTTTACAAGAAATAGGGGTAGATATTTGGAGGGTTATTGGGAGCCTAACTTCCCCCACCCACACATTGACATCTACTCCCAGCAAAAGATGTTTACAGATGACCCATTACTCTGTTTTCTTTCACTAAAAACACAGCACTGTTATCAGCATGATGTTTGTTTCTGTTACTCAGAGCATAAAAAATGTAATTGTTTCCCCTGATCTGATCCTGTCCTCCTATGAGATCAATTGGGCCACTCAGAGGGGCTCATCCCTCAGTTTGAAAGCCGCTGAGATAGAGTGAGGTACCAGGTGTGCTCAATGTCGTCTAAAGGGAGTCCTTTACCAATTACGGAGTATTTTAAACTATCCAAATCTATTTTGCCTCCCATAGATATCTGACGTGATTTTCTCCTAGTTCTGTCAGATCGTCATACTGGTAGTCCTTCGGCATTGTCATTTTCCAGTGTTGTCTGGATCTCGTGGTATTGTATAGACGAGACATGACACAATGTTGTCTTCTCAATGTCTGAATGTATTGCAGGTCAGGTGAGGCAGCTAATTCCACCATCTTTCCTCAGAACCTGCTATCTATACAGTGTGTTAGCTGCAAGTATTACCAGCAAGATATTTCCTTATTAAAAACTTAGTATGTATGTTTTTAAATGTTTTATGTTTGTTATCAGAGATGACATGATCTGCGAGTGTGATCCTTTCATTGCCTCCAATAAACACTTGAGCCTTAAATGCAAATGCATATGTATTATGCCATGAAGTTGCAAATTTATGCCTCTAGTGATCAAACCCTAATTATTTGTGTGCTCATTTCCATATGTAGTGTGTGGCTGGTAGTTGTAGCTTGAGGCTAATTATTCATGTTGGGAGGAGCGAAGCCTTTATTGCAGTCAAACACAGATCTTTCAAAAGTGATTCATAATGCAGGGTGTCATGCGTGAGGAGCTAATTTAACAACTAGGATGGTTTTGGTGCTAAGTGGTAAGTACACATGTGGGTAATTCACATTCCTATTGATAGGGTGAATAAAGACTGCGTGGTTTCATTTATTCTAGGAGGCATACCGAACCACATGAAGCATTTGATATCTTTGTCAATCCGAGGCAGAGTTGAGGACCTTATCTGCAGGGAGTTGTTCCTAAGGCTAGGGGTATTAGGGTAAACTCATTATTTTCACCACCTTAATTCTAACTTGCTTTGGGAGACCTAATCTGGCCAAGCCAGCTACCTCGTTTTGAGTTTTGGAAATAAAGAGGCCTGGTTTGTCCTCGAAATCCGCTAGATACCTTTGTTCAATTGATTTCCAAATATTTTAGGACAGGGACACTATGGGCAAATTTATGAAAAGTGGTGCATCATGTCATGGTGCGCCACTTTTCTTGCACTCATAACGCCCCTAACGCCACCATGTGTGTGCCATATTTATGATACTGAGCACCATGGCGCACGTTAGGGAACTAGATTCATAAATTTTGACGCAAGTTTGGTGCTTTGCAGGATTAGTGCCAAAAATATTGATACTAATCCTACAAAGTGACAGGAGGCTCATTGAAAAAAATGGGAGCCTTATTTTAATGACTGCCTTAAGAAGGCATTAAAAATGATGCTAGAAATGGAGCAATGGAATCTCATAGATTCCACTGCTCCATTTGTTTGGGCCTCCTAATGCCGGAACTCGCCCCTTGCATACATTATGCCTGGCACGAGCATAATGTGGCACAGGGGTTTACAAAGTGGAGCAATTTGTGAATTACTCCATCATGTAAATATTGTGTGGCGTTTTTGAAACCTTAACTCCACATTAGCATAAAAAAATGACGCTAATGTGTCACAAGGTGGTGCTAAGGCCTTCATAAATCTGGACCTTTGTATATCATACTGTCCTAAACTATCTGTAGTGGCAATGTCAGACTTTGGCAGGGCTTTGCATTTTCTCCAGTTGGTTTTACTGCTTAGAAGGCTTAAAAGTATATGGTTGTGGACATTAAGGCCCACTTACATTCATTACATAAAGTGCCACTTTTCTTGCACCCCCTAATGCCACCATGTGTGTGCCGTATTATTGATATGGCTCACATGGGGCACGTTAGAATCAATAGCATCATAATTTCTGACACAACTGTGGTACTTTGCAGGACTAGCTCCAAAACTGTTGGCGCTAATCCCACAAAGTACACAGAGGCCCATTATAAACAGTGGTGTGCCTCAATTTAACGCCTGCACTGAGCAGGCGTTGAAAATGCAGAGAAATGGTGCAGTGGAGCCTCAGATTCCACTGTGCAATTTTTCTTGGCCCCCAAACGGAGGAACGCCTCTATTGCATACACTATGCCTGGCGCAGGCATAATGTGCTGCAAGGGTTTACAAAGTGGTGCAATGCGTGCATTGCACCACTTTGTAAATTTGTTGCAGTGTTTTTGCCAACCTAACACCACATTAGCGTCAAAAAAATGATGCTAATGTGGCACTAGCTGGCGTTAGGCCCTTATTAAATTTGGGCTTAAGAGTCTGATTTCACTTTGACAGATGGAATACTCGGTCACAAATGTGACAGACACCCCTTCTGTGGTATTACAAGCATCATAAGACATAATATGATACTGCAGATGTGATATCTGTCCCACTTGTGATGGAATATCCCATACAACAAACTCTAACTCTGTCCTTAATTTCTGGAATAATACTGATCGTCATAAATATATCATCCACATGCAAGAATGATCTCACATGGGGCCCTGGGTGTCTTTTTCCTGTCTAAGCGGGTGGCTGTGGTAAAGCTGCTGACAGAGCTTCTATGGCCCACAGAAAGAGAAGTGGGGAAGGGGGAAGAGCCAGCTTGTTCCCGTGAGATGCTAAATGTATCTGTCATGAGGTTACTACATTTAACCTGTGCTCATGTGGTGGTATATAGCAACATGGCCCTAGAGATAAAAACCTTGCCACAAGCTTGGCTGCTCCATAGCCATCAAGATATTGCTTCATTCACACAGTTACACTTCTTTTCATAATTTAGGGACACGCAAAGGCCTCCCGAGGACTGTCTGTTTTATAGATTAAATCAAAATAGCTTTCTCAGGATTACATGACGAGCGGCCTGGTACAAACCCCATTTGTGTCTCTTGTGCGAGCGTGTGACCGCACTTCGTAACTGCACCACAAGAATCGCTGCTAGAGTTTTAACATCGCCGTGGGTCGTTGCTTGCTTTCCATAATAAGGTTACGATGGCCAGGCCTTGTTGGAAACCGGCTCAGGCTCCCGTTAGTTTCGGCCGCGACGAAAACGTTGTGCAGCACTGGATCTCTGAAGTATGCGATTGCATTGTAATACTTGTTGGGGAAACTGTCTTCACCCGTGTATTTACAGGTCGGGAAGTCGCTACACATTGTGAGATCTCCTCTTTGGCGATCTCTCCTTCCAATAGCGCTCTTCTTTATCTGATAGTGGGGGTCATCGCAGGTCTTTTAGGGCGTTTTCTGCTTGCGTGCTTTCCTTGTGTTCTGAATGATGCGGGGCCTCTAGTACCAAACAAAGGCATTTATGATTTCCGTCAGGTGTGTCAGCATGGAGTCAGCACTGTTGTGCACTGCAACTATAGCATGCTGTGATTCTCTTTGTTGCATCTAATACACCAGTGATCTGTTTTTCCCCCTTTCATATCACCTACAATTTAGTTCCACTAAAGCAGAGCCCGACTGTGTAGTAAGAAAAGGATCAAAGAGTTATTCTTCCTCTAGGCAGCCGAGGAGTGCATTAGTGGGCTTTGCGCTATACTGTGCAGTGAGATTTCGAATGGCGGAATCCAGTCGCGCTGGTTTTGTGAAGTACACTTTGATTACACCTTCATATAATTGCATAGAAAAACTTCCTTGTCTAATTTATATGTGTCGATGTGCGACCTAAGTGTATCTTTTCTTCTTGTTGTTTACATCTGTTTGTTCGTATTTCCATAGCGATGAGGGCATCGATACGTGAGCTAGTTCTAATGTCAGGTGTATTGCAGCATGGTTCGACATGGTTCCCTCTAGGATGTCACGGCACCACACCAGTAAAGAGTGGGATGTGGAAGTGGTCTGACTATACGTGGAGACGTTCATGTGCAGTGCCGGTCAGTGGGGTGTTTTAACTTCCAAATATCCATCAGTCTGACGACTGTGAGTAGCTCACGTAAAAATAGCTCAGTCGTTGTCACAACCTTCTACAAGGTTCCTTTTGTGACTCTGGACTAGGTTCCAGTCCCCATCCAGAAAAAAGGTACTTGACCCAAACTCTGCGAGGAGTTGGGGAAGTTTGGAGAAGTCTCTTTTGTCAAGGTGGAGACATAAATTGAGCCAATGATCATTTGTGTGTTGGAGATTTTTACTTTTGGAAATATGAACTGGTCTTCCGTGTACGTCACTTGGCGCAGGACTTTGTGTGGTGGTGATTTTCTTATTAGTCTCATGATTTCACACTCCCCAGGATGTTCAGGGAGTCATAGGAGAATTAACAGACTATTACCAATCACCGTCCTCATCCAGTGGCGCTTGAGCTTGGATGATTTGGTCTCCTTAAGTGTGTCACCCAAATATGTGCTATCTCAATATATTTGTATGCAGATATTACTGAACCTTTTTGCATTTAGTGTAGCGAGCCCTGACACTGATGTTTAGGGATGTCATAGTAAGTGGCTTTAAGGTTCATTGGTTAGCTGTCATTTCAGCAGCAAAGAAGCATCATAGTATAATGTATTCCTTGACCTGAAAGAGGGAATCATGCGTTTATATAGAGTTAAAGAAAATAGATAAGGAATGAAATAGGGTGGAGAGATGAGTGAAAGTGAGCACCAATGGTCCTCTCTGGAACCCATGAGATAGATCAATACAAGTTGGAGTAGTAAAACAGGCGACTCTGCTCTCCAATCTGATAACCTTTACCTGCAGGCTATAGCCCTATAGCTAGCAGGGGATGGAAGGATCTTGGGGCCAGATGTAGCAAAGGTTTTTACCCATTCTGTGTCTATGGGAAAAAGTGTTTGTACATATGGCCCTTGGTTCCGTGTCGGTATGAAGAGTGGCTGGGAATATGGCTAGAGTTTGTTCTTATATATGAACTGTGGGATTTAGCACCAAAAGAGTGTTATATGTATACAGCGAATGGGATGCATCTTCAAGGGTCTTTATCAAATGAGTGATGAGAAGAAGAAGAGATAAGGGGGAAAGGTCGTACCTCTATTTAAGTTCATTGGGAGTTGCAAGATTTCTTGAATTTTTCATTAAGATTCATTGTGAGTTGCGAGATTCTTGAATTTTCAATATTGGGGATTCAGTTAGTTGGAAGGGCACATTTAGTAAATATAGATCATTACATCAACTTTTTCTATATCAGGATGTAAGTGTGTTTTTATCTAGGGTCCATTTGTCTAATAATTATATGAGCTTAGCATCAGATAGCAAACATTAAACACTTCATACCTATAGACCAACTTACCATACCATTTTGGATATCATAGGCTGCATTGCACAACAATTCTACCATCAAACAGTCTCTTACAGTCCAATCGGGCATTTGTACGCATTTGCCAAAATGCGGTCTGGAAATGAAATACATGATGTCTTGCATTCTTTTTTTTTTATAAATCAAGGCTTGGTTAAGGGATTCAGGGGCATTTAGAAGGAGGGGCTTCCGTAGGGGTCTTAACTTGTGAAATTCCTTTTAACAGTAATCTGGATTTGTTCCTGTTTTTTTCAATACTTCTACAATTTGGTACAGGCCTTGCCTGATTGTTAGGTTTCATTTTCATTGGTGTCCCCAGCATCCTTGTGTGTATTTTTGAGTAATGCCCATGGCATGTTTGCTTTATTCAAAGTTGATTATGTGTGAAGTGCTTGGGGTCCTAGAAAGGTTGGACTAGTGGTATCCAGTAATTTTTTGTTGCCTTCCAGATTAGTGTATTCTGATGACTTCCTATGTAGTAATTGCCATCATGGCAAGTTCTGGGAGGTCATATCTGAAATCCAATTGCCTAAGTCTTGGGCTTAGGACAAATAAGTGTCTTCTAAGAGTGTTCTCTCTAAGGAGTTTTCCACAGAGACATGGACCAGGAGTTTATCTAGCATGAATGGTCAGTTTCTTTCATTGCTACCTATAGTATGGCTCTTGATCACTGATGTCACGAAAAGCAGACGATTATTGGTCACGGTGTCTTTGTATTGAGTGCATTCGATTGCCACATTCTGAGCACACATTAGAATTCTAATGGTTCCACAAAGTAGTTTCCTTCGAGTCTGTGTGATAATATTTTTCAGTAATCAAAAAAAGTTTCCCTTTTTGCTTTTTCCAGTATACTATACAACCTGATGTTGTCTTGGCGGGACTTTCTTCCATGTCGACACAAGCACTTCATTGTCTACATTTCATGTACCCCGAGTCCAGGATTCCAAATTTTGCTTTACTTAATTCCGCCAATGGCCAGGGAAGTCTCCTTCCATTTACCCTTCCTCTGTACTCCCTTAGCCATCTAGCCACCATCAAGTTCTGCCTCCGCAGATTACAGTATCTAATTACAGTAAGGTAATAAAGGAGGTTAAGACATGTGTTTTTGGGACACGGATGTAAGTAATTAACACTTCTCCCGTTCATGGTTCCCAATGCCATTGATATCGCCCCGGGGTTTAATGTGTCTACTGCAATGATTGCCATGTAAGCTACTGATCAAGGATGTGAATCCCATCTGACTCATTTAAGCCATTCATCCTTTCAAGGCAGAACAAATAGGTACATTTTCATTGAGTTACAGAAACAGCTAAATCCAGGGTTTTGAATATCTCTGAATTTCATCACCTTGGGAAATCAGGTGTCTTTAGGACAGTGTCGGCTCCTCCGCTATGGCAGAGGAGCGTCGCCCTCCCCGCCCCCCGGCCAGCAACGACTGCTTCAAATACTTTAACAATGAAAGGATAATAAACTTTATTATCCTTTCATTGTTAAAGGGGCTGGGCATTGGGGATGACGAGCACTGTGGGGAGTGCACTGCCCACTCCCCTCAGAGCTCATGTTTGTTTTGCCAGCTGTTTTGGGCCGGCCAAACACACTTTCGCAGTAGACTCTCTCCAGCACGGCACACTGCTGCCGGGCTGGAGAGAGATGGCACAGGCTCCCAGTCCGCCTGGGAGCACCCTGGCTGGGTGCTCCTAGCCAATCCTAACATTGCTTTGAGCAGTGTCAGGATGGCCGCAGGGCAGGCTAGGAGCCTGTGCCTGCAGCCTTCTGAGGAGACGGAGGAGCGGTGGCGGAGAAGGGCGTGCAGGTAAGTTTATTTATTTTAAAAAAAAGTATTATTTCCCCCTCTACCCCACCTGCTACCCCCCTCCCGCATGCCGCCCTGCCCCCACAGAACACCTGCGAGCTGCGACTGCTTTAGGACAGCGCCTCCAGGCTAGTAGTGGCTTCACCAGTGGCCGTGCTCTGCTACAATGTTCCATCTGGCACAGGTATCCCAAAATGCAGTCACTGAGATCCTGTTGACTTAGGCCTCTTAAAGAACTTTTTAGCAAGCTCAGGAAACACCAATTAGCTCTTAAAGTCCATTCGAACAAAAATACACTTGTGCATGTGGTACACTTACTTATAGGTAACTACCTCTGCACAAGGCCAAATTAGGTACCCTGTAGACGGCTTATAGTGGGGCTTTCCTGGGGCACGAGGCGTCTTCTTTCTTTTGCATTGTCTGAAGATAGTCAAAACGTCAGCATTTCTTATACAACCTTTTCCACTCTGGCTACCTACACCCCTCTCTACACTTAAATGAGGTGTATCTCCTCTCTCTTTTGTGCAGTTTAGAGCCCTTTGGAGTCCTTAATTTGCTTAAGGCCTGACCCACTCTCTTTGGAGTTCCACTCCTGTGTCGTCTTAGATAATCTGGTGCTGACCTACTCATTAGTTGTCGTCCCATGCTCTCTAGTCTTAGTAAGAGTGCTGCCCACTTGATGCTGGTGAAACCCCATTGAACAGATTTTTAGGTCCAGGATAGCAGCGCGCAAGTGCTGCTCTCACGACGTGTTGTTATCTAGTTGGGCTTTTAACCATGCCGACCTCACGCCCATCACTATCGCTCATTCATGGCTTGCCCTTCAAAAATCCTTTGTTATCATTGGTAAATGCTTTACGTTTGCCCCATCTCGGGTCTGTTTGGTTATCGCCATGGATATCTACCCTGCTACATGGCTAATTGCACTTTTGCCGATGCATTTGATTGCAAGCGATCCTCATTGTCCTTTCGTGTGTCTCCTTCACGCTGATGCTCATGGCTGCCGTGGCGATTTGAATCCACTCGCGTATGTGAAACTGTTTTACTTTTCATTTTCAATTTATGTGGCAAGAAAAGTCTGGTAAGGAGTTTGCAATGCTGATAGCTCTAACTCGAGCAAATGCGAGACCCATTGCATTGAGAATGCTTGTTTTCAAAATGTCATCCTTCATGACCAAAGTGAAAAGCTCATTATTTGTTGCTGCATCATTGCTTTTTACATAAGCCCTCGTAACTGTATTGCTGAGAATCCTTTGTAGTGTCCATAACCTGTTAATAGTACTGCTCTAGGGTCGATCCATACTTGGTTATCAGCGTCCCCTTCAATTGAAGGACGCATGAGTTCTGTCTTCTCCAGGCTAAGGTCTAGATTCCTACCCAATATATAAAATCTTTCCAGAATCATCATAGTTACATTTCTGCTCTAATTCAGCCACATCAAGTGTCACTTCAAAGAAAGTAAATGACCCCAGCTTCATACTTAGGTACGAAGGGGCATATTTACAAGAAAGAATTGCATCGGTCCCGATGCACCGAACTACACCATGGTTGCACCATATTTACAATATGGCGCACCATGGCAGTTGTTAGGACAGTAGCGTCAAAATATTTGATGCTATTGTGGTGCTTTGTTCCACTAGTGTAAACAAATTTGACATTAGTGCGTCAAAGCACAGGGAGGCACATTGAGTAAAATTGGTGCATTATTTTAACGCCTGCTCTGAGTAGGCGTTAAAAATGACAGAAAAATCTTTCACTATGCCATGTTTTGGGCCTCCCTGTGTCATAACGACCCCCTCCCCTTGCATACATTATGCCTGGTGCGGGCATAATGTGGAGCAAGGGTTCACAAACTGGCACAATACAAGCATTGTGCAACTTTGTAACACGGTTCAGGAGAAAGGCCTTCTTAATGCTGCCTTAGTGTAAAAATAAAAATTACGCTAGCATTGCGTCAGATGGTGCTATGGGCTTAAAATTTGCCTCTAAATATGTGAGCTTATGGGGTTGTGGCTTTCCCACTGTAGCATGGCTTGAGTCTGGAACGTTGGCGTGTGGAGGTTGTAATGAAGAGTGTGTTGGAATGTGTGGGTGGAATATTAGGATTTGGATGTGAGAAAGCTGTCGTAGAACTGTGGGAGACTTCTTATGTGTGACTTGTAATTTCTTCTCTGAATTATGTTTCTTCATTGCATTGTTATACCTGTTAATTGTGATGTATCAGAAATAAATCTTCAAAACAACAACATGACCAATGATGTTGTTTTGATGTACCTTCCACTATGGTGATGAGCGACTGATGAATTGTGGAAACAACAGTCCGTGGCGGGAAACAGCCTTTACAACGTGGCCATAGCCACGCAGACCGTAATGACATGCATGTGCGTGAATCACGCAAAAGCGTGATTAAGGCACAATGCATATGTGTGGTTCAGGCAGACAGTGGTCGGGTAAGTGGAGCTGGGGCGGATTGGCAGGTAGTTGGGGGTATTTTTAAGTACAGGGTGGGGTTGGGGGCGATGGGATTGTTTTTATTTTAAGGGGTTGGTGTTAGGACTTAGGATGGGGGAGGCTGGGGTAGTTTTTAGGGTAGGGTGGGGGTTGTGGGATGAGGGCGGGGTGAGGGGCAGCTTTGGGGGGCAGTTTTAGACCCCAGGACAGGAGGGGGGTCAGGGTACTTTAGTTTGTAGGGGTGGGAAAGGTTTTAAGTTTCAGGGCGTGGAGGGTCTGGGGCCAGGTTTTGGGGGGTTACATTTTTCAGAATGGGGGAATGTTTTAGGGCCGATGGCGGGTGGGGGTGGAGGGGTGTTTTGCTTTTTGATTGGAGGAAGGGTTTAAGCCCCTGGGTGGGTGGAGGGGTTGACGGTAGATTCTTTTTTTAAGGACCAGGGTTTTAGGGGAAAGAATATATATTTTTTCGCTGTGGGAAGGGTTTTAAGGGTTAGGGTGGGGATTGGCTTATTATTTGGTTTGCGGAGGGGAGGTTTTTTGGGGTTAGTTTTAAGCCTCAGGCTTTAGGGGTGGTCAGTGTAGGTTTTTAACTTAAGGGGGAGGGATGTATGATTGAACTATGCATGCGTTTAGCACATATACCTTTACTGGGTATGCTTTCACAACAAAATTTGTTGTAAATGTATGTGTGGTAAAGGCATGTGTGGTAAAGACGCGGTTGTGGTTCTACCATGCGTGGTTCAGTCATACAACCGTACGTGTATAAACAGCAATTCTGGAGGGTGAGAAGCAAAGAGAAAGACTCCTGGGTTATCCCTCTCGAGTTTAGCAAGTTAGGCAATTAAAGGACTGCTATGCATTTTCCGAGGACCCATTATGTTCACGCTTTGGGTGTGTAGAATAGGTGTGGTAAAGGAGTAGACAATTAGTAGAAAGTGTCCTGTGATGTGCGTTCAACCTTCTTAGCAACCATCTAAGGCGTAGAGTGCATGGTAGCAACTTGCATTCCACTGCCCTGGCAGTCATTTGGTGATGCTTGTAAATGGAAAGCATTTGATGGCTTGTCTTCCCAGCGAAGCATTCTATTTTGTATCCATTTTTTGTTCCAGTAAAGTATTGCCCAGCAAGTGTCCACATCTTTGGTTCCCCCAGAATTTCAACTCTCAAGGTATTTCATCTTTCAATGGATTATGGCAAAATTTCAGAACCTCTGTTGGTGATCTGATGAGTAAGAGAACCTGTTTAATTTGTTAAACCAGAAAGCTAACTACAAGTGGCGCAGGTGGTTTTACTTCTGAGATACACAGACACAAATGCAGTTACCAGTATTTGGAGACACACAAATGCAATTACCAGTATCTGGAGACACACAAATTCAATTACGAGTACCTGAGTATACCAAGTTTTTCGAGTAAATTGAGGTACTCCAGTGTGATGAAAATATTCATTGATGGAAGTTATCGCAGCCAAAAAAAATTGCCTAAGAGGAGAAGTTCTTAAATTCATACCTGTGATACCAAATGCAGCAAACTTAAACACATTTGACTACGCTGTGAAACATCCTTGAACAAGGTATGTTTCAAAATGAATACTATATTGGACACATTGAAGTTTTATTGAAAGGATAGGACGTTTACAAATGTATCGGAGAATATGCGACAGCACCTACGGCCTTGGCAACAAAATGAACTTGAGAAAATCAATTACGACCAGGGTTTAAGGGTTTAAGCGATCAGGTCCTTCTGGGGACTAATAATAAAAAGATACAGTAGCAGTTATGATGCAGTAGAACTTGCCAAATGTTCGGAACATTCCGAGAAGTTTATAAAGGAAATGTTTGTGACCCACAGGGATTAGAAGTTGATGTGAGTGACATTTAAAAAAAAAAAACAAGCAATAGGGGTCGGAAAGATGCAGGGGACAATACTGACAAGAAATGTCTTCCTTCCAGTGTGGTGGCACCAGCACATTAGTAACTTAAGACTGGCCCTGCAATAGTTATGTTTTGCTAAATATGTAGGAGAACGGCCATTTTCGGAGAGGGTGTAGAGGTGGGAGAATTAGTATGGTCATAGTTGAAATAGATGGGGCAGAGTCTGATTTGGACCCCAATGTAGCTTGAGAGTGGGGGCAGAAAAGAAGAGCAAACGTTCACACAGCTGCATTATTTATTTGGATGGCTGTCCTGTGGAGGTCATGGTGAATTCATGCACGTGGTTCATCTCGAATTCTGGGAGGGGAGGATACTTATAGCTACTTATGTTTGCTGATCTTGCCACATGATAGATATTTTGGGATATTTTTGGCCTGAGGTGAATTATAAAGATCGCGGGGCGCATGGGAAAGCATACATTGCAGCATACATTGCAGTCTTGGGATATGAGTATAAGGCTGGATCTGAGGTGATATGGTATTGGAGAAAACCGACCAATAACCACGAAAGAGAAAACAAATTAAAATGGAAATTTTCTTGACAGCATATAGGATAACTTTAGGAATGTTTTTTTCTCTGACAATTTCGGTAGATACAATAATTCTGAACACTGCCTCAAGGTTGTTGATGGTTCTATATCAGTCAGGCACTGAGCAAGGAAAGCGTATTGTTTTATGGGGAAAGTAGTAATGTTCCAAAGATTTCATAGAACCAATGTCTTGTCCTTGGCTCTCTTAATGATTTTTCTCAAAAATTCATGGGGATTAAGCCGATGAGTTCATTTGCGGAGTCCTATTGATTCCATATGAGTGGATTGTCACCCTCTTCCCAATATGCCCCAAATTACTGCTACTTTGTGGGAACCACAGTGTTCCCTACATTGGACCTAGCAAGTGTTGCCTTTGTTTCTGTAGAGTGCAGCATCAGTTTTTCAGAGGATCATGAAGGACCCTCTAGAGCAGTGGTCTCCAAACTTTTTAATGCCGCGCCCCCCCAGTTGAAAAATAAAAATCACTGCCCCCCCACAGCATTTCTCACAATTATTTTATAAAAGTGCCAATGTTTAAATATGCCTAGACCTATTAAGTACTGTTAACTTTAAAAAAAATTAATAACACGCTTCTGCTTAAAGCAAAGGCCTGTTATCTGTATAATGCTGCTTTCGGCCAGAGTCTGGCAACCCCTCTGGGATCACTTGAGGCCCCCCCTAGGGGGGCCCACCCCCCAGTTTGAAGAACTCTTCTCTAGAGGCTATTGAGGCAGTTGTTGCAATCCCAGACTATATATTTTTATACTCAAGGACCATGAAGCCAGCTTTTTGCAAGCTTTGCAAGAAAGGATTACATTCAACAAATGCCATTTCAGAACAGACAGCACTGAGTAGGTAGGACATATAATTTTCTAAAGTTTGAATTAGATCAAAGAACAAACATGTTGATGTGATCCTGCATGCCCTGGGACCTATGACTTAAAACAGTTGATGTAATTTTTAGGTCTATCTGAATTTTACACAAAATTTTTTGGGTTATGCATCGAAGGTGGAACCATTAAGAATGTTGATGAGTAAAAGTGTGAAAACCATCTTTTTGAAAATGGTGCTTGTTGGACCTGGCCTTTTTTGCAGGGTCATCCCCAAACCTTTTGCCTCCTTCCTCCTATTTTTTCGGACCAGTTTGTGTTGGCTTTAGGACTCTGGGTACTTTACCACTACTAACCAGTGCTAAACTGCATATGCTCACTGTATAAATTGTATTAGTGATTGGTTTATCCATGATTGGCATGTTTGATTTACTGGTGAGTCCCTAGTAAAGTGCACTAGAGATGCCCACGGCCTGTAAATCAAATACTACTAGTTAGCCTGCAGCACTGGTTGTCCCACCCACATGACTAGCCCTGTAAAATGTCTCTGACCTGCCACTGCAGTGTCTGTGTGTGAAGTCTTGTACTGCCATTTCGTACCCACTTACAAGGCCCAAACCTTCACTTTTTATACATGTAAGGCACCATTAAAGATAGGCCCTAGGAAGCACCATGGGTAGGGTGCAGTGTATGTTAAAGGTAGGACATGGGCTGATGTGTTATACAGATCCTGACAGTGAAATGATGCCAATTTTGTTTTTCACTGTTGGAAGGCCAATCTCTCTCATAGGTTTACATGGGGGCTGCCTTTAAATAAATTATAAGTGTAGTTTCCCTTTGGGAACAGATAGAGATATGAAGTCTGGGGTCTCTGAACTCACATTTTAAAAGTACATCTTTTGGTAATGTTGGTTTTTAAATTTTCAGTTTGAAAATGCCACTTTTAGAAAGTGGGCATTTTCTTGCTTAAAGCTTTCTGTGACTCAAGGGGAGCTGGGGTGTAGCCTGTATATCCTGAGGCTAGGATGGAGGGAGGAGTGGTCACTTAAACCTGAATGGGCTGTGTCTGCCCTCACACAATGCAGTCTCCAACCCCCTGGTGTGCACCTTGGGCCAAGCCTGGGCAAGGCAGGATCTTGTGAACAACAGAGACTTTCATTTGAAGTTTTCCAACTTCAAAGGCAGAAAGGGGGATAGGTAGTGGACCCAAAACCTCAGACATTTAGAACATTTCTGGATCAACAAGAAATTCTGCCAAGGAGAAGAGCTGAAGAGCTGGAGGAGGAATACTACGGATTTGCTGTGTGTGCTTTGCTTAGTTGGCTTGCAGTTGCTGCTTCTGCCTCAAGAGTAAAAAGTTTCTCCAAGGGCTTGAAGTAGAGCTTGCCTCCTGTTGGATGTCTCAGCTTCATCTGCCTACAACACTGGGAACTGTGTGTTTTGTGCTGCAACAGAAGAAAAACCACTAGGACGCCCACAACGATGTCGCTGATTGCACCGTGACCTGACGACACCACACGGAGCTGTGCCCCACATCGCACCACAACCCTGGTCTCACCGACGCCGCCACCTGACGTCGACGCTGCTTGCACTGTGACCCCTGGGCCCGCACTCCGCATTGCCGAGCTCACACCGCAGGCTTGGCATCCCCAATGACAACGCTCCATTCTGACACCGATGAAGCTGCCTGCACAGTGGCCTGAGGACACCGCTCGTGAGGTACACAATGCACCGTCCCATCCCGCACGACAGCCCCTGTCCGATGCCAGTGCCATCAATTCCAGTGTCATCAACTGATGCCCCTGTCTGCACCATGACACGTGGGTGCCACACGGAGATTAACCACACCACACTGACGCCTTGGGACTAGTGACAACAGCGCTTCAGCAACGACGATGCTGCTGCCTGCACCGTGACCTGGAGACACTGCGCATCCCACTGCCCCACTTCACACCACAGCCCTGGTCCCACTGACACTGCAGGATGCTGTCACCGAGCCGCTGCCTGCAGCATGATCTGTGGGCACCGCACGTTGCATTGTTTCACTTCGCACCTTAGCCCCGACGCCATCCACGCCAGTGCTCCTGACTTCGCCATCAGCCCAGAGTTTGATCTGCAGTGTATGTGACTTCAAGGGCTTGACAACCCCCGCACTGACCTCCAGAACTGACACCTGCGACTTCTGCGACACCAGCGACACCGCAATCCGGATTTCACAGCGAGGCTCACGATGCTCTACATTTCCAAGACACTTTTTGTGGGTCCTCCCCACGCCATAGCTGGCCCACAAAAGCCGCAGCCGGCCTGAACTGTTGGATTTGATTTTCACGACACCGTGATAGCCCAAGAAAGAGCTATTGACTTAAAGGAACTGTATTTTTAAGTTAATTCTTGCAAAATTCATATCTTTATTACTGTATGTTGGATTTTTCTCGTTTTGGTCTTGTTTTTCACATCTAAGTATTGGCTATTTTTTTAAACTGGTGTGGTGTCCTTTTGTAGTGTTTTCACTGTATTATTGTGTGTTACGTGCAAATGGTTTACACATTGCTTCCAGGGACGGCTCCTCAGCAATGGCGGAGGAGCATCGCCCCCTGCCAGCAGCGGCAGCTGCAAAACGTTTACAGTAAAAACGTAATAAACTGCATTTATTATGTTTTTACTGCAAAAGGGGTTGGGACACTGGCGTGACCGGGACTGAGGATAAGTGTACTGGAGTCTTGGCCCTGCCAAACATACATGCATAGTAGGCTCTGTCTAACCCGGCACCGCAGTGCCGGATTGGAGAGAGCAGGCAGAGGCTTCTACTCAGCCTCGGAGCACCCAGCCAGGGCGCTCCGTCCAATCCTACTGCAGCTTTCATGCTGCGGACAGCATAAAAGCAGCAGTAGGATTGGACGCAGGGCAGGCTGGAAGCCCGAGTCTGTCCTTGCAGATGAGGAGCGGGAAGCGGTTAGGAGCGGGCGTGGTACAGGTGAGTTTGTTCTTCTTAATTTATTTATTTTTCACATTCCCCCCCCCCCCGGCACCGGGCTATCCCGCCCCTTCTCCCACCCACGAGCCGTGACTGATTCGTTCTGAGATAAGCCTGACTGCTCATGCCAAGCTACCAAGTGGGTGAGCAGGGATTATCTGAGCTGGGTATCTCCCTTATCCTGACTAGATTGAGGGTTCCTACTTGGAAAGGGTGCAAACGGGCTGCCTACTCGAGACCCCATTTCTAACAGCACTGATTTACTGAAAATCAGTACATGATTTGTCCCGATCTTACTTTATGCAGATGATGCTGTTCTAATGTCGGACACTGTAGAAGGATTGCAAAGATTACTTGATGCGTTCATCAGTTACATGAATGACTTCAACTGGCAAACCACCTTGAGTAAGACCATTATTATTTTCTGTGACCTTCGATCTGCAAAGAAGTGTTCTTTTAATATAAGTGGAGTTCCCATAGGAAAGCAAACATCTTTTCATATCTGGGTTTTCTCTTTGATTCTCAGGACTTGTGGTTTCTAAAAAGAGCTAGTAGGAAATCTCTAGTGAATTATTTTTTAGGTTCTCTTGCAAGCTAGGGCTGAAATTTGAAAAAAAGGTGTCTCCAAGACAAAACAAAAAGTGTTTCGGTGACTTCATATGGTGCTGACATTTGGGGTATAGCGAATTGTGAGTATTTACAGATTCTTTAAAATCACTTCCTTAAAATGCTCCTAGCTCTCCCATTGAGCTGTTCTGATATTATAGCGCACAAAAAAGCTCGCCTGTTATTGTGACACGTGATTTGGACTAAACCTGAGTCTGCATTCAATCCTTTGGTGATGCAAGGAAGTAGGTCCCTTTATCATGCCCAACATATTTCATGATCGGTATATATTGCCTCTCATTGAAGTTATCTGAGAAAACCTGAGCTCTTTAGTGACCCTGAATCAACGATTATGGGTGCCCAAGAGAAATCTACCAACTATGTGTCCAGATGCTTGAAGAAAAGCACCCGAAGGAGGAATCAACTACCCCGATTTTAATGGCTCATTTCTCATTTCTAATCACAGAGAGCATGTAGTCATACAATTTTTTAATTGCGAACCTGGATCACAGATACATTTTGGCCCGTTTCCGTTTAAATCTTATTTATTTTCAGGTTCTTTTCCTAAGATGGGCAAAAACTTTGCCACTGACCTCTTGTGACTGCTCAGCAGCCCAAAGCACAATGCGTGTTGTTCTCTTTTGTACATTTTAAATCCAATATCTCTATGTGACTTGCTCTACTCTTAAGGAGAAATGGCTTTAGGACTTGTTAACCAGCCGTGTTATTTTTACAGAAGCTGCAGGAGACTTTAACTTGTTCAATTAGGATCGCCTTTTTTAAAACATTCACTGAGACTGAAAAAATGTAACTTGTTTAACTTACGTGCACATCACGCTTTTTATGCGATATGATTGTATGGTTGAAGGATTTAGAGTTATTATGGTTTGTCTTTTCTGCAATGTAATATAACTAAATGTATTTTATCTTTATGTAGTTTTTTTGTCGTTTTGTATCTTTTATGGTTTTAATAACCGAATAAAGAAGATTGGTTGATTATGAAGGTGAAGTTTTCTTGGGGGGAAGCCAGAGGAGTGTCTTTGCATCTCTCAAAGGCAATATAGCACAGGCTCCATGTTTGAAACCATTTACTGGGGCTAACAGTGTGTAGTGGCTGTAGGGGCAAGTGAGTGCAGTCTAGAGACTGTGTTAACTCAATGTATGCGAGAGTCAAAACGAATATATTGTTGAGTATGGATCCAGGGATTTAAGGTAAGAGAACAACTATTCAGTAATGAAAAGGGGGTTAGTATGTGTCTACATGGGTAGTTGAGCATGTCAACATGTTTTTATGGCAACGATGTGTGCTCCAGTTTCGGCGGCAAGGCTAGCTAGATTGGCAGCTAGATTGCAGAACTATCAGCATGTAAACTAGCAAATGTCTGGTAGGTCAAATCAACATGCCAACTGCATGTCATGCATTGCTTTACCCATTTGGGATTCTGGATCGGATGAGGGTGACAGTGAAGTGGATGAGACATCATGGTTTCAAGGAAAATTGTGGGTGTAAGCATGGTGGAAGAATTCAATTTTTGTGAATATGAGTAAGTGTCTTGTGCCAGGGTGGACACGTGAATGACAACTGTCTGGTGAACCCCAGTAGTTTGCCAAAGTGTAAGGCAAGTTAGCCTGGGAAGGTGGGATACACATGAGGGGTGAGAAAGCTGTTCCCCCCACGTGTTACATAGAAAGATATGTACTCGGTGTCACGTTGGGCATATAAGGATGTCAGCTTCTAAAAGGCATGTACGTCAATATTACTGATGGCTTAGTCTTGATGAAATGGAGAGCAGTGTCAGAAGGTGTGATGGTTGTTCCAAGATAGATAATGTGACCAAGCCATGTTTCCTTAATCTGAGTCCTATGTCACTCCTAGCGGTACTATGGAGAAGTTAAGAATAGATGTTGAGGGTGGTTTTGCTGCATCCTCAAAAAGAAGCATGCTTGCTGTAGTTTTGATCCAATGTTTTTCACAATTCTCTCAGGTAAAGATAGTGGGACATCTTACTACTGATATTGTCACTGACCTTTTTTCAAATATTTTTTTGTAGGAATACCCAAGTTTCTTGTATCAAATAATGTACCACGGTTTGCTAGAACTTAGTCTGCAACATATCTGAGAGATGTGGCATAAACGATAAAAGAACTGCTGTCTATCACTCAGAGGGCAATGGTCTTAGAATCTGTGCAATTGACTGTTGAAAGTGGTATTGGTTAGAGAAAGGCTTTGATTGTAACTTTGCCCGGGTACAGTACTACTACTACTTCGGCTACTGGGTACTCTAATTTTGAATTGCTAAAGGGATGGAAGCCAGGTTCATCTTTGGCTCCTTGGTGGTTGAAGGAGAGGTTAGTCGAAGGTGACATGGATGATAAGTATATAGTGAAAATGTTCCCTGAGGTGAGGTAAAAAGCGAATGAGTATAAAGGGAGAAGTGGATCTGACGTCCTCCAATCTCCTGTGCGCAGACGAATATTGAAGGTAAGTCTGTTGAGATCATCCATTAGAGTTAGTCCTATGAAAAGGTTTCTACTTTGTTGTTTGCTGTATTATTGTTCATGAGGAAAATTTGTAATATGACATGAGTCTGGAATGTCGGTGCATGGATGTTGGAATGTGAGGGTAAAATTTTAGCGTTTGAATGTGGGGCAGTTGGCATTCAGCTTCGGCAGACTTTCAATGAGTGACTTCCTATTTTTCCCATTTCAGTGCAGTGTATCAGAAATACATCTTCATCAAAACCATAAAATGGCCAGCAACATTATTTACTTAACACACCCATGTTTGGCATTTCACTCACCACTTCATTGCTGCCACCTGAACTGGTCCCAGGAACTTGCTGAGCCCCCAAGTCCCTGCATTAAAATTTTGCCTCACGCACCAAGTGGGCTTTGCCGTCTTCTAGTTTAATAGCTCTGGTCTTTCTGAACGTAACAGGTAATCGTTTCTTCTCCAGGCTCAAATTTTTCTCTCAAAGATCTCAGCGGCGTACCTCCGAATCTGAAGGAATCAAATAACGAGCTAATACTCTGCCCTCTGCTTGAAATGGTGCTGTCAAAAGGGCCCTTTCTGGCAGGACTAAATGTCTTGCCCCCTACATTTCTTGTAGTGCTACACGAGGTTCATGTCTAGGTTTTGTTCCCTGTTTTCCCCTGGATCTGTGCTCAACGGGATTCCTTCCATGTTCTTAAAGTCGTTTCCATCTCAGTTGTATTCCCCTTCCTGATAACCCAAATGGCCTGGTCTTTACACACAAAATTGCATCTTTACTTTGAGCAAATCGGGCATGGTAGGCACATTCACTTCAGTTTCAAAGACAACAAGATACACACAAAAAACTGAAAGGAAACAAATGGTCTTGTTGGCTAAAACAAAAATAAATGTATTTAAAGATTTTTAGTTCCTGAACCCAAGGTTGGAAGAAACTGCTTGACCTAGGATAGGATCCTATAGATGCCATCAATCTGTAGAAAGCCAGGTTAAAAAGTGAATCAAATTCTCCCATGAATGTACAAAAGCAGCTCCTAGTCAAGCAAACACTGTTCCTCTAAGACAGCTTCATCTATTTCTTAGTAGTGCAGAATAGAGACAAAAGGCAACTTAAGAGAATGCATGCTACTGCTTAGTAGAACTAGCACCACACTTGGATAAAAAAAACAACTTAGTGAAGCCCCAAGACCATTTTAGTTAAATCAAAAAAATAATTTTATGCTTAAAATATGGCCAAAAGGACATCAACCGGACCAGTCAATACAAAATATTCCATTCTACATGTCCTCTACATTGGCAGCGAATAAGTGTTCCTGTGAATTACACACATGGCCACTGGAACGTTTTCATACATCATGACTACCAGCTCCAGGCTGCCAGACGTCGGTCAGGCTGAAGGGCCTGGATTAGGATCAGTCATCCTGTGCAGAAAAGCATAGTTCAAAGCTTTCAAACTTCACAAAGTTACTGTGAGGGTGTCTATGGCTTGCATCTCCTTGGTAGACAGAATGTTTCTGGTCTTTCCTAGTCTGAGTGAAGCAATAGACTGTTCCCTTGTTCTTCTCAGCTACCTGTCCAGTCTTGGATGTTGAGAACGAAGTCTTCTCCTTCCTCTGAAAAGTCTTCTTTCCAGATACCAGTTCACAGTGAGTGTAAGTTAGCTTTACCACTCACTTTTCCATTTCAAAAATAAATCTTCACCTATACGAGTACCGGATCAGTTACAAGTGATCTTCTTTGCAATACAAGTCCTGAGGCGCTCTTGGGCGGTCAGGTTCAGCAAACAGGTGGATCAGGGTAAGTGACACTCTCACACACAGTTCAGCAGATTCAATCTGTTTCCACGCCCTGCACCATACAAGCTTATGGATCTGGTTATCCTTTTCTTCTCACTCCAGTCCGGGCTCAGGAGCTATCAGGCCCTACACAACCTCCCCGCTTTCTCCCACTACAGAGGGTCTACGTTTCCGAACCTCCACACAAATGTCAGGCAGCCGAAGTGTGCATGTGTCAATTCCAGTCCAATCCAATCTAATCCAAAAAGCTTCTCACTGAAACTCCAAAAGATACAGAACCTAGCAAAGGAGGAAGGAGGAGTACTTATTGTTGTTCCCCTTGCCTTCAATGTACACCAGTCTGTCCTTTATGGCAAGTTCAAGCTTTTTAAACATTTAAACTATTTATGTCCAAAAAATAGGATGCACTTGTTTAGCCCATTAATATTTGAGGGCATATTTATAATCTGCACTGAATTAGCATCCTTTTTCTTTACGCTAATTCAGCACAAACTTAACTCCATATTTATATTTTGGTGCTAGACATGACTAGCACCAAAATATTGGAGTCAAAGTCATTTTTTTGCCTACGGAAAACTACCTTGTGTCAATGAGATGCAAGGTAGGAGTTGCAGGGAAAAAAAAATGACGATATGACCTTCGCGCCATATTTATCACCTGTGCTAAAATCAAGCACGGGGGTGGGTGCCTTAGTATTTAACGCCTGGGTCAGGACAGGCGTTAAGGGATCTGTGGGCCTTTTCCCTTGGTCAGAGACCATGAAAGAGCCCACTGGTGCAATTCCCTAGCCCCAGAGACACCCTCACCCACACAAGAGGGACAGCAGAGGATGGAGAACCCCACCCAGGTAAGTATTATTTTTGTATTTGCTGTAGTGCCATAGGAGGCCTAACTTGGGCCCCCCTACATGGCACTGGGCCCAATGGCCATGCCCAGGGGACATATGTCCCCTGGGCATGGCCATTGGGGTGGTGGGCATGACTCCTGTCCATGGGGTTCTAACATCAGAAAATGATGCTAGTCTGATTAGAGGCATTTTTATGTCTCTGCCTGTACTAGGGTCATCCTTTGACGCTAAAACCCCTCTTCCCCCTACGCCTCACCCACCCGGCTATTATCCCTTTTTATTACACTAGCCGGGCATTACCGCGGCTACCGTCATACCATAAATATGACGCCCGGCTGGCGTCCTGGGATGGCGCAAGCCGGCGGGATACTTTTTGACGCTAAACTGCATTAGCGCAGTTTAGCGTCAAAAAGTATAAATAAGGGCCTTGGTTTCCTTCCATTTAATAAGAAGGCTAATCTCACCTAAACTGGTTTAACTTGCATTTGATTTTCAGCTGCAAAAGAGCACATGTTCAAAATATATCTTTTCTCCTCACCTATCCTTGCTAGGCCAGTTCTTTTAAAGATGTGCTACAGCACTTTCCTCTCTTATCTCCTACCTGGCCACCTAGGAAGGTGCCTATAAATCACCTACCTCCTCTGCACACCTTTGTGAGGACATGCAAAGGGAACCCAGCCCATCTGCAGCTCTGTCCTGTAAAAAAGCAGGCTGGTTGTGCAAATAACTGGATACAGTCAACAATACAGCCAGCAAAAAGGAAACGCCAGTGCGCCCAGTCAAAATGCCATCCGGTTTTAGCAAATAAAAAGGAACAGAACCATGTGAAAATGTGTATTTCCTACAGTGTCTGTTTTGAAGTGATGGCACACTACAAAATGAGTGCAATTCTTCAGATTTATTACAGATAGCATTTTTCTGTTTTTATTTTCTAGAAGAAATACCATACTTACAAAACCTGAATTGTGGATAATAGAGTGTTGCATTGCACCTTTCTGTAGCAAACCTGGGGCCAGATTTAAAGAAAAGTGGCGCCGAGCGGTGCTGCGCCAAAATTGGCAGCACCGCTGTGCGTCACTTTAGAAACGCAGGGATGCGCTGTATTTAAGGGAATACGGTGCACCCCTGTGTTTCGCCCTGCGTGGCGCTAAGTTTAGCTGCCAGCGCCAAAGCAGGCATCCTTGCACCTTCGTGCAAGGATGTCTGTTTTGAGGGGTGTAATTGTTTATGTGCAGGAATGTGTCCCTTCCTGCACATAAACAATCACTAATGGCGCTTTGGCACTTCTGTGTGTGCTGCACAATGCAGCACACACAGAAGTGCCAAAGCGTCATTTTCACATGATTGTTTATGTGCAGGAAGGGACACCTTCCCTAACATAAACAATAATTTCTGGGATTTTGCTCTTTCTAAGCGTGTCCAGAATGCAGCATGCACAGAAAAAGCAAAAAACGAGGAGGAATAAAAGTATTCCTCTTCGTTGCTCCCTGCTAACGCCTCCTCTGGGGATGGGGTTAGATTTTGGCACTGCTTCAGGTTTACGAAATTTCATAAATCTGAGGCAGCGTCAAATGAAATGGGTGTTGCTGTTGCATGCCCACAGCAACACCCATTGCACACCCCTTCCAGGCACACTGCTGCAAAAAGTAGCTTAATGCCACCTTGCAAATACAGCGCTGTGCTTAGCGCCACAGAATCGTCACAAAAAGTGACGCTCCCGTGGCGCTAGGGGCCTATAAATACGGCCCCTTGTACTTCTTGATTAACAAAAGTGTTGCGATCTTTAGAACAATGTAGTGGATCTGGAAGAAAAGGATTTGTTCAAAACTGTATTAAATATCCCTGAGCTGTGTCTGGAACCCTTTGATGACACGCTGCCAGTATATAAGGAAAGTTGCTGAACAAACCAATAGAATAAGTGGCACAGACAGAGGACTAGAAAGTTACAAGGGTTCCTCGCTGTACTTTGGTTCCACTATAATAGTAACATCTATCTATATGTGAGAAGAACTGAAGTCTAAACTATTGATTGGAGAAATGAGAGCATTTGTTCTGTGAGTGGAACACTGAAGTGTAATGGCAAGCAAAGCGACTCCTTCCTCTGAAAGCCCTTCCAAAAACTTGCAGGCCAAAAAGGTTTTTTAGAGAATATTGTAACTTGTTCAAAGATGCAAAAGTGGAAACATTTGCTCATGTCCTTACTGAAGCAATTGCCAAACAGCATTCCGTTTGCTTGTGGACCTGTGTCTGCTTCGGTCACGTTACTGAATCTGGGATCCATTTTTAAAGGAAGGACTTTGAGATGCACAAATTAACATTTCTTAAAAGTCTTTGAGCCCTCTGGGTCTAAATCGTAAGAATCAATCTTGCCTCTTCGGGAGGATCAACAATTCTAGTGAGTGGTTTCGCCATCTCCAATAACAAGTGTTGGCAATTAGCCGAAGCCCGAAGCTCTATATATACCTTTTTTTTTCTTTTTTTTCTGGAATTTGAGAAAAATAAAACATGTTAGGATCAATTATGGGTGTCTAGTATTATAATGAAGAGCTGGGTGAAGACACTCTGAGCATAACCTATTAAGCGTTTTATTATCAAAAGCCAAACAAAGCCTGCTAAAAATATTTTGCCTCACATGATTACAAGGTCCCCATTTGGTTGAACTCGGATGGTATAGGGAAATTGTATTAGGCTTGGTTGTCATTTAAATTATGCCGGCGTAATTTTCATAATTTCAGGGTCTTTGTGATATGCTTGTTGATAAAAAATTCCAGTAATTAAACAATCACGCCACATTGTGTGATTATGGTGCTGTTCACAGCAATATTATAGCGTGGTAGTGCGGGAAAATGTGAACCGTAAGAGCACAAGCAGCTATTGTTCTCAACATTTGTGTTGTTTTGTTTTATTTTCCAGCAAGAATTCAGCCCTGCATAAGAACTTGAAGTGAGGATGCATTTTGTGCTCAAATATAGCACAAAATGACGAATTTGTGTTTTACACAATTCTGTGTACTTTTGTGTAATTCTCATCAAATTTGCATAATTACACAAAAATCAAATTGCTGGAATTTATCACACCCCTAGATGGGATCAAACATAGGAGCACTAGATGCATCCAGGACTAAAGATTTAGGGGCATATTTAAGTGCCCATAGCACCACTCGAGCGTCACTTTTTGTGACATTCCGGTGGCGCTAAGCACTACTCCATATTCACAAGGAGGTGTAACGCCACTTTTTTGTAGCGTTATGCCTCCTTGTAAATATGGGCCCCTCCAACACAGTTTTCTGCATCTAAGGGTCGTGCAATGTGTGTTGCTGTGACCGTTCCACTGCAACACTCATTGCTTTTGACGCTGCCTCAGATTTACAAGTTGTCATAAACCTGAGGCAGCTCCAAAAACGAAGGCCACCGTAGGTGTGGCGTTAGCATAGCAAAACGAGGAGGAATGTTTTTATATCTCCTCGTTTTTTGCTTTTTATATGTGTGCTGCATTCTGCAGCACACATAAAAGAAGGAAAATGCCATGGACAATTGTTTACATGCAGGAAGGTGTTCCTTCTTGCACAAAAGCAATCATTTCAAAAGACGCTTTAGTACTTCTATGTGTGCTGCATTTTGCAGCACACACAGAAGTGTCAAGTCACCATTATAGATTGTTTGTGTGAAGGAAGAAACACCTTCCTGCACATAAACAATCAATCTACCCTTAAACGCAGACACCCTTGCACTATGGTGCAAGGATGCCTACGTTGGCGCTAGGAACCTTAATTCAGCACCAATGCAGAGGGAAACACCAGGGTGCGCTGTATTCCTGTAAATACAGTGCAACCCTGCATTTCAAAAGTGGTGCAGCGTGACGCTGCTATTTTTGGCGCAGCACGATAAATCTGGGGTTTACTGTTTTGAAATTTATCTTTTTCATTAAGTGTTATATGCTTTCTTCGAGTGGGCCAGGCCAGAAGGAATTATCAATGTTCTAAACAGCCATATGATCATTGTCGGTATTGTAGCCACAACTGTCAACAACTGTATCAATTGCATCCACGTGTTCAATTGAAAATTGAGCTTATGGAGTTGAATCTGTAACTTTTCCTCAATGAGGACCTTGGGAGACAGAATATTCACCGATATGTGGGGTGTCTTTGCTAACCATGGTTCTTCAACTATACATATTTTAGGGTTGTCAAAGTTTTTTCTCCATTATCATTGAGTGCTGAGCATGCATGTCTAAAGAAGAGAATAAAACCAATATATTACCATTTTGCAACATACAACCGGGGTAGCACACCCTGGCCCATATTTATACTTTTTGACACAGAACTGCGCCAACGCAGTTGTGCATCAAAAATGTTACCGCCGGCTGACGCCATTCCAACGCGCCATGCGGGCGCCTTATTAATGGAATGACGTTAGCCGGCGCTGCGGACTGGTGTGCGTCAAAAAAAATTACTCACACCAGGCAGCCCCGGCGTATGGGAAAATGGGGGTTGTGCGTCAAAAAAATGTGCAAGTCAGGTCTGAGGCAAAATTCAGGCCTCAAACCGGATTTGCGCAATTTTTTTTGACGCCCAACCTCCATTGACATGACTCCTGTCTTAGCAAAGACAGGAGTCATGCCCCCTTGCCCAATGGCCATGCCCAGGGGACTTTTGTCCCCTGGGCATGGCCATTGGGCATAGTGGCATGTAGGGGGGCCCAAATCTGGCCCCCCATGACACTTAAAAAAAAACGAAACAAAATACTTACCCCAACTTACCTCAACTTCCCTGGGATGGGTCCCTCCATCCTTGGGTGTCCTCCTGGGGTGGGCAAGGGTGGCAGGGGGTGTCCCTGGGGGCAAGGGAGGGCACCTCTGGGCTCCTTCCGAGCCCACAGGTCCCTTAACGCCTGCCCTGACCCAGGCGTTAAAAAACGGCACCAATCAGGCTGTGCGCCATTTTTTAAGGCCTGCCCCCTCCTGTGCGTCAAAATGACGTCAGAGTATAAATAAGGGGCACAGGCCTTAAAGTAATTTTTTGGAAGGGAACGCCTACCTTGCATATAATTAACGCAAGGTTGGTTCCCCCTTCCAAAAAATGATGCACATGGTGGAATTCTGACGCCCGCGGGGTCGGAAGTCAAAGTATAAATATGGGGCAGGGTTTGCGCTGATTGTGCGTCAAAAAATTTTGACTCACATTCGGCGCAAACAGAGTATAAATATGCCCCTCTATTTTTCCTTAAAGGATGGGCCGAAGCAAACCTTTTTTGAATCATTTGCGATAAAGGAGCTTCAATGTTTTAGACATGTTTCATTTTAGAGAAAATATCATGTTGTCCTGAGGACTGAAGAAAGCCATTCAATTAACTCTAAATATGTGGTCTTTTTCCTCAAGACTACTGAATGGCGTGGAATCATCAAAAAACATCTTGAGTATTTGTACAGTAATGATAATAAAATTAGAAAGCTGAGGAAGGCAGAACAGAGAAACTTTGAACAGTAAATATCTCACTATTCAGTGAATATGTAGTTGGTACTGCCAAGATAATATGGAAGCTGTGCATGAATAACAAATATGCACAATACTGGTATTATATGGGTTAATATGGGAGCATAGAATGCTCTGTAAATAGAAATGCACACAAAACTGTATACTGATCTTTGAGGCCTCGGAAAGCTAACCCTTCACTTCTTGACATGTAAAGGGAAACTTCTGAGAATAGAAAGTCATAAAGACAACAAGCATTTGCAAGGCAACAGGTCTTGCATTTCTCCGAGTTAGAGCTATTAGCAGTTATAAACTCCCAACCGGACTTTTCTTGCCACATTAAATGGAAAAAAGAGCGCAATTGCGCTGCTACAGTTCACTTGTAGTGAAACCTATTGGCAAAAGTACAATTATCTACGTAACCGGCAAAAGTGCAATTAACTATGTAACAGGGTCGATGTCATGCAAATCGCTCGGCTTCTGCCAAGCGGGATCGTGCTGTGAAAAAAGATAAAAAGTAGTCCACAAACCGGATGGAAAACAGTGAGCCTCGCATGTTTTCAGTACTTGGTCGCTGCACTTGAGGAGGGATAACCACTGGAAAAGGCATGACGTATGCATGCCTTCCACTCATGAAAGCAAGCAGATTTTAAAAGGCAAGCCCACAAACCAATGAAAGCCACTGACGTGACATGGACGGGGCTCCGAGCCCTTTTCTAACTACTAAAGCGTCTTGCAAGTGATACACATGTGCAAGCGCATGCGACGCAGGCTCGGCCATAAAAAGGAGTAGACCTGGACAGAATTTCAAAAGCACCACAGTAATTGGAGTAATTTTGGTAATTCGGCGTTACTCTTTGATACAACACCGATAATTGTGCATATACTCCTGATCGCATAATTTGAGGGAAAATAAATCCTATCACAGGAGCACATTTAGTGAGTACCCACTGGTGTTTAAATGCTTATCTTGTTCTGCTGTATTTAGCGCTATTTCCTAGCAAAATAAATGCATTTTTCTGCCTATCTTCGGACACTAGCATGCATTTTTTGCTAAGAAAACAGAGCTAAATGCCGGGAGTAGGTTGGGGAAAAATCTAACCTAAGAGCACATTTAGCGCACTCTCTAATCAGGTTCTGAGGCAGTTAATGCAATTTCTTAGTGCAAAAATTATTCTTGCGTCCAATCTGGACCTAATAGCACTAAGTACAAGATTACTCTTCTTGCATAAGTCAGCAAAATCTCATGGAAAGCCCAGCTAATTCTGCATGATTACACTACAAGGAATTACAAGAGTTACACCCACCTGCGAAGAGCAGCCAACTGCGTTGTCATCTGAAATGCAGTGCTTAATTTGAGACAGTAGTTTCTGGTGGTTTCTGTTGCTTGAGATCAGCACTTAATTGTCAACATTGGCACATATGACTGTCTGCCACATAGTGACACTATTTGTCTAAGTTGGAGATGGGCACAACACCTTTTTATTAATTCAATATGTATTAAAATGACTAATTCAATGTGCTCAAGCCATTCTTATGGCTTTGAGTTCCTGGAATAGTCTGAATTGTCACACTCATTGTAGGATAATGGTTAGTGGTTGTGTTGGCTACTGTCAATGTCAGCGCTGGCGGGAGCAATGGGTGATGCAAGCTGCAATGGCCTCCTGGATGAGGGCCCTGGCACTTACTTTTTTCACAAATTAAGCACTGCTGAAGTGATTCTGTATTTTCAAGAGTTCCCTTCAACTATCCTGACAGGCAAAAAAGTGATAGGCAAAAAGAGAGAAGCATAAGAGGTTAGCCTAGGGTAGTCTGCATCACACCGTCAGAGGTGAAATGGCCTCTCTTTGACCACAGTTCAACAAATGCACCAAAGCTGTGAGATTGAGTACAAGACAGCAAGAGATTTTAAAGAAGTGCTGGCAAAGCCAATAGGTCTCGCCTACAAAAGAGCTATTGGCTTTGTTAATGTTTTGTTTAGCCATGTTGTACAGCCGCAATGATGTACAACATGGATAAAATATATTGACAAAGCCAATAGTTCTTGCATGAGCAAGGTTTATTGGCTTTGCCAAAGCTTGCCTTTTGTGCCAGCTGGGAAATTGTATGCCTGCTAGTCAGTTTTAAGAATTGCGATTCAACGATATGCGATGTTCATTAAAAGCTCTGTTGAGATCACTTTGTTTACACTGGAGGAAGTAGGGCTGGTGCATAGGTGTCTGCTTGTATTTTTCGTTATATCTTAGATATGCCCTGAGCATGGACTACATAGACAAGGTAGGTACAGAAACAGGCACAGGTGACAACGCCTGTTGTCACAGTTTATGCCATTTCTGGACATCTCACTCATTCAGTGACAAAATGAAAGTGTCATAAAGCTGCAAAGGTGATGAGCCGTGGCAGTTCTTAAGAAGCAGCAGCAGGAGTTTGCTGATGCACTTTGGAGAAGTGTTGCTGTTTTAAACAAGGAAAAAACGTGTGAACCATGGCAGTGCTTGAGAGCAGCAGTGCAAATTATCTGATGTATTTGGGAAAGTGGGGCTATTTTTAAACAATAAAGAAAAAAAGTGCCTGAATCTGAGCGAGCACTGCAAGAACACTAATAATGTAATTAATCAGTACTTGGCCCATGCTCCGTCAAGAAGACAGTGAAAATGGCACACTGACCAATGAATAGCAAGGAAATTAAAGGGATACTGAAGTCAACCAATGGTAAGTTAACGGGTGAGTTATAAGACCCTTTTTAGAGTTAGTTTTTTAAGACACAACAGATCATCGTAAGTGATAGCACTTGCAATGACTCTGATGAGATCTTAACAGATATTAAAGTGAAGGGCAGTAAGAAGATATTAAAGTAATCTAAATTCAGAAACTTAATATCATTGACCAATCATATCACAATGACAACATTGTACCTATCATGACTGCGAGTAGAAAGAAAAGCAGGCGTGTTACTCACAGTCAACAATATTATTTTGCATTGGTTGATGTCTGGTTGATTTCCTATAGTTTATCTCCCATTGATCTGTGGCATAGAGCACGATGGGAGCTATAATCTTTGTTTTCTTGGTTCTATATAATAAAGCAAGAAAAGTTAAGGCATAACATGTGCAGCCGGTCTTCCCATAAAATGTCCTAACACATATTTCCCAGTACTGCTTTCCAGCACCTCCTTCTCTCCCTCTGCATAGAGCTCTCACACAGAGCTCTCTGGGTGAATCTCAACAGTACTGTGCCTTTACACACTGCTGTACTTGTGTCCGGGCCTCAACACGTCCTACTGTTCAGTAATGGGAAATGTACATACAGAGTACCAGTCACTCACTTCGTTAAAGATTTTGAGCATGTGGAAGAATGGGAGCCCTGATTATAGGTCATTGTCAGGTTAAGCTCTCTGATTTCAAAAAATCAGATCCTTGGCTGCAGAGCTCTAGCACTGACTCCACGGTGCACATGCTGGAACGTGTTGGACGCAATATAGCATACTAGGCACAGACCTTTGCTTGCCTTACCCTAGGATTTCTGAGAAAAGCTGATATAACAAGAAGCAAGCTGTCAGTCTTCAGCCCAATGTCCTAGACATAACATCACTTTGGGTCTCATTTACAAGCCCCTTGCGCCACTGTAGCGTCATTTTTTTACGCAACATTGGAGCACACAGTCCCCCACACAGTGCTGTATTTACAAACTGGTGCAATGGTACAATTGTGCCAGTTTGTAAAGCCTTGATCCACATTATACCTGCTCCAGGTATAATGTATTCGAGATAGGTGTTCCCCCACAAAAAGGGCCACAGAAATGGGGCAGTGAAATATACAAGATTTCACTGCGCCATTCTGCGCAATCACAGCATTGTTTTTTAATGCCTGCTCAGGGCAGGCGTTAAAGTGACCTGTGCTGTTTACAATGGGCTCCCCCTAGCACTGGTGGACTAGCATCGACATTTTAATGGTAGTCCAGCAATGCTATGGTTTAGTGCCACAATTGCAGCAGAATTTCTGACGCAGCTGTGGACATTGTGCCATGAATCACTGAACCGTAAATACAGCGCTGCCATGGTGTTGTTAGGGGGGTGCAGTGCAGCGCAGGAAAACTGGTGCATCCATCACGATGCACCAGTTTCTTGTAAATGAGGCCCTTTGTACCAAGCCGCTCCTCCGCCCACGGGTTGCCCTGTATTTGGTTTCTCTCCTTGGTTTTTGTAAAACTTGAGTTGGCAGAGCTTGTATTCTGAAGAAACACGAGCAGCTCCTCCACAGAGACAGGATGACAAGGTAAAGCAAGGAGCTATGTTTCAAGGCACACTACTGCACCCGTACTGTGGGGCCTACATAGCGCTCTGCTGATGCACCTCAGTCCTATCTGCAGCACCCCGTGCTCTCCCACTGCTCTGTAACCTACGCACAGCTCTGCTTAGACGAGTCTGGCCTGCAGCCCCTCCCGCTTGCCACCGACTGAAAACTGCTATTCGCCTCCCGCCCTCTGTGAATGAGCTCATAGTTTAACCCTGGCCAGTGAAACTGAGAGAACTGGGTCTCAGTGGCAGATCTGCCACCAAGGCCCCGGACATTCTATAAATCAAGCTTTTTACTAACTCCCTGGGACCTGAATATATGAACATTACACACTTGGCCTTTCGAGCAATCAATGGCCATAAAAGGCGTTAGTGCCCCGGAGCCAAAGCCGGTGGTAGCGGCGATGGAGTCTCAGCTTCTGGTGGTCTCTTCACAGAATTGATCACTGGTGAGAGCGCACTGACAGCAATGTCACCTTCAGGAGCCCAAAGCTGTGAGGAACCGGAATGTAGTTTGGGGCTGACCCTCAGGGACCCAGAGCAGAGAGAACCGTTAAAGGCCTACAGCATCAGAGACAGAGCTGAACCATTTAATACACCCAGAACGTACCCCCTGAGCCGGGGGCACGGACCCTAGACACAAACACACAGGGGTAGTGTAGATGCTGTGGTCCCAGAGGAGACACGAACTAACCAGGGGCCTACGGAGCTGCCAGAATTTCCAAATATGTTCACTAAGTGACAGGAGGGGGCGGAGCATTTAAGGGGGTGGGAGAGGGGCTGGGCTTTAACTCTGTCCCTTCCTGGGCAACCATTTGGGAGGCGGGACCAACGTGAGGGATTCTGCCCATTCAAATACTAAGGCCCATATTTATACTATTTTAGCGCCGCATTTGCGTCATTTTTTTGCAAAATCAGCGCAAACATACAAAATAGAATTGTTTTGTAAATTTGCGCCGATTTTGCGTCATAAAGCGGCGCAAATGCGGCGCTAAATAAGTATAAATATGGGCTTAATATGCTCCTGACACTGCCAAAAGAGTCCCATGAGGTTGAAACCCTTTGATGGGTGTGCATGTGCAGATCTTTCATACATGAGCTGGGAACCCTCTCTGCACAGGGTTTGCCTTTTTCCCACCTGGTGACCGTACTTCATGTGGAGACAGTGTGAGGGGAGCTGTTATTGTGTAAAATATGGTGCACCCAGGAACTTTCTGGCCTGGGTCTAATCTATAAAAGAGGAGATCTCCGAGCAGGACCCCAGAAATGAATGATTTGTAAATGGGGCAAACACCAACAGCTAGAAGGCTCCCTGCTGAGGCGGGGGGTAGGGGCGGGATTAAGCTTTGGCAGAAGACTAACCAGTGCAGGGGAAGGAGCAAACAGGACACTCATTGGCGGACTGCTAGCCCCATCCCATAGCAATAGCTCAGCGAGTGAGTGCTCACATCCAGACACTAGTTGTGATTTCTGCAGGACAGTGATCAATACAGTCATTTTCATTTGCTTAATTTAGATCAATTTCTAAGGTACTGTTAGTGACCAGCATGCCGGAGGGTGCAGCACATGAACACCCTCAGCTGTATATGCAACATTTACGAATCATAGACAAGTTTTTGATCACAGCATGGTGCAAATGCCACCATGATTGACAACTAAATGGAAACTATTGTGGGCAAGAGACAAGGGCTGGCCATCAGCCTTCACTCAGTCTTCACTGTAATGTGTAGATTGTTGCCCTTTGATTGGGAGGCTCAATCAATCCTCCTGCTAAAGCTGGAAAGTTGGCTAGAGATCCAAGGCACAGCCAAAGTTTGTTTGGAGCGAGTCTGTATCGTCTAGTTTAGATTTGCACTTTGTATTCCAGGACTGAACTAAAAAGTGGGGTTCAACGAGGTTCCCTTATTGCCCCCTTTGTATGGATATATGGCACGCTGATGAAAACAAATGTGGATGAATGAGCTGAACTTTCAGCTCACTAAAGCACCTCATGAGTCATCAGAAGGAAGTCAGTGAGGGCAAATAACTTCTATATGTGTGTCTAGCCCATGTTTGTGGTGAGAGGGAGGAAACATCCTCTTAATGGCGACAACACCACTCGTCAAAGTCCTTTTCTTAAAGGAGGAGGCCAGAGTTAATCTTTAGTGAAGCTGGGGAGCAAGACGGACCTCTCTAATTCGGATCGTAGTTCCCGATTACGCTCAATGAACATGTGCCACCCGGAATAACTGCAAATGGGAAGTGGGTGGCTGTGGAGAGAGAAGTGGAGTAACGCAAAATGATGCCACCCCCCCAGCAGAAAGTGATAACCCCCCCCCCCCCCCCCCCGCCCCAGAGTCTTCAATTCATGGAGTTGGGCTGAATGAAGGCCCAACCTGAAGGGTTGGCCTTCCTCTCACTTACTCTCCCCTTGCGTGCAGGACCTGGGTGAGCAGCAGGGACGTTTTCCGTTGGTGACGCGCATGGTAAATGGAGTCACTTCTCTCCCGGTGATTACTGGGGCCCAAATCCAAGCTCCCCTTCCCCGCAGAAATGGACCGTGCAGCACTGATGCTAGATGACAGCTGTTCGCCCTTCCTGCACAGCTGTGGCTTCCTCTTGTAGACACCCACCTGAAGATCAGATTCCACATCGCCCGGCGAGTTCCTCCAGGTTCGGCCTTATGTCCAGTGTTTGCAGTTTCATAGGACGCCAGCAGAAAAGCATCGAAAAGCAAGGAAAGAGATGGAGACCGCAGGGGTGGGGTCTGTTTCGGGAACGTAACGGGGAAACCCAGAGAGTGGATGGGAGTGAACGTTTTTTTACCACCTAAGTATCTATTTTGAAACAGCAAATACAAGTTGCTAAATTACTAGTGTTTAATAAGAAGTCCATCCGTAGTGAGCATGAAAAAGTATGCACCTGATAACCAGGCCTGGAAAACTGCATGGTTTGCAGCTTAGCAAGGCCTCTGTAACAACTGAGGTTACTGGGGTGAGACTGCAGAAATTGAACTGTTGTCAGCAAAGAGAAGCCAGCTGAGAGACAAGAGATCGATGGTGAGAGAGTACAGTTCTGTTTCTGCCTTAGTTAGTTTTAGGAAATTGAATTTTGTTGGTAGGCTGACAGAAAGCGGGCAGAGTGAGCGAGCTGTCTCAACAGAGAATAGAGAGCGGCGTTTGTTTACTTTGGAGTGGACCACAAAGCTAAAGGCTCATGAGAATAAAATACAATAAGGAGCAGGAAAAGTCCCCTTCATTTGATTAGAGGTATGCAACCATCCTCCCAGGCCCTGGCATTTTTTCAATGCCATGGATAGCCCCCTTTTTTAAAGTTAACCCCTACGCTGCCAGGCCTTTTCCCTCTCAGGAGCCAAGCCTTTTTTTGGCTATTTGTGGCAGTTTGCGCTTCGGCCCTCATGACTTTGTCCACATAAGCTACCCATGCCAAATTTGCATCCCTTTTTTCTCCAACATCATAGGGATTCTAGAGGTACCCAGGGTTTGTGGGTTCACCTGGAGGAGACCAAGAAATAAGCTAAAATACAGCACACATTTTTGTTTTGTTTTTTAAAATGGGAAAAAAGGGCTGCAGAAGAAGGCTCTTGGTTTTTTCCCTGAAAATTACATCAACAAAGGGTTTGCAATGCTATAACCACCATCTTCCCAGCTTTTCCCATTTTTACTATTTTTTGTGCTTTTACCCTCCTTCCAGTTAGTGACAGAGAAATGGGTGTGAAACCAGTGCTGGATCCCGGACAGCTAAACACTTCTGAAAAGTAGACAAAATTCTGAATTCTACAAGGGGGCATTTGTAAAGACCCTACAAGGTTTTCCTACAGAAAATAACAGCTGAAATAAACAAATATTGAAATTGAAATGAAAAAAAACAGCAATTTTTCTTCACGTTTTACTCTGTAACTTTTTCCTGCGATGTCAGATTTTCAAAAGCAATATACTGTTTCATCTACTGGCCTCTTTTGGTTGTGGGGATATATGGAGTTTGTAGGTTCATCAAGACCCCTAGGTACCCAGAGCCAATAAATGGGCTGCACCTTACAATGGGTTTTCATTGTATACCGGGTAAACAGCAATTCATTAAGTGAAATATAAAGAGTCAAAAATAGGTATCAAGGAAACCTTTGTATTTCCAAAATGGGCACAAGATAAGGTGTTGAGAAGCAGTGGTTATTTGCACATCTCTGAATTCCGGGGTCCCCATACTAGCATGTGAATTTCAGGGCATTTCTCAAATAGACGTCTTTTTTACACACTGTCTTACATTTGGAAGGAAAAAATGTAGAGAAAAACAAGGGACAATAACACTTGTTCTTCTATTCTGTGTTCCCCCAAGTATCCCGATACAAATGGTACCTCACTTGTGTGGGTAGGCCTAGTGCCCACGACAAGAAACGCACCATGGACACATCACATTTTTACATTGAAATCTGACGTGTTTTTTGGAAAGTGCCTAGATGTGGATTTTGGCCTCTAGCTCTGCCAGCACCTAGGAAAACTTACCAAACCTGTGCATTTTTCAAACCTATTTGGGGTATCCAGGATGGGGTGACTTGTGGGGCTCTCACCAGATTCTGTACCCAGAATCCTTTGCAAACCTCAATATTTGGCAAAAAAACACTATTTCCTCAAAGTTTGGAGATAGAAAGTTCCGGAATCTGAGAGAAGCCACAAATTCCCTTCCACCCAGCGTTCCCCCAAGTCTCCCGATAATAATGGTACCTCACTTGTGTGGGTAGGTCTAGTGCCCACAACAAAAAAAGCCCCAAAACACAACATGCACACATCACATTTTCCCAAAGGAAACTGACTTGTTTTTTGCAAAGTGCCTAGCTGTGGATCTTGGCCTATAGCACAGCCGCACCTAGGAAAACACAGCAAACATATATGTTTTTGAAAACTAGACTCCCAGGGGAATTCAGAATGGGGTGACTTGTCAGGCTCTCACCAGGTTCTGTTACCCAGAATCCTTTGCAAACCTCAAAATCTGCCCAAAAAACTAATTTTCCTCACATTTCGGTGACGGAAAGTTCTGGAATATGAGAGGAGCCACAAAGGTCCTCCCACCTAGCGTTCCCCCAAGTCTCCCGATAAAAAGAGTACTTCACTTGTGTGGGTAGGCCTAGTGCCCACGACAGAAAATGCCCCAAAACACAACATGGACACATCACATTTTACCAAAGATAACTGACCTGTTTTTTGCAAAGTGCCTAGCTGTGGATTTTGGCCTCTAGCTCAACCGGCACCTAGGGAAACCTACAAAAACTGTGCATTTTTTAAAACTAGACACAGAGGGGCTTCCAAGATGGGGTGATTTGTGGGGCTCTCGCCAGGTTCTGTTACCCAGATTCCTTTTCAAACCTCAACATTTAGCAAAAAAACACTATTTCCTCACATTTTGGTGATAGAAAGTTCTGGAATCTGAGAGGAGCCACAAATTACCTTCCACCCAGCGTTCCCCCAAGTATACCGATAAAAATGGTCCCTCACTTGTGTGGGTAGGCCTAGTGCCCGCAACAGAAAATGCCCCAAAACACAACATGGACAAATCACTTTTCCCCAAAGAAAACTGACCTGTTTTTTGCCAAGTGCCTAGCTGTGGATTTTGGCCTATAGCTCAGCCGGCACCTAGGGAAACCTACCAAACCTTTGTGTTTTGAAATGTAGACACCCAGGGGAATTCATAATGGGGTGACTTGTGGGGCTCTCGCCAGGTTCTGTTACCCAGAATCCTTTACAAACCTCAAAATGTGGTAAAAAAAACACTTTTTCCTCACATTTCGATGATAGAAAGTTCTGGAATCTGAGAGGAGCCAGAAATTTCCCTCTACCCAGTGTTCCCCAAAGTCTCCCGATAAAAATGGTACCTCACTTGTGTGGGTAGGCCTAGTGCCCGCGACAGGAAATGATCCAAAATACAACACGGACACATCACATTTCCCTAAAGAAAACTGACCTGTTTTTTGCAAAGTGCCTAGCTTTGGATTTCTGCCTCTAGCTCAGCCGACACCTAGGGAAGCCTAGCTAACCTTTATGTTTTTGAAAAGTAGACACCCAGGGGAATTGAGAATGGGGTGACTTGTGGAGCTCTCGCCAGGATCTGTTACCCAGACTCCTTTGCAAACCTCAAAATTTGGCAGAAAAAAACATTTTTTCCTCACATTTCTGTGATAGAAAGTTCTGGAATCTGAGAAGAGCCACAAATTTCCTTCCACCCAGCATTCCCCCAGGTCTCCCGATAAAAATGGTACCTCACTTGTGTGGGTAGGCCTAGTGCCTGGACAGGAAATTCCCCAAAACACAACATGGATACATCACATTTTCCTAAAGAAAACTGACCTGTTGTTTGCAAAGTGCCTAACTGTGGATTTTGGCCTCTAGCTCAGCCGGCGCATAGGGAAACCTAGCAAACCTATATGTTTTTGAAAAGTAGACACCCAGGGAAATTCCGAATGGGGTGACTTGTGGGGCTCTCACCAGGTTCTGTTACCCAGAATCCTTTGCAAACCTCAACATTTGGCAAAAAAACACGTTTTCCTCGCATTTCGGTGATAGAAAGTTCTGGAATCTGAGAGGAGCCACAAATTTCCTTTCACTCAGCGTTCCCCAAAGTCTCCCAATAAAAATGATACCTCACTTGTGTGGGTAGGCCTAGTTCACGGCACAGGAAATGCTCCAAAATTCAACATGGACACATCACATTTCCTTAAAGAAAACTCAACCTGTTTTTTACAAAGTGCCTAGCTGTGGATTTCTGCCTCTAGCTTAGCCGACACCTAGGGAAACCTAGCTAACCTATATGTTTTTGAAAAGTAGACACCCAGGGGAATTCAGAATCGGGTGACTTGTGGAGCTCTCGCCAGGTTCTGTTACGAAGACTCCTTTGCAAACCTCAAAATTTGGTAAAAATACATTATTTTCCTCACATTTCTGTGATTGAAAGTTCTGGAATCTGAGAGGAAACACAAATATCCTTCCTCCCAGCTTTCCCCCAAGTCACCTGATAAACATGGTACCTCACTTGTGTGGGTAGGCCTAGTGCCCGCAACATGAAATCCCCTAAAACACAACATGGACACATCACATTTCCCTAAAGAAAATTGATCTGTTTTTTGCAAAGTGCCTAGCTTTGGATTTTAGCCTCTAGCTCAGCCGACACCTAGGGAAGCCTAGCAAACCTATATATTTTTGAAAAGTAGACACCCAGGGGAATTCAGAATGGGGTGACATGTGGGGCTCGCACCAGGTTCTGTTACCCGGAATCCTTTGCAAACCTCAAAATGTGGCAAAAAAAAAACACTTTTTCTTCTCATTTCGGTGACAGAAATTTCTGGAATCTGAGAGGAGCCACAAATTTCCTTCCAAACGTATGTGTTTTGAAAAGTAGACACATCACATTTTCCCAAAGAAAACTGACCTGTTTTTTGTAAAGTGTCTAGCTGTGGATTTTGGCCTCTTGCTCAGCCGACACAGAGGGAAACCTAGTAAACATACGTTTTTGAAAAGTAGACACCCAGGGAAATTCAGAATGGGGTAGAGATTGAGGGGATAGCACAGCGAGTTGATAAGCACAATTATTCTTTTATACATTTTTAGGCTGGCTCTGCTTTGGGGACCCACACAAGTGAGGATTCATTTTACTAGGGAGACTGAGGGGAATGCTGGGTGATAGGAAATTTGTGGCGGCACAGTGATCCTACAAAGAAAAGTGTGAAAAATATGCTTTTTTAAACCAAGTTGAAAGTTTGCAGAGGATTCTGGGTAAGAAAATGTTGGAACCATGCAAGCCACACCTCCCTGGACTCCTTCAGGTTTCTAGTTTTAAAAAATGTCTGGGTTTGGTAGGTTTCCCTAGATGAAGGCCGCACCCGGGACCAAAAACGCAGGTTCCCCCCCCCCCAGAAACACAGGTAGTTTTGTAATAGATCATTTTGATTTGTCCATGTTCTTCTGTGATGTTCCAAACACTACAATTATGAAAAGAAACGTACTTAGGTTATGTTAAAAAGACCCCTCACCCACCAACCAAGTTGGTGGCATGGATCATCATCGGGGGCCTACCCGAGACACCTAGCATGTCACGGGTGTGCTGTGAAACCTGATTACAGCGGAGCAGGCTTTTTTCATTTTTACCACAGATACTGGTTGGATTTGGCACGAAGGTGAGTGATGGTTCAGTAGATCAAATTTTATTAGCAAGAGATTTCAAATAAATGAAATGCACTGTTAATAACAGAAAGGCCAAAAAACTGAACCAATGACTCACAGCTCATGAGCTGTAAAGCTGCAAAAAGGCACCAACCGCTTTACAGTCCATTCACACACCTTTCTTACAGGACATGCAGAAGACCATTCACGCCGCCAGCCGCGGGCCCAGCACATTACAACACTCACATCAACAGAAAGCGCCATTCAAGGGCCCATCACTTTTATGTACCCACATGCCTGACACTGCAATCACACCAGCTGATGGGAGTGTGTGGACTGTCGTTTGGTTAGCAGTGTTTTGCAGTGGCCAACAGCAAGTCACTATTTACACCACCAGCCAAGCGCCACTCCACGCACACCGTCAGCCAAGCGCCACTCCATGCACACTGCCAGCCAAGCACCACCCCACGCGCACTGCCAGCCAAGCGCCACTCCACTCACACCGCCAGGAAAGCATCACTCCACGCACACCGCCAGCCAAGCACCACTCCATGCACACCGCATCACTTTTTGTTTCTTAAACAACAAAGAAACCACTAACTAATTTGAAATAAGTACAAAGCTACAAACAGAAAACCTCTAATTAAATACATGACAGTAAAGCCAACCGTGAAACTGAACATATGAAAATAAAAAACAGACAGTTTACGCTCACGGTAGTTCCCAATAATGTTTGTGAGTGTGGTTACTCTTGAAACAGCCACCCACAAACAGCCCAGGCTTTCAAGGACAGTCAGGGCAGTACGTCCTAGTCTCCTTCCTGATACCTCTTCGAGCACAGAGTGTACATCTCTTTGCAGGAAAGTCTTTTTTGGCTGTGGGAGGAATGTGCTCAGCGAAGTGGCAAACTTTCAATCTAGCCACATCCTCCACCACTGCTTCTCTAGGAACTCTTGCTTGTTCCAGCACAACAAGGCTCGCTATGACAGACTCCTGAAATTTCTCAAATGCCATCCTGGACTCTGGAGAACTATTCTTGAACACAAAAAAACATTAAAAGTTTCCAAGTGGAAGAGGTGAACCACTAATTTCTAATACCAAACATAAGCCTTATGAGCATCAGTGTAAGGTTCCAACCTCTGATCTACTGTATCAACACCACCCATGTGCTAATTGTAGTCTAAAATGCACACAGGTTTGCGCACTTCAGCAACTTGAACCACAAACAGCCACAGGTGAAGTACTCTCATCATGGATGGTAGTTAGCTTGTAGACATCTCTCCTGTCTGCAAAATTCAGAGCTAGCAGTTCATCATTCCACCCTTCTCAAGTTTTTTTACAGACAAGCTCTCTTGGATAGCCTTTCCGGTTAGAGCAGATTGTGCCACAAGCAACTGTGTCCACCCTGAACAATGCCTTCAACAACTGCACTCCAGTGTAGAAATTATCTATGTACAAATGGTGACCTTTATTAAACAGTTGTCTACTAAGTTCCCACACAATTTTCTCGCTAACTCCAAAAGTGTGCGGACAACCAGGCGGGTCAGTACTGGAATCCCTACCAGTGTAGACCCAGAAATTATAAACATGTCCTGTACTACTTTCAGACAGCATATACAATTTAATTCCATACCTTGCCCTCTTGCTCGGAATGTACTGCCTAAAAACCAAACGACCCTTGAACAGGACCAAAGACTCATCTACAGATATTTCTTTGCCTGGAACATAGACCTGTGAAAACCGATCTACAAAATGATCAAGGTCAGGGCTAATCTTAAAAAGGCGGTCAGAATCAGGGTGATCTCGCGTCAAGGCTAAAGCATCATCAACAAAATGCAGCATCTGAAGAAATAGCTCATACCGGTTACGACTCATGGTTGCAGGAAATATAGCAGTTGGCAACAAGGGACTAGTAGACCAATATGAAAACAGTTATGGCTTCCTTATCAGCCCCATCAAAAAGGTTAAACCCAAGAACTTTTTTCAACTCTTCCAGATTTGTGGGAATACACTGGCTAGCTCTAGAGTGTGGCCTAAGTCTGACAGCCTTGTCCCTAAAATACTGCTCTGCATACAAATTAGTCTGCTCAACAATCTCTTCCAAAAATACATTGTCCATAACAACTGAAAGAAATTGACAGGTAAAACGTTTTCTGTATTCACTCTACACCCTCTGAGACCAGTAAAGGCAGGCAACTGTGGCTGCTCCATGTTTGGGCCAACCTAGAGTTCAGGTCTTCCAATAGGAAGTCTTTCAGCCGCTGGCTGCTGCAACATTGGCACATCAGTGTCCTCCTCTAAAACAGGCACTTCATCATCAGATGATTCCTCTCTGTCAGAAAATTCACTTCCAGAATCTTGCACTTCCTCCTCTGCCTCAGATGCAGAGTCAGTCTCATAATCATGGTCAGAAGACAACTCAAAAAGCACACCAACAACCTGATGAGCGGTCATCCTACGGCTTGCCATGATCCTTCCTACGAAAAGTAACTGGACAAATACACCACCAACAACCAGCACTGTATAAGGTAAGTAATAAACAAAGTGTGGCTTGATCACTAAGAGCTATAAACTCAAATACTATACCACTCACCTGAAAAAGCTAGACTCACCAGCAACTATGCTGCACAGCCACAGCAATCACCAATGAAATCCCACTAAAAAGAATAAAAGAAAAAAAAATTACACATAAGACAACACAAATATCATTGTGCACTAATCTAAAGACAATTTTACACACAATCCTTCATTTAGTACACCACTTACAAAATGTCATTCATGCATGGCAACAATATAAATTTGGAGTAAATTGTTTTTACTTACCTAAAGCAAGCAACTATGCAAACCGCAGGTCAACCACTGCCAAAACCGCAACGAGCCACGGCAAAGGAAGCAAAAGCTTTGACCTAGAAGAAAAAGGAGAAATAAACTGTTATAATCACAAATGCAAACACTTTGCCAGTTGACAAACACCATGCCACCAAACATTTAGAAATCTTCCCTGGTGTCTAGTGGTCTCTGCCCCCCTTGGGGACAGATGGGCCTTAAAAAACTAGGCCGATCTGCTCCCAAGGGGGGCAGAAATGGCCACCAGTACTGCTCTGAATCCCTTGACCAAGGGGCCTCCCCCACACAAAAATAAAATAAACAAATCCCGGTGCTAAGTGTCTTCTGACACCCTTGGGGGCAGATGGGCCGAAAAGAATAGGCCGATCTGCCCCCAAGGGGGGCAGAACTGCCCAACAGTGCTTTGTCCCCTTTGGGAGGGATGACACTTGTGCAAGAGGCCATCCCCCACACAGAAAAAACACAAAACAACAGTCCCTGGTTTCTAGTGGCGTCTGCCCCCTCTGGGGGCAGATTGGCCAAAAAATAAGAGGCCAATCTGCCTCCGGGGGGGGGGAGAAATGGTGTAAAATATATTGCCCCCTTTGGGGGGCAACACTTGCCCAAGGGGCTGCCCCCCCACACAAAACACACACACACAATATCCCAGGCGCAAAGTGGCTTCTGCCCTCCTTGGGGAGAGATGGGCCCCCAAGGGGGCAGGACTGCCAAACAGTGCTTTGTCCGCTTTGCGGGGGCGACCCTTGCCCAAGGGGCTGCATCCCACACAAAAAAACACACAAAAAAAATCCCTGATTTCTGGTGGCTTCTGCCCCCATAAGAGGCCGATCAAAGGTGGGCAGATACGGTGAAAAACATTATGCCCCTTAGGGAAGTGACCCTTGCCCATGGGGCCGCTCCCGACATATAAAAACACACACACCCCCCAAAAAAAACAAAAACAAAATCCTGGTGCCTAGTGGGCATTCCTGCTACCCGATCACATCACGATCGGGCTGCAGGAATGCTAAAAGAGACATTGAGGGAAAGGAAAAGCCTTTCCTTTCCCCTGATGCCTCTTTTTCAGCAAACCCCCCCCCCCCCCCGGCCAGAGGAGAAACTCACCTGTTTACTCCTCGACGCGCTGGAAGCAAATGGCATCCAGCGCATCCGGCACCCTCTGATGATATCAACGCGCGATCTGGCACTGTCATTAGAGGGGGGAGGTGGGTCGGGGATGGAAGGGGAAGCGATTCCCTTCCATCCCTCCCCATGGGAGGGGGGCGGGAGGCTCATGGGGGGAGCACTAGCGCTCCCCCCATGAGCCAGTCCATGGACGTAACAATTACGTCCTTGGCGCCTCAGCGCTGCAGCCAAGGACGTAACCGTTATGTCTATGGCGGGGAGAAGTTAATAAAGATTCCTCTTTTTATCTTTTCCCTTTGCAATGTTTTCTCCCACAATATGTTCCTGCCAGTTGAGATTATTTACACTCCAATTACACCCAGTGAAGCAGGAAATATTTGCAGATTTTATGGCAAGTTTACATTTTGCTCACCTTTTCAATGAACACTGACATTTCAGAGGAGCTGAACACTGTTTTCTGCAAAGCAGGATTACAACATAAAATCACAAAAAATCATGATTTTGAAGTGGAACTGAAAAAGTAAAACACTGTGGAGTTTCCGGTGGACCTTGACAAAGGTTTAAGAAACACAGCCTTGCACAACACTGGAGTTATTCTCCAACCCATCCGAATCAAAGAGCAGCACTACCCCTACACAGAACCTATGAGACTCCCTTGCTGACTTTTTCCACAGTAACAAAGCCACCATCCACAAAAACTTCACTCCCCAAACCTCCTTCACCGACACCATCAATCTTCTCAAACCCCCGGACACCAATGGCTTCCTGAGCCTTCCTGACCACTCTACCAATTGCACCATCACCAATGGAATCAGATTACCCCGCAGGACTCTGACGATCTGATGAGATCCATCCATTCCGGATCCCCCACGTACCCTTGCCCTCACCACAAGTTCAACATAGGCATCAGCACCATCGCCAACAAAATCACCGACATTCTCAACTCCTCTATAAGTGCAGCCAATCTACCCGGAAAAATGGAAAGATACAGGAGTCAAACCCCTGCTCAAATAAACATCTGCTGGTCCCAATAAACTCAAAATCTACTGGACTATCTCCCTACTCCCATTCCCAGAAAAAGTTCCTAAAAAGCAATAAACCATCAACTTACAACCCAATTAGAGGACAACAATCTCCTGGACACGTCATAATCCAGCTTTTGCCCTAACCACAGCATGGAATCTGCTCTCATCGCATCCAAGGACGACATCAGATTCCTCCTAGATCAAGGAAACTTGGCTGCCCTCATACTACTGGACCTCTCTGCAGCCTTTGACATGGCCTCCAACCATACATAGCTCACTTGGCTCCACCATATGGGGATCAGAGGAAAAGCCCTTAAATGGATCTCCTCATTTCTCTCCGGCAGAACTCAGAGAGTCCACCTCCTGCCCTTCACCTGGAAACCCAAGGATATTGTCTATGGCATCTCCCAGGGATCATCACTCAGTCCCACTGTTGTATTGTGGGTTTAATTCTTTGAGTACATTGACATTTATTTCCCTAAATAAGTTGTCATGTTTGTATTTCCTTAATACTTTTGTATTCATTTGATTATTCTTCTGTTATGTTCTGCTGCCCTGGGTACGTGCTGTCATTTGATGCAGCATTCTATTCAGACTGCTACTCAGATGACAGCAGTTGCCTGCGACTCCTGCCTACACTTCGTGAACTTGTTCTCTGAGTTATTCTTGGCGACTACTGATGGAATAAATCAAGGGGAACTTCATCTTACGGCTTTTTGGATTTATTATTTGCCGATAAACACAACATAAATTGGTCAACGAGTGAAAATCAGAGATTTCTCTTCTACTCAAACCCACAAAAGAACCGGCATGGGACAGGAGTCTGCCTGCATTTGTGTGAGTGACACCGTATTTGTGACTGACATATTTCACATTTGCTTACCTGAAGTGTATCTTGTGGCAATTTATTCTACTTATCTTAAAAGATCCGCTTTACCTCATTGTGTATTCAGTGTTATCAAGTGCGCACCCATGTGACTTTGGTGCCTATCCTGCATCTTTCAAAGTGTTTCTATGACCCTCTGGAATATTGGGGAGCGTCACCACAATAAACTCTTCCGTATTGGTTCAATTGCCATTTGTCATACATTATTGGGAGACGTTGGACAAGAAATGTTTGATAATCTTCCAGAATGCGACCCTCCTCCTGGGCAATTTATACCATGGGATGTCTACAGGGAAGCTGTTAAAAGGCTCCAGAAGAGATTGAGCGAGGAACCTAATATTATGATTGAAAGGTACAGTTTCTTTCACAGGAAACAACTTATGGATGAAACAATTGAGGGATGTATTTCTAATTTACGAATTTTAGCTGGCAATTGTGATTCTGGTGAGAATATTGATATATATTTACGAGCCCAATTTGTTTTTCACTGCTCCAGTAAGACAATACAGGGACGCTTGCTTGTTTGTAGGAACCCTCTACTGAGGGAGGCGATTGACATAGAACGCTCTTCCATTTCTACAAAAGGAACTACAGGTGCTGATCTCAGCAATGATCCTGTGTGTGCTATTAGTACTAAAACTTGTCAACATGATAATTCGTAAATAAAATTCAATGACAGCTACTAAAAAAACTGACATGATGCAGATGTGGATCCAAATTACATCTAGATAACAATCCTATTTGTCCGGCAGTTAACAAAAAATGCGACAAATGCAAGAAACAAGGACATTTTCAAAGTGTATGTAGATCAAGTATCGTCAAGTCTAATAATATTCCAGTGAGAGTCAACAGTTTGAATTCAATACTTGAGGAATGTCAAGAGGGCATGCTTAATACCCTTGTGTTAACAGTTGATGATGACATAACCTGTGTTTCTTCTTTCAAAGCTCGTCTAGACACTGCACAGGTAGGTGTTATAATTTGGAAATGATGGATGATTCAGGTTCGCCTATTAAAATTTTATCTGATGTAACTTTTTATGGTAAAAAAAGTAACAAGATTTCTACACATACAGATGCTCACCCAAAAGCTTTTGGTGGACAAAACATTGAAATGCTTGGCTATTTCTTAGATTCACTAAGACCCATATTTATACTTTTTTAGTGCTGCATTTGCGTATTTTTTTTACACAAAAGCGGTGCAAACCTACAAAATACAATTGTATTTTGTAGATTTGCGCCGCTTTTGTGTCAAAAAGCGTCACAAATGCGGGGCTAAAAAGTATAAATATGGGCCTAAGCGGGTCGTTACAACCCTGGCGGACGGTGTTAAAGCTGCGGTAATACCGCAAACAGGCCGGCGAAAAAAAAAGGGAATTATGACCGTGGCGGAAACCGCCAACATAGACAGCCACTTTAACACTCCGACCGTCACGGCGGTACAGACAAGCAGCGCGGCGGTCATCGCCAACAGACAGGCGGAAGACAAAGTACCGCCCACAGTATTACAACAGGCCAATCCGCCACCTTTTCTGGGGCGGATTCACCGTGGATAAAAACACGGAGGAAACAGCTTTTGCAATGGGAAAACGCTCACCTCAACACACTCCACGAGGAAGGAGGCCACCATGGAGCCGGAACTCCAAATACTCCCTGCGCTTGTCTTCCTGCTCCTCTACGAACACCAGCAACGGCGGCGCCGAAGACAACGGTGAGTACTGCACCTACGACATAGGGGAGGGGGGAGGCAAAAGTCAGGGACACACACACGCAACACCCCCACCCTCAACCCAACCCTCGCACACTACAACACACACACCAATGCATTTTCAAACATCACAGTAACAACCCCCAACCCCCCGGAAGAATGCAAAGACAAAACCAAATTACTTGAACCATTGTAATATATCCAAATACAGTAAGCTCATATATACAGAAATATATACACATTCCAAATATATACATCACGATTGGTACTGCAGGTATGCACAATTCAATGTCCATGGACCACTGGGCCCACAATGCATGGGCGAGGCCCACACTAGATACCTGTCCACAAATGGAGAGAACACTGCTGGGGCATCAGAGAGAAATACAACAGGCACCTCAGGGGGAAGGGAAGGGGGGGGCACCTCAGCCAGATTACAGCACCACGCCAGATCCACGACGGGGCTCCATGCCCATTGATGTATCCTGGGGAGTGCAAAGCCACAGTCTCTCAAGTCTCTACAGTGGGTGGGTTGCCCACTGGACCATCCTGGGGAGTGCATAGCCACAGTCTCTCAAGTCTCTACAGTGGGTGGGTTGCCCACTGTACCATCCTGGGGAGTGCAAAGCCACAGTCTCTCAAGTCTCTACAGTGGGTGGGTTGCCCACTGTACCATCCTGGGGAGTGCAAAGCCACAGTCTCTCAACTCGATAACAGTGGGAGGCTTGCCCACTGTTCAATCCTGGGAAGTGCAAAGCCACAGTCTCTCAAGTCTCTACAGTGGGTGGGTTGCCCACTGTACCATCCTGGGGAATGCAAAGCCACAGTCTCTCAACTCAATAACAGTGGGTGGCTTACCCACTGTTCAATCCTGGGGAGTGCAAAGCCACAGTCTCTCAAGTTTCTATAGTGGGTGGGTTGCCCACTGTACCATCCTGGGGAGTGCAAAGCCACAGTCTCTCAAGTGGATAACAGTCTCCACTGGTTCTGGAGGGGGACTGGTGCCCAGAGTGCTTCATCCTGTGAAGGATTCAGGTAGTGGATGCAGCTCTCCACTGGTTCTGGAGGGGGACTGGTGCCCAGAGTGCATCACGCTCCCCGTGACGGTCCCAGTTCCGTCACTGTCCCAGCTGCACATGGGCTAACGATGCTTGAGTTGGCGGTCTTTGCCCTGTTCAGTGGTGCTTTGCCATGGCGGTCTTTGCCCTGTTCAGCGGTGCTTTGCCGGACCAGTGACGATAGTGCTGCCCTCCTGGGCACTGACTCTGGCGGTGGTCTCCGGACCAGTGACGATAGTGCTGCCCTCCTGGGCACTGACTCTGGTTGTGGTCTCCGGACCAGTGACGATAGTGCTGCCCTCCAGGGCACTGACTCTGGTGGTGGTCTCCAGACCAGTGACGATGGGGCTGGCGGTGGTACCCTGGCCAGCGGGGAGCATGGCGGCCTTCTCCGCCGTGCTGCTCTTACCAGACTTTGGAGACTTCTTCTGCCCCTTCACCACCTTGGGAGGAGTCACAGCTGACTCGGCACTCCCCCCGGGACCCTTGTGAGCAGCTTTGCTGGCAGGAATCTTCACCCTCTCCTGTCGGGCACTGTCCAACTTCTGGTGCTTTACAAGGGGTGGACTGGCAGTGCTTTAGCTCCATATCACACTGGCTGCCCTGGTGCCCAGTGCACTCCACATACCTCTAACACGCACCACTGGAACCAGACTTTTTTTGGCTGAGGTGCTAGTATGGGACCTATGAATTGGAGGGGGGGTGGTGGGAAAGAGGTGAAGATTGCTCAGGAAAAGTTTCTGACGAACACTGGGATGGGTAGCTGGAGGGGGTCTGGGAGTGGAGGAAGAGGAGGTGGTTGTAGGAGGTGTAACTTTAGATGATTTGGTTGCAGGTGCATGTTCTGGAGGCTGTCATGAGGTGGATGGATGTTGGGTGTGTGGGTACCCGCGTTTGTGTACTTTGGGAGGGGGCGTCACAGACACACTGGGAGAGGACACAGGGGACGTGTAAATGGTAGTGGGGTGGTGAGTGCAGATGAACAGGGTGTGGTGCTGGGTGTTCTGGTGCGAGTCTTAGTGGCTGTAGATGTAGTGCATGCAGGTGAGAGTGTAGACGACACTGGGAGGGAGGAGGGAGACGACGAGGAGGGGGACACAGTGGAGGCAGTGGATGTTGCTGTGTCTGTATGTGGGTGATGCTTGTGTGAGTGCCTGTGGGATGTGTGCTGCCTATGTTTGCCAGAGCCACTTTTGTGTGTTGAAGTGTGTGCATGCTGGTCTGATGGTGTGCTTGGGATAGGCTGGGGTACAGGGGATTGGGTCTGGGTGGAGGAAGTTGGAGGGGGTAGGCTAGACACAGGGACAATGGCTGCCATCAGTGCTGAGGCCAGAGATTGCAGGGTTCGATGAAGGGTAGCCTGACCAGAATGAATACCCTCCAGGAATGCATTACTGTGTTGCAACTCCCTTTCTACACCCTGGATGGCATTCACAATGGTAGACTGCCCAACAGTGAGTGACCTGAGGAGGTCAATGGCCTCCTCACTGAGGGCAGCAGGGGTGACTGGGGCAGGGCCTGAGGTACCTGGGGCGAAGGTGATGCCCACCCTCCTGGGTGAGCGGGCACGGAGCGAAGGCTGAGGGGCTGCTGGGAGGGCAGTGCTGGTAGGGGGGGTGGCGGCTGTACCTGTAGAAGTGGGGGTCACAGATGGTGCCACCCCCACAAGGGAGCTCCCATCAGAGGACGAGTCCGTGTTGCTGTTTGCTGATCCGGTGACCGACGTGAAGCTCCCCTCGCCCTCCGTCCAACTGGTGTATTCGGAGTCCGTGGTGTGGCCCTCCATGGCCATGTGGGATGCAGCTCCCTCGTGCTCAGGTGCCACTGTACCTCCGCCTGATGATGCTGACGCACAAAAGAACAGGGAGAGCACAAAAAGGGGTGGGGAAACAGAAGAAAGACAGGTTGAGTGCATGGCTTACCGCTACCGTTGGCGGACAATACAGACACAGCAGCCCCCTGCACTACGCCGTGCTCTTGGCCTCTACAGATGCAGTTCCTGGGATATGGCCTACATGGCTATGAGTGTCATCTGTCCACATAGATGACACAGGGGCATGTATACCTGTACTTTGCACTCTACAGAGGTGGGGTGGAGTGGCACATGGCCTGCATTCTGGAGGGGCCTAGCCTACGGAACTCGCCCTGGCCTAGGGAAACCCACAGCCCTCCTCCCCCACCCAGACCCCTCCAATGCGCGTAAAATCATTAGAATGTGAGTGTACTCACCCCCTTGTGTCTGCTGTGATGCCCTCAAGCGCCCATCCAACTCAGGGTAGGCCACCGCCAGGATCCGGAACATCAGGGGGGGTCATGGTGCGACGGGCACCCCTCCCACGTTGGGAGGCCATCCCCAGCTGAGCCTCTGCCGTCTTCTTGCTCCAGCGGCGAATGTCCTCCCATCTTTTACGGCAGTGGGTGCTCCGTCTCTGGTGGACCCCCAGGGTCCGGACTTCCTTGGCGATGGCTCGCCAAATATCCTTCTTCTGGTGGGCGCTGACCTACATGACATGTACAGGGGAAGAAGAGAAGTCATTAGCAACAGCACCGTCGAAGTGAGTGGCCCCCATCCCTGCCCTTGCCATGTGGCGCATGCATGCACACTCCTTCATGCTCGCATAACTCTGCCCCCTTCCTACTTACATCCAGCCCTCTCCACCCAGGCATAGCCCATACAACTTGCACCCTATGTACTCACCTGTTGGTCTGGAGTACCGTAGAGTAGCGTGTACTGGGGGAGGACCCCGTCTACGAGCTTCTCCAACACCTGTGCAGTGAATGCAGGGGCCCTTTCCCCAGACGCTCGTGCCATTGTCTCTTCCAGACCGAGGTCACAGCAGCACTTGCAGTGTAGGTCCTCTCCTGTCGAAGATCAGGTATCGAGTAATTGAACAGATAGAAAATGGCGGTCACGTCCGCGGTGGTGACGTCGGCAGCGGTGCGTATCATCACCACCGGCGCACTTCGTCATTGGCTCCTGGGACCCATAGGGTCCAATGTTAACCAATGCAGTATTGTGCCGCGGTCTTCGACCGCCTACCGCAACGGTGTACAACGCCAGCGCAGTTACTTCACATCCAAATGTCCCACTTTAGAGGTCAGGCAGCCGCCATTTCAGGGGCCCACATGGCTTCATTTACAACTGTGTCACACATACCTAGGCCTGGACTCAACACACTTACAGACAACTTTTTGGATTATGTTTCGTGTACTGTGTAGCTGTGGTTACATACCTCCGAGTTGCTTGACTCTGTGGTCGCTGTTGCCCTTCCTAGGCACCGTAAGCTGGGACATGTGAGGAGATGGCGGAATCCTCCGGTGTACCGACCGCTGGTGGACCTGTTGACAATGGAGGAGCAACATTTAATCATCACCTACAGGTTTGACCGTGCCACAATCCAGGAACTGTGTACCCAGTTGGAGCCAGATCTGATATCACCAATCCGCCATCCCACAGGAATCTCCCCTCAAGTGCAGATGCTGTCAGTACTCCATTTCCTTGCAAGTGGGTCATTTCAAACAACAGTGGCCATGGCATCAGGGATGTCCCAGCCTATGTTTTCCAACGTGTTGTCCAGAGTGTTGTCTGCCCTGCTGAAACACGTGAGGAGCTACATCGTTTTCCCTCAGGTGGAGGATTTGGCTACAGTTAAAGGTGACTTCTATGCCCTGGGACATATCCCTAACATCATAGGTGCCATTGATGGGACCCATGTGGCTTTGGTCCCCCCCCACAGGAGTGAACAGGTGTACAGGAACTGGAAGAGTTATCATTCCATGAATGTACAGATGGTATGTTTGGCAGACCAGTACATCTCCCAGGTAAATACTATGTTCCCTGGCTCAGTGCATGACGCCTACATCCTGAGGAATAGCAGAATCCCTCATGTGATGGGTCAACTCCAGAGGCACCATGTGTGGCTATTAGGGGACTCTGGTTACCCCAACCTGTCATGGCTATTGACCCCAGTGAGGAATCCCAGGACCAAGGCAGAGGAACGCTACAATGAGGCCCATGGGCGGACTAGGAGGGTGATCGAACGCACCTTCGGCCTACTGAAGGCCAGGTTCAGGTGCCTCCATATGAAAGGTGGTTCCCTATTCTACTCACCAAAGAAGGTGTGCCAGATCATCATCGCCTGCTCTATGCTTCACAATCTTGCTTTGCGACGCCAGGTGCCTTTTCTGCAGGAGGATGGTCCAGATGACGATGTTGTGCCAGCTGTGGAGCCTGTGGACAGTGATGAGGAGGAAGCAGATGAAGAAGACATTGATAACAGGGACTCTGTCATACAGCAATATTTCCAGTGACACACAGGTGAGAACAATTTTTTTACAATTACATTTACTTTCACACTTCTACCTCTATCCTGTCTGTCAATTTGAAGCAGTATATGCTAACTGAGTGGTACATTTCCATTACGGTTTCACAGGTGTGGTTACCAACGTGTGTCATCTGCTTGCATCCTTCATGGGCTTGTGATGTGTGACATAGGTATGTTGACATTACATTTTCGAACTGATTTTGTCATTGTCATAGATAATACACATTTTCATAATCACAGACTGACTCCAGATTGTTTTGTGGTTCAAGGGTGTTTATTGAAGTGCTAATTATTGGAGGGGGTGGCAAAAAGGTGATGGGTGATGGTGGGGGAATGTCCATGGCAGAGTCCAGTCTATTAGTCTAACAGGTGCACTGCCCGTATGAGCATAGGAAGTGGAGCTGGAACAGTTCCAATCTGGACAGGGTAACAAAGTGGGACAGTGGGATGACAATCAGGGTGGTCTAATTTCCTGGCGGGGGTCTTGCCATCTTGCTCTGTCCTGTTCCTGGATCTCAGGGACCGCTTGCGGGGTGGTTCTCCATCTGCAGAGGGTGGGGTGCTGGTGTGGTGGTCCTGTGGCGGGGCGTCCTGTCCACTAGCGCCGACGGAGGTGGTGGGCAGTTCATCGTCCAGGCTAGTGCCAGGGGCCCCTTGGAGTGCAACAGTGTCCCTCATGGTCTTCTGTATGTCCTTCAGCACCCCTACGATGGTGCCCAGGGCGGAGCTGATGGTTCTGAGCTCCTCTCTGAACCCCAAATACAGTTCGTCCTGCATGCGCTGGGTCTCCTGAAACTTGGCCAGGACCGTCGCCATCGTCTCCTGGGAGTGGTGGTATTCACCCATGATGGAGGAGAGGGCCTTGTGGAGAGTGGGTTCCCTAGGCCTGTCCGCCCCCGTCACACAGCAGCCCTCCCAGTTCCCCTGTGTTCCTGTGCCTCCGTCCCCTGGACCGTGTGCCCACTGCCACTGCCCCCAGGTCCCTGTTGTTGTTGCGGTGGTGGGTTATCCTGGGTTCCCTATAGTGGTGGACACACAGCTGATTGACATGTCCTGGGAACGGAGGTATGGGCCCGCTGGGTGGGTGCTGTGCTGGTGTTACCAGAGGGTGGAAGGTCAGTGTTGGGCTGTGCCTGTGCGAGGGGAACCGACTATCCCGAGGCCCACGATGGTCTGGGCTGGTCATCTTGATCCAGTTGGCCAGAGCTGCTGTCATCACTGTGGGCCTCTTCTGTGGGTGGGGTAGAAATGTCTGGACCCTTCTGTCTGGTGACGTTAGGTAGTGGTCCTGCAGGGGTATAAAAGCATGATTATTGCATGTGTGTGTGTCATGGTGTGCAATGGGTGGGTGAGCGTGTACCCCAGTGCTAGCATTCCTGTGTGGGGGCTTGTGTGATGATGGTTAGGGGGTGTTATGGGTATGTGCAGTGGGCATGCTTTAGTGATGGGTGTCCATGCTTTGTCGTGTCATGCAGGGCTTGGTGTTGGGATGGGTGGTTTGTGTTAATAGTACATTAGTGAGGAGTTTGAGTGATAGGGGAGGGGAGAGGGTGAAGGTGGGGGGGTGTGATAGCATTCAGATAGGGTGGGGGATATGATAGTTAAGATTTGACTTACCAGTGTCCATTCCTCCACCGACTCCTCCGAGGCCCTCTGGATGCATAATGGTCAAGACCTGCTCCTCCCATGTTGTTAGTTGTGGGGGAGGAGGTGGGGGTCCACCGCCAGTCTGCTGAATCACGATGTTGTGCCTGGAGACCACGGAACACACCTTCCCCCGTAGGTCGTTCCACCTCTTCCTGATGTCCTCCTGATTTCTTGGGTGCTGTCCCACTGCGTTGACCCTGTCGACGATTCTTCGCCATAGCTCCATCTTCCTAGCTATAGAGGTGTGCTGCACCTGTGAGCCAAATAGCTGTGGCTCTACCTGTACGATTTCCTCCACCATAACCCTGAGCTCCTCCTCCGAAAACCTGGGGTGTCTTTGGCGTGCCATGGGGTGGTGTAGGTGATGTGTGGGGTGGTGTATGTGGTGATGAGTGTGGTGATGTGTAGTGGTGTGTGGTGTTTTGTGCGTGGATTTTGTGTGGGTGATGGTGTTGTGTGCCTCTGTGTGGTGGGGTTGTCTATTGCTGTGCTCTCTCTGTCGCCTTCGTCTCTATTTTTTGGTCGTAGGGGTTTGTGGGTGATGTGGGTGTGTGTTTTATATTGTGTTGGGTGTGTGGAAGTGGTGTTTATATGTGTATCAGGTGTGTGTATTTCTAATTGTCCAATGTGGCGGTGTTTTGGAGAAGTGTGTGTATTTTGAGCGCAGCGGTGTGTACCGCCAATGGAATACCGCGGTTGAAAGACCGCCGCATGGATTCGTGGGTCGTAATATCATGGGCATGTTTCTGTTGGCGTGACGGTGGAGGATTTGTTATCGCCAGTTTATCACTGACCTTTGGTGTGGCGGAGTTGTGTGGGTGTCTGAATTTCGGCGGTTTCCGAGATGTGGGTCATAATAGCTGTGGCGGAATTCCACAGCCGCGGCGGTGTATTGGCGATCTTCTGCACGGCGGTAAGCGGCTTTTACCGCCGATGTTGTAATGACCCCCTAAGTGTGTTAGGACACAAAATGATAACAAAAGTTAATTTTGCTGCAAAAGGCTGACATTGTAGGTTGGCATGATTTAGGCAGAATGGGCTTCGTACTTAAACTTGGAAGTGAACATCTACTGATATTGGATGAATTACCTGTCACTTCTGTTGAGGTTGTTAACAACAATTCTAGTGAAAAAATCAATACAATTTTGGATAAGTACTGAAAAGTTTTTGATGCCAAAGTTGGTTGTGTGAAAGGAGTAATACATGAGATAAAACTCAAAAATAATGCTGTGCCTGTAAGGCACAAAGTTAGATCCATCCCTCCCAGTGTAAGAGAGGAATTGAAAACATTATTAGATAAAATGTGTGACGATGCAGTGCGGGGCTTGCCAAGATGGCTGCCGGGACGTAATTCCCTTTGGCTCCGCTATCTGTTGCGTAAAAACTGGTCATTTCGGCGACAATCAATGCGTGAATTTGGAGTTGGAGTTGGAGAGATGTAAGGAGTGGCAGAGCAAACCAGAACGTTTTGGGAGTGACGACGGCGGTACCAACGCTGATAGAGCCGTGAGACGGGCCCCTTGGAAACAGCGCGGAAATCCAGGAGGCCAGAGACGACCGCAAAGGTGGGTAAAGCACCGAGGGCGGCCTGCCCCCTCACCCCTATTCCCATTGTGAGCGCCATCGCACCAGGGGAGTGGATGGTGACTGGAGCAAGCAGGCAGTGAATGGGGCCTCACTGGAAAGACCCCTCTCAAGCAAGGCCTGCCTGACCTTAAAATGGAGACCGTGCTGGAGGACTGAGACGCGCCAACACAATGGGGAGGCGTCATGGCCTGAAGCTGGCAGCGCATCGGGAGCCAACCCGAGGACGGTTGAGTGTTTCCCCTCGGAAGAAGTGGGGGAGGGGCCAACAGCAGATCAATCCTCGATATCTGGGTGCAACAATTCTGCTATAACGGAGCGCGGCTCACAGTGCAGAGTGGCAACCCTTACGAGTAAGAGATCCTTACTGGAAGAAGGCGAGGAGCTGATGTAACGGGGAAACTGCAGAACGAGCAATAACCATTGCAATAGTCAGGAATACTCAACCCTTATTCATGCCTCCCAAGAAACAGAACTCTAACAGAGTCTCCAACTACTTCTCACCTTTGGAGGGGGCATCATACAACAGAAAGAGGAGATGACCCTCACACTGGAAGACCTCATGACCTCCTTGAGAGACTTTAAAAAAGAATTGAGAAAAGAACTGAAGACAGACATGACCTCCTTGCTTGAAAAACTACAAGCAAACCTTGATGACAAACTCTCCTCTTTGCGACAAGATGTAGACTCCGTAGGCACCCACATGTTAGATGCTGTGGCGAAAACGGAAGAAATGGAAAATCGCCTTAAACAACTGGACGCCCTCACGCAGACACTCCAGACGGACCTTCACTCAGCAACACTTAAACAAGAAGACATGGAAAACAGGGTGCGGCGAGACAACATCAGGATTAGGAATCTCGCAGAAGGTGCAGAGGGGTCGGACCTTGAAGCATTTGTGATGGGCCGGTTCCAGGCGATCATGAACAAAACACAGCTCAAGATAAAGATAGATAGAATCCACAGAGAGGGCAGCACCACCTCTGTGGACAAGAGACGACAGAGAGACATTCTTGTTAAGCTACACTCCTTCAAAGTAAAAGAAGCCATTCTACAAGCCTCAAGAAAGATAGACAAAGTGACATCTCAGGGAGAAACCTGTGCCCTATACCAAGATATAGCACCAGCCACCCTTGCTCGAAGACAACAATTCAGGCCTGTCATGGACAGACTGAGGGAGGACCATATACGATACCACTGGACTTTCCCCTTTGGCTTCGCCTTCAAATTAAATTATAGATCTTATCATGTAAAATACCTCACAAGGGCTCTTACAATACTTGGTATTCCCCAATCTGGAGAAGATGGTAGGGAGGATCCTGTGGAGACAAGTCACAAACAAAGTCAGAAACAAACCACTAGTCCTGGACGATGGCTGCCCGGGAAAAACCCTTGAGCACATAGATGCGGTCCAAGAGAGGAAGATGCTCCAGGATAATGCAGCGATACACCTACAACCCTCCCTCATCAAACCTCAAACATCAACCAGCCCCCCACTACCTCACACTTACTCTGCTGAAGCCCAAAAATGACCAACCGATGAGCGAAAAAGTAGAATAAGGCCTGCATTCCAAACGTTGTTAATAGACTACTGGAGTCTTACACAAATAGGACCTGTTGTCTTTCAATTGTTCATTGATCAGTTTTGTTTAGGAGTTGGGAGACCATGTACAATAAACAAGAGTCGAGATACAGACCCAAGCGGGGGAAAGACAAGGAGGAGCTATCCAGCATTGACGTTTCAGAGACTGCGAGACAGTACTCCACAGACAGGGCACAATAGATCCTGCTCCAGCACAACACTAGCCGCAGATAGACGACCACACCCACCCTGACGGAATGGTAGTGACAGTACTCACCTGGAATGTCAAAGGGTTACACGCACCAGTGAAGCGCCACAAAGTATGGAAATATTTAATGGACAACCACTATGACGTAATAGCACTACAAGAAACTCATCTTAAAAAAGTAGAAGACCATAGGCTTAAACATAAACAGTAGCCACACACCTTTCAATCATCAGCGTCGAAACACAACAGAGTAGCACTCATGCTCGATCAAGGCCTACAATTCCACGCTACAGGCTCACATGCTGATAAGGACGGTCGCTATGTGATGGTGAAAGGAGTATTGAGAGGCCGTCGAGTAACTTTCGCTTCAATATACACACCTAACACACAGCAAGACCGATTCCTACGCAGCTGCCTAGAGACATTAGGAGCCTTTGCGGAGGGGGACATATTCATGATGGGAGACTTTAACCTTACGTGGCATGCACACCAAGACAGTACACACCCCCACTGCTCGCCATCTGGGAACTTTTCGCCAGCATTGCAACAGGTAATGGCGGAGACTGGCTAGTCGACACCTGGAGGAAACTTCACCCCAATGACAGAGACTACACCTTCTTTTCACACACTCAAAGGTCGTGCTCAAAAATTGATTATGTATTCACTAGCCAAGGGATAACCCAAGACCTTCTCAAGGCAACGATTCATTCTATAACCCTATCAGACCATGCCCCAAAGGAACTAACAATAGACTGGAGGGATCACAAATCAAAAACCTCGAGATGGTACTTCCCACCCTCCCTGATTAGAGACAAGCCTTATAGAGACGATCTACGTACCACCATCAGGGAATACTGTCAATTCAACGACCCAGCAAACACTAACTTAAGTATAACAGGGGACGCTTTTAAAGCTGTTTTGAGGGGGAAATGTATCTCCCTAAAAACAGCCCTAAACAAACAGAGAAGACAGGAGTGATTAGGAATAGAGGCAGAACTTTGAGCCGCGGAAGCAGCTCATAAAACACACCTGACGCTACCCTTGCAACGCACGATGACAGGCTTGAGGGGGAAACTAAACGATATATATACCAATAGAGCCGAACTCACAATACTGCGTCTGCAGAGATCGACATATGAACAAAGTAACAAAGTGGGTTCCCACCTTGCCAGACAATTAAGAGTGAAAAGAGAAAAGGAATATATAGGGGACATAAGACACTCCACTAAAGGCCTGACAGATTCAGACGTAGAAAAGGCAAATATATTTAGCAGATTCTATCGTAATCTCTACACAGCAGAAACCACTTCTGCAATTACTCAAGCAGCTTACCTAGAACACATAGCTCTACCCAAAGTCACAAATGCACATAACGAACAATTGGGGGCACTCATCGAGGAATCGGAGGTACAGACAGCAATAGACCTCCTTAAACAAAATAAATCCCAAGGGCCGGATTGGTTGACACGCCAATTCTAAAAAACATATAGTCCAGAACTGACCCCCTATCTAACCAAATTATTTAAATATATAGGTACCTCAGGGTCCACCACTCTCACAATGGGTGAAACCATTATCTCAGTCATCCCCAAACCAGGGAAGGACTCCCAACTCTGTAGCTCATATCGCCCTATAGCTCTTCTGAAATTAGACGCAAAACTATACACCAGGATCTTAACATCCCGCCTTGAAGAACTACTTCCCGACTTGATAAACCCAGACCAATCAGGATTTGTAAAGGGTAGTCAGACACACAACAACATTCGCAGGATAATACACTTAGTGGAAAAAGCTCATAAGAAAAAGATACTGGCCATTCTCTTGAGCCTAGACACCGAGAAGGCATTTGATCCAGTAGATTGGGCCTTTATGACCCAGGTTCTACGGGCATATGGGTTCTGCAATACATTTAATCAGATGATAAGAGCCAATTACGCAGCCACTTACTCCAGGGTAGTGAAAAATGGCACCAGCTCAACACCATTTCCATTGACGAGGGGGACAAGACAGGGATGCCCGCTTTCCCCTTGCTGTTCGCCTTGAGTATAGAGCCACTGGCAGCAAGCATTCGGGCCTCAACCACTATACACGGGATCACCTTTGGGACAACAGAACATAAAATCTCACTCTTTGCGGACGACGTCCTACTGACACTGACGGAACAAGTCTCTTCATCCTCCGCTCTACAAGAGGAACTCCGACAGTTTGAGGAAGTAGCGGGATTTAAGGTAAATCTTTCAAAATCCTACATGATGAACCTGATCATGCTCCTCTTGGAGATGGAGCAGCTGGCGGTCACTGCGCCATATCAGTGGTCAAAAAAAGAAATAACTTACCTGGGTGTCAAAATCACACCTAACATATCAAACCTCCATAGGGCCAACTACTCCCCGCTACTGATGCACATCAAAGATATCTTAAAACAATGGGTCCCATCCTACCTTACATGGCTGGGAAGGATCAGTGCCATTAAATTGACACTTCTTCCTAAGATACTTTATATATTTCAGAGTCTCCCGCTGGAAGTAGAGCATGCCTTCTTTTCAGCTCTCTGCACCCTTTTGGTGCGATTTATTTGGCAGGGAAAGAGAGACAGACTCTCATATAAAATGCTGAGTATGCACAAGGAGAAAGGAGGCCTGAGTTTGCCAGACTTTCAATTATATTATAAAGCTGCCCAATTAAGAGTGATAACGAAGGGAATCTGATAAGCACTGGATACACATGGACCAGGCAGTGGTAGGGAGAGTGATATGGGATGTGTTGTGGAAGCCTAAGACAGACAGACCCCGTAATGCTTACCTTAGCACACCAATAAAAACAACACTTAAGGTCTGGGACGACATAACAAAAACAAGAAACTGGACGACCTTCCCTTCCCCACATACACCATTACATTTTAACCCAGCCTTTCCCCCTGCCTTACAGACAAGACCCTTTGATAAATGGTGTGAGAGAGGATGTTTGATTTTAGCAGATCTATTCCACAATGTGGACATAATCTCATTTGAAAACTGTAGGAGGGAATTCAATCTTCCACAAGCTGAATTCTATTACTACATTCACTTACGACAATGGGCACTGAAAATTGTAAATCAACAGGCAGCTATAAGGGAATACACACTTTTTGAAAAATTAATTCATAGGGCAGGATCCCCGAAAGGGAATATCTCCCAGCTATGTGCTTTATTAACAACCATGGGCCAAATGACAAGGCCCCACCATCTCTTCTGGGAACAAGTATTAGGAGAAGAAATTCTTGATACTCAATGGGAAAAATTATACCGAGACATCCGAAGACACAACCTCTCTATGGCCTTAAGGGAGGCACATTATAAAACTTTGTACGACTGGTAACTTTACCCTTCCAAGCTAAAGAAAATATTCCCAAATCCATCGGATCGGTGCTTGAGAGGGTGTGGAGCACAACGAGATTTCAAACATATATAGCATGACTGTCCCACGATCTGCCCTTTTTGGAATGAAATCCTGGCTCACATCAAAGATATACTAGGCTATCCCACAGAAATTACAACCCGCTCCACACTTCTTAGGCTAAGAGATGACGCTCTCCAGTTTTAAACAGGGGCGGACAGGGCCATCATGTGGCTCTGCCTAGGGGCCGCTAAAATGGCGATAGCGGCTGCCTAGAAAAAACAAGAAGCTCCGTCGATCACTCAATGGCAGAGCCATCTATGGAGAGCATTAACCATGGAAAGAATGGCGGATATATTTGCAAATGATTTTTAAAACTTCGAATATAAATGGGGTCCATTAGTAACCTATTTATCCAGAGGCCTTCCACTGACTTTATGCCCACCTAGAATTAGATCTCTGCATCTATTTCAAATTTAAGAGAGGGATAAGGTCTGCAACCATCCGCAACTCCAGTCACTTGCAACGGACACGAATGACTCTTACATAGGGTTCAGATATACTAAATGCGATGGACATGTATCTCCCAGCTCCGCTTTATGTTTACAACTCGTTACATGGTTATTCATTTAATTTCTTTCTATCTCTTCTTTTCTTAGTTTTCTTATTATCAAAATTGGTTGTGCATTTGTATCATAATGGAACTAGTGACCATTTTTATTATGCACTGTAATAATGTAAGTCATGATAACAGCTAGGTTTAGCTGTCAACACCGGTCTGTTGACTATTGTAATGTCTGCATGAGATTCAACCTAATAAAAATATGTTTGACAAAACAAATGCGTGACGATGGGATAATACAGCCAATTGATTAATTAGAATGGGTTTTGTCTATAGTTTTAGCCAAGAAAAAAAATGGCAGTTTGTGTTTGTGCCCTGATTTAAGGTCACTTAACAAAAACATTGTTGTGGATTGCCATCCTTTGCCAAAACTCCAGGTGATGCTTATGACAGCTGGTGAAGCTACATTCTTTTCCACAATTGACCTTAGATCAGCAGATTGTCAGGTGGCATTATCTTCAAGATCTCAAGAATTGACTACATTTGTTACTCCCTTTGGCGCCTTTACGTTTTTAAGATTACCATTAGGGATAACTTCTGCTGTCAGTGTTTTTAGAAAGTGAATGGGTTCTTTATTTAGAGGTGTCAAAGGTATGCAGGCGTTCCAAGATGATAACTTATATATGGTAAGGATATCAATGAACACAATGCTGTTTTGAAGCATGTTTTAAGTATTTTAAGCAACAGAGGCATGACTATTTCAAAAGAAAAGTTTACATTTCTAGTTAAGGAGCTTGATTATGTAGGACACACAAATACTGCAGAAAGCATCAAACCTAAACTTAATCAATGCTATTATCCAAGTACCTGCACCCACTGATAAAGACTAATTGAGGTCTTTTTTAGGCACGATTATGCCAGGTTTCTTCAATGATATGCTGTACTTGTGGAACTATGGAGAAGCTTAGAAAAAAAGAAAACATCATTTGGTCTGAGAAGCAAGATAAAGCTTTTAAGCAGTTAAAGAAATGATCATTGTTGCACCGGCTTTACAACCCTTCAATAGCTCTGACAGATGTGTCGTTATTGTGGTTGTTAGTTTGGTCGGATTGGGGGCTGTACTTACTCAATATCATCATGATAAAAAAAAGCACCATAGCATTTAGCTCGAGATCCTTGAATAAATCTGAGAGACACTAAAGCCCTATTGAAAGGAAAGCTTTAGCCCGTACATGGGCTATTGAGATATTTAAATCATACTTCTGGGGATGTATTTTTGACTTGCTCATGGATCACAAACCTCTTACCTATCTAATGAGGCTCAATGGAATGAGAGCGGCTTCGGCAAAATTAATTAGATTGCTTTCCAAATTACAGACGCACACGTTTACAATAAAATATATCTCAGGTAGTAAAAATGACAGGGCAGATTGTCTATTCCATATGCCTGTAAAGAGTGATGAAATTGAGATTTAATTCTTGAACAAGAACGTGTTGTCTCCGCTGTTGATGTTTCTATTCTCCCATCAGGATGTATAAGTGAAGATGAGTAGATAAGGTCGTCTAACACTGATGTTGTGTCGTCTGAAGTCAAAAGGCACAATTTGAATGGGTGGGCACCAGTGAGGAACCTAAACAAAATTTTAGTTCTATATGAACAAGTCTCTGCAGAGCTAGCTTCGGAAAATTGTTTAGTTACAAGGCAAGGTTTATTTATACCACCTGAGAACTTAAGGCATAAATTGCTATACGTAGAGCGAAAAGGACACCCAGGTATGTATGGCACCAACTTATGTTGAGCAATTTGTGAACAGAAGCTCGGAGTGTCTAGTATCATAGAAGCATTGAAAGCTTAGCAAATGTTAAACTGGTAAGGTCCTCTACCTGAAGGGCCTTCGTGCAGAGTAGCCATTGATTTTGCTGGACCTTTTAAAAAATGACCTACTAACATGAAATAACTGTTGTAACTGACTATAATTCAAAGTGGATAGCATATGAATTTGTTTCCATGGCAACCACAGATGCGGTCATTGAATTCTTGGAGAAACTATTTGTCATTAAAGGAAGTCCAGCTATTCGGGTTTCTGACAATGTCACACATTTTGTTTCCAGAAAAAGTAGTGAGTTTTTGATCAAACATGGTATCAAACATCCGAAACCAGCACTTTATATTCTTTCAGCCAATGTATTGGTAGAAAGATGCAACAATTTTTTCAAAGAAGGAATACAAACAGCATTAGCTTCCAACATGGATGTATGTAAGTATTTAAGGGGAAAGTATGGACCTATTTGAACACACCTCATTCCATCACTGGAGTTACTCCCTTCTTTTTGTCTAAAGGAAGAGAAGCCAAAACTTGTATAAGACCATGTTGGAAAGTTCAAATTCAACAGAGTTCTTTTCAGAGATTTTTAAAGGATCAAACCTCTGTTGATGAGTGTGTTCATGACAACTCTGCACAAAGGTATAAAACGCTTGAAACTACAAGTAACAAAAAAAACCTCCAAAATATTTTGAAATAGGGGAATGGGTGCTTGTTAAGTAACCTGGAAAGGCTATTAAGGGGGACTCAAATTTCTCTGAACCTGTACAAATTGCAAAAGTCACACGTATTGCAGTTTTACTCAAAAATTGTTGTGGGTGGAATAAGAGAGCTGTTGTCAGCATTAAACCTTACCAGAAAAAGATAATTGAAAATAAGAGGAGAGGCATATCTGAGGAGAGTTGCGTCGATGGTATTTGGGTCAGGAGAGGAGTGCACACAACTCAAAACATGTATCTTTTGGTCACACTAATTCTTGTGATTCTAGCACAACAGCAAAATTCACACAAAGAAGAGTTGAAGATGAAGTTTGCCCAGATGCTAGGAGTAGTCCTAATTCTATACTAACAAATTCTGAAAAAGAAATTACTACAGAAGACATGAATGCATCTAACTCTGGTTTGAATCAATCTAATCCAGTATCATGTGTCCACCATGTGAAAAGATACATTGTGCTTCCTCTAAAGTACCAGGATTATCATTTATTTTAACCAAAGCTTTGTTTTTCATTATCTTTGTAAGAAGGTGGATTTTGTATTCTTGGTTTACTGTTTATTACTTAAGTTTAATGCCTTGCGTATACTGACACGTATTTCTTTAAATAAATTGTTATGCTCGTATTTCCTTAAGACTTTTGTATGCATTTGATTATTCTTCTGTTATATTCTGTTCCCCTGGGTACCGGCTGTCGTTTGATGCAGCATTCTATTCGGACTGCTACTTGGATGACAGCAGTTGCCTGAGGCTCTTGCCTACACTTTGTGGGCTTGTACTCTGAGTTATTCTTTGGGACCACTTATGGAATAAATCAAGGTGGAATTCATCTTATGGCTTCTTGGAGTTGTCATTTGCCAATAAACACAGTCAGACCATGTTAGATGCTGACTAGGAAAGAACAGAGGCTGTTTACAGCTAAAACACCCAAAAGGCCACAGGGACCAGATTAATTGTGCCCTACTAGAAGTGTGAGAATTAGTAGGGTGACCACATTTTGAAAATCAAAAACCGAGACATTTCACAAACATAGAAGTAGGACCAGTAGTAAGAAGGCCCAGAAATCCATGCATTGTGCCACTTTGTAAATCTGACACAGCAATTTTTGTCTCATTGCGCCACATTAGTGTAAAAACAAATTATACTAATGTGGCACAAGGAGGCACAAGGCCCTCTTAAAACTCGGCCTAAGTTTCTGAGCCCTGTAATGGATACCACAACAGTTTATTGCTGCGGCTGGTCAGTCAGAGTGCTTGCTCCCACAGGAGTGCCCGCCTGTGGGAGGCAGGAAACCCAACGGAGGAAAAAAAAAAACATAGACCAATCACAACCCTCAAATCCTACCATCCTGATATACAAATATTTTTGATCCTTAGTTTCTCAAAAAATACTGAACAGATTTACAGCAAATCACAAAAAGCACACTTTTTGGACCAAGATCTAGCTTCCTGCCATATATGGTGTAATTCTGTTCAGCAGTTGTGGCAGTATTGCTTCCTAAAAACGTTTATGGAAAATGAATGAGGATTCACGTTTAGGGACTCTCCCCTTCTTTTCTTGGCCGCCTCTGACAGTTCACCCCAAAATTTTCCATGAAGAAACTAGTCAAAAAAAGAACACTTTTGGAAAGTTTCTTGAAGATGTGTCAGACAATGCCAAAGTTATTAGCAAACCAAACAAGCATTTGCAATGCAACGGGTCTCGCGTTCGCTTGAGTTAGAGCTATTCGCATTTTAAACTCCTAACCGGACTTTTCTTGCCACATAAACTAAAAAGTAAAACAGTTTCACATAAGTGAGCCCACCGCCACCATGAATCATGACGGAGACACATAGAAGGAAACAGAAGTTTGCTCGCAAACCAACGTATGGGCAAAAGTGCAATTATCCATGTAACTGGCAGAAGTGCAAATATCCATGTAACAGGGTCAATGTCATGCAAAGCGCTTGACTACTGCCCAGTAAGATTGCGCTGCCTGCGAAATAAAAAGAAAAAGTAGTCCAGAAACCATATGGAAAACATGGAGCCTTGTATGTTTTCAGTACTTTACCGGTGCGCTTGAGGAGGGCTAAACACTGAAAAAGGCATGACGTATGCATGCCTTTCACTAATTAAATCAAGCTAATTGTAAAAAACAAGCCAACTAACCAACCAAACTGATCGGCCTGCGGTGGGCATGGTTTAAAGCCCACAGAGAGATTACACCAGGGACGGAGCACTTTGCGCTCAACCCTAAAAAAGGCATTTCGTACGGCAACACAGACCCAACTATAGTGGCCCAGTGTCTTCACAAGTTATGCTTTAGTCCAATCTCCACTGACTTGTCCTTTCCCACTTTCCATTCATTAATGTTGTCCTCACCTCTAGCAAGAGTCCCTTGATCCAAACCAGTAGGAGAGAATAGGTGCCATTTCCTATTACAGACAATTCCAAATTCAGGCTGAAGGCTCAGCAAAGTTTGGAGCTTGAGTCTGCTTGGTACTGCAGTTCATATCAGGACTTTAAGCCTTTGCCTGCCCTGGCCATCCAAGGACCCTGGTGTTGAACTCTGAAGGAACATTTAGGAAAACGTCAGACAAGCCCCTACTACTTCCAGGCTGGTGGCATGCATCGTGGTAGCTTTCCTGATTCCTGGGTATGTGCTGCTTTTATGTTTTTTGTGCATTGAATGACCATTGACTTCATAGTAGGCATGGGCAGAACTCGTGGAGTTTCACTCTGCGGGATTCTGAGGAGTTACATAAAAACTTTGTGAGATTCGGCGGAGTTCTGCAAGCATGCGGAATTTGGGAACGTCCCACTGCTTGCACTGATTTTTAGTGCTGGGAGCTTGTTACACAATGTAAAATTAGTGTGAACCAGTGGTGGCCCGTCCTTTAGGGCGGAGGGGCCACGCTCCCCCCCCACCTTTTGCCCCTCATGAAGAGTGTCTGTCAGGCTGGTCAAAGGTCAGCCTGACACACACTCTCCATGTTCAGCTCAGGCAGCCAGGAGCAGATATGCGTGATTTGCACACACTCCTGGCTGCCTGAGATGAACTTTGTTGGGCTGAAGAAGTCACACCTCCTATGGGCGTGACCTCCTTGGCTCAGCAAAGGAGCCTCAAGGCCCTCCCCTGCGTGACGAGGGAAGTGTCACCAATTGACACTCTCCCTGGGCGCTTCAGGCTTAATCAGTGACACTTCGTCACAAAGTGGGGAGGGGTCAGCAGTCTCACTGACCCCATCCTACTCTGTGATGAGGCTGCGACTGCTGCCTTCCAGGGAAGGCCGCAGTCCCAACCCTCCTGGGACCTGGAGGCTGAAGGTAAGTGTGTGTGTATGTGTGTGATGTTTTAAATTGAATGTCTGGTGCGCGCGTTCATGTTTGAGTGTTTTGTTAATGGATGTGCGTGCGTGTGTGAAAGAATAAGTGTGTGTGTGTGTCTCACCTGCCCCCCTCCCTCCTAAAGCTCCCAGCCGCCACTGGTGTGAACTGCACCGGTTGGTAAACCAGAAGGCGCGGCCTCTTTCTGCTGCTCCAGTAGATTATCTACTTGAGCGGCAGCTTTCTCAACGTGAACGGTCATCACCTGCCACAACCGTCCGCACTGAGCAATCTCGCCAGGAGCCATTCTAGCCCCTGAAAATCGCTCTAGGGGATTCAAATTCTCACTTGCGCTCACCAACTTAAAGTTGCTGAGCCTCGTGCAAGAAAAGACTGCTCCACGCAGTGGTCGGCAGACATTTTCTGGAAAAGTGGGCAAAACTCTTTCGGCTTAGTGGAATTTTTCGCCTTCGACTGAATAAAATAATTTCTAGCTTACGCGTCAAGAATTTTCAATTCTATTAAGGACACGGAGGCGAGGATTATGCTATCTCTTTCTTAATGTACTCCAAACAGCAGCCAATCAATGTACATAGAAAAACAAAAACTACAAGCCCCATGAGGCATATGTCCATTATCACGTGGCCCAATCACCACCCACAACTTCTGTCCATAAGTGTCACGACCTATCACGTCACTTCCTCTTTCTTTGGTTAGGTCCCCTCTCAAACAGTTATAACAACAAGTTCTTAAACTCCAAACTTGATGAAACGAAATCCTCTGGAACCGAACTTCTTGAGGGGTCGACGAACAGGACCTTGAAGGAGTTCCTCAGAGTAGAAAAAAATGATTTCAAGTGTTCTTCTGATCAGAACCTGAGGGAAAAAATATATACAAATGGTAATATTCCATACTAAGGTAGATAGGAAAGTTTTCAGGTCAATAGCATTTTCAAGAGGGATATTTCAGTGTCAACAACATTTCAGGGTGGGAAGAAATAATGTATATTATAAATTCAACATATTGCAAACATATTATATTAATAGCATTGTTTCTTAGGGAGGGATAATCCTCGCCTCCGTGTCCTTAATAGAATTGAAAATTCTTGACGCGTAAGCTAGAATTTTTTTAATTCTATTTCGGGACCGGAGGCTCGGATTATGCTCGTTTAAAGCTGATTAACAACCACAGAAGCAACATCTAACACGGGTTTTTGGTAAAACTTTCTGAAAGTGGATTCTGTTGACCAATCGGCCGCTTTTATAATGTCCTCTAAGCGAGAACCTAGAGCATATGTTTTGGACGCCATAGCGCCTCTCACTGAATGAGCTCCAAATACGTTAATATCTATGCCCGCTTCCTTCATTAACCATTTAACCCATCTAGCTAAGGTAGCAGTTGAGACCGGTTTAAATGGCTTTTGTGGAGCTATAAATAGCTGATCAGCAGTATCCTGTCTAAACGGTTCTGTAACCATTTCATATTGTTTTAAACATTGAACCACACAAACTTTTGGGTTATCTAAGAAAGCTGGGTAAGATACTGACCGGCAATTAGTCTTTGTCCGTTTGGAGATGTTGAAAGTAACTCCTTCTGGTGAGAAAACCCTACCTGTTAGGTCTAAGGCTTTGACGTCTGAGATGCGTTTACAGGAAACAAGGCATAATAACATTGTCAATTTGGCTGAGAGTTGTTTACGGGATAAGGAAATATTGTCTGGCCAGGATTCCAAGAATCTTAGTACAATGTTGACATCCCACAAGGTAGAATATTTAGCCTGTGGGGGATTGGAAAATTGAATACCTCTAAGCAGCTTACAGATTAACGGATGTTCACCTACTGGTTTTCCCTCAAGGTGGTTATGACCAGCTGAAATAGCAGATCTAAAGTTGTTGACTGTTCTATATGCTAGGCCCGAGCTAGCTAGTTCGGCTAGAAAATTAACAACCATTTCAATATTTGATGACACTGGGTTGAGATCCCGTCTATGACACCAATTAGTCCATCTTCGCCAGGCAGATGTATATCTCTTGTGGGTGCCTGTTGCCCAGGCTTGTTTAATGAATGACGCAGCTTGTTGCGAAATTCCTGGGGAGTTCCATCTTGCCCTGAAACCTTCCAAGCTATCAATGTTAGTTTCTGAGAAACAATCATTGGGCGTTGATGATTCTCCGGGTTCAAAAGGAGGTTCGGGCGAGGAGGAATGAGAAGAGGGAGAGCACAGGTTAACTGAAGGGCAAGTGGGAACCAAGATTGGGCTCTCCAGAAAGGAGTCACCAATATGATTTCCGTTTTTTGGCGTCTTATCTGCGATAGTACTCTGGGGATCATTAAGAATGGTGGAAAGGCATATCCCCGAAACTTCGACCAATCTTGGAGAAAAGCATCGGTCGCTAGTGCTAGTGGGTCTGGGCGCCAACTGAAGAAGGTCGGAACCTGAGAATTGAGGCGAGATGCAAAAAGATCTACTTCGCACGGGCCCCAAATCTTGGATATCTGTTGGAATATTATCGGATCCAGTCTCCAGTCGCTGAAGTCAGTCAGGTATCTGGAATTCCAGTCCGCTATCGCATTCTGGTCCCCTGGGAGATATTCCGCCATGATAATCAGGCAGTGACTGAGGCAATAATGCCAAAAGTCTTTGGCAATTTCTGCTAGTATCCTGGATTTTGTACCCCCCAGCTTGTTGACATACCGAACTGCAGATATATTGTCCATTCGTAGCAGAATGCAGCAGTCCGTCTTTTGAGGGGAAAGACTTCTGATGGCAAAGGAGCCCGCCAGAAGTTCTAGGCAATTGATATGTAAGGTCTGTTCCCAGGTTGACCAGCGTCCTCCGGTTACTATCGACCCACACCGGGCTCCCCATCCCCAACGGCTGGCATCGGACTCGATCACAACTTCAGGGTGAGAGCCGAAGATTGCCCTGCTGTTCCAAGCTTCCATGTGTTGAAGCCACCATTGGAGTTCCGCTTTCACTTCGTCTGTTTGGGGAATGAGAGCTGAGTAGCTGAGACCCTGTTGGAGGTGTCTGATTTTTAGTCTCTGGAGGGCGTGGTAGTGTAGAGGTGCTGGGAATATTGCCTGAATCGAGGAGGCCAGGAGACCTACTATTCTGGCAATGTTTCTCAGGGATATCATCTGGTTCGCTAAGGCAGCTCTCAGTTCTCTCTTGATGCCTCGGATCTTTTGAGGTGGGAGAATGAGAAGAGAGAGGTTGGAATCTATCCTGAAGCCCAAAAAGTCTATCACCTGGGAAGGAGTCAATAATGACTTCTGCGCATTGATAAGGAAACCTAATTCCTGCAGAAAGTTGATTGTCCATTCCAGATGCATCAGGAGTGTCTGGGGTTTCTGAGCCATCAGAAGGATGTCGTCGAGGTAAATTATAAGTCTGACTCCCTTGGATCTCAGGCGCTCCATCACAGGTCTCAATAATTTCGTGAAGCACCACGGGGCCGATGAGAGACCGAAGGGGAGAGCATTGAATTCCAGACAATGTCCTTTCCAAAGGAATTGTAGGAATCTCCTGTGGGGTTGAAAAATGGGTACTGACAGATAAGCGTCTTTGAGGTCGAGACGCACCATCCAGTCCCCTTCTAGAAGAATGTCTCGCAACAAGTGGATACCCTCCATCTTGAAGTGTCTGTATAAAATCCAGTAGTTGAAGTCTTTGAGGTTTAGTACTAGACGGTGACCTCCTCCCTTCTTGTCTACGACAAAGATGGGGCTTAAGAAACCTGTTGGATGAGGGGAGGCATAACTTACCGCTCCTTTGCGTAAGAGGTCTTGTACCTCTGCATCTATAAAAGTCTGATCTGTTAGGGAAAAATACATCTGTGTTGGGGGGAAGGACTGGCTCGGGGTTCCTATAAACTCTAGATGAAAGCCAGTAACTGTCTGGAGAATCCACGGATCTCCTGAAATTATTTTCCAATTTTCTAGGAATAAACCCACTCTGCCCCCAAGGCGTACTTGTGAATGAGGAATAATGCTCACCTGAGTAACTGGAATCTTGGATTGCACCCTGTTGACCTCTGCGTGATCCTCGCCTGTATCTAGGGCGGCCGCCTCAGTAGCGGGTGGGGTAGAAGGTGGTATCCGATTGGTCGGCGTACCATGTGTTCCTTCCTCTTGGTTGAGAGTATTGGGGGCTTTGGTATGTCCCGCGGCCGGGCATACGCCCTCCAAAACGTCCGGCCCTGGCAAAAAGGTTACGTTTGAAGACCTTTTTAAGTGATAAGTGTGCTTTGTCAAGTGAGGAGAATGTTGCGCAGAACTTTGCTAAATCCTTAAGAAAGGATGAGCCAAAAAGGAGTCCATCGGCTGAGGGACCAGCTTCGGAGGTCGCCAAGTCTGTTAGTTTGGGATCTATTCTCATCAAGATGGACTTGCGACGTTCTGACGACACCGCGCAGTTTGCGTTGCCAAGAAGGCAAAGCGATCTCGGGGCCCAGCCGATCAGGACATCTGTGTCTACAGGGGTGTTAGATTGTTTGGCGAGGACTGCCATGTCTAGTATTTTTGTCAAGGGTCCTGTGACGTCAAGAAGTTTGTCTTGGCAAATCCGCCATGATCTGTCCAAGCCTTTTTTGGGGTCTTTGCCAAATTTTTTCATGAACGTTACCATGGTGGGGTCAATATCGGGAGTGTCTGTCACCCTTTCGTCAACATCAGGTCTAGGGCATTCGGCCTTAAGGCGTGAACGCACTTCCTTGTCAAAACTTCTTCTGACATTGTCATGCACGTATGACGCTACTTCGGGGGATGGGGTCCAGTTAGAGGCTCTGGGATGCATGATTTGGGTGGGATCAAAATCTAGGGTTTTAGTCAAGGTAGGATCTTTCCTAGGTTTTTTGACAGGAATAGGGGGTTCTGAAGCGTCAGAGTCGCTAGAGTCAGAGTTGGAGGTAGAAGAGGATTGAGAGGAATCTAGGTCCTTAGAAGTACTATAATTATGCTCGGAAGCATGTTTCCTAAATAATTTGTTAAATGCGTCCGCATGAATACCAGAGATCGGGTTTTGAACTTCTTCCAGATTTTGGGTTTTAGTTTTGCATTTAGATTTTTTCTCTTGGGGTTTCTTCTCTTGTGAAGAGGATTGAGGTTCATTAGGCCAACCCTGTGTCTTGGTGAAGTCAAATAATTGCCCTGAAAAGGGGCCCAAAGCTTTTACCAGGGCGTCATTCACAGATTGCTGTACTCTGTTGTCCAGGGCTTCAACTAGATTTACTTCTAGTTGGTTGCCCAACTCATCAGGATAATATCCTGTGTCATTGTCACTCCATTGTGCCATAATGAATAAAGGTTATATATGCTTTCTCAAATAGGGGGAGTGTGAACCCCTGGCAGGCAATTTATAGCCCTAGTCTAGCGTGGAGGGAGCTGCCTGAAACAAAGGAAAGCACTCTAGGCAGAAGCCTTATTTTATTTTACAACCTGTGTTCTATTCTGAACCGGGCGTCAGGGAGCAGAAAAATCGATATACCAAACTGGGGAAGCGAGGCGAGCACTCCGTGCGTCTGTACTACGAGCCATCTCATCAAGAGTGATGAGCTCGGCTCGAAATGCGTGCGCAAAGTGTGCGCGTCACAATAAACAACGGACTACACGTCCGTGTAGCGCTCCCGCTCCACAGGGCTAAGAAAACAAATCGGCGAACAGCCGATAAAGCTAAAAACACATTAAGCCTGTAAACACGGGTCAGCGCGAGTGGAATCGCGTCGCTACCCGGTTATAAGCATTCGGCAATACAATTGAGTAATACAATTCAGTAAAATAGTAAGAAAATACACAATTAAGTAGAGAGTAATGAAAAAGTCACTTATCTGCTGCAGAGCAGCAAAGAAAGAGGAAGTGACGTGATAGGTCGTGACACTTATGGACAGAAGTTGTGGGTGGTGATTGGGCCACGTGATAATGGACATATGCCTCATGGGGCTTGTAGTTTTTGTTTTTCTATGTACATTGATTGGCTGCTGTTTGGAGTACATAAAGAAAGAGATAGCATAATCCGAGCCTCCGGTCCTGAAATAGAATTCTCAAAGCAGTTTAAACATTTAAATCTTGCACTACTTCCTTTCGCTTGGGTTGTTTTCTATTCACAACTGGAAGCCTTCCTTGCATATTTAGTTTATGTAGGATAAAATGGTTAGCTTCAGAGGGAGCGGCTAATACCGCAGGGAAACAAGTTGACTTTCTGTAATATGACATTAATTAAAAAGATACACAACATATGTCATGTTCGGGACATGCCCTTATATGATGGAGTATTTTTGCTGTCTGATTTCATGAAAGGCTTGCTTAACTGCACAAAATAGCAGTATGTCATGCTCATGTTAACTGTACAAAAGGCAAAGACAACTATCGCACAATATAAGAAAGGGTACAGTAGCTAAACGCTAGGAAAAGAAAACAGTGGAGACTTGGTGTTCGGGTTTGTGAAGGTGGTTGTGATTCTGGTTCCCCCTGCCTTGGGGAGCACATCCATTGAGACAGTTTAGTGGGTTTAAATCGGTACCAGCTCCGCCGTTAATCCTTCTACTGTTGATGAAATTAGAACTTTTGAGTTAGATGACAAACATATAGGGCCTCATAAGAAGATGTATAATATACCACTCCTGTAATACAATGCTTGAAATTACCAGTACAGTGAGGTACGTTTTTCCTGCAGTATTCTGAGTTTTTCCTGAGGCATAGGTATAAACACGGGAATTGATGTTTAGTCATTGACTGCCATCCCGCATGTTGTTCCTTTTTTCGAGTCACTTTTGCCACGTATTAACCAAGTATCATGGGTGACAGGTCAGCACTAGAGGTGGATGCAACCCGCATACCTCAATGTTGCGTAATCACACCAAAATATCTGATAATTCCACAAGATTACACTTAATTAGGTAAGCAGAGCACTTCTGCATGTAGTGCTATTTTTTAGCGCAAATATTCCTTCTCGCATCCAAATTGGGCACAAGAATGTATTTTGTGCTAAGAAATAGTGCTAAACGCATCAGAACACAAAAAGCGGGCTCAAGTAACCACTCGTGCTTTCTAAATGCGCTCTTGGGGTAGGGTTTTCCCCCAATTTACTCCCATAATTTAGCGCTATTTCATGGCACAAAATGCACCCTCACGTTTAACATGGATGAAGATGTATTTTGTGCTAACAAATAGCACTAAATCAGTAGAACACGAATAGTGAGCACAAGCAGCAGCTTTCGCTCACTAAATGTGCTCGCACTGTAGAATTACCCCCACCCAAATTTCTCATAGCTAAGCAAGCTGGATTAATCACATAATTATCAGTAATTCTGCGTCAAAGTGTAATGTGGGATTACTGAAATTACCGTGATTACTCCAGTGTGATTGAAATTACACCCAGGTCTAACCATCACGACCTGGAAGGAAGCCACTGCTCACAACATCCTGCACAGAACCTGGAGAAGGAGGCACAGTCCACATGCAGGAAGCCTGGTCTGCCTGTGGCAGAAAGCTCTGCTCCACACCACTCACACAGCAGGGGCCAGATAGGGATGGAAATGGACAGAAAATCGGCCTGAGCACCAAAACAAAAGCGGACTGCATTAGCACAACAGAAAGCTAAAATGTGTCCCACATTTGCAAACTGGGGCTGTTTTGAACTTGTAAATATATAGGTATTTTCATGGTATGGGTAACTATATTTATTTGTGTTTGGTGCAGGCAATGTTTGTAGTAATTTTAGGGCAATCAAAAGTAAAAAGCATTGGCTAAACCAATAGGTCTTGCCTATATAAGAGTTATTGCCTTTACCAGTATATTTTAGCCATGTTGTACACCAGCATGGCTGCTTTTCAGCATGACTAAAGGTTAGCAGTGTAAAGGAGAGTGGCATGGAGTGGACTGTTGTAAAGTAGAGTGTTGTGGAGTAGAATGGAGTGTTATAGAGTGGTGTAGAGTGGTTCAGAGTAGAGCTGAGTAGTGTTGAGCAGAGTGTTATGGAGTGACATAGAGTGGAGTAGCATAAAGTGTTGTGGAGTGTCATGGGGGGAGTAGTGTGTTATAAAGTGGAAGGGCATAGAGTGGAACAGAATGTCATAGAGTTGAGTGGCGTAGAGTGCATAGAGTGTCAGGGTGGAATAGAGAGTCAAAGAGTGTAGGGGCATAGAGTGTCATGGGGTGGTCTAGAGCAGAGTGGCATAGAGTGTATTGCATAGAGTGGAGAAGAGTGGCATATACCGGAGTAGGTTGCCATGCAGTGGAGTGGCATAGAGTGGAGTAACATAGGAGAGTGGAATGGCAGAGTGAAGTAGAGTGTTGTAAAGTCGAGTGGTGTAGAGTATTGTGGCATAGAATGTCAGAGTGAACTGACATAGAGTAGAGTGGAGTGGCATAGAGTACAGTGATGGAGTGGAGTAGGGTGGAATAGTGTGTATAGAACAGAGTGGAGGGGAGTGGCGTGGAGTGGCATAGCGGGAGTTGCGTAGAGTATTGTAGAGTGGAGCAGTGTTGTAGAGTGGCATAGAGTGGAGTAGAGTGTTGTATAGTGGAGTGGCATAGAGTGGAGAGGAGAGTCATAGTGTTTAATGGAATAGAGCATCACAGAATGGAATATAATAGAGTGTAGGTTAGTAGAGAGGAGTGTCCTAGAGTGGTGTAGAGTAAAGTGGTATAAAGTACAGTGGTGCAGAGTAGATTGATATAGAGTGTAGTGGAGTTGAGTGCACTGGTTTTGATTAAAGTGGCGTAAAGGGCATTTGTGTAAAATGCAGTGATGTAGAGTAGAGAGGCATAGAGTGCATTGGCATGGAATGCAGTGGTGCAGAATAGATTAGAGTGGTGTGGAGTTATGCAGAATGTAGTGATGAAGAATGCATTAGCGTAGAGTGTAGTAGAGTGGTGTTGATTGGTGCAGAGTAGATTACAGTGGTGTAAAGTGCAGTGACGCAGAGGTGTAGAGTGCATTGGCATAGAGTAGAGCTGTGCAGAGTACAGTGATGCAGAATAGAGTGGTGCAGAGAGCAGTGTCAAAGAGCACAGTGGTGCAGAGAAGAATAGAGTGGTGTAGAGTGCAGTGAAGTACAGCACAGTGGTGTAGAGTGGTGTAGTGTGCAGTGATGGACAGTAGAGTGGAGTTGAGTTCAGTGGCGGAGAGTGGAATCATGCAGAGTAGAGTATCGTAGAGTGCAGTGCGCACAGACAAGAATGGCGTAGAGCAGAGTAACGTAGAGCAGAGTGGTGCAGCGAGCAAGTGCATAAAATACAGTGGTGCACAGAAGACTGGAACGGCATTGAGTGCAGTGACGCAGAGTGCAATGGTGCAGAGTGGCATAGTGTGCAGTGGTGTAGGATGCAGTGGCATAGTGGGCAGTTGGGGTAGAGTGTTGCAGAGTACAGTATAGTGCATAGAGTGCAGTGGTGCAGAGTAGTTAGCATGGACTGAAGTAGAGTACAGTGCATTAGTTTTGAGTAAAGTGGTTTTGAACACATTAGCATAGAGTGCAGTGGTTTAGAGTAGAGTGCGTAGAGCACAGTGGCATAGATTAGAGTTGTGCAGAGTAGAGAGAGTGGTATAGAGTGGTTCAGCATAGAGTACAGTGGCGTAGAGAGGAGTGGAGCGGAGTGGAGTAGAGTTAGGTAAAGTGCAGTGGCATAGAGTGCAGTGGCATAGAGTTGATTGTTTCAGAGTACAGTGAAATGGCATAGAGTGGAGTGGTGCAGAGTAGAGTGCAGTGTTGCAGAGTACAGTGATATAGAGTTGAGTTGAGTAGAGTGGAGTGGTGCACAGTATAATGAAGTGGCCTACGCTGGAATGGTGTAAAGTGCAGTGGCAAAGAGTACAGTGGTGCATAGTAGAGTGGATCAAGTGCCCTGACATGGATTAGAGTGATGCAAAGTAGAGTAGAGGGGCACAGAGTGACGTGGCATAGAGAAGAGTCATAGAGTGCAGTGGTGGACAGCAGATCACAGTGCCGTATAGTGTAGTGGCGTAGAGTCTAGTGGCAGAGTGTGCATTAGCATACAGTGCAAAAGAGTGGCGTACAGTAGAGTGATGCATACAAGTATGGAGTAGTATAGAGTAAAGTGGTGCAGAGTGCAGTGTTGCAGAGTAGAATAGTATACAGCATATTATTATAGAGCACAGTGGAGTAGAGTGGTGCAGAGTAAGGCAGCACAGAGAGAAATGGTGTAGAGTAGAATGGCATACAGTGCAGTGGTGGCAAGTAGATTGGCAAGGAGTGCTGAAGTGGCGTAGAGTATATTGGCTTTGAGTAAATGGTGTACAGTGCTCTGGTGCAGAGTGCTGTGGTATAGAGTGCAAAGGCATAGAATAGAGTGCCGTGGAGTGGTGCAGTATTGTAGTGGCATAGAGTGGAGTAGTGTAAAGTGTAATGGAGTAGAGTGGCATAGAGTGCAGTGGCATAGAGTGCATTGGCATAGAGTGCAGTGTCATAGAGAGCAGTTGTGCAGAGTAGATTAAGAGTGGCTTAGAGTGGATTGGTGTAGAGCGCAGTGGGCTAGAGTGGATTGAGGCAGAGTAGAGTGGCATAGAGTGTATTGGCATACAGTGTATTGGTGTAGAGTGCAATAGAGTGGTATAGAGTAGAGTGGTACAGAGAAGAGGGCAGTGGCATAGAGGACAGTGGTGCAGAGAAGAGTAGCGTATAGTTCAATGTTTAAAAATGGAGTGATGCAGAGTGGAGTGGCATAGATTGCATCGGCATTGAGTAGAGTGGTACAGAGTAGATTGCAATGGTGTAGAGTGCACTGGCATAGATTACAGCAGCATAGAGTGGTGTAGAGTTCAGTGTCAGAGAGTGAAGTGTTGAGGAGTAGACTGTCGTAGAGCGCAGTGGTGTATAGTAGAGTGGAGTAGAGTGTGTAGAAGTGGAGTAGAGTAGAGTGGGCCACATAGAGTAGCGTAGAGAGCAGTGACATAGAGTATAGTGGTGCAGAGTAGACTAGAGTGGCATAGAGTAGAGTAACATAGAGTACAATCGCATAGAGTACAGTGGCAGAACATGTTGCAGAGTATAGTATAGTGACGTAGAGTGCAATGGTGCAAAATAGATTGGCATGGAGTGAAGTGGCTTAGCGTGCATTGGTTTTGAGTAAAGTGGTATAGAGTGCATTGAATGAAGTTATGCAGATTAAAATGGAGTGGTGTACAGTAGAGTGCAGTAGCACAAAGAGGAGTGGCTCTGAGTGCAGTGGCGTAGAGTAGATTGTTTCAGAGTAGAATGGAATGGTACATGGTGGAGTGCAGTGGCATAGAGTACAATGATATAGAGTGCAGAGAAGATTAGAGTCTGTGCAGAGTGGACTGGCATAAAGTGCACTGGTGCAGAGTGGAGTGGTAGAATGCATTGGTGTAGAGTGCAGTGGCATAGAGTGCAGTGTTGCAGAGTAAAGTGGTATAGAGTGGAGTAGCGCAGAGTGAAGTGGTGTACAGTGCAGTAGCGTAGAGCGCAGTTGCACAGAGTGCAGTGCTGCAAAGTAGAGTGGCATAGAGTAGAGTAGTGCAGCGTGTAGTGGTGTAGAGTGCAGTGGCACAGAGTACACTGGCACAGCGGGCAGTATTGCAGAGTAGAGTGGTATACAGTGGAGTAGCACAGTGTAGAGCGTGTAGAGTGCAGTGGTGCACAGTAGAGTAGTGTGGGGCAGAGTGTATTGGCACAGAGTAGAGTGGTGTAGAGTAGAGAGGCATGGAGTGAATGGGTCAGAAAATAGAACAAACATATTTCATAATACTTACAAAATGCTAAAGTTAAGTCTACATTTGGGGCAAATGCAGTTTGCGCCTTTACTTGTTCAGCAAGTGCCAACAAAGGACGGAAAGGGAATGTGCTTTTTTATATAATGCACATCAATACCTGTGTGTGTGAGGTGGTATGCAAAATAAGAATTTCACTAGCAGAATTTTAAAAATGTGACATTTCAGAAATTCACGTAGTAGGTGTTACGATTGACACCCAATAGAACTAAGTCTGCAGGTGGGTTCTCACTGCCCCATTCCAAATAAAACGTTTTTGAGGTAGATTTTTCATGCAAGCATTCGTTAATACACAACATCCCTCAACATTGAATAGAACTTTGAGGTATAGTGGGAGTGGACTTGAGGGCGGAGTAATTCAACTCCACAGAATATATACTATGAGGATTGCCACGTCCTTTGCAATATACGATTTAGCGCCCGTCGGTTACACACGTTGAGGTTTTGAGGGATGCATTTAGCCACCATTAAGAGCTGTACGGGTGAGCGCGGGATTGTCAGAGCTATGCTCCAGGTATGAGGGCTGGGGGCAACCTTTCCCGGGTCTTCCCACTGTGGCCCTCACGCGCCTCCTTCTTTATGCTATCAGTCAGGGCGCTCCTCCCTTCCGAGCTCCTTTCTCCATGTCCTGCTTGGCTACATCATTGATTTTACCAATCAATAAATGAACGCAGCCTGATGTCTGGAGATTCACTTATTAATACCTGTGAACACCGACAGAGCCGCGAGCCTTCCGGGGGGAGTCGTTTCAGTTAATAAGCAGAGGGCGGGATGTGCACGAGGCCATTCAAGGCCTGGGATACTACACAGATATTTTTCAATTCAGATTAAAGGACACAAGGGATAAAGGGGGAGTTCTGTGCTTAACTTGTGAAAAAAAGCATAAGGGCAAGGTCTCAAAGTTTCCAAGGAGGGCGGCGCCCTATGTTGAGATCGCTGGGGTGGGCACAGTGTGGGATACGGAATCACTTTTCTTCATGAAACATTTTCTCAGAGCAATAGACAGAACGACAGAAAATGAGAAAAGTAGGAGGAGGTGGAAGATAGGAAACAGTGATATAAGGAGGAAACGGATGAAAAAGAGCCTAGGAGTGTGAATAAAGAGAAATAAAATGCCAGGTGGTGAATGAAAGATGCGCATGGTGGAATCTCAAGACTGGTATTCGGCGGCACCATCATTCCGCAGAGGCTACTGAGGGGTGTTTTAGAAACATTTTAGGCCTCTGAGCGTATTTTTTTTTATTTAACAAATTAAATATAGTTCTGCGCACATATTTTTCTACTAATTTGGGCAGCAATTTGAAATAGCAAACTGTGGCGGTAAGCGGTCTATAAAAATATTAATTGTCCCTTACATTAAGCAATGTCAAATGAACAAGGTATTCAAATCTGTGTTCATCGACACTTGCAAGTGGACCGATTTGGAAACCAGACCTTGTTCTTGTTCTTTCAGGGGGATGAACAGACACTGTGAAAAACTATGCCATATGAGCGTAATTTTCATTACAGGTATGGAAAATAACGTTTTGTTTTTTTTGCTAAATTATTTGGTCGGTATTTGCAGGGCGCAAAACAAGCTTACAAAACACAAGTGGGACACAAGTGGTCGATTGGTTCAAGGGGGACATTTCTCTCCGCTGTGGTTTTGTTGTTTATGTGAAACTTGCTTTGCTTAAACCAGTGTCCAGTGATGAAAATAATGTGAAATACCATGTCTGCACAATTAAAAGAAAGTTGAAATTCATTTAACACGCAATATCAGAATTTCGCAACAGTTTGCGCGCAAAATGAACATTTTGCCCAGACCTAATTCTCCTGCTTAACATACACTCTGTAGTCATTGAAGTACAGAAATAATGATTGTTTGGTAGGTAGTCCACCAGGTGACTTACACTTTTATGTTCATGAGCCAGCATCAAAATAAGAGTCCACAACACTAAGGTACTGAAAAAATAAGCTAGTGCAGGCCACTGTTTTAACTACACAGATTAATTTACTGGTCCCAGACATAACATTGTTACCTTTAGCTCTTCTGTGGATATGAACCATAATAATCGTGTTAAACATCTTTTGTGGGAAATATTTTGATACAGGTTTATCAATTGCAATTTTGAGTTAATTTACAGACAATTTAAGTGTTAACAGCAAGTTCATATAAACAGCAGTAACCCACCCCAAATAAATATTAACTTTCCATTAGCAACCAATATTTATTCATGTAATTGTATATGGTCACAAATACATTAAATATAATCTGATCATTTAGGTACAGCATATTCAATAAGATCAATCACAGAATGACAAAAAATACTTGCAGTGCACAGGGTAAAACATCTAGGAAATAGTGTGGCTAGATCTGAGATCAACATGCAAATACAGCAGCACATATATGATTAAGACCTGTCTCCCGCTTTTAGACTTTACGCCTCATAATGTCAGTCTCTGTTTCATATGTCTGACAAAAATGTGCCCACGACTCCCATGCAGTATGAAGAGTCTGACCAATCTAGTCATTGGCAATACAGAAGCGAGCCACTATGATAGCCATAGAAATAGTCACAGAAAAAGAAGGACCAGCATCAGCTTTAAATCCCAACACAATATTCTTAATGGAGAGGTGAACATCACTTTCCGAGTGCTTGGATAACAGAAGGGCAATATCAGACCAGTAGCTATTTAAATGCGGACAGCTAGCAAACATAAAGGCAATATCTGCGGGTTGTAGCCCGCACCTCTGACATCTACACTTATTATTAGTGCTGTTGTTAGCCCACGTTAGCCCACGTATTAATCTTCTCTGGTGCGTAGTACAGCTTATAGAGGGTTTCCATTACTGAAGCTTCAGACTGAGACAATCATGGAGTTTATACTGACTGAGACAACCGTGGAGTTTGTTATATTAAACTGTAGCGGCTTTCTTGGGTCACAATCGGTGGGGTGGGTGCGGCGCCCGGGTGGGGCACGGGTGAGGGGGTAAACTTTATTGAAAAATATTTAACAAAAAATAAAAACTTACCTGCTCTGCTCCCATGTTGTGTGCCTCCTCTTGCTCCTGTCACTGCAGACAGGCACAGGCTCCCTGCCCTGACCTCTCACATTATTATGTTATATGTGGTCAGTCCCATGTAAGTGGATGGTTACACGGAGGTATGAATATCGTCTGGTGGCCTGCCCAAGAAAAGAGCGCTGTGCCATGTAATCTTGACTTCCCAGTCCCCTCCCCCCCACTTCCCCCATCCCAGGCCCCCACCATCTAATATGTATGAAAGAAGATAGAGAAAAAAAAAGAAGATGAACAAAGATAAGACTTCTAAAGTGAAGTCCAACTTGGAACACTGTGGCACAACAGGTGTCACACGTGGTAAGTGTCATGGTATGGTCCATTAGGTGACCCGATAGGGTGTGAGGGGGCGTGAGTGTTGGTGACGGGAAGTCCATTCGTGGGAGCCCGTTCCAGATGGTCAACACCCCCCGCCCCGTGACATCCGCCACCTTCGTCTCCCCCGACATGAACATCCCCCTCTGGGGAAAGATCCCCAAAGAGGTCGATCAGCAGGGAGCACCAATCTGGTCATAAGTTCCAATGATTCGTCCGATTAGTCCCAGCTCGGCAGTCCCTTGGCACACATTCCGAGTCAGAGCTTAAATGTTGTCCGCCATGCGTGGTGTGAGCTCTGGGCCGAACACCGAATGAGAGGTGGAGCCGCTGGACTGATCCGTCGAGTGATCCAAGGTTGTGCCCCTTGGCGTCTAGGTGAGTCTGGCACTGCGGTGATGCAAAAAAGTTGGCTTCTTTAAGGGCCAGCTTCTGACTTTCAGCTGCTTGTGCTTTGGATGGGCGTGTTTCAGGCTTTGATTTTTTTCTTCGGCTGAGGCTATGTTCCCTGCTTGGAGTCATCATTTTTTAGGTGGGCCAGCCCCTTTGCATGGAGCCAGGTCCAGGCATCTACAGGGGATGGAAAGATATGAGTCTTCCCCCCGTCTATCACCCGGAGTTGTGCTGGAAACAACAGGGAGTAGGAGAGATTATTGTCTCGCAGTAGTTGTTTCACTCTTGTGAAGGACGCACGCCTGCACTGTACTTCGACTGTGTAGTCTGGGTAAGCCGTTATTACTTTGTTGTCCATCTATATTGGGCCTTGTGTCCTGAAAGTTTGGAGGATCTGATCTATGTCACAAAAGTTTAGTAGGGGTCGAGGGGGTGCTCCCGGGCGTGGTGGTCCACTTGGGATTCGGTGAGCGCGCTCCACCACGAACATGGGTGACACACTGGTCATCATTACCTTTTCCAGGAGCCATTTCTCCAGAAATATTTCAGCATATGGTGACTCTGTGCGTTCCGGGAACCCCATAAATCTGATGTTGTTTCTCCTCGAGCGTCCTTCTGCATCTTCTGCTCGTCTCTGTAAATGAATGACCTCTGTTTCCATGCGTTGCACTTGATCTCGCAGATCTTTCATTTTTGGTAAAGTTTCATTAAGCAACCGTTCATTATCAGTGACCCTGTCCGCTAATTTGCAGTGGTCCGCTCTGAGCAGATTCACTTCAACTACCAGCGAGTCTATCTTCCCTTCCAGGGTGGTTTTCGTGTCAAACACTGCTTGTAGTAATTTGTCGAATTGTGCTGAGTGCGCTTGGAGTGTCTGATTCATTAGTTGTAGCGCAGCAGCTTGTGTTTCTGCCAGCCCAACCGGGGTCGGCTCTTCTATTTCTACCGTCGACTGCGGCCTAGGCGGTCTTGGCTTGACCATGGTTGCGCAGGTCGTTGCGCCATGACCAGTAGTACCGACCAGCCTGAGCTGTCAAGCAATTGTACTATCCAGTTACGGGGCAAGTGCGACCACAGAAATGACACTTGGAATGTCTTTTGAGCCCCCTGTGCCGATGTCATAGATGGGATCACGGTGAAGATACAGCAGCTCGCTTTCCAACTATGGTGGTTACGGCCCACTCAATATTCAGCTTCAGTCTGAGTCTTAATCCTGGCCGTACCATCTCAAGCGTCCCACTTCCTCAGCTACTGAGAGGCATCCAGGCCGTGTCTCGATGGGCCTGCCGCTCCAATGTGGTGCTACATCAGGGCTAGCGTGTCGCAAAAGTTGTTGAGCGCCCGCACCCCACACAGACCCCAGAGTGTTGCATTATCCAGTGGTAGTTACCAAATGTGCGGGCGCTAGTGTTAGACCCCGCGAGGTAGCCTCAGCCATAGACGCAGGACTCTTGTTGTCAGGGAGAACTGCGCGGTTTTGCAGGACGATCACCCCGCTTCGTTGGGAGGCACTGCGATCAGACTCACAGGTTGGAGAGTGCTTGATCTTACTTCTGGTGCGGTCGCCAACATGCTCACCGACCATGGCAGATTTACCTTCTCGGTAGCCTTGCGCAATGTCCCCCTGTCTCCATCCGCCGATCTTGTTGGTGCCCCAAGGTCCTGTCCGCGCTCACCAGGGCGCCTCCACACTCGGGCGTGCAGTGCCGACAACACCACCTGTCTCTTGTCTCCTCCACCAGCAGGCGCTCCGGATGACCCCTGCACGGCGGTCCTCAACTCCCCAGTCGCAGGGCCATGTGAGAGTCAATCGGCACCTAAGCGCAATGGTGCATCTCCGGTTAGTGTCGCCGGGGCTAGTGTAAGCCAGATAAGTATATCAGTGCTGGACCAAGTCAAGTCCCAAGCACTCGGGCACCGATACCAGGCCCGATGGGGTGATCCAGGTTGTGTGAGGGGAACTTCACACGTTTATAGGCGTGGTGCGCGGCCTCATCGGTCAGATCTGCAGGCCATTACCTTCTTGCCAGGAGCGTTCCTTCAGCCGTGTTCCTCTGCGTGTCACTGCCCATCAATAATAGCCTCCGATGTGCCTCCACGATTCCAATGGTGAATGCGAGGCCTGGTCCACGAGCTCCGGAGCGCCGCTACGCTGTCGGTGAAGGACACCGCTGTCACCGCCGTCCTGCCGCTCTACACCTGGCATCACCACCATCCAGCGCTCCGCTCGGCCCCAGCTCCGGAACACCCTTCGCTATGCAGCTGAAGGTTCGCCGAGCAAACGATCGCTCGCCAGTGCCGCCCAGCCATTCCTAGCAAGGCGACGGGCACCGGGGTGGGCCGGGGAGGAAGAATTTGAGGAGTTTTTTCGGGGCCACGAGCAGAGCTCTTAGAAAGCGTCCGCTCCGGCCACCATCTTGGACACGCCCCCAGAGAGCTTTATGAGCCGAATAAGACATCTAGATTTCTTGTACCACCAGATGAAGCTGGTAATCATGCCATCTGGTTGTTTGAATAGAGAATCAGGGATGATCAGTAGGTTTGCTCTCAAAAGGTAAAGAAATTTAGGAGTGTATTCAATTTGACTGTTACAATACTCTTGTATGCTAATTGAGAGACAGTTCAAGGCCTGCACCTTTGCTAGGCATATATTAGCTGCTCGTGGTTTAGTTGTTCTATTTACTCTGCACTATTGGTGATCCTGATCCCTAGATAGGTAGTTACTGGAACTACTCCGGAAACGTTTTTATCTGTTGCAAAATTAAGCAGAATTTGTGTCTTTAGTAGTTGAGTCTATGTGCATTAATAGCCCTAAAAGTCTGAGCCTCTATTGAAATTTGATGATAGCTTGGAATAGGTCCACTGAATACACAGCAATGTCTTCCTCATAGGCACTGATTTTAATTTTCACCCCATTCAATACTACCAGTAGAATTCAAGGATTCTTACTAAACAGCCTTAGATAGGGCTCTGTATACAATGGTGAACAACAGAGGGGACAGTGGGCACCACTGCCGTGTACCCCTGCTTAGTCTACGCAGGATAAAGCTGCACCCACCCAAAACCTACCGATCCATTGGATTCCAGTACAGGCTTTATATATGATTCATATATTTACCACTATTAACCATGATGCTCATGGTTGCCCAGAGGTATTACGAAGAGAACTGGTTGAACGCCATTTTGGCATCTAGGAGGAATATTCTGACATGTCTCCCAATGGTATTAAATGGGTCAAACAAAGTGATTGCAGGGTTTATATGATTAGTAGTATCTATGCCCAGATAAACCCATGTTGCTGTGAGCACACTATGGCCCTCATTAAAACCCTGGCGTCGGTGTTAAAGCGGCGGTAACACTGCAAACATGCCGGCTGAAAAAAAAATGGGATTATGACCATGGTGGAAACCGCCAACATAGACAGCCACTTTAACACTCCTACCGCCACGGCGGTAAAAACAAACAGCGCGGCGGACACCGCCAACAGGCAGGCGGAAGACAAAGTACCGCCCACTGTATTACAAGAGGCCTATCTGCCACCTTTTCCAGGGCGGAACCAACGATATCAAAAGCACGGCAGAAACAGTACACAGAAGGGAAAACACTCGACACCCAACGAGGAACCAGGACGCCATGGAGCCCGAACTTCAGGTGTTACCCATGTTGGTTCACCTCCTCTTCTACCAGGAGTACGAATGGCGGCGACCATGGTGAGAACTGCACCTACAACACAGGGGAGGGGGGAGGAAAGAGAGTGACACACACACCCAACACCCCCACCCACAACAACATACACACAAATACATCAAGCAACATTACATATACACCCCCCCCACCCCATGGAAGAACGCAAGGACAAAAGGAAATGATTGTAACAATTGTAATCATGAAAAATCCATTAGTCAAAACTCCAAATTCAGAATATACTAATATGTACACCAACTACACAAGTCCGGATAGTGTACTAATCATTGTCCATGGACTACTGGGCCCAAAATCCATGGGCAAAGCGCACAATGATACCTGACTCAAAACAGAGAGAACACTGCTGGGGCATCAGATCGAAACTACACAGGCACCTCAGGGTGAGGGGAAGGGGGGGTCACCTCAGCCTGATGAACGCACAATGCCACTGCTGCACGAGGGGGCTTCATGCCCATTGCTGTATCCTGGGGAGTGCAAAGCCACAGTCTCTCAAGTCTCTCCAGTGGGTGGTTTGCCCACTGCTTTATACTGGGGAGTGCAAAGCCACAGTCTCTCAAGTGGATAACAGTCTCCACTGGTTCTGGAGGGGGCCTGGTGCCCAGAGTGCTTCATCCTGCCAAGGACTGAGGTAGTGGATGTATCTCTCCACTGGTTCTGGAGGGGGCCTGGTGCCCAGAGAGCTTCATCCTGCCAAGGACTGAGGTAGTGGATGTATCTCTCCACTGGTTCTGGAGGGGGCCTGGTGCCCAGAGTGCTTCATCCTGCCAAGGACTGAGATAGTAGATATATCTCTACACTGGTTCTGGAGGGGGCATGGTGCCCAGAGTGCTCCATGTGCAGTGTGGCCGGTACAATTCCCTCACCTGGGTGTGCATGCCACGAGATTGGTGAGGTTCAGCTAGCATGATACGCCATGGAGGCAGCGACATACCCCACACTGCTGCGGCTGCGCCTTCCACCTGCAGGTGCAAACAGTGATGGATGTCATGCCTCATGGAAGCTTCCCAGGGTCCAGACACTCTCCTTCAGCCTCAGACGACTGACCACTGGGGATGGTAGCCATGTCAGCGGTGGTGCCTGTGTCCGAGGACGCAGCGGGCCGGTGGCGGTGCTTGCTGCGGTGTCTGTGGTGGCGGTCCTACCGGCGGTGCATGGGTCAGCACCCGGATGGCTGCCCACTGGGGAAGAGGCTGGGGACTGTCGCTGAGGCTGTAGACGTGCCGGGGGTAGTGCAGGTGGCGGTGCTTGCGGCGGTGTCTGTTGCAGCGGAGCTTGCGGCGGTGTCTGTGGCGGCGGGGCTGGCGGCGGTGCTGGTGGCGGTGCTGGCAGCGCTGCATGGGTCAGCACCTGTTGAGGGACACAGCAGGACATCTCCTGCAGCCTTGGACGGCTGCCCACTGGGGAAGAGGCTGGGGACTGTCGCTGAGGCTGTAGATGTGCTGGGGGCGGTGCAGGTGGCGGTGCAGTTGGCGGTTGTGGTGGCGGGGCATCTAGCGGTGTTTGCCGCGCCGTACAGGTTGGCGTAGTCGTGGAAAGAAAGTGTCACACTGGTCCCTCAGTCGGTGCCACCATGCCCTCTCCTGACCTGCTCTTCTGAACTTGGGCCTTCCCCAGCTTTGATGGTGCCGCACATGTCTTGCCACTATCCCCTTTGGTTTTTGCTGAGCCTTTGGTGGCTGGTAGTTTCGGCTTCTCCCTCTGGGATGTGGGCACCTTTTTCACCTTGGCAGGTGGTGGATTGTCCTTGCCCTGCCACGTGGCACACTGGCAGCAATGATGGGTGGTGCACTCGATGACCCCGCAGTTGCTGGCACCACTGTGCCTGGGGATGTGGTGGCTGAGGTGCTGGGCTGGGACCTGGAAAGCCTGGCCCTAGGGGAAGGACGTGGGGGGAGGTGTAGGGAAGAGGTCAATGTTAGCCAGGAAGAATTTTAGACACACTGGGACGGGAAGATGGAGGGGGTTTGGGAGTGGTGGTAGAGGTAGTGCTTGTAGGAGGTGTACTGCTGAATTTGGGTGAAGGTGCATGGGCTGGAGGCTGTTGTGAGGTGGATGGCTGTTGGGTGTGTGGGTGCCTGCGTTTGTGTACTTTTGGGAGGAGGGCTCACTGACACACTGAGAGAGGACACAGGGGATGTGTGAATGGTAGTGGGGGTGGTGAGTGCACGTGAGTGGTGTGTTGTGATGGGCATGCTGGTGATTGAGGTAGTGGCTGAGGATGTAGTGCATGCAGGTGTGAGTGGAGACGAGACAGGGAGGGAGGAGGAGAATGTGGAGGAGGGGGACACAGTGGAGGCAGTGGATGTTGGTGTGTCTGCATTGGTCTGGTGCTTGTGTGAGTGCCTGTGGGATGTGTGGTGCTTATGTTTGCCATGTCCACTCTTGTGTGTTGATGAGTGTGCCTGCTGGTCTGATGGTGTGCTTGGAATAGGCTGAGGTACAGGGGATTGGGTCTGGGTGGAGGAAGTTGGAGGGGAGAGGCTCTACACAGGGACAATGGCTGCCATCAGTGCTGAGGCCAGAGCCTGAAATACTCTCTTTTGGGCTGCCTGCCCAGAATGAATGCCTTCCAGGTATGCATTTGTTTGTTGCAAATGCCTCTCGACACCCTGGGTGGCATTCACAATGGTAGATTGCCCAACAGTGAGGGATCTCAGGAGGTCAATAGCCTCCTCACTGAGGGCAGCAGGGCTGACTGGGGCAGGGCCTGATGTGCCTGGGGCGAAGGAGATGCCCACCCTCCTGGGAGAGCGGGCACGGGACACACGCTGAGGGGCTGCTGGGAGGGCGGTGCTGGTAGGGGGGGTGGCGGCTGTACCTGTTGATGCAGTGGGCACAGAGGTGGCAGCCACCGCAAGGGCACTCCCATCAGGGGAGGAGTCGTTGTCACTGCTGTCTGCTCCTGTCCCAGTCGTGGAGCTCCCCTCGCCCTCTGTCCCACTGGTGGCTTCAGGCTCCATTGCTTCACCCTCCAGAGCCAAGTGGGTTCAGCTCCCTCCTGCTCCGGTGCCAATGCTCCTCCGCCTGATGATGCTATTTCACACAAGAACAGGGAGACCACAAAAAAGGGGGGGAAAGACAGAAAAAGGACATGTTCAGTATATGCAACACCACTACCGTTGGCAGACACAACACACAGGGAGCAGCCCTCTGCACTACGCCATGCACTGACAGTTCCTAAAAATTTCAGCTGACCATGGGGTACGAGGCCGAAGACCAATTGCTGCACACCTAGAAGTCACAGGAGCCTGACTAGGTGTAGATGGCTCTTACCACTGGTGGGTTTGGGGTGCCACATGGCCTGCCTCACAAGGGACCTTGCCTACCAAGTTCGCCCTGGCCTAGGGGAACCCACTGCCCACCTCCCCCAGCCAGACACCTCGTAATGCCGCTGAGTCTGCTGAATGGAAGTGTACCCACCCCCCTTGTGGCTGCTGTGATGCCCTCAAGTGCCCATCCAACTCCAGATAGGCCACCGCCAGGATCCGGAACATCAGGGGGGTCATGGTGCGACGGGCACCCCTCCCACGTTGGGAGGCCATCCCCAGTTGGGCCTCCACCGTCTTCTTGCTCCAGCGGCGCAGGTCCTCCCATCTTTTACGGCAGTGGGTGCTCCGTCTGTGGTAGACCCCCAGGATCCGGACGTCCTTGGCGATGGCACGCTAAATACCCTTCTTCTGGTGGGCGCTGACCTAGAGGAATGGTACAGGGGGAAAGGAAATTAATTACCTGTCCGGACCGTCATACTCATTGCCCCCCAGTTCCCACCCATGCCCTGACGCACATACACTCCCCATCCGCACAAGCAGGCCTCAGCTCCCCCATGTATCTTCCATCCACACCACTCAAAACAGGCATTGCCCATGCAGCATGCTCACAGTGTGCTCACCTGTTTTTCTGGAGGACCGTACATTTGCATGTACTGGGGGAGGACCCCATCCACTCGTTTCTCCAACTCCTCTGAAGTGAATGCAGGGGCCCTTTCCCCAGACACATGAGCCATCGTCACTTCCAGACACAGGTCACAGCTGCACTTGCAGTGAAGGTCCTCTCCTGTTGAAGGTCAGGTATCAAGTGAGTGAACAGACAGAAAATGTCTGTCACATCCGCGGCAGTGTGTATCGTCTTCACCTGCGTACATCGTCATTGGCTCCTGGGACCCATAGGGCCCAATGTTAACCAATGCAGAATTGCGCCGCGGTCTTCGACCGCCCACCGCGACGGTGTACAGCGCCAGCGCAGTTACCTCATATCCCCTTGTCCCACCTTACAGGTCAGGCAGCCACCATTTCAGGAGGCAACATGGGATGGATGTTAACTGCGTCACACCTCTCTAGGCTGGGAATATAGACAGATAACGACAAATTGCAGATTAATAACGTTTCTGCAAATAACACTTTGTGATACCTCAGTGTTCGATGACTCTCTGCTCAATGTTCTCCTCCATAGGGCACATCCGCTGGGGCAGGTGATGAGATGGCGGCATCCTCTGGTGTACAGACCTCTGGTGGACCTGTCGACAATGGAAGAGAGACACATCCTATTCACATACAGACTTGAACGTGCAACAATCCAGGAACTGTGTGCCTAGATGGAGCCAGACATGATTTCAGCTATCCGCCATCCCACAGGAATCCCCCCTCTAGTGCAGGTCCTGTCTGTACTCCATTTCCTGGCCAGTGGGTCTTTCAAACAACAGTGGCCATGGCATCAGGGATGTTCCAGACAATGTTCTCTAATGTGTTGTCGAGTGTTGTCAGCCCTGCTGAAACACATGCGCAGCTACATCGTGTTACCTCAGGTGGAGGATTTGCCCACAGTGAAAGGCGACTTCTATGCCCTGGGACATATCCTCAACATCATTGGTGCCATTGATGGTACACATGTGGCATTTGTACCCCCCGCAGGAATGAACAGGTGTATAGAAACTGGAAGAGCTACCATTCGATGAATGTGCAGATGGTGTGTTTGGCTGACCAGTACATCTCCCATGTGAATGCCAAGTATCCTGGCTCTGTGCATGACGCTTACATTTTGAGGAACAGCAGCATCCCTCATGTGATGGGACAACTCCAGAGGCACTGTGTGTGGCTAATAGGTGAGGCCAAGGTCCCAATACAGTTGACATAGGTGTCTGGGTGTGGGGCTGTCCCTAAGGTTTAGTGTGTGTCTAACAGTTGTCCCTTGACATTTGCAGGTGACTCTGGTTACCCCAACCTGTCATGGCTACTGACCCCAGTGAGGAATCCCAGGACAAGGGCAGAGGAACGCTACAATGAGGCACATGGGCGAACTAGGAGAGTGATTGAACACACCTTCGGCCTCCTGAAGGCCAGATTCCGGTGCCTCCATCTGACAGGCGGCTCCCTATACTACTCACCGAAGAAGGTGTGCCAGACAGTCGTGGCCTGATGTATGCTGCGATGGCAGGTGCCTTTTCTGTAGGAGGATGGGCCAGATGGTGGTCTTGTAGCAGCTGTGGAGCCTGTCGACAGTGAAGAAGAGGAGGCAGAAGAAGAGGATATCGACAACAGAAACAACACCATCATGCAATACTTCCAGTGAGACACAGGTAAGAAGATGTCACTGCTTCCCACATCTCATACTATTGTTTGAGCTAGCATAAGTCTGTCATTTTCATTTAGTGTATGGAACCTGACTTGTCACTTTGACTTTCCATTTCACAGATCTGGGTCCCACTTTGTGCACTCTGCTATGTTTACTGCTGGCCTACAGTTGTGTTACATTGGTATGTGAGCAAGTAAATTGGCATTGCTATATTCCATAGTTATTGCAATTACACATTTGTGAAAGCACAGACTGACTCCAGATTGTTTTATGATTGAAGTGTGTTTATTCCTGTGATAATAAGTGGAGGGAGTTGTAAAATGGGCTGGGGTGATGATGGAGGAATGTCCATGGCAGAGTCCAGTCTATTTGTTTCACAGGGGCATAGGAAGTGGAGCAATGGCAGTTTAAGGATGGACAGGGTGACATAGTGGGACAGAAGGGTGACATTCAGGGGGGTCTCATTTCCTGGCGGGGGTCTTGGCAATATTCTCTGTCTTGTTCCTGGATCTCAGGGACTGTTTGCAGGGTGGTTCTCCATCTGCAGGGGGCAGGGTGCTGGTGTCCTGTTGTTACTGTGACGGTACCTCCTGTCCAATAGCGCCAGCGGAGGTGGAGGTCTGTTCATCGTCCAGGCTAGTGTCAGGGGCCCCTTGTTGTGCCACTGTGTCCCTCCTGGTGTTGAAAAGGTCTGCCAGCACCCCTGCAATGGTGACCAGGGTGGTGTTTATGGATTTCAAGTCCTCCTTGATCCCAAGGCAGTGTTCCTCCTGCACCCCCTGGGTCTCCTTAAACTTGGCCAGTACCGTTGCCATCGTTTCCTGGGAATGTAGTAAGCTCCCATGATGTTGGAGAGTGCCTCGTGGAGAGTGGGTTCCCTGGGCCTCCCCCTGTCGCACAGCAGTCCTCCCAGCTTCCCTGTTATCCTGTGCCTCTGTGCCCTGAACCGTGTTCCCACTGCCACTGCCCCCAGGTCCCTGATCATCCTGTGTTAGTGGGGTTGCCTGGGTTCCCTGTAGTGGTGGACACACTGCTGATTGACGTGTCCTGGGGACAGAGGGATGGGCCCACTGGGTGGGTGCTGTGGTGGTGTTTCCTGAAGGGGGGAGGCTCTGTGGTGGCTTGTGCCGATGGCAGGGGAACCGACTGTCCCGAGGTCTCAGATGGGCCGGGCTGGTCATCTTGATCCAGGCGTGCAGAGCTGCTGTCATCACTGTGGGCCTCTTCTGTGGGGGGACTGGATTTGTCTGGCACCTCCTGTCCGGGGACGTTGGGTAGGGGTCCTGTTGGGGTGTAAATGCATAATTATGGTTTCTGTGTGTGCCATCATGTGCAATGGGTGAGTGACCCTCTACTCCAATGCTTGCATTATTGGCTTGGTCCTTGTGTGATTGGTGATTTTGGGGCATGGGTGAGTCTCTGTACTGGACATACTTGGGTGATGGGTGTCCATGCATTGGTGTTACATACAGGGCTTGGTTTTGGGATGTGTGGGTTGTGTTGGTGGGGTATCTGTGGGTTGTTGGGGTGATGGGTGTGAGGGTAAGGGTGGGACTATGTGATGGCATGCAGGTGGGGTGGGGTGGGGGGGATAAGGTAGTAAAGATTTTCCTTACCAGAGTCCAGTCCTCCTGCTACTCCTGCAAGGCCCTCAGGATGCAGTATTGCCAAGACTTGCTCCTCCCATGTTGTTAGTTGTGGGGGAGAGGTGGGGGTCCACCGCCAGTCCTCTGTACAGCAATCTGGTGTCTGGAGACCACGGAACGCACCTTCCCCCGTAGGTCGTTCCACCTCTTCCTGATGTCATCCCTAGTTCTTAGGTGCTGTCCCACCACGTTGACCTTGTCGATGATTCTGCGCCATAGCTCCATCTTCCTTGCAATGGATATCTGCTGCACCTATGATCCGAATAGCTTTGGCTTTACCCGGACGATTTCCTCCACCATGACCCTGAGCTCCTCCTCAGAGAACCTGGGGTGTTGTTGAGGTGCCATGAAGTGGTGTGGGTGATGTGTGAGGTGGTGTCTGTTGTGATATGTGAGGGGATGTGTTGGTGTGTGTTGTTTGAGGTGCGTGGATGTTGTGTAAGTGATGGTGTTGTGTGTCTGTGGATGCTGGTGTTGTTTTAGGTAGTGTCTCTCTCTGGCCTGCTTTCAAATTTCTGGTAGTAAGGGTTTGTGGGTAATATGGGTGTGTGTTTTATATTGGATTGGGTGTGGTGTGTGTATGTGTATCAGGTGTGTGTATTTCGAATTGTCCAATGTGGTTGTGTTTTGTATATTTGTGTGTATTTTGAGCGCAGCGGTGGTTACCGCCAATGGATTACCGCGGTTGAAAGACCGCTGCGTTGATTCGTGGGTCGTGATAGTGTGGGCGCATTCTGGTTGACGTGACGGTGTTGGTTTGGGTATCGCCAGTTTATCACTGACCTTTGGTGTGGCGGACTTGTGTGGGTGTCTGTATTGTGGCGGATTCTGGGCTGTGGGTCGTAATACCTGTAGCAGAATTCCGCGGCCGCAGCGGTATGTTGGCGGTCTTCTGCACGGTCTTCTATACCTGCAGAAAGCTAGGTAGCCAATATCTTGGCATGTTGTTTAGCATCTGAGTTCTTTAAAAAAGATGGATTGGTGTGTTCCCCTTTCCTCACGGGGCTTCTCCAGTTTTAGAAAAACAATGATGTTAGTATAGTTTCAGGAATCTGGTGTATCACCTCCTTGATCAATACTAAGGACAACAAAAATAAACAGATGTGTAAGTGATTCTGTGGATGTTTTGTAAAATCCAAACTGTGTAGAATGCTTTCCCGCTGCCTTCCCCGACGGAAGAGACTTTATAGCCATTTCCACGTCCAGCAGGGTGATATCATCCTCAAGAGCCTGTACTTGTAACAAGCTTAGCCGCAGGATGTTAGCCCTTTGTAAATATATACTTATTTTGATCTGCTGCAACGACTAGGAACTGTTATATATCTCTTGGTAAAAGTCCCTGAATTGGTCGAGTATAGCGTGTGAGTCAAAATGATGTTTCCCTTCCTTGTCCCTGATTCATTTAACCACATGTTAGGGCCTTTATTCTGCAATCTTTCAGCCCACGACTCTCCGAATTGTCTACCTGTATTTTTACTGGGACTCCCTGTTAAGCTTGTATGCTGCCACAACCTTCTCCTAGCTTTGGTCAGCCTCCTGCAATATTTCATCAATTCTAAATAGATTTTTTGCTCATCTGGAACTTTTTTTTAAGACAGCCATGTTTCTGGTCCCATTTCTGTAATTAGAAGTGTAATAAATGTGTTCTGCATTTCTGAGTCTTATTTTGTTCCAAAATGAACTGCATAGTCGCCCCCCCCCCCCTCCCCATCCCCCAAATAGGCCTTCGGAACATCCCAGACCACATTAGAAGCCAAGGACCCTACATTGACCGGTATGAACACTTCTAATAAACTAGTCATTATAGTTTTCTAGTATGGGTTCAATAATAATGATCTTGGAAAGTCCACTGCTGCTCCTCCTAGCTAAAATTCACTACTTGAAGAGTAACAAATATTGTGATATGAGGTAATCTTGGGACAGCCCTCTATTTCCAATGGGTAGATCAAGTCTGTCAGCATTTCGACCTTGTAAATCCTGAAATAATGTCTATGTGGCATAGAGTAGTAGGTGTACCCCGGACTACTCAGGTTAAGTGTCCTCCATATGTCGACTAGGCCAGGTACCCGAGTTATGTCTCCAATAGAATTCCTAATTCCAGTCATGCTAGGAGTAGCAGCTCGACTTTTCGTATCTAACTTGTAGTTAGTAACAAAGTTGAAGTTTTATAATACATTTCAAGTTCTTTAAATATAAATGGTTCCAACCTTTTTAAAGTTCATTTTATTCATGCTCACAGCAAGTTGGTGTGAACTAATATCAGTCTCTACAGTTGAACAGGTTTCCAACCTTCAGTTTCCTTAGCTCTTGTCAACCCGATAAAAAGTGAATGGAAGGAGCTGCAAGGGCTATTTGCAGATTACGGTGACCATTCACTTCATGTCACAGTTCCCAATCCTGGGCTTGTAAATATCAGCAAAATACATTACGGGTGTGGTAGTCTTTGTTTACTTCCACTGAACTATTTAGATTAAGATGTCTGATGTTAATGATTTCTAGTTGAAAAGTTCAGGACTGGAAACACTGTCAGTGACAACACGGAGTGAGGTGATCACCCTACTGCAGTTTATAAAGACAAAAAATAAGGGAGAAAGGAATGCTGGTGAAAAGTTTGAGATGTATTTAAGGTACACCATCCGTCAGCCAGTGTGTAACTTAGAAGTACCTTGCATACAAAGAAGGGTAATAGGGCCACTCTTGTTAGGGAATGAATACCTGGCTGAAGAGACCCCACTAACTGTCTTCCTTAAAATGTATGAAAGCTGTCACTCACTTAAGTAGGATACTTTAGCTTCAATCCCCGCCTCACCATGCTTGCCTGCAGGTTAACCATACTGGCCTCCCCTGCACCTCTTTCAGAGGAGAAAATATGTGTGCCTCCCTAATGGTGAGATGTATGGGGACCTGGCAGAAAAGGAAAAACGTGCAGAAGGAAGGATTTTACTTAGATTGTATTTGTCTCTATCTCATAACTAAAATCAGTGTACAAGGTGAACTGCAAGGCAGGACATAAGTAAACATCAACATGTTTCTGTCCTTCAGTTTCTGGCCTTTACTTGTCTGGGGCATTCATCAGGACAAAAGTTCCTGCTTTCCCTAATACTGTTGTACTTTGGAGTAGTCACATCTTGTTTGTCAGTCATGTAATAAAAGGAAACATGGTGGTATCAATGCATTGTTAATTTACCTACTCCGAGGTTGGGTGCACTTTCAGGAATCTAACATTGGTCAGCTGCAAGGTGAAGCCCCCGCTGAAAAGCTCGTCTTAAAGGGGAGCTTCTTAGTTGACAGTGCAGCAATGGGAACCCCACATCACCATGTCACAGGCGTGCACAAGTAATGTAGTGCCAGTAGACGTCATTGCGAGTCGGCCATGGAGCTAGGAATTCAGTCTGCAAATGAAGAGCCTGTGGCTTCAGGGTGGTTCCTAATCTGCAACTCTGCATTGTGTTCTCTGTGATACTCCACCAAACGTACTCCCTCCACCACGTTTCACTAGCACCTTTGAGGTTCATGTGAGGTCAAATGTGTACAAATAGTGGGAAAGCGCCATTTCGATGTAAGGAGGAAATTGTAAAAATGTCTGAGAATGGAATGCCACATTTTTTACCACCTATTGAGTAAAGGTGGCCGCCAGATGCTCTGTGCACACCAAGGCTGCCTTGTTTTGTATATTATTGTAACTATTTTTAGTATTTCACACTCTAAACGTGCCATGAGACCTCTCGCGCTATTTCAGTGATTTGGAAAAGAACAGCCAAATGCTCTCTAAAAATAATAATAAATACAAAGCTGACGACAAACGAAGCCGCTGATGTAAAACAAATTAGGATTCGTGTGCGTCCTTTATATTTTAGGTGAAATATTTGATAACCTGCAAGCTGTTGGATAAAACCCAGGCGTGGGGGATTTTCTTGCCCACGGGAAGATCTCTGGCTGGTCTCCGGAGAGCTGGAGGTGTGCTCTACCTGCAGCAGCAGGTTAACGGAGGTTGGGGAAAGCCCCCGCTCCACAGAGCCAGGGTGCAGTGGTTATTACTCAATACCGTCCATCACTGGAGGCCTCCAGTGCTGCTCTCAGCAAATCAAGCGAAACATAAATCACTTTCCGACTTCTACATCCCTAAAAATACACTGTGGGTGCTGGGCAGGAGATAAGAAAGAAAGGAAGAGCGAGTGGGTGTAGCCGATTATACTGGAAAGTTATGGGCTGTAGTCACAGAGAGGCGGCTGTAACCCGACAGCAGGGGCGAAGCGGTCATTGGTGCAGCAGGTGCAGTGGTATCCAGGCCCGGTGACGTACGTCACTTGAGGGTGCCCCCTGTACAGTACATAGACGCCCCCCCCTCCCCAAATCCGGACTCACGCAGGTGCTGAGGTGGCCTCCTGGAACTCGAGGCCCCTCCGCACTGCGGGGACCTTTGTTACGCCAGTGTCTAGACCCATAGGTTGTTGAGGGGCACACTACAGCCAAATGCAATGTAGGGGCTGGTCGGCTATAGGGAAACCTGGCAATTCCTGAAATGCTGGTTTGACCGGTCAGTGCGTGGGCCTTTTTTTGGTCTGTTTGTGGGCTTGTTTTATGACTGCTGGATCAGTTTTTGCTGTTTATTTCCCTGATATTACCACAAACATTGCGGCATCAAGCAGGGATGCATGCTGGATCCCATGCTTTGAAGAACACATACATCCTGTCTTTACAAGTTCAAAACAGCCCTGATTTGCAGGACGTGGGGCACTTTTTATCTATCTAATTCAATAATGATCGGCCACTATTATTTTGGTGACTGAGCCTATTTTTTTGTCCCACTCCCACCTTGTTTCTTACGGCCTTACCAGGTAAGAGGAGGTGACATTTTCCCTGCACACATTCTGGCCCAGGCAGGAGTCAGTGGCATGTCATAAAACACAGAGACGGGGATAAAGAAGAATGTCTAAAGCAACGGAGGACAGCAGCGTTGTCAGGAGAGTCCTTGGGGCGCAAGTGACTCAAAGGAAGTTACGCAATCACTGCGAGGGTATTGGCACAAGTTTAGTGCAGTAGTCTGAGAAGCACAGGAACCAAGCACTACTCCGAGCTTACTGAAGAGGCAAGGCCCTCCTCTTTGAGCTTTGACTTTCACAGGGTGGACATCAATCTAACTTTTTTAAATGGTGGTATTGGGTGGTGGAACATCCAGATGAACCTGCACATGTGTCACTCACAATAAAGATGATGTACCAGCAGGTATTCTTTTGTAAAAATAATTAAATAAAAAGGTATAAGGCTTAATATTAAAAGTAATTTGCTCAATAACTTAATACCACATCTAGGCTACTGTGTGAACATGCTCTGCTGCAGCCTTATGTGTATGGAATAAGGAATACAGTAAAGGGATTTAACCCACTTCAAAGCCATGTGCAAGCATGCCTGCAAGTGTACAGTGTGATACCTGGTTTGCTTCGTGGTATGGTGATGGAAGCCACTTATTGACGACCACTCTGCGTTGATAGGAGTAGCATAGCTTTTGGGGTACTGATCTGTCTTGGGGTGGTGGGAGGTGAGATTGGGTTGGAGAAAGTAGGACCCGTATCTTAGGCAAGTGGGATGAATGAACAGTAGTGGAGATGGGTAAGTGAGCCCACTCGTCAAAGCTGTTCAGATGGAGGGAACTGGATAACGGGGACTTCACAATGACAGGTTCAGTGGGGTGCAGTTTATGCACCAACACTGCCCTGAAGAGGCAGAAAAATAGGTTAGATCAATCGAGCTCAGAAGGTCATTGCAGTGAAAGCAGGGTGTAGGCTCACGCGCCTCACAAAGTCAGCAGTTGAGTAGTATAGTCACTCCCCCTAGAAAGAGATGGCCAAGATATCTACCTCTGCTCCTCATCTTTCTGCATTGTTGTGCAAGCACTTCTGGATGCAAAAGGTCAACACTGGACATGTTGGAAGGGCAAAATGGAATCCAGTCCTTCAAACAGTGGCCTAATCCATTGTCCACTAAAATTCAAACATTGCGCTTAACAATTGGGACAGTGAATCACGGAATATTACATTTAGTTTTCAGCGAGAATGATCTCCATGGAAACCAGTTTCAGGTAAAACTCTGACTTTCAGGGTGAGAATTCTTCTCAGTTTATGCTCCACAACATAAAGCATGGTGCGTGGGAAGGGAGGGCACATTGTGCTCTGCTGTGGTATTCTCTGCACCTCTGTCTTACTTCTATACCACACTGATTGTTGAGGTGTTGTTCTGGCTGGGTCACACTCCTATCCACTGGAACTGGTTTGGAATTAGCCCGGTACCACAAAAGATCATCCCTTCACCTTTCTGTGTTTCATATTGCAAAGCAGGCAGGGCACTTGGCTTTGCAAAGATTTCTTGAGGGAGGAGGCTCTAGCAATCAGCACAGGGATGAGACATATAGGGTGAGGGGGAGACAGCTACGTTTGATGACCACTAACCCTGTAATGGATCATATACCCTTAGGGCTACGTACACACAGGAGGGGCCGTAGCATGTGAACCCCACCTCACATGTACTCAAACAGGTTAATTCATACTTTGGAAACACACAGGAGATGCACGTAAGCTTAATCATGACACACTACACCGGCTTTTCAGAAAGAGGCAAGAGGCAGTCTACAATTACTAAAGTTGTCATCAATCTTTCCTAGAGTCATGCACTGGTCGTGGGGATAGAAGTCATCAATTTAAAAATAAATAACACTTCATTGGGTCCTAATTATCAGAGTCCTGCACTCTGCTGTTGGGCATAACTCTGGCATTATGGAGCACACACTTCAGGAGACTCGTAACAAGGATCTCATGCACTAGAAAACATACCAGACCCTCATTCCATAGGAAGAGGAGAAGCTTGTCACATTGGCACTCCATACCCTAAAAGACTCCAGAAATATAGAGACCGAAGTGGGATGGTGGTATCTCAGCTGCCTCACTTGTCCCACATGACAGACGGCAATGGAAAGACAAGAAATGTCGAGAAAGAGAAAGGGCTGTCTGATATAACGAAGGAAAGCATTGAGTCAAACAGTGGGAAGACAGAAGAAAGAATCCGGTATTTAACATTGGAGGCCATAACATGAAATATAGGACAGTCTAATCCAACAGGAAAAAGTGAGGAGTCATGAATTTGGAAATGGTGGGCCGTTTAATTCCACGGGAGACGGTGGTGAGTCAGGAAATGCACAGACAAGGAGAGGGAGCCGACTAATGCATTAGAGGACAGCAGTGTCGAATAATTTATAGAAACAAAGTTTTCTATAATCCACGGTGTGGGGGTGGGGGGTGAAGAGTCAACTTGTAAATGGATAGATAGTGCTTGGCCTAATCTATCAGAAGGGAGTTGACAAGAATAGAAACAAAGAGAGGACTGTCCAAGGCAATAGTGGAGAGTCAATAAATATAGGGAAAGAGAAAAAAGACTGTGTAAAGTAACACAGGAAAGAAGTGAATCAGAAAATGTCAAGGAAGAGAGGGTAAAGTTTAATCCACCAGTTGAAAGAAGGGATTCAAGTTAGGTAGAGACAGAGAGAGGACTATCTTACCTAACAACGAGAAAAAGAAGTGGGAAGAAGGGTAGATACGTAATCCGAACGCTGACAGTAGGGAGACAGGCATAGAGAGGACTATAAAATCTGACCAGGAACAGCAGATAGTCGAGGAATGTAGAAACAGAGAGGACTGTTTATTCCCCAGGGACAGTGGCGATTCAGGAAAAGGAAAGGCAGAGAGAGAACTGTCTGCTCCAACTGGAAAGAATCAAGAAATAGAGTCGATTGTCTAATTCAACTGAAAAATGTATAGACTTTCCATTTGAAAGCCCTACACACCTAACAAATGAAAGAACAAGGTTTCTGGTAGCAGAATAAGGTACAGAGTACATGTGGATGAGAAACATTCTTACAATAGAAAGAGAAGAACCTTAAAACACACCTCCTGAATCTAGTAGTCAGAGAAGTCTAAGAGTGATAAATCAACAAGATTGGTCAACAGAGTAAGGGCCAGATTTACAAGAAACTGGTGCAGTGCTCCGCCAAAATAGGCAGCGCCATGCTGTGCCTGTTTTGAAATGCAGGGCTGTGCCGTATTCACAAGAATGCCCTGCGTTTTCCCCTGCGCTGGCGCTAAATTAGGCTTCCTGTGCCAACAGAGACATCATTGCACCATAGTGCAAGGGTGTCTGCGTTGAGGGGAGTGATTGTTTATGTGCAGGAAGGTGCCCCTTCCTGCACATAAAAAATCACAATGGCGATTTGGCACTTATATATGTGCTACAGAATGCAGCACATATAGAAGTAACAAAGCGTAATTTTTGAATGATTATTTATGTGCAGGAAGGGACACCTTCATAGACAAGAGGAATATCGCCACCTTCCAACCTGACGTCACAACAAGTCCTGGGCTTTTCTGTTACAAATCATTGTCACCTTGTGGGAAATGGGACTGATTTAATAAACACATCAAGTTGTCAAGTTAAAGCTCAGGAGCTGAAGCATGACATCCTAATACAATGGGGCAGGTCATATATCCCTAAAGTGTGAACTAGGGATGAAATGAGACACACTCCCTTGCCCCAAATAAAATAACACAATAAAAAACTGCTATAGAAAAGTTTCTGGGAGAATTACTGATTTCACACATCTTGACAATGGGCACAAACTCCGTATTCCGCTCAGAAGAAACTGAGCTGGCAATACTACTTCTCAGATTGTGAAACAATCCCAGTCCTTATAAAAGGTAGACCCTATTGCAACACTAGTGAAGCGCTGGCTGCACTTCTAAAGCTCCCTTCCATGAAAATAAAACATTATAGAAATGATTTGCTATGAGAGGGTTATCTGGGGTAATCCAGACTACTAGAGAGACAGGTTACACATTTTATAATAGAGCTGGTTTATGAGCAGCAGCTTCTCACCCTGGATCCATTTAAGCCACCTGGCCCAGAGTCTCACATATCTCTCTATATGGGATTCTATGTTATAATATTGTGTACAATAATATTGTCAGACATAAATATTGTTTCCTGAATATTATTTACCAAAAAATCATCCAACTGGGCATAGACCTGTCATTATTAACACCAATGAAACAATATTTGAGTAAATGATTTTTAAGACACAGTATTTAAGGTAAACTATTTTCAGTAAATAAAACCACAGTTTAAATGGTGTTAACCCATTACCAAAAAGCTGGGAAGGGATAATACAGAGGAACCTAAAGTTCTGGCATCTATGGGATTGGATGCTGAAGATTCAAATTCAGCACTGGTTGATAGGATTCCATGTTTTCATTTTTGTTGGCAGTTCCTCAGTGTTAGAAAGTAATCCTTTCAGTATGTTCACCCCTATTTTTATTTTTCAGACTGATACTGGGGGTAACTGACCCAGGCTGTGCTCTGGGCTCTGCTAACCAGGCCCAGGGCAGGTGCTCTGTTCAAAAGGTAGATGGTAATGTGGTACAATTACAACTGGCAAAGACAGGCTCCTGTAAATCCCTAGTAGATAATAGGGAAGGAGATTCAAACCACCTATAAGTCTCTAGTATATAGTAGGGCAGGGAGGTTTAGAGGCCTAAGAGATTTCTTACATTGAAGTGTTTACTGCTGTGTTGCCTGCTGTAATTTTCAAAGGCAGTCCTGCCTTGCAGACTGTCTTTAAAAAGTAAAATGTGTGCGAATTCGACTTTGGAATTAAACATTCTTCCAAAATGACAATCTGCCTTATTTTTACATATAAGTCACCCTTAAGATCTCCCCTAGGTGCCCCAGGGGTGAGGTGCCATATAACTATAAGCAGGGACATTATAACATCGGTTTATATGCCCAGGTGTGGGAAAAACTGCCCAGTTCCTTTCTCCATTTTTAGATACTTGGCTCCACAGGCTAACAGTGGAATATTTCATGTAAGCCGCAATATTGCTAGGAAGGAGCTAAATATATCATGAAAGGCCTCAAAAGATTGATAATGATAAATCCCACAACTTGCCACTGCTGAATTTATAATAACTAATACAGAGAAGTGGTAGAACATTTTTCTGTAAGCCAATATACAGCCTACTAGTGGCATCTCCTTATTGGTCAGCCTTAACAGGATTAGCCAGGCTGCTTTGATGAGGTCATAAGTGGCCTGCCCTGAACAGAGGTTATCTGATAAGGGAGTTCTGCAGTTGCTGAGGCCATGCCAGGAAGGGGACTGGGTAAATCAAACTTGGCTTCAAAGAGTACAGGACAGAAAGGAATGCCAGCCATGCCTACCCACTCACCCTGTACCCCACAGACAGATAGCAGGCCCAGGAATGGAATATGCAGGTGTTAATGGAAATGAGCTACACCAGTAGGCTGGTTTAGCCAAGTCTTTCTCTGCTGGAAAGAATTAATCCATCTTGGATTTTAAAGTGCCGTGCTTTGTGAGACAAGAAAATGCTACACTTTGGAGGAAGCTGTCATGCTTTTGGCTGGCACCTTGCATCTCATTGGACAGGGGTGCCTTCCTACTAGTACCCCAAGATGATTGAAGGAATATCTGGGAGCTGCATAGCAAATCAGATCTGCTGTCTGAAACCACAAGAAGAAGAATTGCCCTGCTGGAACCCTGGTCTGCAGCCCAAAGGACTGCACTCTGAAGGACTATTCCTGTTGCACAATGGAACAACAGCTCTAAGGACTTTGCCTTGCTTCTCAAAGGACTAAGGAGTGGACTCCTTGAAAGCAACATGCTAACAGAACTTGCATGCACCAACTGTCACAAATGTCCCTAGCCTGGAGTGCATCGAGGAGCCTTTTAAGGATTCGGCCAGGTGCATTGTGGGAATTGCAGGCCTAAACTTCCAAGGAACATCTCAGAGCTTCTGGACCCTTGGATTTGTATTTTAGACACTTTGAACCCTCAAGAGGAACTTCAGGAAGAAGTTCCAGAAGTTTGGAAGAGTATTGAGCAACTTTGGGATAAAGCTTCATAATTTGACCAACCCAACGCCGTGAGTCAAGCCGAGCCTGAATTTCAGGTTTATCATGCTAAAAGCTCCAAAGCTCCAGACTTCCAGGATTTGATCAGGGTCTCGCAGAAAAATAATCTGATGACGGTGCATCAAAATTGACTTGCTGGAGATTACCGCACAACGTAGAGAGAGAAAAGCTAAGTACGAAGGTAAAATTTTGTATCCGAACAGGGGTCCATCGCGGTCGGCCTCAAATTGTGACTTGGTTCCGGTCTAGCATGACCAGATGTCCCCAGTTGGCACTTTTGACTTCTAAGCACTAGAAAGCACATTTTTTGATCCAATCTTTAAAAATTCATATCTCTGGTTCCCTACATTGGATTTTTGTTGCTTTGGTGCCATTTTAATGATAACAATGTTTCCTATTTTCATAAATTGGTGTGGGATTTTTATTCTGACCTGTGTCATACTTATTTACTGTATTGGTGTACTTAAGTGCTTTATACATGTCTCCTAAATTTAGCCTGACTGCTCATTGTAAAGCTACAAAGGGTTGAGCCAGCGGCTAATGTATTGAGACTTCGACTGGACCCAGCATTGGATTGATGGCCTTATTGCTGGTTGTAGGTGTGTACCTATTGTTACTAATAATCCACCTACCAACACTCAGCCTGAATTTGTGTAATTTCTGAGTTGGTTTTGATGAAGTGTTTGGCAGCCATGCACACATAGACATTCCCTGCGTTATTTCAGACGGGGACCAACATTATGCAAATCATCCTTATTCTCACCCCTTTAGGGACAGAGCAGCCTAAACTGCTAGGAGTGTTCCTTCTCCAAATAAACACAAGCATTGCCAGGCTCATGTCAGCCCCTTTGGACCTCATTAGTGAGGTGCAGCATGAGTCCTATGTCTGAGTCGAGTGATTACTAAAATGGAGGCTATCTTGTTGGGCAGAGAAATTACATGTTGCTGTGAAATAATACTTCTGTTGTCCTAATGACCTTGTTAGGGTAAATAAGGGGCCATTGACTCTTGCACTTGAGCACCGAGTGTACCTACAAATATAAAATCTGACCTGGAGCCATCAAAAAGAAACAGTTACACGTCATCAGTTTTTAATTTGTCTAATACACATAGATTTTGTAACTTATCCTGTCCCAGTGCCTTTATTTCTGTAGTAGATGGGTGTGTAGATAGCACATGATCAAATCAATTAATAGTCAAAAGTAGGGATCAAAACAATAATGTTGAAATCGGTAAACAAATATTAACAAGCATTGGCAAAGCCAATAGGTCTAGCCTATGTGAGAACTATTGGCTTTACAATGTTTTTTATCCAAGGTGTACATCCGTGGCTGCTGCTCACATGACGAAAAGTTAGTGGCGTGAAGTAGAGTAGAGTGGTGTGGAGTAGCATAGAGTGGATCGCTGAAGAGTTGGGTTGTGTAGGGTAGGGTAGAGGAGAGTGGCGCAGAGTAGAGTGGCACAGAGTAGAATGGCACAGAGTAGTGGCATAGAGCAGAGTGGCCTAGAGTAGACTGGAGCAGAGTGGCATAGAGTGGAGGGTGTAGAGTAGAGTGACAAAGGATGGAGTGGTGTAGAGAGGAATGGAGTGGTGTGCTGTGGAGCAGAGTGGCATGGTTTAGAGTGGCGCAGGGAAGAGTGGAGTGATGTAGAGTGGAGTGGAGTTGAGCAGTGTAGAGTAGAGTGGAGCAGAGTAGAGTGGCTTAGAGTGGGACAGAGTAGACTAGAGTGGCATAGAGTGGCACAGAGTGGCATGGAGCAGAGTAGAGTGATGTAGAGTAGAGTGGGAAGTGACAGAAGAAAAGAAAGAATGGAGTAAGCAAGGGAGGAAGGAGGAGGAAAACATGGGTGTAGGTAAGACGGAACAATGGGGAGGAAAGGAAGAATGAAAGGAAGAGGGGTGAATGTGGGGCAAAAGGCAAGGGGATGATACAATATGAAGAAGGGAGACAGAAAGAAAGTATTGACAAGAAGTATGCAGGAGTAGGAAACAAGAGGAAGAGAAAAGAAGGAAAGGAATGAAAAGCTGAAAAGTGTGTGAAACAGGCAAGGATCAATGAAAAAAAAGAAGAACGTCAAGGTTGAAGGAACAAAGATGGATGGGAGCCAAGGCACTTAGAAAGAAAAAAGTAGGACAAGAAGGAAGGAATTTAAAAAGGCAGATACAAGAAAAGGAAACAAGAGAGAGCTGGAAGTGGGAATGAACGAAAGGAAGAATAATTTGGAAGAAACCAGTGGTGTTTGAGAGCTAGAAAGCATAAAAATGTTTGGCTGCTTAGTCTATAAGGTGGCTTAACATACAACAATATTGGCCAACAATACAGTGCGCTTGACATCTTTGGTTCCCTCAATGAAGTGCTGTTATGGGTAGTAAGATTTATTGCTTAGTTACTTAAAACCATAACAAAAGTGAAAAAAGAGATGAAGACTATTTAAAAAGAGAAAAATAAATTTCTACTGTTCCTAAGTATACATTGTGGGATTATACACATTTTCCGGTCGTTTCAATTTGCGCTCCATAGGAGCTTGTTCTAAAACATAATAGAGTATTGCTACTTAAGATTTTGCTTGCTCCAGTGTCAGTAGAGCATCGCTTGATGCCATTATAGTACATTGTCAGGCATTGAGCTATGAGCTAACCTCCTGTGGATCACAGGGGGCGCAGTGCTGATTAATTAAATTTAAATTTAAATTTTGCTTTTGTGACCCTGCAATAGAAACTTCACCAAAACACAGTTAAACTGCAGGTCCCCGGGTGCAAAGCACGCCATCACTGCTTGTCTCCGTGTCCGTATGCCTTTTTCATTAAATTTGATCTTTAGTAGGGCTTTTCGTTCTAGTGCAAAATTATTGCATGAGCAGAGGACATGGAGGAGGTCTTCCATGTGCTCACCACACAGGCGGCATATAGAGTTGAAAACGTCCCTTAGCCAGGGGGCCGCATTTGAAGCAAGTGGTAGGAGACCTAGTGGATAAGAATGTGTCCTTTGTTCGTCTCTAGAAGCCCTGGCCTAGGTATGATTGTGGTGTCAAAGAAGTGTAGTTGTCTAAAGTCATCCATGCATGAGACCTCCGTGAGAAGGCTGCTTTGTCCTCCAGTAGTGACTGAAGCCTAAGTGATTTCCCAGCTGCTTTCCAAGGCATTGTGCGTGATTGAGGTCCTCCACAAGTCGGTGAGCCCGGTTTTCTTAAGTGAATCATCTAAATGGATTCTGATCGGGCGTGTTCTTGCGTTCAAGTTCTTACCACATATGGTAGTTAAGAGTGCCCAGGAAGCCACCACGGGCTTGGCTCCAGAAGTTTATGTAGGCAACGCGTCGAGCCAGGGATTGGTTCAGCAGACCAAACTCCAGTCTCAGTTGGGCAGGGGAGGTGAATCTGGAGATGTTAAAGATCGTCCAGTAAACTTTGCTCACTCATGGTTTAAGATATCAGAGTCCTTGCCTCTTTGTACTTCACTCCTGTATGTTATTGTGGGGAGGAACTTAGCTTTAAGCACTTTTAAGAGGTGGGTGTATGAGGGCCCATTCACAAAGGTTTTTAGTCTTTTTAGAGATAGCGCTATGTAAGGGCTTTTATCCCATTAAGCTTTTCCTTTGATGCACGAAGTTCCCCGATTTGTCAATAACGACTCCAGGATATTTATACTTGTCTGTTTGAACAAGTCATGTCTCACCCCAAAACCAGGCTCTCGAGGGTGCCTTTGATCTAATTAACAGTGTGCGTGTTTTGCCAAAGTTTGCTGTCAAGACATTAATGGCTGAGTAGTGCTGAGTGGCGTTTAGTAGTCTCTGATGGCCTATTTTCGTGTGGCTGATCAGTACGAGGTCGTCGGCGTACCTGAGGCATGGTAGTTCAGGGTCCCCAATTTTTGGAGAGTGCAAGTTTGTGAGGGTGAGTGCACCCGCCAAGTCTGCTAGATATAGACTAAACAGTGTGGGGGCCAAAACGCAGCCCTGTTTTAGGCCTTTGGTAGTAGGTATCCGCCTTGAGAGATGAGTGTCTGTGCCCAATTTTATCTGGACCCATGTGTCCGTGTGAAGGGCTATTATCAGGCATAGGAGTGGATGTGGAAGCCCCCAGGTTTCAAGCTTCTTCCACAGCAGATTCCTGTCTACATGGTCGAATGCAGCATTGAAGTCAACAAAGCACAGATGGAGCTGACGTTTCAGTGTTATAGCTTTGTTGGTTAAAAGGGCAATGGCCATGATGTTCGTGATGATGCCAGTATGTTTGGAGAATCCTGTTTGAGTCAAAGGGATTATTCCCTTTTCAGTAGACCATGCCAGCAGATGATCCAATAACGGGCCTGCAAAGTACTTTGCGTCGTTGTCAATTAAGGCAATCAGATGAAAGCTGTCAGGGAGCGACTTGTCCCCCGTTTTAAAGATGGGGGAGATTATGGACCCCTTCCAGGACTGCAGAATCATTCCTGTCAGACCTATTTCCAGGTAGAGGGGTTCGAGAATCTTTTCCCAGAAGGGTCTATTGTGCTTGAAGACTGTGGGTGGGAGGCCATTTGGTCCCGGGGCGCCTTCTCTCCAGCCCTTGGCTATCTGTTTTTTATAGTGACCGAGTCAGTGAGTAATGTGAGTGTAGTCTATAGTGAGGGCCTGTGAGGAGGGAGACTTCCTGGCATGATCGTGCTTTGTGTGACCATGCTAAGTGATATAGGTCCGTTGAAATGGACTTCAAGATGTTTATATGCGATGTAATGGCACCATGATATGGACGTGTGAGGTTGCATATTACACGCCCGAAGCGTGCACTGTTATTACTCCTTGCATCCAAGTGTAACCTGGCCCACAAGTCTTCATTGTGGCTCCTATTGATTGCCCATTTTAGCTTCTTCAGTGCCTGTTTGTGTTGCCTTAGGATTGTCAGAAGGTCTGGATTGCCCGGGCTGCCACGGAGTTGCCTTATACTGGAGTTGATTTTTCTCTTTGCATCTCGTAGTGGTGTCCTGTGGGCTTGTGCCAGGTGAGTTACGGCTGCAGGAGGTGGCAGTCGCCTGTTAGTGATTGGATCCGCAAAAATTCCACTATGCCTGGTTGTGAGTTGTTCCCATTTCTGCACTTAGCTGTCATTATTTGTTTCAAGTTCGTGTGCGAGATCCATTGCTGCTTTGATGACTTGATCATTGTTTGATTGCCCACATTTGACATGTTTACAGTTTGTGGTGAAAGTGGTAATGTGTGCAATATTCATTTTCTCCATTTTGGTTATCCCCAGGATGATGGATAATTCCTGTGGGCAGTGATCGCTCTCGCTCCTGTTGCCTAGCTGGAAAGAGGCTACTTTCTTGAATAGTGGAAGGGAAACAAACGTGTAGTCAATTGTGGTAGAGGCTATGGTTGAGAAATATGATGCTGCCGGAGGTGAGTCCTCAGTAAATCTGCCATTCATGGCTCTTAGCTGGAATAATTCTAAGCCATTGAGCAAAGTTTGTGGGACGGCCGTGTTTATTGGCCCCTTGTATGTTTAAAGGGCAGTTGTGGTTTCATCTGTTGAGGATCCTAATAGATGCAAATTGAAGTTGCTTGAGACAATGATGTCGGCCGCTTCGGCTATGATGCCGCTTCTTATGTAGTTCTCGAGCAGAGCCTCTAGATTATTAGCGTCACTGAGTTTAAGTTTGGAGTGAAGGTAGGTGTTTACGAGAACTGTCTCTGCTGTGGGCTCACTCGTCCTGTCGGCAATTGATACAATATTGATGGAGGAGCAGACGGAGTGCAAAGGGGTGAGTCTAGCCGTTAGTGCTAAAGAGACATAAGTGTCCAGGCCACCTTGCGGGTGTCTATACTTCATATTCCTGGTTGCTGGAGTGATGAAGCACATACAGCGCTGCAAGTGGAATGGTTCATCCAGCCATGTTTCCTGCATTATTACAATGTCAAAAGTGCTGATGTATTGGATGAAGTCGGAGTCCAGAGCTTTGGAGAGGAGGCCGTTTTCATTCCATGAGCACATGTGGAGGGTCTCCTTTGACAATTTAGAGCCCATCTTTTGGACTGGGGTTTGTCATTATTGCCTATTGCAGTTGTTGATTGGTTTTGAAAACCACCTTAAATCATTATTGTTTGAAAACAGGTTGGCTGAGGTGGTGGATTTTTGGGGCTAAGATTTGCCCCTAGCAGTCGTGGAGGAACTTGGGAGCACCAGAGAGCAGCCCCAAGCGCTCCTGAGTATGGACCTTGATTCCCTGCACTGGGGGCCCGATTCAAAGGCAGGATCCGGTAATAGCAGAGGAGTTGGGTAGCCAACCTCACAGTGCGTGGTAATACTGATGTCCCAGTGTTCGAAGGTTGTGCTTTCTCCTAGGATTGTTTGGGCAATTAGGCTTGTCTTCCATGTGGCTTTAGTGGATTCGGGAGCAGTGGTGTTAGTTGGGTGGAGAAATTCTACTGCTAGGAGATCAGTTGAGTTGAGGCCGCTTGTGGAGGGAATATGTGAAAGTAGCCGAAGAATATTCCCCCTGTTCCGAATATCACCAGATCCCTTATATTTGTAGTGAGGATGAAAAATTAGTGAGTTGGTGTTTGAGGATCTGGTCGTGTTTTGAATTTCTGCGGCGGATGCAGAGGGTTCCCTGGGGGGGAGTATCCTCCCATATTCCAGCAATTGTTTGACCCGCTGGTTATATAGTTTCCCACTTGTGCGTGATATTTGGGGATAGGAGGTTTAATAGTTGCTCCCAGGGCCTGTGAAGGAGGGACCGTTAGCTGGGCCCAGGAGGGATTGAGGGAAGTTACTTGTGTAGATTGTCCGTGACTTCCGGAAGATGAAGATTGAAGTTTCCTGGTGATGCCCGCCCCTTCAACAGACCAGGGGTGGTCGCTTTTGGCAGCGTTCTTCTGCTTAGTGGCCAAACTTGAGGATGGGACCACAGAGATTGTTGTTGGGGCAGGTGACCCGGGGGACATAGCTTTGTTGGTGGCCCAGATGTCAGGTATTGTTAGTTTGGGGGCTGCTTCTGGGATCGCTCCATTCCCTGCGATTCGTTTTATGCGGCCTTTCCTCAGCTGAGTATTTCTCTGCTTGGCATTGAGTTTCACCATGGCGTTGCCGTCTCTTGGACTGCCAGTTGAAAGTATATCCCTTAAAGGTACAGGTGCGGTTACTATTGGGTTCAGATTGCAAGAGTTTGCTATCGCTAGAGTCTCCTGGATAGGGCCGTTTGCTCATCGCTTTTTGTTCCCAGATCGATGGTTGTGGTCTCAAGTGGATCCAAGTGAATCTTTCTCAGGACCTTTTGGAAAGGCCAGGTGAGGGATGCATGTGTGGGTGCTCGCTGGAGGCTCCCATCTTTAGAGATGCACAGAGGTTGGTTAGCATCAAAGGTAATGTGGCTAGTTGCCTATTATGCAGCAACATGAGCAGCTTGTGGGAAGGCTCATGGAGTTTTCTTGTGAGTGCACAAACAGGGATTTGAGGTCACCTAATTTCTCATCAGTGCCTGCTACGAATACTGCCGAGTTGTTGAGCAGGGTTAGCTGTGGGTCCATTTTGTCCGATTGATAGTGGAAAGATTCACCTAGGAGCTGCATGGTGTTAAGCAGGGAAGCCCAGGTGCCATCCGTATGTGGATTGTGACGGTTTGAGGCAGGGTCCTGTCCAGTTGTTGATGTGGCGCTTGAGTCCGTGCTTGTTCTGGTTCTTGCACCGTCATTGGGAGACGGTTGACTAAGAAGTGGAATGGCGAGGTTGTTCCTTGCTTCGTCATCTGGAGACTGCTGGCTGGGTTCTGAGGTGAGTCGAATGGCGGAAGGGGAAACTTGAGAGTATGCAACAAGCATATCTTCCCACTCTTGAGTGTTTAGATAGGATAGAGTTTCTACGTCTGCCTCTGTATTGAGGCCCTCTATTTTCATATTTGCTGAAGGAGATGGGGATGGGGCAGGAGGTCCATCATTTGTTGTGCTTTCCATGTGAACCTCATCAGTGGCCATCGAAGGTGTGGCCAAAGCGTCTGTGGGCAGCTGTCCCACCTTGTTGACAAAGTCAGGCTGCGCTTCTTTCAGTCCACGGAGCGCTAGGTGGATTTGGTGGGCCACACTCTGTTGGGGGGAAGTCTACCATAAATTCACTGTAGTCCATCTGGGCCACTCATGCACCCCTGCCCTGAGGAATTTTGCAGATTGCCCCAAAGGCGTCAAGTTTGTGCTAGCTGCTGAAGGCTGAGCAGGGGTTGGGCTTGAGGAAGTCCCCGTTGTGGCAGAGTCATTTCTTGATGGAAGGCTATCTGCTGTATATGTGAGAATCAAAGGGATTAATGGTGACTGTAACCCCTGTGTGTGTCATTGCTATTGGAGAGGAGGACAGGTCTACCATTTAAAAAAAAGGAGAACTTGGTGGTGCTGCGTTTTTTGGATTGTTCCAGGCTGTTTCTTGGTTCCAGCCTGTGCCCAGCATGAGGTCTGGAGATTGGTTGCTCTTCTGGTCCTCTCTGGAGAGGCTCTGACTCGATCTCAATGAGGAGTGAGGCATTCTGTGCCTCATGTTGACAATCTGGAGCTTGAGGTCTCCTCTTCCTTTTTCCCATTGTGATTTTGTTAGAGGGCTTCTTTCTTGTTTTGCCTGACCGCATGGTCATGTGGTTTCCTTCCAACACCTCCTTCCCTTTTTTGCCTCCTATGGAGTCTGTATGTTTACGCTGATGGAGTGATTGTGGTGGTGATTGTGGTAATGGAAGTGGAAGTGGTGGCGTGGAGGAGTTGGTGGGTCGGCTGTTGAACTGTCACTCGTGAGGGCACTGGGCTCTGCTGAGGTAAAGTCAGATGTGGGTTGAAGAGTTTGGAGATCTCAATGCTGGTGCTGCTGATGTTACTGACTAGGCAAGTGGGGCTCACCGGCACTCCGCAAGCCACACCCATCCTAGGAGGGCCGCTTTCACGGATGCTGGGGCACACCCTTTGCATTACAAGTGGGGAAATGCATGCTTATGAATCATTTTTAACAGATGTCAATGACATGGTGTAATTTAACGTACTAGAGTGCAACACACATTTGAAATAATTATCTTATTTTTAATGTAAATGTGTCTCTTGTGTACTTTCACATGACATTTGCTTCACCATTTATTTTCTAAGTATTCTGATGGCTTGGAGCATTATTTGCCTCTTGGTGGTAAGCCAGGCATTTGGCTTGTTCTGACTCAGCTTTCCATAGGAAGTTGCTGGTTTGCCTACCTTTTAATATGCATTCTTCACTGAACAAATGGTCTGTGGACCCACTGATGTACACGTGGGGCTAGATCATAGCTGCAAAGCAGACTCAAACTTAACTTGCAATAACTTGCTAAATCAAGTAATTCTTCAAGACTGTAATGCAATTCTTCTTTGTACCTTTGGCATGCGTAATACTAATTTGTTGTCAATAGTACCGCATGTTATGATTTCTACGTGCTTTAAAATATAACCCCAAATAACAGCACTCAACTTACCGATATCGGAAGGATGAAAAGCTGATTTTTCTCTTCCGTATTCAACCTCGAGAGCTGCAGATTTCCGTCTGTTTATTTTTGGGGGGAATTCGCAAGTATGCTGTCTTCGTTGTTGATTTATATATTACACACAATAAACATAATAAATACTCCATTTAGGTACTCCGGTAAGAGGTTAACACTGGGAAGTCATTCCCTCTACGAGTTTTGTCTGGTGCTAACATGCTATTTAAATAAGGAAAGCATATAGTACACTAATCTGCTTAAGAAGACACAAGCTATTTAAAGAATAGTTGGCTAATATATTTCCATTTCACGAATTTGCTTCTGAGATGTGTGAAGCAAATAAGTACCGATAGGCATAAATAAATGGTATGATATAGTATTTTAATATCGCTCTCTTCTCAACTTCTATGACGAGTTTGAGCTGCAAAAAAGAGGTGGAGGCACAACACAGAGGATGGTGCACTAGTTCTATGGTTCTGTTATTCTAGGAAAAAAAGCTGGTGGAGGAACATTGGCTGTTGTTTATGCTTTCTCTTTCCTTATTATCAAAAACAGCAGCCAATAAAAACATTACTACATTTTCCACAAGACCAAAACAGCCTCCATATGACCCACCAATCAGGGCCCATAATGCACTATATAGTCCTTAACAGACATTGGCCCTCATTGTGACCCTGGCGGTCTTCTGACCGCCAGGGTTAATGTGGCAGTATTACCACCAACAGGCTGGCGGTTTATACTACCACATTATGAGTTTGGCGGGTTGGCTGGAGCCAACCTGCCACTTCTCCACTCATATCGCCATGGCGGTATGAGCCGCCAGGCCGGATATGTAAATCTCCAACCCGGCAGCCGACAGAGTACCGCGGCCGGCAATATAAGCCAGCCTTTCGCCATGGTTTTTGTGGCGTTAGCAATGCCACGAAAACCATGGCGGTAGGCCCTACTGGTGACAGGGAATTCCTTCCATGTCACCGGTAGGCAGCTCCCCCACCCCCCACCACATACCGGACACACCCCACCCCCCTCCATCCAAACACACACCCCCTATCCAAACTCACCCCCAGCCCTGATTCAAAAACACACACCCACCCCCAATACACACAAACCCCCAAACCGTTCGATACACACTCTCCTCCACCCCCTCCAATACACGCACTCACCCCCTATAAAAGCACACACCTGCAAACACGGACACACCACACAACTGCCTCCACAGCCACACACGCACACATCATCCCCCTCACCTGACCACCACAACGGTCACAGCACCCCTCACCCCACACCCGTCCTTCCTGCATGCACGCACACATACACCCACATAAACCACACATACACCCATTAACTTATACTGGCATACACGCATTCACTCACACACTGGCATACACGCATTCCCTTGCACATACTTCCAGACATACTCACACACATTCTTACACACAATCACACTGACATGCAGACATGCACTCACTTCACCATTCCTACACACATTCACGCACATGCATGCAACCACGCAAACAACACAACATACACAGACGCATTCACACACGCACTCACACATTCAGACACACACACAACACCCCTCACACCCACCTCCCCAGTCGGACACCCGACTTACCTTGTCCGGCGAGGAGGCCATTCAGCAGGGAACGGGAAGGGGCACTGCTAGCGCCAGCAGCGCCCCGCCAGAAGAACACCACTCTTAATACAGCTGGTGGCGTTCTACTGGTGGGGCAGTGCTGGTGTTAGCAGCACCAGGTTACCACCATCCACCAGTATGAACACTGCCTGATTTCTGCCCTTATTGTGGCGGAAGTCAGGTGGTGCTCATAATCTGATGGACAGATGGTCGCCGCTGTGGCGGTATGTTGGCAGCCATCACCGCAGCGGTGGGCGGTATTTACTGCCAATGTTACAATGAGGGCCATAGTCCATCCACTTTCTTTTCTGCTTATACAGAGCTAAGTACATTTCAATTAATTCAATGTTTTAGGTATACATACTATTGTTGAGTACATGACGTGGCTTATTGATTTATAGCGCCTGCAAAATTTCATGGTTCAGTGACGCATTCACTGAAGCGCCATGCTTCATCCTTTCCGAGATGGAGTGCCGTCTTAATTCAGTTACTTTCAGGCAACTGAGGAGCAATTTCTTTGCGCAGCCCTCTTTCTGCAGCAGGACTTGAGCATGCACTGTGCTCCATTTGGGGCTCTTTGTGCGTGCATGTGCAAACCCCCGGCAGCAGAGAACACAACTAACTCTGTGTGCCTCCCGCGTTACGCCCGAAGGGTCTGCAAAAATACAGTAGAGCTTTGCTTCCTGCTTTTTCCTTTTAGTTACCGTCAATAGCCTTTTTTAAGTGCCCTGTTAGCACCTAGGTATCTCCCTCAATATAATTGAAGTGCAATTGAATATTTGACCTCTACTTGATATGAAGGAAAACATTTGTACCTTAAAATGGCACAACCATGCCCAAATGATCATCAATATGGGAAATATGCTGCAGGACAGTTGATCAGCATGTGGAAGAGCTCCTAGTGGAAGCTATAGACTTCTATGTTCAAGATTCAGTTAATATAGCATTGGTTCAAGTCTTGAGCCCTTTTGCACAACCTATTTTTAATGTTGGCTTTAGGCGCTTTGGCGCACGCTCGGGGTCCCCCGCACCGGTAGAGATTAATATGAATTAGCCTGACCGGTTTAATATAGACCCTTTTGAGCAGACCATTGAATCAGTCCTAAAATACCATGGTTATGGCTCCTCTTGAAGTCAAGAGACCTCCTACCCCTTTCAGACCTCTCAACAGACGATAGATGAACATCTTCGGCTTCAGATGAGAATACGTCTTTTGAAAAACAAAAGAGCAAAAATAAGCTCAAATCGTGCCACAGTGAGAGGTCGTCATCTGCTCCTCATAGCAAGAATTTACAATTTAACCCAGAAAATATGGTGCATCCTTGGTCCATGGAGTGGACCCCATGTCGAAAAGTGGCATTGTATGTTCAGTCAAGTCTTTGGAAGGGTTTTGAAAGATACATTCTCAAAACGTTGTGGTCCGAAAGATCTCACCCTTCGCAATCAGGGAAGGTGGTAGAGACCCCAGACTTAGATCCGCACATGGTTGCCTTCCTTAAGAAATATGCGAAGGACTCTAAAAAAGGTATAGATAGGGTCTGGCGAGGATACTAGGACAAGTTACTAGACTTATCAGGACCTCTTACAAAAATCCTGGACTTAGCAGTCCAAGCCAAAGACGCACAAGAACCCATTGACTCTGATGTCCTGTTGGTGTGGGCTCTAAGGGCAGTGTGCCTGTTTAGAAATGCCAATTGTTCAATTTCTACTGAACAAAGAAAATCTTTATTGATGCACATTGACCCCATTGGCAGAAATGGCTCCATCTGACGCGGGTTTATCGGCTAATGGACTCTTATTTAGCAACAAGTTTGTAAAAGACTTAGCCAAATATGTAGCCAATTTTCTGGCATTAGATAAAGCCTAAACTTTGATCAAGTAAGTTTTTAATAGTGGCCTTTTCACAGGAATGGATGCTACAGAGGTCAAGCGTGAGCCTGTGGCAGCCACCAGAACTCTAGACCATATTACAGGGGCAGGGGGGACTCTGGTTTTCAAGGAAATTTCAATTTCTACCCATCTCGAGGCCAAGGATACAGAGGCCATAATGCTTGAGGGTCTCACTGAGAAGGACAGTACAACAAGAGCTTCTCTCGAACAGGTAACAATTATTCTTTCCGGGAAAGTTGTACTGGGGGGGCAGAGTGAGTTTGTTTGCACAAAGCTGGTTACTGATTACGCAAGATGCATGGGGGTTAGAGATTATAGATTATAACAGGTTATTATCTAGAATTTTATTAAACTCCCTACCAAATGTCGCCTCCCCCACCGCTCATTTTTTCCCATCAAGAAAGTGTTTTTATAGATGAAGGAGCCATTTTCCTTGCACAACCCCATCCCAGTGGATTCACAAGTGCTATCTTTCTGGTTCAAAAGAAGGGAGGGGGCTCTCAATTGGTGCTCAGTCTATGCCAGTTCAACTCTTGGATTGTCTACCGACCTTTCAAAATGGAGGACATTCACCTCCTCCGAGACCTATTACAATAGGGGGATTGGATGGGGGTCTGCACCTCAAAGAGGCCTATCTGACTAATCCTATATTTGCTCCTCATCGCCTTTTCCTTCAATTCTTTTGGTGATATAGGTACTATGAGTTCTCAGCCCTTGGATCTGGCCTCTCTTCTGCCCCTAGGTGTTTTACCAAGCTCATGCACCAGGGAGAAAGGTGTTCTTCTGATAGTTTATCTAGATGATATCCTCATCATGGTACTTCTTCATCTTTCCTGGACGATTCAACTACTTCAAGATCTAGGGTTCATTATCAACAAAGCTAAAGCCCAGTTTACATCCCAGAGTATGGACTTTCTGGGCTTCTGGATCTATTCAGTCTTAGCCCAACTCAAACTTCCCCTGACCAAAAGACTGGCTATCAAGAATGAATTGAGGAAAGCATTGTCTGTTCCTTCGATTTCATTGAGGATACTTGCCCAATTGGTGGGCCTCCTGGCTTGGTCTCTCCAAGCCATATTTCCAGGTCCCTTAAATTATCGGGCTTTGCAGAGGTTGAAGATTCAGCATCTCTGCAGAGGTCTCTCCCACTCGGAACAGATTGTTTTGTCGCAGGAAGCCAGAATGGAACTTTAATGGTGTTTGACACATATGGACGCCTGGAATGGCAGGGCAATTTTCGCTTCAATTCCAGAAGTAGTCATAGAGTCAGATGCCAGCAGATGGGGCTGGGGGCAAGAAGCAGCCAGTTGGAAACGGGGGGAAGGTAGTCCCTGGAGGAACTTCAGTTCCATATCAACTGTCTAGAACTTTTGACAGGTGTTTTTGCAGGGAAGACCTTATCTCCAGTCAAGACGAAATGTATTCTCCTGAGGATGGGCAACATTTGTCAGTACAGTATATCAACAAACTTGGGGGAACTCGATCCCAGATGCTAGCAGAAATTGCAAAAAACTTTTGGCATTTCTCCCTGGAGCATTAGATTTCAGTAGCAGCGTAATATATTCCGGGCAGGGTGAACGTAGTGGCAGACTGGAACTCTCAGTATCTCTGGGACCCCAATGACTGGCAATTGCTTCCCCGGGTGTTCCAGTTTCTTGATCACCTTTGGAGTCCATGCTGGGTGGACCTATTTGCGTCTCACCTGAATGCCCACCTTCCACGATTTTACAGCTGGAGACAAGATCCGCTAGCGTTCAGTTTGGATTCCTTCCTACAATCTTGGACGGGGAATTGAGCTATGTGTTCCCCCCCTTTTCCATAATTCACAGAGTTCTCTCCCAGGCTCGTTGTCAAAAGGCAGAGCTGGTTCTAGAAACCCCATCCTGAAGAGCTCAATTGTAGTTTCTGGTGGCATTAGATCTGTGTTGTGCTCCACCAGTGCAGATCCTGCAGATCAGAAGATCTATTGTTATATCCAATGGGGCATCCACATCCTCTAATTCAGGAGGAACAATTGTCTCTCATGGCGTGGAGTATTTCCGGGGACTTGAGAAAATCTCAGAATTTTCAGATGACACTAGATTCTTTCACTCTCAGTCCCTGGCGTCTAGTACACATAAGGGATATGCCTCCGCCTGGAAGCAATGGTTGGATTGGTGCAGTCAGAGGGGTGTGGATCCCTTGGGGGCATCGGTGCAAATGATTGCCAATTTTTTATCTCATTTAGCATTGCAAGGTTTAGCCTATAGAACAGTGAACAATCTTAGCTCGGCCATTTCGGCCAAACACCCTAACATTGACTGTAAGGCAATTGGTGAGCATCCTTTAATTTGTAAACTCCTGCACAGCGTGCGTATGGTACAGCTGCTTCTCCCGAAATATTGATCTCTCTGGGATGTTTATGTGGTCTTAAAATTCTTACAAGCCTGGCCGGCTAATGAACATCTTTCACAAAAGCAATTATCCGCTAAACTGATGATCTTTCGTTGCTTGATCTCCTGTCGGAGAATGTTGGATGTCAAAGCTCTGGACAATGTAGGTTTTTACCCTGATCGGGGTTTCTTTTCATTTTTCTAAACGCATGAAATCAAATTCTAAATGTATTAGTTATCTGAGTTTCAGAGATAATACTAAATTGTGTGTGGTGCAATGCATAAGAGTGTATGAAGACGTTACCCGTGAATTTCGCAGCAATCATTCTGGACAGCTTCTGATTTCACTTTAGAAAACTTTTGGTCCTGTCGTGTTAGCGACTCTGGCATGATGGGTCAGGTGGTTGTTGCAAGAGGCAGGGGTTAGATATATCCATATTTGGGGCTCATTTTTTGAGGGGAGATATGGCTTCAAAAGCTTTTACCTCAGGGTCAAGGTTAGAAGATATTATGACAGCGGTTGATTGGTCATTAGATTCTACTTTTAAATTGCTTTATCACAAACCTATTGTGGATGTTGCTTCTGGTGTTATCACTCAGCTTTAAACTATCATAATCTGAAGCCTCCGGTCCTGACATAGAATCAAAAACTTTCTAGTATTCGCATCAACATTTTTAAATTCTATTAAGGACACTTTTTTTTATCAATGACTAAGTCACCTTTAGTCATTCTTCAGCAAAGATTAACCCCAGTCTGCTCCAAACTGCGTAGCAAACAGCTATTAAGAGTCATCCGTATCAGTCCAGAGCAGGGTCCAAAGATGCTTCTATACACTGGAGGAACGTGTGAACTCCACAGCCAATAAGTGCTTCAATACTTAGATTTTTTTACAAATTGGACTGGGATTGTCTGAATTTCCACATGTGCTCCAATCAAAGAATACTTTACACATTACAAGTCCTTCCCAGACAAATCTCCCACGTTATGTGTTCAACAATGGAATTGGCTGTCTTGTGACCTGGAAGTACTAAAGCCATGTTCGTCAAAAGATAATTGGGCGTCAAGTGACATTATGCTGAATGTATGAACTGTCTGGATAGGTAAGGCTTGTGTGATCACTGTGTATTGTATTTTAAGAAAAAGAAAATCTGTTATGGTACTGTCTTGCTCACATTTTTTGATCAATCAGTCAATCAAGCTGTATTTATATAGTGCAGCTTATGACCTGTGAGGGTATCCAGGCACTGTGCTGCTGTTACAGTTGAAGAGGTGGACTTGAGAACCTTCCTGAAGTTGGTCAGCGAGGGTGAAGGGTGGAAGTGGAGAGTCTTCCAGGCTCTGGCTGCGAGGTGGGAGAAGGAGCATCCTCCAGAGCAGCGGCGGATGTGTGGTATCTGTGTGAGGGCATGGTTTGCAGAGCGAAGGTTCATGGAGGTCAGTGGAAATGTAGGCAGTGGTTCAGGTAAGCGGGCCCTTGGTCTTGGAGGGCTTTGTAGGAATTGGTCAGAAGCTTGAATTGCCATCTCCTCCATAGAGGGAGTAATTGGAGGTCCTTCAGGTGCTGGGTGATGTGGGTCCTCTTGGATAGGTTGAAAGTCAGTCTGGCTGCTGCATTCTGAATTGTCTGGAGACTTTTTATGAGTTCAGTGGTGGTGCCTGGGTAGCGTGCAGTGCCCTAGTCCAGCCGGCAAGTGATGAGGGCATGTGTAACCGTTTTTCTAGTGCTGAAGGGCAGCCACTTGAAGACTTTGCGGAGCATGCAGAGAGTGTGGAAAAAGGCTGAGGAGAAGGCATTGCCCTGACATTTCATGGAGAGTTCGCTGTCCAGGATGATGCCAAGATTGTGGCCATGTTCTTTTTCAGTGTAGGTGCAGCCAAATTCCACTAGCTACCAGCAGTCAATCCAGAGTGCGGTGTGTCTGTCGAAGATCAGGACTTCGGTTTTGTCCATAGTGAGCTTCAGGCAGTTGCCCATCATCCAGGTTGCAACATTCTTCACACAACTGTTGAAACTGGTCTTCATCAAAGTTGGCTGCTCTGGTGGGAGCGACTTGGTCAGCGGCACGGGTGATTCAGGCATTGGAGTTTTTTACTGCTTGGTTCATGTTAATTTTAATGTTGGGCCATGTGATGCTGAGAGCATTGATCCATAGGTGCTGTGTGTCTTTGGCCCAGCTGCAGAGTTGGGCAGTCTGGAGGTTGTGGGTATTATGAGGGGATCCAGCGAGGGTGAAGTGTACGATGGACTGACCGGACCAGGTGAGTTCCTTGGTGTGGCTGTGTCTGATTCTGTCGCTGGATGTGAAAATGGGGTCCAGTGTGTGTCCTGCTTTGTGCATGGGGTCTGTGATCAATTGCTTGAGGCTGATATTGTCCAATCTTTCCAGTAGGTCGGGGGAGTTGGGGTTGGAGGGGTCATCCAAGTGGAAGTTGATGTCTCCCAGGAAGATGTAGTGTTTGGATTCAATGGTGATCAGGTGATGAATTCAGCGATGGTGCCGCTGAGGCCAGTTCATGGTCCTGGTGGTCTGTGAGCAAGAGTGCTTCTGATGGTGCTTTCGATGTCAGTCTAAAGCTGGAAATTCATGAGTACCATGATCTGCATGGTTTTGTCATTGGTGATGGTGCAGGTGATTGATTCCTTGTGTACAATGATCATGCCATCTCTGTGTCAGTTGACGCGGTCGCAGTGTTTCATCTTGTAGCCGATGGGTGTTGCGGTGGTGATGTCGGGGACCGATGAGGGGGTGGGGCAGGTCTCTGTAATGAAGGTTACATCAGGGGTGAGGGAGAAGAAGGTGTCTCAGAATTCTGTGACGTGTTTGCAGAGAGATCTGGTTTTGATCAGGCGTCAGCTCAGTTGTTCAGGGGAGGTCTCATTTGACAGGGCTGGCATTACTGTGGGTGCTGCAGTGGTGGTTGGTGCTGGGGTGGAGGTGAACTGGCAGGAGATGCAGGAGACTGGGCGGGGTCCAGTCATGGACAGGACCAGACGGGCTTGCCTTTGGCGCACCTGTGGCACTCGGGTAGTGCACCCGCTGTGCGCATCTGCTGCACGCATCCGCTGCCCAATCCCCAGCTTGTCATGAAATGTTGTTATTGCTTTTTCTGGTGCTCACTGGATGTAGGAAGCTGGCTTTCTATATAGTGTACTAAAATGAAGTGCACTGTGCAGAAAAGCAAGTGGATCCCCAATTGGTATTTGCAGAGGCAAAAATAGAAAGGACTATTGCTCTATTTGGATGTTGTGTGGGTGAGCAGTTAGGCTTATCAGAGGGTAGTGCTAAGCATTTGTTGTACTCAATAAATGAGACACATTGTTAGACCCAGTTTCCTGGGCACCAGGGCACGCAGGGGCTACCCTGCTCCGATCCCATCAACTGCAGTGTCCTTCACTGATGTCCTTGGGTTTCAGTACTGGTGGACCCAAAACTGGTTAACCAAGTACCCATATCCAGCACTTGCTCTCTCAAGGTAGCAAGACATCACAGTCGAAGACTTCGTCAGGGAGGTGATGTTGGTTTAGACATTCAGAATACAGGGTATACTGTACTACCAGCTAATAAGATCAATGTCCAGTCAGTGCTTTACTTTTTTAATTGAGAGGCACTTTAATGCGCATGAGAAATACACTACACATAAAACTAGGATAAACAGTGAAAACCAGACATCTCTACAACCCTCTGGGCCAGAGTTCCGACCCCAAACAGTATTATAGCGCCTAGGCACTAAGCACTATACAAACACAGTTAGCATGTGGACATACAATTAGCATTGCATATTACAGACCATGTTGCACAGGATTGCTCTCATTCCCTGAAGCCATGATACCAATCCTTCTATGGCAATGGTGTGGTTTCAGCATATGATGTGAAGTCAAATGTTCCAGATCAGCCCCAGAACCCACCACCCAAAGAACAGACATGCACTCCCGTCCTTAACAAGGACACTGCTCTGGTGGCATCAGGTATCTGATCACAGGTGCCTGATGTCTTGGCACAGTTTACTGGAGTCCCACTAGACCAGTAGCCACTGGCTAGCTATAGGAGAGTATTAGCTGGCCAGAGTGCCAGTACACCCTGGTACACCCATGTATGACAAAGAGAAAGGTAGGCACCAGGGGTTAAGGCAATCTGACAGTAACCACCGATTAGATCAAAAGTACTAAGGTACTTCTTGGCATGCAACCTATCCACCAACTCATCATCTCGGGGAATAAGATAGACATCGGTTTCTGTCACAGTATTTAGACCGCGATAGTCCACACAGAAGCGCAGGTCAGCTGACCCTTGCTTAGGCACTAACACCACAGGGCTAGCCCAGGGATTATGTGAGGGTTAACCAACAATCAGGTCTAGCATCTTGGCCACTTCAGTCTTGATGGATTCTTGAATCCGGTCTCAAGTCTTGTATGTTTTGCTCTTAACAAGCAGGATGCCCCCTGTGTCTATGTCATGGATAAAGATATGCCTCAGCCCTGATGTAAGTGAAAAGAAAAACTCCCCAGCAGCTCTTTATACCCCACCTGCTGTTCAGGTGTCAATTCAGAGGCGAGCTTAACTCCCTCAAATGAACCATCCTTCTCATCACCTTACAATAAGCCACGGAGTGGCTCACTCTCCTCTTCCACCTCCTCAGCCATTGCAAGTAAAGAAACTGTGTAATCCATGCAAAGGTATGGATACAGCCGATTAATATGGATCACCCTTTTGGGCTCCCATGTGACACCTGTGTCAACTAAATAGTTGACATCAAAAATATTCCTATCAACTTTGTAGGGACCACACCACTTGTCCTCCAGCACCCGGGGACAAATCGGCTTCAGGACTCACACTTTCTGGTCCTTCTGGTACCACTCCTTTATCAGCTTCTGGCTTGCTGGAAGATTGTCCTTTGTTGTGCTCATTAGCCTAGCCATCACTCTACGGAGGCCATGAACACAGTCCACCACATCATGGGTAAGGGACTTAGGGTTGCCCCCACTGCCCTCGTTGACCAAAGTCAGGGGACGTCTGACAGGATGCCCAAAAATAAATTCAAAGGGACTGAACCCTACTCCTTTCTGTGGTATCCCCCTGTAAGCAAACAACAGGCATGGTAAAAGGAGATCCCACTTCCTCTTGAGGGGTTCACACAGAGTCCTCATGCTGCTCTTTAGGGTCTTATTGAAGTGCCATGAGTCTGGGGGTGGTAAGCAGTGGAGAAGTAGTGAGTCACACCTACCTTTTCCCACGTGGCCTTCATATAAGATAAATTGAAGTTTGTTCCCCTATCAGAAACCACAGTCTGGGAAATACAACCTTGGAAAAGATCCCTAGAGGAGCCCTAGCAACCACCTTGGCAGTAGTGCTCCTCAAATCCACCTCCTCAGGATGCCTGGTGGCATAATCCACTGCAAGAAGAATGCATTTGTTGATTGAAGATGATAGAGGGTCAAACAGACCAACTATATCAATTCCCACCCTCTCAAATGGTACCCCCACGACAGTAGGGGCACCAAGGGTGCCTTTGTCCAGCCACCAGATGTGCCACTGACCTGACAGATCAGACTGTTATGGTAAAACATCTCCACATCCTGACCAACTCCTGGCCAGTAAAACAGTGGTGCTAACCTGTCTTTTGTCTTTTTGACGCCCAGGTGACTCCAGTAGAAACCTGTTCCTGAGCAGTCTTCTGTAGACCCACAAGTGTAGGACACTCCACCTGTGCCTTACAAACTCCTTACTGTATGGTCCTCCTGCCACAAGCAGCTCCTGCAGCTCTGGCAGCAGCCCAGCCTTCAACACCTTATCTGCCCCTGGATGCACACCCTCCTCTCCAACCGGAGCAGGAGGTGCTGACACCAAGACAGGGGCCTTCTCAGAATTTGCCCTTGATTCTTGTTTTGGCCTATTCACCCCTGGTTTCTCATACGCTAGGGTGGTCCCCACCTCACTAGAAAGTGGTTTTACAGACTGCACCTTAGTGAGCTCAACTGATAAAATCCAGGCCATATAGGCCTCAGGGCCTGGTACTAACGTGGGTTCAACCAGATCATTCTCCAGAAAGCACCCAGTGCCCTGCTTCTTTTGCACCCCTACATCGACCATGGCCTTCTTGCCATTCACCTCTACCTCCACTCTGGCAAGAGGGCACTCCATGTCATCACCACTATCTACAAGTCCATACTCTGTGGAACCAGGGATGATCTCCTTGGGTTTGAGATATTTCAGTTCAACTATAGTCCTGTGGGCACCAGTATCCCTCATGGCAGGAACCTTCCTTCCATTGATACTAGCCACATTCATATACCACCTCAAATTATGGTGAATAATCTTAAGGGCCTCTGTTTTGAGTCCCCAGATGTCCCTGGAGACTAAGCTAAACTCAGTTGAGCCTCCCTTCATGTCTGCCCCCATTGAAAGCACACTTGCTATCACAGGAGCCACTGGAACCGCATTCTTACCTGGGCAGTCTGTCTTTAAGTGTCCCTGTCTGTGACAATTGAAGCATTTAATCACCTTGGGAGTGAAAGGACCCCTTCCCTCCTTTTCCCTTCTGGTGCTGACTAGAGGCCTTGTTCCCCTTAGACTTCTGTCCTGGCTCAGAGCCCTGGCAACTGTTCTGGCCATTCCCCTCTCGTTTAAGGCCAGGCTGCTGGGAGTTCTTCTCCCCCTTGGGCTTGGAACTGTGGTACTCCTGCCCCTTATTCACTCTGTTGGCAAGCCACTTATCAGCCAACACTGCGGGTTCCTCTGGGTTCTTCTCAGCAAGGTCTGACAAATGTTGCCTGAGTGGGTTAGAGCACTCCTCCTGGAGGCGCTCCGCTATCATCACCTGATTCAGGGACTGGTAATCATTTGCTTCCATCCCTCTCACCCACTCATTCCAGACTGTCACTATGTCATGGACCCAATTATCAAAAGGACCTCCATCCGCTTTCTTGTTCTCACGGAACCTCTATAAGTACTCGGCTAGTTTCAACCCAAACCGTCTAATCAAAGCATCCCTCATGCATTCATAAGTCAGACTGTCTTTCTCAGGCATCCTTTCAATGACCTCAGTCCCTTACCGTGGGAGACGACTCAGTAGAATTGCTTCTTTGGACTGACCATTCAGACATTGAGCCTTACATGCAATATTAAAGCATGCATCCAGCTAAGAATATCAGTGCTTTGGATATACATGTGTATCAAAACCTTTGGTGCCTTTGTGGTAATTTCCTTGTCCTTGGACTTTGAAGAGGACTCACCATCCACAAACTAAGCCCTCTCTCCACTGGTAACTTCCGCTTTTTATTCTCCAGGGCTTGCTGCGCTTTTTCTAGTTTCCTATCCTTCTCTTTCTCCTGCCTTTCCCTCTATTTCTCCACTCTTTCTGTCTGGCCCCCTGCTGCTCCTCTTCTGCCTGGCAGGCCACCCTCAGCTTCTTCCTCTCAAATTCCCTTGCTTTCTCCTCTGCTAAATCCTTAGCTTCTTGAAGTTTCAGCTGGATTTTCAGGATATCAGCTATGTCAGTCCCTCCCAAGGAGGAAAATCCTGGGGCAGGTGAAAAGTTAGCTCTAGAAATGGGGGAGGTGAAAGTCAATGGCAGGTATAGAGGAAAATCTAGGGGAATGTGTAGTGGCAGATTTAGGGGAAAACCTAGGGGGAAGCCTAGGGACAAGTGTAGGGGAAGCTTGCCCTTAAGAACCTGACAGGCTTGTGACAACAGTACTCTCAAACCTCCAGCACTGCAGTGACCTCTTCCTCAAAGCACTTTTTCATGTGGCTAATCAAGTGTTCCCTGTCTTTAGATCTTGGGACCTTCCACCCTCTGTCAGCACACATTTGCTTCTATTCCTCCATGGTCAAGGTCTGCAGTTCAAATTCCTCTCCAATGTTATCTGCCATTTTACATATCGCTTATGAGTACCTGCTGGATTTATTAACTGGCATAAGTGTCCACTGAGCCTGAATTCTAGTGAGCCCACAGCTGCCACCAATGTTAGACTTGGTTTCCTGGGCACCAAGGCACTCAGGGGAAGCCCTGCTTCAATTGTATCAACTGGAGTGTCCCCTACTGGTGTCCTGCAGTCTTAGTGCTAGTGGACCCAAAAATGGTTAACCAAGTACCCTTCTCCAGCACTTGCTCTCTCAGGGTAGCGAGACAGAGCAGTCAAAGGCTTGCTCAAGGAGGAGAGGTGGGTTAGACATTCAGAATACAGGGTACACTGTATTACCTGCTAATGAGATCAATGTCCAGTCAGTGTTTTACTTTTTAAAAAGAAAAGTACTATAATACTTTAATACACATACTATATATATACTACACATACAACTAGGATAAACAGTGAAAACCAGACATCTCTACAGCCCTCTGGGTGGGAGTTCTGACCCCAAACAGTATTATAGCACTTAGATACTAAGCACTAGACAATCACAGTTATCATGTAGAGACACAATTAGCATTGCATATTACAGACCATGTTGCACGGGGTTGCTCTCATTCGCTTGAGCCATGATACCAATCCTTGTATGGCAATGGTGTAGTTTCAGCATATGATGTGAAGTCAATTGACCCTCCCCAGGGCCCACTACACAAAGAACAGAAGTGTCGAACTGTTAACGCGTCCGTCTATGTTAATTTATACACATCAGGACTCGTTTTAGGCCGATGAATCTTTGGGCTCAGTGGTGAGACACCGTAGGACGAGATAACTGATCAATATATCAATCAATATGTCAATAACATTGTCAACAGTTAACACCAAAATATATCTTACTTTAGTCATTAATAAACCTTCGGCGCAATCATGACCTTTCAGTCACGAATAACCACACCTTAATGGAGTTTTATGAATTTGATTCCCTATTGATTACAATCTAATAGCAAATGCATCAATCTCAAAACCAAGAAGCAAATAAACATAATCACAAGATGACAATCATAATACGCTTTCAATAATGCAAAGATCAGAAGCATAGACAATCAGATGACTATAAGCAGATCGTAATACATAGAACCTTCTAGAGATATTAGTTCAGCATAGCACTACGTCAGTCACGTCAGGTTGTCAGTCGGGATGAATGTCTCATCCAACCTCTAATTAGCATTGGCATGTTGGGCTTCATGCAAAACAATTTTGAACACCAATTTGGAAAACATCTAACTAAGGTCTCTAATCAAAAACATACAGCAGTTGATACCTAGAAAGAAAAGGCAAATGAATGCATTTCCATTATCAATGATTATATTTACCCTCCTCAGAATAGGACAGCGTACAGGATCAGTCTTCGTCTTCAGGACATCAGTTAGTTCACCGTCAGTCTATCTAAGTTAGAGGCAAGGGACACTCTCCTCATAAGGAGGAAAGTGTAATGGGGCAGTCTATGGGCAAGGATGGTTTTGTCTAAGTCTCAAATCACCAAATAAAGTGACAGAGTTTCTGGATGCAATCGATATCATTCCCTACCTAATGCCCTTTGTCTCTTGTGTCATGGGTTTTTAAACCTTTTTCGTAATACATTCCCCCAAGATTATATTGGTCAGTCTCTACACCCCACTATCGGTAGCCTATTAAATTATACATTAAGTAATGCATTTGTCATTTCATGATAATTCCCTAATTCCTAATTGGTCTTCATAATTGATGTTTTTTGTAGGTGGCACATCCGGGGTTACTTCATCGTCTTTGCACATATCAGGTCAAAAGTTCTCTTCTTCTCGCTTCACCGTCCTTGGAAGTGTCCATTATTGTTTCGAAGCACATATCTTTTTATACGAAAACTGCTAGCATGCGGATGGGAAAACTCAGCGTTGTTACGAATTTAGTAAAGAAAAGAACAATTGCTGGGTCATGGTCTTTTGCAAGTCAGCACACTGGAGAAACAGAAAAATTTGCTTTAAGATGAGAGTTACACAGCTAGTTCTCGACTCACGCTAACTTAAGATATATGGTTTCAATGAATGCAGTTTTATACGTGTTAATGTGCTCAGTTAGGCAAACTATAAACGATTATTTCTTACAGTCGACATTAGTTTATACATATGAACAATTCTCCACGTTTATGAATACGCTTCAATTAATATTTTTATTAATACAGCATTGTTAGACATAAGCATTTCACGTCTATAATATGTAATATTTAAACTACGCTCTCTCACTCCCTGCTCTGGTGGTGTCAGGGATCTGATCACAGGTGGCTGATGTCTTGGCACAGTTTACTGGAGTCCCACTACACCAGTAGCCACTGGCTAGCTATAGTAGGGTATTAGCTGGCCAGAGTGCCAGTACACGCTGGTACCCCCATGTATCACAAAGAGAAAGGTAGGGGGGCACAGGACTCTCTTCCCCAGCTACAGTTGGTAACTGTAAGTAACAAAGGCAGCAACAGCACAGGGGAGGAGTCTGGGCAAAGTTATCTCACCTTCAAAGGATTGATGGAATCAAGCTTTCCCGTCTCCCTTTGTCTCTCATGATGTGCTGCAAGCTTCCTTATCTTGAGCAGCTGTTTGCAATGCCCTTGTCTTCCAAGCCAGTGTTCGACAAGCCCCACAAACAGCAGGTCCTCTACATCTGCTGATAGATCATTTTCCACAGCCGGCAAATTCCTTCACAGCAGAATCCATCCATCACAGAGAAAACCCTGGAGTTCAGATATGGTGAGCAAGCTTCCTTGCCTTTATACCGCGGGCCCACAGCTGGCTTCTGTAGATGCTTGTTAAAACCGACGACCAGTCCTGAACAACCACTGACCACTCAGGCCAGACTTTTATCACCTCTGATTTATAGGCTGATCCAATCAGAGGGTCTGCTACTTTTGAATCCTGGGTGCCCCTCCAAACATGAGGCCTATCTGTGTCATGCTCACTGCATGTGTAAGACATGTATAGGATGAGTTACTGGGCTTCAGGACAGGCTACTGGTATCAGCCCAGGCTACTCTCCAGAGAGGAATTTTATTTAACTCCAGACCAGGGGCACTGACCATCATCCCTCCTAGCAGAGTTAGGGCAGCTAAGCACAGATAAGAGCAAGTGCCAACCCCAGCCCACCAAGCTTCTTCAAGTAAAAGGGAGGTGGCATGGTGGAGCTGTAATGTCTAGCAGAACACCTCAGCTCACACTACACACAATGGCTCACCTCACCATTCTCCCCTAGAAAACCTACTGGCTCTCAAACACACATCCCAGATAGACAGAAGCAACAGGACCACAGGAAAGAAGACTGCACAGACTTGATCAGGAGGGTGGCTAGTAGCCCCTCCACCAAGGGTACAAGGATAGAGAGATTCTTGACTATAGATTTATTGCTGCCACCACTGTCAGTCTACCACCGCCTTACTAGAGAGGGCAGTAGCCACTCTCTGTGAAACAGAGGTGCACTATGGATGCCTACCTCAACCTCATAGCTAAGCTCTAGGGTCTCAGTCCATGTAAACAGGGAATTCCTCAGTGGACATAAATGTTAGTCATGTTCACTGAAGTAGGGATCCAGAAACCATATAGTAACCATATAGTAACGTTTAAGTGACTTACCTGTAGATCACCATAAGGCAGGGGAAGCACGCTCTCCAGAGTCACTGAGAAGACTTACTGTCCCAACACACATTCAAAGAATAAATCAGAGACCAATTTAAAAAAGTAAAATTTCTTTTATATATGTTTCAAATCCAAGAACTTTGTAATCTGGTGAGTAGATTTACAAGCATAAATACTTGGTGCAATTTTTCGGTTTAGCAATATTAACCTATGGAAGGAAAACAAGAATGCAGTTTTGCAGGTAAGTACATGACTTAAAAATCCAGTCTTCAGGGTTATAGGTCAAAACCAGGCAAGGTTCAAATCAGTACCAGGTATGCACCCACAGCGGTACAGGGGCGTCCGGGTGTAGAGGACAAATTCAGCATAAGGTGCCCAATGTTAACCAATGGAAACTGGGGGGTGAACAAAGATGTGCTGCTCCTGGGTGAGTAAAGCGGTGTTAGGGGTTAATCTGCTGAGGTTTAGGTAAGTACAAGGGAGGGGTCACAATACATCACCAAACTTACACCCTCGTCGGTACAGGGGCAGCTGGGTGTAGAGTACCAATACATCATTGCGCTCCCAATGTTAACCAATGGAGACTGGGGTAACTGAAGATGCACTGCTCACAGGGAAGTAAAGCAGTGTCAGGGGTCGATATCCCGGGCTTGAGGTAAGCAAAGGAGGTCAGAAGGTAGCATCAAACGAACACCCTCAGCGGGTGCAGAGTGCCAACATAGCATTGAGTGCCCAATACAAATCAATGCAGGAGATCAGTTTTGGAAAAAGGCTGCAGGATCGGGTCAGGAGGCTGAGTGAAAAAAAACCACAGCTGTACAGGTAAGTTTTAATGCTAGGGAATGGAGGGACACCAACGGTCCAGCTCTCCAGGGCCTAGGGGCTCTGGGTGCAGGGTTGTCCTTTAGCATCGGGCAGGGCGCGGTCAGAGGAAGTCTTCGATTTGAGGCTGCAGGCTTTGAGGTAGAGACCGGCGGGGGTCCTTCCACAGTGGACTCGGACTTAGAATCGCTGGGGAACCTGCGCAGGACAGGTGGGCCACTTTGACTCAGGCCCTGGGCATCGGGTGCAGAAGTGGGTCCGAGGCAGTTTTGCTGTTCCTCAAGGCAGAGGTCTTTTCTTTTAAAGTTGGTTTCTTCTTGAACAGGTCCGCTGTTCTCTGGAGATTTTGATCGTTGTCGAAGGCAGGCAGTCCTCCAAAAGCTTTGGAGGTGACTGGGCTGAAGGACAGGTCATATTTTGGTGCAGGATCATTAAGGGCTGCAGACAGGCCGGTAGGGCTTGGGCCAAGTCAGTTGGTGTATGCAGTCTTCTCTGCTGATGGCACTCTGTAGCGTCCGGTTCTTCTTAGATTGTCAGGAATCTAAGTTCTAGGGCTCAGGGGTTCCACCTAAATACTGAATATAGGGGCATTACAAGGAGTGCCAGGTGGTAGCCAATGGGCTACTTACTCTTAGGCTGACTGCCCCTTTTTCATGACCACTTCAAATGGGAAGTGGGCATAACCCTAGCCCTAGTTGCCTAATTCCTTCCAAATAAGATGGAGGAATTTAAACAGTAGTAATAAATCCATCACAGGGTGCAGTGAGGGTTTATTATTCTGAGATGGGTGATACCAAACATCCCAGGATTCAGAGAAGCCATCATGTACCCAGGGACCAGTGTCCAGCACTTGCATTTAAAATGGCTTCCCTTTACAATTTCTATGTCTGAGAATCGACAAAGACATAACAGGGACATATTTGCTCATGCAGATATGCCCTCACATGTAATATAATGTAACCTGTCTTAGGGCTGGAAGGTCTGCTAGAGGGGTGACTTACATATATTTTATGCAGTGTTTAGGGGGCATTGCACACAGGCTGTGTGCCATATCATGTTTTTAATGTTGAAAGTACCTTGTCCTGCAGGCTGCAATGGCTGTCTGCATAAGATTGGTGCTGGTTCCCTCAGAGCAGTACAAGTTGTGCTGCAGCTCTGAGGGGCCCAGTTACTATAGTGGGCTGAAAGGCCTGGTCACTTGGGGATCAAGTGACCATGTGTCTTACTTTAGGGAAGGAACACTGGCACTGGGGGCCTGGTTAGCAGGAATACAGGGCACTTCAGTCAAAGTTGCATCTAAAAACCAGTAAAAGGTGGAGGTGGGTACTGCAACAATAGCACAGCTCCCTACGCTGGATCTTAAAGGAAAAATAAACATGTCAACATGGCTTAAGTGGTGAAGCAAAAAAAGAGCTAGTCCAAGGTCAGTGTTCAGCACACCATAGCACTTTTTTCAAAGCCATGTTACACAACAAGGCAAACTGCTGTGCAATATCCTAAAAAAAAGGGTGTGGGAGAGACATGACGAGGAGAAAGGGAGGTGCAGGAAACAGATAAAGAGCCCCTCAATCACAGTGGAGCAGCAGATGGGCACTAATTAAGTTGACTTAATCTGTGCTTGGTCTATACTCCATGGCAAGGGACAGAAGTGACGCTTGGCCATTACTGGCCAATTAAGATACAACAAAGAAGAGTGACTTTAAAGCCAGCAAATGGAAGAAATGGGTGGGATCCAAGCCCTTCATTGTAGACAATAGTGTCTCACAAGACAGAGCACATGCAGACCATGCACTTTTGCAGGTTTGACCCTAAAAAGGCATGAGGACGGACTTCTGAATACCAGGTCATAACCTTTCACCAAGACCCTTACCAGGGTCACTGGAATTATGTGGCCAGTGAGCACAAGATTATGTGGCAGGGTTGAATAAATTGCAAGACATAAAAGGTAAGTTATGTGTCATAACGCAGCTCACTTTGTGATAGTAATACTTCACTATTTTCCCATTTTTAGATCAAGCCTACAAGTCAGCACATGTGCTGTCTACTGTGAGGCCCATGTGAACATAGGGAGGGCTTTGATCCCATCTATTGCTTAGAATTGGTTGACTTTCTTATCAATCTCATTTGCCTGCTTTTTATTGGTGTTCCAGCTTCTTAACCTTACGTTTGTTCCTCAAAGGAGCATTGACTCTTTACAATATGTGTGTTTGCCTGGTGTCTGTGCTCGATGTTCGGGAACTAGTTTTTTCTTTTTGTGTAAGCACTCACAATAAGTATGCTGTGAGGATTTGGGTGTACTCTATGATATGGCTGAATAGCCTTTTCAAGCAGGACACTCTCAAATACCATCTTGGGTCCAGTCAGGTACATTCACTTAACGTTAAGCTCAACCCTGGGTAGCTGTGGCTGTGAGAGTAAGGCTCTAGTAAAAGAACAATGTGTAAAGCATTTACCAGCACTAAATGATGGAATAAGAAAGTCACATGACACAAAAGAAGCAAGACACCAATTTATAAAAATAGACCTTATTTTTATGAGGTCTTAAACATTAATCATTAAAATCCACTTGAGGGTTCTGCAGATGCAGATTTTAGAAGCAATAAATAAGTTTTAAAGCAACCTCAAACAATCATTGTCAAACAAAAAGTTTGGAAACTTTTGTAAAGTTTGAAACAGTTAGTTCAACAACTATGGCCCAAGTTGGGCGACCACGTCTGGCAGGACAGAGGTCTAGGGGAGCAGAATGGGCACTTTGGACAGTTACCTGGCCACCAGATTGTATTTAATGACAGATCTAAACTTTACAGGATGACCACCATAGACAACATTGGAGTGGTCCTGATGCTAAGGGATACAGATTTAAAGATGCTCAAGGATGCTACTGAGACTGTGCGGTCCACAGGTGTGAAGCCTGGTCGAGTCCTCAGTCCACAGGTGAGTGGGGGTGACTCTGTCCACAGATCTCGGGGCCCCAGGAAGTCCTTTTGGCAGGGTTCCAAGGGCTGCAGGTGCAGACCTTGTGCTCTTGCAACACAGGTGTCACAACCAACACTAATGAATCAAGCAAATGTGAGTGCACCTTTTGGCTATCTCTGAAATGTCCTTTGGGGTGCCTGTCACCCAGTAGTTGCAAAAGTTCTGCAGTTGCTACCAGAGATGCAACTTGGGCTCTTCCAGCTCTAATGTCCCCTTTGCCATTCTGGGGGGCCTGCCAACTGACCCTTGGAGTCTGCTTCGGACTGGGGATGGGAATCAACTGTCCTCAAGCCAGTGCACAGACTAGGGTCCAAACTCCAATAGCCCGAAGTGCTGTAGGTGCAGTCGCTCTGGCATCACAACTTCTCTTTGTGCACTTCCAACGAGCGCAAAGTGGTCTTCTTCTCGTCCTCCTTCCAAGTCCAGTGAGTACTGAGGGTCAGCAGGCCAGGGGTGTCAAATTTATCCCAAGTGCCCTGATGGGACCACGCTGTCACAAGCCAGTGGGCAACTGGGTCCCCTCCTACCTGGTGATGAAATTCCTGGGATGTGTGGCATCTGGCTATCCCAAAATGCCACATTCTTGCCCCTTTCAAGATGGCACAACCCCTCCTCGGTCATGAGGGGCAAGGTAGCCTCCCCTAGAAGTATGGCTACCAGAGGGCAACACACCCACAGTAAAACTGGTTTGGGGTGAGTTTCCACTTTCTGGCCCTGTCTCCATGCTGTCTGCAGGAGCAAATGGCATCCTACTTGGGATATTGGGCCAGGCAGCCCATTAAATGTGGACCACATTTGAAGCTCATTCCTGGCCTAACCCCACCTACCCCCGAGAGGCTATCCAGGCACAGGAGGTGATACCTCACTGCTGTGGCACTGCCCTTTGTTCCTGAGCCTGGGATTCGTTCACACATCTCCCCAGGTGGTCAGAAGCCTGTCTTAGTGTGTATGCCGTTGTGAGGTTGTTGGACAAACAGAGCCCAGAGGGGCAACGTTCTAAAAGCTGCCCACTATTAATAGTAACATTAATTTTGACCTGGAGATCAGGTAACATTTAATGGCACGATTAGATATGGATGGAACTCACAGAGTTTTACTCCACATAATTTTGCAAAGTTACATGAAAACTCTGCAAGATTCGTGGAGTTCCGCACACCTCTAATAAGCATTGTGCATAATGGACACCAATATACACGGAGTTGGAAATCAATAGCGTAAATCGTTTTCCAGTTGTTGAGCTGCTTGGGTTCCTATAGAAGTTATATTAGCATTGGTTTGCAGTATCTCTGCACCAAATCACCTTGCGGCTGCACTCGCCCTTTCAAATGACTCAATGCTCTGGCTCAGAGTTAATGCTCAAGTGGCATTTTATCCGAGTAAACTCTCCGAGTCCCCTTCGTCATGGGTTGGGGGGCATGTACACAGCACTTTGGTCCTGAAGCGCTGTGACACTTGTTAGCATGGGAATTGCTAGCAAGGTACTTTGTTTGATCTTATTTTACATCTCTTGCAACAGGCACAGTGGTGACAACCCCAGTGTGACTGTGCATGTGCCTGTAAAGACTTTTTAAAAGCTATTCCACAGTTGTATGAGCCTATGGCTTTGACCCACATGGCTGCGTCTGAAAGACCATGTACCCCAGATGTCCTAACCGAATAGCTGAAGTTTGCTGAAATGCACCTCTTACACAACAAAGGTCTTTGTGACCATGCAATGTGTATTCTCACTTACTTTGGTGTGTGTTTGTTGTCCACGTAATTTGAAACCGGCAACCTAGCTCCAAGATGCAGAACAATTTAAAGAGAGCAGTTTACATTAGCAGGCTATACTCCATCATATAGTGAGGTATATGGAATTGGACATGAGTGACTGCAGCACAGAGGGTTTCAGACAAAACATATCTGAAGAACAGGATAACGTTTAGATGGCTAAAAGGGAGGCTTGTGAACACCTTTGTAGGAGGCTGGCTCTTTATATAGTGTATAGAAATGATGTGCACTGTGCAGAGAGTCCAAGCAACCACACCCTGGTTTACAGAAGTAAAGCCTAGACCACCTAATTCTCTAATTTTATGGTAGCTTGGTCGAGCAGTTAGGCAAATCTTGGAGAAGTGCTAAGCATCTGTTGAACTCACAGTATCAATAAAAATGGACATACACTCAAAGGAATAACTCAAGACCAATTAACAAAAATACTTCAGATTTTTTTACATTTTTTAAGACCAAGATTATCAAAATTGGGTAAGTACTTTTAAGTTATAATTTTTCAAAATATAGAAAATGGCTTGTTTCTGTGCTTAATTACGCACCATAGGAATCAATGCGAGAAAATGTTAAAATGCATATAAAATCAGGCAATGCGTTTACCAATGCCTCCTTTTGCTTTTAGGTTAAAGTTGTCAAGATGCCCTGTGGACCACTGGGGAAGTGCATACAGCTCCCAGTTTTGATGGGAATCGCTGCTGAAGAGTCCTTGGAGCTAGTGCAGGACCACCTCGGGGACCACTTAGAAAAGCAATGCATAGGCAGACTTCAAGGTGAGTCTGGTGGGTCCCCTTGGAGTTTAAAGGCCACAAGGGATGGGGGACCCTTAGTGCACAGCTAGTTCTCTGGTCCAGGGCCCAGGGAGGTCAGGTGCAGAGCAGATAGATGAGCCAAGAGCTTTGCGCAAAGATGCCCTTAGAAGCAAGAGGCAGGTCAATTTGAGGGTAGTTTGCAGGTCAGCAAGGCCACTCTTGGGGGTGGTTCTTATGTGTCCTGAAGTCCCTTGACTGGGGCTTGCTCCTGGTCCACTGAGAGTGCAGGATGGACTTTTATTCTGGGTGTCCAACGTTGGGAATCTATTAACCCTAGCTATTGCATGGTTCAGCCACTGGAGACTACACCGCCTCCAAACTTGGCACACATACAGGGTTTGTCCTCCAGGACCACTGTGTGGAATATGGTTCAGCTCCTATGTCCTGTTCCTTGGTCAGTGGCTGGTCAGTGAACTGGACTTCACTGGTCTTTGTTCCTTTGTTGCAGGGAGTGATGCCTTCACTCTGGAGGGAGATATTTGGTGATTTTCAGATTGGTGGAGGTCCTCTGGAGCTTTGTAGAGTCTGTCTGATGCTCACGCAACCCTCAGCACCGATTTTTGAGTCCTGGGTCCAGCAGGCAGGGTTTGGCGCCTTTATCTTTGTGCAGCAGGAATGCAGTTCAAGAGCCTGGATCTTCTTTGTTGCTGCCTTTCTTGTGTCTTTGAAATCTGATCTGCAGCTCCAGGGGTGCCCACTAAATACTGCATTTAGTGGGCGTTTAGGAAAGTACCTAATAGGGACCATTGGCCCATCTACCTTAGGGTGGCTACAGCCACTAGGCGACCACTTCCTGCGGGCAGAGGTCACTTCCCTATCCTTGATAGGCTATATTCATACCATGCAAGATGGAGGAAAATGAAATTGAGAGGTCACCGCCCAGCAGCAGGGCTGGGGGTCGAGTTTCAAGGGTGGTAAGCCCTTTGAAGCCCATAGGCAGGGCTGTGCACATTCCTAGGGGAGGAGGTGTATCACTTCTGCCCAAGAAGAGCTTTGTTCTCCGAACCCAGAAAGCACAGGCTCTCATCCCAGGGTTCTAGAATCTTGTCTGCTGGTGACAGGCTGGTTGTGACCAGACAGCAACCATGCCGGGATTTGTTAGCTCTTGCAGGGGTCACCTCTAAGGTAGCCCATAGGTGCATTTTACAGTAAATCCAATACTGGTACCAGTTTGGATTTATCATTATGAGCTGTTTGATACAAACAACCCAAGGTTCAGAGTAGCCATCATGTAGCTGTAAAACTCATACTGACCAGTGTCCAGCACATGCATGTAAATCGGCTGCTCTGTTCACTTACTATGTCCCAGGTTTGGCAAGGATATAGTAGAGGCCTATTGTTGACGCAGCTATGCCCACACATGCAGTATAGTGCACCCTGCCATATGGCTGAAAGGCCTGCCAGAAGGGTGACTTACCTATATTGCATGCAGTGTGTAACGGACAGGTCACACAAGCTGTGTGCCTTGTCAGTTTAGCATTTTAGGATTGCACCAGGACACTCAGCATGCAATGGTAGTGCTGGGTGCACTTGGATACATGGTCCCTGAGGGTGGCACAATCTGTGCTGCTGCCCTCAGGTGCCTACCCTTAGTACCCCATGCTCTGGGTTCCTAAGTACCATTTACTATGGGCTTATGGTGGCAGCTAAGGGTGGTGTCAACTGTGCCAATGCATCTGAACAGTTTTGGGAAAGAGATGTGGTCCAAGGAATCTGGTTGGCAAGGGCCCAGGGCACTAACAACTTTGAAACCACATCAAATACCAGACAAAAAGTGGGGCCCTAACCATGTCAAAAGAGGCACTTTCTCAAAGTGAAATGGCCTTAAACCAGGAAGAGGGTTGGGACCATAGTTGTGAATGCAGCTGGGTCCATTGAGCAATCGAAAAATTGAGTCAATGGCCACATCACCCTCCACCATCCTCTTATATGGACCTGTAATTGGGAACAGTCCAAAACAATGTATTCCATATTTATATTACACCTATTCAGCAGGTGAGAAAACAAGAGATGATTTTCCCAGAATCACACAATGTGTGTGGTCAAGCGCTGAGAATGCGACCAAAGTCTCCAGGTTGCACCGAGGGTTGTAGATACCATCAGTGCAGCTGGTGCAGTGGCACCAGGGCACAGAACCCTGAGAAGCCCATTGAACCCTGCTAACTGCTATGTTTACTAACCCGCCACCTCAGCAAAATGGGCCATTTTCCTTGATTGCACCAAAGCTCGTGCCATCCTCAATACGCTACTGGTTGCACCATCAGCTTTTTGGCCACTAGATTTAAAACACTAGATAGTAATCCTTGGCTGTTGAAGTAAAACTCTACCCTGAAAGTCATGATGGCTCCTTGGAAAAGTGCATGATAGATGTTGTAGTACAGTACCTTCATTAATTCCAACTTGTGCTCCTCCACTGGGATGCCACTTACCACTGTACCCTGACTTCTGTACAGGCCAAGAGGAAGAGTGTAGTTTCAAGAGTTTTTCTAGGGTCACTATGGGGAAAAAGGCATCTTCTGAAACTAGAGAAGCAGAAGAATGTAGTCAGTCTCTAACCGAACATTGCAAAAAAACATAAGTAGAGGGAACAAGGAGATGACTGGTACATCCCATCAAGAAATAAGGTACTGTGTCACCAGAAGCAGTAAGAGGTGGGGCGATACGGGGCTGCCATACCATTAGTGTATTACAAAAAACTAGAATGGCAACTTGCTGTAGTCAAAAAATAAGGAACAATGGCGCTGAACCTTCGCTATGGTAAATAAGGCCTATGGTGTTTGATTGCATTGTAACAATTTACATCGCTTACTGCTAAATGGGGATGCCTAAACACTTGCTTACATTGTTCCAGGCTACGTGAGAGGTGGGCGAGTAAACAAATTAACAGGGAGAGCCGAACCAGAACCAAGCCACAGATCTGCTCTAGTTTTAAGTGCAGCTCTGATTGGTTTACCGGGTGGAGCGGAGTGGTGAAATTTATTAGTAATTCTGTGTTACAAGAGTAATGTGGAATTACCAAATTCCTCCAATTCCGCTGGCAGAATTAAACATTCGGCCCACCCCTAGCCACGATTAATATGATACCTCACATGACTCAGTTTAGTAGTCCCAATCAAAAGTTAGCCGGGTGGGGATGCCACTTTGTATCCCTATACCAGCTAAGGGGACTACAAACATTAACCTCAGCAAAAAGGCAATTTGGGAGTGTTACTGCTAAGACTTATCACAAAATATATGTCTTACTTAGCAAAATATTGCTCTCTGTTGTAGAACTTGATAGGCCTTCCTTAGGGGAGACTTACATATAATGTTAAGGGATAGGGTGACATTGCCATAGGTTTAAATGTCAAAGTCAAACTGGCAGTGCAAGTGCTCTTCCAGTCTATAGTGGCAGGCTGGGAGCCATTTTGTATGCTGACTCACAAATGATGGCACAGACAGTGCTTCAGCCCTGAGTAGACTCTCTGTCTTACATGTCCTATGTACCCTGGGTACCATATACTAGATACTTATAAGTAAGTACTTACTTATAAGTAAGTCAGGCATTTCAAATTGGGTGTGTCCAATTCAACATGCAATTTGTATGGGCTTAAGACAATGGCAATGAGGTGTGGTTAGCAAGCCTCGGTGCACTCTCAGAGTTGAAAATCCAGCAGCATCAGTCCAAAATATAGGGATGAACAAGCAAAAAGAGGCATTTCCTTACATCTACTTTTAAATTGTTCATTGTGTCTAAGAAATAAAGGAGAGAAAGAGAGAGAGAGATTCCAACTGCTTGGTATGCATCTTATTGACCCCAGAAGGATGAAGGGATGAGTTGGCCATGCTGTGAATTGAAGCTGTGGTGCCCAACCTAGGGCCATATTTAATAGAAAATGGCAGTGGCACCACTGTCATTCTCAAAACCCAGGGATGTGCTGTATTTACTAGAATCAGGTGCACCCCTGTGTTTCCCCTGTGTCAGAGCTAGATTTGCTGCCTGCGCCAACACAGACCCCCTTGTGCCATAGTGTAAGGATGGCTGCGTTGAGGGGGAGATTGTTTTTGTGCAGGAAGGAACACCATTCTGCACAAAAACAATCTTAGATGGCGATTTGCTCTGTCTATGTGTGCTGCAAAATGCAGCACACATAGAAAGAGCAAAAAACGAGTAGAAATCTTGTGCCACCCCCTGGGGTAGCGTTAAATTTTGGCACCGCCTCAGGTTTACAAAATCTTGTAAATCGGAGGCAGAGTCAAAATGCAATGGGTGTTTCTGTGGCACACCCACAGCAACACCCGTTGCACGCCCCTTCCAAGCAAAGTGCTGCTTGTGAAGAGGCCGGATTTACAAGGTGACGTTAAACCACAAAAAGTGGCGCAGTGCATTTTGCCATCTGAGCCTCACATAAAGTGATGCTCCGGTGGTGCTAGGGGCTCTTAAATATACCCCTTAGTGAGCTATCTTACTTACTTTTCTTAAGTGCTAACCAAGGCTTTTAGAATGGATGCATCCTCTCGCATCGACCAGGGAAGGAAGATTTTGTTCCAGGTAAGGTTTTTCTAATCCAGTGTCTGGAAGGTCTAAACGTTTTGTAAAACACGCAGAACTGGTTGTCTAATAGACTACTAGGAATTGACCAAATTGAGTACATAAAAACTCAAAAAGAGGCATGCAGTGGTTTTGAGAGTAACTGACGAGGGCTCCTGTCTGCAGCAACAGACTCTGAAATGTCCACCTTTCCCATTAAATTACATTCACAGAATCTACTTGAAATGACAGGTTGAAAAAAAGCTTTGGCAAAGTCAATTAATCTCACCTGTGCGAGATCTATTGGCTTGAGCAATCCATTTTTTTGTTTTCTCTATGCGGCACAGCAGAACGGCAGCTGAGCAACATGGCTAAGATAAAAAAAGCGATATGATGCGGTTAATGCTGACCGTGTAATAGCACCTTTTTCTGCTGTACACCATGGCTAAACAAGTCTGAGCAAAGCCAGTAGCTCTGGCCTACGAGTGTTATTTGCTTTGTCAATGTTTTTTAGTTAGCCATGTTGATCAGCAGCTTAGCTGCTGTGCAGTATGGTTAAAAGTTAGGGGGAAAGCACCATGACGTGGTTGGCATTCAAAGTGTAAAAGCACTTTTTTAACTTTCAGTATTTGAACTGGAAAACATGCAATTAAAACACTTTTTATAATGATCTTCATGGTATACCCCTAAGCCATACTCTCACCAGCTGCAGGGAACAAGACACACATTTCCAGTCTGGGAAGGCCCGAGCTGTTTATAATTACAGGGTTTGGGGGTCGGTTATAGTCACCCAGAAATGGCTTTATCAGATTAACATCAATGACTGATTCATTATGGCTGCTGCATCGAGGACTTTTTACCCACTGGGGAAGTATTGCTGGTGGGGGCCTATAGTGCAGCCTGCAAAAGTAAGTGAGCACACGTTTACAAGGTGGCATTTTGGAAATCTCTGACAGATCTGAAAACGCATAAACCGCCTAACTATAGTCAATACAAACTTTACTCAGTTTGGTAATGAAAACGAATGTGTAAGTTGCTAAGTCATTATTCACTTTGTGGTGTGTGTATCAATTGTTTTAATTGTTATTACTATTTTTATTTTTGCAGTCTTTCATGGTACTCGACATGGAGCATATGACACTATTAAAACAAAACGGACGTAGCATTGAGAATTAAACCACAGTGACTTTTATTCATCTGCATGCACACTCACTCCAGGTCTGGACCACATGGAATGTGCACTGTAAGGGAGTACAAGGCTGTTTGTGCAGTACTGTTCTGTATGAAGTGCTTTTTATTGCCCCTTCGAGCAGTTTGGACTTGTTGATTGTACAGCTCATGTGCACATCCAGCCGTGGCCTGTACTTTGGAGCTGAGGAACCACTCTCCCCACCTTTTGCCCCTCAAGAAGAGTGCCTGTCAGGCTGAGCAAAGGCCAGCCTGAGAGACACCCTTCGTTTTCACATCAGGCAGCCAGGAGCGAGACATGTGCAGGCTCCTGGCTGCCTGAGCTGAACTTTGCTGGGCTGAAGAGGTCGCAGCTCCTGTAGGTGTGACCTCCTCAGCTCAGCAAAGGTCCTCAAGGCCCTCCCCCTTGCCTGCCCCACTCCTAAAATTACCGGCCGCCACTGTGCACATCCCTGTTCCAGTTAGATCTCATGTAGCGCTGCACAGGCAGCGGCACACTCATGCTGTCCCCCAATCCATGTGCGCATTTATTGATTGATAAGAGATCTAGGCAGACACGCTGCTACCAGATGAAATCTGGGACATGCAGTAGAAAAGATCAGCGCTGAGTGCAGATGTGATGGTCTGTGAGATGTGCACACCACTGAGCAGGGCACGTTCTAGACGTGCCACTGAATAATCACCCGGACTTGTCAATGTCACAGGCATTAGGTATAGCACAGCACTGTGCATACCGATGGCATCTGCTGTAGCAAATACACAACTGAAATGCAATGTACATCAGAACACACACACTCCCCTTACTATAAAACTACAACATATTCTACATACAAGGTCACATAAAAAAATACTAAATGGCACATATGGTGGTGCCAGTGCTTAATATGAGCGAGTGGTTTCTGGCCTGGGGCACTGCCACCTATTTTGGGGGTTTTACACGTATTGTTCTGCATCAAGCATTTACTATGAGCAAGAGACACATATGGGAAAGGTGCAGCAAATAAAGACTGAAAAGCATCACAAAAGGAGAAAGCAGAAAGCTATAAGAGTGAGCTGAAGGGGCAGGGACTGGATGGTGCCTTGCACAATCACAAGAGGTTCTCAGATTTACCAGCGGTTGGGAAGCAACAAATAAACATCTATCATCCCCATGTTACATGATGTGCTATTTGAGGGTTGTGTAGCAGCCTTGTAAACTGTAGTAAAGGAGAAGCATGAGCAGGCTTCATGAGGAGACTAATATGTATTTCTCCCTTGAAATATAGAGATTGACATTGGACCTCTGTCTTTGAATTCCCAGTAAAGGTGACAAGAAAAGAACAAGATTTAAAGGCCTGTTTGTCAAAAGCAAGTTTGTGTAAGGATACAGAAAACATGTTTTTGGTAAGGGAAGGCCAGGACTGCCTAAAACAAATAAAGTCAGCAAATAGAAAGCCGGAAAAAATGTGAATTACAAACCACAAAGCCAATGGCAAGCAATAGCTGGCATTCCTAGGTCAGCTTTCTGCATGTCCCCAAGATGTCTTTAGCCATCTATACAGCTGCACTGTCTGGTAGACTGCAACCTAAAAAATATAGTGAAAAAAGATGCTGGGTACATTTTTATAAGAGGTAAGCTATTTAGAACTTTTTTCGGGGTGAACCCCCTTCCGAACCTATTCAGTAGGTGTACCAGCTAATGTTGCTTCCAAGCGGGCCTGGTGCAGTTGCTGGAGATAATGGTTAGAGTGATAGTGGTCCAATGGTGAAAGTGGCCTGCACCAGCTGTGACTGTAGGCTGTGACCTCTTTCAAAAAATGTTGGGCACTTTATGTTTCTTTTTTGACAAATTAAGGGGCGGATTTACAAAAAGTGGTGCTGCACTCAAAGCAGCACCACATTTCATGCGCCTCTTACTGCCCCCCCTAACGCCACCATGTGTGCACTGTATTTAAAATATGGCACTCCATGGTGTTAGTCGGGGCACTAGCGTCATCATTTTTTACGCTAGTCCAGCGCTTTGTGTCAAAAATGTTGACACTAATCCTGCCAAGCACCCAGAGGCCTGTTGAAAACAATGGGAGCCTTCCTTTAACACCCACTCTTAGCAGGTGTTAAAAATGCAGATAAAATGACACAAAGAAATCTCTTAGATTTCTTTGCACCATTTTTTTGCCCCCCTAGCGCCGGAACGCCCCTCTGGCACAGGCATAATGTGGCGCAAGGGGTTATAAAGTGGAGCAATGCAAGCATGCGCCACTTTTTAAATATGGCGTTGCGTTTTTGACCTTCCAATGCCACATTACAGTAAAAAATATGACTCTAATGTGGCTTTGGAATGGCGCTAGGCCCTCTTAAATCTGGGCCTCAGCATATATAGAATTTAGGAAAGGTTAGGGGGGAAATCTTGGGGAGAGAGGAGAGCAGTGGAAGAGCAAGAAAGGCACCAAATCTGATTTTCGCCAGGTCGCTATTTTAACAAAGACCGGCCCTGCGCTACACAGATAGCTAGTGATATAACACAACTAGGGGAGAGTCATGGAATGCTTAAGCAGATGACTGACAAACCTTACTGCGAACAGTAGAGAGTCGGGGGATGTGCGCACGGAGCGTGAAGCGCGTGTCACGAGAATACACGTGTAGTTCTTGTTCGAGGCGCGAGGCAACTTGTCCAACAATGCTCACCGCGTTCTCCCTGCTGGGGAGGCACTCCGGAGTGAAGGAAATTGATATTGTTTTTACACAGGCGGCAGAGATAAGAATGTGCTTTGTAGGAATTGAGAGCGCGATACCATCACAGGCTGCAAAATTAAAATCTTTCTGCGGCAGCCGCCCGCCACCATCCCAGGATGCACCTAGCGTACAGCAAGACATTTTAATGGGCACATTCGACGGCACTGAAGGGGTGAGAAATTGCGGAAGTTTAGCAGACACTGCAAGACTTGGCCAACTCTGCCGTTCTGGAAAAAAACAAACAAAAAAAACATCGCCTGCCCTGCTGGGAGTGAGCTCACACTTTTAGGGCTCGATCGATGATCAGTCACTGTAAATCTCGGTCGTGCCAAAATTGCAGTCCTGCATTTAGGTTGCGAAATGTCTCGATTTGAGGTTTTTAAAAGCTGGTTACCATACAGATGTTTTACAATACACATATGTATCGCATTTCTCAACAAAAGAAGGTGCATTATTCTAATGCTGAAATGTTTTTTGACAACAGTTTTCTGTATCATGAGGTGTCTGGTTTGTTGATTGTTGCCGCAGTCTTCACTGTAATATTCCAACAACTTCTACTTTGATTTTGTGTTTAGCTCACCATATGACCCCGTGCAAACGATGACAGAGTTCTGTCGCGTTCAGGGGCTGTTCAAACTGTTATTAGGGTCCCGTTCCTACGATGCAAGACTGCAAAGCCCATTATGAAGTGGTTCCCAGCCTGTGGTCCGGGGACCGTTGGGGTCAGTGAAGCCTCCTCAGGGGCTCCGTGACTGTTTAGAAAATTAAATAATACTGACAGATTACCTCCCCAGCTTTCAGTAATGATTCAGCAGGGGGCCCCCCAGTTCCATTAATGATAAAGTGGGGATTCATGAAGTCAAAAGGTTGGGAACCACTGCCTAATGCAAATGAAAGGCCAAGACTGTATTAGTCTAACCTGAACCGCAGTGGGTTATCTGGCATGCCAAGCTTCAAAGTGTTTTTTGAAACCGGATTTCAGTTGGGTCCTAAATCAACAGTTCTGGTAATTGAACAATAGAGAGTAACTAAAAATAAGTACTGCAGCCTTTTTTATAAAGAAGTCAGCCTGACTATGACATTGTCAGGATAAGAAGGCAATAATGGTGCTGTTGGCAATGAGCTGATAATGAAGTCACATTTGTGTGGTATCCGTGGTGCATTTTCAAAATGTGTTCCATTGCTGTTCATTTCCCAAACGCCACGAAGAAAGGACACTCTCCTCACACGGAAGGCCCTCCTTTGAAAGGCCATCCTGGCTGGGGAAGAGTCAGTCACATGACAAGATAACCGGGAAAGATCCTTTGGAGTGGAGACGTGTTAGTCACGTGGCAGAGTTACCGTGGAGAAATTGGTTAGATTAGGACAGCATTATTTATTTGACATATTCCTATCTGAAAGGTTGGTTGTGCTGGGGAGTGGAAGTTATAGCCAGCCTCAGCTCTGAAAGTCAAAAATGGTGGGGGGAAGTTGGGGACAAGTCAGACGCACACCTGGAAGTTACAAGTGGGTGTGGAAGGAGCCAGTTACATTTTAAGCTCACCTTTAAAATTCTGGCTTGGCTGGGCAATGGCTTTCACATGTCAAGCTCAGATCTGGAAGGCTGCTAAGACTGGTACAGCATCATTTGTATGTCAGGTTCAATTCTGAATGATCGATCGAGTAAGGGATGAGTCCCATTTTTAATCTGGAAGACAGCTGGGACGTAAAGGATCCAGGCACAAGTTATGCTCATCACTGAAAGACTGGTTAGGTAGGTTAGACAGTATTATTTACTTGTTATATGTAGATTTGAAAGGCTGAAATGGCCGGGGAGAGTAAGTTAAATGTCAAGTGCATCTTCCAAACGGCAACAGACCAGGAAATAGTTTTTACTTACATGTAAATCCGAGCTGTGTCAGTCTAGCAGGGTTAGGGAAAACTACGTTTCATGTCTAGCTTTTCTTTGGGGGAAGAGTCAATTACATGCTAGCAGAATCTCTAAAGGATAGCTGGACTGGGGAGGAGCCAGTTGCATGCCAGGCTCACTAATAAAAGGCTGTTTGAACTGGTGCAGTGCCTTTCACATGTTAGACATGTAACAGACTTTGTAAGTTTGATTGAGAGAGGGCAGTGTTTAGCACAGACTGGGTTCACCTCAGGGTTTATCAGTGCTCCAGAAGAGACAATCACATGTCAGGTTCACTACTTAAGTGTCATTAGGCCTGCAGACGGGGAAGTCCCATAGCCGGGGACGAGTTCATCCCATGTCAGGTTCAGCTTCGAAAGGCTACATAGCTTGGGGCAACTGTCGTCACCTTACATGGCAAGTGAACATCTGTAGGACAGATGTGTCTTTTAGGGCTGGAGGTTGCACATGTAAGAAAAGAAGCCTCTGGTAGACCAATAGATACCTCGTTCATCAGTACAATGATTTGTCACTGTGCTAAGAGATGACTAGGAATGTGCCAAGTTGGAAAGTTTTGTTTACCACCTTTGCGAAGTTCTGTGGAAAACTTCTTAAGAGTTCCAAGCTCTTTGCTTTGCTATTCAAGTGTGAAAATTGAGTTTTTTCCCCAACTTTTCTATGTATAACCACATTATTTAACACTAAACAAATGGTTCAGTAGAAAGACATAGGGGCATATTTAAGAGCCCCTAGTGCCACCTTAGTGCTGCCATCCCGTCATTTTTTTACGCTAAGGTGGCGCAAAAGTGGCTTTTTCCCCGTGCCATATTTACAAAGGTGTTCAATGTATACAAGGGGGCGTTCCGGTGCTAGGAGGCACACAAAAATGGTGCAAGGAAATTTAACAGATTTCACTGCATCATTTTTGGCATAGTTTTTTTACGCCTGCTCAGAGCAGGCGTTAAAATGACGCACCCATAGAACCCCATAGGCTTCCTTGCACTTTGCTACACCAACTTCAAAATGTTTGATGCTAGCATAGGCAAGTGTCACAATAGCATCAAAAATGTTGACGCTATTGTGCTAAAGACCGCCATGGTGCGCTGTATTATAAATACAGAGCAACCATGGTGTTGTTAGGTGCCAGTAAGGGGGGTACAGAAAAAGTGGCGCCTCAGTTCTTTTACGCCACTTTTTCTTAAATATCGGCCATAGTTTGTAGAAAATAGGATCTCATGCCATTTTAAATTTTGATTTCAATGCAAATTGTTGTTTGCGTCTGAATCTGGATTCAGACTGGAGCTCTAATTCTGGCCCTTGCAAGTTTTAAATTGCCCACGCATTTTCTGCAAGCATTTTACCAATTTGCTGGATTCAATTCAGAGCTTAATTTGTAAAAGAATGAGTGCAGGTGCTGAAAGTTCTGCTCAGAAGCCAGCAGCCGGTGTAATTAAATGATGGCATGCCTAGTACCAGGGCTGCTTAGTCCTAAATCCACCTCATGCCTCTTTATACCAGGCACCACTTCTTCTTACTCTTGCAGACTCCTACTTTCTCTCTCTCAGATTTTTTTTCTCTTTCCCTTCTTCCATGTTTCCACTTTGTGTGTTTCTCCGTCTCTTGCTCGAGGTACACTGCTGAAGTGGAAAAATAAGTACTGATCACCCAAAATGAGCGCTGGTGGCCCCCACCAGCAAACACCAACTCAAATTAAGCACTGATTCAATTACAGTGCAAGTTATCTGGCTAACGGCTAGTGAACTCCATTTTCACTTGTAATGCGGCAGAATGTGCAAGGCTTCTTCAAGGAGGTGGAGTGGGCTAGAAGCCTAGATTACTGCAGCGACAATGAAAGACTCAATAACTCTACCTCTATAGCAAGTGGTTTTAGTTCAGAAAGGGAGGAAGAACTAAACGAGCAGAATATCATGTTGGAAGCACTAAGCGACGCAAACAGAGAGTTTCTTGGACAGAGCAGACTCACCACTGTTGCTTGAAAGTCAGTCTTCCACCTAGGTGTAGCAGTGATGATGCTGAAATGGGTCCCTGTTCCCTCTACACATCTTCCTTAAATAGCAGGGCACCGGGCAGTGATCACTCTCCTGAATAATCTTTTCATGCAATCTTTCCCTCTGCCTTCACTGAAGGCAGAGTCAGGCAGCACTTCTAGCAGAGTTCGGGACCTGACGTCCCATGGACTGCACCCAGTCACTAGTCAGCTGTACTGATAACTTCATCGGGGAGCTGGCCGTCTGAAGGATGCAGAACCTCCTGCCCCTGGATCTAGCCAGAAGTTTTTCCCCCTTCCAGGTAGTCCTGCTGTTTTCTTGCAAGGTCTTGTTTCAGATTGCCCCTAACCTGAAAAGAAGGCTGACAATCGAAGATCACAGCCCGTTCATGCAGAAGTCATCTCTGTCACGCCGCTGTGTGCGTCTCGGCCCTGGCTAATGAGAATCCCTGGAAGCCAGGGCACATCCACTGACCACTATGTAATAGTGTTTTAACTTATGAGATCTCTGCTAAGTTTACATTTTGAGAGATCATCTAGTCAAATCTGTCTTCCCCATTCAAGATCAGTGCATGCTACAGTTGCATTCCACAGGAGTTTTCTCCATACAGGTTCCATGGAGTTCCTTTATTTTCTGCATTAGGCCCAAACTGATACATGCACACCTTTACCACCCAAATGCAGCAGGGCAGGAAGAAGCATAAATTGTGAAAGCATTCTTGCCCCCAGGCACTGAGACCTGACTTCAGTGACATTCACCGAGAAGGAGCTGGGATCTTACAATGCTCACTCACAAGCAGGAAAAAAGAAAGGCTATTCCTTCATCACCCAACAAAGCACAGCTACACTCAACATTCGTGGGGAACCTTCAGGAAACGTCCAGCCCTGCCTCCAGGTTCAAACAAAGGGAACCAGGCAGGCTCACTAAAAACCTCCGCTTTGTATAGTCATCAGTACTCACAGGTGTCCACAATTTGATATTCCAGGCACTTATAGTAAAAGACAACAACAAATGTACCCTGTCTCCTGAGCACACACTCTCGACCCATATCTCACAGACCCATATCACTATTGAAGGATAGTAGCAGACCTTCAAACATGAGGTGCAGTTAGGAATCCCTCCACTGAAAGCAACTGTTGAAAAGGACCAATCACGGCCTATTATAAATGCTGCCACCACTGCCAGACTTTCTAAACCCAGTGAGAGGAAAATAGCCATCTTAAAGGGAATGGTATGCTTTTTGTACCCCTGTTAACTCGAGACCAAGGATCTGAGATCTCAAGCCGTTACAGGAGATACATCAGTGAACATGTGTGGTTATTGTGTTTAGTGAAGTAAAGATCAAAACCCTACGGAGTCACACTGTGACTTTTCTGACAGTCTAACACAGAGCAGGACTGCAAGCTCTGGAGTCACGGAGGGCACATTTGCATTACAAAGGATGCCGCCATGTATGTCTATCTTTTGGCCGATTTCCTGTTTTAGTGCTGTGCTGTACGATGCCTGTGCTGGTTTTTTAAAGCAGTAATAGAGAGTACAGTGAGGTGTGATCGCAACAGCTAGTTTTACAGAATGTTGACAAATCACCTTTGAGGTGCGTGTCACCGAGACAAATGGCACCCCCTGATAACGACTTCTTGAATGCAGCTAATTGATGTACTTTGTCATTGTCTGCATCTTATTACAGGTTTAACAGCAGATCTAGAAAGGGAATCATCGCCTAGCCTGGAAGATTAAGATAAGGAAATATGGTCTATGTTTGGTCCTGAACCCACGTGAATGCAGCCTGACACACAACAAAAGAGGTAGTCTAGTTCAGTGCTTATTTTGAGCCGGTGGTTGCCGATGGACATCCGACCCTGATTTTTTGGGACCAGCACTTATTTATCTGCATTGAACATTTACTGAGATCAACAGAGGGAAAAAGACACAGCGTGGAAAAACGGAGGAAGAGAAAGAGAGAAGCCCATGACAAAACAAGAAAGTAGCAGCCTACAAGAGTGATATAAAAAGGCAGGGGTGTCTGGTTGTGGATTAGTAAGGGATGGTGTGGATTCAAGACTAGACAGCCTTGGTATTTAGGGGCATATTTATAGGTCCCCAGTGCCACCTTGCGCCACATTAACGTATTTTTTTTTTACATTAATGTAGCCCAATGGGGCCAAAATCCCCACACCTTATTTACAGGGTGGCGCAATGAATGCATTACGTCACTCTGTAACCCTTTGCGCTACATTATGCCTGCGCCAAGCATAATGTATGCAAAGGGGGCGCTCCCCTGTTAGGGGAGCTGGAAAAATGGCATAAGGAAATGTATGAGAGGTCCTTGCGCCATTGTTGCTCAAGAGCAGGCGATAAAATGGGGCTGTCATTCTTTAGAATGGGTCCCTATGTACTTTGCAGGAGTAGCACCAACATTTTGGCACTACTCCTGCAGAGTACATCAATAGCGTCATTAAAAAATTACACTATTGCCCCCTATCCTGCGCCATTTTAAATATGACGCACACCTGGTGGCAGTAGGGGGGTGCTAAGAGGCACAGGGAAAGTGGCGCTGCACTCAGTGTGGCGCCACTTTCCATAAATCTGCCCCTTAGCCTGCGGGCAATGGGTTTCAGAGCAGAGCTTTAGGCACCAGCGCCCAACCAAACAATCAATCAATCTGGATTTGTATAGCGCAGCGAATCACTTGTGAGGGTATCCAGGTGCTTTTGCGAATTAATCACTGGTCTAGGCAAATGTAGATAAACAGGGACCACACCTCTGTTCCTGATGTAATGCTGCAGGGCCACAGAGGGCTAGCAAAGGCCTGAAGCTTGTAGACTAAATAGACATGAAGGATCATTACCTGCCATTTCGTTTTTATGGCTGCTAGAGGGAAACACCAATACAATACAGCTTTAGTCTACCTTAGACAATTACGAAGTTGGAGGTTCACCACAGCATACGAGCTTTGCTGTACTTTGGTGTACAAAGATACCATCTGAGTTCTTCACTGTTTGAACCAACTGCAAGGTGTTTAGGAAGTTATTTTACACAAAATAGTCCTGACGTGCAAGATGAGGTTCATGAAAGTGGATTGCTGTGGTGCTTCACAAACCCCCATTTGTAGTAAACACCACCTCCCTAGTGTGTCTACGTTCTCTTGTCTAATATACATTTCCGTCCAGAGGCAGCACTGGTGAAACCGTTCAGTAGCTCCTACTGCAAATACCTCTGGAACGCTCTGAGTCAATGGGGAGAGCAGTCCTAAATACTAGACTGCTCCTTAAAGTGCATTTACCCTACAGGAAGGACAATACCTGGTCCATTGATAATGATTAGTTCTGATGGTTTCTGGTTTAGTTCATGACCCATGGGTCCAGGTTTAGTTTAATTTCTCTGAGGATCCTGACACTAGCTCTCAGGGTTCAAATACAAGTTATTAGGGCTCAGGGTCATGACAAAATTCACAAGTTCTCTTTTACTTCTCGACTTCGAGAATCATGGTGCAATTCACTAGCTCTGATAAGTTGATTTTAGTTTGCTAACTAGGAGGCAGCAATGTTATATAGGGGTCATCAATGGTATCAATTTCTTAGATTGACATTTGGGACCCCAGCACTACTGCTGTTACCTTTGATCTCATGAGCAGAATGCAAAGAGGGGGTCAAGGACCCTGTTTATTGCCTATGTTTCCCACTCTTTACAATTGCTCTAGCCCAACTGCAAAATAGGGCCTGTTGAGTAGTTAAGTGGAGGACAAGGTTTGATCTCCCTATTGTGATGTCACTCCTCCTACTCCTGACATTTCTTCGATTCTTCGTTCATGCTTTGAGGGCTCAGGTGCTATTCTCTGGCTTTGAGACTCTTGGTTAAAATCATTGGGTTTGAGGATCCTAGTTCAGTCTCCTGGCTCTGAGGACCTTAGTGCTAGTCAGTGCTCTGATGGCTCAAGTGTAACTCACTAGCTGTGAGGGTCCTGGTGCAGTTCATTGACTCTGAGGACTTAGGCTCAGTTCAGGAGTTCCTTCAGGAGCTCTGAGGGACCACCTCTGGCAGTCTGGTTGAATGTAATAGCACTGGGGTTCCTGGTAAAACTTGCTAGCACTGAGCCTCCTGGTGGAATTCTCTAGCTCTGAGGATGGTGAGGAATTCATACCTTTGCCACACACTTGGTACTGTCCATAATGAAACTGTTACACTTCATTGCAATCGTTTCTCATTTCCTTGATGTGGATGGTTTTGTGTAAAGAACTGTTGTCCACTTGCGCAGCCATCACCATGCTTGGGAGGATGGGTGCATTTCTTTTTTGACCTGTGCTGAGTAGCAGACAGAAGGAAAGGTGTCTTCCAGCACAGTGAAGCAGTATACAATAGTGTCCCACACCTAATGAAAAGCTGGTCACTCTGTACTAAAGTGTCAGGATCCTGGAGAGCTGCTTCTGCTGCTCTAGCTTTTGGGTGGGAGGTAAACTGATTGTTATGTATACCTGTTCTAGTTCCATGCTGGGAATCTTTTGAGTGTGAAGGAACCTTACCCTGCCCCTGTCTGTTCTGATCCTTTTTTGCCCATGAGGGAAGCTTTCACAACGTACTCTCCTTTCACTCTATCTTTTCATTGTATGGGAAGAATGCACTGCCACTGAATTTGTTTTACATTTTCTGTGCCTGTGAGTGCAGTCTGCTGTATAGCTGCCTGTGCCTAACTTATTTTGTGGCTAAGACAACCTTACCCTTTGCTTTGACCTGTACTGTTCTTGTTTTGTGTGTGAGGGAATCTTTCACTGCTGCTGTCTTTGAGGTATCTGTTGAGTGTGTCAGAAGCCTTCCCTGCTCCTTTCCAAGCTGCTCCATTTCTGCATGTTTGGGAAGCTTTCACTGGTGCTGCCTTGCCGTATTAGTAATGCTTGATGAACTGCTACTGCTGTCTGTTTTGTTATTGTTGTATGGGTGAGGGAAGTGTTTACTGCTGCATCCTGTGATGCACTTGCTATCTGTGCGTGAGAAGTTTGCTTGAGTGTACAGCACTTGTTTTTTGTTTGAGGGAAGCTTTTTTAACTGAGACCTACGACATATCCATTATTTGTGTGAAGGAAGCTTGCACTGCTGCAGCCCATGCCAAACGTGTTCTCTGTATGTTTATGAAGCTTGCATTTTTTTTGCTTCCTGGGCTGAAACTGCTATGTGTGTTAGAGAAGCTTTCAGTCCTGTCGCCAGAGATTTACTTTTTTGTGTGCCAGGGAAGCCGGAAGCCTGCGCTGCTCCAGGACAATCCTCGTCATTTCTGCACATGCTTGTGAAGCTTGCATTGCTCCTAACTTTACAGCACATGACGTGTTACAAGCAGGCTTTTACAGTTGCAGCCTGATAGGAACCTTTTATGTGTGCAAATGCAGCATGCACTTTTGCGACACATGCTGTGGCGTATCTGTACTGTATATTTGAGACACGTCCACAGCTGCACTTGCTCCACGTGTGAGGGAAGCTTGTGCTGCAGTAGTCTGAGATAGCTTTGCGTGTGTTAAGGAACCTCACAATTCTGAATATCATGTTGTAACTGCTTTGTGTATATCTTGGAAGAATGCATGGCTTCTTCCTCTGGCACACTGGTTTTGTGTGTGATGAAGGCTTGCACTGCTACAACCATTGATATACCATTTATGTTTGTGAAGGAAGGATGCAGTAAGCTATGCCAAAATTGTCCTGTGGATGCTGGAGAAACATTTACTGCAGTTGCGTGTCCCCCACCTGTTCTGTGTGCTGGGAACGTTAGCAGTGCTGCCACCCATGCCATAACCGTCCAGTGAATATTTGGGAAGCTCGCACTGCTGTGGCCCTTGTCATTGCTGACCTGTCCTAAATATTTTTTGTGAAGCTTTCACTGTTGATTCCTTTTCTGCACAATGTCTGTTCTTCAAGGAGGCGTGCATTGTTGCTCTCTTTCCTGCACTCGTTCTGTGTGTGGTGGAAGATTGCACAGATGCAGCCCTTTTCTGTCATATTTGAGAGGAAAGCTTGCACTACTGCAGCTCAGCGCTTGCGCCAACTGACTGAAAATACAATGGAAGGTCCTGCGGAGAGAGAGACAAGATCTAATCTCTCCGCGGGAATGTGCGGGAGAGGAAGTGACGAGGGACGGCAGGATTGGCTGCAGGTAAGTGGGGGCAGGACATGGGGACAGGGTTTATTAGGGCTGAAAGAGGAGGGACCGGCCTCTTCCGCGCCGCTCATCGTGCGGTCAAGAAGTTGGCCGGTCTCCGGGGAGTTTTTTGTATTCAGGCAAGTATGTGCATTATTTACGCCTCAGCGCCATGGCAACTAGCCACGACGCAGAGGCTGTCAGGGCCGCGCTCCGTGTGTTAGGTGAAGCCAGCCGGGCTGACTTGCGTCCGGCTCGGTAGCGTCAGTTGTGGCCGAGTGTGGGTTGCCAGAGAGACCCAAAAAAAGAAATTTGCTAGGGGGAGGACGCGCGGTGTGTCCACCCCCCAAGGAAAGGAGTACTAAATAAACACAAGGAAGGCCAGAATGAGGGTGATGCAGCCAGGGAGGAGGAGGGAGAGGCCCACATGGCGGAATGCGAACAGGGCCCTGAAGGGCATTTAGAAGTGGCAGAGCCCTTGGGGGAGATAGGCAGCCTGCCTCAGGAGGAAGCGTGGCCTTATGCCACTGGTCCTCTCACTGCCCAAGGATGGGCATAGCATGGGCAAAGCAGGGGGCCCCCTTCCAAGAGGAAGAATAAGAGTGTTGGCAGGGCAGTGACTGGGGCAGCCAAGAGCAGAGTACAGGAAGTTGGGGGGGCACGGCCCCCCAAGTTTGTGAGTGGGCATGCTGAGCAGACTGGGGGCATGCCAGGGTCAGCTCAGGAGGGAACAGAGGTGGGCAGGCCAAGGCAGCACAAGCTTGATGTTGGGGATGCATGGGATTTGAAAGCCAGGATACAAGAGCAGAGGTGCACAGTGGCTGAGACAGAGGAGAGGTGGGCTCAGTTGTGTAGAGACAGGGATGGGGCATGGGCAAGGGGCAGAAAACTGAAGAGGCCATCTGAGTGAGTAGACGTGATGGGACCTCTGGTACAGACACAAGGGTGAGGTAGCTGGGTATGGGTGCCCCAGGTAGAAGTGGGGAGGGGCCAAGAGGCTTGTGCAGCTGGGGGGTCTGGCAGCATGATGAGCATGAGTGGCGCACACGGCCATGAAGGACGTGGAGAGTCAATGCCAGTGATGGGGACTGGCAGAAGGAAGGTGATGCCAAAGGGGCGCAACACGGCCTCAGGACGTTGGTCTGAAGCACTAGAGGGGTCTTCGGCAGCCTTTTCTATGACTCAGGAACGAGATCATCACAGAGATGGTTTGCACCATGGGGGGCAAGCAGAGGATCCATCAACCAATGTGCTGATGACTGGTGAAGATGACAGCAGGTGAGAGATGGATGAGCAGGATGTGGTAGAGCTCGATTATGAGGAGGAGATGGATGAGTGAGAGGACAGGGAGATCCGTGAGGTGGAGTTGAGCAGTGGTAGAGGGAGAGGGAGAGGGCGCAGGAGCGGCGCAACCCCTTCTTCTGTTTCTATCTTGCAGAATTGCAAGGTCGGTGGTGAACTACAAGAGGTGCTTCGCGGACTGGCATGTGGTCACGAGGCAAAGTTAAGGGCGAGTGGTGGTCAGTGTGGGAGACGGATCAGGAGTGGGCGGGGCCAGCACACATAATTCTATTGGGGTGGGAGATTTTTCAGTTAATGAGACCCCTGTGACTGGGGTGTCTCAGGAAGGTGATAGCACAAAGACAAGGACGCAGGTGCAGCAGTGGCGAGCAAGACTAAGGACAAGGCAACTGGAGAGGCTACGGGGTCTGAAGACAAGGATGGGAGGGACACAAGAAGAGGCTTCCTTACATGAGTTTGGTAATGCCACTGGGCTCCCACGTAGCTGAGAAAACGAAGGCAAGGATATTGAACCACGAGTACGTCGATGTTTTTAAGCTCTTACATAGAGACATACAGGCCAAGAAAGGTTCCAAAGAGGAAGCGTGGGAACTAGCTCGCAGACCGCGGGTACCAATAAAAATGGATAATTTAACCTCAGTCTTTTTGATATTCCCTAGTATTTATTGTGCGAAGTTCCCAGAAAGGGCCATAGCATTGTTTGAAGACATGGACATTATACGGAACGCCCAGGTGCATTTTGGGGGCCTTGCTTGGTTGAGCTACAATGAGGAATTTAGGGCAAGAGTGAGTGTTAATCTCGATAAGCCAGGGGGGATGTAGATCCTGAATTATGGATGCAGTGGATGGCATCGTCGCAGTTCACATCTACGCATACCGCAAGTGGCTTGCCAGTAGTATACAAGCAGTTTCAGGCCCGTCCCGCCCAAGGAGGGGCGAGTGTGGGTCAACGGGCCCCGGTACCAATGACATCAGCCTGCTGGAACTTCAATAAAGGTTTTTGTTCCAGGCAGCCCTGCAAATTCAAACACGACTGCTCCAAATGCGGGGGTCGTCACCCAGTCACTCAATGTTTCCCACTCTCTAGCCCAGCTGAGCAGTGAAGAGCTACCAAGGGAAGAGGCATGCTAGGCACTCCTGCGCCAAAGGGCTCCTACGCCAATTAGGTTGGAGGCTCTTCTGCCATGGCTGCATGGTTACCCGGGTAAGTTCATGGCTTTCAAGTTGGAATGGAGTTTTAGAAAGGGTTTTCGTGTAAGCTACCTGGGTCCAAGAATGAGGAGATGGGCAGACAACTTGCGGTCTGCGAGAGACATGCCACAGTGGTGGTTAGGGACAAAATACACAAAGAAGCATCATTGGGCAGAATTGTGGGCCTGTTTTACAATTGGCCAACTCAGGATCTTATGACCTCCCCGCTAGGTGTGGTCCCAAAAAAGGAGCCAGATGAGTTTCGCCTTATTCATCTCTTGTCATGGCTGGAGGGTGGGTCAGTGAACGATTTTATTGCTCCAGAGAACACTAAGGTGGTGTACGCATCTGTGGACGATGCCATTAAACTAGTTCGTGGGTGTGGCAGGGGATCCGAGCTGGCAAAATGCGACATCCAATCAGCCTTCAGACTGCTTCCCATACACCAAGGTGATTTTGAGTTGCTGGGAATGCAGCTTGATGGGGCAATCTATGTTGACAGAGTTCTCCCGATGGGCTGCGCCATCTCATGTGTGCTATTTGAAGCATTCAGTACCTTCTTACAGTGGGTTTTTGTCAAAGTAAGTGGGCATCGTGCAGTGACTCAATATTTGGATGATTTCCTTTTTGTAGGAGCAACAGGATCTGGGGCTTGTGGGCGGGCCCTGGATTCCTTTCAGAGATTGTCTCAACAGGTGGGGGTACCTTTGGCTCCTGGGAAGACAGAAGGGCCGCATTGTGTGCTGATATTTTTGGGCATTGAATTGGATGCGGAATCCTTAATCGCAAGACTACCCGCTGGTAAAGTGGCTGAGATATTGGAGTTTTGGGACACATACGGTCCTTGCACAAGATTGATCTGTGAACAGCGCAGAAGCTATTGGGTTACCTCAATTCCACTGTAGGGTTGTTCAGGGGGCAGGACTTTTTGTAGGCAGATAGGGCTAGCCATGTCTGGGGTTGCTCTTCCACACCACTGGATACGTGTGTCGGTGGGGCTGAGAGAAGACATCAGGGTGTGGGAAACCTTTCTGACACATTTCAATGGTGTCTCCATGTACTTCTGTGAAGAAGACACAGTCTGGCATGTTTAGATATTCTCGGATGCAGCAGGAGCTGCAGGTTTTGGGCTTTTTTCGGGCGGGAGATGGTGTGCAGAGACATGGCCAAGGCATTGCTTTCCTGGAATTTTTTCCCACTATTGGTGGCACTGGCAGTATGGGGAGATGAGCTTGTGAACAGGACTGTAGTTTTTCATGTCCACAACATGACAGTTGTAGAACTAGTGAACAGGCAGAGAAAGAAAGATCTCAGGGTGCTGCGTTTATTGCGGCATTTCATGCTTCAATGCTTATCCTTGAATGTTATTTTCAAAGCTGCACACCTACCTGGGGTGTACAACAAGATTTCAGATTCCCTATCTCATTCACAGTGGCAAAGATTTTGCAGCCTGGCACTAGGAGCAGAGCAGACCAAAACAGCGGTCCTGGCAGACATTTTAGAGTGGGGGGGCAAGATGATCCCTGGGCTGGTGGAGATGTCTTTAGCGGAATCCACCTGGTGGAGTTACCGACTGGCATGGTTGGAGTTTCAGAGTTATTAAAGTTTCTCGGGCAATTTCTGGCTACAATGTAACAGAGAGCTTGAGTTGTGTGCGTTGCGTTGTGTACTTTTTCTAATAAAGAAGGGTTTGTCACCCGCCACGATAAGGGGCAAGTTGGCAGGGGTTTCTTTTGATATGAAGCTGTTTTTTGGTTGCGATACAGCTAAGAATGACATGTTGGGGAAGATGTTGAAAGGTTGGAGTCGGGTCAGCGCCGGGTCAGTTAAGGATGTCAGGGAACCAATTACATTTGAGCTGTTGCTTGAAATACTGCATGTGTTGCCAGTATGCTGTGTGGACGCTTAAGAGTTGTCTCTTTTCTGTTTATGCATGGTGTGGATGTTTTTTGGCGCTTTTTGCCTGTCTGAGCTTTTGGGAGTTGGAAAGGCTGTGGGTGTGAAAGTGGAGGAGGTTAGTATGCAGGAGGAACGTTCAGGCATTTGGCTCAGGCACTCTAAAACTGATCAGTTAGAGAAAGGAAAATGGGTGTGGTTGGAGAAAGGGGGGGATGCAGCAGCATGCCCGGTTTCGAATGGATGAGTTTTGGATTTTGAGGGGGTCCTCCAGGGCGAGTGGGGTTTTTACTCACGTGACTGGTGCTAAGCTTCCAGCCTTCCAGCTATTACAGGTGTTAAGGATGGCATTGCGGCGGACAGGTCGGCTAGCGTTAGGTTTTGGCACACATTCATTCAGAATTGGGGCAGCTACAGCTGCGGCGCACCTAGGCTGGCACTGGGCACATATTAGGAGAATTGGGAGATGGAAATCTAGGTGCTGCAAGCGTTACGTGAGGCCTTGAGGGTGGGGTATCGAAGTTCTGAGTACGTTAGCTGACAAAGAGGGGAGCTTCTGGGTTTTGGTGTGGGAAGGATAGTAAAAGGCAATATTACAGTTTGTTTTATTTGCAGGTTGCCTGTCCGGTCCCAGAAGATAAAAAATGGTCGCATGGCTGGTGGGGCACTCGTTCATCCACTGGGTGGCAAAATTTGCAGAGAAGCAGATTTACGGACGTGCATTAGGACTGCCTAGTAACCAGCATGAAGTATTCTGGTGGGGAAAGAGTGGCATGAGGTGGGCTAATTTGTTTACATTCATAACATCTGTTTTGCCGAATTGGGATTGTCCTGACCTGTTATTAATTCATCTTGGGGAGAATGAAACTGTCTGGGTTCACACTACTGAAACATATGCAGCAAGACTTGGAGCTGCGCAAGCAGAAGTTACACGGCACATACTTGGTTTGGACTGAGTTTGTGCCTCAACGAACATGGAAAGGGGCTATCAAGCAGGGAGCCATGGAACAGGCTTGAAGGAAGCTCAATCAGGCTATGAGGGTTTTCTGTTGGGCTCATGACATCAAAGTTTTGAGACACGAGGACATCAAGGAGCAAGTTGAAGCGCTTTTCAGTGCAGATGGTGTGCACCTGCCCAAGTTGGGAAATGCTTATTACCTTACGGATCTTAGGCTACTTGTGGGTGACTTGTGGGGTGAGAAGATGCGTCTCACAGAGAAGGTTTAAGGATGTCATGTTGCAGTAGTGTTCGTGGTGGGACAGCAAAACTCCAATAGGGTTTGTGCTGGATGGCAGTAGATGGGGGAGGGTGGAGAGTCTGGTGCAGGTCTGGCCACCCTTCCAGGGGAAAAAGAAGCAGGTGAAGGATGAGAGTGTGGGATGCCCAAAGCAGGTAGGGCATGAATGAAAAAAAGGAATGGAAGTGAAAGAAGGGATGAGTGAAAAGTATGATTAAGGAGAAATTAAAAGGGTGGGGTTCCTAAAGTTATTTTTTTGTTGAAAGTTAAAAGTTATGTATAAGTTGCAATCCTGTCCTAAATAAATGGCCTTTTACACTAAACGGACTGTGTCACTGATTGGGTCCCGAAAGATATTGAGATGAAGGCGTCAGACACGGCCCCACCTTCTGTTATACTTCAACACACCTTCACACTATAGGCTCATACTTGTAACTAAGAACCCGGGCCCTCTGCAGCAACCACAGAGGGGCAGTCAGCACGACACAAATCTTCCACCGAAATAAGTAAATGTGTGTTTTATGTCTGCTTAGGAAGCTTGCGCTGATGGTGCGTATGTGAGCTGCACCCACTGTGGGTGAGGAAAAATTATAGTGGCACTGCTCTGCCTGGCCTAGTCTACGCTATGTGATAGACGCATGTGCCGCCCACGCTGCACCATTTTTGTGCATATAAAGACTGCGGTTTCCAGACTACCCAATCTGCACTTTTACGCATACTTCTTGTTCAGTGTGATTCGTCACCAGGCCCCTTGGGTCACATAATCAAAGAATGGTAAGGCTGGCAGGAACTTCCGAAGAGACTCGGAGTGCTCGCTATGCTAATGACTTCATTAATTCAACTCAGAGATGTCGGGAGTCTTGTAGTAACCTGTTCTCAGTTATCCCACATGGGCCTCAAGCCGAGCAGTCTCTGATGGTTAGAAAACTGTTAATCGTAACTGAAATATATATATGGTTTTTGTTTTGAATTATTATCTGGTCTATTAATTAATCTTTCTTTCCTTAATACAGCATGCTCCTTCTTCTTGATTTCTTCCTTAATAGTTTTTATACAGTAATATCAGGGTACAGGAACTATGCAATTCAGCTGCATTTTCCACATAATTATGGATTGCAGCATCTGCTACTTAATCCATCATCGGCTGCAAAATTTGCAAATTTTAATAAAATAAATAGTTTCTTGCTCAAGCGGATTAAATGTTGCTAAAAAACGTCACAACAACGTGTGCTGTGCAGTGGAAGGCCTTTTGTAAAAGTTGAATGGTCATCTTTAAGTTGCTTTTTGCTTTTTTGATTGTTAAACTGGCACTAATGATGTGAACTCTTTAAGAAGACAGTGTTAGCATGAGTAAAAATGGCAAACTTTTTGGATATTCCTCCTCTGTGTCTTCTTGAGGAACACATTTCTAAAATGTTTCTATTGTGTTAAAAACTGCATACATTTAAAATAATCCTTCTCTATATTATGTTTATACATCTCTTATTTTTATAGGTTGCCTCAATGAGGTATAAAAAGTGAACAAATTCATTTAGCGCTAACTTGCATGGCTGAAACACATTACTCCCCAGTCTACAGCAATTCAGAATTTTGTGGAGTGGAAGCATGACCCTCAATCAGAGGTGTATCTGCCCCCCAAATATGCAGTTCTCCTGCACTATTCAGAGACTGGGGGAGTGCTATGTTTCCTATGGTGGAGGTACAGCAGGCTCCGCCAGCAGGAACTTCTCACCTGGAGACCCATCTAGTAATGGGCCGTTGGGTAATAGTGACGCCCTATTTATGATAGGGCGACCATCAGTAGATTTCCCTTCCTGGTCCTGGCATGCCAGGCATAGCGTTTCCAGGCAAGCAAAACTCCCAATGGCCCAGACGGCTGGCAGAGAGAACGCTTACTGGAGGGATCGCATCAAACATGGAGTCTGCTTGGTGGACCTGTACTGGTTTGAATGAATCAATGAAAAAGGTTCTTGCAAAGCACACTGACACTCAAGCAGATCATCCTGGCGCTAACTCAGACACCAATCATCATTCAGCACTGGCAACTGACCAAAAGTACCTGAAATAAAACAGAAAAACACCCCGAGCTAGAATAAGTTAAATTATGCGAAGAGAAGCACCAGGCCTTCAGACTCTTCTTAAAAGTGCCTTATTCAGCCAAAAGTCGAAGAGAACCAGGAACTTGATTCCAGGCCTTTCATTTCAACGCAGCAAAAGTTTTGCCTCCTGTGGATTTTATCCTAAAAGTGGGAGGTTTTAATAGATCAGTTATAGAAGATCTGAGAGTCCTTTCCATCCTATTATAAAAAAGCAATCAGACAGATATTTGGGGCCAATAGCATGGAAAGACCTGAAAACAAGAACCGCAGATTTTTTTAAAAGGACCCTCTTGTAAATAGGCAACCAATGCAGCTTTTCCAGGAAGTTTGAGCACACGCCTTGCAGCCGATTTGTGAACCACTTACAGCCTATGTAGAAGTTGCTTAGACATGCCTAAATAGAGGCTATTGCAATAATCCATCCTAGAGGTTATGAGTGCAAATGGGGCAGTTTTCATTGAGGCCAATAGGAGAAAATCTATTTTTTAAGTGGTTTAATGATAGAAAAGCAAATACCCGCAACTAACAGGACTTGTGGCCAAAAGGACAAAACATAGTCATATTTTACTTGTAGATTTCTGGTAACCTCCACTGGAGGTGGAGTAGGGTACACAAAGTCAGGCCATCAATCTTTATGAGAAAGGAAATTGTTCTTCCCGAACAAAAGAGTTTCTGTTTTGTCTGCATTTCAGAAAAATACTTTCCATCCAGTGGATAATTCTGGTGTAACAATTCTTGAAATGTTGTTCTAACCCAAAAGAATTGTTGACCGGGGACAACATCAATTGAGCATCAAGTGCAAAGGACGTGGTCAAAATATCAAAGGGGCTAATCTGAGATCGCAATGGGGCAATACAGACATTGAAATAAGAGGGACTGAGTGACGAGCCCTGCGGAACATCAAATGTTAAGGATTTGTCTTTCGAGGAAAACTGCCCAATTGACACCAGTTGTCTTCTACCAGCGAGGAAAGATTGAACCAGGACCAAGCCTTGCCAATGATGGCAATTTCAGAGAGACGCTGATGAAGTATAGAATGTGAGATTGTACCAAACTCTGCCTATAAATCCAAAAGATTAGGACAGCATTATGGCCATTATAGAGCATCATCTTTATTGATTCAGACACCTCAAGCAGGGCTCGTTCTGTAAAGTGTCTAAGAGTAACGAGATAGGCCTAAAGTTGGCCAGAATAGAATGATCGACCAACGGTCATTGGCCATGGAGGAAATTGGGGAGAAGGCAGCTTGTGAAACGCTGTGAAATCGGTCCACATTTGGGCTATTGTTCTTAAAGCCCTTTTTAATCATTTCACTTTTTCCTTTAAAACAATTAGACAGCCTGTCACAAAGAGGTTGTGATGGAAAAATATCCCTTGCAGAGGCTTTAGGTTGCAAAAAGGACTTAGTGATTTGAAAGATCTTCTTGGGATCGTAGTTCGATAGCTCCACTTGTGAAGTATAAAAATTCTTAATTGCATCCCTTATTAGTTTACGATAACTTTTCTGGGCAAATTTAAATCTTTTTAGGTCTTCCGGTTTGTAGGCAGTTTGCCATTTTATTTCCAACTGCTTAAAAATAAGCTTTTCTTTAGCTAAGGAAGATGTACACCAGGGTGCAGACGAGACAGATTGGCTTCTACCAAGGTGGACTAAAGGAGCTAGATCATCTAAGACTTCTAATATCCACTGATTAAATACTTCTAGATAATTTTACTGAGGGTCACATCTCACTACTATGCCTGGAAACATGCACATGCATGTTCCCGATCATTGTTTCTCCCCCACCCACGCTCTTGCCACTAAATCTTCTAACTTTTTCTGCTCTGTTTGGGATGAACCCCCTATACCTGCTGCACCCCAAAACCCAATGATGACCTCAGTGTGAGGCTTCTGAATTAGAATCACAACCATCTTTATAATAAACTACTAAAATTATTCATAAGCCAATTAAATTGTTTTAAATGTGCAAATACTGCACAACCAACTATTTAACGTTTCTTGTCATGATAAAATTAATGCTACAACCATGTTAAAACTCTAAACCTGAAACTATGTTAATGAAACTACTCCATTGCATCTTACACTTGATGATTCTTCATTTTTTGACAATGAGACCTTTTATTACCATATACTTAAATTAGAGCCTATAAGGATATGGGTATATCCTTACTAATACTTTTTCATCTCCTCCAAATTACGTCCGAAAATCACATTTTCTTATACTTAATAAAAGACACATTTTATCCAGCATCATTGATGACTGATGTCTGGATTTCAAAATGTTCGCCTGGAACTGTTCTGTTCACTTGTGAAAGCCCCAGAGCTTCAGAATACTTGCATTGTATTTTAATTTAGCATTGTTTCTCCATTATGTTTAGGAGTATTATCTCAGTCTGAGCAAGACAGAGTAAGCATGAGGTATTGGGACAGTCTCCTTCAGACACTGGCTCTTTTGCACTGTGATTGATGGCATGTTTGTTGCCAAATGTGCACATCCGTCAACTTCAAGTTTCCCTAGACTTTTCAACAAACCTTACGATCAATGGTGCCATAAAAGATTTATTTTCTCTTTTAGTGACCCTCACCCACTTTAGTAATGGCATGCTTCATCATTGGGCCCACCTTAGCCCCTAAAAGCCAGGGTGGGTTCTACTGACTTGTTGGAGCTCTTACAAAGAACCTACCAGCAGACTAAAGATAAAAAATATCTTACTGTTCACTAAGGTATCCCTTTATTGCATCTGACAGTAGGTTATGGTTAAAATCAAAAGTGACAGGGTGTACTCTAAGATATGATTCTGTGAACCTTAAGCTAATGTGATAATATGTTTCAGCCCCTCCGATGGCTTATAAGGTCTGGGGATTTCATCACGATGTCTACTTCAATATTGTACCCGGTCAGTGATGTAACACCTCTCAAGTGAGTAATAGACCATGCATATTGTATTAAAAATACATGCAATGAGTAAATTCTTCACTTACCTGTAAATCAAGTGAAGCACGATTGTGGTCACAGTCTCTGGTAACAACTGGGCTTATCTGGGGGGATAAGGGGGTAGGCCCCTGTAGTCACACAGTCATGAAGAGGAAACATGGCTTTTTGCACCTATCTGGACCTCACCCCAAGCTTGTTCCAGTGTCCTGTTGAAAGCCCAGGACCTTATAGGCTATCACAGGGGCTGAAGATGTTGACGCATTAGCTTAAGGAAAAATAAATGCTGCCCTTAGTAAGATGGGTATGCCCAGACGTGGGTCCTGTGCTACTCATGCTGCTGGAATGAAGCTAGCCTGGCTGAGGAGAGGTGATACCCCTAAACTGGTCCCAGGATGCTTGCCTCCAGTCCAGGGAAGACCTGGCCTGGCATTTCAGGCTGGACTGATCCCATGGGCAACAGGGTCAAGACTGATATACATATGGCTGTGTCCAAACAGGACAGTCATGGGTAGCAAAAAAACAACAGATTTAGGCCCAGATCAATGTAGTGGGGGTGAATGTTTGACATTGTTCAACATTTCGTCCATCACATGTCTATTTTGCAATTGCTGCCCTTAGTTGGACAGGTATGCCCAGACGTGGGTCCTGTGCTTCCTATGCCGCTGGAGTCAAGCTAGCCTTGCTGAGGAAGGGTTGATACCACTAAACCGGTCCCAGGATGCTTGTCTGCAGTCCAGGGAAGACTTGCCCTGGCAGTTCAGGGTGGACTGTTTCCACAGGGAACAAGGTCAAGTCTGATTCGAATATGACTGGGTCCAAACTGGAATGGCATGGGTAGCAAAAAACACAATGGATGTAGGCCCAGATCTCTGTACTGGTGGTGAATGTTTGACATTGATCAGCATTCTGTCCATCACTTGTTCTTTTTGCAGTTGTTGCTCTAAGTGGGATGGGTATGCCCGACGTGGAATCCGTGCTCCCCATCCCTCTGGAGGTAAGCTAGCCTGGCTGAGGAGGGGGAATACCCAAAAACTGGCCCAGAATGCTTGTGTCAAGTCCAGGGATAACCTGGCCTTGCTGTTTGGACTGGACATTTCCCATGGGGCAGAGGGTCAATCAAGACTAATTTGAATATGGCTGGGTCCAAACTGAAATGGCATGGGTAGCAAAAAAAAACAATGGATTTAGGCCCAGATCTCTGTACTGGGGTGAATGTTTGCATTGTTCAGCATTCCGTCCATCACTTATTCTTTTTGCATTAACTTAAGGGTCTTAGGGCCATAATATCTTAGAGTACCCCCTATCACTTTTGATTTTAACCAAATCTACTGTCACCATTAATAAAGGGATAACTTTGTGAACAGAAAAATATTTTTAATCTTTAGTCCCCCGGTAAGTTCTGTTTAAGAGCTCCCGCAAGTCGATAGAGCCCACCGTGGCTTTTAGGACCTGAGTGGACACAAAGATGAAGCATGCCAACACTATAGTGGGGGTCGACAAAAACAAAAATAAATCTTTTCTGGAAAGGAACAATCAAGGTTAAGCCTCTGCCACTATCGACCATAAGGTTTGTTGAAAGGTCTAGAGATACTTGAAATTGACGGTGATTGATATAGGGAGTGTGCATTCCCTTGGGGTGCTCCCCCAGAAAAATCTTTCTACCCTTGGAGTGTCGGATCCGATTTATTCGGCCCTAGCTGCACTCCTGTGTTGGATACCTGTGCACATCCACCTGAAAGAAAATCACATCAGAGCTAAGGATGGCAGGGACATTCTTTACTTTAACAATTCCGTTCTTTATCCTCTTACATTTCCAGCCATCCTTTAAACGATGTCTATATGTTTCAGTAATTCAAAGCCAATAACACAGCCACATTTCCATGCATATTAAAACAAAAAAGTGGTTCCATAATTTTTTTAAGTATAACCACCTGCTTGGAAGAACCCATACTTCTCTATTGAAATGACATGTGATGGTTCTGTTTTTGACTTTAAAACTTTGGCAATTTTTGTCCTTTATTGTGCCTTTTGCTTGTTATACAAAAGACATCGGCCAGCTTGCTTACACTAGACTAGACTAGGCACTGAGCTGGCTCTCCTGTAGAAGAAGCCTACATCACACAGTCAGGAAGTAGGTCAATTTTGGAACAACTCATACAAACTATTTTGTTACACAGGAGTCATTGCTTATACTTGATTGGCCATCAACTCTTTTGAGGTTTAACACTGTTCTTGTTCTGTGAAAGTTCTGAGGCTGCAGAAACAGGGATGCCCATGGAACAAAGGATACACCTAAACAGATGTTAACCGAACTATAAGGCCGAGGTTCAGACTGGGGTGCTGGGACCCAGAACCTTACTTGTCCCATTTAATGGTGAAGGTGGTTGTGATCTTACAACTCACACCCAAACGAGATAAAAGAAATTATATTAGTCCTCTACACACGTGCCAAAAGGGCCAAATTACAAATACCGTCCATGGGAGAAAGGTATAGGAAGTGTCCTTGTCTTCCTACAGGTAAAAAGGGTCAGCTTTGGCAAAGCCAAAAGGTCTTACTATGGCAAATGAAATATGTCTTTCTTTTTGTGGGGAAAGTGTTTGGTAGTAATTGCACGATTTTGTATGTGTTGCTCCCAGCTGTCCCGCCCAAAAATACAATCCATGAAGCGACCCCTTGGCCTATAACAAAATGGATGTTGAGAGCAGGGTCTTCTTGTTGAGAAGACTGCATTACCAGAGTTAAGCTGTACCCTCAATGTAGAGAGTTATAACAAGCATTGGCAAAGCCAATAAGTCTTGTTTTGGGGACCCATTGACTTTGCCAATGATTTTTAGCATGCTGCACAGCCACAGCCATGCCATGTGGCACGGCCAAATAATTAAACCTATAAAGCTTTTGGCATGGCTGGACAATTTTTCTAGGAGTAATCTGTGGTTTATAGAGACAATATTAAGCATGACTTTATCCAGGAAAATAAGCCTTAGAGTATAGAGTCAGATAATGATATGGTCCTGGTCTAGTGAGGGACGTTTTGGTTGAGTCTAAACGAAACATCTAAAAAAGGGCCTCTTCAATCAGAGAGTGGGCCTACATGGCACACTGTCCTTGTCCTTTAGAAGTTGAAAATAGATTTATTTAAATTTGTTCGCAAACTTAAACTGAAGAAACATTTCTCGCTTTATCAATCTGATATACAGAATCAAGACAATGTAATTCAGAGTTTAGATTTAAATGAATTTTCAATTAAAGATATTCAAGACACAGCAACATTACTGTCTATCTCTGAACATGAGGAATTTCCAATTATTTTCTCTCAGGTGGTAAATGATCTTGACATCACACATAATATCAGTATAAGTAGTGGTCTTAAAAGTAAGTCCAAATGGGTTCCTAAGCTTATTGGTAATAATAAGTTAGACATGTTCTTTGATTTAGTGTGTAGAGATTTAGATAAAGCTAAGCCACATTTCTCAGGTTCGAACCTGAGTCATGGTGAAAAAATGGCCCTGAAGGATTTACAACAGAATAAAGAAATTATCATCAGACCAGCGGATAAAGGGGGCAATGTAGTGATAATGAATATAAATGACTATGAGACGGAAATTGCTTCTCAATTACAGGATAAATGTTATGAGAAACTTACATATAACCCAATTCCTGGATTGATCAACTGTATACATAAGAAATTGAAGGATTGGTACGAATCGAAATTACTGGATAAAGATGAATACCAATATTTGTTGAATGCCCGGCCCAGATAGCCATGTATTTACACTTTACCGAAAACACATAAAGCATTACCATTCCCCCAAGGAAGACCTATTATTTTGGGGATCTCAGGACCTACAGAAAAAATATCTGAATTTGTAGATGTTTTCCTCCAACCCATGGTCAATAATTTACCATCATTCATTAAGAATACTACACACAACCTGAGTATTCTAAGTAGTTTTGAATGGGATACTAACATGACACTTGTCACCTTAGATGTGGTTGCTTTATACACGTGTATAAAACATGATTTAGGTTTGAAGTTCGTTGAGGCATTTCTTAATAGAAAATCGATCACGTTGTGGCAACACACAAGAATGATACTAGATATGATAGAGTTAATTTTGAATAACAACTTTTTTCTGTTCAAGAGAGACTGGTACAGACAGAAACAAGGTGTGGCAATGGGCTCGAGATTCTCCCCCTCTTACGCAAACCTATTTATGGGTTGGTTTGAGGAGAGGTGGGTCTGGGGCCCAGAGGCCGCCAAGTGGCACTCGGACATATTGTACTGGGGTCGTTATATCGACGATTGTCTTATGATTTGGACAGGAGGTGTGAACAACTTACTGAATTTTACAAATACCTTAATGCAAATGATATGAATGTTCAATTTACTTACCAGCACAGCAATACTCGCATTGACTTTTTGGATGTACAACTATATATTGAACACAATAGTATTCAAAGCAGGTTGTATAGGAAGTCCACTGCCTGTAATTCTATTTTACATGCAGAAAGTGCCCACCCTTACCATCAGATTTCTGCGATACCATATGGTGAAATGGTCAGAGCTAGGCGCAATTGTAGTAAGGACGAAGAGTTTGAGACCTGCATTGAAGATATGTGTAAGCGCTTTGAACAAAGGGGATACCACAAGCAGCTTATTAGTAAATCAAAACAGAGAGTTAAAAAAATCCATAGGGAATATACATTGAAGCCTAGGGACATGACAACCAAATAGAGCAAGGAAAAGTTAGATTAATAACAGACTACACACAGAATTCAAAAACATTACGCAAGCTTGTATTTAGACATTGGCATATTCTGTTGCAGGACGAATCCTTAAAGGGTATTGTCGGTGCTAAACCGGAAATTACATTTCGTAGAGGTAAAAGCTTGAGAGGCATCTTAAGTCCGAGTTATCCCCTAGATCTCAATAAGGGGAACTGGCTGTCCAGCCACACAATAGGCTTTCGGAACTGTGGGCATTGTGGATTATGTAAATGGGCAAGCCGTAAAAGGATAGAATTTAGTGATAATTTGGGAAAGACCTTTAGGATCACAACACATATTAACTGTGGTACCCCGTTTGTGATATATATGGTGCTTTGTAAATGTAACCGGTACTATGTGGGGAGTACAATTTGTCCACTAAGGGCTAGGATAGGTGAGCATGCCAGGGCACTTGCACGTGAGGATTGTAGATATCCTTTAGTAGCACATATAATATCATGTGAAGTTCAAGGACCTTACAAATCGTTTGAGTTTTTTGGTATTGAGCATGTAGAAATTGATCCTAGAGGAGGTAATAGATAGTTGACACTAAGGAGGAAAGAGGCCATGTGGATATTACGATTGAAGGCAGTTGAGACAGGTTTAAATACAGATAGGGAACTTGAATACTTTCTTGGTGACTAGGGAAAACATATTTTACATTTTAACAGTATTCAGCAGTGGTAACTTATCTCAATATTGTCAATATGATATTTGACTAAATTTTGTCATTAATACAAGTTCATATAAATCTTGTAAACTGACATCATTTGGGTATATTGAGGTTCTGGTCTAATGTGAAATGTAATTCACCTTAACTAATGTATCTACTGTTCAATGATAGCACGTATTGGCGATGAAATTTGATTTTCAGTGAAAGTAGTGTACATTCAATTTTGTGATCCATGCTTTGTATTTGGTAGGATTATTAACGAAATGATGCAATGTAACAACCGCTGCAACCAATTACATTATGAAGTTTAGATATATAATCTCTGGGATATATTACTCAAATATTACTAATATATTGACTGCACTTTCCTTATATATTACTGATTTTCTTTAAAACTATTTACTAATCTTCACTGTAGATGGTTTGTTGTTTTACACTCATTGCTAATAACACATAAAATTCTAATTTCGGTTGGTATTTGAATTTTATTTCTGACATCTCATTTTAATATGAGCACTCCTATTAGGGTATATATTACAATGCTCTCTCCAGGTCTTTATTTAATAGTTTACTATTGGAGATATAATTATTTGAAGATAGTCGGTATATAAGGTAGTTCCTCTCTTTTTTCGACCATTAGTATAGGTTTTTGTGAGACTCCCTCCAAGTTGGCCGCCTGTATTGTAGTCCTTTCTTTATGGTTACTTTTTACATTTCTGTCTGGAAGATGTGATTCACTCTAAAGATGGCCGCCATAACTCTTGGTCCTTCTTTTATTTTTATTTCATCTGTAGCGCTAGATTTCGTCTGTGGTCTCATATAAGGGATCCAGACATGAACACTCAAGTTTTGATACTTTATCCCTCCAAGATGGCCGCCAATATTGTAGTCCTTTCTTTATGGTTACTTTTTACATTTCTGTTTGGAAGATGTGATTCACTCTAAAGATGGCCGCCATAACTCTTGGTCCTTCTTTTATTTTTATTTCATCGGTAGCGCGAGATTTCGTCTGTGGTCTCATATAAGGCACCCAGACATGAACACTCGAGTTTTGATACTTCATCGATACACACGCGTACTCGCGCTTCACGTTTTGACTCATTGGAAGGTGGATTGATATAACTGATATCAGGTAAGCTACATGCTTTAGGTATAAGTTTATTCAAGATTTCAGAATAGGACATAGTAGTAATGTTTTTTTTAAAATGGGACTTAGGAGAGAGATATGATTACGATATACTTATATACTTGGCCTATTTTATTTATATTGGAGGAATTTATTTAATAGGGCATGTTAATTTTGATAAGAACTCTGATTAGATAAAGATGGGATTTTAGGGTTCACTATGGTTCTGATTTGTTTCTCGATATTGTTTTGGTTGGACGTGTTTGATAGTTATATTTAATTTTTTTACATAGCAGATAAGTTGCTTAACGGAATTATTCTGGGATTCGCTTGTAAGGAATACTTATGATATAGGATGCATCTACATATATGTTTAGGTAAGAGCATGGCTCATTTGCATGTGTTTTTTAGTAGCAAGGGACATCACTAGGGTACGGGGTCAGCTCATATTCAGTAAATAAGAGCGATTTAAGTAAGTTTCATTTTTTTGATACCTATTCACTAATTCTTATATCCTAACACCATGTTCACCTTTCACTCAAGAATGGGTGACATAGTATCTAATAATAATATATGACGTTTGATACCTAAGGGTATGATACTCTCACATTTTGGGAATTAAGGTGCACTGAGAACTATCATATGTCTGCATCCCACCATTGTGTTCACATTTTATTCCACAACTTTTCCATTAATTTTTATGTTCCTTTCATATATTTTCTTCACCCCTTTTTTACATTTTCTCATATATTTTTTCATGTCCATACACTGGTGGAGGTCTCTCCTTTTTAATTAGGAAATATGGATACACATATAATAATAGGTAACTATATAATTTACAGCCCTGATGAAGTCATTGGGAAACTCCCGGACGAAACACGTGTTCGCTATCAATTTGGATGCGGCTGCTAAAATGTAAATAATAAGCTATATCATCCTTTGAAGAATATGATTGAACCTTGATTTGAGAAAAACTGGACTGGCTATCAAGTTGGATGCGGCTGCTAAAGTTTAAATAATAAGCTATATCATCTTTTGAAGAATATGATTGAACTTTGATTAGAGAAATCTGGACTTGGACTTTGGATCATAGCAAACTTGGAACAACAGATCAATTAATTCTATCATTTGGATTTGGACAGTGATACTGTAATTGGGGATTATGTTGGAAATAATCCTATTAATTTTCAGAAATATATGACAAAACATTGCCTATGTATACTGACTCATGAGTACTATTATTTTTCATGTTATAATGAGTGCCTCTTGTATTTTATATCTGTCCTTTAGATGTTGTACTGGAGTAATCGATGAGAATGGTGTATATGTGTATCAGTTTACATGTTAACAGAAAACAATTTAATAAAGAAAAGACACAATTTTTGAAGGCCTTTGCCAAAAATGAAGTGTGCATTGTGTAGCCCTATCCTTGATGGGCCTGAATAAGGATTAAGGCTACACGTTTAAAGGACCAGGCAGTATTGATACAAAACACAAATGCAGGTGCCTCCTCTTTTGATTGGATGCCTCCCTGTTAACCCCTGCGATTGCAGTGATTCTACTTGAAGAGGACAATGTCTTTTCATCACATTTGCAGCAGTGACGACGATGACCTCCATCTCAGAAGTACAACTGAAACTGAAGACATTGTTAGCTTTGACCTTGACATGAAAGTACTCGGTGAGAAGGCCGTGTATCTATATACAATTGTATGCACATGCAGGCATTGCTCATAGTGTTGCTTACCACAAAGATATTTTTTCTGGGGAGACAAGCTATTGGTATTTGCTATCAACTATACAGACATTACATCCTGCTTTCCGCTTACAGGTAGCATGATAGTAACAATTTCAATTGTGAAAGCCAAGATTTAGGGGCATATTTATACTTTTTGGTGCAAAACTGCATTAACGCAGCTTGCATCAAAAGATTTTGCACCAGCTTGCACCATTCTTGAGCGCCAGCCTGGCACCATGTTTATGGAATGGTGCAAGCCGGCAGAAAGGGTGGGCTTGCGTAAAAAAGAAATGATGGTATGCGAGAAGGGGATTTTGCACCAAAAAATGACGTTAGGCAGGTTAGAGAAAAAAAAATGACTCTATCCAGCCTAGCATCATTTTCTGACGCAAAACCATCTATACCACATGACTCCTGTCTTAGAAAAGATAGGGGTCATGCCCACCACCCCAAAGGCCAGCACAGGGGACCATGGTCCCTTGGGCATGGCCATTGCACCCAGTGCCATGTAGGGAGGCCTATTTCAGGGCCCCCAATGGCACTTAAAAAAATACTTACCTGTATTTACCTATACTTCCGTAGACACTAGTGTGATGTACAAGGGAACATATGTCTGCTCTTATGGCTTGTTCGGTATGAACAGAGCTATAAATGCTGTTTAATGTGCACATGAATGTACAATGAGCCTATGTACAATGAATGGTACTGTTCCTAGGTCACCCCACTGCTACCATGACCAGAGATATTCGAATGAACGGTGCTGTGCATTCTAATCATCACATGTGAATGAATACTAATATTAATATGACTACTCACACTTGGAAGAATGATGCTATACCACGGACTCCTCGGGTCTAAGCACAGGATGAAGGCTGCCATGGAAAGATGTAAAGCCTTTAGACATGAAACAATGTACAACAATGTAAGGTGCTCTGCAGAGTGACCCTGACTCTATCATGTGAATGATCGGTGCTATAGAAAAATCTTTTGGCGCAGCGGATTTTTTTTTGTTACAGATTCTAGCTGGATCCGTAACTAAAAATAAAAAACGCACAAAAGCTTTTTTTAACTTTCAACGAGTGGTGAGAAAGCAACAGGCAGGCAAAAGCTACAGGAGGGCTTTGTGAACATTTCAAAAAGTATCCCATTTAGTGAAATTTAGAAAGACCACACATATAACAAGAATGGGCGTAAGAAGTGCGGGGGACGCGGGGGATATATACCTCCCGATATTTTGGAGTGGGAGGGGACACAGTAGACAAGCAAGGGGGGGCGAGGGGCACAGGACTTTTTGTTGTTTCTTTTGTGATTCACAGGGCCATTAGCACACGAACATGCTATCTATACTGGCCCTGCACTTGACCTGCCTCCAGTTATGTGCCCAGTCTGATAGTCACAGTATAAAAGATATCAGAGGCCACCTGCCCTCTGCATAACAATTCTGCAAACCTCCAGGAATTATTTAACACTGCGCTGCCACAGCTGCCTGTAGCCTGCACTTCTAAGGACAAGGGAAGAAAGGCCCTTCGTTGTTTACTGTCTGCATACTGCCCCTCCTCAGCCCTACCCTACCTGCAGCACTGTCGTCAGTCCCATTTCCACACCCCTGACACCCCTCCAGCCTCACTCCACCAGTTTAAGTGGGGATTAGTGTGTGTATGTAGGAAGGACAACTGTTACTCCCTGATTGACATGGCAGTCACCATTCTATCTCAAATCTCATACAAATAAAGGTATTACAGACGTACTTCACATGCTCTAGAAAAACTGCAAATAACAATTTAACAAAAATACAAGGTGAATGAAAGTACACTAGGTTTGGCGGGCATGTGATGCTTTACTCCGCTTGCTTTTCTTTGGTTTGGCGTATTTTTGTTCTGCTGGTTTTTAGTTATAAAAAGTACCAATTGACTATGCCCAAGTTTGGTATATTTCTACTAATGTCCGCAAACTTTGGAAACATTGTAAAAGCTAAATTAAGACTTCTGACTAGCAGAATTTTTCCAATCTTTGCGAACGTCATAGAATGGGCAGCCATCTTTTTTCCTCACTCATAATCTTTCACATTTTCATGTTGGAAGAGGAGAAAACAACACAAGTGGGCATTAATCTTAAATATGTTGAACTATTGAAATGTTGTGTCTATGAGCCGCAGGTTCTTTATTCACGTAACACCACTCATCAGGAATAAACAAGAAGATCAAGATGAGAAAATAAAATAATAAAAGAAGCTGAGCAGAAGAGCTGATGCTTCCTTCTGCTGTTGCAATCTTTAATTTGTAATAGTGGTTTAGTGGTTGCTGGGAGTGGGTACTAGAACTTATTTGTCAAGGACCAGGACTTATTTTTCATCATCAGACTTGGACCTGGATCAGGAGCAAGAAAGGCAGAAAAGGGAGAAGGAGGAAGAGAATGTTAAAGTGACAATGGGAGAAGACGAGGATGAAAAACCTGCAGGAATGAGATTAAGCGACCGGAATTGTAGGGTGGTGTAAGAAAGATAACTGATGTGGAATTAGGAGTAGGAAGTCTTGCTGTACTGCAATCCGAGAATTTGGCAGCGCTGGCTGTAAACTCCTTACAAAATCTTCTGTCCCTGCACATTTTTCTTTTTACAAATGAAGCACTGAGCATTAGACAGAAATGTATGTCCTCATTAAATTAATATGTATTTGCGATAAATCTGAGACCAAAAACATTGTCTATGAGCCAGAAGTGAATTCCCAGGTGCTAACAAAGCAAAACTAGATTTTTCAATATTTTGATACTAAGGGCTAGCAAAGCCAATGGCTTGGGTTATTTTATAAATGAAAGTAGTTCTTCAGTTAATGGCGACTTTGTATGAGTGAATGTGTGCCTGGGTAAATGGGTGAATGTGATGAGTAGATGAATCAATGAGTGAGTGATTGGCTGAATCATTAATTAATGGGTAAGTGATTGGCAATGACTGAACAAGTCCATGTATGAATGGTTGAGTAATGAGTATATGTCCGAACAAATGAATATGAGAGAAAGGGATAAAATGGAGACAGGATACACCAATTGGGAGGAAAATCCAGGTTAATTTTCACCATGTGCAGATGTTTCAAAGGCACACTAGTACAATGAAACATGGCGACTGTGCCTCACATGAAAAGACCTTACCAAGAAGTTACAGGTGGATTATCTGTATTCCAATTCCTGTGTATAAAATAGGTTAGGGTGTCACACTGTACTATGAAACAGCAAAAAGCTAATTCAATATTCTATAAACAGGAACACCAATGGAAAAAAATCCCTTCCCTTTAAACGTCTTGTCTTCTTCAACCTATCAGATAGGTTTCCACAAAAACAACAGTGTTATCAGTGCTTAATTTGAGCTAGTGGTTTCTGCTGCTCGGCATCAAGACTTAATTGTCAGCAGCAGCACTTATGACAGTCTGCCACAGGGTGGTGCTGTTTGTCTAAAGTAGAGATGAACCTAACAACAGTTGTTTATTAATTCAGTATACTTAAAAATGACTGATACCTGCTGCCCAAGCCATTGTTTTAGCTGTGGTGACCAGGAATAGTCTGCATTATCACACTTGTAGGAGTGCAATGATTAGTAGTTGAGTGGCAGGGGCAATGGATGGTGTGAACTGCAATAGTCTCCATACGAGCACCCTGGCACTTATTGTTTTACAAATGCATGCACAGTGCGTTATAATATGGACCGTAACAAAGCTTTCACTTGTCAATGGTGCTTGAGGCGGACGAGGAAGAGAAGAAAGTGAAGACATAGTGAGGAAAATAACACATGACCACTTACTCCAGGAAACAAAGGCGAAGGAAAGCAAGGGCAGAGGAGATATCCTGAATCCATAGATTGCAGTGAAGATCTTTCCTCCCATTCCCTGTTTCCCCTGAGAATGCTAGGCATGTTAAACTGTGTTTCACAAGATTCGGAAAACTGAAGCTATCAGTTTGGCCAGGATTTTCGGCAAGGCCAGACTACCCACACCCGGCATTGGGGGATTATCCCAGGAAGCTGGAAGGGTGGTGGCCACTTTTGTTACGGGGGGGTGACTTTGTAGCAGTGCAGAAGTTTTAAAAACACTGCAGAGTTCCTTGCATATCCAACAGTTTTGAGGCAACATTAAAAGTGCCAAGATAACTCTGGTGATTAATGTACCTGCTGGAGAGAAGGAGCTTTGTCTGGTGGTAGTTTTGACTCATCTATGGTAGCGCAGAAGGTTAGTATGTTTGCTGCCAAGAACTTGTACTACGCAGATCACAGAGCAGTATTCGCTGTGCAATGCTCAGTGGGAAACTGTTTTTTTCACAGAGATCCTTTTGTGCAGTTCATAAATTACAATCATAATCTAGCACGGTGAGCTATGAACTGCCTTCAAAGAGCTACATGCAAACTACAAGTCAGAAAGTTATGTTTTCCCCAGACTTTGATTATGCCAATTTTACTGAAAAGGATTTGTTTGGGTCGAAATAATTTGTTATTAGTAAAGTCAGACCTAACCACTGTGTTACGCTCTGATTCGGGAGTTTATGCTTCCCCAGACTAAGCACTCTTAAAAAATGTCTACTATTATGGAGGACATGTGAATCCTACACATAGTAGTTCCTTTTCTCTTATATCTCTTACATAACGTTTTCTATACACTGATTTATACATGTATAATTAATTTTCTCTGTACGTGAATGTGATGAAAAGTGCTCCAACACCCTACACTTGCAAGAGAGGAGCGATAAAGCAAATCAAATATGCATGAGAGAGGGACTATGGGGGGATGGGAGACACTGTAAAAGGTTAATGGAGAGGGAATCATTGAAGAGCCCCAATAAAGATTGCCGTATCCTGGTGCACTGTAAGATCATTATTTATTATGCTTTAAAAACTAGTACATTGAATATGTAATTAAAAATATGTTGTAGAATACTTTTTTTTTCTCCAATTTTTGTTGGGGGGGAGAACCTCCCAAGTATTATTGTAGTGGTCAAGTTTACTTGCTATGCACCCTATGGTCCGACAAAATGTGCCAGGGCTGCTTTGATTTCCCAGTACGGCTCTGATTCTCTGTGGCTAAAGTGGCTAGAAGGGCTGATTCAAATCATAGAAGATGAAGGTCCAGGGGATGGAACAGGCTATACCTCTAACCATTATCTTACTACTCACCCTCGCCTCTTTTCGGTTTATGCTCATCCGCTCTCTCTCTCTCTATCTCTCTCTCTCTCTGGTAGCTCTGATGGGAAGTCTCACGCATTACAGGCACTGGTGCTACAAGGAAACTTCAGGGACCAGAGCTGAACAAAGCTGCTGAATAATTTTGAAAAATCTTGTGATGCCTCTGATTCTGCAGTAGCGTTTCGAGAGGTGTGTATGCAGTGCAATAGGGTAGCAGACCTGCACTGCCAACGTGAAAGTGCTTGGACCCCCACCCCCCACGCCACTGTCTCATTCTGCTGGCCATTTCCACTCCCCACAAGAGTCTGTGTTTTTTTACAGGCTGACCATTGGTGTCCGGCCATGGAGAAACTGAAAGCTAAGCAGGCTTTCTTAGCACTGTGTATCACCAGAAGGGGATGTTTAAAGTAGAGGTCCTGTGTGAGCTGTGTCCCACGGCATAAGAGACAACACTTCTGCTGAGGTAGAGGGGAGCTGTAGTCGATGCTGGATTTGAATGTGCTTTATGGCATTCACAGTTTAGACTGGGCTGTTGGCATAGCAAGAGCAGCTAGTGACCTACATGAGTTGACTCCAAACACCGTGCTGGGGCATTGGATGGGGTGGTATGGAAGTAAAGGTAGGGGGCAGAAGCAACATGGAGGACGCAGTTGGAGTGAAGCAACACAGACGACACAGGTGGGAGACATGCAAAAGGACAAGAAAAGGGAACAGGAAGCTCGGCGGAGGAGGGGTGAGAAGTAGAAAAGGTAAAGAGCTCTAAAACACATGCACTTTTGTGGGGTGCCTAAACAAAAAAACAAAAACAGACTGTCTAAAATGTACACAGTGGAAGGGCACAAGTAGTGTGTCCATGCTCCATGGGTGGGACAAATGTACTATAAGGAAATAAAGCCCACACAAGTTAGCAAAAAGAAAGCAAGCAAATGAAAGTGACAATAAAGCCTCCCAATGGGAAGCAATGGACGGACTCTAAGCCTACTGTGAGCTAACACTATCTCTTGCAACATTCAGTGCATGCCCTGTTTAGTAGGCTTCGAGCAAAAAAGGAGGCAGAAGTTAAAGCTTGCATTGTAAATGGTGAGCTCAAAAGGTTTAAACAGCAAAATATTGCAGAGTAGGCATATTTGACAAAAGAGTCAGAAATTTTGATTCAGCTTTAAGATGGCTGATGTGCACGAACGCCTTTACTCATCAAACAAAACAAAAAAAAATCCGACACCATGTTATGACAATAACAAAGTAATTAATCAGCTAATGGCCTTAGCCTGACATGAAGAAAAAAAGGTATGCTACCTAAACAAAAAAAGGATAAATCAGCAATAAGAATGCTATCATTAGACTTGGACAAAATGTATATTACGATGTCATAATTTGAGGTATTTTATGTTATCTTTCGTATGAAAAATGTCCCCAAACTAAGCCATTATTGCACTTTGCATAATTACGCACCACCCTCTGTAAACACTTACTGAAAACTCAAACTATGTGTTAAAAATGTACCTTAAACACATAGGAACAACAGAACACGTGCAACTGTTTTTCGCAGAACTTTTGCTTTTTTGCACTGTTTTTTTTCTCCACAAAATGCTCTCTCACATCAAAAACTGATGCTAGGAAGCATTCTATGCTAAAATATAGTTTGAAAAGGCAGAGTTGCATTTTGCATAATTACGCATAGTATCACGTCATTTGCCGAAATTTTGTATAACTACGTGAAAGTCAATTGCATACATTTCACACAACCCTACTTATTATATTAGTAAAGTAACTACATCAGAAAACGTTGACTCTGTATTACAAGTAACACATCGTGTTGCTCTGCCAGTATTACAAAATAATTACTTGTGGACCGTGACAATGGAATATAAATAGAATAATGTAACAATACATCAAAAATGGCATTGGCCTTGACAGACAGCCCATCCAAGCAACTGTAAACTATGAAAGCCAATACCTGAAGTGTTATTACCTCGCGCTAGATTTCTCTTTACTACTTTTTGATTGTACTTGTGAAAAGTACTGGCAACAAGGGATGTCCCTCTTAGCTAAATTGTTTGTAGCAAGACCTAATACTGGACAGCATAACCTAAGCCCTCCATTTTCCATAGTCAACCACACAAAAGAATTCCAAGGACTCCTTTGCCTATACAGTGAATCACAACACATACAGACTCCAGGCTGGATTTAACTCCTTCATGACCAGCAACTGCACCGTGCACCCATGTCACACATGGATGGAACAAAGGACATGGTTAAGGGAAACTAGCAGACGTTTTAAAATCAGAGGGCAATAGTCCTATCTGCATTGAGGGCAATGGCCCAAAAAGGCCTGCACTTTCTGAAACACCTTGCATGGGGGGCACAGGGCAAAATTGACTACTGGTGTCTTGGGATAGGCACTACTATGGCTCTACCAACATGACCTAGTACAACACCTTCTGTATTTGACTCTCAGGATAGCGAGGGTGAACAATTACTGGTTTCTTAAGGAGAGAACATTGGGGGTAAGAGGTCAGAACTCAACAGCCAACCAAAAGACCCAGTAAATGAATGTAACAGTATTTTTGACCACACAGCAGAACTCCGTATTACAATGCAATTCGGTTAGTCAATAGAGGGTGGTACTCCTGGTTCCAATCTCCAGTGAGAGCTACATTCCTCATCTACAGGACAGCCATCCAGGCAATAGTATCGATTATAGTCCATAGTGTTCTGTGGCAAAGGCATGAATTAGCCACATTTGCAGATTACTTTATGCTTATGCAGATGCACAATCAGTTACTAGATGGCAGTGAAATTTGTGTTATGCAGTATAATATTGTGCTACTCATGTTATGCACAATTCCCATAATTACTCTATTATAACACTGTGTAATTACGCACCATTTGCTGTAAAATTTCATTAAAAATTAGGCCTCTTTTGTACAAATTTACAGCAAATGCATGGGAACAATGCAAACGACAGAGTGCAGGCAGTTGTTGTTCTCAGTGTTTTTTCAAACGTCTCTTTTTCCCAGGGAAGAGCATCCTTAGATTCAAAGTTGATGCAAGAGCATATTTTACACACAAATGCACAGCCAAATCCCAGTTTTGCATTTCAGGTAACTACGCATAATTTTGCCAAAATTTCACATAATTACGCAAAGCAAATTACACATATTTCTACATACTGGATTCTTAATCCTGTTATTGATGTGGCCAGAAAAAGTCTCAAGTCCTCATGCTTGGATCAATGGAAAATGTTTCAGGTTCTGTGCTCTGCACATAGGCAGAGATCCACTTTACCAGCTTGCTAGTTCTGCAGTGGCTGTGGGGACAGGGTTAGGCACAGACTAATGCCCTTCAGACCGCCAGAATCGCGGTGGCAGTCCCACAATCGACAGGTCGGCGGTGTGGACCGCCATATTACGAGTGTGGCTGTTAGGCCCTTTGCCAAACTGCCACTTTCCCGTTCCTACCGCCAGGGCGGTCAGACCGCCGGGCTGGAGATAAGCAGGTGATAGGAATATGCATTCCTGTCGCCAGTATGCAACCCCCCCATCTACCCAAGAGCCCCCTACCACGCTTCCCTTACAACATTCCCACCCCCACCTCCTTAAACCCCCAGTAACCCCTGTCCCCTCGCTCCCAGTAGTGACCCCCCCATCCCATGCATATGGGTACTTACTCCTCACCCCGATCCCCGTACTACCCCCCTCATACACACCCCCCCACAGACACGCACACCCTGACACTCACCCACTCACACTCACAACACCCTTATACTCACAAGCACACACACACGCAACACCCCCAAATCCATACACACATACATGCAAACACACACAACACCCCCACTTACACACGCACTCACTACATTCACCCTCATTGACATGCATACACACTCCATCACCCCACCCCCTCCTTTCTTCAACATAAATACACACACAACCCTCACCCCTGTCTACATGCATGCACACACGCACCCTGAGCCAGCATTCACATTCAGCCACACACACATCGACATCACCACATTTACACACTGACACACACACACGCACCAATACTCCCCGTGGCTCTCCCCTTTCTTGACACGCATACACACACTCACACACACCTATTCACAAACCCCACCCCCTTGCGGAGGACACTTACCTCGTCCAACAAGGTGCTCCTGCCTGAGAGGACAGGATCTGGCGCTCATATCACAGGCAGCACCCCTCCATCAGGACACTGCCATCAGGACACGACCAGGCAGTATTACAGGTCGTAATATGGCTGGTGGAGTCCTTTTGGTGGGGTGGGGCTGGTGGCGTAACCATCTCTACACCGCCAACCACCAGCACGACTGCTGGCGACTTTCCGCCTAAAGAATGGTAGAAAGCTGCCAGCAGTCATAATATGACAGTCTGCAGACTGCCAGCACTGGCGGTCTAGTGATGGCTTTGGCTGTCTTGGAAAAATACCTCCAAAGTCATAATGAGGGCTTATGACTTCAGTGGAAGCGGCTGTCTCCCTTCAGAGCATGGTTTGCTGACCCAAGCAGCACAACAGGTCTCTTTGTTGTGGTCATAGCATCTTTCATCAGTTATGTGTCTCCCCGCACCACTGGCGAAATACAGATGGATCCCATGACAATTCAGTTTCAGGACCCACTGGAAGGGTTGTTAAGCAATAATATGTGCCTGGCAATTGCAGTTTTTTCAAGACCACCATCTCTACAACAGCATCTATGCTACTTCCTTCGCCTTTGGCTGCAAAAGCACCAGACTTCAGCACGCTCCAGCTTCCTGATAGACACAATGATAGTTAAACTTGTGCACTCTTTGAATGCAGTTCTCAACAGGAACTTTGGAGGGAAACCAAGAGTCCCCTCACAGAATGAGCCACTCCAGGCTTTGCTCCCTCAAGTAGTTAGCTTTCTCTAGGTGTTCATCAAACTGGGCACCCACTGAGCTTCTCCTCTTTGTTAGCATCTCCTCCTGAATGGCCAGGCATATTTTGGTTGATGTCCCTTCACCTCTGAGAGACTTGTGTTTTATTCATAGTATTACATTTACCTTGCACATGTTAAGGTACATTCTTTCCTTGCACATGCCGTATTGTGTTTTGGATCGCATTCTGTATTCCAATTAGAATGTTTAAAAATGGAATTGAGAAGGCTCTTCAGTTTTATTATGGATGTCTTGACTTAAGTGGCATTGTTGTGCTTCTGGAATAAAACTCTTATTACATTTACATGGAGTGGACTTTCTTATGTCTGGCTGTCAGGCAGACACTAGAATTGGTCTCATAAGAGTTCTCCCATTACAGAGCACACCCTTCCTTGGTCAGGAAGAACTAAGAACTGGAAGAAAGTGAAGTGGTTTGGGTTTCACTTTTATTCACATTTACCAGACAGGACATATCAATCCTCTGCCTTACGCATCAGAACCAGTTCAGGATGGTCCTTTTCTTTAATGTCATTTCCAGGCCTTTGTGTAAAATGGTGCTTCCAATGGGTCTGTTTCCAAGCAAGGTGCAGCCAAAACTTGGGCACAAGAAAGTGTGAGTTTTCTACTGCTGACTGAGGTGGTTTTCTTGAAACAATAGTCAGGGACAGACAAAATAGCAGCCCTGACAAAACTATCCTCAACTTGGTCAACAGAAGCTGCTGATCCCCTCCCTACCCCTACCATCTACAAAATGCCAGTACCCAGGGTGAACTAATCAGCTGCACCTTACTGTTAAAAGTCTTCATAGTTTCTAAAGGTAGTCTTTTCTCCATCCTCCTCACTTCAGTATCTGGATCCCCACCCTCCGGCCACACAAATGCAGGCAATGCACTTCCACTGTCTGGTTAATCTGTACTCTGCCTCCATCTTGTGTTGAGGCAAGCCTGGTCCATCCAAGATGAATCCTACTGCCTTCAGTTCCCTGAATCTCACACACACATTGAGCCCTACCATCTAACATATATCACACATCCACTGTACATACATACACACACACACACACAATATACACATGTGGTCTCAGGGCAAGGCTCTGGGTTCCATATAACAGCCAAACTTTATACTAGAGGAGTCAGTAGACCACACTGTCACCGACATAGTAAAAAAAGGGTCAAACTATAAATGAAAAATAGGGTAATCCCTCTACAAAAGTGGGGCACACTTTGAGTGTTTCTCTTGACCACAGAGACAGTTGTGGGGTATCAATCCATTACAAAGCAGGCCATCAGTGGACACCTGCAATTTGCATGCTCATTGAGTTGAAACTCAAAAGCTTGTAAAGACATAGGCCCTGACTTATACTTTTTGGTGCAAAACTAAAGTTTAGCACCGGCTTGCACCATTTCTGTGCACCACCCGGCACCATATTTATAGAATGGTGCAAGCCGGTGCAAAGGGTAGGCTAGTGTAAAAAAAAAAAAAATGACGTTAGTAGGGTGGGGCTGGCGGTATGGAAGAAGGGGATTTTGCACAAAAAAATGACACTAGGCAGGTCTAACCTGCCAAGAGTCATTTTCTGACGCAAAACCATACATACCACAAAGACAGGAGTCATTCCCACCACCACAATGGCCAGCACAGGGGACTAGGGTCCCCTGGCCATGGCCACTGCACCCTATAGCACTTTAAAAAATAAAATACTTACCTGGGATGGGGTCCCCATCCTCCCCTGTCCCTCTGGTGTTGGTGGGGGTGTCCCTGGGGCCAGCGGAGGGCCCCTGTGGGCTTATTACCCCAGGTCCCCTAACGCCTGCCCTGAACCAGGTGTTAAAAAATGGGGCAAAGCAAGCTTTGCCCCATTTTTGTACCCCTCCTCCCTCCCATGCACCATTTTTGCACGGGAGTATAAATATGGAGTTAAGGCAATAGAGTCATTTTTTGCACGGAAACGCCTACCTTGCATCTCATTAAGGCAAGGTAGGTTTCCACATCCAGAAAAATGACTTTAACTCCATAAATTTGACACTAGACGGGTCTAGCGCCAAAGTATAAATATGGAGTCAGTTTTGCACCAAATTAGAGTATAAACAAATGCTGCTAATTCAGTGCAAACAGAGTATAAATATGCCCCATACTGTGACTTTTCCAGCAATCTAGCACGGAGCGGGGCAACACACACACTCCCGATGAACAGAGGGACATGTTTGCTGTACCTGCCATTGCCATATTTTTCTTGTTGAGGATGTTCATCATCCAAATCTATGTCTTTGTAGCACGCACATGTAAACCTACTGTAGGCCCAATGCATATATTTATCAGGCACATAACAGAAAGGACAATCTTTTGTCACCTACATGGCATAAAACTTCTAAGAAGTGCATGCATTCAAAAGCTAACAATGTCATCACTTTATATCTGTGCCTCTTTATATTATTTCATTGAGTCAGGAAGTGCACATTAAGAAATGATTCTATAATGTACGCAAAGTTAGAGTTTGCCACAGTTCTTCCTGATGAAGGGTCTAGTATGGTCCAAAATGCATCAATCCACAAGTCAGAACTAAAAAAACAGAGGATCAGATATTTGGTTGAATTGAAGAAAAGAATTTGGTAATTTGTGTTTGTTCAGTGTAGTTTTCTAGACTCCCAAGAGTCTAAGTATCAGGGAGTCCTTTGCCATGGAGATCTGAGTAGTCACTACATCCTGTTTTTAATGAGCTCATTATCTCTTGTGGTGATAGGAATAACTTTGTCAAACTGTTTTCAGAGAAAACTGGGTATCAATCATTTGGTTTGTAGAGAAACTAGGGGCCTCATTTACAAGTGGCCTGCGCAGCCAGTGTGTCAGGTCAGTACAGGATGCAGGGCCCAACCTACAAGTCCTGCAAAGTCATTTTGCATGGTCGTGTAGCTATTGTACCCATTCAAGCATTACTCTACCTGAAAGAGGCGTTCCATGGGTGTTGCTGTGGGTGTTCCACTGCAACACCTATGGAATCTGAAGCATTCCCAGATTTACAGGGTTTCCTAAACCTGGGAATTCCTCAGTTTCCTACGCCATCCCAGGGGTGGCGTAAAGGTGGTGCAAGGGGGAGAAATAACATTATTTCTCCCCGTTTTGTCCTTTCTCTATGTGTGCTGCAGAATGGAGGAGGAAACCGGCTCTGCCGTTTCTGCTGTTTTCGGCTTTCCACACAAAAACAATAATCCAGCAATGCATCCATGGTGCAAGGGTGCCTGCGTTGGCGCATGACAGCAATTTATGAGCATTTGCAGGGGACAATGACAGGAATTCGCCATATCTTGTAGATTCGGCGCACTCCTTCCCTTTTGTTTTTACGTAAGGCAGGGCAGCAAAAAGGCTGGTGATACTGCCCTGTGCCAAACCTTTGTAAATGAGGCCCTTAGATTGCAATAGACCTAGCATAATCACCAATACAATAGTGCCCTTCAGATCAATATAATCACATTGTACAAATAAGCTTGGCAAAACTAATAGGTCTCACCTTTGGGAACTATTGGCTTTGCAAATTATTTTTGCAATTATAAACCACATTAGGAAGCTGCTGTGCAGAATATCCAAAACTTTTTAAAAAAGCAACAAAAAAAACAATCTAGCTTCTGTACAACCTGTCAAAGATTTTTTTTAAAAGGCACTGTAACAGTGACCGCGTCATAGGGTTTTTTTTTAAGACAGCAGCCAAGAAATGCCTCGAACTGGAACATAATGTGCGCTTTCTAGCCCCGCTCATGCTATCTTGCAGCCAGGCCATATCATTTTGCAAGGCACCATTAAGAAGTACCCGGCTCTCAAGCTGCAAAAGTGTGAATGAATCTTTATTCACTTGTTGATTAGTGCCTTGAGAAAGAGGCAATATAAAATAAATACTTTGATAGGATAAATAAAGTGCTAATTAATTTTTGCAATAGTCCTAGGATGGATACAAAGGTGGGCCGTAGTAGAGAGAAAGCAAAGGAAAATCTGGAGACCAGGTGGAGTATGTGGTGTCAAGGGAGCGGGTACATGCGTAGAAATGGGTGTGGTTAAACTATGTTTCCATATTTTTTTGCTATGTTTGGCACATGAACGAAAAGAAACTGAAGGCAACTGACAATAAAATAGCTTCACATCCCAGTCTATTCAATTTCAATTCAACATGCCATATGTTCACATTCTGGCAGAGTGACTCCCCCTTTGGTTCATCTGAGCTTGATAAAATGAAATCAATCAGTTGAGTACCATTACTACATATTATTTAAGTAGCAAAATATTTCAGTTTGTTCCATGGGCTGCAAAAAAATCAATATTGCAAAATGTTCCACAGGAGCATCACAGTATTTTGTAATGTCTAAGGGACATAACAAGGCTAAAATTGGAGCGCACAATTAGGCCTGCTGTAAGTATGTGCACAAGCTGTAAGTGAGACTGTTTATCAATGTTAAAGATGCAACCTTTCTTATAAGTCTTAGTGAACGCATAAGGACATATATATAGGGGCAGATTTAAGAAAAGTGGCGCTGCACCTAGTGCAGCATCACTTTGCTTGCGCCCCTTAGTGCCCCCCTACTGCAACCATTTGTGCGCCGTATTTGAAATACAGCGCACCATCGCGCAGGGTAGGGGTAAATAACGTCATTTTTTTTACGCTATTGATGTACTCTGCAGGAGTAGCGCCAACATTTTTACCTAAGCACCCATTATAAGTAACGGAAGTCCTCTTTTAACGCATGCTCTGAGTAGGCGTTAAAAGTGCCAAAAAAAATGGAGCATCTCTTAGATTTCCTTTGGCCCCCCTAACTAGGGAACGCCCCACTTGCATATATTATGCCTGGCTCATGCATAATGTGGCTCAAGGGTTTACAAAGTGGCGCAATGCATGCATTGTACCACTTTGTAAGAATGGAGAAAGGAAAATGCCACTTTACCGCCGCCTTAGTGTAAAAAAAATGGGACTATGGCAGCGCTAAGGTGGCGCTAGGGTCTCTTAAATCTGCCCCATAGTGCCTTATGCAGCAAGTCACCCTGGAGGGTGTGGGACCTGTGCTCATTTTCAAAGCACAGTAGGAGTGTTCTGTGACCAGGCTCCCAGTCTAAGATTTGATGCAAATCCCTGACTCTAAGGGCCTGATCAAATGAAAGTGGCGCTGCACCCAGTGTAATGCCCCTTTGCTTTGCGCCCCCTTTGGACCCCCCTAACGCCACCATGTGTGCACCGTATCTAAGGCACAGCGCACCATGGTGGAGTTTTGCAGGATTAGCGTAAAAAATTTGGACCCTAATCTTGCAAAGCCCATTGAGGCCCATTGTAAACAATGGTGTGCCTCCTTTTAACGCCTGCTCTGAGTAGGCATTAAAAGTGCTGAAAAAAATTGCACAAAGAAATCTCTTTGATTTCTTTGCTCCTTATTTTGCCCCCCCTAATGTCGGAACGCCCTCTTTGCATGAATTATGCCTGGCGCAGGAATAATGTAGGGCAAAGGGTTACAAAGTGGCGCAAATGCATGCATTGCGCCACTTTGTAAATTTGGTGCAGAGATTTTAGCCTCATTGGGCCACATTAGCATTACAAAATGACACTATGGTGGTGCAAGGAGGCGATAGGGGCTCTTAAACTGCCCCTAAATCTTCCTGGAATGGGTGAGGTTTACCCCACTTCTCCTTGGAATGTGGAAAGCATGAAAGGCCTACCCCTAAAGCATCTGTTATAGCACTGGGTGAAAGAGTAGATGGGGAAAAGACCCCAAAGCCCATTTTAGTGTCAATTGGAGTAGTCTGAAGTACCAGCTAAATTCCAAATTAAAAAAAAAATTACTCCTAGATGTGAAGCACCATGCGAGTCAATGCAAACGTTGCCTGATGAGGTAGTTCTCCAAGGCAGGGCACGCAAACACACGAGCAAGCTGCTAGTTTGTTTCTGTACTCTCTAAAGTCTTCCACAAGTATCACTGGTAACCTGTGAGTGCCTGGTTAGCCAACCTAGTCCTGGTTGACATTATATATAATAAGGGCAGTAAGAGAACAGACATTGCAAAATCCTCTGAGAAGTTCATCCTCCTAAGGTTGACAAAAAAATGACACCTGTTAAATATAACTTAGGGGGAGAGTGGGTCCTACACTGGGCAACTGTGCCTCTCATACGCCCGATGGTCATAAAAACAGCATGTTCAAACATAACACCAATGGTTCAAGCACTAAGATGCTTCATGCATGCACCATGTCAGAGCCGTAAAGCACTGTTATGTAACCTGCACTGACAAAATGTAAAAATTTGAAGATCTGGACTTGCCCCCCCAATAAAAGTCTGGACACTGCCCCCAGTCGGCTTTGGAGAGGGGTTGACATCCACAGCAGTAATGTCCTCCTTGCTCTGGCACTGCCCTCCAGTGAGGCGTGGTTGCAGTACATGCTAATGCTTGGTTCCACGGTCCGGCCCACCCCCCCTCTTACTCCTTTCAGGAATTCCACCCTCACAAGTACAATGCGGGGCCTGGAGGACTTGGGGGTGTACTTTCTAATAATAGCAGCAGTCTGTAGGAACCACAGCGCGAGAACTCGGGAGGCGTGGAAACACTGGCAGGGCTAGATCCAGGGGCACAGAAGCCTCCCCATCTCTGCCAGCCTCGGATGGGCTCTACTTACCCCTCAGACTTGCACTCACCACTCCTGCAAAAAAACAAGCAAACAATGGGAAAAGCAAAGTAGGGGAGGAGTGAAGGTCTGTGACCTGTAATGGGAGGTTAAAGGGGTCAATCAGTGAGGGGGGGAGGTGCTGGGGAGGACTTGGGCAATGAACAACAAACAACAGCAGGAAGATGGAACACGTGTAGATGTATGGAGTGAGGGTCTGAAATAAAAAAAAGAAGTACCTCAGAATGGAAGGACACTGGCTGCCAACCACTGATCTCCAACCAGAAAGAAGTTGGTCCAGGTTCCAGGAAACAGCCGAATGAGGAAAGAGGAAGTGCAGCCTGATGGCGTGAGGATTCCTTCTGACCAATGAGAAGCAAGAAAAGGAGAGTGACCTGAGAAGCCTACCAAAAGATAAGCAATGGGAAGGTAGTGGGTGGGCTGTGAGCAAGTTGTTGGCCCTTTTTAAGATTTTTTTTCAAATACAAAAGATTTCACCGCAGCGCAAGGGCTATGCAGGTGAAACCTTAAAATGAAGTGATGAGGTGGCCATGTAATTTTTTAGGCACATGTATGCAAGATGATGGGTGCCATTTTTTTAATTTGCCAATCTGAAGTGCATTGGTGACTTAAATAAAAGTAAAAAGAAGTAGAGCAAAAGTGCATATTTAAGGAGGAGTGCAATGAGGCAAGGACACAGAGATAGGAGCTAGTCGTTTGCTGGAGGGCAGACACACAGCCACCTCCAACTCTGATTCCTCCCAACTGGTATTACAATAACAACTGTCAGTTTCCCCCACACACTAGAACCTCTAGATTCCTATAACAATTGAAACTGACAAAACTGTAACACCACACTTGGGAGCTGGTAGCAAATAGCTGACCTCCTCCCACCCCATATTAAAAATTAAAAAAAGATGGTGGGCATAGGGAGAAATGTCAGAGGAGGGGGGCGGAGGCAACTGGGTGTGGGCAGAGGAGGAGAAAAAGCAGTACAATAGGGAGAGCATCTCGAAGAAAGTGAAGAAGCACACAAACGAGAAAGCAACACGAAACACAGGGGTGGCAGACAGTTTATTTGGGGTAGAAGCACTTCAGGGAGAGAGTTGGAAAACACATGCACTCTCATGGAGTGCTTAAGCAAAAAGAAGAACGTATTTACCTGAAAGTGACCAGCGGAAGGATAGAAGCCAGCCAATCAGACACACTATGTTCTGGGAAGGCACCAATACTAAACAGACAAGGGAAAACATTGAAAAAGATGCAAGCAAATGAGAGTGACATTAAAGCCAACCAGTGGCAAGCAATGGACACGTGCTATAAGCCCCTGTAGGTTCTAAGGGGCATATTTATACTCTGTTTGCACCAAATTAGCATCATTTTTTTTTTACTCTAATTCGGTGCAAAACTAACTCCATATTTATACTTTGGTGCTAGACCAGTCTAGCGCCAAATTTATGGAGTTAAAGTCATTTTTTGGAAGTGGAGACCTACCTTGCCTTAATGAAATGCAAGGTAGGGGTTCCAGTGCAAAAAATGACTCTTTGGCTTTAACGCCATATTTAGGAGCATATTTATACTTTGCGGCATATTTATACTCTGCACCGAATTAGCGTCATTTTTTTTACTCTAATTCGGTGCACAACTAACTTCATATATATACTTTGGTGCTAGACCCGTCTAGCACCAAGGCCCTGATGTATACTTTTTTTTGCGCCACATTAACGTCATTTCTTGACAAAAAAGTGGCACAAACTTACAAAATATTGGCCCTTATTTATACTTTTTTGCTGCAAAACTGCACTAACTCAGTTTTGCACCAAAAAGTTTAGCATCGGCTTGCACCATTTCTGTGCACCAGCCGGGCACCATATTTATGGAATGGTGCAAGCCGGTGCAAAGGGTAGGCTGGAGTAAAAAAAAATGCCTTCACTCAGGTGGGGCTGGCAGTATAGAAGAAGAGGGTTTAGCACCAAAAAATGACTTTAGGCAGGTTAGAGTAAAAAAAAATGACTCTAACCAGATTAGCGTCATTTTATGGTGCTAAACTTACCATGCCACATGACTCCTGCCTTAGAAAAGGCAGGAGTCATGCCCACCACCCCAAAGGCCAGCACAGAGGACAAGGGTCCCCTGGGCATGGCCATCGCACCCTGTGCCATGTATGGGGGCCCATTTCAGGGCCCCCTATGGCACTTTCAAAAATAAAATAAAATACTTACCAGGGATGGGGTCCCCTATCCTCCGCACTCCCTCTGATGTGGTTGGGGTTGCCCCTGGGACCTGGGGAGGGCACCTGTGGGCTTATTCCATGGTGTTCCACCATGGAAATAGGCCCTCAGGTCTCCTAACACCTGCCCTGACCCAGGCTTTAAAAAATGGGGCAAAGTAAGCTTTGCCCCATTTTTTGACCCTTCCTCCCTCCCGTGCACCATTTTTGCATGGGAGTATAAATATGGCATTAAGGCCATAGAGTCATTTTTTTGCACGGGAACGCCTACATTGCATCTCATTAAGGCAAGGTAGGTTTCCACTTCCAAAAAATGACTTTAACTCCATAAATTTGGCGCTAGACGGGTCTAGCACCAAATTATAAATATGGAGTTAGCTTTGCACAGAATTAGAGTAAAATAAATGACTCCAATTCAGTGCAAACAAAGTATAAATATGCCCCTTAGCGTAAAAAAATGACACTAATCTGGTTAGAGTCATTTATTTTGACTCTAACCTGCCTAACGTCATTTTTTTTTACGCTAGCCTACCCTTTACACCGGCTTGCACCATTCCATAAATACGGTGCCCAGCTGGTGTTAAAAAATGGTGCAAGCCGTTGCAAAACGTTTTGGTGCAAAACTGAGTTATTGCAGTTTTGCACCAAAAAGTATAAATAAGGCCCTTAGTCTGCCCATAAGAGGTCTTTTGAAGAAGACAGATTGCACTGTCTGCTAGGCTAGAAACAGGAAATGTAAACAATATAAAAATGTATACTAATGATTAAAAATGTATCCCAATAAAATTTCAGCTGGAACCAAATCATATTAATCTTTAAGCTGGAAAGTAAAATTAATGGTATGAAAAGAGAATCTGGCTGACTAAGGAGTCGCAAAGAAAGAGGAACTCTAAAATGTTTTTCAACGGAGCACACCCACAACGTGTTACTATCTGCTCTGTTGTATGCTTTTTTTTTATTGTGTTTTTTTTCCTGGCGCATCTGCCCGTGGTTAGGGATGTTTTATTGTTCGGTCTACAGCCCTGGCCTCTTCTGCACTGGGCTGGCCTCTTCTGTACTGGGCTGATAACGCTGTTTGATGCTGCACGTGTTTTGTTCGCAGGATCGTTTGGTGCTTGGGCGTCTTTCTCCGTGAGATCAACGCCATGGTGTGTTTGTGCCAGTTTTCTCTTGTTACGTATCCAATCTTCAGTGCTTTTCCTCTTCTGTTTGATAGCCCCTTTTTCGGAGTGGTGCCTGGCACGGGGTCTCTGAGACCGAGAGGACCGTAGGAATATCTCCAGATTTCACATCAGGATGGTGCTTCCAAGAGGTAGGTAAGGCAGAGGAGCACAGGATCGAACAGGAATGGATAGCCATCTCTGATAATTGTCATCTGTAAGATAGCTCTGCTGTTTAGTGCCTGCTGTTGAGATCTATACACAAGTTTGTGGTCACAAGTTTGATTACAGAAAGCTCTAGCTTAGAGTTGCACAGTGGCAAGGTCCATGATATGATAACCTGGATGTGCTGTTTGCGGGGCTATAACGAGAGTGCTGTCTGGAAAATAAACACATCCCATTGTTTGTAGTCACAGACTTCTGAATATATACAGAGCTTTTTATGTTCTAGGTCATTTAGGGAAAGGAGGTGTCCACTTACCTCTTACCTGTGTGTGGATGTTGGTTTCTTCGTTAACTGTCTTTTGCATATTGATGCCAAGCTACTTTTTTGGGTGGCTGGTGTCAAGCCTGTTCCTTCCTCAAACACACACAGATTATAATCTTCCAGGTGTTCCTCTGAGGATGGCACCAGACCCAAAGGTCTGTATGGCATATTTAACATCTGAAGCTAGTTCAAGCTATTAAGCCAACAGTGTATAATTCCCTGGGATATATGCACTTTTGCACGTATCTCTGAAGCTTGCCATTTTCATGTGGATTAGTTATTCAAGTTCAGAGTTTTTATTCTTCATTTTGGGTTTTCTCTCCTGGGGATTTCATTTTAATGTCAGAGCTACAGACGTACCAGAATTCAAAGATCAAACCAAGACTTGGTGAGCTTCTCATCATGTTCTTGGGAAACCTGGGAGCTCTACTTTCATGACATACTAAAGGTTAAACTACAAGTTTCAGAATGCAGTGTGGGTTGCAGAGAAGCAGGGGTTTCACCCGTAATACGGAGTCCTTTGGTTTGGCACCCATGAAGTGAGCTGCTTTCTCTCCAGCTCTGGTCATCACGCCATCGGAGTTGGACTCAAAGTAAAAAGGAGCTTCAGCTAAACATGCTTCAATATCTGGCTAACACACACTTCATGCAGACCAGGAGTCTCAAACCTTTTACTGGAAGATTTTGGAGAATGGCCTTTTCCATATTTAACAAGCATTGGCAAAGCCAATTAGTCTTGAATTAGCTGAAAAACTGTAAACTTTGCACTTGTATAGCAGACTACTCACCCATTAGGGTCTCAAGGTGCTGTACGCATACCACTGTGGAACCCCTCCTGTCTTTTCCCTGTGAGGCACCCACTCTTGGACAGCCCCAGGGTGAAGCCAGGGATCCAAGCACTGTGAGGGCCGTTGTGGAGATTAAGTAAGCTATTGCCCAGAGTAGGACCCATCAATTAGATTAGGCACTGAGGTGAGAATTATCTGGTTCAAGGGAATTGAGCCCAAGACCCACCGAGGTGAGCATTGAACATTGGTCCCGGGCCAGATCTCTGCACTAGGGTCTGCCACTCTAACCATTGTGCCACACTGACATGCTTTTGCTTTTGTTAGTGCTTGTATTGTCATGTTATTTGTAAACCTTTGTTGTTGGAGAGGCTGCCTGCCAAAGCTAAAATAAAAACAAATTGCCTAAAATCAGTTATCTATGTTTGGTCTCAAAAAGCTTGCATAGTAGTCTTGGCACTAAAGGGGGTTACTTTATGGCGAATGTGCTCAAGCTGAAAGAGCAGAAAGTTCTTCACTCAGAGGGAAAATAGTCAATGGCTGAACTGGGCTGACTCATTGCCTCATGTTGTATGCTGTAGTTGGTGAAAGAAAATGTGAATGACAGAATAACAAAAAATTGATGAAAAGGGCTAGCAAGAAGCCCCTTGAAATAAGTATGTTATGTATGTATTTCTTTTTAATAAAAACAAAAGGTCTTGGCTAACACCAGGCCTAAAAATACCACAATCATGATTCTTTTTACAGAACAGTTTTCAAAATACACTGGTTAAAGTGTTATACAGTTCAAAAACAACTCAGTAGAAAAAACGTATTACATTTTGTTGTACTTCAGTTCTGGAAAAGCACCCAGGAGTATTATTTTCTTCAGTTGGTAATTATGCTTGTCCTATTTGGAACACCTGCATAGACTTCTTTCAGTGCAGGATGGGCTGAATATTCCTACGCCCATCCAGCTTTCTGTGTGCTCCATGTGCCCAGTCGAACCCCAGCTGATAAGCAGACACTCTCTTCCAGTTTCTGTCACACTTGACTCACTTTGTAGGAAGCACTTCTGTTTATAATGATGTACACCCATGGCCATTTAAGTGCTTAATTTGACATAGTGGTTTCTGGTGCTTGGTATCAGCACTTAATTGTCAACGCAGGCACTTATAAGAGTCTGCCACTTGGTGGTGATATTTGTCTAATTTATATATCAGCACAACAACAGTAGTTTTTAAATTAAATGTGCATTAAATATGACTAATACCTGCTGCCCAAGCCATTCTTTTAGCTTTGGGAGCATGGGATAGTCTAAAATGTCACACTTGAATGTGTATGATGGTTAGTAGTTGGGTTGGTATTATCACTGGCAGCAATGGTAGGGGCAATGGATGATGCAAGGTGTAGTGTCCTCCTTAAGAAGGCCGTGGCACTTATTTATCTACAAATCAAACACTGACTGGAACTAGAAGATTTTGCGGTTGTAGATGCTATTATGTTGACCACAGAGCATCCTGTTTGTGCTCCACACTTTACTCTCTCATGGAAAAGTACTTGGGGGCATATTTATACACCATTTGCGCAGAATTTGCGTCATTTTTTTTTTTAACATAAATTCGGCACAAAACTAACTCCATATTTACATTTTGACGTTAGACTAGTCTAACATCAAAATATTGGAGTTTGCACTATTTTTTAGATGTGTGAACCTACCTTGCGTCAATGAGATACAAGATAGGCGTTCCCATCTAAAAAATGGTGCTAACCCCACAGCCCCATATCTATCCCTCATGCTAAAATGATACATGGGTGGGAGAAGGGGCTAAACAATGGTGTAAAGCTTGCTTTGCACCATTATTTAACGCCTGGGTCAGACCAGGCGTTAGGGGACCTGTGGACCCATTTCCATGGTTTAACACCATGGAATGGGTCCACAGGTGCCCTCCTCAATCCTCAGGAACACCCCCAACCACACCAGAGGGACACCCGAGGATGGGGGACCCCATCCAGGTTATGTAGGGTAAGTATGGGTAAGTATTTTTTTTTTATTAAAGTGCCATTGGCAGCCCAACTAGGGGCCCCCTGCATGGCACAGTGTGCAATGGCCATGCCTAGGGGACACTGGTCCCCTGTGCTGGCCATTGGGGTGGTGGGCCAGACTCCTGTCTTTTCTAAGACAGGAGTCATGTGGTATGGATGGTTTTGTGTCAGAAAATTACACCAAGCTGGTTAAAGGCATTTTATGCCTCTAACCAGCCTAACGTCATTTTTTGGTGCAAAACTCCCTTCTCCCATACCGCCAGCCCCACACGGTTAACATCATTTTTTGTTTAACGCTAGCCCACCCTTTGCTCTGGCTAGCGCCATTCCATAAATATGGCGCCCGGCTGGCGCTCAGGAATTACTCAAGCCGGTGCTAAACTTTTTAATGCAAAACTGCAATAGTGCAGTTTTGCATAAAAAAGTAATGACCCCATTTGTCAGTGCTCTCCGTACTTTTCTGGACACTCTCCGTATTCACGTGTTTTACCAGAGAATAACATTTCCTGCAGCCTAATACTATTGAAAAGCAGCATGATTTCATTTCTTATTAGCTAACTGAAAAAATACACCTCCCAACCAACCTAGAAAGCCACATAGAAAGGTAGAGAATAATCAAGCCTCTGATAGCGAGCATTGCACATATCTCGAGCGGCAATTACATTTCCTTTGTTCGAAAATCCTTATGGAACTCATTATAGCAGATTAGCATAGTCAACAAACTCCAAAATCTTATTATTCAATGGTAACTGCTGTTTGAGTCCAGGTAGTGTACTGGCCACATTTTCAAAACTTATAAAACAATTCCAGATATTTTCCCGAGGGATTACTATTTAATTCTTTCATTTGGAACTCATTCTGATTTTTTTAGAAATTAAAAAAAAAAACATTGGAGTACTTCTGACTTTCTGTGACTGGCAGATTCCCAGTAATAGTCACTTACTTAAGAATTTCAGAGTATGGCATTGCAAGAGATGGTTATTTGGCAAGCTGGAATGTGATGTGGGAATGTGACTGAAAATTACAGATGTCAGAGCCATGGCAGGATAGTGCCTTGCTCGGTCCAAAAGTATAGCTCTAGTTGTGCTCTATGTCCCAATTAAAAATCGATTCACAAACGAACTAGCCACAGAAGACCTTCAATCCCACCCCGTCAGGGGATTTATGGTAAATAAAAAATAAACAGCCAATAAACCTGCAAATTGAACAAGTGCTGATGCAAATTTTTAGGTGCACGAAACATAATATACCAGGATTGGCAAAGCCAATAAGTCTGTCTTTAATGTCCCAGTATTGTGAATGCAGCCTTTACGAATGCACCTTATATGTGTGGCTTGCCCAAATGTTGTATCACTTTAAAACCAGTCTTTTTTTTTGCAGTGGATGGAAAAAGTAACAACAGATGGCTGATTTCTTTATATGATGTATGATGGAGAAAATAATTGAAAGTGGCAAACAGTGTGATGACTGAGTGTACTTTTCAAATGCGGAATAGCCCTTCTTGCAATCCAGTAGAACGACTTTCTAGAAAAAAATGGTACACCAAATAGCAAATAAGGTGATGGACAAATACTTCTTTAATATATTTTATCAGCAGGTTTTGAAGACAGCTAGACTGTTAAGCAGACTTAAAATGTGTGTCTCTAATCCGTTGACCTTGAGTGCTTTTTTACATTTCATATTGAATTATAATATGATTTGTGTCATGTGTCTTTCAATAACAAGGCTTATGCTATGGATTCTTAGGCTACGGCAGCCTCTCCAAATGAATTTGCTGACTTGCAGACCTCTAGACGAAAAAAAGGCAACACACAGTATGACTATCAATGTAGGGGCGGCTCCTTCCTCATCCTCACCCAAGAAAAGCACTTTATTCTGCCCTTGACAAGAGCAATTTTTCACATCTTTGCGAACTGGGAAAGTACTTGCCACTCACTTGCTGGTGAATACCCACAAACGTACTATTTTGGTGTTGTCCATCAACTTTTGGAGGTTGACCTAAACAGGAACATCCCAAAAAAACACCCTTTGTAAATTTGCAAACACAGAATTTCATCACACTGGTGGACTTTTTATGTGTCCAGATGCCATTTCAGTAGTATAATTCAAGCATTCAGATTCTATGGGTCCATAATGGTGTGCCTCATAAATTACCTCCCTATAGGCACATAGGTTAACAAATCATACTCACAAAAACATTTAGGAAGAGGCTCATAGTGAGCTTTTTTCTTACTACACCCGTCGTGTAATTCGTCTGTACAATATAATACTTACCACTGTTCCTAAAGGATGCAAATTGCCCAAAGCATCCACAGAAAAGCCTTTTCCCAGAAACTGGACAGGTGAGTCACATTGTGATCCACAGACGTAACAAAAGTTAAGGAGGCACCCCTGCAAAGTACATCTGGAGGCCCCCTCCCTCCTGGACCCAGTCAGGGGCCTGCCATCTGTGCACAGTGTACTGTGCTGAGGGGACCTCCCGACCCGCAGGGGCCTTTGCTACGCCACTGATGAGATCTGTGTATCTTCCAACTGTAAAGAGACAAACAAAAGGCCACTCTGACCAAATAGAACTCAATTAATCAACAAATAATAAGGATAACATGTAACTGAATCAAAATGTTGTGCCAGGTATGCAAACCATCAACAACGATAACATAATAACAAAAATGTGCAATTTTTTGTTTTACTCAAAAGTTATCTGTAGCAATACACATACATAAATAAATAAATAAACAGAAAATTAAAGGTGCACACCACAGAGTTTATATGTTTCGTTACCTTTACTCATTTCTTAACATTAAAAGGCTTTTTTGATGGACCAAAGATGGTGTCTTACCGGGCGTCCGATTTGCTTTTTCACCACACTGATTATACCTCATGTATATATCTCAGTCTATAATTGTAATTGCTAGAATTATTTTTGTGAATACCAAACTTTAGTTTTAGAAACCATCTTGCCTTGTGCCTCTGAATGATTTCTTATGTTATTCATGGGGTATTCCTAAATACAAATTCCCGTGTTGAAAAACAGATCTTCTTAACACTTGCAATATATGCCAGAAAACCACTAGCATTCCCCAGCGTCCTCTCTGTACAGGTTCGTGTACAATATAGTATCATGAGTACATTCCACCCTTTGTAGTGGATGCAAATTACCTGAGGCCTCTGCAGATAAGCCTTTTACTGGAAACTGGGCGTGTGAATTACAATGTGACCTGTGTATCTTCCAGCAGTTGAAATATAGTGACAGTAAGGAAGTTCCCAGGCGGAGTCAGTAATCACTGAGATATACATGGTGGTGACCCATATCAAGCACTTCGGAGTAAAGACATGCATGAGCAGTAAGAACATTTCCAATTCCTTCACTACGAGGGACAACCCCAAAAGGACAGAAAGAGGAGACCCTTCTAGAGAAGTGCCAGAATGAATACTAATTCAGATGTCCAGTTCCCAAGAAACCAGTAACTGGAAAAAGCATCTGCACAAGCAGGCCCTTCAGGTCTTGTTGATGGCGCTATTAGACAAGCATTTTGAAGAGAAGTCTTAATTGCAGTTACGTTAAGTAGCGTGCTCATATGATGCTCTCATTCACCACTCAATTATGGCTAGCTCAGGTAAGTCCTCCCGGAGCTTCTGATGGATATCGTTGCTATGGTTTCATATACACTGGTCCTAGTCAATTTGTGTGACTGCCATGTTGACGTGCCCAACATTAGTAGACCGTGGTTTAACAGACATTAGCATGGGTATTGTAACGTCAGATAATTTGTGACACGTATGTGTCGAAAGCATCAATCAAAATTGATTAGCATCATGACGTGTGGCCATCACAGTGATGCCCTAGGATGGTGGGGGCTTTGATCTTATGTTAGTACAGCAACGTTATAGTTTATTCTCTTAAAGTCAGTAAATTCAACAGTATTAGCTCATTGCATCATAGATGTAGCCTTGTTAATGACCAAGATGTTTTAATATATTGGCTGCAAAAACTGTTGTAATTTGTTTTTTGTATTTTTGCAACCAGTATGGAGTATCGGGAACCCACATCTGTACCAATAGGTTGATTCCCTAAATTCATATTCAGAGTGGGTCACAATCAGACCTACCTCATTAATATTCTGAGGTAGGTCTCAATCGTGACTTACTCAGATTGGTGGCTGTCACAAGGATGGTGACCTACATGGGTAATAAAAAACACAACCGAGTGTGACTATAGAAGTTGGAGAGGGTCTATTCGGATTCTCCTTCTTAACCTGATTACCTTCACTTAGGTAAACTACAAGAAAGAAGAAGTGAAGTCCCACTTTTTAAAGGTAATTATATTTTTCTTGATATCCAAAAGTCTGAAAACGTGTCGCATTTATCTCAAGACTAAGGGAGATTTCATGATTGTTCCAAATCCAAGTTTATTATAGGAAAATATTTGAATTCTCACTGAAATTGATAACACATGCAGAGATCCAAAAGTATATGAGTTTAGGCCAGGCAACACGTGTTTCGCCCCATAGGCACGTAAGCCAGGTCTTTCTCAAGGCAATTCAATTTGTAATTGGTTCAGACGGCCAAATCATTAGTCAACAGTAAAAGTTGAAATACAGCAAAATATCCTCCCGTCCTCCAACAGAACTCAAACATCCGATTTCGTCTACTTAGTCTCCGACTCTAACCAACCAACTTTAACACGCGATGGGATCATCATAGCGCTGGTTGTAAACGGACAGATTAAGGGAGCTTTACGAAAGACTTTTGAATTGCACTCCTGTCAACCCTACGAAAGGCTATTACAAAATAACCCGCCCCCCAAAGAGACGTCCCACCCATCCTCCTAGGTAAACTACAACGAGTTTCTTTCCTCTTTCCTAGGGGGTCATTCCTTTATGAAAGAGGAAGCCTGACACACCTATTACTGTCATGCTTCATCATCAGCTACAAGGGTCAACAGACCACCATGTCTGTGGCTGCCTGTCATAAAAGACATTTTTTAATACTCTCGTTTTCTTTAAAGGGAACTTAAGAATAGGTAACGTTTTGATTGCTTAAGACCGGAATTACAGTCACAAACATTTGATACATTGCATTCGGTATGTAGAAGTAATACCCACAATGCACCCCTTCTAAACAGCGAAATGGTATCCAGAGGCAATCCCATTTTAGGAATTGCGACTGAAAAAATGTTTCACACATCTGGCCAGTGTGTGGCTTGTAAAGGAATGGACGTAGTACAGCTTGTCCATCTCTTACTAATTTGCAAGAAGATGTACTTCATATTTTTCTTCAACGTACGCCAACATGCTCAATATTGCTAAGGCAAAGGTTGTGATATAATCGCTTAGGAGTGGTCCCTCCGATATGGTGGCGGAGGGTCACCCCCTGCTCAAAGAAGGAAGCAGGGATGCAGAAAAATAAAATGATAATAAAAGCATTTTTATTATCATTTCATTTTTCCACTTAGGTACCGCGGGTGGGGTCAGCATTCTCTCTGTCATGGGGGGGTAAGTAGTGCTAGGTGCACTCCAAGTGCGTGTGTCGGTTTCGCCAGCCGTCTGAGGGTGGCCAAACTGACATGTGCACTTAGAACTCTCCACCTGGCTGTGTTTCACAGCTGGGTGGAGACCAAGTTCAGACTCCCACTCCTTCGCCTGAGTGGCATTTCATCCCACTCAGGCCAATCCAGGCCCTTCTTTCATGCTGTGTAACAGCATAAAAGAAGCATCTAGATTGGGTGGGCGGGGGAGGAAGGCAGAAGCACAGAGGCTGCAGGAGCATCGGAGGTGAGGTGGCCTGGTCGCGCAGGTAAGTGTTTTTTTTTTTTTATTATTATTTGCCTCTCCCCATCCACTCGGCGCGCTGCCCGCCAGCCCTTCATGCCAGCAACGGCCCCTGCAAATGTAACATCCTGGGTTGGGTGAATATATTTTTCCACAGCAATTCTTTCCATCGTGCTCGTCCATACTCCTTTCATTTATCAAAGTAGCACCCCCCAAAAGACCAGAACATAAATGGCTGACTTTCTCCTCTAGACTGCTTCCAAGTGCACTCTATGCAAACACGTTTGTAGTTCAACCTGGGGCGAAGGGGTGGGAATTGTTGCTGTGTTAAGGAAAACTGTAACCTCACCTTTCTTGCATTGAAAATATTAATTTTCAAATGAATGTTGTTAACTTCCTTTGTCTGGCTCCGTGGAAACTATTACCCCCAGGTGCCGCGCCGAATTGCAATATATATATCCCAGTCTGTTGACCTTTTATTGAACAGTGGATTTATTTGTCACCTGTCTTGTGGTGTTCATTCGTTTTCTTCAGTTTAGAATTTTGTTCTACACGTGCGATGTGTTGGCGTTGCCTTATAAATCGGGCCTCTTATTTTACCTTGTCCTGCGCTGAATGCTATCATCTGTATTATGTGTTGCGCCGGGCGGGCTCCTCGAACGCCTAGAACCCGAACCGCCTTTCGCCCTCCATTTTAAGGGAACAAAAGCTTATCAGGAGCACGTTGGATGCGCAGCCTCTGGCGCTGATTAATTAGGCTGGGAGGCAGGGAGAGGGCAAAGTCTATTAATCTGATTACAGTTACAAGGCAATTCATTAAGAGAACTGACTGCTAATGTCAGGCCTCAGAAGGGCGCGGTACACGGGTGCAGACGAAAGGGACAGGTCCGACCATTAAAGGACGGGGCGGGGGTCGTCTCACATCCAACAAACATTAATACCAAGTCATCATCCGAAGATTTGGTTCCTGGGTGATCTATCTGACCTCGGGTGTAGAAGATCAGATTAGGTTCAGGCAGGACGCTGAAGCAGGAGGATGAGAGTGAGAAATAATGTTAAGAGAAAGTGGGAGGGGGAGAAAAAGAGAGAGAAAGATAAATAGCAAGAGAGAAGAGGGATGGATGACAAGGCAGCCACAGAGAGCGAGAGATGGAAATACACAGAGAAAGATCGGAAACAGTGTGAGATGGGATTGGATGGAAGGGAGAAAGAGCTCAAGATACTGAGGGGAAGGAAGCCTTAGAGAGAAAGAGAGAATATAAAGAGAAAGAAAGAAGACCACATTCGGTGTGAGAGGGAGGGCGCTGAACGCGAGAGGGAGAAAGAATATAGAGAAAGAGGAAGACGAGGAGACTGAGAGCCACACTGTGCGAGTGAGAGAGAGACAGGGGCGATAGAAGGAGAAAGAGAGGGGGAGGACAGAGAGATAAAAAGATGAAAGAAAGAGATCGCACGAGAACGAGAGAGAAAAAAAGGGGATAATGGAATACACAGCGAGGAAAGAGAAGGAGTATAGAGTGAGAGGCGGTAATATATCTGCATTAAATGAGTCACGGCTCATCCCCTCCAATATTGTTACATTTTGGAGCTGTTGCTAGGAGCCGGCCATGCCCATTCTCGGGAAAAAGCTACTACTCATAATTAAGGCTTGGTGGGATACAGCCTGGCCTAGGCTATTCTGGGAGGAGGCTATTAATGCCAGTGATGAACATTTATGTGGCCCGCATGGCACAGGTCACAGGATGACTCCCTTTGTATGCAAATACCTCGGGCAGGGGAAGATAAGTGGGATCCATTTATTTTACATTTAGGAAGCGCGAACCTATCTATGTAGTGAAAGAGCGCTGTACATTACGCGAGGGCCTGGGAGATGATAAAGATTGTGTACATCAGTTGGGGATTATACAAATGCATTTTACACATATTATAATTATAGGCACACAGGGAGATTAAGTAGCTTGCTCAGACTCGGACAATGTTGGATATAGCGCCGAAGCCAGAATTCCATCCTGGCTCCCTAAGTCCCAAAGGCAGCAGCTCTCGCCACTGGACCCCATCTCCTGCCACAGGTGGCACCACACAGTACAGAAGGCTGCAGCGGTTGTCTGTAAACAGGGGGCGTTTGACAACCCCAGCTGGTAGTGAGGTTTTAATTATGGTATTTGTGTCTATTCCGCAGGCAGCTACTGACACCTCCCTGCATGGAGAGAGATGCATCACCCCCTTCAGTGCGTCATCAAATGCTTAAGGACCTGTGAGACAGATGATGCAAAGCCGCTCATCGCCCAATCTCCAGAAACATCGGATTTTGTCCTTTCTTGGTTTCTATTTTGGCAATTAAATGCAGGAAGAGAACTCACAATTTTTACACAAGTTCAGTGTGAACGTTCAGAGCTCTTATTGAAGTGAGAACATTGGAGATATAAACCCAATCGCTTTTTTCCTGGAGAATAATCTCAATCAATCAGTCAGAATTTATAAAGCACAGCTAAACAATTGAAAGGGTAGCCACGTGCTTCCAGGTCCCAGGGGCTAATTCAAACAGCCAGGTCTTGAGGGCCTATCGGTATTCCGGAAGTGAGGAGATGGTCTGGAACTGCATAAGGAAGGTGTTCCAGGTCTTTGTAGGATAATGTGCGTCCTGCCTGCACTTGTGCTTTCCTAGATGTGGAGAGTGTGGGTAAGTGAAGGGGAGGTGGAGTATAATCTTCTTGACAGCTGGTAGAACTTCAAGTGGTGGTTGATGTAGCCGTGTCCTTGGTTGTGTAGGGCCTTGTGTGCAGCTTGAATTGCTGCTTGAATTGGCATCTCTTTTGAGTGGGCATCCAATGGAGGTGTCTCAGATGGTCTGTGACATGAGTTTGTTGGGGGAGGTTAAAGATGAGTCTGGTTATGGTGTTTTGAATAGCTTGAAGTCTCTGTAGGAAGTGTGCGGAGATTCGTACATAGAGAGTGTTGCCATAGTCCAGTCAGCTGGTGATGAGAGCCTGGGTCACGGTGTGTCTCTTGTGCAGGGGTAGCCACTTAAAGATCTTATGTAGCATGCGCAGAATGAGGAAGCAGGTGCAGGAGATAGTGGTGATCTGTGATTTCATGGTGAGCTTGTTGTCAGTGATGATTCCAAGGTTTCTGGGGTGGTCGGAGGAATTGGGTTCAGGTTCTAGGACTGATGGCCCCCAGGAGTCGTTCCACAGGTTGCTGTTGTTGCCAAAGATGAGTATGAAGCACTGTCCTGGTTTAGCCTCAGGCACTTGTTCTTCATCCAGTCAGTGATACTTGTCATGCATCTGTGGAAATTGATCCTGGCATTGGTGGGGTCATCAGTGAGTAAGAGAATGAGCTGAGTGTTGTCTGCATATGATATTATGTTGAGACCATGAGATCTGATGATGTAGGCCAACATGGTCATATATACATTGAAAAGTGTAGGGCTGAGGGATGAGCCTTGGGGGCACCACAGACAACATCTGTGGGTTTGGAGGTGAAAGATGGAAGGTGGACCACTGTGTTCTTCTGAAGAGGAAGGAAGAGATCCATCTGAGTGTGTCCCCTTGGATGCCAATGTGGTGGAGTCTTTCTATCATTCAGTGATTGGTGGGATACTATGTCGAAGGCTGCAGACAGGTTGGGAAGTGTCAGAGCTGCTGTCTCTCCTCAGTTGAAGAGGGTTTGGATGTCATGGGTGGCTGTAACCCGTCAGTTTTGGTGCTGTAATTGCTGTGGAAGTCAGATTGGGAGGTGTTGAGTAGCTGGTTCTGCTCCAAGTGAGTGGAGCGGTTTGTTGATGTGTTTTTCCAGTACCTTGGCTGGGAATGGCAACAAGGAGATTGGCCAGTAGTTTTTGAGCTTGCTGGGGTCAGCAGAGGGTTTTTTGAGAAGTGGTCTCCCTTCGGCATGTTTCCAGGCATTGGGAGATGTTGAGGTGTTGATTAAGATGTTGAGCAGGATGGTAAGTTCCTGGCTGATTCTTTGGTTTCTGAAGTGGAAGATGTGGTGTGGGTCTGTGATAACTCCAGAGTGGATGGATTTTATAATGGAGGTGGTGTCTTGGGTGGGGAGGAGGTTCCAGTTGGTCAGTCTGTGGTTCATGTCAGTTGCTGTGAAGGCATATCTGTTGAGGAGTTCTGTAGGTGTAGGTTGGGGTTCAAAGTTTCTGTACATGGCTGCGATCTTGTCGTGGAAGAAGTTGGCAACTTGTTAAGGTGTGATGTTGTTTTCACTGGCAGCCGGCTTGGATTATTCCTTGACAATGTTGATGAGTTCCTTACTGTTATAGGCGCTGGTTTTGACGCAAGCAGCTAGGGCTGCCTTCTTTGCTGCCCTCAGCAGGTGGTGCTAGAGTTTGAGGGAGGTCTTGAAGGCTGCCCTGTTGGAGGTGTCCTTGCTGGTGCTCCATCTCCTCTCCAGCTGTTTTCTATCACGTTTCACTGTTCCGAGTTCTTGGTTGTACCAGCTGGCCATTTTGGAAGATCTCTGATTGTTGCTTTTGAAGAGGGCAATGCTGCCAGTGTATCACGTGATCCAGGCGTTGAAGTTCTTAATTCTCTGTAACAGGTTGGTGGCAGCAGCTGGGTTGGTAGTGTTGAGGGCGTCTGTCCAGCTGGGGTCTGAAATTTTGCTCCAGCTGTTGTGGGGGGTACTGGCCATCTTGGGATTGGCAGTGCAGGTGCCGGATATGCTGATGTGGACAATGGAGTGATCAATTCATGTGAGTTCTGTGACATGGCTGTATTCAGCATGGTTGCTGTAGGTGACGATGGGGCCCAGTGTGTGTCCTGCGGTGTGCGTGGGGTCACAGATGATCAGGTTCAGTCCGCGGCTGCTCATACTGTCAAGGAGGTGTACACTGTTGTTGTATTTAGGGTCTTTTAGAAAGATGTAGTTCTTGAAATCCAGGGCTAGGGGTGCGATAGTGTTGCAGAAGCTGGAGCATGAGCCTACATGATGGTATTCAAGGATGCCCCTGATGTTTGTCTTGTCATCAGTGTGGAGCTTCAAGTCGAGGTGTTCCATCGGGTGGTGAGATTGTGGGTATGCACTGTGTAATCTCTCTGTGGATGATGGCTGTTCCTTCTCCTGGTAGGTGATTTTATATCTGTTGGGGATTGCCGATGGAATGTCAGGGGTAGATGAGGGGTTGAGCCAGGTCTCAGTGAGGAAGACAATGTCGGTGTGAGGGGGCGATAAGGTCCCATAACCCAGTGGAATGCTTGCACAAAGAGCTTGTGTTGAGGAGTAGACAGTGGAATCGGTGGATTACTTCTGGTGCAGTGTATTGTAGTGTGACAGTGATCATACTGGTGCAGTGGAGTCAGTGGGTTGCTTCTGGTGTGGTGTGTTGGGAAGTCGGTGCGGTTGGGGTGGTGTATTGTTGCGTCACAGTGGTCGTGCTGGTGCAGGAGAAGGTGCATCTGCTGCAGGAGAAAAGTCCCACTGTATAGTTTGGTGTAGTGTGTGGAAGAAGTGTTGGCTTGGTCAGTCAGTGTTTAGGGCATGGAGGATGATGGTGTCGTACCTGCATCTGGGCTGGGAGCCTGGGGTACCAGAACTGGGTACAGTCCATGCACCTACTGGGACAGACAGGCTTGCCTTTGGTGTGTCTTTTCTATTAATAAGAGGGAACAGCACAGGGAGGTGGTGGATGGGGCGATGTGGGAGACCTGTTGCAGTGATCAGGAGGCAGGAAGTGGGAAAAAGGGAAGCAATAGCACAGGAGTGGAAAAGTAATAGAGCAACAGAAAAGAGGAGCACACAAATGGGCAAAGAAACAGAGCAATGGAAGAGACAAGCACAAGAATAGCTAAAGGAATTGGGCAAAGGAAGAGAAGAGCACAAGAATGGGTAAAATAATTGTGCATAAGAAAAGAAGAGCACAAGGATGGGCAGAGGGCTAAGCAAGCAAAAGAGAAAAGGACAAGGATCGGCAAGGAAATGAGCAGGAGAGAGACACAGCACAAGAATAGACAGGGAATTAGGCAAAGAGACCACACGTGAATAAGCAAAGGGAAGGAGAAACGCACTGTTCAACAAGCCCAACAAGAGCTGCTCAGTAGAGTCAGGAAAGCAGAGGCAGGGGCTGGCAGCACAAGGGAGAGCTGGGTTAGAATATCTCTCCATATTTTGTCCACCTACTTCAGACATAAAAATAAAATATATCTTTTTTTGATCATTCCTTTAGCTGCTAACTCAATGAAGTTCCACTTACACTAAAATTCATGGCTACATTGTGACTAATACCATGATATCTGTTTGCCAAGACCAGCAATTGAAATTTAGGGATGTGCAAAGTTTAACTCCACTGATGAAAATGGGGAAATTAGGAAAAAAAATCAAAAAGTATTGTTTACAGGTTAAGTCCTGATACAATACTTTGAACCCCATGTAGTGGTTTACACAATAATTATAGAAGTTCTCTAACAAAACTGTAAGTTTGTCCTCCCTGATTAAAGTCTGGACTGCCTGGCTTAGGTACTGTGAGGGTGAAGAGCTGGAGGGGTGCACTTAGTGGTCAGTTTTGGGTCAAGTAGTAAGGTAAGCCATAAGAAACTAGAGGTAAAAGGCTCTATTTTTAAAATATTTTGTGCCCAGAAACTTTTGGTTATCCTGAGGCCCCAGAAAACCTCAACACCATTATGTTGAATCATGGAACGGTGATGTTTGTGTCACTTTACACCCTGAAAATGTGTAGCCACAGTTTCAAGTTTACAGGACTGGACCTGCAGATAGAAAGAGGCCTGAGCAGAAAGCGCAGACACTGTTCTGGCATTTTCAGCCTAGTCGTCTATGCATTATGCGGCTCTGTGTTGCAGTGGCTAACTTGAGCCACGGCCATATCCATGCCATCCATGGTAGCACCACCAATGTTTACAGGACTTAAGGGGCCAGTACATATTAATGATTACATTTACAGTCCTACCCCTATGTTAATAGATTAAATGTAAATCTGTGCTCCACAGCTCACCAATTTCCTGGAAGTAGATTATGGTCTACAAACCAAAGAAGGAATATTCCTGTCAGCTGCGTGCATTATTATGGTATGTCATGTTGATTTGTATAGCACACCAATCACCCAAGAGGGTATCCAGGTGTTGTAGGACTCCTTTAGAACCTAGGTTGGGCACCCTTGTTTTAGCATTAGGTCCATGGTTTGTGCCTTTTACACACAGACACATTTTTTATTAATTTCATATTCTGCAGCACAGTCAGATTTCAGCTCATTGTTTTTATATTTTAACCAGCTGCTTCTTTCCAATAAGACATAGGTGTTTGCGCTGCACATTTTATCAGCCATTTGTACATAACTCACTTTGCGCCCTGTACACATGAACACATGATGCACATGTGTACGTCAAGCCAGTACTTAGAACTCTGTATGAGTTATTATATAAACAACACATAGGCTAAGGGAGGGCAAAGGGCGTTCCAGTCCTGGCTGTCCTGGGATGGACATCATTCTAATGACTGCTTCGACAGTCTGATGCTAAATCTTCAGCTTCCCGAGAGGATTGCCATCCAGACAACAGGCAGACCCTTGATATTACATTCAGGTATGAGGTTGGGGCAACTCCATTAGATTGGGATTGGCCGAAGGGTTACCACCACTATGCTTTCAGACCTAGACATAGGGTGTAGGCTCTCTGGGATCATACAAAATGGTTTGGTTGTTTATCCTCTTTAAACTGGTTGTAATGATGATTACTGTACCATATTTCATCTGCCTTATAATTGCTGGTCATGCTTTTCATACTAGGATGCAATCGCTTCAATAACTGCATTGAAATCCAGTTTGCATCTCATATTCTGCCTTGGCATGTATGAGTCTCTGACTAACTGAGCAAAAGGGGTATGATCTGTTCACCAAGACTTCCCTGAAGAGTCAGAGTGTCAGGTTTAGGTTGCCACAAATCACCTTTTTTTCTAGGGTTGGGTGAAGCACTACAGGCTAGCTAGGAGTCATGCCAACAGCTTCCAAACAGTGTGGAGTTGATTCAGTCTCCCACAGTCAGTGGTGCTGCTGCCCTAAAACATGCAGTCTGATTACCATATTAGGATCTGCACAACACAGGCACTTGGGCAAGGTGTTTAGGTGTGTGGTCTCAATATGCTTATATGAATACCAGTTCTTCAGCTTTTTGCGGAACTCAAGAAGTGAAGAGGAGGCTCTGATGCATTTAGAGAGGTTGTTCAATGTCTTGGATGCGATGTAGGACAACTAGTGACTTCCAGTTTTGCTTTTGCAAATGTGGGGAGTGTGTGCAAGTGAGCGTGAGGCACAGCATAAGTGTATGGTGGGTTGGTGAAAGTCTATGCAGCTGTTCAGGTATTCTGGTCCAGTGTTGTGTAGGGCTTTGTATGTGAGAAGTTTGAATTGGCTGCGCTTGTGAATGGGGAGCCAGTGAAGCTCCCTGGGGTGCGTTGTGATATGAGTGAGGCATGGGAGGTTGAGTATAAGTCTTGCAGCTGCTTTCCGGATAGCTTGGATTCTGTGTAGGAGTTTTTTTGAGATTCGGGCGTAGATAGTGTTGCTGTGGTCTACCCTGCTGGTGATGAGTGCTTATGTGACAGTCTTTCTAGCATTGCTACTTCCAATCTGCCACCACCCACTCGTTCATGACTGCCAAAGGGCAACAGGAGGTGTGCCTGAGGGAGATTGCAGTACATCTGTGTGTTACTGAGGGACGTGCTGGAATGTATGCCTGTCCCATCCCCAGGTACCCAATTTGACCTACACATTTGATTTGACTGGCGCCAATGCATAAAGTCTCTTAATAAATTTGATAATGCACTTTTTTCCGGATTTGAAAAGTAAAGGAGTAAGAAGGTTTTGTGAATTTGGCTCAATATGTATAATTTCATAATACCTAAATAAATGAATAAGATTGCATATACAAACAAATTAAATCAATAAATATACAGGGACTCAACACAATAGCAAATAATGCCTAATAGTGTATGATATTATTAATAGGAGAGGTATATATTGAATGATAAGCAGTTGGTATTTAATTACAAAACAATTTTAATTACATCAAAAAATTAGTATTTTGATATAAAACAATATTGCTACTGTAAAAATAATTTTGGAAATGGTTCGCTTAATTTTTTATTAACTTTTGGATGTACTTTTTATGTTTGTAGAGATATCCTCCAAAGGCACTGGAGAGCGAAGCCTGCAAAAATATAAAAAACACAAATCAAGGCCAGCAGACAAAATCAGCAGACCACATCCCCAAAAGGTGTTTTTCTCTGTCGGAGCTAAGTAGCATCAGGCAAACACCCTCCAGCTCATGTTCTTTTTCAGAAACTGAGGCCTATTTTTATGAGAGACTTGCACAGTTGTTGCGTCACTTACAGTATTGCAGCAGCGGCGCAGACTTCTGAACCATATCTATAGCTTTGCATGTCCTCATCGATATAGACTAAGGCAAGGCAGTGCAAATCACTGCATTGCCTTACTCTGCACCAGGGAAGCATTCCATGGATGTTGCTGTGGGTTTTCCCACTCAACACTCACAGATTTTGATGCATCCCCAGATTTACGAGAGCATGTAACCCTAGGGAAGCGCTAAAACCTTATGCCTCCCCGGGGGAGCCACAACAAAGATAAATATATTTTTTCACCCGTTTTTTTCCTCTTTTTCCTCTTTCTGTGTACAGCAGCACACATAGAAAGAGGAAAAAGCCTCCCAGGATTGTTTTTGTATAGGTGCCCCTTCCTGCACAAAAACAATCCTGCCGACAATGCAGACACCCTTACACCATGGTGCAAGGGTGCCTGCGTTGGGGCTAGGTGGCCAAAATAGCACCAGCACAATTGGAAGGGACAGGAATGCGCTGTATCACTTAGGTATGGCTCATTCCCGTCCTTTCCTTTTGACACAGGGCAAAATGACTTTCTGCACTGCCCTGCACCAAATTCTTGTAGATTTGGCTGAGTTTGCACATGAGCAAAATGTGATTCACGTGCACACATACATAAGGCCTCAGCTTAAAAAAAGACCAATCAAGGGTGCGACTAAAGCTGCCTCATTGTATTCCCCATTCAGAGGTAGGTGAGGCAAGATCCGCAATACAGCATTCCTTCCTTGGCACAGTGCTGTCATGGATGAATAAAAAATGCTGCATAGCAGGATTCTTGAATCCACCTATGAATTAAGCCATGAGCAGCTGGGCAAAGAATAACACTTCCACCTACTGCCTAGCAGTAGAAGGGTGATGTCAATGTATGCATATGTGCAGGCCCATTGAGAACTAAGGCCCATATTAATACTTTTTTAGCGCCACATTGCGCCGCTTTTTGATGCAAAAACAGCGCAAACTTACAAAATACAATTGTATTTTGCAAGTTTGCGCCGTTTTTGCGTCAAAAAGCGGCACTAAAAAAGTATAAATATGGGCCTAAAGGTCTCATTTAAAAAGAGTTGGTCTATGGCAGTACCACAAGACTTGTTGCTGTGAAGCCCTACGCCAAATCGAAAGGGCAGGAATGCACCATATTTATGGGATATGGTTCTTTCCTGTCCTTTCAGCCAGCGCAGAAGTTGGTGCCTAGCCCCAACGCAGGCACCCTTGCACCATAGTGCAAGGGTGTCTGTGCTGTTGGCAGGGCTGTTTTTGTGCAGGAAGGGACATTTTCCTCCACAAAAAACAATCCATGGAGGCATTTTCCTCGTTCCATGTGTGTTGCAGAAGGAAAAAACAAGGGGAAGTATGCCTGCTCTGTGGAGGCTTAAGGTTTTGTTGCTGTCCCAGGTTTACGTGAACACCTACAGCAAAGTCTTTGGAATGCTTAGTTGAAGCAGAGTAAGGCAAAGCAGCACAAAGCACTGCCTTGCCTTACTCCATATTTATGAGGCCATGAAAAGACATATAGGGTGGCTTTGTGTGGCCTCATAGATTTGACGGAGAGGCTTGGCTTGTGCCACCGGACCAGATGCTCCAGTGGCGTAGGCCTCTTGTAAATAACCTCCTAACTGTACATGCCAATGCTTCTCTCAGTGCTGGAATGTTTGAAAGGGTGGTGGCTGGTGAAATCAACAGGCCACGCTCTTCATTCATATGACACATACAAGCCTAAGCCTATCAGAGAAGTGGTCCCGTGGCACTGGCCACCTCCTTGATATGCAAAGAATGCAGGGCACAGAGTAGAGTCTATTTCTTCTTTCTCTCCCTGACATTTAGGATATGATTTTAAATGTAGTTTTTAGGTCAGAAATCTTGGTTGCACCTGTGTGCAATTATGTTTTTCCTCACTGGTGGACTGCTGGATTCGGTCTGGTGCATGCCAAATAAATAATTATTCCAAAGCTTTAAATCAACTCGAATGCTTTAAATAACATTCATAATTTTGAAAACACTCAGCTTTATAACAAGAGTTTGGAGTTTAGCAAGTTGATATTGTTTGAAAAACATAGGAAAACAAAGAATTGCTCAATCGCTTTTACGTGCCAATCTCAATTATTTTGAATGAACAAAATGTAATTAAATGTAAGGTAGGTTTAATTAGTACAAAGGCGTCAGTTACCTATAAAACATTTAACAATCATATTCCCACGTTTTAAAAATGAAAACAGTTGCTGAAATTTAGATAAAAATGGTATTGATTGTTAAAAACGTTTTTTTCTATTAAATAATCATGTTTTTTTTAAGAACACCACTGGAATGGGTTGGCAAAAGGCTATGGATTCCCTTTCCTATTTAGATTTCAATCTTTATCTGCAAATATGAACTTAACAACAATCACAGTCATTGAATGCTCAGTAGCTCCCCTAAGCAACTGCTACATAAAGCCATCCAATTTACACAACAGAGAATGAGCGATACACAGCCAAGCCAAAAGAAAATATTAAAATTATCCAACTTAAACAGGCCTAAAGTGTGTTGGGATAGAATAGGAAAAGGAAGAGACCAGGCAGCAAAATAGCTATTCACTCAAAAGAACTGCCAACCTGAATTTCCCCTCCCAGATAAGGTCCACGGACTGTCACCTAGTCCCCAACCAAATGCAGCAACCCTCTAAAATGTAGCACATCATTCCATAACACATTCACCCAGTTTCACTGGCCAGTAGGTTGTCCATAAAAACAAGTTCTGAGTTCACCTAGGTGACAACATATTTCTTCCTTTTTTAATCATATCCAACCACTGTTGTTGTTCTGTCGATGGACCTTCATTTCAAATGTTCTCTTCAGTTCCAAAAGGGTGTCGTGTGGATTAAGGTCTGGGGCTAATATCCATAATGAAAAGGAGCCTGTCCGAATCCAACATCACCTTGCTTTTTTTATCCCAGCACAAAGTATCCTGTCTGGCATCATCTAAGCAACTATAAGGGTAGCCATCACAGTCCCTCTTATGTCTATATTATTTCCTCAAGATTTTTCAGGTAATCTGAGGGTGCACTGAAGTGATGACTGAATCACCTAGAACTCCATCTCATCAAGCCTCCTGAGCACCATCCAGAATTTCTCTTCCCAGTCCTCAGATTGAATCCCCTCAGGGACCCCTAGCGCTCAGAGTCAGGTTGCCCTTTGAAGATTGTCTAACAACATAAATATATCAATTTAAAAATATACACTCAAAAGAATTAAAACACATCAATAATAGTATAATCCACAAAAACATACATTAAATGTAAAAATTATTCAGAGCATAATATCTATATCTATGTTAAAACAATACCCTTTCAGCCTTAGAGTGACTCATAAATTATGCAAAAAAGAAGCAGAGAACTCTAGGTGGTTCCCAAGTTTAGGTAGAGAGCAGCTCCTACATAAAGCACCATATAACACAAGCTGCAATCTAAATTTTCTCTCCTCAAAGGTATTTTTTTCCAGCAACGTTTTTAATGATAGGATTTGCACAGTGCCATCCATGCTGAGCTAGAAAGAGACAACGTCTATTGTCATTTCTACAGCAAAGCCTTTAATCACAGGATTAGTTAGTGTCATTCCTGCTGAGAATACGCCCCCTCCCTTATAATAAACATGTTTTCTGCGAACTCATTGGGAACAGGTGTTTTCAGTCCGGTTTGGGGATGTGTCTGTCAGATTTCACCAGGAAATTGGACATGCACAGACAAAAGGGCACACACACACTGTTTTGAAAGTCTTAAAAATGTTGGTTAGTTTTAAAAATATTGTTTTTTCCCTCACTTAGCACCCTATTGCAAGGAAATGCCTCTTTTTGCATGTTCACCGCCACATTTTTAGACTGATGCTGCTGGTTTTTCAACTCTGAGAGAGCACTGAGGCCTACCAACCAGACCTCAGTGTCAATGTTTTAACTCCATACAAGTTGCATGTTGAATTTGATACACCCAATGGGCAAGGCCTGGCTTACTTATAAGTCCCTTATATATGGTACCCAGGGCATGTAAGACAGAGTGTCCACTCAGCGCTACAGCATTGTCTGTGCCACCCTTCGTGTGACAAGGTGAACAATGGCTCACAGCCTGTCACTGCAGACTGGAAGGACAGTGTTTTTACTGCCAGTTCGACTTTGCATTTAAACCAATGGCAAAGCCACCCTATCCCTTAGGTAGCCATGCCTCTAGGGTGGTCTACCTTACTTCTCACGACAGGGTAAGGGTTGTGCCATCTTGAAGGGGGAAAAATGTGGCATCCTGGGATAGCCAGATGCCACACATCACAGGAACTTCATCACTTGTTGGAAGAGAGCCCAGTAACCCATTGGCTAGTGACTGCATGGTCCTCTCAGGGCCCATTCCTGGGATTATTATGGCATCCCTAACAAATTGACCCTCAGCGCTCACTGGACTTGGATTAAGGACAAGAAGAAGACCACTTTGCACCCATTGGAAGTACACAAAAAGAGGCTGTGATGCAGGCGCGACTGCACCTGCTGCACTTTGGGGTAGCAGAGTTTGGACCCTGTTCTGTCTGCCTGGCTTGGGGAAAAGCTGGCTCCCGGCCCCTGCTGAAGCGAAGACTTCAAGGGTCAGATGGCTGGCCCCCAGAATGGCACTAGCGACATCAAAGCTGAAAGAGCACAAGATGCACCTCTGTAGCTACCACAGGAGTTTTGCCACTACCAGATGCCAAGCACCTCAAAGGTCAATTTGGCAACAGACATAAGGTTACCCATGTCTGCTGGAACCGTGGGTGTTGGTTGTGACCAGATTCGCCACCCAAGAGGGACACCTGCCTCCAGCAAAGATTTGCAATATGACCTCTGTTTTGCAAAAGTGCAAGATCTGCATCGGCAGCCCTTGGAACACTGCAATGAGGAATTTGTGCAGTCATGGCTCGCTGCACACAGAAGGAGTGGGCGGGTGCGGCACATGGCATTAGGTGGGGGATTTAGGTGGGAAGGGGTAAAATATGATTAAAAAAATACAAAAATAAAAATACAACGTGATCCGCAGCTCCTCTTTCTCCCGTCGTTGCAGGCACAGGCTCCCAGTCTTCCCTGTGGCCAATCCTGATGCTGCTCAGAGCAGCATCAGGATTGGCTGAGAGTTCCCAGCCGTGGTGCTCCCAGACAGACTGGGAGCCTGTGCCTGCTCTCTCCAGCCCAGCAACACAGTGCCAGACTGGAGAGAGCACACTGCGCATGTGTGTTTGGCTGGCCCGAGACGGCCGGCCCAACAAACATGCGGTCTGAGGGGAGTGCACTCCCCTCACTGCTCGTCACCCCCAATGCCCCACCCCTTTCACAATGAAAGAATAATAAATACAGTTTATTATCCTTTTGTTGTGAAAGGTTTTGCAGCTCAGGCTCAGGCTGGAGATGTCGAACTAACTTTTATATACTTTTCAAAAGTTTCCAAACTATTTGTTGGCCAGTGCTTGTTTGCTTTTGATATAAAAGTTATTTCTTATTTCTAAAATCTGTATATCCTGAACCCTGTGATGGATTTTGATGATTAAGGTCTCTAAAAATTTATAAAACTATACTTTTTTTAAAATAAATTTGTCTTGTTTCTTTCACGTTGTGTGACTTTCTAGGGGCCTGATTATGGGTATGGCAGTCCTGGCCACTTTTTTGCGTCCCTTAGCACCCTCTAATGCCACCATGCATGTGCCATATTTAAAATACAGTACACTATGGCGGTAGGTAGGGGACAATCGTCAGAATTTTTTGCGCTAGTCTGGCGCTTTGAGGGATTAGCATCATAAATTCTGGCGCTAATTCTGCAAAACACCCACAGGCCCATTGTAACCAATGAAAGCCTCCTTTTAATACCTACCCTGAGCAGGCGTTAAAAGTGCCAAAAAAATGGTGCAAGGAAATAATTATTTTGGCCCCCTTAAGGGGGAATGCCCCCTTTACATACATTGTGCCTGGCGCAGGCATAATGTAGTGTAAAGTGTTACAAAGTGGCGCAATGCTTGCATTGCACCATTTTGTAAATATGGCACTGTGTTTTTGGCCTTCTTACACCACATTAGCGCCAAACAAATTGCGCTAATGTGACTTTGGAATGATGCTAGGGGCTCTATAATATGCACCTTGGTATTTAGTGTATCATACAGATTTTGGTGCGTTAAACACAAAAATATGCATTTTATTCCCCACCAAGTTATAATAGGTGTTATATATTGCACCCGATAAATAACGTACCCCGTGGTATCATTATTTATCATGTGAAATAAATAGCATCTAAGCTTGTAATAAGGCCTTTAGACTCCAGGCAAGAAGCTTGGGTTACCTTGTCAGAACAAGTCTATCCTTAGGCTTTCTACACTGCAAAATCATCTTGAATGGTGATTCTAGAAAAAACAAAGGTGTACTGAAGATCATTTGGAACATTGGATGATGTTTGTTTTGTAGCATCTGTATTCAGTTGACCACATTCTGAAGCTGAATGCAAACCTTTGAAGAAGAAACGTGGCAAATAGTTTGAAACACCGCTGTGGAGCAGGAGAATTTCTCGCACTGTCCAGAAGCTTGGACTAAGGCAAGTTATGTTTGCCTCAAGGCTCTTTTGGCAGGATAAATCAAGTGCCTCATCTGGAACAAATGTTAAACCTAGAAGTAGTAAGGAGATTTTTGGAGTCTGATCTCAGAGATATAGAAAAGGAGATAGGCGAAGGTGTGATGTTTGGGTAGGGCTAATCTGGGGTCATGGTCCATGCCAGAGTCATCCCCACCTGCATACTGGAGCATCAATTCATCGGATATCTTTCAAGCCATGTACTAAAATTATACTTCTTCTACCTCCCAACTACAGCTAATTTAGAACCATGCTTCCATGTATGACTCCAGCATTCTGAAATTATCATTTTCACCTAACCCGCCAACCAAACTATTAAATAAAATTTAGGATGTTAAGCAAAATTTAAGATTATCATTGTAGGTGTTGCTCATATTTTTATGATACTGAAAGTGAATTATAGGCTATTATTCACTATTAGTATTACAAAGAAAAATGATGATCCTCTTCAGCAGCTGCGTAAGGCAGTCAGATCTGTATAGTGACTGGCACGGGCTCTTGAAGGTGCTTGCGCCAGCTATCAGATATTGTTCAGGGTTTGCAAAATCCCATACTGGGACTCAGAGGGCCCACCAGGAATCCTGATTTGTGCGCTGCTGCATAACTACTACCAAAGGTAGTGTTAAGAGATTTAGGCTTCACTTTCTCAACAAAAAAAGCTCAGTTTGTGTCTGGGATGCTACCAGTTAGTCTATCAAGAAAGAGAAAAACCTCTTCTGTTGTGGCACTGTACACTATATATATGTCAAACTACAACCATGGTACAAAATAACGAAGCAAGGGCCAGCAAGGGATCAATTGATCCTTATTGTATATGAGGAGACACTTCTTGTGGCAAAAGCCATTCTATATAATGAAAGTTACTAAATCCTGACTTTTTCATCATTGATGCTTTTTCATAATGGAAGGCCTAACTTTGAAAGAGGTACTGCGTGTATCAAGTGTTCTCTTAATACACGGTGTATAACCAGTGTTGTAGGCCTACCTATGATTAGCCCTAGTTCTAAGATGAAGGTGTCTTTTGAAAGGCAATGAGCATTGAAGGCTGAGTGCCCACTTAGACAACTGAATGGGTTGAATTATAAATGAAACAGGGTGATTGATGTACTAGTATGTTTATATTGTGCACGCAACCCAGTGAACATGTTAATAACACTTGTACAACCACATATACAAAAAATGGTTGACAGGGTTGACGCATATGTAGTGTGCAGGACCAGTACTAAAAAGGTTTTTCTCTCTTTTGAAGGCTTATTTGGTAGCATCCCAGACATTAATTCTTTTTTCTTTTGAGTGCACATTTGGTTGAGAGTTGCTCCTTTTTTTACCATCCCTCTTAGCTTCTTTTTTAGAGTGTTGTTTTAGGCCTGAAACCTGCAAATCCAGAGGACCAATGCCAATTATCCTGCCACCTCACCCTTGTCCAACTCATCTTAGAGTTAGGAAATGGTGAGGTGAAAAAGCAAGAGGGTGAAAGCTGGAATCTCTGCACACAGCTGTTGCTATCCTTCAGCACAAAGATCACCAGCATCTATGACAACAACATGGAGCCCAGCCTGATCCTTCCATGCTCACAGTTCTCCTGTTCATCTCAACCAACACACAGAGGGTCAACCTGACCACCTGGCCCACCATCATCACTCAAGAAACAGCAATGACCGTGCAGCCCATACACTCTGGAGCACCCTTGGACCTCTCCCCTTGCTACGTCTTTATCAAAAGACTGGACTCTGTCAGTGCAGCCCTGATCCTGAATAACTTAATCATCACAGCCACTTACCTGGATGCTTGAAAACACACCAGATTACTCCCCCTCTTCACTTAACCATCTGCAGACACAAAGACGCTAGCCAACTACAGGCCTATCTCCCTGCTACCTTACCTGACAAACGTTATGGAAAAGATGATAAAAACATGCCTAGCCACTCACCTCAATGATAACTACCTCCTTGAGACCACGTAATTCAGATTCAGGTCCAATCACATTACAGAGATCCCCCTCATTGCTGATTGTGCACAGAAGTGATACTAATGTTCTCATCATCCTGGACCTTTTTCCAGCCTTCAACACCATCTCCCACCCCATCCTTATACAATGGCTGCATGAAGCTGAAATCCTATGACCCGCACTTCGCAGCATTTGCTCCTTCCTGACACGTGGTCAGCCTGGCCTCCTTCACGTGATATGCCATCAATCTCATCTGTGGAAATCCATAAGGAACCTCACGAAGCTCCACCCTGTTCAAAGCCTACGTATCCCCACTCACCAGCATCATCCACACACATACAATCAGCATCATATCCTATGCTGATCACATCCTACTCATACTTTCTCTCTTCAACCAAAAGCCAAACACCTGGACCATTTTTTCTGCCTGTTTGGCTAAAGTCACCAAATAAATAAAAACCAACTCGATCAAGCTCAGCACAGACAAGGAGGAAGTAGTTCACTCTTGAGCTCCACGTACTAGCCTCCCAACCTCAGACCTACAACCCTCTCTGCAACGCACAAAAATGCACCTCAGAATAGCAATCGGCAACCCGCTCACCATGACCACCCAAGAGGGTGCAGTCTCTGTCGCCTGCTTCTGCATCCTTGTTAGACCTCGCAGGCCCTGGCATGGTTTCCCTGTATTTTTTGCTTCTGATCTCCTGTTTTTAGACCCTGTGCTGTGAGTAATTTTTGCTTGTTTTGATACTCTGGGCACTTTTCCACTGCTAACCAGTGCTAAAATGCAAGTGCTCTCTGTCTAAATTGTATTGATGATTGGTTATCCCTGATTGGCATATTTGATTTACTAGTATGTCCCTAGTAAAGTGCACTAGAGGTGCCCAGGGCCTGTAAATCAAATGCTACCAGTGGGCCTGAAGCACTGATTGTGCCACCCATACGAGTAGCCGTGTAAACATGTCTTAGACCTGCCACTGCAGTGCCTGTGCGTGCAGTCTTGCACTTCCAATTTGGCCTGGCAGGTGTACCCACTTGCCTGGCCCAAACCTTCTCTTTGACTACATGTAAGTCACTCCTAAGGTAGGCCCTAGATAGACCCATGGGCAGGGTGCAGTGTATTTATAAGGTGGGACATGTACTGGTGTGTTTTACATGTCATGATTTTGGGGTCTCTGAAGTCATGATTTAAAATACATATTTTGGTAAAGTTGTTTTTTAGATTGTTAGTTTGAAAATATCACTTTTAGAAAGTGCAAAAAGAACAGATGTGGACGGAATGTGGAACAAATCAAACATTTACCTATAGTCACAAATCTGGGTTTAAGCCCTCATTGTTTTTGCTTGCAATGTCATTCCAGTTTGAACCCAGCCAAATGCAAATCAGTCTTGACCCTGTTCCCCATGTGAACAGTCCAGCCTAACTGCGAGGCCAAGTCCTCCCTGGACCAGAAACAAGCATCCTGGGACCGGTTTGAGGGTATCACCCATCCTCAGGATAGCTTCAAACTGGTGGCATAGCAAGCACAGGACCCACGTCTGGGCATACCCTTCCCACTAGGCCAACAAATGTAAAAAGAACAGATAATGGACAGAATGTGGAACAGATCAAACATTCACCCTCAGGTACAGATCTGAGTTTAGTTAATTCGTTTTTTTGCTTGCAAAGCCAGACCAGTGACTTGGGGTGAATATTTGATTGGTTCTGCATTCCGTCCTTCTTTTGTGTTTGTTTGGTTCAGTCATCATAAGAGCACCGGGTATGTCCAGCCATGGGTTCTGTGCTCACTATACCACTGGATTCAAGCTAGCCTGGCTGATGAAAGGTAATAGCCTGAAACCAGTCCCAGGTTGCTTGTTTCCAGGCCAGGGAGGACCTGGCCTGGCTGTTTGGGCTGAACTGTTCCCATTGCAAACAGGGCCAAGACTGATTTGCATATGGCTGGGTCCAAACTGGTGTGGCATGGTGAGCAAAAGAATTGATGGATTACACCCAGATCTGTGACTGGGGTCAATGTTTCATTAGTTCTGCATTCAGTCCATCATTTGTGTTTGTGTGCTTTTAACGCCATAGATGTGCCGGGTATGCCCAGAAGTGGGTCCCAGACTCAGTATGTCAATGGATTCAAGCTAGCATGGCTGATGAAGGGTGGTACCCTGAAAACGGTCCCAGGATACTTGTTTCCAGTCCAGGGAGGACCTGGCCTTGCAGTTTGGGCTGGACTGTGCCCGTGGCAAACAGGGTCAAGACTGATTTGCATATGGTTGGGTCTAAACTGGGGTGGCATGGTGAGCAAACGAATTGATGGATTAAACCCTCATCTGTGACTGGGGGTGAATGTTTGAATGATTTTCCATTCCATCCATTATTTCTCTTTTTTTACTTTTAGAAAGTGGGCATTTTCTATTTAACCATCCTGTGCCTCTGCCTGCTTGTGGAATCCACGTCTGAGTCAGACTGACAGGTGGGCTGTTTGTGAATTCCCACTAGACAGAGACACAAAGGGAGCTGAGGTGTGTCCTGCATATCCTGATGACTTTCCTGGGCTAGAGTGGGAAGGGAGGAGCTGACACCTGAAAGGGCTGTGCCTGTATTCACACAATGCAGTCTCCAACCCCATGGTGTGTATCTGGGGCCAGGCCTGGACAAGGCAGGATCTTGTCAACAACAGAGACTTTCCTTTGGAGTTTGCTCACTTCAAAGGCAGAAATGGGTATAAGTAGTAGACCCAAAACCCCAGATGTTTAGATTACTTCTGTTTGAAGAGGAACCTCCGCCAAGGAGAAGGACATGATGCTTGAGGAGGACCTGCCATTCTGCCTGTTGCTTTGTTGTGCTGGTCTGCTGGTGCTACTTCTGCCTAAGAGGGAAGGGTCTGGCTCTGCTTTTTGAAATCCTGCTTTTGTGAACTGTCTCCAAGGGCTTTGACTGAGCTTCCCTCCTCTTAAGAAGTCTCACGGACAGCAAAGCCTTCACCTACCAGCCTCTGGGTCTACTTGATGTGGATCCTAGCTCACCAGGTGATGCCTACTCCAGTCTCTGGGCCCTTGGGAGTAAAAGCTGGTTGAAAAACAAGAAAAACCAGTTGCACCGACTCCCGACGAAACCCGGAACGACACCACTGCCTGACCCTGCGACGCCACCTGCAACCAAAGCATTGGTCGTCATTGGAGTGTGACGACCCCACTGACATCACAGGCCTCATACCGCTGCAGCCTTGCTGTCGTCCCCTGACTTTGTGAGTCCCGAGTGCCATGTCACCAATGACTGTGACACCCGACTCTGCTGCAGCGTCCATAGCCCTAGGCATGACTGCGACCCTGTGAGGTCACCCCACTGCATATTGACCCGCTGGACATCAACCCTACTGGAGCATAAGGAACCAACACTTCGCACTGATGCCGCATCACCTCCCCTGCTCTGTAGTAAGGAACCGATGCTGCACTGGTTCCAGAGACACCTCCCCGACTCTGAGTACCGGCTTGTTTCTTCGTTACCAAAGATACTGTACCTGGGATTCCATGTGACTCTGTCACCGGCACAATCGGCATCGGATTGTTGGGAACAAATCCGCCACGATGCCGTGAGAACACCAAATTGAAGCATTTGTTTTTCTAAGCGCTATATTGAAGTTTAATCTTTGAAAGATCATAACTTTGCTTGTGTATGTTGGATATTTGTCGTTTTAGTCTTGTTTCACTCAGATAAATATTGATTATTTTTCTAAACTGGAGTTGAGTGATGTTGTGGTGTTTTCACTGTGTTTGTACAAATACTTTACACATCGCCTCTGAGATAAGCCTGACTTGTGTCAAGCTTCCAAGGGGGTGAGCAGGGATTATCTGAGCTGTGTCTCTCCATTACCCTGAATAGAGTGATGGTCCCTGCTTGGACAGAGTGCAAACTGACTGTCAACCAGAGACCCCCAACCTCAAGATACTTAAGAACATACACAATGGCTCCCACCAACACTCGCAGAACCTGCACCCAATCCCTCATCACCAACAAGCTGGACTGCAGCAACATACTCTATCCTGGAATCAATGCTTAAATGACAAGACGACTTCAGACCACACTAAACTCAGTGGCTATTCTCACCCTCAACCTCCCATCCGGTGCTCACATCACCCCCACCTCAAGGCTCACCACTGGTTCCAATCCACAAAATAGCACTTTTCAAACTCCACACACACCATTCCAAAACCTTACACAACGTTGACCCCACATCCCTTAACAATCACATGAACTAACACAGACCTACCAGGCTCCTCAGCTTAGCCAGATTCCTACTTGCCCATACCGCTGCATAACCAGAACCAGGTATGGCAGTCATGCCTTCTCATAGTTCACTCCTAAAGCCTGAACGACCTGCCCTTGCACATCAGAACCACCCCCTCAGTCCGCGAATTCTGCAAGGAACTGTAAACCAGGGCCTTCGCACACCCCTGGTCTCTCACTTTAAGTTCCAGTTGGCCCAACACAAATGTCTCACTGAATGGGCTATAGCACTTGTTTTGTTAGAGTATCATCCTAACTGGGGGCTAGCTGCAGCACAACACCTTCATGCCAGTGCTGTTGGGAAAGTAAAGGCACTCAGCTTGTCACTTTGCAAGTGCTTCACCAAAACTGATTTAGAAGTAGGTTTTCATGTTTTCCAAACTGTATGAACTATGCATATACTGTAAGGTCACATATATCTTTCTGAGCCAGTAGTTAACTAAAGGTAGCCTTTTTAGAAATGTTAGAATAATGGACGATTGAGGAAAAACAGTAAGGTTTTATGCTTATGCAATGCAGGGGTGTAGCTCCAAGGAGGGTATGTGAGGGCTTACACTCACCTAATAAATGTATTTTGTGATAAATAGTTGGGTGCAGATGCTTTCAGTCGGGTGTGGTGAGGTGTCTATCGAATTTCATCAGGAATTTATACACACACAGACAAAAATGCATACACACACTCTCCCTTCTCTGTTTGGGAAGACTTGCAAAATGTTGATTATTTCACAAAATAATACGCTTTCTCTCACTTAGGGCCAGATTTAAGAAAAGTGGCACTGCATTGAGCACAGCGCCACTTTTCTTGCACCCCTTAGCACCCCCTAAAACCACCATGTGTGTGCCTTATCTGAGATAGGGTGCACCATGGCGGTAGTTAGGGAACACTAGCTCAACATTTTTGATGCTAATTCTGAGCTTTGCAGGTTTAGCGACAAAAATGTTGACGCTAATCCTGCAAAGCCCTTTGAGGCCCATTGTAAACAATGGTGTGCCTCCTTTTAACGCCTGCACTGAGCAGGTGTTAAAAGTGCAGGAAAAAATGATGCAAAGAAATCTCTTTGATTTCCTTACACCATTTTATCACCCCCCCAGTGGGGCAACGCCCCCTTTGCATACATTATGACTGGCACAGGCATAATGTAGTGCAAAGGATTACAAAGTGGCGCAATGCATGCATTCTGCAACTTTGGTGTGGCGATTTCGGCCTTGTTGGGCCACATTAACGTAAAAAATATTACGCTAATGTGGTGCAAGGAGGCGGTAGGTCCTCCTAAATCTGCCCCTCAATACTACTATCAATCTATATTCCTCTGAATTTCAGCTGTCCCTTATGCCCCTCTCATGCTCCCTGGTTGTCATATAATGTATTTTAACATCATGTGCCAGCGTGATTGTTGGGAAATCTTAAGCTAAGAAACACCCCCCCATACTGCCCAAGCTATGCCCCTGAGTTTACATGCATCTCCTTGATGCTGGTTCATAGCTCCCTCTGTAGCAAAAACAATGAAATACTGAGTTGTCTACATTAAATAATAATATGTGAGCTGCATGTTAAGTGTTATGCTTGGCACCAGGCACATTAACTGACTGTGTTATTTTATTTTGGCTCACAGCTGTTGCTAGACTGAACACAGATTTCTCCAGCAAGTGCATTAACCACCACATCTATCTTACTTTTATCATACACTGGAAATGGATGGGTACACAAAGATCTTTTAAATGGGTGCCTTATCCCTTAAGAGTTTTATGTCTGTCTAAGACAGTGCACGACAGTCACTTTTGAGCTCTTTTGTTTTCTATAAAGAGGGCTTAAATGCCACCCAGACGTCAATGTCACTCTCATTTGCTTGCTTCTTGCTCGTCAGCTGCTGTTGGCATCCTTCCTCTTCATGTGTTTGTCCCTCTCATGGAGCATGGACTCATTACTTGTATCGTTCCATTGCTCATTCTGAGAGGATCTACTTTTTAGGGTCCAGCCTGCGTTGCATGCGCTCGCGCATGCGTTTCGCAGCGAGACTCTTTTGTATTTATAAAAGGGCTCGGAGCCCTGTCAACTTCACATCAGTGTTTTTTATTGGTTGGTGGGCTTCCCTAATAAAATCTGCTTGCTTTCATTAGTCGAAGGCACGCATATGGCATGCTTTTCCGGTGGCTAGCCCTCCTTAAGCGCAGCGACCAAGTACAGAAAACATGCGAGGCTCGCTGTTTTCCATCAGGCTCGTGGACTTCTTTTTCTCTAATTTACAAGCCCGATCTCGCTTGGCAGAAGTCGAGTGCTTTACCTACTTGATTTCACTTTTTCGGGTTATGTACATAAATGCACTTTTGCCCGATAGGTGAAAAGTCGGGTTAGGAGTTTACAACGCGATCAGCTCTAACATGAGCAAACGCGAGACCCGATGCATTGTAAATGCTTGTTTCTTTTGTTTAGGCATTCTACCAAAGTGTTTATTTTTAAGCTGGGTCCCTTGTGTACTTCTTCCTCCTCCTTCATCTGTGTTCTTGCCCTCACCTGCTTTCCCATCCATGCTGCGTCTTAGTGATTTTTGACCACTTCCTGCCTTATTGCTTCTTGACCTCAGCCTCTATTTGCTCCATCATGCATGTTATTGCTTCTTGCCCCATGTCCCTTTCATTGTGCATGTTGTTTCTTTATGCCATCCGTCGCCTGCCCTCCTTCCTCCAATTGCTGCTTATCCCCACTCACCCACCCTTCCTCCTACAGATGCTGCTTGATCTACTCACCCACCCTTACAACTTTGGTTGCTGGATGCCCCCACCTATGTACCGTAAGAGGAATGAAAATCACTATTTGGACACTGCTGGCCGTGTCATATTGCTTTCTTTATTTACCAAAACCCACCATGTTGCAGGGCTGTGAGGCAGCTAGAGTTGGCCACTTTTTAGGTCTTTTAAAAAAAACTTTCAGCTGTGCTGCTGTACATCAAACCTAAAATCAATGGCAAAGCAAGCCAGTACTTCTCGTAAGCGAGGCATATTGGATTTACCAATGCTTGTTTAAAATGAGGTCTGCTTGTGACGAATTAAGTCAGCCACAGCAGTTTTACTATCACATTGTACTTGTTGACAATTTCTTTGGGGAAGCGTTTTTCGAAGTAAGGGAGGTGCATCTTGGCTGTCAGACTCCAGTCCTCATGGCCCTGCCCCACGTGTTTTATCCCTTTGCTACCACTCCTTGACCAGAGTAAGTTTGTTTTACATTTCTAGCAATGACCCTCACCACCTTCAAAAATCACCAGGTGCCACCGATGTCATAAGGTATATGCGCCTTGAGGTCCTGGATATCAGAGCAGGGCGCCTTCCTGCCTCTCACGCACGGCACGTGTCTGAATGAGACGGTCTTCCCGCGGAAGGACCGCTCCTTAGGAAGTCATTGGCACGGTTCCCTTAATGGCCAAAGTGAGTTAATTACGGAGTAGCTCTGCGTCCGTCCAAGTCCATCCACGAGGCTCTTCTCGGCTCCGCTCGGCCGTAGATTAATCTTTTGTTAGTTCATTGTGTTTGAAGGAGAATATATCGGGATTGTGACGCTGATTCATGGGCTTTGTATTAGATATCGACCCCGCACACTTTCCTCCTTAACGTCCCCATCCGTCAGTGGAATCAATGGTGCGTGCTCCGCGGAGTCGGGCTGGGTGCCGCGGGAGAAGCCGCCGAGGAGACTCATTTGGACGGCCGTGTGAAGCCGGGCGGGGCAGCGTGCCGTGTACGCTGCCTGGGAATGGGGCTCTGGCGCAACAGGCTTCGGTCTTAACTACCATTGGCAGTAGGGGGCGTTGTGTTGGGTGCACTGGCAGGACAGGGTGCTGAGTTTCGCCTTGAAGTAGGGGGCGTTTTGGTCTATATTCTGCTGGGACAGCTTGGCGTCTTAACTTGTGACTATCAACATGTTGGCAGGAATATCACACAGGTGATTATGGACTCAGAACTCACAAATGCACTCACTCATCCACCTATACACTCCACGCAGTGAGTTAACTACCTGCTCAAGAGATCTGTCTCAAACCTACATGTCACTAATGCCTTAATTGTATGTTCTCTGACTGCTAAAAGCTTGTACTAATCTACCCTGCTGGATCTGTTCTGCTGGTTTCACTCGCTGCCTTCTGGAGCGTGAGAAGCTGGCTATGCAACTGCATCCCATAGCAATTCTGCGAAGAAACAAAACTGCTGTGGCCTGGTTTTTACATTTTCTGTGATTGAGAAAGCTTACACTGCTACTGCCCTCCCTCCCTACCTATATTTGTCTTCTGAAAGAGAGACAATTCCACTATTTTGCCCAAGACGAACCTGTTCTATGATGGAAGGTGTTTCCACTTTTGAATTAAGGTGTTTCCACTTCTCATAAAGCTAAAAGGATATTCATATGAACATGCATAGCATGCCCAATGTACAGCGACTTTTCTGCAATATTAGATGAGATGCCTGGAGTCCTTAGGACCTAAACAGGAAATATTTGAGCACCAGAAATGTTAATAGAAAAGCAATGGAGAGTCTGTTGCTCTAGTAACACAAACAGATGATGTGCTGAAACTTTTCAAACACTAATCCCAAGTCACAGATCTGGGTTTAATCCATTGTTCTTTTGCTCATGATGCCACCCTACTTTGGACCCAGCCATTTCCAAATCAGTCTTGACCCTGTTCCCCATTGGAACAATCCAGTCCAAACTGCCAGGACAGTTCCTCCCTGGCCGAAAACAAGCATCTGGGAACTGGTTTCAGGGTATCACCCTAGATCAGGAAGACAAGGTTGAATCCAGTGGCATAATGAGCATGGGACCTGTGTCTAGGCATACCCTTCCCACTTAGGGCAACTTTAGCAACACAAATGTATGATGGAGAGAGGACTAAAACTTTTCAAACACTCACCCCAATCACAGATCTGGGTTTAATCCATCATTATTTTGTTTACCATGCCACCCCAGTTTGGACCCAGCTGTATGCAAATTAGTCTTGACCCTGTTCCCCATGTGAACAGTCCAGCCCAAACTGCCAGGTCAGGTCTTCCCTGGAAGGAAAACAAGCATCCTGGTACCAGTTTCAGGGTATCACCCTTCATCAGCCAGACTAGCATGAATCCAATGACACAGTGAGCACGGGACCCACGCATGGACATACCCTTCCCACTTAAGGCAACTTAAGCAACACAAAAAGATGATGGACGGAGTGCTGAATCTTTTCAAACACTCACCCCAGTCACAGATCTGGGTTTATTCCATTGTTCTTTTGCTCACAATGCCTCCCCAGTTTGGACCCAGACATATGCAAACCAGTCTTGACCCTAGCCCCCATAGGAACAGTCCATCCTGAACTACCAGACCAGGTCCTCCGTAGACTTTAAAGAAGCTTCCTGGGACCGGTTTCAGGATATCACACTTCATCAGCCAGGATAGCTTGAATCCAGTGGCACAGAAAGCATGGGACCCATGTCTGGGCATACACTTCCCACTTAGTGCAACTTTAGTAACACAAATGTATGATGGAAAGAGTGCCGAAAATGTTCAAACACACACTCCCAGATATTTATCCAATATTCGTTTGCTCATCGTGCCACCCCAGTTTGGACCCAACCATATGCAAATAAGCCTTGACCCTGTGCCATATCAGAACAGTCCAGCCCAATCTGCCAAAAAAGTCCTTCCTGGACAGGAAACAAGCATCCAGGGACTGTTTTCAGGATATCACCCTTCATCAGCCAGGCTAGCTTGAATCCAGTGGCACAGCGAGCACGGGACCCATGCATGGGGGTACCCTTCCCACGTAAGACAACTTTAGCAACACAAAAGGATGATGGACGGAATGCTGAAGCTTTTCAAACACTCACCCCCAGTCACAGATCTGGGTTTATTCCTTTGTTCTTTTGCTCACGATGCCACCCCAGCTTGGACCCAGACATATGCAAATCAGTTTTGACCATGTTGCCCATGGGAACAGTAGAACCCTGAACTGCCAGACCAGGTCCTCTCTAGACTGGAAACAAGCTTCCTGCGACTGTTTTCAGATTATCATGCTTCATCAGCCAGGCTAGCTTGAATCCAGTAGCACAGTGAGCATGGGACCCACGTCTGGGCATACCCTTCCCATATAGTGCACCTTTAGTAACACAAAAGTGTAATGGACAGAGTGCTGAAACTTTTCAAACACCCACTTCCTGTCACAGATCTCCATTTAACCCATTGTTCTTTTGCTCACCATGCCATTCCAGTTTGGACCCAGCCAAATGCAAATCAGTATTGACCCTGTTCGTCATGAGAACAGTCCAGCCCGAACTGCCAGGCCAGGTCCTCCCTGGACGAGAAACAAGCATCCTGGGACCGGTTACAGGGTATCACCCTTCATCAGCCACGCTAGCTTGAATCCAGTGGCACAATGAGAACGGGACCCATGACTGTTGCTCTATGCTGTTGTTTTTCAACTTGCAGCAGGGAGAGACACCAGTAGAAAACATTTTTAGCTCATAAACACACACTTTTAATATTGATTTGAGATTTTAACAAAGGGAGAAAATAAATGTTGGCATAAGGGGTATTTACATTACCAAAACAAGGGAACCGATAAGCAGGAGCCGGTACAACCTGTTAGCAATAGTGCACGTGGATGCTTAGAGTGGTAGATGTGAAGGCCAGTGATGAACCATACCACACTAAGTAAAAGAGTTTCATCATGCTACCTGAGTACATAAATATATGGAAATTATTTTCATGGTTTGGCTCTTTCTTCTAGGTGTGCTGAGCTTATTGTATGCTTATGTATGTGAATGCAGAGTGTGCAACAGTTCTTTAACTCCTGTCACTGCCTCTTTATTGTGTTAGCTACTTGTGTTGTGCCTGTCCTGTATGCGTGAGCGAATTATGTCATGCTTCTCCCGCTACTTGTCCTTTACTTCTTCTTTGCATTAGGGAAAGCTGCACTGCTACTGTCCATGTTGTACCTTTATTGTGAAGCTTGGTATAAAACTTTAAAATCCCTAAAATACCAAACCATTCATATTTCCAAAGCTGGTTTTATTGCTTGATATTAATGGAAGGGTGAATGTAAGAGTGACACAAAATATGTGAGCAGAGTTTTATTTTAATTTTATGTGTTAAACAAGCAGATTCTGAAATGGACTAGATGAGTTAGTGACATTTGAAAACATAACTGACAAGAGGCTCCATGTCATGTGGAATACTTTTCAGTCCTTTTAGCCAACATCACTTTGCATTCTGGGGCTGTGAAGACATAAAGAAGAATTAAGGCAAAAATAAAAGCCTCCTCAAAGCAATATGCTGCTGAGGGAAAAGCGAGAAATGGCTGTTACGTAGAGGTGCACTTAGCGAACTAGCAAAACACAAAATAAAACTGAATTCCTGCCTTAATGTCTTTTTTTCTTGAGGGTTTAACAACTCAGTGGGTGAGAGAGCAGAAATAGCCTTTCAATGCAAGCAGGAATATCTCACTGCTAATGGACTCTCGTTAACACTCCTTGAGGAAAACCGGCATGCTAAGGAGACATTGCTTCAAAGAGTAATGCGAGCGGGGAAGGAAGGTGCTGGCATCCCTGTTACTGAGCGCCTGCCGGCGACCTGCTTTCACACGGTGTAGCACGTGCTGCCCCGCCAGTGCTGTTTTATCTGCTGGGGAAAGCGGGGGTGCTGTCTTGGCTGCTTTGGAAAGAGGGTCTTGCGTTCAGTGCTGTCGCAGGGGAGGCACGCTGATATTGGCTTTGTGAGCAGGGACGTCGGTTTATTTATATGTGTTAACCGCTCCAACAGGGATGGGATGCCCTACCAACTTCAGGCAGGAGGGGGGCGCTGTGTTAACTCTTCAGGCATGATGTGTGGAATATTTCCATTTAGTGAACATGAAGAAGCAAGTGTCATTTTTTGAAAACACGATCATGTGTTCAATATTAATTGTCTTCAGCAAATTTCTGCAAATCATATGTCAATCTGCCTCATGTTTTCATGGATGAACCACCTGCGGAAGTCCTTAATTTTGACACCCTTGCGTGGACCTCGCACGGGAGCTTTGCCTTGCCCGCCTGAGCGCGGGGCTGTGTTTTCTTGAAAGTCGCCATATCTGCCTTAGAGAGCTGTTCACACCCCTGTTGCTGTCTCACAGCTTCCATCTTCCTTTTGCGTGCATCTGCCAGGCATCTACTCCAGCCATGGCGGGGAAGCACCCCATTATACATCTCAGATGTATGGCTGCTTCGTGATCAGATGAGTGGAAACCGTCAGGTTCTGCAGCAGCTGGATAAGGTTATCTGTCATTTCACCTGCAATGTGGCAGAGTGTGTTGAACTTGTGGCACTCAAAACCGATGTTGTGTTGCAGATCAAACCTCTCGATAATCCATTCAACTACGTTTCCACATATATTAGATTTTCTTGGTGGAATGCAAAGAGATCTTTGATGTCATCACTAATGAAATTCCAAGAAACGATCCATTTTATGTGGCACTATTTCTCCCGGTGCGATCCTAGATCTGGGAGTCTGTAGTGCCAAATGGCGAATAAACAAACATGAGGCTTCTTCCCTCGTCTATGTTCGACATTTCTTTGTTATTTGGCAATTGGTTTCAGGATTTTAAATCGCCTGTGACAGTGATTGTTGCCAACAGACCAGATCCACACCCGGCAATGTTAGTTTTATTAACATTGATATTTCCTTTCCCCAGTGCTTAATTTGTGCTAGTTGTTTCCGGTGGTGAGCATCGGCACTCATTTTTGAGGCCGGGGCTTATTCTTCGGCCTCAAGCATTTGCTGCGAGCAAAAGACACTTATGGGAAAGACGGATGAAGGGAAAAACGAAAAGGCGTCACAAAGGGAGAAAGTAGAAAGCTGCAAGAGTGAGCTGAAAGGGCAGGGAGTGGCTTTTTATGGATTGGAGAGACCCGAGATGGCTTCAGGATTATGCCGACTCAGTATCCCATGTTCACACATTTAATTGCAGCAGCCGCGTGTTTAAGAGGAGGGCTTTGAGCACGGGCACCTTTTTATTTACAAATTAAGCACTGCCTTTAGCCATTTAATGGTCATGCAATAATAATCACTATCACTGCGGGACAGTTCCGATATCAGTGATTATCAAAGGTCCAGCAGTTACTTACTGGCATGTTCCTGTTGTTTCTAGTGAATTATAATGTAAAATGCCTTTGAAATCAGCAGAAACCTCTGTATCGAAGAATGGCCTCACCTTAATATTGGCGCCACAGTGAGAGGTTTGGCTGGCTACAAGGAGTCAAAAAACAATCTGATTGGAAAATTGTTAATATTATGGGCACACAGCCTGTGGTCCATTCTCTGAATGCCACCATCATGACATCAGCCACCAGTGTGAATCCTCATTCAACGTTTAGTTGAGATTGGAACATATTTATTACCCCAAGAGTTTTGAAAAAGGACTAGAAACGGGAAATGTAACTTTTAAGTCAGGACCCCACTCTAATGTGGCGAAGGGGAAAGGTGTGGCTGCCCCTGGCTTGGAAGAGCCGCAGAGCTAGAACAACCAATGGGCCTTTGATAGGCCGGTGCCAGCAGCAAGATCAGGGGCCAGATACAGAGCCAGTTCAAGGATGCACAAATCCTGACATGGAACTGACACCGCCACAGGCCCACTATATTATACATGTAGTGGACTATCGACCATTCCCAATATCCCTACAGGGCAATCTTACAGCATGTGATATTGTGACACAATATGTGGCTTCAGAACTTACAGAGATGGTTTAGTTCAGCTGAATACACAGGCCTTTCCCTTCTGAACACAGTTATTGCAGACTAAAAGTCAAGGGCAGGTAGGATTGTGTGCTCTTTACATGGAGGATTGTGTAAGTAGCACCACTAGAGAATGGACAGCATTGGCTCTTGCAAAGGATGAACTTTTCAGGGACTGGCCCAGCTTGTCTGGAAGGAGTAGAACATCTTGCTTGTCAGTCTTTTCTGAGTGTTTATCCTTGGTGTAAATATGGCAGGATATGGATCCAGACTTGGTGGTCACGGAGTGCCACAAATAGTACTTTTCTGTGAGTTTGTCTGTTCCTACCTCTTGCGCTGGTGTTTTGTAGAGCTGGAGTTGATGACTGCTTGAGGTGACCCCATGGACCCCTCATTCGTGTCACAACTGTGCTTTCTTCACTGATTCTTTGGACGTGCAGCAGCAGGGTGTGCCTTGATTAACTATGATACAGGGCACAGCAGGGCCTACCATGTTGATGTTTTGTACATCACACAACTGAGCATACTTCCACGAACCATGGTACAAAGAAAGGACGGGTGTTTCTGGCCCAACGAGGGCACACTTGTACCTGTGCCAGGCGGAACCTTGGTGCCGCTGGGCCTGTCTGACAGAGCAGTGGGGCACACGGCTCAGGTGAGACTACTAGGCCCCATGACAGAATGTTTTGAAGCTGGGGCCAAACTGGCGGCTCATTGTCGCAAAAGAAAAGACAAATACAGAGGTCCAGAAAGTAACTCAACGGGAGCCTTCGAAGAGAGAGCCACGTTTACATATTCATCAGCCGTTTAATATTCATGAGCAGTGCTAACAGATTAACCGTCGCGCGCCACTTCCTCGGCGGTCTTCGCTTCTGTAGTTTATGTAAAGAAGACAGGAATCTGCATCTCCTTCCTTATATGTGCGTTGGAGGAGACAGACTACAAGGGGCGTTTGTCTCTTCCCGGATGTGGCTCAGTAGATGCACCAGAGAACAGAATTTATGATTCCATCGGCCTCCACCCACCCCGGGCAGTTTATATATTATGTATGAGCTTCTGAACGTCACTTGGGGTGTCTGATGTTGGTGAGGGGCGGGTGGACCTGTATGATTTGAAAGTTGTTTGCATAGCGACTTAAGTCCCTTGTGCTGCTAGAAAACACTTGCCTCTATCCAGGTTTTATTGCTGCACGTTATGTTATATTTTATTAGGGTGGTTTGCTACTTCACCGTTCGTCATCAGGGGTGCATATCACAAGTAGAGCCAGATCTACAAGATAGTGGCACATCGCTCCTGATGCGCCACTTTCCTTGCGCCACCCCTGCCCCACCTAACAACACCATGGTTGCGCTGTATTTACAATATGGCGCACCAGGGCGCTTGTTTCCACAATAGCGTCACAATATATGGCACTATTGTAGTGCTTTGCTGGAGTAGCACCACTAGTGCAGCAAAGTAAAGCATTGGATTAGTGCCATAAATTATGGTGCTAGTGCCCGTCACTTTAATGCCTGCCCTGAGCAGGTGTTAAAAATGATGGAAAAAATGTTGCAGTGAAATTTAGTAGATTTCACTTTGCTATTTGTTGAGGCTTCCCTGCGTGGGAACGCCTCCCTTACATACTTTATACCTGGCACAGGTATAATATGGCGCAAGAGGTTACAAAGTGGCACAATGCTAGCATTGCGCCTCTTTGTAAATATAGCGCGGGGTAAAGGGACTCCTTAACGCCACATTTGCGTAAAAAAAATGACGCTAGTGTTATGCAAGGAGGTGCAAGGCCTTGTAAATCTGGCCCTTAATCTGAGGTTTTGGTTCAACGTATTTTCTTCACATTAGACCCAGCGAGGGAAGACTAATAGAACACCGTCAGCCGTGGGGCTTGCCACATTACCAGATCTTTTCCCAGACCCCATCACTTTATGAGATAGCTTCTTCAGCCTTCATCTTTAAGGAGCCATCTCAAAATGAGGAGACAACATCTCCATGTCACCTGTAGAAGGAGACAACAACTCCAGCCTTCCACATCAATCTGAAGAGACAGCTACAGTCTTCAAGAAGACTGGGAGTCAAGAACTCCAGCTCCTGCCTTGCGACTCGCATCACTTAAATGAGGCAATAACTGCAGACCTCGACTGTAGACAAATCACTTTGAGGAGACAACCACTTAACTGTACTATCAGTTAGCATCATGATGAGGCAACAACTGCAGCCCTTGCCTCTGCGTTCTAATTGTTTCCATGATGCAATTGTGATAGACCTCGCATGTAGGAGGACACCAGATCACTCTGTGGAGACAAACCTCAGTTCCTTGCTTAGGCAATTGTGTTGCTTGTGTGAGACAAATTAAGCCACCCTCCTCTGGGCGAAGGTGCCACATCAAATTGAGGATAAGGAGTACACACCTCAAGAAGGACCTGTGACTGGAGGTAGATACACACTGCACCTCAGTAGGCGGAGTAGGTGCCACATCGCAGTGGAGTAAAGTAAGTCGTATGTTTAGCTCAGCACAATTGCTTGCATCTCATTTTCACAGTTTTTGTACTGTGATAGCACAGACAATCTGCTAAGCAAGTAACCTTCATTTTCCTTCAATTAAACATGTTAGTAAATTTCAAGGGCTTTGTTATGATATAAGATAGAACAACCTTATAAAATCATCTTCTTTGGAACACCTGTCAGCTGTGCAGACAGACAAGAGGTGCAGTAACCTATGATGTAAGTTTATCTCACATTACCACCAAATATTCAGTGTAAAGAGCATGGTCTGAGAGGTCACTATTGGAGCTAGCAGTGGCCACAGTCCATGCCCATCACACACAGATCACACGTAGATAACCCTGTGTTCAAAGTGATCATCCACTTTGGTGGGGGGGGGGGAGGTTTGAGCGATAACGTGTTCCTTCCAGAGGCAGTATCATCACACATGTCTACTAGGCAAGGATTAAGGCCTACAGCTGTAGTTCAGATTTTGGGACAACTGAATATACAGTTTAGGTTGTTTGCATTATTAAGTGGAACTATGTGGTGAGCACAGTCGGTAGCCAAGCATGACACAAGTTTTTGCATGGCCCAGGACGACAAAATCAAGCATTCCCCATGGAGGACCTGTTACAAGGTTTAAAGAACGCATGTCCTGTGACGACAGGGAAAACATGGCTAATCGAGCACATGGTGTAATCTAGTGGTATTAGTCATGATATTTTGCCTATTAATTAATAAAAGGAGTAGGCTTGCTTTGAAATCGTTAAATTTATGTTGTTGAAGCACAGGCACGATGTAATACAAATCAGCGTCCTGGAGTCTTATGCAGGATTTTCTAAAGTCTAGCATCTGTTCTATCTCATAGATTGTACAAGATATGACCTCAGAGAGCAGACATGTTCCACATGCTGCACACATCTCACTCACTCAGTACTCAGACAGCAATATTATCACACATCTGATAGCAACACCATCCCTCAAATAACTCGTAGACTCCAGACTCGAGCCACCAGCAAAACATCTTCTCTGAGGCTACATCAGCCTTACAGGCTCAGTCATCTGAAAGCAAAACTATGCCTCAGATTGCCCACATTTTAGATTCAAATGTCTCTTGAAAGCAAAGGTATCCGTCATATTGAAGACATCTTACAGAGTCAACCGCCAGGCACCTAACCTATATCTCAGGCTACATAAATATTACCAGCTAAGATCTTAGATAGCAGAATATCATAGTACAAAGACCTCACAGACTGAGGCCTCATACAATAAGAGTATACCTCATGGTGCACATGTCTTATTGGTTATTGAGTCAAAGCACACAGAGGCACTCTTTACATAGATATCACACGATCAAACGACAAGCAGGACCTGTACGTGTGTTTGTACATGGCTTAAAGCAGTGGCATCTGTCAATAAAGCTGTTCCTCAGGATACATAGATACAAATGACTCTGGCTTCTGAAAGCAAAGATATCCTTTAAGTACTAACATGGGAAATGTTTAGCCACTGGTGGGATAAATGCTCTCACTTTGATGCAACTTACTGAAGACCGGCTTCCAGTCCAAAATTGTGGATGCAAAACTTTTAAGAACAAGAACAATTTTAGACGATGTAACCGATCCATTTTCATCACACCAAACATAACTGAAAGAAAAACAAAATCGGTGGCCACTGTGCTATGTTCCAGGTAGCATTTAATCGAGGTACCTTCATGTGTCATTGAGACGTTTTAGAATTGCTGTATTGCTAGACATAACCCTTTTATGAAGAAGGGGCATTAGGGCAGCAGCTGTGCAAGCTTCTCTCACAAGTAAGAGAGGTACAATGCACTCATCCATTGCACATCCATGACAGCAGCAGCGTAATTCACAAAAGTAATAGGCATCACCGGTGTATGCTCTTCTCTGGTACACAATTGTCCCAGCACAGAAAGAACAACAGCTTCTTTCTTGCACACAGCAGAGCAACGTGGGCAGCAGGAGAGCAAGTGTCTCTTGGAAGGAAGATGCACCAAGGGCTCAAGCATCCCTCACACAGAGTAGACAGAACCAGGTGCAAGTATCACTCATGCACAGATGAGGTACAGCAAGGGCAGCAGCACAGGAATCTGCCTTAACATGCACATCACTCTGCACATGGACAGAGACCAAGCAAGCTTCTCTCACAAACAGTAACAGAGTCTGAGTAGAGCAGAGCAGCTTTGTAATGCACGTGCAAGTGAAATGAGGACTGTGCACCAAATAGAATGTATTCATATTATCTTTTTGGAATACAGTATTGAGAAATTAAAATTAAAGATGGAGTTCTTTCAAAAATTATTATAGTCTAGCAAGGTCTGATGATGAGAAAGATCTCATGCCGTTCTCTAATGATTGCTTACTTACATATGCATACTACCTTTCCTGGTGTATAGGCCATCAACCAGGACTATCCAGGCTTCTGTCTTGGTCTTTTCTTTCAATCTGACTCCTTGTTTATCCCATCTCCTTGCAGTCAGCTTCAAGTATTCCATGCCAGGTGTTTCTTGGCCTTCTTCTTTTTCACCTGAGGGTTCCAGAACAGGGCTTGCCTGGTAGTGTTTGACACAGGCTTCCAAAGGGTGTGCCCTCTCCAGTCCTAGTGTATTTTCATGATTTCTTCTTGGGCAAGGAGTTGGGAAGTCTGCAGCCATAGGCCACTGTTGCTGATTATGTTTTCCTAGTTGATTTGGAAGATTTTTCGCAGGCAGATTTTGATGAAGTTATGGAGTTTGTTGGTCCTCGCTACTGTGGCCCCCCAAGTTTCTGCTCCATACAGAAGGCCCGATTTCAAGTTGGTATTAAAAAGTCTGATCTTGGTTTGCAGGGTTAAGTCACTGGAGTTCTAGATCTGCCTTATTTGAATGAAGATAGCCCTTGCTTTGCTGATTCTTGCCTTGATGTCGGGGTCTGTGCTGCTATGCTTGTCTATGATGCTGTCCCGGTAGGTGAAGGCTTCAACCTCCTTTTCATTGCATTGCTTGAAAGAGCAGCCTCAGTTGTGCTGGCTGTATTAGCCTTCAGGATCTTGGTTTTTCCACTGTGGATGTTGAGGCAAAGTTGTGCTGATGTGACTGCCACATTGTCGGTCTTCTCTTGCATCTGCAGATGGGTATGGGAGAGTTAGGCCACGTCATCTCCACAGTCATGGTTTTCAGGCTGCATCCAAGTTGTCCACTGAATCCCATTTCTTATGTCTTCATGAACCTTCCTATGGCCAGCAAGAAGAGAACTGGTGGGAGTAATAAACAGCCCTGGAGGACTCTGTTCCTCACTGAGAAGGCTTCCGTGGGCTGCCCTCCATAGACTATCTTGCAGGTCATTGCCTAGTAAGACTCCCTGATGATTCCAACGAGTTTATCTGACACAATGATACAATGAGCTAAAATAAAAAGTAGGTAAACATGCTACAACTCATAAATACATTTCTCACATTGAGCCACAGTGTAAATGTCTTTATTTCTAATATTCAAATTAGATGTACCAAACTGTAGCATACTGATAACTAGTATTTTCTGAAATAATCCCTATGGCCCTCTCACCTTACTTATACTGAGATACTATTTTCATCTAGAACATTTATATAACTGTCACATGCATTTTCTCGCCACATATCACACAACAAATAAACTGTCTACCCCTTAGCAAAAATAAATGAAAGGAAAATAATATTTAAAATGTTAGATGTTGCAGCAGCATTTGAGGTCATGAGAGCAGGGATCTTAGCAGGGCACAGACTGAGACAGACAGTTGAGAAGGGGGTCCTGCCTTTCAGCCCCTTAGTGGATGGGGTCCAGGGCCAGAGCACACTTTACAAATGCCTCAAAACATCTCTGCTAACTAGAAGAAATGAGCGCAGTCCATGAATATTAACATTAACCTTGTCTCCTGAACGTTAGGATTTGTGTTCAATTATATGCAGAACATGGTGAAAAAGTAAAAAATTAAGGGTCTCATTACGAGGCACTAGAGTCACACTGCACCATCACAGCATATATTTTTTAGATGCTCCGGTGGCACAGTGTGCCAGCCCAGATTTACAAGTCTGGGAATGTGTAAGAGTGAAGCAACGAGGAGAAACATTTTTATTTCTCCCCATTTTTTTTCCTCATTCTATGTATGCTGCATTCTCTTAGAAAGAGGAAAACACCTCTCATGATTGTTTTTGTGCAGGAAGGTGTCCCTTCCTGCACAAAAACAATAATTCCCACAATGCAGGCACCCTTGCACCATGGTGCAAGGGTGCCTGTGTTGGTGCGTGGCAGCAATTTGTGAATTTGTGTGCCAGATCAGAGGAGGAGGACAGAAATGTGCTGTACCTTGTAGATACGGCGCATTTCTGCCGTTTCTCGGTGGTGCAGGGTGGCACAGGAAGGCACTTCCTGTGCCGCCCTGCACCACGGGCCTTGTAAATTGAGGCCCTAAGTTTTTCTTGAACTATCCTTTTGGCCTTGAAAATGCTGTTTATGCTACAAAGAGAGGTATCCACAGTGGGCACACACAGGAGCCTCAAGACAAGGAGCATATCTACATATAGATTGCTGTTCGCTGAAAGTACACCTCTGTGTTGTGCTTACAACAAAAAGTGTGACATCAGAGAGAATATGATGTTTGACAATCCCCACTGGTCACAAAACTCTGTGATTGGCCCAGTAGACCACACACAACATTGGAGGCTGGATGACAAAATATTTTTGATTGGCACTGTTACATGTCCTTGGTGGCAAGTAAGGCTGTGCTTGGTGCAAATACCTTTTACCACTGTGTTATGAAAGCAGATTTGTTAAAGTCTTACCTGTGACAAGCACATTTGTACATTTGTACATATTTGTGGGGGTGGTAATGTTTTAGCTTTTTTGTGCTTTTGCTTATTTGTCTTTCATTAGGTTATTTTATGGGATGTGGAAAGTACAAAACTCTTTAACCTCCCCATCCCTAGTTCATAATCAGGGCATAGTAAACTGTGGAATGTGATTCCTTTGACAATGAGCAAAACTTGAAACCATTTGGAGTTCAGGTAAAAAGCCTTATTTGCAGCAGTTGTAACCTATTTGTTTTTACAGTCTTCCACGCAAAGAAGCAACATATTGAGTTGATGTGTAGAATTATTCAAGAAAATACCAGTTTCTATTACATCTCATTCTGACTGCAGTAGCAGTTTACATAATTACCTCATACAACACCAAAACCAAATAACATAAGGACACTGCATGTTCAGTTTTGATAATGGTTCAATTTGCATATCTTGCCAGTTTCCTTTAGGGACCACCACTCCCACAATGAACCTTTTCACAACTACCTGCTATACACATTGCCTGTTTTCATAGTACCATATAACACATATTTTCTAATTTTGATACTATTACATTATGAGAAGATTAGCCAATTTCACAAAGAAGTTTATGCTCACATTACCAATTTCCTCATTGATACAGGCTGGCCACTTTAATATCAGGTGTTGGAAAAGATTATTTCCAACAGGATGCTCACACAGCACATACGCCCAAAATAGATATTTCTTCACAGGGAGGATTCTTTAAAAACCTCTTCTTTGATTTCAGACTTTTTAAAAAGCTCATAGATGCTGTTCACGAACACAGTTCTTGCTGGCCCTGCCAACAAGTGTTTCAAGCCAACCACTGACCCATCCTCTGGGTCTCACAGGATCACAGTAAGTTCACACCTCTTATGCTCTTTCTGTCTACCTACCCATCCACTGTTTAAGACAGCAGGGCACCCATCTCCATTGAAACCTATTAGCCCTGCCTAGTCCAGTTTTCCTTCACTCTCCGCTGTTTATGGAAAATGTAGTACCTGCTGGCAACGTGCTCTTGGTATATTCTGCTCTGATATTTGCAAGTGCCCCAGTCAAAACTATTGCTGGGGCAGTTTTAAATAGTAAAAATGTATGCAATTAACATGTAGAAATAACATGTAGGTCTTAGATGAAAAGCCATTTTTAAAAAGGAAGTGAGAGCACTAGGCTTTCACATTTACATGTATCAAGTTTGAATAGCTGCAGAATGCATATTTCCTCTTTTGCAACATCTGACCTAAGGCGAGGATTGTAAAATGTTAAACTTTCAATGATGCAAATGTGTTGAGAAGAGAGTGACTGAGTAGAAAATATCAGATTATGAACTTCCCATAGGCATATTTTAGAAAGAATAATGTATTAAAATGTTTAGTTTAAATTCCGTAGAATGTATCTATAGTTAGCACTGATGCTGTTATTTAGAATGATGGGTAAGAAAACCATGATCTAGTAGAGTGATGCAGAGGCCTAGCCACGAACTGTACTTTTCTTATAGTAGAGAAATGGTGAGAACGATCCTGAGTTTTACAAAATGTTTCACAAAATATTTCAGTTGAATGTAAATATTTGTAAGCTATTGGCTTTTGGCTGCTTAGACAAAGGAATATTTCCCATTCCCATGAAGACACCGCAAGCTGATTGGATGAGGCAACTGAAGATAGAAACAACTTGTTTTGAATAATGATAAGAAAATATTATAAAAGTGCATATTGATAAGGTAGGTAGCAGACCCCATTTCAGACTTCTCTTTGCAAACCCTTTCCAGACTCTCTGCAGAGCCTTTTGCAGACGCTTCTCAAATTCATTCTGAGAGACCATTGTATTTCCCTGCCTGAACCTATTCTGCTCTGAGACTGTACTGAGTTTCTTAAACCTCTCTTTATGGGAAGTTCTGCACTGATTAATAATTGAGATTTGATGTTGAAGCTTCATGCTTTCACCTCTCAATTTATTGTTTTCTCACATCCTTCACACTTAGAATGGGGTTTTGCCTTTATGGAGCACACTTTATGCATTTGCTCTGAAGCTAATTACTATTGATTATCAATTGATTGATTATTTCTGATGCTGAACAATAGAAAATACTTACTAAAAAGCTTTAAATAAAGCTTTAAAACTCACATCAGCTTTCATCACTGACTCTCAAAAGATTGAAATTGAAACTGTGGTATCTAGTTAATTTGATTTGCAGCTCCTGGTTAATCTCATGTATGAAAAAGGTCTGTCAGCGTGGCCCAGCAACTAGCGGGACTGCCATTTGATTAGTTGGTAAGATTACACAGTAAACCAAATATTTATTTAAAGGTCTCCATTGCACCAAAGTGGGTAGCAAGAGGATGGTTTTCGTAATGAGAAGGAGGAGCTGTAGTACATAAAATTTGCCTCGAGATTCATAGATACCCATGTTCCATTGCCCAAAGCCCGAGCTTGAAGACTGACGGAGTGCGGTTTTCCAAGGCAGTTGCTGAATTGGAGGTGTGAGTATCAATAAGCTTATGTGTTGAAATTGATTATGGTAGTTTTATTCAATTATTGGTATTGAGGTATGCATGTTGAATGAATTAACGAAGCTTATGAATTTCTCATACTTATGCACTTTTGTAGAAGTAGAAGATAAAGAGTTAATAGGACTAAATCGTAATCTAAGATCCCGGGATAGATAAGTTGATGTATTGGTGTCTGATAATGATTTGTGGTGCAGGTTGTGAGATATCATCAACTGCACTTTTGAGACAGGGACCTGATGCGCAAAGGTAACACTGCAGTGATTCAGGTGATTTCCCACTGGCCGAGATTTCATTGGTGCACGTCAAAACTCATTTTCATTGAGAAAAAGTTGGAAGGTGTAAAAACCTGAATATTCTGGTTGTTGAATTGTTCTTTTTGTTTTCTTCAGAAGGGGCACATGAAAAGGTTATGCTATTTTGTGCAGAATAGCAGAATTGTAGCTTTGTGTGAATAGGAAGAAGTTTTAAAGGAAGGTGAGCCGCTGCTTGCAGTAGGTTGTTGCATTATATTGTGCCACACTTGTATTGGTTGGTTGGTGTGAAACGCCATGCTGAGATTGGTTGAGCTGTGTGACGAGCCGTGCAGTGATTGTTTGATTGGTTTACAGAGCCACCCTGAGATTCGGAGACAAGCTTAATGGAAATTGACATATACAGAACAGAATGAAAACATTGAAGATTTATATTTTGTTGTTTGTCATTTGTTGATTTAAATTTGAAAACATGAACATTTTCAAAGCTATTAGAAGTTTAATAATAGGTGGTATGACTACTGCAGTACTGTAGGGTGTAGAGGCACATCCTGAGAGTATGCCTGCTTATCATATGATGATTGAGGAAGGGTTACATACATGTGTATGGCTTTGCCAGTGGTGCAAGATCACTGAGGGTCCATTAAGTTTTCCTAGATGGGATAAATTGAATTTGAGAATTATAGACAGAGTGCGAGAAACACTTTCTGACATGAAGTCTCTTCCTAGACCTGCAGAGTTTGAAGCACTAAGTGGTTGGCAACAGATGGCTCCTACTAGAGATAGAGAGAAATACCAAAGACGAACAAAAAGAGATAGGAGAAATTATACAGATGCAATATGGTACGAGCAACCACAGACTTGGATAAAGAATATAGTGGAGGGAACTAGATTATATCCTGTCGTTACTAATGAAAACTCTAAGAAACCTGAGAAAACAAAAAAGGCAAAAATGAAAAAGGATGAAAATGAAAAAAGTAATATAAAGAAATCTGTTCTGACATTGATTTAGGAGATGAGATATTGGACAAATTACTGGCTGCACATCTACTGCCTTATATGGCACCTGTGATAAGTACTGAGGGTATCTGAGCTAATGATGTGGCAGTAGCTACAGCACCTGTTGATCCGAATGCTTTGCAGATTGAAAGGTCAGTACAAAAATGCACAGCCCATTGTAACACTCCCTGCTGCAGTACTGTTATACCAAGTGATGTGCCAGCCCAAATTGAGACTATACAAGTAGTGAAACATACATGTGTTCCTGCTTCTATTGTGGCTGTACTAGCACCTGTTACTAGGGTTATCATAGCACAGCCAGTAGAGACGTGCATATCGAATGCCCCAATGAATCTTGTCCCAACTGCAGTAACTCAAGGAGCTGTTGGAGGAACAGGTACTAGTCAAAAAAGACAGAAAGGGAAAACCATTGAATGTCCCAAGATTAAAAATACAATTAGAGGAAATAATTAGGAGATGTTTGGATCTTGACCATGTGACGCAATACCAAGAAAAAGAGCTGATGTATATGTGCAAAGAAATTACTAGATTGCCCACAACTACACATGACAAATTGACTGAATTAGCAAATCAATATGAAGTCGATCTCTAAAAAGCACCCCTTTGCAGAAAAGTTTTAGAGTGTATTTGGATGATGAATCAGTTGAGACAATGCATTCCTCAGGAATGCGGTTGCATATTATTCAATTAATGAAATGCATTCGCAGATGGAGTGAGTTTGAGAAATTAGAAAGCAAATGGCCAAAGAAACATGAAAAAAAGAAAAGAAACCAAAAGAAACATTGTGGAAGCTTCCTGGCTTCGACGTATTACCTCAGCACAAGGTGCAGAATTAATTGCTCTTATCAGAGCTTGCAGTTTAGCAGCTAAAATGTGAGCGACTATAGTTACAAATAGTCAGCATGGCTTTGGTGTGGTCCATGACTTAGGGCAAAGAGGTTTCATGACATCACCTTGTTTGCCGATTAGGAATGGTGAGCATGTGAAGAGGATGCTAGAAGTTTTGCATCTCCCTACGGAAATCGCTGTTGTTAAATGTGCAGCTCACAGGAGTGACAATGGTTATGTCACAGTAGGAAATAGGTACACTGATGAAGTTGCACATTATTGTACAATTAGGACCTGCAATTTAATGGCACATTCACAGATGAATCTCAAGAGGACACTTTCTTTTCAATGTTGATGTCTGTAGCTGACGCATGGGAAGAACTAAAAAGTTTCCAGTAAAATGTTTCAGAAGCAGAACAGCAGTGCTGGATCAGAGGAGGCTATGGAAAGAATGGAAATTACATTGGATTTCAGCAGACGGGAGACCAGTGTTGCCAGGCAGTTTATTATCTCCTATGTGACAACATTTCATGGGCCCACACATTTAGGTAGGGGTGCAACGGTATGGTCCTTTAGACAGAACTGGTTTAACCTCAGATATAGGATGCTTGCAGAAGAAGATGTGCGTCATCTTTGTGTAACCTGTCAACAGATCAATGTATGGAAAAAAACACCAGTTAAATTGATCTGTGTAGGGAGCTCAGGTGTCCCTTTAGCAGGACACAGCTGGACTTAATCAAAATGCCTATTAGTTATGTGCAGAGATAAGCCTTGGAGAAATGACAGTCTAATTTTAGTTAAACTGCTGTTAAGAGAGCCAATCCTGTAGTATGGAATGCTGGTTTCTCAGGAACCAGATTTAAGAACTCACTTTAACAATGAGATCCTTAAGATATTGTATGCAGCATTACGAGTGGAGCAAAAGTTGCATTGTAGCTATCGACCAGAAGCTTCTGAAATAGTCGAGCAGTGGAAAGGAACAATAAACTCCTGATTGGCCAAAGTCTGTGCATCCACTTCACTGAAATGGCTTAATGCTTTGTCTTTGGTGCTGATAAGCCTTCAAAGTACACCTGACAGGAAGACAGGTGTAGCTCCGCATGAAATTCTGATGGGAAGAGCCATCAGAATGCCTGCTGTACCTGCAAATGCACTTGTGAAAATAAAAGATGACATGGAACTTGGGGCCAGATGTAGGTAGGTAAAAAATAGCGACTCGCAAATTGCGAGTATTTGCGACTCGCAATTTGCGAGTCGCTAACTGCAATGCAGGTAGAAAGTGCAAGGACAATTTGTGACTCGCACACGGAGTCGCACCGCAGATAGCGAGTCTGCTGTTTGCGAGGTCGCTTTTTGCGACCGCGCAAAAAACGGACTCGCAATTTTGCGAGTGGGTGTCGCAAATTGCGACTGTGCTGAAAATTGAAAGCAGGTGCTGCAGAACACTCTGGAAATCACTTCAGAACACTCAGGAAAACACTTCCTGGCACATGATGATGACATCACAGCCAGGAAGTTTACAAATACACCTGGGAGGAGGGAGGACCACACCCTTTTTCACTGTAGCACAGCTAACAAACACAGCTCCAGCAACCATGGCTGACACTCACAGTTAAAGGAAGCTAAAGTTTGCTGAGAAGGAGTTGGAGGTGCTAACAGATGAGTGCTGTCAGCACCACGACGAGCTGTTTGGCAGGGCAACCCTCACTGTGCCAGACACAGAAAAAAAAAGAATTTGGCAGGATATCCAGGGCAAGGTCAACTCCCTGGGGGTCAGCCACCGGAGTATCGAAGAACTTAAGAAAAGGTGGTATGACCTGCGCTCCCGGACCAAGGAGAGGGTGGCAGAGCGGCTCCGGGAGATGAGAGGCCCAGGAGGGGGACCATCGACGGTACCACCACCCACACCCCTGGAGGAAAGGGTAGAGGAGACCTTTGAGCCTGAGGCTGTTAGTGGAATGGGAGATCTGGACACCTCTGAGCCAGGACCATCAACCGGTGAGTACGATGTGATATGCACGTACCCCCATCAATGCCATACCCCCACCCACCTTGTACACAGGGGCATGCACAACCAAGATAGCTCCATTTCAGAGTAGCAAACACCAGAATGATGCATTATGGGCAATGTAGTCAAGTAGGCAGTTCATAGGCAATTGTTTATTAGGAAGCTGATAACAGATAGTAGACACTGACAGTGTGTTCCCTATGTCCCACAGGTCTCCCACAAGACACCCCCACCAGCCCAAGCTGCCAGGGGCCAATGGTCAGCCAGCACAGAGAGGAGACAACAGGACCAGCCACCACTGCTACCTGCACCACCAACACCATGCCCTCTCTGGAAACACCTGTTGCAACAGTGGTGTGCGAGCCTGCACCAGGTACAAGCCAGAGTGCCACGTCAGACAATACAGGGCCTCCACCGCTGCGCAGGCGATGTAGGACGCCAACAGCAGAGCAGCAGGCAGAGTCAGGACATGCCTCCACAACACCAACAGAGGCCCAACTGCTACGGGGTCAGTGCCTGCAAAACCAACAATTAAAGAGGATTAGTGTGGTATTGCAGCGCTTTGAAAGAAATCATGCCATCAGTATGCAGCAGGTGCATTCAGAATTGCAGGTTATAGGAAACAACACGGGTGACCTTGCACTGTCTATGCGCGAACTGGTGGCAGGACTGCTAACGCAGAGTGACAGTGCACGGCGCAGGGACCGCCAGCTGCTGCAACGCCTGGACAGGATGGCCTCCTCTATAGTTAGGCTGGCTGTTAACACAACAGGGCTGTCTAGGCGAACAGTCAGCCTCCAGGTGGACATGGGCCACTTTGCGGTGATGTGGCACGGGGACTGGGCCAGATCAACCATGCAATAGACCTAATGGAGGCACGGCAGGTGGCCAGGGGCACAGGCGACACCCCACAGGACAGTGAGGAGGGCTCCACTGTCAGCAGTGTCTCTGCCAGTGACACCAGGGTGCTACGTAGTGGAAGCACAAGGCAGAGCACTGCTGACCCACCTAGTACCAGCCAGGCTGTCCGAGCCCGCCGTAGGGTGTGAGCTCCACACTGTCCCTGGGGTTGGGGCACATGATGGCAATGTGTCCCATGCCAGGTGGACTATTGAAGCCCCTGAACTGTTTTTCACGTACATAGTTTGGTTATTTACACTTATTAAATAACATGTACTCTTTGTTATATTGGTGAGTATGGTAGAATTTGGCACATACCTTCCAAAGTATTGGTTTGCAATGTGTTCCCGTCTCAGTCTGCCTTGATTTTCGATGCTCCTATCCCCATGATGGCGATGTGGTTGCTCTTGCTCTTCATCCTCAGAATCAGGGTCTTCAGGGGTGAGAGGTAGCCCACGTCGGGTGGCAATGTTGTGCAGGATAGCGCATGCAACAACTATTTTGAATGCCGTTATTGGGGTATACTGGAGGGCACCTCCACTTCGGTGGAGGCATCTGAACCTTGCTTTCAGCAGTCCGAAGGCTCATTCTATGATGTTCCTGGTCCTCTTATGTGCACTGTTGTATCGCCTCTCGCAATCATTGCTGGGTGTTAAGTACGGAGTCAGTATCCATGGACGTAGTGCATATGCACTGTCACCTGTTGGGCACAAAACGTACACTGTTAGCAAGGCATGGCTGGTTTGCACATTGACCTGTGTGCATGTCTTCAAGGTGTATTCAGCTCTACCTAGGAGGTATCCGTCTCCAAACTCCCCACGTTCCAGGCGTTGGTGTATCCCACTGTGCCTAAAAATGTAGGAGTCATGGGTACTGCCTGGAAATTTGGCAACCATGTCAGTGATGATATAATGAGCGTCACATACCACCTGTATGTTGAGTGAGTGTGTACACTTCCTATTGCGGAACATATATTCCAGGTTTGCAGGTGGGCATATTTGAATATGTGTCCCGTCTACACACCCTATGACATGGGGGAAGTTGGCAATCCGGTAAAATTCCAACTTGATACTGTTGATTTCTGCCTCATTCCTGGGTAGGTATATGTATTGGGACATGTGTGTGAGTAAGGCCTCTAGGAATGCCCTAAAGAACCGTGATAGTGCACTTTGGGATACCCCACCTGCCACAGCAATGACCCCCTGATAGCTACCCGAGGCCAAGAGGTGCAGTGAGCATAGCACTTGCACATGCGTAGGGATGGCGCAGCCGCGCACAGTCTGGCGTTCTAGCTGTGGTTTCAGTAACTCTATTAAATTTAGTATAGCTGTGCTGCTAAGTCTATATTTGTCATAAATTTCCTCCTCTGTTTGCTGGAAGAGGATCTGCCTTGTTCTGTAAATCTTCTCCTGTCTCTGGCTCCTCCTCCTCCTCTGCTGTGCGGCGTGGGCTCTCCTCCTCACTGCTAACCCAGATGCCTTCTGGGTCTCCTTTTATACTTTGGTAATGGTTACCACCTGCTCTGAGTTAGTGGTAAATTGGAAGTGCAAACTGGGCTTTTTGCCACTAGTCGCAATTTGCGAGTTGCTATTGCATATGGTTTGCGACTTGCAAATTGCGACTTCCTATTTGCTGGTCGCAAAATGGGGTCGCAAATTTTGCGAGTCGGTAACGGCTCGCATCGCATTTTGCGAGTTGGAAATGGGATTTTTGCATCCCATTTCCGATTTTACGGGGTCGCAACTAGCGAATCGGGCCATTTGCGACTCGCAAACGTTTGCTACATCTGTCCCTTCATTACTGCAAAGGATTGGGTGAAAAGCACAGCCATCACCTCAGCCACAGTGACTGGGGGCTAATAAAGAAGCACATGAGAAAAGCATGCCTAGAGCTGAGGTGGAAAGTGCCTTCCCTGCTGGTTTAATCACAAACAGTGCTTGTAAAAGTACTGGAATACCAAACTGGATGCATCTCTTATATATCAACAGAAAAATAGATCTGTACTGTAAGAAATGCCATCTCTAGTTGGCAGCGGTTTGCTCCCTGTTCAAGTAGGGACCCTCACGCTAGTCAGGGTAAAGGAGTCATACAGCTAAGATAACCCCTGCTCACCCCCTTGTTAGCCTGGCACTAGCAGTCAAGATTATCTCAGTGGCAATGTGTAAAGAATTTGTACAAACGCACAGTAACACAGTGAAAACATCACTAAAGTACTCAACACCAGTTTAGAACATTAGCCAACATTTATATGAGTAAAACATGACCAAAACGACAAAAATCCAACATTCACAAGCAAAGATACAATTATTCAAATATAAAATCTTAGGAAAGTGCTTAGAAACACAATAGCTCCAACTGGGGCTATCCCAATGTCTTGAAGGAGTTGCCTCCAATACTCCAACGCCACTCATGAGGGAGTGCGGGCCGGTCAGCGATTAGCATGGATTCCAGTTACAGTACCTTGGAAAACAATGAGGAAACAAAGACGTTGTATTGAGTTAGGGAGGTGAGGCGTCACTGGAGCAAGTGTGGTGGCAGTTCCTTACTGCCTCTGGGGAGGTGAGGTATTGGTTCCTTACTGCTAGGCACAGGAGGTGATGCGCTATTGGCTGGGAGGCATCAGTTTTTTACAACAAGGTGGGGTCGTTGAATCCAGCAGGTCGATGGGAGACGTCAACTTACTGGTGTCATGATCACACCATGGGGCCACAGGTGCTACAGCGGCATCTGGTGCAAGGACATCGGTGACATGGACCTCTGGACTCACACTGTGGCAGGACTTCAGAGGCACTGTGGCGGCTTCAGGTCTGTGTTACAGCTCACAGTCATTGAACTCAGTGGGGATCGCGGCTCCGATGCAGGTAGCGGCGCAGAAATGGAGTGTGGCACTAGTTCCGAAGTCGCTCTGGAGTCAATGTGCTTAGTTTTTTGTTGGTTGCACTAGAGCTCACTTCCAAGGGCTGAGGAACTGGATTTGGCATCATTTGGCACGTCAGGACTCTCATCAAGAGAGCCCAGGTGCTGGCAGATGAAATATTTTCTGTTCCTGAGACTTCATAACAGAGGCAAGCTCAGTCCAAGCCCTTGGAGAACCTTTGGAAGCAGGATGTAGGAACTTAAGTCCAGTCCTTTTACTCCCAGGATAGAAGCAAAAAGCAGCAGACCAACACAACAAAGCAAGTGGCAGTCTCTCATACAGCATCTAGCTCTTCTTCCTCGCAGAATGTCCTCAGTCCAGAAATGTTCTCTGTATGTAGGGCCAGGAGTCCAGTACTTATACCCATTTCTGTCTTTGAAATAAGCAAAGTTCAAAAAGAAGTGTTTGTAGTGCACAAGACCCTGCCCTTCCCTGGCCCCAGGCACACTCCGGGGGTTGGAGACTGTTATGTGTAAGGACAGGCGCAGGCCTATTTAGGTGCAAGTGTCAGCTGCTGCCACCACTCTAGCTCAGGAAGACCCATCAGCCTAGTGATGGACCATCAGAATAAGCAAGGGACACCCCAGCTCCCTTTGTGTGACTGTCTAGTCTGAATACACAGCCCAACTGTCATTCTGACCCATACATGTATTCAGCAGTCAGCCAGAGGCACAGAATGGTTAAGCAAGAAAAGGCCCTGTTTCTAAAAGTGGCAGTTTCAAACTTACAATTCAAAAACCAACTTCACCAAAATATGTATTTTTAAATTGTGAGTTCAGGGACCCCAAACTCCATATTTCTATCTGCCCCCAATCGGAAATGATATGTAAAAGATATTTAAAGGCAAATGTAGCAATATTTAATAATCATGACATATAAAACACACCAGTTCATGTCCTACCTTTTAAATACACTGCACCCTGCCCCTGGAGCTGCCTTGGGCCTATTTTAGGGGTGACTTAAATGTAGTAAAAGGGAAGGTTTGGGCCTGAGAAGTGGGTGCACTTGCCTGGTCGACAGTGTTATACTGCACACACAGGCACTCAACAGCAGGCAGGAGATATGTTTGCAGGGCTAATCAGGTGGGTGACAAAATTAGTGCTGCAGGCCTACTGTTATCATTTGATTTACAGGCCCTGAGAACACCTGGTGCAGTATACTAGGGACTTACCAGTAAGCACATGCACTTTAGCACTGGTTAGCAGGAAAAATGTTTGGGGATAACCTTGCAAAAGGACCAGGTCCAACACGTATGAAGAAATAGTGTTCTACGAGCCAGAACCAAGAACACTGGTGACTGTACCACCGCAAACTGTGCAAGCTGCACAAGTACGAGGAGCAAAAGAGCAAGTGGTACAACAGCAAGAAACAAGAGGTGAAGAACTGCAGACAGGTGAAGAAATCCAATGCTCAGATATCTCACGGATATCTCACAGAGCTTTGGTGCTTTTTATGTAGAAGGAGAAGAAGCAAGAGCTCAAACTGGTCACAGATGAGACATCTTTAGAGCAACAAGAAGATCCAAGAGAAGGAACAAGTACTGGGCTGAGACCAAGAAGAGACACGGGCTGAATGGCCAAGACCACGCCTCCATGGAGCCCGAGTTGCATGTGTTCCCCATGATCTTCTACTTCTGCTCCATAACGAAAACCAACGCCGGCGAAGACGACCACGGTGAGTACTGCCGCCTAGCACACAGGGGAGGGGGAAGGAAAAAGAGAGTGACACACACACACGCAACACCCCCACCACCATCCACATAACCAGATGCAGTAACATTACATATACACCCCATACACCTCAGGAATAATGCAAGGACAAAAGTAATTGTTAAAAGTGAGTGTAATAAAATAAAATACTATAAATACGTGCATCCAAATCAACAAGTATATGCATTATTACAAATGTAGGGAAATTACCCATTCCTCAATGTCCGTGGGCCACAGGGCCACATCACATAGTCCAAGGCCCCACCTTACTCCTGCAACAACACGGAGAGAACACTGCAGGAGCATCAGGTCGAAAATAGACAGGCACCTCAGGGGACGGGGAGTGGTGGGGCACCTCAGCTGGAAGATGGTACAACACCACTGGTCCTAGAGGGGCCACCATGCCCTGTGCTTGGTCCTGGGGAGTTCAAGGCCACAGTCTCTCAAGTGGGTGATTTCCCCACTGCTTGGTCCTGGGGAGTGCAAGGCCACATTCTCTCAAGTGGGTGACTTCTTCCATTGGTTCTGGAGGGGGCATTGCGCCCAGTGAGCGTCATCCTCTGGAGGATGGGGTGAGTGGATGGCTTCTTCCACTGGTTCTGGAGGGGGCATTGTGCCCAGTGAGCTTCTTCCTGTGGAGGATGGAGTGAGTGGATGGCTTCTTCCACTGGTTCTGGAGGGTGCCCTGTGCCCAGTGAACGTCTTCCTGTGGAGGATGGGGTGAGTGGATGGCTTCTCCACTGGTTCTGGAGGGGGCATTGTGCCCTGTGATGCAGATCTTGGGGCGTGCAAGGTCACAGTCTCACACCTGGGTGTCAGACCCACAGGATTTGCTGGGGCCAGGCCAGGCCGCACAACAGCCCATAAAGGCAGGACTACACACTTTCTGATGGCAGTGACGGCTGCTCAGTGGTGGTAGTGGTGGTGCTGCTGGTGGAGCTGGCAGTGGTGGGGGGAGTCTCCAGCCCTTCCCTTGCAGCCTCGGACGGCTGTCTACTGGGGCTGCTGCTGCTGGAAGTGGTGCTGGAGGCGGTACAGGTGGCGGTGCTGGTGGCGGTGCTGGCAGTGGTGGGGGAGGCTCCAGCCCTTCCCCTGCATCCTCGGAGGGCTGCCCACTGGGGCTGCTGCTGCTGCTTGCGGTGCTGGTGGCGGTGCTGGCAGTGGTGGGGGGAGCCTCCAGACCTTCCCCTGTAGCCTTGGACGGCTGCCCACTGGGGCTGCAGCTGCTGGCAGTGGTGCTGGTGGTGGTGCCGGTCCTCAGAGGGCAGTGCTGACAGTGGTGGGGGAAGGCTCCAGCCCTTCCCCTTCAGCCTCGGACGGCTGAACCACCATGGTTGGTGGTGGGGGCTCCGACTGAGTCCCAGCACCAAGCTTCTTGTCCTTTCTGCCTGCTGGTGCAGGCCCCTAGACCTTCCTTTCAGCAGCATGGGATTGCTCCTTGCCCTTCCATTTAGCAGCTGGGGGTGCCTCCTTGCCCTTCCTTTTAGCAGCTGGGGGTACCTCCTTGCCCTTCCTTTCAGCAGCTGGGGATGCCTCCTTGCCCTTCCTTTTAGCACTTGGTGCAGACACCCTTTCAGTGTGGCTGCCTGGTGCCCGGGATCCTCTCCCACCTCGAGTAGCTGTGGACACTACTGTGCCCGTGGACCTGGTGGCTGAGGTGCTTGCCTGGGTTTTGACCACCCTGGCCTGACGTGAGTGCCGGGGTTGAGGAGGGGTAGGGAAGAGGTCAATGGTGAAGAGGAAAAGCTTCTTAGGGACATTGGGGCGGGAAGAGGGAGATGGTTTGGAAGTGGAGGAAGAGGTAGTGGTAGTCGGAGGTGTCTGTCTGCTGTGTTTGGTGTAGGTGCATAGGCTGGATGCTCTTGTGAGGTGGATGGCTGTTGCGTGTCTGAGTGCTTGCGTTTTTGTACATTGGGAGGAGGGGGCACAGACACAGTGGGAGAGGAAACAGGTGACGTGTGCGTTGAAATGGGGGTGATGACTGCCAGTGAGGGGCGTGTGCTGTTAAGTGTGCTGGTGATGGGGGTAGTGGATGAGGATGTAGTGCATGCAGGTGTGAGTGGAGACGCAACTGGGAGGGAAGTTGACGAGGAGGAGGAGGGGCCCCACTGTGGAGGCAGTGGATATTGGTATGTCTGATTCTGGATGGTGTTTGTGTGAGTGCCTGTGGGATGAAGTGTGGTGCTTGTGTTTGCCATGTCCACTCTTGTGTGTTGTCCTGGGTGCATGCTCCTCTGACTGTGTGCTTGGGACAGGTTGGGGTTGAGGGGAATGGGATTGGGTAGAGGAAGTTGGAGGCAGGAGGCTAGAAACAGGGACAATGGCTGCCATCAGAGAGGAGGCAAGAGCCTGGGTTGATCTATGTTGGGCCACCATGCCAGTGTGAATGCCCTCCAGGAATGCATTTGTCTGTTGCATTTGGGCTGCCAGCCCCTGGATGGCATTCACAATGGCTGACTGCCCAACAGAGATGGATCGCAGGAGGTCAATAGCCTCCTCACTAAAGGCAGCAGGGCTAACTGGGGCAGGGCCTGAGGTGCCTGGGATGAAGGAGATGCCCACCCTCCTGGGTGAGCGGGCACTGGAAACTCGCTGAGGGGCTGCTGGGAGGGTGGTGCTGGCAAGGGGGCGGTGGTGACTGTACCTGTAGCTGGCCTGGCACAGAGGTGTCTGCCACCACCAGGGAGCTTCCATCAGAGGAGGTATCCGTGTCTGAGCTGTCCCCTCCAGTCTCCACCGTGGTGCTCCCCTCACGCTCCCTCCCATGCTGACCTCACCGTCAGTGGATTCGGCATCCAGGGTCTTGTGGGATGCAGCTCCCTCCGTCACCGGTGCTTCTGCTCCTCCGCCAGATGATGCTAATGCACATAAGGACAGGGTGACAAAACAAAAAGCGGGAGGGGGAGACACAAAGGATACACTTGGTCAATGGCGCCAACAACACCACTGTTGGCGTACACAATACTCACACACAGGGAACATCCCTATGCACTAGGCAGTGCACTACCAATCACAATGCTAGTCACCACGCCATGGATAGGGACACCTAATGCCAATTTCAGCATACCTGAGACCCCCTACCCAGTAGTGGATGCCTACTAGCCTGGTTGGAGTACTTTCACATCAGAACCCTGCCCAACATGGGACCAACCCGGCAATACCAGGCCTGGCCTAGGGGCGCCCACAGGGCCTACACCCCCCACCCCGATCCCACTCCACCATGTGAAAGTTGTATATTGGGGCATTGTACTCACCCCCTTGTGGCTGCTGTGGTGCACTAAAAGGGTCCATCCAGCTACGGATAGGCCACTGCCAGTATGCAGGCCATCGGGGGGTCAGGGTTCGACGGGCACCCCTTCCTCGTTGGGAGGCCATTCCCAGCTGGGCCTACGCAGTCTTCTGTGCCCACCGTCTCAGGTCCTCCCACCTTTTCCGACAGTGGGTGCTCCGCCTGCTGTAGACCCCCAGGGTCCGCGCGTCCTTAGCAATGGCAGGCCACATACCCTTCTTTTGATGGGCGCTGACATGGACACAGGGAAAGGATTATTCCGTCCGTCCTGCTTGTTACACTCATGGCCCACCATGCCCCTTCCCATCCCCAGTAGCACAGACATGGCCCACCATACATGCTGCATGCTGCCCAGGGCCCATCCACCACACACACCCTACATGAGGCCTTCACACACAGCACTCCATGCATTCACGCACCATGCATCGTACTCACGGTGTACTCACCTGTTGGTCTGGAGGCCCATACAGCATTCGGTACTGGGGTAGGATCCCATCCACCAGTCTCTCCAACTCCGCCAAAGTGAAGGCAGGGGCCCTTTCCCCAGTAACACGAGCCATGGTCAGTTCCAGACACAGGTCACAGCAGCACATGCAGTGTAGGTCCACTCCTGTTGAAGGTCAGGTAGCAAGTGAGTGAACAGATAGAAAATGGCAGTGACATCCTCGGCAGTGCATACCGTCACTGCTGGCATACATCATCATTGGCTACTGTACCCCATAGGGCCCAATGTTAACCAATGAGGAGTTGCACGGCGGTTTTCGACCGCCTCTCACAACGGCGCACAACATCAGTGGAATTACCTCATATCTACCTGTCCCTCCATACAGGACAGGCAGATGCCATTTCAAGGAGGGGCAGGCCATGGATCCTAACTGCGTAACTGCGTCACAGTACACAAATGCACCATTAGGGCATCTCCAACAAAATAACATTACAATCACAACATGCATTGAACTGTAGTGGTTGGAATTAAGAGATAATGACCAGCTGCTCACTATTTTGCCCCCTAGATTGCAAACGCTGCAGATGAATTGGAGATGGAGACATCACCCCGTGTACAGACCCCTGGTAGACATGGCAACAATGGAGGACCGGCACATTATCCTCACCTATAGAGTGGAGAGGGCCACAATCACAGAGCTGTGTGCCCAATCGGAGCCTGACCTAATTTCTGCTATCCGTCTCCCCACCGGGAACGTGTGGTCCAGAGTGTTGTCTGCCCTGATTAAAAACATGTGCAACTACATCGTTTTCCCTCAGATGGAGGATTTGCCCACAGTGAAAGCTGATTTCTATGCAATGGGACATATCCCCAACGTTATTGGGGCAATTGATGGAATAAATTTTGCATTTGTCCCCCCCCTCGGCAAAATGAACAGGTGTTCAGAAATTGAAAGAGCTTTCACTCCATAAATGTGCAGATGGTGTGCCTGGCGGACCAGTACATATCCCACGTCAAAGCTGAATATCCTGGGTCTGTGCATGATGCCTTTATCCTGAGGAATAGCAGCATCCCAAATGTGATGGCTCAACTCCAGAGGCACAGGGCGTGGCTAATAGGTGAGCCCAGGTTCCCACCAAGTATATGTTGGTGTATGTGTATGGTGTGGGCCATAAGGGTTGGTGTGTGGCTAACAGTTGTCCCTCGATATTTGCAGGTGACTCTGGTTACTCCAACCTCTCATGGCTCCTGACCCCTGTGAGGAATCCCGGGACAAGGGCAGGTGAACATTACAATGTGGCAGCAGTGGACCCTGTGGACAGTGAAGATGAGGTGGCAGAGGATGAGGATGAGGACAACAGAAGTGCAATAATTCATCAATACTTATAATGACACACAGGTAAGACAGTGTAAATTCACATTTAATTGATCGTTTTGTGTTTTTCATTGTCACTGGCAGGCTGTTTTTTCCACTTCTATGGCCACTCACTGTACCCTTTGGCATCTCTATTTGCAGATATTTGTGCACCACTATCGCTCCTGGTGTGTTGACTGCAGCCAACTACAGGTCTTTCCTATGTACACATTACTGTACAGTTAAATTGCAATGTTTAAACCTTGTTAAACGAATACATACTTAAAGCATTTGACATACTCCATACTTGTATTTTTTCAAAGGGTATTTATTTAAGTGCTAAGAAGTAGAGCGGGTAGTGGAATGGGCTGGGTTGATGATGGAGGAAAGTCCAGGGTAGGGTGCAGTCTATTTGTATCACGGGGGCAAAGGAAGGGGAGCAATGGCAGTTCAAGGTGGACAGGGTGGTAGAGTGGGACACAAGGGTGACAATCAGGAGAGTCTTATTTCCTGGTGGGGGCCTTGGCAATAGTCTCTGGCTTCTGTCTGGATCGCAGGGAACATTTGCGAGGTGGTTCTCCTTCTGCAGGTGGAGGGGTGCTGGTGGCCTGTTGGTCCTGTGGCAGAGCCTCCTGTCCAATAGCGGCAGCGGAGGTGGAGGGCTGTTCATCGGTTTGGCTAGTGTCAGGGGCCCGTTGGTGTGCCACTGCCTCCCTCATAGTGTTGGCCATGTCTGCCAGCACCCGTGCAATGGAGACCAGGGTGGTGTTGATGTCCTTCAAGTCCTCCGTGATCCCCAGGTACTGTCCCTCCTGCAGCCTCATGTTCTCCTGCAACTTGTCGAGTATCTGGCCCAGGATATCCTGGGAATGGTGGTATGTTCCCAGGATCGCGGTGAGTGCCTCCTGGAGAGTCGGTTCCCTGGGCCTGTCCTCCCCCTGTCGCAGAGCAGTCCTCCCAGCTTCCCTGTTGTCCTGTGCCTCTGTCCCCTGAACTGTGCGGCCACTGCCACTAACCCCAGGTCCCTGATCGTCCTGTGTTTGTGGGGTGGCCTGGGGTCCCTGTAGAGGTGGACCCAGTGCTGATTGACATGTCCTGAGGACAGAGCTATGGGCCCTCTGGGTGGATGCTGTGGTGGTGTTTCCTGAGGGGAGGCTCTGTGGTGGTGTGTGAGTATGCCTGGGTAACCAACTGTCCGGAGATCCCTGATGGGCCAGGTTGGTCATCCAGATCGAGGCGAGCAGAGCTGCTGTCATCACTGTGGGCCTCTTCTGGGGGGGACTGGATGTTGCTGGCACCTCTTCTCCGGTGACATTGGCTGGGGTACCTGTGGGGATGTGAATGCATTGTTATTGTTTCTGGATGTGACATATTGTGCATGGGTATGTTGCCCTCTATGGTTATTGTTGCCCTGGCAGATTTGCCTTTGTGTGAGTTGCTATTTGGTGGGCTTGGTGATTCTCTCCAATGTGCATGCAGTGGTGATAGGTGTCCGTATTGGGATGAGTGGGTTGTGATGGTGGGGTATGTGGGAGGTGGTGAAGTGATGGGAGTGAGGGTGAGGGTGGGGGTTTGTGATGGCATGCAGGCATGGGGGTGATAGTAATAGAGATTTGACTTACCAGAGTCCAGTCCTCCTACTACTCCTGCCATGTTGTTAGTAGTGGGGGAGGAGGTGGAGGTCCATCGCCAGTCCTCTGTACAGCTAGTTGCTGTCTTGCTGCTACAGAACGCACCTTCCCCCGTAGGTCGTTCCACCTCTTCCTGATGTCATCCCTTGTTCTGGGGTGCTGTCTCTTGGCATTGACCCTGTCCACGATTCTCCGCCATAGCTCCATCTACCTAGCAATAGATGTCTGCTGCACCTGTGATCCAAATAGTCGTGGCTCTACCTGGATGATTTCCTCCACCATGACCCTTAGCTCCTCCTCTGAGAACTGGGGTGTTGTTGTGGTGCCATGGGTGTAGTGTGAGTGGTGTGGGTGAGGGTGTGTGGGGTGATGTGTTGGGGTGTGTAATGTAAGGTACGTGGATGGTGTATAGGTGATGATGTTATGTGGCTCTGGTTGTGTGGGTGCTCTTGCTGTATGTCTCTCTGGTGGCAATTATTTCTAGTCGTAAAGGGATGTGGCTATTGTGGGTGTGTGTTTTATAGTGGTGTGGGTGTGTGGGTGTGGTATGTGTATGGATGTCAGGTGTGTGTAGTTTGAATTGTCCAACGTGGTGTAGTTTTGTTTGAGTGTGTATACTTTGAGCATGGCGGTATGTACCGCCAATGGTTTACCGCCATTGAATGTCCACCGCAGTGATTCGTGGGTCATAATGCTGTGGGTGTAGTTCTGTTGGCGTAACGGTGTGGGTTTTGATACTGCCAGTTTATCACTGACCTTTGGGCTGGCAGACTTGTATGTGTGGCTGAATAGTGACGAATTGGCATGTGTGTGTCATAATATGCTTGGTGGTTATCCTCCGCGGCGACGTTATGTTGGCGGCAGTCGGCATGGCGGTAAGTGGGATTTACCGCCAATGTCATAATGAGGGCCTATGTGAGCTAATTGGTAAATGTCACAAGATCAGATTTGCTTGATTGGAGCAAAGAACTCCTTGAGCCACCTTGAGGTTGCTTTGAATTTAGTTTAGGAGAAATTGCTGAAAAGTTTCCTGAAATAAGCTAAAGTTGTTGAAAACTAATTGAATGAACTGTGTGTAATAGACAAATAAAAGTTGTTGATAGCCTGCTAAGCAAAAAGAATTAAGAAGATTTACCTAGGCCCAAGGCTGTAGTAGAAGAGT